>NC_045628.1:84836716-86137365 GCF_009829155.1 Mustela erminea
TCCTTTCGCACCTTGATTGGTTTGCTTGCTAGAAGGGCAGGTAATAGGTGGCCACAGGTGTGCTGTTGTTCACAAGCCTGTTGATAAAGAACTCGAAAAAACTGCATTCTTACCTGTGGAGGAATTTAAATTCTTTGCACTTTGGAGGGTGTAAGAAACTGTGAACTTTTATTTGATAAATCAAAAACTTGTTGATTGGGTCCTTAATTAAACCAAATTGCAATGGGGGATGTTTATTGGTTAATTACAGAACATCTTCATTTTATTAACAAATAGGATAGGTGAATAGCTTGATGTTTAAACATCAAAATGTGTTTCTACTTCCTGAAATGTTTCCAGGATAGAAAACAATTAGCAACAATTAGGAAAATTTATTATAATGACTTTCATTATAAATTAAAAATTAATTTTATAATTCATATTATCCAAGATGAGTTTTTACTTTTTTAAATGTCTTAAAGATTTATTTATTTATTTGAGGGAGAGAGAGCATGGGGGCTGGGGTGCAGGGGAAGAGGGAGAGAGAAACTCAAGAAGACTCTGGCAAGCTCGATCTCACGACCCTGAGATCAGACCTGAGCCAAAACCAAGAGTCGATCACTTAATATACTTGCCACCCACGTGCCCCCAAAGATGAGTTTTTAAGATCAAAGATATATTTACTGTGGGCATTGAGAATCTCTTTTTCAGAAGGTAGGTACTAGCTCCATACCTCTCTTGTTTCATGTTTTTAGAAATAATTATTTAAATAATTTCTCTTTGATAAAGTAGGGAATAGTCTGCATTTTCTCTGTTATCAGGTAAAATTTTGCGTTGTGCTCTATTGTTCCAACCCCTTTCTTTTCTTTTGACTCAAGTATCTTATTTTTCTTTCTTTTTCATGTTTTTTTTTAAATTTTACTCTTTTTTTTTTTTAGGCTCAATTACTGATTAAATTTTTTGACATTGTTGTTACAAGTCTGGGCCCCTCCTCTTGTGTATAGTGATCTGGGTTGTCTTCCATCTTATTGTTGTTTGAAAATCTGAGCTCCTCAATGCTGCTGGAAGTTTCTCCCTCCCTTAGCTGACTCCCTCAGAACTGTATGACACACTAATGAATTGTCTGCACCCTTCCCCAGCCCCAACAACCCTTTTCAGGTCTTTAGCTGTGGAATTCTGCCTATCTTTTCATTTTCGTTGAAAAAATTAATATGCTTCCCTAAAGTCTAGGCTAAGTTAAAACCATAATTTGCATTTTCTCATTTCTGCCACAATGTAAGTGTTTGGTTCAATTTTAGTTTGGACTTAGGAATTTAAATGTTCTTTTCATATTCTTTGTTAAAACTTTTCCTTCTCCATGGCATATGAACAAGTTTTAAGATCTATAAATATTTCAAAGTCCTTTATTGCTTTCTGGCCGGTGAAGTTGGAACAGACTGGTATGCTCTAAATCCTTCAAAACTATTTCTCTGGTTCCTTCTTCCCGGCTCCACTTCCTTGGCTTTGGTGAAGGTCTGCAGCATCTGGGAGCCCTGAACAGTCTGAGGGTGCTGGTTTGTTAAGTGCATTCCCTACCAGAAAACCTACCAGCAACCTAGGAGGTTGAAGTTATAAAATATCACAGCATACTTTTTTAAAAGACTTTATTTATTTCTTTCTTTTAGAGAGAAAGAGAGAAGCAGGAATGGGGTGTGGGGATCAGAGGGAGAAGGAGAAGCAGGCTCCCCACTGAGCAGGGAGCCCTGCATGGGGCTCCATCCCAGGACCCTGGGATCATGACCTGAGCTGAAGGCAGACGCTTAACCAATTAACTGACTAAGCCACCCAAGTGCCCACCGCAGCATATTTTAAGAGAAATTTGCTCCGGTCTCTAATATAACTATACTATTTTATAAAATCAAAGGAACTTTCCATTAATTAACCTTGGCCAATTTTTGTCTGTTTAGGAATAAGCCAACATGGACTGGGGTACCCTACACACTTTCATTGGGGGTGTAAACAAACACTCCACCAGCATCGGGAAGGTATGGATCACCGTAATCTTCATCTTCCGTGTCATGATCCTTGTGGTGGCTGCTCAAGAAGTGTGGGGTGATGAGCAGGAAGATTTTGTTTGCAACACTCTGCAACCAGGATGCAAAAATGTATGCTATGACCACTTTTTTCCTGTGTCCCACATCCGGCTGTGGGCCCTGCAACTCATCTTTGTCTCCACCCCGGCCCTGTTGGTAGCGATGCACGTTGCCTACTACAGACACGAGGCCGCCCGCAAATTTAGGCGAGGAGAGAAAAGAAATGAATTCAAAGACATAGAAGACATTAAAAAGCAGAAGGTTCGGATAGAGGGGTCCCTGTGGTGGACGTACACCAGCAGTATCTTCTTCCGAATCATCTTTGAAGCATCCTTTATGTACGTGTTTTACTTCCTTTACAATGGGTACCATCTGCCTTGGGTGTTGAAATGTGGGATTGACCCTTGCCCCAACCTTGTCGACTGCTTTATCTCTAGACCTACTGAGAAAACCGTGTTTACCATTTTTATGATTTCTGCATCTGTGATTTGCATGCTGCTTAACGTGGCCGAGTTGTGTTACCTGCTGCTGAAAGTATGTTTTAGGAGATCAAAAAGAACACAAACACAAAGAAATCATCCCAATCACGCCCTAAAAGAGAGTAAGCAAAATGAAATGAACGAGCTGATTTCAGATAGTGGTCAAAATGCCATCACAGGCTTTCCCAGTTAAACATTTCAAAGCACAACGTAGCTGACTCATAACAAAAGTGGTGCCTTCTCCTAAAGGCAATGCCTATCTAAAAATCCCTCCCATAGGCTGAAGATTTTGTCTTTATAAATGCTTTCATAATACATAGATACTTGAGTTAACATTTTGTAGAATAATTGTTCCATTAATATGCAGCAAAATCAAATATGTGGTCTATCTCTGAAAACTAAGAAAGGATTACAACTGTGCCTTGAAGTAACTTTAACATGTTATGTGGACTGTCCGACATACTAGGTATTTCCTGAAAATTTAAACGTGTAACTGTTGTTGATAAAAAACATTTACATAGAAATTGATACTTTGATTAGTAAAAGATATTTTTATAGGATTGAATGTTTTAGTTCTGACTTTGAATTTATATAAAGTATTTTTATAATGACTGGTCTTTCTTACATGGGAAAACATACGATGTTAGTTTTATAATTATGCCATAAGTATCTAAAATTTGAACTTACAAAGAGTCTATCTTGTTGTAAATAGTGTTTTGCATTGTCTGTTGACAAACTTATGAACTATCATGATACTCTTAAAGGTGGAAATTGTTCATTGTATAAAATATTTTTATTGCTTCCTTAATGTAGACAGAACTGTATGGAAGTAGGAAGCTTTTTAAAACTAGACAATTTGCAATCATTGTGAACAGCTGACATGAATGTGCTAACCTCAATAAAGATTAGCCCCATTGCTTATGCCTTCATCTGCATTATAGGTTTCTGTTCAGTCTTGGCCTCAATGTGGTCATTCCTCACGTGGTAATATGAGTTGGTTGGGTTACTTTTTTATTATTTATTTTTTATTTTCAGCATAACAGTATTCATTATTTTTGCACCACACCCAGTACTCCATGTAATCCATGCCACTATAATACCCACCACCTTGTACCCCAACCTCCCACCGCTCGCCCCTTCAAAACCCTCAGATTGTTTGGGTTACTTTTGGTGGGAAGGCTGCTGGTTGTGTGGGTAGGTTACTTTTGGTGGGCAGGCTGCTGGTTGTGTGGGTAGAGTTGTCCAGGAGTTCAACCCCGATTCTTCTATCCTCATCAAATGAGCAGAAGCTGAGCTTAGCAGCCCACCCAGTTCTTAGCTTGGAGAGGATTTGTCTGCTTTAGGACACAGGGTCAGTTCAGCTCTTATAGAGAGGAGGTTAAGGAAGTCAGATGCAGCTCTCACACAAAGCTTGCCTCAAAGGAATCATTCATTATCTGAATCCTTCAGACCATGATGACTGAGATATGTACACACAGCTTCACACTCACAGATGAGGAAACCTTTCTCTCCAGGGATTTCCAGATTGAACACAGATGCCTGGATGGTGGGTGCTGGTGAGTCAGACTGGTAACTCTGGAGTGGTAAGACACACACACACAAACACATGAAACCGCCATGTAAAGGGGCAACATTGGCATGGCATATTCTGCATGAGGAAGCCTAATGAATAATAAGTGTCCACAAGAGCTTGTTGACACATTGACATGTGTCATGTGGCTCTGTGATCACATCACATGGCTCTGTGATTCCAAAACATCTCTCCATAAAAACAAAGTATTCTCATTTTCTTCAGAGTCCAAAGCAAATTCTAGACATTTCACTCATAAATGCCTCAGTATCAATCTATAAAAACCAAAGAATAACTTTTCAAAACAAAACTATAATCCTACCATCCTATTAAAAAAATCTAGTTAGAAGTCATAATTCCCAATGTCCTATAATGTTCTTTTCTTTTTAAATATCTAATCAAATGAGGATCAAATGAAGGACAAGGTGAAATACCAGGGGCACCTAAAATAGCCTTAGTAGCAATACCAATCTGTATCAGAAAGGAACTGCGTTCCCACCATGATTTTGGGACTCCTGTTACCCCTCATGACACCACCACCTAATTGGTCCCTCCTCTCTTATTTTCCAACTCTTTCTCTTCAGTTGTTTTCTGCTCTTTAAAGCCCCTAATGCTCCTTCCTTCTGGAACTTTCTCTCCATACCATTGCACCAAGGTCAGGAGTGGTGGGCCATACTTTCTTTACCCATCCACTTCTCAGCATCTTCTGTGCTCATTCTCACCACTGAACCCAAGCCACTGTCAGCACCATGACTTGCTGAACACCAAATCTCAAGGCTCTTTATCAGTTTTCATCTTCTTAAAACTCTTTTCGAGACCTCTTTTTTGGATCCCAAGGCACAAGAAACTGCCCAACCTAAACTTGGGTCTCCACCTCCAACAGCTCCTTTATTTCCTGCATTGACTTCCCTCCCTCTCCTATCCCTTGAGAGAAGACCTTTCTTTTTCTCACCCTATCTTTGGCAATCTCATTTATCTGTGCAGTTACCCTGAGATAGTATCCTATTTTACAGAGAGGTTAAATAAATTGCCCAAAGTCACAGAGGTAATATGTAGCAGAACCAAAGTTTGAAACAAGTCCAACTGTCTCTAAAGGCAATGGCTTAACCACCAAGTTGCACTGGTTCCCACAGCTCCATGCTGGATGACCACATATAACATGATCAAAAATCCCACGCACTTCCCACCTAGCTCCAACAATGATGTATTCATGCTTTTTCACTTTCCCAGGAGACTCTCATCTCCTTATCCCCCACTCTGGATTGCTCTGAAGCAAATTCCAGACACATCATTTCATCAGTAGATACTTCAATATGGGTCTTATAAGAGTAGACAAATCTTTTAAAATTAAAATATAATGCCACCATCACATTACAAAATCCAGTCATGGCTCATAATTCCCCCGTTGTCCTATGCAGACCCCTCTCTTTTTTTCTTGTTATTTTGAGATAATTGTGGAATCACCTGTAAGCATAACAAATAATGCAGAGGACTATGTTAACCTTGCACAGTTTCTCTCAATAGCAATATCTTGCAAAACTATACTACAAGATCTCAACCACTGCATTGACTGATACAGTAAAGACACAGAATATTTCCATCACCACAAAGATCCCCCATGTGGTCCTTTTATACCTACACCCAATGCTTTCCTATCCCATCTCCACCTACCACATGCCTTTCTGATTTCTGGCAACCACTGATCTGCTCATTATTTCTATAGTTTTTTTCATTTCAAGAATGTTTTTATAAAAGAAATCATATAGTATGCAACCTTTTGAGATTGGATTTTTTTCCCCTCAGTGTAATTTTCTGAAGACTCAACTGGGCCGTTTTGTGCACCAATAATCTTTTTTGTTTTTGTTTTTGTTTTTTTTTTTACTGCTAAGTAATGTTCCATAGTATGGATATGCACAATATATTTAACCATTCACTCACTGAAGGACATCTAGGCTGTTTCCAGTCTGGGGCTTATATGAAAAATATGAACTTTCATATATAGGTTTTTCTGTGAACACATTTTCATTTCTTGTGACAAGTATTCAAGAATCTAATTGCTGGGTATATGGTAGCTGCACATTTCATTTTTTAAGAAACTACCAGATTGTTTTCCAGAGTAGCTGCACCATTCTACATTCTCACCAGCAATGTATGGGTGACTCAGTTCTTCCTCATCCTTGTCAGCATTTGGTGTTGTCACTATTTTTTATTTTAGCCATTCTGATAGATGTGTTTAATTTGCATTTCTGTAATGGTTAATGAAGTTGAACACCTTCTCATGTGATTATTAGCGATCTCTACATCATCTTAATTTTCTAACTAGATTTTTTTTTCTAACTATAGAGCTTTGAAAGTTCTTTATATATGTAGATGCTAGGCTTTGGACAGATAGTAATTCATAAATTTTTTTTCCACTCTAGCTTTTCATCTTCTTAACAGGGTCTTTTGCAGAGCAATAGTTTTTCATTTTAATGACATCCAATTTACCAATTTTTTTTCTTGTGTGGATTGTGGTTTTGGTGTCAAGTCTAAGAAGTCTTTGCCTAATCCAAAATCTCAAATATTTTATATTTTTTTTCCTAAAAGCTGTATAGTTTAACACTTTACATTTAAGTTTGTGGTCCATTATGTGTTAAGTTTTATATAAGGTCTGAGACTTAAGTTGAGGTTCATTTATTTGCCTGTAGACAGATGTCCAGTTGCTCCAGCACCCTGTGATGAAAATGCTATCTTTAGTCTATTGAGCTGTTTTTGTGTTTTTGTTAAAAATCTATTAAGCATATTGGTGTGGAGCTATTTTTAGATTCTCTGTTCTGTTCCATAGATCTGAATGTCTATCCTTCCACCAATACCAGATAGTCTTTATTATTATACTATATAAATAACCCTTGAAACCTGCTAAAGAGACTCCTTTCACTTTGTTTTTCCTTTTCAAATTGTTTATGACTACTCTAATTCCTTTGTCTTTTCACATAAATTTTAGAATTATCATGTCTATATTTACGAATGTTTACAAAAAATCTTGCTGGATTTTTGGTAGAAATAGCATTAAACCTGTATATCAATTTGTGGTGAATCAACATCTTCACTATGTCAAATCCTCCTATCCACATACACAGTATGTCTCACTATGTATATCTTCTTTGATTTCTTTCATCAGCATTGTGTAATTTTCAGCATGTAAATGTTTTGTTAGAATTACTTTTATTTCATTTTCTTTGATTGTAAATAATTTTTTATTTTAATTTCAAAGTCCACCTGTTCACTGCTAGTATAAAGAAATGACATGATACTTTATATGGAAAACCCAAAAGACTCCACCCACAATCTACAGCAATTCAGTAATGTGACAGGATACAAAATCAATTGACAGAAATCCGTTTCTTTCTTATACACTAACAAGGAAAATACAGAAAGGGAAATTAGAGAATAGATTCCTTTACTCTAACACCAAGAATCATAAGATACCTGGGAATAAACTTAACCAAAGAGGTAAAGGATCAATACTTGAGGAACTACAGAACAATCGTGAAAGAAATTGAAGAAGACACAAAAAGATGGAAAAGCATTCCATGCTCATGGATCAGAATAAACATTGTTAAAATGTCTATACTGTCCAGAGAAATCTATACTTTCAATGCCATCCCAATCAAAATTCTACCGGCATTTTTCAAAGTGCTGGAACAAACAATCCTAAAGTTTCTATGAACCAGAAAAGACCCTGAATTACTAAGGAAATGCTGAAAAAGAAAAGCAAAACTGGGGGCATCATGTTACCTGATTTCAAGCTTTACTACAAAGCTGTGGTTATTAAGACAGCATGGTACTGGCACAAAAACAGACACATAGACCAGTGGAACAGAGTAGAGAGCCCAGACAGGGACCTGCAACTCTATGGTCAAATAATCTTCAATAAAGCAGGAAAGAATATCTAGTGGAAATCTCGTCAATAAATGGTGCTGGGAAAATTGTATATCTATGTATAGAAGAATGAAGCTTGACCATTCCCTTACACCATACACAAAGATAAACTCAAAATGGATAAAAGACCTCAACGTGAGGCAGGAATCTATCAAAATCCTAGCGGAGAACATAGGCAATAACCTCTTCAACATCAGCCACAACAACTTCTTTCAAGACATGTCTCCAAGGGCAAAGGAAACAAAAGTGAAAATGAACTTTTGGGACTTCATCAAGATCAAAAACTGCTGCACAGCAAAGGAACAGTCAACAAGACAAAGAGGCAACCCATGGAATGGGAGAAGATATTCACAAATGACACTACAGACAAAGGTCTGATATCCAGGATCTATAAAGAACTCCTCAAACTCAACACACACAAAACAGATAATCACATCAAAAAATGGGCAGAAGACATAAGCAGACACTTCTACAAAGAAGACATACAAATGGCTAACAGACATATGAAAATATGTTCAGCATCATTAGCCATCAGGGAGATTCAAATCAAAACCACATTGAGATACCACCTTACACCAGTTAGAATGGCCAAAATCAACAAGAAATTAAACAACAAGTATTGGAGAGGATGTGGAGAAAGGGGAACCCTCTTACACTATTGGTGGGAATACAAGTTGGTGCAACTACTTTAGACAACAGTGTGGCAATTCCTTAAGAAATTAAAAATAGAGCTACCATATGACCCTGCATTTGCACTACTGGGTATTTACCCCATAGATACAGATGTAGTGAAAAGAAGGGCCATCTCTACCCCAATGTTCATAGCAGCAATGGCCATAATCATCAAACTGTGGAAAGAGCCAAGATGCTCTTCAACAGATGAATGGATAAAGAAGATATGGTCCATATATACAATGGAGTATTATGGCTCCATCAGAAAAGATGAAAACCCAACTTTTGTATCAACATGGACCAGACTGGAGGAGAATACGCTAAGTGAAATAAGTCAAGCAGAGAAAGTCAATTATCATATGGTTTCACTTACTTGTGGAGCATAATGAATAAAATGGAGGACATTAGGAGAAGGAAAGGAAACATGAATTGGGGGAAAACAGAGGGGGAGATTAACCATGAGAGACTGTGGACTCTGAGAAACAGACTGAGGGTTTTGGAAGGGAGGAGGGTGGGGGATTGGGTAAGCCCAGTGGTGGGTATTAAAGAGGGCACGTATTGCATGGAGGACTGGGTGTGGTGCATAAACGATGAATCTTGGAACACTGAAAAAGTAAAATTTTATAAAAAGAAATAAATGATTTGAGTTTGGGGGTTTGGTTTTGTTTTTTGTATTTTGTGATCTTGCTGAACTCATTAGTTCTAGAAGATTCCTTGGGATTTTCTGCATAGACAACCATATCATCTGCAAATAAGGATAATTTTATATCTTCCTTTCTGTTCTATGTGTTTTTTATTTCTTTTTCTTGCCATAGTGCACTGTCTAGAACTTCCAATCCTATGTTGAATCTGAATGATAAAAATAGAAATCCTTTTTCCCAATCTTAAGGGGTAGGGGGAAATTCAATCTTTTACCACTGCGTGTAATATTAACGTAGGTTTTTATAAATGGTCTTTATGAAATTGAGGAAGTTTCCCCTCTATTTTTATTTTTCTGAGAGTTTTTATCATGAATGGGTGTTACATTTTGTGGAAAAAAATCTTTGCATTAAGTGACATAATCACGTGATTTCTCTTTCTAAGCCAATTAATATGTTGGATTATATTAACTGATTTTCAAATATAGAATCAGTCTTGCATCCCTGGAATGAACCTCACTTCATCGCAATATGTAATTCCTTTCATATATTACTAATTCCATTTGCTAATATTTTATTAAAAGTGTTTATATCTACAAGGGAAACAAAAGCAAAAAAGAATAATTGGGATTTCATCAAGATAAAAAGTTTCCGCACAGTGAAGGAAACAATAAAACTAAAAAGCAACCTGCAAAATGGGAAAAGATATTTGTAAATGACATACCTGATAAGGGGTTATTGTCCAAAATCTATAAAGAAACTTATAAACCCAAAACCCCAAAAACAATCCAGTTAATGAAATGGGCAGAAGACATGGATAGACATTTTTCCAAAGAAGACATACAGATGGCTAACAGACATGGAAAGATGATCAACATCACTCATCATCCAGAAAATACAAATTAAAACTATGATGAGATTCCACCTCACTTGAGATTCCACCTGTCAGAAAGGCTGAAATTAACAACATGGGAAATAATAAATATTGGCAAATATGCAGAGAAAGGCCAAACCTCTTACACTGTTGGTAGGAATGCAAACTGATGCAGCCACTCTGGAAAACAGTATGGAGTTTCCTCAAAAAATCAAAAATAGAACTACCTTGTGACGCCACAACTGCACCATTAGGTATTTACCTAAAGGATACAAAATACAAATTTGAAGGGGTACATGCACCCCAGTATCTACAGCAGCATTAGCTGTTACAATAGCCAAACTATGGAAAGAGCCTAAACATCCATTGGGCTTCAGCAATAGCCAAATTACAGAAAGAGCCTAATGTTCATTGGCTGATGAATGGATAAAGAAGATGTGGTACACACACACACACACACACACACACACACACACACACACACAGAGCAATGTTACTCAGCCATCAAAAAGAATGAAATTTAAAATGAAATTTTAAGCTATATAAGTCAGAGAAAGACAAATACCATGACTTCACTCATATGTGGATGAGTATAGGAGACAGAAAAAAAAAGAGATGGGGGGGGAAGCAAACTAAGAGACTTAACTATAGAGAACAAACTGGGGGTTGTTTAAGAGGAGGTGGAAGGAGGATGGGCTAAATGGTTGATGGGTATTAAGAAGGGCACTTATTGTGATGAGCACTGGGTATTATATGTAAGTGATGAATCACTAAATTCTACCCCTGAAACCAATATCACACTATATGTTAACTAACTAGAATTTAAATAAAAACTTGAAACCCTCCAAAAAAAAAAAGAAAAATACAAGGCAGGGAAAAAAAGAATTTTTACATCTATATTCCTGGGGATGTTGGTTCTTTGTTGTTTTGTTGGTTGTGGGGGGGGATTGTTTTGTTTTGTTTTATTTTGTTGGTATTTGTCTGGTTTTGGTATCAGGATAATACTAGCATCACAAAGTTAATTGGGAAGTGTTTTTGCCTCTTTTATTCTCTAGAAGAGATCATGTAGAATAGGAGGTAATCCTTCCTTAAATATTTTGTAGAATTCCCCACTGAAACTATCTGGACATTTATTCAGGGTTTTAGTTTTTTGTTTTTTACAAATTCAATTTCCTTAACAGTTGTAAGGCTTTTCAAGGTATCTGTTTCCTACTGGATGAATGTCAATAGTTTGCATTTTTTGAGGAAGTGATCCCTTTTGTCTAAGTTGTAAAATGTATAAGTATAGAATTGTTCATAGTATTCTCTTGTTATCCTTTTGATGTCTATAGGTGATATGCCCTGTTGGACTCTAATATTGGTAATTTTTGTCCTCTCTCTTTTTCCCCCCTTTGTTAGTCTTGCTAGAATTTTGGTCAATTTTGTTGATCTTTTCAAAGAACCAGCTCTTTGTTTAGTTAATTTCTTCTATTCTTTTTCTGTTTTCAATTTAATCAATTTTTATCATTTCTTTCCTTCTGTTTGCTTTAGGTTTATTTCGCATTTCCTCTTCTAGATTCCTGAAGGGGGAGCTTAGGTTATCAATTCGAGCCTCTTCTTCTTTTCATATATGCATTCAGTGCTATGCTATTCCCTCTCATCACACTTTTAGCTGTGTTCCACATATTTTGATATGTTGTATTTTTTAATGACATTGTCTTTTTATTGAGTTTTGAGTATTGTTTTGAAGATTCAATATATTCTTCTCTTTTTAGTTTTTAATTTCAGTATAATTAACATATAGTGCTATTTTAGTTTCAGACATACTGCAAACTGGTGCAACCACTGTGGAAAACAGTACAAATTTCCTCAAAAAATTAAAAATAGGATTACCATAATATCCAGTAATCCCACTACTGGGTATTTACCCAAAGAATATGAAAACACTAACTTGAAAAAATATATGCACTCCTATGTTTATTGTAGTATTATTTACAATACTCAAGATGTGGAAGCAACCCAAGTGTCCATCAATAGATGAATGGGTAAGGAAGATGTGGTATATATATACAATAAAATATTACTAGATCATAAAAAAATAATAAAATCTTGCCATTTGCAGCAACATGGATGGATCTAGAGGTTAATAAGTCAGTCAGAGAAAATTCCACATATGACTTCACTCATATGTGGAATTTAAGATATGCTGTGGTTTTTTTCATTCAATAAAATGTATTAACTTATTTATTTAGAAGTATGTTTTAGTTTCCAAGTGTTGAGAGATTTTCCTGTTATCTTTCTGTCATTGATTTCTACTTTGATTCCAATATGATCAGAGAACATTCTTTTTATTATTTCAACCATTTTAAATGTATTAAGGTTTGTTTTATGGCCCATTTATTAAGAATGTCTTTTTATTCTGATGTTTTGACATCTGTGGCCTTACTAACTCTGGGAAGACTGCCCCTCCCATGGCCAGCTAATTCCTAAAGATAGCAAACAACTCCCCATGAGTGCATCTTTCATAATCAAACAAACCAATCTAAAACCAATAACCTCAACTACCTTTTTTTTTTTTAGCAGGCTTTCAAAGGGCTGGGCCACTATCCACCTGCCCTAATCACCCCAGGGCCAGATACCAGACAACTGGCTGAAATTTTTTCAAACTAGCCAATCCTAAGACTGTTTACCCTGCCTTGCCTTTCCCACAGAAACAATAATGAAGAGTTTTGCCCATATTTTCTTTGCACCCCCACTGTCTCCTGACTAACATTGCTGTTTCCCCATGTTGCCCTGCATGGCATGCTGCACCTCCTGTTTCTAGAGAGCTGTGAGTTAACACTTCTTCCTTCATGTCAGTCATTTCCAAGTCTGTATGTCTTAGCTTACCTGATAAAAAAAAAATCCTGCATACACTTAAAAATAACACAGTCTCTTTTGGCGTATGTTCCAAGAGCACTTGAAAAAAAAGTATATTCTCTTCTCCAGTGAAATGTCAATTAGAACCTATTGGCTGATGGCGGTGTTGAGTTTTTCTATGTCCTTGCTAGTTTTCTGTATAGTTGTTGTATCAATTGTTGAGAGGTATTGTAGTTTACAACTTTAATTGTGGATATGTCTATTTCTCCTTTCAGCTCTCTCAGTTTTAGCTTTGTATATTATTCAGTTCTGTGTTTAGTGCATACATATTTAGGATTGTTATGTCTTCCTAGTCAGTTGACTTTTTTTTAAATTTTTTTAAATGATTTTATTTATTTATTTGAGAGAAAGAGAGCGCAAGCATGAGAGGAGAGAGATCAGCAGGAGAAGCAGACTCCCAGGGAGTCTGATGTGGGACTTGATCCCAGGACTCCAGGATCATGACCTGAGCCGAAGGCAGTCACTTAACCAACTGAGCCACCCAGGCGCCCCGTCAGTTGACATTTTTATCATTATATGCTGCTCCTTTGTGTCTGATGACATTTTCTTTTTGCTCCAAAGCCTACTGTATCTGATATTAATACAGCCATTACTGCTCTCTTTGATTGTTTGCATAAGTCTTTTTCCATCCTTTTATTTTCAGCTTACCTATGTCATTATATTTGAAGTGAATTTCTTGTAGACAGGATCTGGTTGGATCATGTTTTATAATTCTTTCTGTCAATCTGTATCTTAATTGGCATAGTTAAACCATTTACATCTAATTTAATTGCTGGTAGTTTAAAGCTTAAGTCCACCACTTAAGCCACTTATTTTTTGTTTTCTTTTTCTAATGCCTATTTTCTATTTTGGTTTTCTTTTTCCTGACTTCCTGTGGTTTGCTAAAATGTTTCTTAGAATTCCATATTTAGGGGCACCTGTGTGGCCCAGTTGTTAAGCATCTGCCTTAGGCTCAGATCATGATCCCAGGGTCCTGGGATCAAGCCCTGCATCAGGCTCCCTCCTCAGCAGGAAGCCTGCTTTTCCCTCTCCGACTCCCCCTGCTTGTGTTTCCTTTCTCACTGTGTGTCTCTGTGTCAAATAAATAAGTAAAATATTTTTAAAAAAGAGATTAAGAGTCACTTATGCTTTGTCTCCCTCCCAATCCCATCTTGTTTCATTGATTCTTCTCCTACCCACTTAAGCCCCCATGTTGCATCACCACTTCCTCATATCAGGGAATTCCATATTTATTTACCTAGTGGTTTTGCATGCATCTTCGTATAGCTTTTTTAGTAGCTGCTATAAGTATTACCTTACATATAGATAACATCACAGTCTGCTTGCATCATCATTTTACCAGTTTAAGTGAAATATAGAAAAGTTACTCCCTTCCCATTTCTTTATCTTCTCCATCTATAATTGTCTTAAATATTTCCTCTGCATACATACATCCAGAATCACATCAGACAGTGTTATAGTTTTTGTTTCAACTGTTAAATTTTTAAAAACCCGGGATGCCTGGATGGCTCAGTCGTTGGTCGTCTGTCTTCAGCTTGGGTCGTGATCCTGGGGTCCTGGCATCACCCCCGAACTGGGCTTCCTGCTTGGCGGGAGGCCTGCTTCTCCCTCTCTAACTCCTCTGCTGTATTCCCTCTCTTGCTGTGTCTCTCTCTGTCAAATAAATATATATAATCTTTTTAAAAATAAAAATAAAAAAACCCAAGAGGAGGGTGTGTGGGCGGCTCAGTCGGTGTGTCTGACTCTAGGTTTTGGCTCAGGTCTTGATGTCGTGGGTCATGGGATCAAGTGCCATACAGAGGTCCATGCTCAGTGGGGAGTCTACTAGAGGATTCTCTCCCTCTGCCCCTCTCTCTAACTCACATGGCACTCTTTCTCTCTCTTAAATAAATAAATCTTAATAAAAAAAGAAAACAAACTCAAGAGAAGGAAATCCTATTGTATTTACCCATATTGTTGCTTATTCTATTCTTTCTTCCTTCCTGATGTTCTCAAGTTCCTTCTTTTATTTCTTTTCTATATAAAGAACTTCCTTTAGCCATTCTCTTAAGATATGTCTGTTGGTGACAAATTTTATGAGTGTTCTTTCATCTGTGAATGCCTGGATTTCCTCTTTATTCATAAAGAATTTTTTTACTTGTATTAGAATTTTTGGTTGACTTTTAAAGTATTGTGTCAGGAAAAAAAATATTATGTCAGTTTATTCTGGCATCCATGATTTCTGATGATAAATCCTCTGTAAGGATGCCTGGGTGGCTCAGTCAGTTAAGTGGCTGCCTTCAGTTCAAGTCATGATCCCAGGATCCTGGGACTGAGTCCTGCACTGAGCTCCTTGCTAAGCAGGGAGATTGCTTCTTTCTTTACCTTCTGCTCCCCCAGCTTGTGCTTGTGCACTCTCTCTGACAAATAAATAAATAAAATCATTTTAAAAATCTTCTATAATTTGGATTGTTTTTCTTTATAGTAATAGGTATTGTTTTTCTCCAGCTGCTTTCAAGAATTTTTCTTTGTCTTTAGTTTTCAGAAGTTTAATTATGATGTGTTCTGCCATAACTTCTTTGGATTTATCCTGTTTAGGACTAACATCTTGAATCTGTGGATATATGTCTCTTGCTAAATTTGGAAAGTTTTCTCTCATCATTTCTTTGAGAGTGTTTTAAGTCCTGCCCTCGTTCTCCTCTTCTCTGGTACTCCAATGACACCAATGTTAGGACTTTTCTTAGAGTGATACAGATCTCTGAGACTCCATTCTTTTTTGTTGTTGTTTTTTCATTCTGTATTATCGGTCTTATTCTGATCAAGTGATTTTTATTATTTTGGCTCACTGATTCTTTTCTCTTTTTGATCTCTCTGCTGTTGAGGTCACCCACTGAGCTTTTTATTTTGGTTATTATGGTTTTTAGTTCTAAAATTTCCATTTGGTTCTTCTTTGTGTCTTTTTTTTTTTTTAATGAGGTCTTCTATTTCTTGCTGAGGCATTCTATTTTTTTCACTTGTTTCAAACATGTTTGTTATTGCCTGTTGGAGTATTTTTATCATGACTGCTTTAAAAATTTTTATCAGATATTCTAGAATTTCTGTCATCTTGGCTTCTGCATCTATTTTTTTTTTCAGTCGGTTTAGATCTTGTTGGTATGATAAGAAACTTTGCTGATTGAAGCATTTAGTATGTTCTTCTATCTTTTGTATTTTCTATAAACTGATAATTAAATTTATAAGGCTTTAGCAGACTTTTTTCTTTTGCAAGAGTGTTTGATAGTTGATGTTGTATATTCCCACCATGAGACACATAATGTCTGGTTATCTCTTTATGGTGCTATCAGCCATTCATGGACATAGCTTAGCTCCTTTAATTTTTTACAGGTTGTAAAAGGAACTATTCTAATAGTTTCAAACTATCATTTGTACTAAGAGGTTCCTAGGACTCAGGTCATTTGTTGAGTGTCAGGGGACAGACTGATGACTAAGATATCTTCACTCTCTATAGTTTAGTGGAGGAGTTGGAGCTACAAACAGAAAATTCTAAAATAATGTGACAGTGCAACAATAGTGATAGTAATAAACCAGGAGTCATTGGAATTTGTTGGGTGGGGGACTGCCAATACATCTGGGCAATGTCCTGAAGAAGGTGAATCTTAAAGGATAATTAGAAGTTAGGCAGGAGAAAAGGAAGGAATGGATATTTCTGACAGGCAGGTAGGAAACAACATAGCATATGCAGGGAGTAGCAAATTAGTGTGGTTAGCTCCTGAACTGCCAGGGAGAAAACAGTGACAACTGAACCTGAAAGTGGGAAAGGTTACCACTGAACACAAAGTAAAATCCCAAATTCTCTCACGTAAGCGTGTACTTCCAACTTTCTCTTACTGATGTCTTAGTGCTCCCCAACCTCAGGCTGCCCAAGTGCCCACTGTTTCCTGAGGACTGCTTATTTATCCTCACCTCTGGGCATCACATCAACTTTCTCCTGCCTAGAATGTCCTTCTGCCTGTCCGTTCCTCTAGCCTTTCGTTATAAACTAGTTCAAAGTCTTCATTCCCAAGACTCTCCCTGCCTTCCCCCATGCAGAACCACTCCCTCCTTACTCTCCTCCCCAGGGTCAGGGGTGTTTGTACTCCTGTGTTCTCATTGCTTCTCCTCTTGGGTGGGGGCTTCTGGAAGGAGGAGAACATATTCACTTAATCCCCAAAACTTGTCCCTTCAAGTAGTGAGAGCCACCAAATGTATTGAATCAATTGGGGTCTTGATTACTAATACCTCTTCTCTGGGCTTTGTAGCATAGCAATTGGGAAGGAAAGAAAGCTCATTAGCTTGCCATCCTGAGTGAGACCCAACAGTAGCTTTCCAAAGCCCTAAAAACAACTTCTCCAACTGCCAGAACTGCCGTTGCTATGGTTTCTCCCACCCACTAAGAGTACTTAGGTGAATGCTGATTGAAGAACAGAGCAAGGCTGGCCAAGGCCTTTTCAGGTCATTTTAGGAGGGAAAAAAGTTGGCGAAATAACAGGATGCCCTGAAATCATTCAGATGTCAGAGCACAGTGAGAAAAATTCACCAAAATGAGAAATTAAATTAATTGTGAAACCAGAGCCAACATTAACCAACCTTAGAAATGTAAAGATACCTGTTAACCTAAAATATTTCTGGGTATGATTCATTAGACAGACAATAAAATGCTTTATTTTTAGCTTTTCTACTAACATAACTTTTCAATTTATGGATTCATAGTTAATGTGGTATTTTAGATTATAAGGTCTTTTTATTTATTCATTTAAGAGTGAGAGAGAGTGAGAGCACAAGTAGGAGGAGGGGCTAAGGAAGAGAAAGAAGCAGACATCCCACTGAGTGGGGATCCCAATGCAGAACTGGACCCCAGGACCCCAGGATCATGACCTGAGCTGAAAGCAGACACTTAACTGACTGAGCCACCCAGGCACCCCAGTATTTTATATTATAATTAGTACTCAGCTACTCTTTGTATCAAGCACTCTCTGTATATCATGTTTCTCTTATTTATCTCTTATTAACTAAGAGATTAGTTTCCTATTCAGAACATAATACAAGACAGTGTATACAAGACTGAGACAGTCCCTTTTTACTGATAATCAGTATCTAAATCTTCAATGTTCAGAAAATAAAAGGCATAAGTTGAGAGAAGAATTAATCATTTCAGGTTAAACATTAGCCCTAAAAGAGACCTATGAGTGGTCTTCCAGATTCTGCTCAGAGAAGGGGGATGCCCAACATTCACCAGGAGCAAACATTTAGTTTCAGTACTAATACCAAAGAGATGTTCGTCCTTCAAAATGTGTCACAATCTCCAATTTACTTACAAGATGTTCGGGATTTGAAATTTTAAATTGTGCCTCCTCCCCAAACATGACTGTTCTAACACAAACAGAAGATGGATATATCCTCATCAGTTGGAGCTATCATATATATGGTCAAGATCTTAAGTTTCCCCTGAAGCACATCTGTCAAAATAGTGCAAAGTCCAATTACAAAATCATAAGGGCCAAATTAATATAGGCTACAAACCATGGGTCCTCAAACACACAGCCCAGGAATCTGTATTTTTAACATCTCTGAGTTGCTTTTTATACAGGCAGCCTCAGTCCAGGTTCCCATGGAGCAGACAAACCTTTCAAATGCTGGTGGGCCCAAGAATTGCCTGACGTCATTTAGAATATTTGTCTACAGAGTCTAATTTAGTCAGCCTGGGGAAGTAGGGGGATCAATATTCTAAATTTTCTTTGGTTATCCTCATACAAGTGGTCTTCAGAAACATGGACACACAGCATATCAAGCGGGCTTTTTGAAAATAGCTCTCCCTGAAATATTTCCACTTTGGAAATGCATCTATAAAAAGTGTGCTGTGTTCAGCCACAGGATGATTAAAACTGTTTTATAAATACTATAGATTGTTTTGCTCCTTTTCGGCCCCTATGGACTCAAAACATGAGTTTGTCTGTTCAGCAACTTGTTCCACACAGGGAAGGAGAAGAAGCTCAGGCATTCACACCTGTGTCAGCAGTTGTCTTGCTCTGTCCAGCCCTGAGCCTCAGCTTTTCAGTGGACAATGTCCCCCTTGGTCAGTCAGTCTATTCTCCAGGCTACTAAGCAGCTCTCTCAAATACCCTGTAGTCACCCATCATTCTCCTCACAAATAAAACCACATTAAAGACTTCTGATAAATTCTTTTCAGGATCTACTTTCTGCCTTTATCCTACTTAACTTTCTGCTTCTTTTGGTGCCACAGGCCTCACTTCTTTTTCTGCCAGCTCCTTTGCTTTGTTTTCCTGTGGCTATCTTCTTTCTCCTTTCTTTCAAACTGTTCTCCCTTATCTTCTCTGATATAGACAAAAGGTCAGAAGCCAAGCCCATCACAAGGTGAGAGCACAGTGTCCCAGTTTCCTCTGTGTCAGAGTGGCTGTACATCTTGGCTTTGCAGATGCCTTGGATATAAATACCAGACAAACCTGAGGCAGAGTGCAATTATTTCAATGAAGGTAGTTGCTCAAAACACATAGTTCCTCTAATGATAGAAGTAGGTAGACTTCTGGCTCCAGTTGTTTCTTCTTCAACTCTTACTTCCTCCTTGATGCAAATAAATCTCTTTAAATTGGAGATCCTAATTTCTCAAGTGTCTACTGCAAGCCAGGCATTACACTGGGCATTGTACAAGATGGGATGTAAATTTTCATCTTACAGAGAGGAAATAGTCTCAGAGGGCTGAGGCATTTCACCTCAAGCCATGAAATTGATACAGGAAAAGGCAAAGACTCAAACCTGGGTGTCTTTGACCCATTCCTCCATCACACTGCTGGGAGTGATGGAGAAACTAAAACAGAGGGGACACCAAACCTCAGTTCTTCCTGAAGGCATTTTCCAAGACCCTATCTGCCCTCACACACTATACACCCCAGGGCAAAGACCTTGTGGGAGGAAGGTGCACAATAGCAAGACTGAAAGTGACCTGCATAGTTTGACAACAGCAATGACTTTTTATTGTTACTAACATAAACACTGGATAAAAATAATGCTCAAAAGATTTTTATCACTAAAAATAGAATATACAATCTTATATTTTATCAAAATAGTGATTATTTCTTTTAAACCTTGTGATTTGTGGCAGGTAGGAATAGAGTGGTTGGATTGTGGACATTGGGGAAGGTATATGCTATTGTAAGTGCTATGAAATGCGTAAGCCCAGTAATTCATAGACCTGTACCCCTGGGGCAAATAATACATTATATGTTAATAAAAATAATTTTTAAAAAAGAAAACCTATACTCACAAATGACTATCACAAATAAGTTTAACATAACAGATCATTTGAAGTAATAAAAATTTCTAAAATTTTATCAAATGATATTTATTAAAAAAAATTTTTTTAAGTGTGATCCAGATTTTTTAACATTATCTATTATATAGTTTCAAATAATCAAGCAGGTTTTTCTGGCTCAAGTAATGGTAGGTTAGTTTATCCAAGACAAACCTTACTGCTGAGAACACATAGAGAAGTTGAACCATGTGAGAAAACATGTGTAAAAACCTCAGAGAGCTATCAGAGTAGCAAAGACTTAAAGGGCCAAGATCCTGGCCAGAAAAGATGAGCTGGGAAATGAACCATTTTATCCACAAGGCATTTGCCAATTTGCAAAAAAGAGAGAGAGAGCGTGAAAAATCAAAGTTCAAAGACTGAACAGAATTTCTGGCAATTACATGGGGTGAGAGAATGAAATTTGAATTTGGGGGCCCACCAGAAGACAGGTTCTAGTAAATATTCCACCCTTTCAGTCTGAACCTCTGAAGGGCTTACTAGGAGTAACAGCAACCTGAAGTCAGACAACTCACCGTGACTAAAGCCAAGTTTGAATCAATTCAGTCTTTGATTGGATTGACGGTTGTACCTACCATAACAGCTTTTCAGAAGCAAAAATAAATGCTCTCCAGATGAATTAATATCAGTCTGGGGTTCTAAATTCTGCATTCAGATTTATCTTCTTATCTTCCACCACAGGTTCACTTACTACTCACAGTGCTGATCTTGAACCCTCTCTTCATTTCTGGCACCTTGGAACCTCTATGTCTTCATTTCTTTCACTTAGTTATTTATCACAATTTTAAAATAACATTTTGCTGAGAATTATTACGTCTGAAGGGGGAAGAGGAATCTTCTAGAATAGGTCCTACTGACATGTTGCCAGAAGTCCAAATCACCTGGAAAAATCTTTTGCCTCAGTTACTAAATTTCTTTAACTCAAAATACATAATTTCTTAAAAAGTCTTCCCTATTGATTTTGTTAACTGTTTCCTTTGCTGTGCAAAAGCTTTTGATCTTGATGAAATCCCAATAGTTCATTTTTGCCCTTGCTTCCCTTGCCTTTTGCGTTGTTCCTAGGAAGATGTTGCTGCGGCTGAGGTCGAAGAGGTTGCTGCCTGTGTTCTCCTCAAGGATTTTGATGGATTCCTTTCGCACATTGAGGTCCTTCATCCATTTTGAGTCTATTTTTGTGTGTGGTGTAAGGAAATGGTCCAATTTCATTTTTCTGCATGTGGCTGTCCAATTTTCCCAGCACCATTTATTGAAGAGGTTGTCTTTTGTCCATTGAACATTCTTTCCTGCTTTATCGAAGATTAGAGTTGAGGGTCTATTTCTGGGCTCTCTATTCTGTTCCATTGATCTATGTGTCTGTTTTTGTGCCAGTACCATGCTGTCTTGATGAAAGACAACTGACAGAATGGGAGAAGATATTTGCAAACGACATATCAGATAAAGGACTAGTGTCCAGAATCTATAAAGAACTTAGCAAACTCAACACCCAAAGAACAAATAATCCAATCAAGAAATGGGCAGAGGACATGAACAGACATTTCTGCAAAGAAGACATCCAGATGGCCAACAGACACATGAAAAAGCGCTCCATATCACTCGGCATCAGGGAAATACAAACCAAAACCACAATGAGATATCACCTCACACCAGTCAGAATGGCTAAAATCAACAAGTCAGGAAATGACAGATGCTGGCGAGGATGCGGAGAAAGGGGAACCCTCCTACACTGTTGGTGGGAATGCAAGCTGGTGCAGCCACTCTGGAAAACAGCATGGAGGTTCCTCAAAATGTTGAAAATAGAACTGCCCTATGACCCAGCAATTGCACTACTGGGTATTTACCCTAAAGATACAAATGTAGTGATCCAAAGGGGCACGTGCACCCGAATGTTTATAGCAGCAATATCCACAATAGCCAAACTATGGAAAGAACCTAGATGTCCATCAACAGATGAATGGATCAAGAAGATGTGGTATATATACACAATGGAATACTATGCAGCCATCAAAAGAAATGAAATCTTGCCATTTGCGACAACATGGATGGAACTAGAGCGAATCATGCTTAGTGAAATAAGTCAAGCAGAGAAAGACAACTATCATATGATCTCCCTGATATGAGGAAGTGGTGATGCAACATGGGGGCTTAAGTGGGTAGGAGAAGAATCAATGAAACAAGATGGGATTGGGAGGGAGACAAACCATAAGTGACTCTTAATCTCACAAAACAAACTGAGGGTTGCTGGGGGGAGGGGGTTTGGGAGAAGGGGGTGGGATTATGGACATTGGGGAGGGTATGTGCTTTGGTGAGTGCTGTGAAGTGTGTAAACCTGGTGATTCACAGACCTGTACCCCTGGGGATAAAAATATATGTTTATAAAAAATAAAAAATTAAAATAAATAAATAAATAAATAAAATAGTTTCAAAAAACTAAACTTTAGCTTTGTTTGATTTTCTCTATTTGTTTTCTTTTTTTAAATGATCTTATTTATTTGCTTGAGAGTGAGAGAGAGCACAGAGGGAAAGAAAGAGGCAGACTCTCCACTGAGCCAAGAGTTCGACTCTACCCTCAATCCCAGGACCCTGAGACCACAACCTGAGCTGAAGGTGGATGCCCAACTGACTGAGCTACTGAGGTGTCCCTGTATTATTTGCTTTCTGATCATTGATTTCTTATTATTTTTTCCTTCCTCTTCTAACATTGTTTCATTTTTTTCATTTTTTCAAGCTTCTTAAGGTAGAAATGTAAATAATCAATTTTAAACTTTTCTTCTTTTTCTAATATATACTCTTGAAGTAAAAATTTATCTCTTAGCACTGCTCCAGGTGCATCCTACAAATGTTGATGTTTTTCATTTTCATTCATTTTATTTGAAAGGTCTCTTATGATTCCTCCTTTTACCCATTTATGTATTGTTTAGTTTCCAAATATTTGGTATAGTAAGTACCAAATATGTATAGGTAGGTAGGTAGCTAAGTAGATAGATAGATATAGAGATATAGAGATGGTAGATAGGTAACTAATACTGAGAAGATCAGAAAATATACTCTGTGTGATTTCTATTCTTCAAAATTTATTGAGACATGTTTCATAGTTCAGTATTTTTTTCTCAGCAAACATTCATGTGCACTTTAAAAAAATGTATATTGTGCAATTGTTGGACTTAGTGTTCTATAAAGGTAAATGTGGTAAGTTGGTTGATTGTATTGTTTTGATCTTCCATATCCTTGTTGATTTTTGTATAATGTCCTATCAATTGCTCAGTCATTCAATTAATATGGATTTGATCATTTCTCTCTTTGGTGCTTTCAGTTTTGCCTTATATATTTTAGAGCTCTGTTATTTTGTGAATACATTTAGGATCGATGTCATTTTTGTTTGTTATTATTATTTATTTGACAGAAAGAGACACAATGAGAGAGGGAGCACAAGCAGGGGGAGTGGGAGAAGGAGAAGCAGGCTTACTGCAGAACAGGGAGCCGGATGCGGGGCTTACTCCAGAGACCCTGGGATCATGACCTGAGCAGAAGATAGATGCTTAACAATTAAGACACCCAGGTTCCCCAGGATTGATGTCTTCTTGATGAAATGATCCCTTTGCCATTTTATTTGCCTCTTTAATTCTGGTAATCTCCTTGTTTTGAGGGGTATGCTGCATGGTATAGTCACTCTAGCTTCCCTACAATTTGGGTCTGCTTTTTATATATTTTTCCCAATGCTTTAACATTCAACCTACTTGTGAGTCTGCTTCTATTGACTATTTTTTTTTCCTCCTGATTATAGATCTCATTATCCTGTTTCTTCACATGCCTTGTAATATTTCACTCAATGTTGATTTTTCATATAAAAGGATTTCCAGAGTGTTTTGTTTTCGTATTTCCAGTTGAGTGCAAGTCTTTTTCTCTGACAGATGACCAGAATGAGGATTTGATCATTCAGATCTCATCAAGAATCAAACTGATCTGGGACTGAGCTGTAGTGTTAATTACATTGAGTGTACCTCTAATACCCGATGGAAACAAGGACATTTCACTTTGCCATTCAGTCCAACCTCAGTTTCCTACACATCCACTGTGGAGTGCTAGTCTCTTCTATTTTGTCATTGTTTGAACTAGGAGGAGGTTGAGACACAGGTGTGATATAGCCTTGGCTCATTTTGAAATTCAAACACTGAAATTGTGTAATTCTCTGTTTTTCAGCCTTGCCTACACTGACATTTTACTGTAACACTGGTGTAGGGGGTGGGGATGGGGGAAGTTGATTGTTAAGCCCAGTCATTTATGTTTGCATTTGAGGCACTTCTAAATTCCAGTCTATCTGAAAACCCATACTGTTATTAGTGTCTTGATTGTTTTACCTCAAGTCTATAAAGTCTTTTCTTCTATGAGAGACCTGCTTCACCATAAACCAAGAGCTTTCCTCCAGATATGAAAGCAGCTGCAGCTCTCTGCTCACCATCACTTCCTATAAGTCAGTTCAATAACGTTTAATCTGCCCAACTGTTCTTCCACAATTGCTGAAGACTTTCATTTTAGCAGGTTTTTTGTTATTTTTACCATAGGATTAATGGTATTATGTATGCTATATTTTAATTAGAAACAGAAGCCATAATGCTGTTTGTAATAGCAAAAGATTGGAAACAATTCAAATGGCTATTATTAAATGATTTTTTATTAAATTATTATGTAATCATATAAGGAACAGTATGAAGCTATGTGAAAGCATGAGGAAACTCTTTATTTGTATAATAATATTCCCATGGTATATTAAGTGAAAAAATCAAAGTGTAAAATAGGGTATACAATGCTCTATCTTTTATATAAAAGAGGGAAGAAAAGCCATCTATATTCATATAGATTTAAGTTACATATACATTCATTTCATCTTCATATATATAAATTCTAAAAAGACACAAAAGAAATGAGTAAAAATGTTTACCTCATTGTATTTTGAATGTCTTGATTCTTCAGACATCTTTTCACATCTGTAGAATGAGATTAAAAATACTCTCCTCAAAGAGTTATGCAATAAAATAAACATAAAATATTTTGCTTACTTCAGGATATCAAGTTGTGGATAAATGATTAACACAATGACCTTTGTATTGGCTTATTCCCAGAGAGTCTTTCATTTATGTTTATGTTTTTGTATGTCAATTACACACTCTAAAATAGTCATTCAAATATGTTACATTTGGGGTGCCTGGGTGGCTCAGTGGGTTAAAGCCTCTGCCTTCGGCTCGGGTCATGATTCCAGGGTCCTGGGATCAAGGCCCGCGTCGGGCTCTCTGCTCAGCAGGGAGCCTGCTTCCTCCTCTCTCTCTGCCCGCCTCTCTGCCTACTTGTGATCTCTGTCTGTCAAATAAATAAATAAAAATCTTAAAAAAAAAATGCTACATTTGCAACAGCCTATTTTTTTCCTTTGGTGGATTATAAGCAGCAACTGTCTTTCCAAGGCCTATCCACCTAATAACCTAGTATGCAATATCATATAGCTTAGAAGAAAAAAATGAATGTTTTCCATCACATGGTGATTGAGATGATGATATCAAGAATCTCCAAATCGACGAATACCATCTCTGCTAATGATACAGAGTATACACAGGAGCCTACATATCGCTAAAGAGAGGAGCCTAGTACTCTAAATTCTTCACCATCACTGATTTATTTCAAAGACAGTAAAGAAATCATAAAAGACATAATGTTTATTGCCTCCTCTTTCCCAGAGCACAATAGTTTAATAGTACTTTTTCTCCATCTGGTTCTTTAAATACATAATCCATTAAAAAGACTAATCCCATGGGGCACCTGGGTGGCTCAGTCGGTTAAGCATCGGACTCTTGGTTTCAGCTCAGGTCATGATCTTAGGGTCGTGAGATGAGGCTCCCCACTAAATAGGGAACCTGGTTCCCTTCTCTCTCTTTCTCTCTAAAATAAATAAATCTTTTTTTAAGACTGATCCATGACTTTTGAGCATACTAGACATTAAAACACACACACACACACACATATATACACACTCAGATTAGAGAGAGTCCTTAACACAGCATACTCAGATAGGGAGGAGAGCACTAGAAAAACAGGTCTAATGGAAGGAGGTCATTTACCAGCTTGAACTAAAGTTCTCAAGCAACCCAACCACCAGTAATTCTCAGCTTGGAGTTTCTGAGACCACTGGGCTATGAGCTCAAATAAGGCAACACAGAGCTAGGAGGCTGCTCTTAGGGCTTAGATATCGCTCCTCTCGGTACCAACACCACTTCACCTAGGCCACAGTGATTTCTTTGTTGCCTGGAGAGGGAAAAGAACAGCAAATGTCCAACTGGTGACAGGGATCTACAACAAGAAGTACATCTTACATTGAGTCCAGTACGCACATGACTATGTGAATATCAAAACACAGGAAATATTTTGTGAAACATTGCATAGAATGTTACTTAACCCTTACTAAGAGGAATTCATTCTGATATTTTCTATTCTGTTCTATTTCATTTAATTTTGGGGGGAGCGGGAGGAAAGAAATTTCTTTCCCAGGACAAATAACACTAAACTAGAAAAAAAGATTATCCATTTTTCTCCCACTATCTTCCAAGTATTTGCATTTTTAAAAAAACTTCCCTGCAAGTCTTCCCAGCGCCATCTACTGTGCCCTCTGGGTCTTGCAAATGCCTTTTCTTTTTCCTGACACAGAATTTTTTTTAAGCGTGAGATTAAATCAGAGAACTCTCCATACCAATATGTTCTGCTTTGCCCAAAGTAGAAATGGCTCTGAAACAGTTTAAGAAGTTTAGGTTAATAGCTAACATGCAAATCCAGCTTTGAATTCTAAGACACAAAGACTTCATCTCCAATTCCAGATGATGGCTTTCCAAGTCAGAGAATATCCATATGATGGGACCTCAGGAGCAAAACTGACCATGCAATCAGTGGCTCTGAGAGTGACAAACTTAAATTCAGGACATTCTACACTAGCATTTCACAGAAAGTTGCTGTGGCCTATCAAATACAATATAAGCAGGGAATCTCTCTATAGTACCTTGTCAAACTTATGTCTGTATTTTTTTTTTTTACTAAAGCAACTCATGAGTGTTTACTGTACCCTAAATGTTCCAAAAGCTCTTTAAAATTATATATAACACAATGTTGTTGTAATGCAAACTAAAATGTAGAAATTTCTTCTATTTCTTTGGAATGATGCAGAATTTTCATTTTGACAAATCACCATAATTTATAGAGTATAATTTTTATATTCACTATATGTAAATTTTCTCTACCACTTTGCTTAGGGAGTTATAGCTTTCAATTCATTTCTGACCAACATGTGCTTTTGATACGAATACCTTTGGAAGTGTCTTTGTGATTGCTCCACTGTCTGCTTAAATAATCATTAAAAAGCTACACTGATACTTTTGCAAATAAGAGTATATGCTCATCCAGTAAAACCACTGCCTTGCCACTGAGACACATCCAACAACATGAATTTTCTCCCAAATATTTTATGTGTGAATATAAGAACAGAATGAGGAAAATGGAAGGGTTTATAACAGTTTTAGTCACAACTCAAAAGCTGGAATTTTTATGAGATACCTTTAATTTGAAAGTGAAGAGAAAAACAATTAAATTATTGAAGTCTGAGATCTTTCCTCTTTTTTTAACTCTTTGGATGTAAACAACTGATTTTTTTCCCTAAGTGATTTGATATTACCTATTTTCAGAGTACATAATGAGGGCATGGGTCAATGATGCAAAGAGAAATCATAATGAAGCAGTATTCTCCTGTAATAATTATTCACAAAAATTCAAAAGGCTCACACTGGGACCACTCCTTCTTTTAAATTATATTATCATATGTGAGTTATTATTACCCAGATATGCCAAGGGTTCATTATATCTTCAGTTTCCAACTGCAATTTTGAGGAAGGCTGAACTTTCTGGATTTTTTGTCAATTATTAATATGATTAATATTTCAACAGCAAAGTCAAGAAAGTTAGTTTAGACCAGTAGCTAATGTTTCTAATAATTAACAGTTAAGAGACATTCAATGATTCTAACTTGCTCTAAAACTGTCAAGGGTTAGGACAGGGGCTCCATTCTTTCACAAGACTCTTCTTGTCCTGAAATATTTTCTGCTCTATCTTACATATGATTTGTGAGTCAGAAATTTTACTGAGACATTTCTATGTAAATTCAGATCATCATTCCCAGAGGGAATCCAAGGGGCAGCTGGCAAGTAATCATCCATTAAAATAAGTAAAGAAATGACATTTTTCTCACACTGATTTCTTACAGATGAGCAACTTTTTTCTTTCTGGTTTATTTAAAACAGATGTCAAATTAAAATGCCAAATAGCTTTAAATATTAGCATTTTACCTTATAACCTGACAACTGCATCACTTTAAAAACCTGCCAAAAAAGCTCAACTCAGTTATAAACACCTGGGATTTGCCTCCTTGCTCCTAAGCATGTTCATAAAAATATTCGTCATATGTATCTTTGACACTCCAAAGTGACAAGGTGTGACTATCACAGCTCTTCATCAGTTAACTACCAATTGCTACTCGATAAGTGCCTGCTTCTTCCTGGGAATTGCTTCATTTGAGTTCAATTATTCCTGGGAATTGTTTCATTCAAGACCAATTTTTCCTGGGAATTGCATCATTCAAGACCAATTCAGGAGACACCAGTGTTTTTTCCATAAGGCCAAGTAAAAAAATATTCCCTATATTGTTCAGTGCCTATAAATTAATAAGACAAAGGTAGGCCAATCAAGCAGCAGACTCACCCTGATCCTCTGCCATGTGCTGTGGTGCTGGGAAGAGGGCAGAGCTTTCTCTAAGGACTGGTATGTTCAAAGATGAAGATATGTGAAAACAGGGCAACCCTTTAACAAAATGATGCTTTTTACCAAAAAGAAAAAAGTCAGCAAGAGATTATGCTATTCACAAAACGATTATAGGATTTACAAAAATACTAATTTGTGCTTTGATTTGCTAATTGTATATATATATCTAAGCTCATGTGGAAATGAATTCAAATACCCAAACTTGAGATTCTTTTTCCATCTTATGTCTTCTTCTTTTCCTCCTGAACTCTGGAGGACACAAAAACATATATTTAAGATTTTGTGTCTTAGAGGAACCCAAGTCTGATAAGGAAGAAAACACCAACACACAGAAAAACAACACAAATCACACAAAACAGAACAAATTCAGGTTACAACTTAAGAGCTATAGTAAGTCTAGCTATATAGCCCCAGATAGCAGTGGCTCTGATATACAATTAGCCACACACTAATTATGCAAATAGGGAGAATAAGTCTGGGAAAACATGGAAAAGGAAGTTGAACAACAACCTGTAATCAGGAGACTGACACTAAAACCTAAGGTGAAATTTTTCAATGTGAGAAAGTGAGTCAACTTTCAATCTCCAAACTGTCTTTACCAGCAAGCTTACGGTGGTTCTAGACCCTTCCTTCATTCCAGCCCAGAGTTCCAGACGGCACAGCCCTTGCTGCCCTGGGGAAAAAAAATGAAGGGAGGGCCTACCTGCCAGCTCCCCACAGTCCCAAGACACCTCCTATCTCAACTCTGAAGTGTGCTCAAACCCAGAAGGTTTCTCTACTCCACCCATCTTTGCCTTGTAATTTCTAAAAAGCCGATTCAGCACATCTCTCAGATGGACCATGTAAGGGCTTTTGTCAGCTCTTGGGGCTTTGTCTTTTCATGAACAGACACTCCCTCATAGACTAAGACTTAAGCGCTGGAAGGTGGGGTAGTAACTGCGGGAAAAAATTCATGTTAACCCATACAAGAATGGCCTAAACTGGCCCATAGCAATGGCACGCCAATTTTATAAGGAAAAGTCAATGCTTTCACGCTAATGGTGGCATCATGGGAAATCCATTTCTGAGGCTAGATCTTCTCTGTCAGGATGAATCATCATCTTTGCTTCACACAAAATTCACCTAAGGAAAGATGAGCATGAGAGCAAGCATGCCTGCACTTCCACACTGGCTGCTCTTTGCAGGAATCATGAACCAAGTTACCTGAGCAGGTAACAGCCACTGAGGCTTGACACTCCTTTCCCAACGTGGATGGGCCTGCTATGGCAGTTTTAATTCTCCATCTACTGCATCTCCAGATATCAAAATACCCAAAGGAACGTGGACAGTGAGACCTCATAAGCCGAGATCAAGCTTCCAAAAGAACTGAACAGCCCGGGATCTTATCCAAAAAGCCTATTCGTGGTCCCCTTTCACGGTGTGTGTGCACGGGGGGGGGGGGGGGGGGGGGGGGCTGTAGACTTAATTCATACTTTCTTTCTGAATAATCTGGGTCTCTCCCACCTCAAATTGAGTAACCGCCTTGTGATATCCCACCTGTGGAAGGGAGGAAGAAGCGGACAGAGCCCAGGTGCCGCACCCTTTGCCACGGTGCAGATGGCTGGACACCCACATCCAGGGCCCTCGGGAAAGCCTCATGCCAGCCTTGGCAAGAGCAAAATTTGTCTCCCCCACCACCTCCAACCACAGCCCTTGTTTGAAAATGGTCGATTCAGAAAGGGAATTTAAGGTGGCGTTGGCTGAGTTTGCCTTTGCGGGAAGAAAGAAGCAGGAACTTGACCAGTCTCGATGGCCCCACCTGCTCGCCCTCTCTGAACTCAAATTCCAAGGAGGAAACAGACCCTGCGCCACCCTGGTGCACCGGAGAGCCTCACAAGGAACTGGAGCCTCCACGGCCTGAAGTAAAATCTTCAAATCGTTGGGAACGTCTGTTTTTCTAATAAATAATATATATATATACATACACACACACACACACACACATACATACATACAATAGTACTGTCAAACTAGTCCAAGTAGAAATAACAATAACGGCAACAACAACTATCCTTTAACCCCACCCATCCCCAGAACTCAGGGAGCCGAGGCCTGGGGTTTGCATCCTGTTCAGGTCACTAGGCTCAGCTTCCCCCAGCTCTGACCCCGCGCGGAAGGGCTAGGGTGGTGACGGGGCCCGTGGCGCTTGGGAACCCAGGGGATTCCAGGCGCGCCGGTGTGCTTGGGGCACTGCGGAGCCCAGTACCTGGGGGGACGGGGGCAGGGCGATCGAGGGAACCGGGTCCCAGGGAAGTTCTGGCTACCGGGGAGGCCCTGCCCGCCCCGCCCGCAGCACTGGGGGCGGCCGGACAGCGAGGAGCCGCCCCCTCCGTAACTTTCTAAATAGCTTCAGGGAAGAGGCGGAGTGTGGCGTGCAGTTAAAAGGCGTCGCAGGGCAGGCAGGTGTGGAAGACCTGACGCGCCCGGCGCGCTCCGCTCTACCGGACTCTCAGCCAGTCGGCGGCGCCGCAGCGCACAGCGAGCGCCTAGGCAGCCCCCGCCAGCGCCAGCCCAGACTCCGCGGGAGCGCACAGTCGCCACCCGCGACTTCGCGGAGCGCTCCCTCCCGCACAGGTGAGGCCGCAACGCCGGCGCCCAACCCTCAGCGCCCCGAACGGCCTGGGCTGGGGACCCCGCTTCGGGAGGGACCCCGGGACGGCCTGGGGTAGTGGACCCGGCGCCGGGAGGGACCCCGGGACGGCCATATGGGGGACCTGGACGCGGCGGGGAAACCCGGATCCCCCCAGCTGGACCCGGCGTGCACTGAGGCCCCTGCATCGTCCTTGTCCCGGACAGTCGCGACAGCGGACCCGGGGCGGAGGGCAGGGCGCGAGTGCGAACATCGGGAAAGGAAGTTCCTTCAGCCGAGCTCTGAAATTTGAATCGGGCTGTTCAGGCCGGATTTGCAGCGGCGCGCCGGGGAAGGGGACGTGGTAACAGAACCCCAGAGGCAGTGATCGGGTTCGGCGCGCGAGCGGGGGGAGGGGAGGCCAGCCAGTCGTAGACTGTTTGACCTCAGCGTAATTGATTGTCTATACTATTCCTCCGAGGAAATTCTCGCACCGCCGCGGGGTTGCTCTAACTGCAGCTACTAGAAGTTTTTAATTGGCTGAAGGCTTAGTTCATGAAGAAAAATCAATTTCATTTGTTAAGCAGGAAGCCTTCACAGGAGGAAACTGACCTTTACCTCCTCACACTGCCTTTGCAAAGAAAATCACTCAGGTCGAGGTCCGGCAGAGATTACCTAGAACTCCCTGCCCCTGTGAGCCCAGAGACCCAGACCGCAGCCTAATCTGAGTTCAGTTGCTTCTCTTTCTCCTAAACAATCAAGAACGTTTATCTCCAGATGGCTTTTCCAGCTGGAAGGAAAGCTTTAGGACAGTTGTTTACAAATGAGGTAGTGTGCAGCTGAGAAACGTACTCTTTAGGATGGCTGCTTTGACCTTTCAGTGTTCCCTCAGTGAAGGGGGGAAATAAGCCTAAATGGTGTGTGTCTTTCAGTTTCTGACAGCCGGACCCGTATGAACGTGACCATTTACTTGTGACTCTGTCTTGAAATGTTTGGTGATAGCCATGTCCCCATTAGCCCTTTGAGTCTCTTTCAAAACTAGCATGCTCAGTCAGGCGCAATTACAGACACCTGTGAGGGGGTGGGGCGCTCTGTGGGGAGGTCAACCATCCAGAAAGTAAGGATTGAAAAGTTAAGGGGTAAAGAATTCCTTTTGCCTTTTCTGCAACCCGGTGATTCACCCAGTGCCTTCCCTGAAGAACAGAACCAGCTCCTCAACTCCCTGCTGGCAGAACTCCAAACAATTACAGGGTGGTGTGGGCCAGATAGGAGCCTGCGCATGACCCATCTGCCAGGTCAAGAAACGCAAGAGAGCGGCTCCCTGGGTGATTTGAATATTGAGAACAATTCCATCTTGAGCTCTAACCTCTACCTCATTCGGGAAACAAATTTTAATTTGCTCCTCTTCCTAAAAGGACCTTTAAAACAGGTAGTTGCAACTCAACCAAGAACTTTAAAAAACAATAATAATACAGGGTGTGCTTCTAACTGAATTTTTCTCAGCTGATGATGATTGGACTGGTTTACAGAAGAATGTGTGATCTTTGGTACTCTGGAAGAGGCAAAGCCTCACCCGTAGGTTTTTAGCCAGATGTATTAACTTAAACCATGGACAGTTTAGTTCAGTGAGTGTTCTGCTTTCCAGTTGGTAAGTGCCAGAGAGGAACTAGAATGTCTAAATTTCATAAAATTGTTTGGCTAAAAGGTGAATTTTTGTTCACCTAAGGATCTCCCAGACAGTATGTGTCTGAAGAGTCAGGGCTGAACTGGGGACTAAACCCTGGTTTCTTCCAGTTGATGTGTCTGTTGTGGAGCTGAGTAGGGCTAATGTTTCTCGAGCACATTTCAGTCGTACATAGTTCTCCTGGCTGTGACTCTTCTCCACCTCTCTCCTGCCTCCTCTGGGCAAGGTCACTTTGGACGGCTTCAGTCAGACCTTGATACCCCACAACTGAGACCAAGATGAGGCACAGTGATGAAAGGTATTCATTCCATGCCTGCTTAGGAAGTCCATTAGGAAACAGGACCTAACTTGCTCAAAATGAGGAGAGCATTTAACATAAGAGAAGAAGGAGGATTTACTATCAGCTTAGAAGGTGTGGAAAACAGATCACTCACCAGAATTGTAGAGCGGTGGAATCCTGTTTACAAAAGGAGTTGATTGAGACAGACGGGGTGTAACCATGAATAAACGAAGACACCTCCTATTCTGGGCTGAAGAGAAAGCCTCTGTCTCATGAAACATTGATCCACAGGCTTCTCCAAATCCCTTTCCAATGAGTAATACATTACCCCCGCTGGCTTTGGTTCTACACTTCAATACAGTGACTCACCCTGTAGGGCCAGTGATGGGGGGGAATCACTGAGTTAAATATTCTGTCACTTTTCTTAATGTGCCTCTTTAGAAACACTTCTAAATTAAAACCAAAACCCACAAAAAATATATATATACGATTACAACAATTACCAAACAGATGTCCCTCAGTACTGACCAAGCAATCAGTCCCAGCACAGCAGTGAGGACCACCAATCCATAAAAATGTTTGCCAAAATCCATGCAGAGTAACTTTGCTCCATAGATAGACTGATTCTAACCTGTTCCTTTCTATGTAGAAAAAGGAAGTGAAGCCTTTTGTGAAATTTTAACTTGGGAGTGCCTTAAATATAAACTTTACCATTGGTACCAGTCATTTCACTACTGCACCCCAAGTCAATGAAAGTGAACTGAAATATTTTTAAGAAAAGTAGCACAAGGGCTCCTGGGTGGCTCAGTTGGTTAATCATCTGCCTTCGGCTCAGATCATGATCCCAGGGTCCTGGGATGGAGCTCCCTATCGAGCTCCCTGGAGAGCCTGCTTCCTTTTCTCCCTCTGCCTATTTGTGCTCTCTCTGTCAGATAAATAAATAAAATCTAAAACGAACAAAGAGAGAGAGGAAAGAAGGGAGAGTGGGAGGGAGGGAAAGAGAGAAGGAGGGAGAGAGGAAAGAACTCTGCAGGAAGACGTCCCACTGGCCTTTAAGGAAAGACTGGCCTCAGCTAGTATCAGTCCCCATGGTACCATCCAAAACTTGGGACTAGTCTGCAGAGAGTTGGGTCAGCACTAATTAGTACCTTTAAGTTAGTGAATACTTTTGCTTGTGGTGCTCCTCCCCCAACCCCCAAATCTTTATTATGTGCTAAACATCTGGTGAATTATTCAGGTGAATAAGCTACTCTTTATTAGAGAACGCATACAAACATGTTTCAGGTGATTTGAGAACTACACATCTAATCCTACAGCAAACTAGGTTGGTTTTGTTTTGACCTTTTTTGGTGAGGTTGTGTAAGAGTTGGTGTTTGCTCAAGAAGAGATTTAAGACTGGTGCCTTACCTGGGACCCAGAGAAGTCTCCCAAATTCTGTCCTGACTAGTCACTCCAATATTGTGTTCACTTTGTCTTTTCCAGTGCAGACCACCCGGAGGAGAAGATGGATTGGAGCACACTACAGACTATTCTGGGGGGTGTCAATAAACACTCCACCAGTATTGGGAAGATCTGGCTCACAGTCCTTTTCATTTTTCGCATTATGATCTTGGTAGTAGCCGCAAAGGAAGTGTGGGGAGATGAGCAAGCCGATTTTATCTGCAACACTCTCCAACCTGGGTGCAAAAATGTGTGCTATGATCACTATTTCCCCATCTCTCACATCCGACTCTGGGCCCTTCAGCTGATCTTCGTGTCCACACCAGCTCTCTTGGTGGCCATGCATGTTGCCTACCGGAGACATGAGAAGAAAAGGAAGTTCATTAAGGGAGAGATAAAGAGTGAATTTAAAGACATTGAAGAGATCAAAACCCAGAAGGTCCGCATCGAAGGGTCACTGTGGTGGACCTACACTAGCAGCATCTTCTTCCGGGTCATCTTTGAAGCAGTCTTCATGTATGTCTTCTATATTATGTATGACGGGTTCTCCATGCAGCGTTTGGTGAAATGCAACGCATGGCCTTGTCCCAATACAGTGGACTGCTTTGTTTCCAGGCCCACAGAAAAGACTGTCTTCACGGTTTTTATGATTGCAGTGTCTGGAATTTGCATACTGTTAAATGTCACTGAATTGTGTTATTTGCTAATTAGATATTGTTCCGGAAAGTCAAAAAAACCAGTTTAACACATTACCCAGCCAGTGGATAAAAGATAGGGAGAAAAGGATGAGGCACAGGTGCTTTGCTGTCCAGGCACGGTCACCAGCATTTCCCAAGATCAAGATTCTTATCTTAAACGCAACCATTTGAAACTGCTCTAGATCTCAGTGAAACTCCAGATGCCTCCAGCAGAGCTTTACTCTCCTTAAGCTTGAAAACAAAGGCATAATTCTATGCCTATACTGATTTGTACTACAATTAGTTCTAGTAAAACCCCATGCTGGAAGGGGTTGTGGGTGTAGGTACTTTCAAATTTTAAATAAAGGACATCAGCATTTGTTTCTCTTTCTTTGAGGAAAGGAGAGAAACTCTGAGTTCTAAAGAGGAGGCTGAGAAGTTTGGGTTTCTTCCCTTAGGGCTCCCTTTGCCGCATTCCCTGAATTAAAGGTGAAGATAGAGATCCTTGATTCTTTTATTCGCTTGGGAAGTTTTAGTCTCTAACAATGGGCAGGGTTATCTAATGCTTCAAACTCTGTCATACTTTTTTTTTTTAAGTGAAAACTTTAAAATGGGTATGTTCTTTTGATCTGTCATTAGATGTTCCTCATATTTCAAAGGCTCAGATTATGATATGTGTGCAACTAGACACTATCACTGAATTTAAAATATGGCCTTTCGGTTTTGAAAAATTTGCAGTGCCGGAGAAGTTGTTTGCTCTTTTAATTGTGATATGTAGCACATGGAAGCATTTCAGCCTCTCACACGTGAAACCACCTAGAAGTACTTGGTGATGGCTTATAACAGCAAAAGGCCTCATTTCCAAAATTTAGGTGTAATTCTGCATGAGAAATGTGGACTGGAAGGACCACCAACCACCCTCAACTACAGTCTGGCACAAGACACCTTCTTTCCTTTACAGTGTTTGCCTTTTCCATTACTGTGGTAAATGGTAGGAACACTGATTTAAAGAGGTTGCTTGGGAATATTTTATTGCCACTGTACAATTTAACGGTGCAGAACAAAATGGAGCTCCAGAGGAGTAGTTACTATATTTTAAAGAACAGATGAAAAGACTAGACTCTAAATTCTGATGACTAAAAATGAGTTTTGTCTACTTCAAAAGTTTGCTTCCCATTTCAGCATCCAGCTTTCTTAAGTGAAAATAGAACTGATAGACCTTTGTTTTTAAATAGAAACTAGAGTTTAGAAAAATATTTAGCAGTTCTATAGGACAAATTGAACCCTAAAATTATCATTGTGCTTGACATGGTTTCCAAAAAATGGTACTCGACATATTTTAATGAGGGTAAACATTTTCCTATTGCCAAGAATAGCATAGTAAAAACATTTTGTAATAATAAATAGCTTTAATTACATGCTTGTAACTAAAATAATTTTGTAATATCTCAAATGTCACTTAAAATATTAAAATATAATTAATTCATAATAGCTATTTAAAATCAATTATAGTTTTTAATAGAAGAGCAAATTTTAGTGTTATCTATAGCCTGTTTTGTATGTTGATATTTTCTATTTTGTAACCCCAAATGGTTAAGTTACCAGGGTATCTGTCTACCGTTCTGGGATTCTTCTACCCACTTACAGAAAAGTCTCTGTTATAGAAAGCTTGACAGGGGAGGGAGAAGGAGAGATTATTTTTGCCCAACCACATGCTGCCCTCAAACAGGTTTCTGACAAACACATGCAGTTTGATGTGTGGACTGGCTTTCTAAACTGGAGAATGCCAAGATGGGTTTATGTGACCTGTTTTGCTCCTAGAAGAATCATGAAAGCTGATGCTTAAAAATGTGATTTATGGTAAAGTATGGCCGAGGCATGAGAAAAATTCTATAAGGTGTCTTTTCTAAGGGATTTTATTTCTGTATATTTATATGTAATCAAAGCTGGTCTTGCGAAACTGCTTTTTCTTCCTTAGTGCCCTCTTCTATGGGAAATAGGCCCAACAGATCAGCCTGTCCCTGTGTGTGTGTGAGTGCCTGCTGAAAGGCCTGCCTGGCCCTCAAGTGTTCTCCCCTGTCAGCCAACAATGGTTCCATCCTTTCAGTAGAATGAAACTTCAGCCCAAGGACCTCAAAGTGTTTTACACATTAATACTTAAGAATATTTTTATGGAGAACCACACACACCATATACTTTTTTAATGGATTTAAGAGGACAAAAAAACAGGGGTGCCTAGGTGGCTCAGTCAGTTGGGCAGCCAACTCTTGATTTTGGCTCAGGTCACAGTCTTGGGTCATGGGATGGAGCCCCGCATCTGGCTCTGTGCTCAGCAGTGAGGTCTGATTGAGATTCTCTCCCTCTCCCTTTCCCCTATATGCTCCCCCCACCACTATCTCTCTTTCTCTCTTTAAAATAAATAAATCTTTAAAAAAAAAAAAAAAAGGCAGACAAAAAACAGCCAACTTTCATCCTAGCAATAGAAAGGGGATAAAAAATGTCCCTGGCCATCTTCCACAGTGCTCAGCATGCAGCCTGTTAAAACAGCACATGATTTTTTAAATAGATATGTTCACTCTTGAAAGCTATGAAGATTATTACTCTCAAGGTTTTAAAAGACTGGGTCAAAGTAATTACAGATTACTGCTGACCACGTTTAAGAACTTATAGAGCAGTCTGGCCACATGCCTGAAAATTAGAGCTTGAACTCTGAACTTGAATTTAATCCTCAATATACATCTCAAATTCATCATTCGTGCTAGGTAAGAGAAAACTTTGCTTGTTGCTTGATTGGTTGGTTTTTAAAGATTCTGCCAAAGGATCTTGTGTCTAGTTAGCTACATCAAGGCCACAGCCTCACTGGCCTCATACAAGCCAGCCTCCAGGAGGGCCCCGGCACCTGCAGAACATCAAGGTATGTGACCTTGGGAGCTTATGAAGCCCCAGGTGCAGTCCAGCTGCTACTTCTACCTGCAGTAAACTGGCACTGGTGGTCTCAACTCTTCTGTAAATATACAACTGTCAAAGGTGAATTGCAGTTAGTATGAGTGAATCAGGGCCAACTTCGGAGGACAAAGTTACTGTTCTCCAGGGCGGTCTGGCCTGAGCTGCCCAGCACTGCTACCACTGACCTCAGCGGTCAAATAGACAGCAACAGGCAACATGCTGAAAAGGGTTTATGGTGAGTAGGCTGGAGCTCACTTATTTTCTCTGGACCTCAGGTTTCTCATCTAAAAATGGGCTTACTGAATACTTCCCAAGTTTACTGGCAACCAAATACGATAATAGATTTAAAAGCTTGCTATGTCGTAAAATGCTAGGTAAAATACTGCCATCTCTTTTCCGTAAGATAGATCCCAAGCTGGGAAGATGATTGGTGGTATTTTAGATAGAAAGGACTCCAGCAAAGCTTGATAAACTGGCCACTGGAAAAAATGCATATTTACACAAAGCCTGAACTAAGCACAATAGAGAGGGAGAAGAGAGAGGAGGGTCTGGGTGCGAATGTCATAGCACAAAAAGGGTGATAACAGCAATGCTGCTCTACTGAGAGAAAAGTCCACAGGGCCATAAGGTTTCCATTCATCTAGTTAGAGTCTCTATAACCAAATGTTTTATGCATATGATCTCATTTTGCCAGCTGCTCTGGCAAAAACAGTCTTTCATTCTTTTGAATGGACAGGGACAGCGCCCCTCTGGGAGGTAACATCCTACTCAAAGGCCAATAGCAGACAGTCCTATCACACAAAGGGTGTGGTGGGTTGAACTACTCGAATTCTCCCAATGCACTTAATTTCGGAAGCTAGTTGCGGAAACCATAGAGACTCCCCATCTTCCCCCGTATTGATAGGGTTAAGAAGGAGTCCTGAAGTCTTGAGGCACTCCATTCCATTCCTGTGCATCTTGAATTATTCATTTACTCAGCCAATATTTACAGAGTACCAACTGAGTGCCAGGAACTACTGGGCACCGGGACGGCAAACAAAAGAAAATCTCTGCCTTCATGTTGAAGGAGGCAGTCTACAAACAAATCCCTGTTGATTATATATGCTGCAGATAAGTGCAACAGAGAAAAACAAAAGTGCATAACGGAAATAGGAAGGGCCAGAGACAATGAGAATCGCTATTCAGGACAGGGTGGTCAGGGAATGCCTCTCTGCTAAGAGCCTAGAATAAATGGAGAAGCAAGTCAAACTGGTATCTCAGGGAAGAGTCATCCAGGGAGAGAGAAAGGCCTGGACACCAGAGTCAGAGACAGAATGGGAAGAGATGAGGCCAAATAAGGCGGGGGCAGGGAGGGGGCGCGGGTTGCAGATAGTACAGACCGCCTGGGGCTGGAGGTCATCAGAAGAATTCCTCATTGTGCTCAAATCTGCCTGTTTATAACACCAGCTCACCAGCATCTGTTCTGCCCTCTGGTGGACCCAAAGTAAGTCTATTTTCCACTTAATAACCTTAAATAGCTGAGAACAGATCCCAGTTCAACCCCAACTTTATTTTCCAGCTCCACATTTCCCTGTTGGTCATACATTCGTTCATCAGTATTAAGCAACTACTGTGTACCAACCTACTAGTTACCAGTAAATAAGAAAGAAAAAAACAGGGGCACCTGGGTAGTTCAGCTGGTAAAGCATCTGCCTTCGGCTCAGGTCATGATCTCAGGGTCTTAGGGTTGAACCCTGCATCGGGCTCCCTGCTCAATGGGAGTCGGCTTCTCCCTCTTCCTCTGCCTCTCCCCTCCACTCATGCTCTGTCTCTCACTTTCTCTCTCTTAAATAAATAAAACATGTTCTCTGACCTCTGGCAGTCAAGCAGTGGTAACAGTACCAGGAGTTTGCAGGCTCCTCCTCAGGACAGGGGGCTTCAGTACACGAGTGTCTTCCAGAAGGGAGATGCAGCCCTCTAGCATGGCCCAGCACTGGGGTAACTCTTCTAGACACATTGACTCAAGGGAGCTTTTTGAACGCTCATCACCTTTCCTCACCTTCAGTTACAAGACCACCAAGGTGATTTATGTAATTACAGAATTAATATATAAATATATTTGCACTGAAAATTAAATAAAGAAGTAAATAAAGTCAAGTAAATAAAGTAAATAAAGTCAAATGTGAAGGTCTCATTTCACAGCGCTGCTTAGAAGTACTAACTTCTCCATGTAAAGGCATCCAGTCTTTTCTCTATGCAATTGCAGTCACTTCTATACATATACACACACACATACATAACCACTTTGCATTTCCTACATATTTTTTTCTGTGATAGCTTCTCACCTGGTAATATGCTTTGGAAATCTTTCCAGGTCACTATGTATAAATCTAACTTGTTCTTTTTAACAGATATGCAGTATTCTGTAGAATGACTGGGTCATAAATTGTTGAACCATAGTCCTGTTCATGAACAGTTGCACTGGTTCCGAGTTTTCAGACTTCTCCCTCTTCCCTTTCCTTCCACTGCCCTGCCCCCACCTCCTACCAAACTTTGTATACAAACATTTTTCCAACCTAAACGCAGGCCTCTACATTTTCCCTGTTGAATTTCATTTTGCTGACTTGGGCTCATCCCTCCAGTCCATCCAGATCTTTTGAGCCCTGTATTCAGATTATTGGCAATTCCTTCCAGCTTTATGTCATCTGTCAGTTTAATTAGCCTGCTTTATCTATAGTTATTTAAGCCAATAAAAATGTTGAGTATGGAACAACCACCCAATATTTCCTTCCAGTCAATGTCAGTTCATCTTATCAGTATGACTTGAGTTTGGAGTTTTAAGGATAAATGTACTTAGCTGCATCTAATTCACAAGTTTTTATCTTAATAGTAAGGATATTATGACAAACTTTGAGTATCTTACAAAAATATTTAAGAATATTTATCATTTCACTATCCATTTTAAAAACACATCTATTAGTTCCTCCTATGTGCAGAGCATTGTTCTAAGCCCCTGGCGAGTGCAAAGATCATTTTGAAGGCTCACAATGCAGAGGGAAGATGTGTATGACATGGTTACTTTACAAAACAGTATGGTGTGGAACTAGCAGGGTGTGACAGGCACACCAAAGCACCACAGAAAGAGTTCAGGGTGTGAAATAGTTTCTTTTGGGGACCCGCATAAACAAAAAGCTAAATCATGAAAGATGACAGACTTTTGCCATGAAAAGACCTGAGATTAGTTAGTTAGTTAGTAGTAGTTAGTTTGGCTGTTTCCATTTCTTTGAGAAGCTAAATAACTTACCAAAGACCTTTTCTACCACTCCATGTTTCTCAGAAGCCTAGAATAGAACCCCCAGAGATGTGGAAAGCCTCTCTCTGCTGCCATCTGCCGTCAACCAGGGTAACTACAGGGCACGGCTTCCCTCGGCCGTGGCGGGGGCGGGGCGGGGCGGTGGTGTGTCTTCTTTGGAGGAGTGTCTATTCATGTCTTCTGCCCATTTTTTGACGTGATTATCTGTTTTTTGAGTGTTAAGTTTGAGTAGTTCTTTATAGATCTTGGGTTCATCATCATTAGCCATCAGGGAGATTCAAATCAAAACCACACTGAGTTACCACCTTACACCAGTTAGTATGGCCAAAATTAACAAGACAGGAAACAACATGTGTTGGAGAGGATGTGGAGAAAGGGGAACCCTCTTCCACTGTTGTGGGAATGCAAGCTGGTACAGCCACTCTGGAAAACAGGACGGAGGTTCCTTAAGAAATTAAAAATATTTTATTGTGTGGTGTAAGAGAATGGTCAAGTTTCAATCCTTTATACATAGCTGCCAATTTTCCCAGCACCGTTTATTGAAGAGAATGTCTTTTTTCCACTTATTTTTTTTCCTGCTTTGTCAAAGATTATTTGACCATAGAGTTGAGGGTCCATATCTGGGCTCTCTATTCTGTTCCACTGGTCTATGTGTCTGTTTTTGTGCCAGTACCATGCTGTCTTAGTGATCATAGCTTTGTAGTAAAGCTTGAAATCAGGCAACATGATGCCCCCAGTTTTGTTTTTCTTTTTCAACATTTCCTTAGCGATTCAGGGTCTCTTCTGGTTCCATACAAATTTTAGGATTGTTTGTTCCAGCTCTTAAAAAAATGCCAGTGGAATTTTGATCGGGATGGCATTGAAAGTATAGATTACTCTAGGCACTATAGACATTTTAATAATGTTTATGAATAAAAGACCTCAACGTGAGGCAGGAATCTATCAAAATCCTAGAGGAGAACATACGCAGTAACCTCTTCAACATCAGCTACAGCAACTTCTTTCAAGATATGTCCCCAGAGGCAAAGGAAACAAAAGTGATAATGAACTTTGGGGACTTCATCAAGATCAAAAGTTTTTGCACAGCAAAGGAAACAGTCAACAAAACTAAGAGGCAACCCACAGAATGGGAGAAGATATTCACAAATGACACTATAGGCAAAGGGCTGATATCCAAGATCTATAAAGAATTCCTCAAACTCAACACACACAAAACAGATAACCACATAAAAAAAATTAAATTAAAAAAATAAAATATAAAAACCCCTACACCTAAACAGCCACATTTACCCTTCATAAAAACCTCATTGCTTCCATTGCTCTGAGTTTTTATTTCCAATTTGTATATATTCGGCTGTTGTTGTTTTGTTAGGGTAACCATAAAAAATTCATACATAAACATATACTATTTCCTCTCCTAAATACTATAATAAGCAATATTAGCAAACTTCTATAACCTCGTGGTTATAGTCAGTGGCTTTTCTCAAGTTTCTTATTTAGGTTTTCCCTCAGGTTTCTCGAAGTATTTCGTCACTTGGATTTTGAAATCTTTTTTTTTTTTTTTTAAGATTTTATTTATTTGTCAGAGAGAGAGAGAGAGAGAGCACAAGCAGGTAGAGGCAGAGAGAGAATTGCAGGCTCCCCACTGAGCAAGGAGCCCGATGTGGCACTTGATCCCAGGACCTGGGGATCATGACCTGAGCTAAAGGCAGCCGCTTAGCCGACTGAGCTACCCAGGTGTCCCTGGATTTTGAAATCTTACCATCTAGGAGCATAAATGCCATGGTGAGATTATTTCTTACTTAACACTCATCTATGTGGATAGGTGAATCTCTTATTTACATTTTTTTAATTCATCATCTAATATTAATGCAGCAAATCTTTAAAGATTCAGGGTTACTTGGTCTTCCTTCCTTATGTTGTAAGGAAGAATATACTCTAATTTTTCAGGTTTTAATTTTTTAGACTTTCGGGTTCCTTATTCATCATGATATCTACTTTTCAAAACCTGAAAAAAATGGATTCAAGGTAATTTTGAGTCCCAATAACTTGAAAAAGCATGACTGTTTCCCATTTGCCCTGCCTTTTCCAAAAGAAAGAGATCTCAATTTCAATAGATATTTGAATACCTATGTTCATAGGAGTATCACTCACAATAGTCAATAGGTGGGACCAACTCCAAGTGTCCATTAGCAGAGAGAAGAATAAACAAAAGGTGGCACATACATACAATGAGATATTATTTGACCTAAAAAGGAAGGAAGTTCTGACACTGGCTACAACATGGATAAAACTTGAGGATGTTAAACTAAGTGAAATAAGCCACGAAAAAGCAAACTTTGTATGATTCCACTTTTGTGAGATACCTAGAACAGTCAAATCCAGAGAGACAAACAGGAAAGTGGTTTCCAGGGGTGGGGGGCCAGAGGGGAACGGGGAGTAATTGTTCAATAGGTTCGGTCTGGGATGATGAAAAATTCTGGAGATGGGTGGTGGTGTTGATTGAACAATAATGTGAATGTGCTTGAAAATGTGCACTTAAAAATGGTTAATATGGTAAATTTTTTATATATTTTTATAATTTTATTATTTTATACATTTATTTATTTATTTATATTATTTTATATATTTATTATATTTATTATTATATTTTATTATTTTTATATTTTACCATAACTTTTTAAAGTGAAAAAAGAAAGATCTCTTTCTCAACACAAGAGACAATGGATGGTAGCCATTGAAAAACACCAGTTGTGATCACAGTGTGTTTAGAAGTATTTTGAACTCACATACACATCAAACACTGCTCATGTCTTTATGCTATTTTATTAGTGCTATAATGCCCCAGAATAAATTCCTAAGCCTATATATATTAACCATAAACATTAATAGGACAAGTCTGAACACACAGCTGAGGCCTTCCCTGCCCTATGAAAAACAATTGTGTTCAAGTCTGATCAAGTCATTTAGGAAAGAAGTACCAGAAAATTACTCTGCCTCAAATTCAAGTGACATGTAGAAGTGAATTTTCCCAGTCTCAAAAATATGTAGAGTGCTCTCTGTAGATAATATTATGAATATTCTCTCTGTAGAGAATATTATGAATAAAAATTATTATCAGGAATAGTGATAAAAATGGTTGGGGTGAGGGGAACCTTCCATGGTCAGCTCTTAAAGACTCAACTTTCTCTAAGTTCCTCTGTTGTTGTTACTTCTCCTAGCAACGTATTTCCTTAAGCTGGTATGAATTAGAACTCATTATATTAATCTGGTCTAGTTTTCATTTCTATCCCAAACAGAAGCAGAAATTTTAACAGTAAACATATCCTCTATATCCACAAGCATATGGGGAATTGGAAGAATTTGCTTCCAATAGCCAGCAAACTTCCGGCTGTATAAATGGTACAATAAATTTCATTTTTTTCATAGGATTTTCATTCTTAAGAGTCTTTTCCCACCTCTGAGGGGCACCTGTTGGGTTAAGTGTCCAACCCTTGATTTCAGCTAATGTCATGATCTCATGGTTGTGAGATCGAGCCTGGAGTTAGGCCCTGCACTGGGCATAGAACCTGCTTAAGATTCTCTCTCTACCTCTCTCTCTCTGCCCCTCCCCCAACTCCCTCTCTCCAAAAAAAAAAAAGGGCTTTTACTACCTTTGGGTTTCCAAAAACATACTCCAGTGCTGTAGGAAGTAGCAAAGTCGACGTCTTTATAAAACACAGGGAATGAACACCTGTTGTTGTTGTCTGTTTGTTTTTAATGATTTCCTTTGGGCTCCTTCTGCTTTGTAATGAATGTTTTGTTTATTGGCCTGGAAGATCATCAAGGGTTTAGCTAAACTACTGCAGGGTACTGCTGCCTCGGCGTCTACTTGGTCTGGCCAAGTGGCCTGTGAGAGCCTTAAGCTGACCCTAGCCCCTCACGCAAGCCCATGCTCTCAACAGCAGCTGCAGAGTCACAGGTAAATCTAAGTTCCCGACATGACCTTCCCAGCCTTGTGATAAAGAGTCTCCCTCCTCCCAGGGCCTTCCCCTTTTGTGTGCCCTACATCGGAGGGCACATAGAGTTTACCAAAACCTGGCTCTTTTCGGTTTGAATTGACAAATCCGAACTTAGCCCAGGATTCCCAAAACACTCTACTCATGGAACCTAATAAAGGCATGTGCCCCGGGTCCTACCTCTCTCTCTACCTGTACCTCGCCTCGACTTTCCCGCATTGCTCCTCAAGGTATGCTGTGTACAGGCCTCACAATCGGTGGGTAATAAGCTTCTCTCTCTCAATTTTTCTTGTGGTCTGTGGTTGAATTGCAGCTCACCCTCTGGCACAGTGTGCTCAATTTAACAAGTGTTAATTTAACAAAGTCAGAGCAGAGTTAAGATGTGGTACTGTCAAAAGAGGGGGAACGGACTAGAATTGGCAAATGGCCAGCACTTTTGATTTTATGAGTCACTTATGCATGTGCATAGTACAGGAAAGCTCCACAGGCTCATGAGAAAACCCAGTTAACTCCAAGGATGAACTAAATGAAAGAACACCAAATACTTCTAGATTCAAACTCAGTCACAGCAAGGTTCTGCCGGAGTTTTTTTTTTTTTTTTTTTTTTTTTTTAAATTAATTCATTTATTTATTTATTTATTTATTTTTATTTATTTATTTATTTATTTATTTTTTATTTCCAGCATAACAGTATTCATTATTTTTGCACCACACCCCGTGCCGGAGTTTTAAAAGACCTGTAAAACTCAGTCCTGGGCTGTGAGACCTTGCAGAGGACGATGAGAGCAAGAGAAGCGGAATAGTCACATTCCCTGTGAGGTGGGATGAGATGGAAATAGGGGGAACACATTTCACGTAGAGGAAGGACATGAGCAAATGTGCAAAGGGGAAAGAAAAAAGCTTGGGTGTGTAGTGGAGGGTGCTGGAGGAGGATGGGAAGGTGTCTGGGACTGCGGTGGAACTGGTAAACAAAGAAGTAAAGCGGACGGAGTTTGTTCTACAGACAGTGGGAAACCCCTGAACGTTGCTGAGCTGAGGAAGCACGCAATCCAAGCAGGACTCCAGAAACATAACTGACTCCAAGATGGTTGTAGAAGAAAGACCGAAGGGAGACAGGCACATTGTTTAGAAAGATACTGGAATAGTCAGATATAATAATATGTGGCCAAATTAATTTAGTGAAAGAAAGGCAGAAATATATATTAAATAAGGAACACCTGGGTGGCTCAGTAGGTTAAGTATCTGCCTTCAGCTCAGGTCATGGGCCCCAAGGTGCTGGAATCGAGCCCCACATCAAGATCCTTGCTCAGCCGGAAGCCTGCTTCTCCCTCTCCCTCTATCCCTTCCCCTCGCTCATGCTCTCCTTCTCTCAAATAACAAAATCTTAAAAATAAAAAAGAAATATATATTAAATAGTCTATTAATAATCATGACTTGTCAACAGATGAATTTGGAGAGTGAGAGAATAAGACCCAACATGACTAACTTTCATGCCTGAACAGCAGAAATTAGAAGTAAGAAAGTGGGCAGAGACTCTGATACCCTCTAGGTAGGAATGTACAATTTCTTGAGCTGACTTCATGTGATACAAATGATTCACTGTAGAGCAAAGTACCGGAATGGCTACCTTAGTTTCTTTCATGACCATTAGGATTCTTAAGTTAAAAGATCTCAAAGCATGTGTCATTCTGAAAACAAAACACAAAAACCATGAAAAACTCTCCTGCTTATTTTCAGAGAAAAAGAGTTCCACCTCCAAAGTTTGGGATGGCAGCTCCAGGGGCTGACCAGCAGTGTTTGTTTGGGCTCTGAGCTCCTTTTAAAACTGATAAGTGTGAGCTAATCGGAAGGTGTATTTAAAGTCTGGGTTAGATAAAAAGATACATAGCTATTCTGCCACACTGTCATTGACTACACCACCACCCAGATTGGAAAGATATCTTTAGGAAGACTACCAAAGCCACTCGCAAGCAGCTTTTTAATGGTTTATCATCAACATCAATAATACTAGCTAATACATACAAGCTACTTTATAAGTTTTAACTAACACCTTTACTTCTATAAATTCATTTGAGTCTTACACACCCTTTGAGTTTGGTGGTATTATTCTGGATTCATAGGTAAAGAAATTGAGTTCAGAGAGATTAACAGACTTCTCCCACAGTTATACAACTTATAATAATTACCAACATTTGCATTGACTTTTTAAATATTCAGACTAATTTTTTTTAAAAATATCAGTATGAGAAAGCTCTTGGCAAGGTAGCTGGCACATAGTAGATCTCCATAGAGCTAGTTTCTCCTTCTCCATGCCTGCATTTTTCTTCTACGCTGCTATTAACTCAGGAGGAGCCCACATTACAGATGAGCAAACTATGCTTCAAAGTAAGAGCCAGCAAGGGGCCACATTGGGATGGGAAAGACTTTAGCCTTTTGTGACCTTCAAAGGTATAAAATTCACTTGGAATATATGCCCAGGAAAGCTTTTATGTAACAGATGAATTATTTTAAGCTTCCCTAGTATTTCAACAACTGACACTCAATGTTAAGTACATTACCTGTTTTTAAAATGGAGTAACACCAATGACTAAAACAGGTTTGGGAGGGAAATAAGCTTTTCCAAAAACCCCGCCTTTACAAGGTCAAGAGTATGTGTGTTTGAATCCTGGAATATTTATGCCCAGACAAATAGAAGGAAGCTGATCTTATATCAATCCATACACTCTCACTTCCTCCTGTCTGGAGGAAGCAGCCACACTGGCAGAAGGAGGATGGCAGGAAGCGCCTGTGCTCTGGAGCCCCAATAAAGTGCAGACCAAGTTGTGCTTATTAACTAACTCCTTACACCTGGGGCGCACCCTAATTTCAGATCTCAGGCTGGAATGATTCAACATGGGGAAGGGAGGCCTTAATTAATGAAAATGCTGGGCTGTTATAGGAAGTGCTGGTGATTCAGCAAGTGTTTTTACTTCTGAGTCAGTCCCAATCATAGGCAAGACTGGGTTAGGATGGTTTTTTTTAAAAGGGTGTAAGGCTTCTTCTTCAACAACCAATGAAGAAGCAACAAAGTCCTCCATGAGGAAAGAATAATAATAGGTTGGTGCCTTTAACTAGGTGTAAAAGTGACAGGGGAAGCCGCAGTAATGGTGTCCAGGCCCACAAGCCCTACGCACCATCCAGATGACAAGCATGCATTAACAAATACTTGCCAGTGTGTGTTGTGGTAGACCAGCTAGCAGGCACTGAGCCTAGAGGGTCAATGAGACAACCAAGGTCCAGGCCACCAAGAACATGGTCAGCAATAGACCTGACAAGGAGGCCAGGGCGAATTCTCTGGGATATCAGCAAATGATGTCAACCATGCTACTGCTGTGCCCTAAGGATGCAGCAGAGCTCCTTAGGTGCTTCACCCCAAGCCCAAGCAACTGGAGAATATGAGATCCAGGAGTTCCCAACCTAAATTCTGGAAAGAGGTGTTCCTCTCTCCTTCCCAGTCCACTTACTCAAATGATACTTACAAAGAATTAACATGTGTTGATTCTCCTCTTAAATGCTGAAGTGCAAAGGTGAATGAGGCAGCCTGTACTGCTGGCAAGTCTTCCACTGAAATTGAAAAATAAAACCCAGAAAGACAACTATTACACTTGGAGCATGTGGGACTCCATCCCAGCACTCCTGTCTCCATGAGGGTGCTCCTGACTGAACAGCATCACAAGTGTTCTCTCCCTCTCTCGTCTATCATCCGTGTCTCTCCACAAGAGGAAAGACTTAACTCAGTGCCCTCCGGCCACTCCAGTTTGGTCTCTGTAGGCCAAGGGGTGCATTCTGGCCTGCTCTGTGCTGTGGGGTAAGCTGGCCTCCAGACTGTGTCCCTGCTGAAGCATCCAGGTCCATGAGTCAGTAGCTAATTCTATCCATTTTGGAAAGAAGAAAGAAGTTTCAAAAGCCATCTTATCCTGCCTTTATAAAGCTGACATTTTTATTTCCTCTGTTTATTCTGTGCATTATTTCTCATCTGGTTCTGAACATGGGAGGGGTGCTCAAGGGGTTTCCCTCACCAAACCCTAACGTAGATCTAGGAGTAAGCAAAACTTCATGAAAGCCAACCTCTCCCTTCCATTCAGCATCAAGTATCTGTTGAATCTATATCCACAGAACAAAGAAAGAGGGCTTCTTTCTCCCTCGAATGCCTGGGGATGCTTGATAGTGGCGTGCTTTGAAAAAAGCCTGGAAGAGAGATGGGTGAGGAAGAACAGTGTGCCCAGTAAATGCCAACCCCAGGACTTCCTTCAGAGACCCGCTCACTTCCTATACCATTACCCAGAACCAGTGTCAGCATTCCATAACTGGAATCCACAGTCACCCTCCTCTGATACCCCTTATGGCCACTAAAAGACCCTCTCAATTTCTCCCATTGCCTTTTTTTCCCCAACTTCAAGTTCCGCCATTTCTGGAAGACTCGGAGACTTCCTGTCCATCACTTTAGGAAATTCTGGTGTAACTGAATGATGTGCCAACACCCTGATGTCACACAGAGTAGATGTCTACTCTAAAGATCTCCACCCACTTTTTTGGGTCATGGTCACATGACATGGAGCATCCTTCAATACCTCTGAGAGATTCCTCTCTGCCCAGAACTTACTTTGTTTGGGGGAATTCCTGGCCAAAGAGATACAGAGACACACTTCTTTCTTCCAACCCTCAAAGTAAAAAATAAGTTAGTCATTGAGAAAAAACTCGTATTTCTAAGAGACAAAAAGAAGCAGAGAGCTTTTAAGTGAGTTCTTTATTTTCTAACTCAGAAGTCATAAAGAAACACTCACATGAGGAGCACCTGGCTGGCTCAGTCAATCAGTTAAGTGTTGGACTCCTGGTTTCAGCTCAGGTCATGATCTCAGGGTCGTGAGATGAGCCCCACATAGGCTCCACATTTGGCATGAAGTCTGCTTGAGATTCTCTCCCTCTTCCTCTGCCCCTCCCCCCACCCTACCAAATTTCAGTAAACAGATAACTAAAATCCTTAAAAAAAAAAGAGAGAGAGAGAGAGAGAGAGAGAAAGAAAGAAAGAGTCACGTGAGGCACCTAGAATAGCAAATTCACAGAGACAGAACTTGTAATTGTGGTTGTCACGGGTTGGAAAGGGAGAATGAGAAGATGATTCTCCTGGTTTTTCAGCTCTCTGACGGCCAGGTTTCAACCCTTGACTGTCAACAATGTCAAAGGGCTGAGGGGACTGTAGGACCCCCACAGATTCCTCCTCAACCCACTAAGGAGGCCAAGTGCTATGGATACCATTCTGTCAGTGGTGTGTCCCCCTCCTCCAGCTCATCACTGAAAATGTTAACATTCAGTTACCATGTCCCACGTCTGTGGGCTTGAAGAGGTGAGCATTCTTTACCCTCTTACCAAGATATTCCAAGTGTGAGATTTGCAACCTTTCTCAGCACAGGAGGTAAAGTATTAGCTGAAAGAACACTCCAACCTGTTCTGTTCCCTTGTTGTAACCTACACAGAGTATTCTCTGAGAATCGAATGGTCTAATCCATACCATTTCAGCCTCTCCTAATAGCATACCATGTTCAACATCACATGGCAGATGCCCAAAAAAGTCCAAGAGTTGGTACACTCAGCTTCCACAGCTGCCATTCCCTTAGATCTTTTCCTCAAGAGCCTCCCAGTCCTCCCTGCCTACCACCCTTCCCAGCTTTGTACCTCACCACACAGACCCTATCACTAAGACCACATCCCCTCGACTCACTGACCTGAAGACACACTCAGCATGGTGATCCCCAGCAATGAAGTGACTCACCAAGCATTCTCTCTGCAAACCTGTTCCAGCTGAGGAAAATTGCACAACTGCACTTGTTACCTTCAGACCAATCTGGCACTGCCAGTCTCTGTGTGATCTGGTTTTGTATAGCTGTCCATTTACTCATCCCCAGCCGGTCTCACTCTTGTGAATGACCAGTCTCTTGGTCCTGGCTTTTTCTGGGAAGATATATTAATTCCATCTCTTCACCTCAGGATCCACACGCATGGGTGGGGAGTAGGGAAGGATCCTCCCAGGATTTCCGGATTTCCTGTTGCTTGAAAGATAAAGTCCTGCCTTACAGGTTTGTCATCCAAGGGCCTTTTGCATCTGATGCCAGTCTATGCTTCCAAACTCGTCTTTTCTTCCTTCCTTCATGAAGTCCTTCACGCCAGCCCAAATGATCTCTTCTTGGACCTGTGGACATGCTCCATTATCTTTTTTATCAATTGTATTAAGATACACACAACATGTGATTTACTATTTTTAAGTAAAAATTTAAGTATTTTTAAGTATATAGTTCAGTGACATTGAATACATTCATATTGCTGTGCAGCCATCAGCACCATTAATCTCCAGAACTCTTTTCATCTTACAAAACTGAAACGTCCCTAGTAAACAGCTTTCCATCTGCTCCCCTCAACCCCTGGTAGTGAATTCCCACTATTCTGTTTTCTGTCTCTATGAATTTAATCATTTGAGGTACCTCATATAACTGAGATCATATAGTATTTGTCTTTTTGTGGTTGGCTTATTTCTTAATATAACTTACTATAACTCCCTCAGAGTTCATCCATGTTGTAGCATATTGCAGAATTTCCTTCCTTTTTAAGGTGAGTTCATTATAGTTCATTGTATGTATATACCACAGTTTGCCTAACCATTCGTCTGTCAGTGGATGCTCAGCTGCTTCCATGTGTCATCTATTGTGACTAATGCTGCTAGTACACGGGGGTACAAATATCTCTTTGAGACCCTTCTTTTAATTCTTTTGGGTATGTACCCAGAAGTGGAATTGTTGGATCATCTGATAATTCCATTTTTTTTTAATTTGATAGATAGACATATCACAAGCAGGCAGAGAGGCAGGCAGAGAGAGAGAGAGAGAAGCAGACTCCCTGCTGAGCAGAGAGCCCAATCCCAGGACTCCTAGATCATGACCTGAGCCACAGGCAGAGGCTTAACCCACTGAGCCACCCAGGCGCCCCGGTAATTCCATTTTTAATTTATTTCCACGATGGCTATATCCTTTCACATTCCCACAATAGTGCACAAGGATTCCAATTTCTCCACATCCTTGCCAGCACTTTTTATTTCCTGGCGTTTCTGTTGTTGTTGTAGTTTTTATTAGTCATCCTAATGGGTGGGAGGTAGTATCTCATTTCTGCTTTTGAATTTCCCTGTTAGGTGCTATTGAACATCTTTCTATGCTTGTTGACCATTTGTATGTCTTCATGGAGAAATATCTGTTCATTTCTCATGTCATGTTCAAATCCGTTTTGCTTTTCATTTTGAGTTTTAAGAGTTCTCTCTATATTCTGGTTATTAATCCCTTATCAGATACATGACACACAAATCTTTTCTCCCATTCTGTGGGTTTCCTTTTCACTCTGTTGGTCATGTCCTTTAATGAACAAAGTTTTTAATTATCATGAACTCCATTTGTCTTTTTTTTTTTCTTGTGTTTCCCGTGCCTTTGGTGTCATAGACAGGAAATCACTATCAAATCCAATGTCATGAAGCCCTATGTTTTGTTCTAAAAGTAACAGTTTTAGTGTCATATCTTTGATGCATTTTGAGTTAATTTTTGTATATGATATTAGGTAAGGATATTAACTTCATCCTTTTCATGTAGGTATCCAGTTTTCCAAGCACTATTTGTTAAAGAAACTGTCCTTTCCTTAATGAATTGTCTTGACACTCATCAAAAATGATTTGGCCATATTCGCAAGGATTTATTTCTGGGCTCTCTAATCTATTCCTTTGGTATATATATGCCAATATCATGTTGTTTTGACTACTTTAAGTTTCCAGTAAGTGTTGAAATCAGGAAATATGAGTCCTCCAACTTTGTCCTTCCCTTTCAAATTTGTTTTTCTTTTCTTTTCTTTTCTTTTTTTTTTTTTTTTTTGAGTTCCTTGAGATTCCATATGAATTTTAGGATGGATGTTTTTACTTAATATCTTTTGCTCTTTGCCTTTGCTAATTTTGTGTCCTTTGTGTTGGCCTTCCTTTCCATCTGCCATTGAAATCATTCAAAATCCAGCTCAACTCCTACCCGACTATTCCCACTCAAATTGATTTGTCTCTCCTCTGCACTCCTACTTTACTCATTTCCTGTATCACCCATTCAAGACAGCATCTCAAACTTCTCACAATCCCTTATCCCTTGATTCTCAACTTAACTGTCATCCAATCTAAAATAGGCCTTTCTTAATAGAAACTCTATGTGGTTTTATTCCTTTTGAAAGCACTCATCATGATTAACAGTTAATTAATTTCTAAGTTAATTCCCATACATGCAGAGCCTAAGACTAATAGTTCTTTCAATTTTAGCATCTCTGAAATAGAGCTTTGTGTCTTGTAACAGATGACATCTTACCATTATAATCATAGCTTTTATTTTGGTAGAGGAAGGAATGGTATGTTTTATAATCAATGGTACTTTCGATTTGATAAAACACAGGATATGTCTGCTTGTGTATTTACCTGTTTAATGATTATTTCATTAGACTGCAATAATTCCAAGAAAAAGTTACCTGGTGGCCCAGTCAGTTAAATGTCTAACTCTTTATTTCAGCTCAGGTCATGATCCTACATCGGGTTCTGGACTCAACAGGGAGTCTACTTGAGATTCTCTCTCTCCATCTCTCTCTACCCCTCCCAAATCTCTCTATCTATCTATCTCTAAAATAAATAAATAAATAAATCTTAAGAAAAGGAAAAAGTTCCAAGAAAGCAGTGGTCAGCTCCACTCACCACGGCACCCCTAGACCTTGCTCAGTCTCTTTGACCCAGCTGTTTGGAAAATTGACAAATTATAAGTTCTTCGAGGCACCTAGTAAATACATTAGCTTCCCCAGAAGTCTCACAACAGCACTACCTGTACTCAGACAATTGCTAAGTGAACAATTTTCAAGCTAGAGAGCATCTGCTTTACTGGTCTGTGCTGTCTGACAGAAATAAAAGGATTAAACACACCTCATTCTTTTAGAGGAAAAAGCAAGGTAAGACCTGTCAACAGAACTCAATGGTTTATGCTTTCTTTTCCTTGGTTAACACCTGACCTGGCCTTGGTAAGCAGAATGCTGTGTCTGAAATTTCTGCACACACGTAACCTTTCATTTTGCCTTTGTGGCAACACACTTTTCCTTGGGGACGTTACAAGTCAATCATTTAAAAGTAATATTTTTTTTTCTCAACAGGGTTAATGATATTATCCATTAAGAAAATGAAACACACATCTATACTCTTGGTAGCTGTTAACTATTTATAAATACATTGTCCATTCATAGCAAATAAACAAAATCCTGAATAAGCAGGAATGCAGGAAATTACCTTTGTCCTCTTGTGAGGGGTCAGTGAATCCTGGTCTGGGTTCATCAAGTGTGAATACAGAGAGGCGGAGTTTGGGTCAGAGAAGCACAGACAAATTCTCCAACAACTGCCCTATTAACAAAAGGGAACTTAAAGAAGGGCAAAAGGAAGAGAGAAACAGAGATTCCTTTAACAGAAGCAAGGCTTTTTCATTTCCACCTGTTTATTCTCTGCCCAAAGTGAAATATGAGGATATGTTTTACAGCTGATTCTTTCAACACTTGAAGAATTCACTAATTATGTAAACACCTCTATTCAGAGTAAGCAGCTTTTGCAAAGAGGAAATAATGACATCTAAACAAGTGCTTCTCAAACTATCTGTAGTGAAAGGTTATTTTTTTCCTAATCTCTTGAAGACTGATAGTTTTATAGATTTTAATATAAATGTCACAGCAATGACAAATTGCTACAAAAGTTTCCAAGAAATAATAATGAATGTCATTTTTTGAGAACCATCTTCAAAACAATCCTATGTGGATAATCTCCAATTTGTACCAATTTGGGCATATGGAGCTTGCCCAGTGCTAGAGAGCTGATGAGGGGCAGACCAGTGATTTGAACTCAGACATTCTCTTAGTTATTCTGAAAAATACATTTGTGTGATAACTGCCATGATGGCAGGGAATTTGTCAGCAGGGATTAACTGGAAAAGTTTTCCCAGTACCATCTCTGCTCATTCCCGACACAGTTGGCAAGGGGTCAGGGAGAAGGTCTCAAAGTGAAGGTAGGGGCAGAAGACTAATCAGTGATGAGCAACTAGGTGAGGAAACTAGGACTAGGTGAGGGAAAGAAGAAATTACACATTAGGCAAAAGGAAAATTAAAATGAGAGGATTGCAAAAGGGCAAGTGAGAAGAAAATGTAGCCAGTAGAGACCAAAAAGAAAAAGACTAGAAAAGGAATAAAAAAGGTAATCTGTGAACAAAACACATTTATGCTACACCATGAAGAGCAGCACCTCCAAACTTCAGTTCCAGACGTTTTATGGTGCTATCATGCTCTGTCCTTCCTCTAAGAGCTAAGGTTACTTTAAGGAGATGGAGCAGGAAGTTCAGGACGCACCCATTCCTCTTCCGTCTCAGTCTCACTCAGTGCCTGCTGGGCAGAGTCAAGTCTCAGGAACCTCAGGCCGCCCAGGGGATGACTCAAAGGCACACCCTTCTCCTCCTTCAGCACCTTACGCAAGAAGGTTCAGGCGTTCTTTTGACGAATTTCCAAAATCAACTGGGTCAGCAAATGGGTTTTATTTAATGCTTTGACACACTGTGCTAAGACAGTCTTTATTAGATCTGAATTCATCCCTTCCTTCCAGGAGGCTATCTTCCACCAGCCTTGCACAGATGCATTCCCTGACCAGGTTTTCAAAGGCATAGCCCCCACTCAAACACTCCAACTACCTCTACCACCTTACCCTGCTGGGTTTCCAGCAGCACGGACCATCACATCCTGAGGTCAGCCACTTCCTGGGAACGCCAGCAGGGCATCTGTAATGGATTGAAACAAAAGCCATTCTCCAGTAACTTGTCCTAGGTCATAGTTGTCCCTTTGGAGGGCACACAAAACAAGCCTAAACTTTCTGGGACACACACACACACACACATACTACGGTTTAAGAGCAAAGGCTTGAGAGCCAGCAGACTCATATTAATATCTTTGCTTTGCCACTTATTATCTGTGTGACTTTGGGCAAGTTAATTAACCCTTCTGAGCCTCCATTTCTTCACTGGAAAGCTGGGGACCCTGTGAACCTCACTGGGTTCCTGTGAGGATTTCTTTTATTGGGGTATAATAGACATTACATTATATTAGTTTCAGGTATACAATGTAATGATTCAATATTTGTACATATTGCAAAATGATCACCACTATAAATCCAGTTAACATCCATTGCTCTACGTAGTTACAAAATTGTTTCTGTTGCCTTTCTCCGCTTGACTTATTTCACTAAGCATGATCTCCCTGATATGAAGAAGTGGTGATGCAACATGGGGGCTTAAGGGGGTAGGAGAAGAATAAATGAAACAAGATGGGACTAGGAGGGAGACAAACCATAAGTGACTCTTAAACTCACAAAACAAACTGAGGGTTGCTGGGGGAAGGGGGGTTGAGAGAAGGGGGTGGGGTTATGGACATTGGGGAGGGTATGTGCTTTGGTGAGTGCTGTGAAGTGTGTAAACCGGGTGATTCACAGACCTGTACCCCTGGGGATAAAAATATATTATATGTTTCTAAAAAATAAAAAATAAAAAAAATTTTAAATTAAAAAAAATTGTTTCTGTTGTGATAAGCACTTTCAAGATCCATTCTTCTAGCTACTTTCAAATATGCTATACAGTACTATTAACTATAGTCACCGTGCTGTACATTATCTTCCCATGGCTTAATTCATTCTATAGCTAGAAATTTGCATCTTTGGACCTCCTTCACGCATTTTGCCCACCCTTTAACCTCTACCTCAGCATTAACTGTGTTGGTGGGGGTGGGGAAGGTTTTACGTGTCTTTTCTCTTTTTAGATTCCACACATAAATGAGATCATGTAGAATTTATCTTTTTCTGTCTGATTTATTTCACTTAGCACAATGCCTCAAGGTTCATCAATATTGTCATAAATGGCAAGATAATTTATTCCTTTTATGGCTTAATAATATTCCTCTGCGTGTGTATGCACGTGCCATATTTTCTTTTTCATTCATCCATTCCATGGACATACTGTGAGGATTAAATAAGCTAATATAAGGGGCATCGGGTGGCTCAGTCTATTAACCTTTGATTCTTGATTTCAGTTCAGGTCATGATCTCAGGGTCATGAGTTCAAGCCCCATGTTGGGCTAAGCATAGAGCCTGCTTAAGACTCTCTCTCTCTCCCTCTCCCTCTGTCTCCCATCCCCCTGCTTGTGCATGTGCTCTCTCTCTTAAGAAAATGAGCTCATATATGTAAACTTCTTAGCCCTGTCCCTGGCACATAGCAAGTACTCATCAAATGCACTAAGAATCTCCTCTGAGTCCTTTCTCTTAGCAAAATACCCTCGTCCCTTCAACCATTCCTCATACTTTGTGGTTTTCAGTCCCTGGTGCATCTTTTTAAATGGGTCAGCCACCTTTTAAATGGACAATGTCCCATTTAAACAACACTTCGATTGGACTGTGTCCAAAACTAACTACACTCCTTGAAATATGGTCCCAATAGCAGAGGGTAGAAAGACCACATCTCCTTGTTCTGGATATTGGTTTTTAGTAAGTCTACCTCTGTTGGCACAAGATGTTTTCCAGCAATACCATCCTATTAACACAATGGACTGGTGCTGCTATTTGCCTTGATTCATTAGCTATGAAAAAAATTTTTATAACATAAAAGAGGAACTTACACTTATACCTCCTAAAAGGCATCTTTCTTTGTGCTTCAGTGACCATCCTAAATGGAAGGAAATCTGAGCCACCTCAGAGGACATCAGGAATTGGGATAGAGTGAAAGATTTCAGACAAGTAACCAGGCAGGAACGTTGATGTGGGCTCCAACACTTGAGACCCATGGGTGTGGGAAAAGGAGTGGCTGCCCCTTCTTAACTCAGCTGCAACCTATGCCCCAGGAGACTGGGTTTCATAGAGGCAAGTAGCTAGGAAGGCCTTATGTACAGTGGGTTACAGAACACTCAGGAAGGGGCTTGTTACAGGTGTAGTCAGTGGGGGAAGGGGAAATGCTAGCAGGGAGGTAGTGTAGCTCTATGTGCAGGTGAAAATGAATGATCCTTGGGCTTTTCCAAAAGGGTCTCAGCTACAAAGCTGTAGCCTCAACTGTGAAAATCCCATTTTCAAGGTGTCCAAGGGAGAAGTGACTGGCTGGCACGAAATGCCTTTTGATGATACCCGCAGTGGTTCCCAGTAGTTTGGAGGGGACAGACCACTTTCCAATTATAACTTTGAAAACCCCTCATGCTAAACTCAGTCCTGAGGGAGCTAGGCTGAGTAAGAAGGCTTGACTAGGGCAGCCCATTTGCCAGAAACTATCCAGGTTCACGCGTAATGAAGCTATTTTGGCATACCAAATGCAGCACATGCCTGAGCAAACTACATGAAATACCCCCACATGCTATAACCAGAAAGGGCAGAGGAACCAAAGAAAAAAATAACTCCATAACAATAAATCTCTTCTGAGGCAAATTCCAAGGTTTTCACCTTCATTGTACAGATTGCTGTCCTATTTCTTCTGTCTTTAAGACTTCGATCTGAGACATATAATCCATTTTCCACTGAAGAATTTTGTCCTTTTGAAAAGTCATTTATCCTTTCTCTGTCTTGGATTCCCTAATTTTCAAACAGGCAAAAATCATCCTAGAACCACAATCTGGCAACTTAACAGTGCTAATAGTTCTAAATGTTACCAAGACTCTTCCTAATTTATAAATGACTAAGTTCATTCTTAGCCAATCTCAGAAGTCTCACAAATGTTAAATACTAGATTTAGGATCCAAAGATGTGGGCTCATAAACTACTTACCAGCAGTGGAAAATGTTTGCAAACCATTTCAGCTCCACAGCTCCATTTCTTCCTCTGTAAAATGGGAAGTGATCTCTATGCTTCTTTCCTCACACTTCTCTTGCGAAGCTCAAGGAAGATTAAGCACCTTGAGAACAAAGCAACAAGGAGATGTAAATGGCTATATTTTTATGTCCAGAAATAAGCCCATTCTCAACCAAGAGCAACTTTATTTCTGAAGGGCATCAAGCACCAATGCTTCCTGATTAACCCAGCAGGCAAGACCTCCTACACACTTGCCCGTCTACAGTTTATCAACCTTTTTCCCACTTGTTTTAGAAATCATGCTCTCTTCAACCTGAAAAGATGAAACTCAGTCCCTGTCCAAGCTCCCTGTCATAACTGCTCCCCCCGCCCAGTAACCATTCCATTCACAGTTTTGGGGGTCATATAGAAAGTGTGGGGGTCTTTTTCACTTTTTAAAAATTGTGGTAAAATACGCAACACATAAAATGTACTGTTGTGAAACCATTTCCAGGTATACAGTTCAGGGTCATTAAGCACATTCACACCGTTGTGCAATCATCACCATTATTGACCCACAGAATTCTTCTCATCTTGCAAAACTGAAACTCTGTTCCCATTAAACACTAACTTCCGATTCTCCCCTGGCCACCCCCTTCCACTTTCTGTGTCTATGAGTTTGATATTCTAGGTACCTCATATAAGTGGGATCATACAGTATTTGCCCTTCTGACTGGCTTATTTCCCTTAGCATTAATCCCTCAGAGTTCATCCATGTTGTAGTATATTGCAGAATTTCCTTCCTTTTTAAGGTGAGTTCATTGTAGTTCATTGTATGTATATACCACAGTTTGCCTAACCATTCATCTGTCAGTGAACTTTGGGTTGCTTCCATGTGTCAGCTATCGTGACTAAAGCTGCTACGAACATGGGTACGAATACGTCTTTGAGACCCTGTTTTCGATTCTTTTGGGTATGTACCCATAAGTGGAATTGCTGGATCAGATGGTGGCTGTACCCTTTCATGTTCCTACCAAGAGTGTAGAAAGTGTCCAGTTTCTCTATATGTTTGTCAACACTTTCATACCCTATCTTTTTGTTAGTAGTCATCATAATGGGTGTGAGGTGGTTTCTCATTGTAGTTTTGATTTGCATTTCCCTGATGATTAGTGATGTTGAACATCTTTTCATATGTTTATTGGCCATTTGCATGTCTTCATTGGAGAAATGTCTATTCAAGTCCTTTGCCTATTTTTGAATCAGGTTATTTTTTAATTACTTATTTTAAGACTTTCTCTACTTACTCTAGATATTAATCCCCTATTAGTTTATATATTTGCAAATATTTTCTTCCATTCTATAGATTGTCTTTTTACTCTGTGGATGGGGTCTTTTGATGCATAAAATTTTTTAATTTTCATAATGTCTAATTTGTCTATTTTTCTTTTATCCCTTTGCCTTTAGTGTCATATCCAGGAAATCATTGCCAGATCCAATCTCTTGTACTTTTTGTCCTATGTTTTCTCTTAAGAGTTTTATTGTTTTAGCTCTTACATTCAGGTCTTTCATGAACTTTGAGTTAATTTTTCATACAATGTTAGGTAAGGGTATAGCTTCATTCTTTTGCATGTGGATCTCCAGTTTTCTCAGCACCATTTGTTGAAGACTGTCCTTTCCCCATTGAATGGTTGTGGCACTCTTGTCGAAAATCATTTGACCATATGTGTGAGGGTTTATTTCTGAGCTCTGTATCCCATTCCATTGCTCTATGAGTCTGTCTTTATGCCACTACCACTGTGGCTTTGTAGTAAGTGTTGAAATCAGAAAGCGTTTGTCCAGTCCTTACTCTTTTCAAGGTTTTTTTTGTTTGTTTTTGTTCTTTGGGTTTTTGGGGGTTCTTCAGATTTCCTTGAGATTCCCATATAAATTTTAGACTGTGTTTTTCTATTTTTGAAAAAAAAAAATTGGGTTTTGATAGGGATTGCAGTGTAAAACTACAGATTACTTTTGGGTAGCATGGACATTTAATCATACTAATGTCTTCCAACCCCTGAACAAATTAGGAGTGTTCACATATTTTTTTATGTCTTCTTTAATATCTTCTGCAGTGTTTTTCTAGTGTTCATTGTACAGTCTTCACCTCCTTGGTTAATTCCTAAGTTATTTTATTTTATTTTTTGATGCTACTACTGTAAATTAAATGGTTTTTGTAATTTTCTTCTCAGATTGTTCATTGTGTATAGAAAAGCAACCATTGGGGCACCTGGGTGGCTTAGTGGGCTAAAGCCTCTGCTTTCAGCTCGGGTCATGGTCCCAGGGTCCTGGGATGGAGCCCCACATTGGACTCTCTGCTCAGCGGGAAGCCTGCTTCCCTCTCTCTCTGCCTGCCTCTCTGCCTACGTGTAATCTCTGTCAAATAAATAAAATCTTAAAAAAAAAAAAAAAAGAAAAGCAACCATTTTGTGTGTGTTGAGATTGTGTCCTGCTATTTTGCTGAATTCATTTATTAGTTCAAACAGTTCGTGTGAGTATATGGAATTCCTAGGATTTTCTCATATAAGACCACACAGATAACTTCTTCCTTTACAATTTGAATACTTTTTCTTTTTCTTTTTCTTTCCTAAATGCTCTGGCTGAAGTTTCAGTACTATAAAGTATCCTGGCCTTGCTCCTGACCTTAGAGGAAATGCTTTCAGTCTTTCAACATTGAGTCTGATGTTTGCTGTGGGTTTTTCATATATGACTTTTAGTATGTTGAGGTAGTTTGTATTCCCAATTTGTTGAATGTTTTTTATCATGAAAGGGTGTTGAATTTATCAAATGATTTTTCTGTGTCAGTTGAGATGATCAGGTGTTTTTTTCCTTCGTTCTTTGATGTGGTGCATTGCACTGATTGACTTGCACATGTTGAAACATTCTTGCACTTCTGGAATTAATTCCACTTGGTCAGTGTTGTATAATCCTTTTAATATGTTGCTGAATTCTCTTTACTAGTACTTTGTTCAGGATTTTCACATCAAAGTTCATAAGACACATTCATCTATGGTTTTACTTTCTTGTAGCATCTTTGTCTAGCTTTGGTATCAGAGGAATGTTGGCCTTATATAATGAGTTAGGAAGTGTTTCCTCCTCTTCAATTTTTTGGAAAAATTTGAGAAAGATTGGTACTAGTTCTTCTTTAGATGTTTGGCAGAATTCACCAGTGAAACCATTGGGTACAGGGCTTTCTTAAATTAGATTTTTGATTACTGTTTCAATCTCCTTAATATATAGGTTTATTCAGATTTTCTTTCTTCATGATTTAGTCTTAGTAGCTATCCAATATATTGGCATACATTTTTCATAGTATTCTCTCAAAATCCTTTTTATTTCTGTTGATTTGGTATTAATGACCCACTTTCATTCTTATTTTAGTAATTTTAGTCTTTTTTTTTTTTTCCTTAGTCAAGGTAGCCAAAGGCGTGTCATTTTATTGATCTTTTCAAACACTCAACTTTTGGTTTCATTGATTTTTCTCTATTGTTTTTCTATTTTCTATTTCACTCATCTGTCCTCTAATCTTTATTTCCTTCTTTGTGCTAGCTTTGACTTTAGTTCTTCTTTTTTCTAGTTCCTCCTCCATGCACATTTGTGCACAGCTCCCACAAAGCCCACTGTTCCTCCACCGCATGTTGTTCCTTTTGCCTTTTCTGGGCATTATACCAGCATGGTTTTCCCAGTCCTACCTCATCCTGACTAGGCAAGCTAGCAATTATAGAAATTTAGAAAATAAACAACAGAAGAAATGAAAGAATGGCTACAAATGAACTTCCCAGCGGATTAATCTAAAATTTCTGCATCGTGTGCACACCACACAAACTTCACCAAAGAGGATTCAGTTAATACACTTTACATCCTTCTACTAGTTGGATATAATCATTTGTGTAAGAATAATGTAATTCTTAAAGTATTCATGAAACTGTATGCTTCAGTAATAAGATTAGTAGTCAAGTCCAATTCATTTGCTTTATCGTCACTATGATTACAAAGCAAACTCCCACAGGAGATGGAATCTCAAATTATTTAGATTTAACTCTCTGCAGGAAACAAAAAAAGATTCTTTAAAATGTGTGTTATGCTGGGGTGCCTGGGTGGCTCAGTTGATTAAGCCTTTGGCTCGGGTCATGATCCCGGAGTCCAGCCCTGTGTTGGGCTCCCTGCTCAGCAGGCAACCTGCTTCTCCTTTTCCCTCTGCCCCTCCCCCTGCTTGTGCTCTCTTTTAAATGAATAAATAAAATCTCTTAAAAAAAGAAATTATTTCATAGATTCTCATACTCTTGCAAGAATTGAAAGAGAAAACAGATGCTTAGGAAATTGAAGAACGATCTCCTAGTGAAACAGGAGCCTGAGGTTATTGGATCACTAAGCTGGGCCATCGGGCTTGATGGGGAATCATGAGGACTGACACTTCATGGCCCAAGACAAGTTTAGTGCTAAATTCAGAAGCAGAAACTCCCTTTCTCCAGTGTAACCTGTGCTAGGAATACTCACCAGGGATGGGAACTATAGATTTCTAAACCTTTATCAGGAAAGCAAGTTCTAGTCCCTCCCCTACCCCACACTCAACTTCAGTCATGCAGCGAGAAATTAATGAGCCAGACCAGCCGAGCTGCGGTCTACAGAGCAGAGAGGTGGGGGATATGGAGGCCAAAGGCAGAAAAAGATCAACACTATGATCTCACACTAGTTTGAAAAACCTTAAGATGAGAGGTTATTCAAGACATTCATCCCATATATTATGAATTGCTAAGATTTTGGCTGTCTTAGGAAATCCTCAAGAGGGATGGGGCCCCTGGGTGGCTCAGTGGGTTAAAGCCTCTGCCTTCGGCTCAGTCGTGGTCCCAGGGTCCTGGGATCAAGCCCCTCATCGGGCTCTCTGCTCAGCAGGGAGCCTGCTTCCTTCCACCCCCACCCCCCGCCTGCCTCTCTGCCTACTTGTGATCTCTGCCTGTCAAGCAAATAAATAAATAAATAAATAAATAAATAAATAAATAAATAAATAAAAGAGGGTGCCTGGGGTGGCTCAGTGGGTTGAGCCTCTGCCTTTGGCTCAGGTCATGGTCTCTGGGTCCTGGAATTAAGGCCTGCATTGGGCTCTCTGCTCAGTATGCCTCTCTGCCTACTTGTGATTTCTCTCTCTGTCAAATAAGTAAATAAATAAATCTTTAAAAAAAAGAAAGGAAGAAACCCTCAAGAAATATTAAAATACCAACAATAATGCTATGTATTGAATACAGACATTGTAACTTCCCAAGTAGCCTCGTAGTGTTTGGAAAGCAGTGGAGAGGGCTCCAAGATGATTGATAGTAACATTTCTGCAGGCAATGGGCTCCTAAACATGCCCTCAGGGAAATACTGGTCTGGGGGAGAATTTAAGTAAGTGACACTGGCTGTAAACTTTTGATTTAATCAATGTAGGGCAGTTTTCAAAAATGGAAGTGCCCTAAAATCAAGGAATGAAACTGTTGTTGAAAAATTTAGCAGAGAGGTGTCTGGGTGGCTCAGTCAGTTAGGCATCTGCCTTCGGCTCCGGTCATGATCCCAGGGTCCTGGAATCAAGCCCCACAACAGGCTCTCTGCTCAGCAGGGAGCCTGCTTCTCCCTCTCCCTCTGCCTGCCACTCCCCCTGTTTGTGCTTGCTCTCTGTCTCTCTGTCAAATACATAAATAAAATCTTTTTTAAAAAAGAGAAAGAGGGGCTCCTGGGTGGCTCAGTGGATTAAAGCCTCTGCCTTTGGCTCAGGTCATGATCCCAGGGTCCTGGGATTGGGCCCCACATCGGGCTCTCTGCTTGGCCATGAGCCTGCTTCCCCCTCCTCACTCTGCCTGTCTCTCTGCCTACTTGTGATCTCTCTGTCAAATAAATAAATAAAATCTTAAAAAAAGAAAGAAAGAAAGAAAGAAATTCAGCAGACTCACACTGAAGAGTCCTGCTCCTAATTGCCCAGAGGACACTTAACTTGCCTCCACCACATATGTGTCTGATTACATCTCTTAAGAAATGTGCGCAGAACACTTAGAATTGTGCCAGAAGCTATTTAAATTATTATGCTTTTTTATTCACTACTATTCACTATTATTGCCTTCATATGAAGTAAATATGTTTCAAGTGTTGATTTGTGAATCAATACTTTGTAATTCAGAACATATTATAAATTCCTCCAGGGGACAGACTGGCACAGAGACAGTGAATTCTTTGGGTGGAGAAAGTTTTCATCTCCCTCCAGCCTGAGGTCTCATATGAACTGAAGTTTAATAAATAGTAGTTGAATTAATTTACAAAAATACTATAAAACATGTATATTTACAAAGTACATAAAATACTATGCATTGCCAAGTGGTATGAGTAGGTAATGAATGATACCATCTATACTAGTAATTTTAAACTAAAAGAAAAAAGTCAAATTACAGGGTTTTTTTTAACTTGGGTTTAAGATGGATTAATTAAATTCTGCTCTCACATGATCGCATACAAGATAACTGTGTTACTCTGGGCTGCCACTTTTAGGGAGGCTTAAATATTCAACAAATATTTGTTGAACTTTCTTTAACATGTACAAAGCACAAAGATTTATGCAGATTAGTCAGACTCGGAAAAGTAATTCCAGCCACGACTACCAGGGGGCACCCTAAGCAAGCGCATCTGAGTGGCTGGTAGAAGGGAAAAGAGGGCCAGGTGCTCTCTCTCCAACACCCCTGCGTGAAAGGTTCCTAACTCAAAGAGCAACAATGCAGTCAAGTCTCTCTCCACTGTATACCTTTTTTGCTAGAAATATTACTAGAATATGGAAATGGGACCTGTCAAACGAGAATTCAGCTTTAATCAGTTTGCCATATATGCGTATGTACATATACATGGACACTTTACCCTGAAATTATTCTAAACACAACCTTTCTTGAAACTAAGTAAGAAGTAAACAATCTTTAAAATAAAAAGCATATCATATTATTAAGATCTTAGTTGTCTACCTAGAAAATATACAATGTGACAGGTGTAGTAAAGAAATCACTGTTTTCTTAATTCTGCTTGTCTTTACACACTATCATTTTTAATATTTTTATTGTAGTAAAAACACATAATATTTAAGATTTTAACCATTTAATTGTACAGTTCTATGGTATTAAGTACATTTACAATGCTCTACAACCACCATCACCATCTGTCTGCACTTTTTCATTTCCCAAACTGAGACTCTGTTCCCACAAAACACAAAATCCCCATTCTCTCTTCCCCCAGCCCCTGACAACCACCATTTCTTTGTCTGTATGATTTTGACTACTCTAGGTACCTGACATAAGTGGAATAATACAGTACTTGTCTTTTTTGTGATTGGCTTATTTCACTTACAAACTTCCAGTTACAAAATAAACCAGTCACATGGATGAAAAGTACTGCATAATGTATTATAGCCAATAATACTGTAATACTTTGTATGGTGACAGATAATTACATGTATTGCTATGACCATTTCATAATGTATATAATTGTCAAATCATTATGTTATATACATGAAACTAATATTAATATTTTATAGCAACTACAGTTCAATTAAAAATAAAAATAAAGGGATGCTTGGGTGTCTCAATCCTTAGGCTTCTGACTCAACTTTGGCTCAGGTCATGGTCTCTGGTGGTGGGATCCAGCCCTGCATAGGGTTCCCTACTCACCTGGGAGTCTGCTTGAGATTCTCTCCCTCTCCCTTTGCCTCACACACTTTCTCCCCTTCTCTCTAAAAATGAACAAATAAATCTTTAATAATGAATAAATAAAGAAAAATATTTGAAGGCCTTATAGAACAGTATTTCTCAATTTAAAAAAAAAGAAAAACTAAGTCTACATGACTACCACCTACTACATACATACACCTTCAAGTTTTTCAAGGAAGTAGGTACTTTAGATTTGCCTTTAGAAGCTTACTTTTCTTTCATCCCTGGGATAACCTTCAGTTCAGATCAGAACTGAATAAGTAAATTCCCTAGGACAAGCACACTGCTAATCAGAACAGATCTAAATTCTAATGAGGGTAATCAATGGAAGCTGTTCCATGGAAATTTGAAAACAATCAAAGATTCTAATCTCGCCACATTCTTGCAATAAATCCACCACTCATAAAGGTAATTCTACAATCACTTTCAGCTTCTAGAATGGCCAGCAAAATTCAGCCAACTAATATTTATTAACTATCTTGTCCAGGCCAAGCCCCACGCTTAAACCTTGAGTATGCAAAAGCAAACCCGGAGGCGCAGAGGGAACTCAAGAGTCCACCGAAACTGAGCGGAGACAGTAACAGGCAGGGACTGGATTCCTTCCTTGCTAGGTGGCCTTTTGGCGTTGGCTTTCCTTTGAAGTGTGTGCAGTACCAGCTCTGGGGAGGAAAGATGTTAAAACCTTCACCCCAGTCTGGGCAAGCAGGCTAACCTTTGCTCTAGCATCTGGTCACTACTACCAATAAGAAGGAGTGACTTGCAGGAACACCTTCCCTGTCACCTTGGGCAGGGCCAAGTCTCAAGTGCATCGGAGCAAGGTCTTTAAAAACACACACGCGCACACACACAAAAGAATCCCTATGACCGCCGGCTAAATTAAGTGTGTTTGACGGGAACCAGGCTCACGGCCACTATTTATAGCTCCTCGGCTCCTTTCCCGGGACGCGCTCCAGCCTTTGCTCTGGCACGGCCCTCGACAGCATCCACGTTGCGGCCCTGGCTCTTCTTTGGTCGATTCGGCCAGGTTACGTGGGAACCCCCTTTTCAGTGGCCCCAGCCCAGCGCTGGCTGTCTAGAATCGCGTCCCCTGGCGGCGAAACTCAGGGAAGGGGGGGACGGCAAGACGCCCCAACGCCCACGCGCGAACTACCCACCCGGTTCAGAAGAGCCCCCAGCGCTGCGGCTCAGCCCTGAGAGGACAAGCGGGAGCTGGATGGCCCGGCCGACGCACGTGCGCGCGAAGGGCACCCCTGGGGCCCGCAGGGCCTGAACCAGTACGCCCTTCGCTCGCCCTCGCCCTCCTCCCTTGCCGGCCTCGTGCTTTCAGTGGAGACAGACACGAGGCCCGCGGGACCCCGGCGGCAGGAAAGAGCCGCAGGCTCCACATCCAGAGCAGGAGGGCGCCCCCGTGGATGGGGCGCAGGATGCAGGTGCGGGTGGGAAAGCCGGACGGTTGCAGGGTGACAGGTGCAAGTTCAAGTGGGAATGAGTTTATGGTTGCGAAATGAGGGGTGCAGGCGTGGTGCGACTGTATGTGTAGTGTGGGGCAGGTGCAGGCTGGCGGGAGATAATGGGTATCTGCGGGTGCGAGGTGGGAAGCGGCTACAGGTGAGTGTGCAGGATGGGGGACGAGCGGCGGTATGCGGGTGCGGGATGAGAATGAGGGGCGCAGTGGGGCGGCGGGGCGGGGGCCCTGCGCTGCGCCCTGGCACCGCCCCTGCTGGGCCCCCAGGCTGAGGTGGAGGCGGCGGGGGCGTGGCACGGCGGCCCCGGCTGCTGCTTGGGGGCGCGAGCGCTGGGCGCACTGGGGCCGCGGGGATGGCCGCCGGGGCGGGGAGGCCGGGCCCTTGCGCGGGGCACACGCGTTAAGTTGCACCGCACGTGTAAGAGAAATTCTCCTTTTCAGAGCGGCCGGGAGCCCTGCTCGAGAAGGAGAGCACCCGGGTCGCCGCCGCGGCAGAGCGGGGTAAGCGCAGAACCGGGCGCCCCAGAGGTCCAGGCGCTGAGGGCCGGGGGACAGCCCCGGGGCGGAAGGACTGGCGGGACGCCGGCGCCTCCGACCTCCCCAGATGGGCTCGCGCGGGCCGGGGCGGAGCGAGCGGGAGCCGGAGCCCCGCTTCCTGTTTGCGGCTGCCGGCCTCTTCAAATTCTTTCGGGAATCTTTGGGAAAGTGGTGGGAGCGGCAGGGCTAGAGAGCGGGGCTCAGGAAACTTTCTGGAGAACTTTGGGAATAACCGATGTTTCTTTGCTCCTGGAGATCTCTGGGAGCGCCAGTTCTCTGCTGCGTAATGGCTTTCCTTGGTGGATGGCGGAGGGCTGGGTTGAAAATGTTTGCTTGATGGTGCTTTCCCCCTTGAGTGGGGAAGCTGGAGTGGCTCTAGAACTTCAGATCTAATGGGATCTTAAGGACTGCTTAAATACTTGGACACTCTGAACAGATACCACAGCCGCAAGACACGGAGTTCAGCTGCTAGCTTTTAGCATCGCCACGCTTTCTACAGAGTCGTGTTGGTGTCTTTTAGGAGATCTTGGCTCGCCTACTTCTTTAAGGAAACTTATTGAAAGTTTTTCTTTTCTTTTCTCTTTTCTTTTCTTTTAAGAAACGCTTTAGTTGTAAGTACCACGATCCAATTCCTTGACCTATATGCTTGTTATGGTGTGTTTAAGTATAAAGAATTTACAGAACAGTGGAAAAACACTTATCTGCATTCTACAGTCATCCCTTCTTTTAGGGGCTGTTCTGACAGTAAATTGCAGCGATGCGGGTGTATTTGCCTTGCAGTCTCCTCTACACTCTAGTGAGCAGAATTCATCCCAGTTTACAGAGCTCTAAGTTCATGAATATCTGTGACTGGGACTTTAGGGACAAGTGGAGTTCCCCAGTTTTTACTTTACCGAGATACCGCCAAAACATGTCACTTAAAAATGGTTGTATAGAAACAGCTGAGACGTGAATTGTGCTTGGGTTTATATTACTCAAGAATTCAAATTGATGATTTATGATATGTACATCACTTCATTGACAGTCCATCAATGTCCTGTGAGATATATTGCAAAACAAATATTAAAAGATTAAAGCGGGAAAGGGGAGACTTATTTTCCAAGGGTCAGTGTGTTCAAAGTAAACAGCAGCTAATTTGGCACATATTCCAGTGGCTCATCAGTTTGATTCATGTTGAGATAAGCATCTCACAAGGGCAATGCACGTGTTCCTGTAGTGTAGAGTAATTCACAAAAACTTTACTACTATAACAAACTAAACAAAGTTATTTAGGTTAACCAGTTGATGTTAACAGGCTTAAAGCCATCTTAAGATAATCAAATTGTAACAAAATTTCACTGTTTGCAAATAAGAAAAACAATAGTGACAGTTTCGTTGAATGTTACTTACATTTTAAGTTGCGTTCGTTTTCTTAACAAAAATAACTTTTACTACACGTTTGAGCCTTAAAAGTAATTGTGTATGTATCACAGCCATTTTATAAAGTCTCATGTATGTAAAGAATTTAAACTATAATTAGCCTTCAGATGTTACCATTACTTGAACATGCACCTAACACTGAATAAGTAGAATATATGTATTTTTAGGATTTTATCCCAGTATCGCTCATAAATACATGAGTAAACACATTATTTTTGTACTGTACCAAATTACCAGAACATTTTAGACAGCAGAAAGGCCTTTGAGAAGTATTTCACCCTGTACAGACAGCATGGTTCTCTGTATTAAGAAATAGCCAAACTCATGATTAACATACAGTGGCCTTCTCTCTTCTGCTCCACTGTGTTGTGGCCATCACCAAGACTATATAACGCTTGTCTTACTATATTTTGATTCATTTTGTTACAAGTCTGTCTCGCCCATAGATTGTGAATGAAACTCCTGAGCGTAAGGACCATCTCTTAATTAGTAGCACCGTGCCCCACACATGATAGGTGTTTGATAAGTGCTTACTAAGTTGACATTTAGTAAAAATGTCTAATACATGTGATCATTAACAGCATACCTGTGTCTCTAAGAACAGTATGTTTTTGCCATTTCAATATAATGCATAAAGGGAATAAAATAGTGATAAAGTTTAATTATAATTTTCATTCTGACAGTGGTGGAAAATTCTTCATCATGATAATTAGGTTAGTACTCTACTGCTTTTTTAAAATCTTTGGTCTTCAGAAGTATGACTTCATGATAGTTGATGTAAACAGTTTCTGCATTCTGATCTTTTCTTTAATTTGAAGAATTAGTGGTTTGCTTTAAATTTCTTGTTGACAAACTAATGATACTAAACATAAAAATCACATTTTTTTCATTCACACCACCTGATTATCTCTACGAATTAACACTCATTCCACTCATGAAATTCCATTTCATATTAACCTTATAATGAATCTTTTAATCTAGAACATAGAAGAGATTTCTGTGTTGTATACTAATAGAAGTGGGTTTGAACAAGAAAAGTGAAATTATATTTATACTATAGAAATTATTATTGCAAAAATAGAAAACATTTTGACAGATGTAATATGTGTCAGTAATACAAATGGAAAAATAAAATATCATAATTATAAGGCTGTGAGATTTTGTTCACTAAAACAAGAGTAAAGATAATAGCTGAATTTGCTTTAAAATGATATTGCTAATTTATATGATGGAGTAACAGGACTGTTCTTAGCATGTCAATAATATTTAACAATTTTAGCCACTTTGTAAAGGAAGAAAAAGAGCAAAAGCTTAAAATGGACTCTAACCCATTTTTCTAAACATACATTTTAATGTGTGGTAGAGCAATATAACTAAAAAGTCCGCTGTTGTCATCTCAACGTTCGGCCTGGTGCATAATCCCGTGAAGTCACGCGGAAGGGGAAGGTACACTGGACCAAGAGTAAAAAGTCAGGAGTTTTCATGCTGGCTTCAGCACTGTGGGCTTTGTAGCCTTCGGCAAATCACACTACCCTCTCGGGGCCTCCATATTCCCATATCCCCATCTGTAAAATGAAGAGGATAAACCAGACCACTTCTGAGGTTCTTTGAGCTCTAAAATGCTGTGATTCTATATTTCCTCCACGGATGAGCAAGATTCTTGAAGGATGTAATTTGGATTTATAAGGGGAAATTACCTTTTAACTGACCAGACTATATGAAGTCAGCGCTTGGTAATATGATTCCCACAGCCTGGTCTGTGTTTTAGTCAAGATCCTGTTCAGAGCACTAATATGTGGAAGTACGCCTATAATTTTCTTTATTGTTATTTACCCTTACACCAAGCCACCTTTCAGGAAATATTGGTAAATTGAATTTTACTTCAAGGGTAGTGACGGTTTTTTTCATTATTCAGTTACTAAAATTTTGAGGACTAATGTTGAAACACATTAAAATCATTGCTAAATTACACCAAAATGTGTAAGTAAAATGTTTAAATAAGTGAAAACTTCATGTGGTATTCTTAGGTCTTTCACAGAAGTTATTTTTAAAACTTTTAATGCCATTTAATAATTGGCAGGAGAAACTGGAGGACTCCACAGGGTAATGGAACAGGGAACACATTTGGAGGGTTTTAAAAGGAAGCCCAGTATAGCATGAATAGTATTGGAAGTCAGTCATGTTTCTAATTATACTCGACTATTTACATTTTTCTGTCAATTGAAGTGAAGCTCAACCAGCTGTTAATTTTCTAGCTTAATATTAGAACTCTAATTGTAGAAATGGTGACTTAATACTAATTTCTGGTAGGATTATTTATTTTATTCAAGTATTTCAAGAAGAAATACTGTGGATTAGAAGTTAAGGATATTTTTAATTTTGTAATTCTTAAATATAAAAATTGAAAAAAATTGAAGACATTTGTTTTAAACTAATATAGTTGTTTAAGTTGCTTCCAACTCAAAATTAGCTCTTACTTTGCTTTTCAGTTACAGAATGTCAAAAACAAAAGAAAAACTGAGTTTTTCACTTTGACTAAAGATGAGAAGTGTTAACGATACTTACTTTAGCCAAGTAAAGATTTAAAGAGCACGTGACTTTTTATAAATAATTTAAAATCCAATCCCCTCAAAGAAAAAATTCCCACATGAGGGACGCCTAGGTGGCTCAGTGGTTTAAATCCTCTGCCTTCGGCTCGGGTCATGGTCTCAGGGTCCTGGGATCGAGCCCCGCATCGGGCTCTCTGTTCAGCAAGAAGCCTGCTTCTCTTTCTCCCTCTGCCTGCCTCTCTGCCTACTTGTGATCTCTGTCTGTCAAATAAATAAATAAATTCTAAAAAAAAAAAATTCCCACATGAAAGAGAAAATAGAGGGATAATAATAACACATGGATGGCAAGTGATGTCTATCCATTCTTATTTAGTAAATAAAATAAGTAGAATAAAAGTATAACTTAAGGTACACCTGGCTGGCTCAGTCAGTGGAGTATGCAACTCTTGATCTTGGGGTTATAAGTTTGGGGCCCATGTTGGGTGTAGAGATAACTTGAAAAATAAAATCTAAAAAGATAAAGTATAATTTAAAACAATTTAATGTTTCTGGAGATTTGTTCTCTGACAATAAATATATATGATTCTAACAGTGCTTTAAAATTATTGATAAAAAAGTTAGAAAATTAGTGTTTTATAATTTCATTAAATCAGTTCGTCTCTCTGAGAGACATCATCTGTATGAGAGTTATGTCTCCTGCCAGAGCATGAGATTACTGAAAAGTTAAGTAATAGAAACCCTGTGCTTTTCCATTTAAAATAAGGGATCCAGGATGCCTGGGTGGTTCAGTGGGTTAAGCCTCTGTCTTTGGCTCAGGTCATGATCTCAGGGACCTGGGACCTAGCCCCGTGTTGGGTGGTCTGCTTAGTGGGGAGCCTGCTTCCCCCTCTCTCTCTGCCTGCCTCTCTGCCTACTATGATCTCTCTCTCTGTCAAATAAATAAATAAAATCTTTTAAAAACTAAAAAATAATAATAATAAAATAAGGAATCCCTTGAATCTGTACAGTAATAAATAATTTTACACTAAGATAAAGAATACCCTTAAAGTATATGCATATTTTAGAATAATACTAGCAAATACTAAAATCACATTATCTATTTAAAAGACCCATGGAGGGGGAACCTGGGTGGCTCAGTTGGTTAAGCGTCTGCCTTTGGCTTAGGTTATGACCCCAGGGTCCTGGGTTCAGGCCCCATGTTGGGCTCCTAGCTCAGTAGGGAGCCTGCTTCTCCCTTTCCCTCTGCCCCTTCCCCTTGCTTATGCCCACTCTCACTATATGTCTCAAATAAATAAATAAAATCCTCAAAAAAAAATTTTTTTTTAATTAAAGATCCGTAGGGACTTTCTGTAGATTTATTCTGTATACTACAAATATAGCATTTTGGTAAGACATTGGAAAAAATAACAAAATAAACTTTCATTCTTTTTCAAGCATGTCAAAACTGGTTGTTTAGCTAAAGAAAACTAAGACTAATATTTTAAAAGCCTTAAATAAGATTTGGAACCAAACAAAAGATCTGCTGTTGCTTTTTCTTTTAAGATTTTATTTATTTATTTGACACAGACAGAGATCACAAGTAGGCAGAGAGGCAGGCGGAGAGCGGGGAGAAGCAGGCTCCCCACCAAGCAGAGAGCCTGATGCAGGGCTCAGGGGCCCAGGACCCTGAGATCATGAGCTGAAGGCAGAGGCCCAACCCACTGAGCCAGCCAGTGCCCCCCAAATAAAGGATTCTAAGTACAAATACCATACAAAATCATAAGAAAATACCATGATTGATTTTCTGCCAGTAAATTTGAAACTTAGAAATGGAAAATTTTCTAAAATACATGAACTGGGCTCCTGGGTGGCTCAGTGGGTTAAGCCTCTGCCTTCAGCTCAGGTCATGATCCCAGGGTCCTGGGATGGAGCCCCGCATCGGGCTCTCTGCTCAGCAGGGAGTCTGCTTTCCTCCCTCTCTCTCTCTGCCTACCTCTCTGCCTACTCCTGATCTCTGTCTGTCAAATGAAAAAATAAAATCTTTTAAAAAAATAAAACAAAATACATGAACTATCAAAATCCACTTAAATAGCAACCCAAACTATGCAAATAACAGTTAATGAAATTGAATTTATAATCTAGGCTGGCTTCCTCAAAAAGACATTAATCCCAAACTCTTATAGCAAAATCTTACACAAGCTTATTCAGAGAATTTTTAATTTTTCAGGCTAAAATAGGTTTTTTACCAAAAGCCAATGGCAATGGTAGTACAAAAAATTGAGACCAATCTTGGGTATGAACAAGCACTCCAAAATAAAGTAGTGGCAAATTGAATGTGATAGAATATTAAAAATAAAATCAGGACCAATAGGTTACTTCACCATCTAAAAATCACAATAGCAGGAAAAAAGTAATTTACTAAATCCAATACTCACTCATGACTTAGAAAACAAGAACAAACAAACCATTAACAAAGATTGGAAGAAAACTTCCTTGACCTAATAAAATTTGCAACATCATGCTTAATGATAAAGTTTCAGAAGCATTCATGTTAAAGAAAAAAATGAGAGAAGATATCACCAGCTCTACATTGTGCTAGGAGTCCTGGCCAGTATAAGAAGACAAGAAAAAGCAATAACAGGAATTAGAACAAGGGGAGGAAGAAACAAATCTGTCCTTAACAGCAGATGATATGATTATGTGTTACTTGGAAAATCCAAAGGAATCTCCTATTTGAACTAGTAAGTCTTTCTAACAGATTGCTGGATACAAAGATCAATATATTAAAACAATGTTCCTAAGTACCATTAATAATCAAAAGTTATAATGAAAAAAACTATTTGGAACCAAAAAGAAACTAGAACAAGAATAAATTAGGAATCTATCTAACAAAAAAATGTGTAAATCTTTTAGGAACATTATCCTAAAGCACTACTGAAAGGCATGATGAAGGTCATCATCAGTGGATCAGTTGTGTCTATTGGTGGGGAGACTAGATTGTAAAGAGCTAAGTCTGATTTATCTATAAATATCATGCAATTCCAATTAAAACCAAGTCTCAGATTTTTGTGGAACTTGACAAGCTCTACCTAAATTTCATATGGATAAAATGAAAGGCCAGAAATTGTCTAGAAAATATAAAGAACAGAGTTGGGGGACTTGTTGTACCAGATACCAAGTATATCTAGAACTGTTGCCATTAGGTGTCCTGCTGGTTGGTGTGATCAGTTGTTGTCTTCTGGAGATAGAAAACAATGTTGCGTGCTGTTTAATCTGAAACTTCAGAGGTTCGATTTTTTTCCTCTTTCATGCTTGTCTATGTGGTTGAACTTTTCCCAATGCTGTGCCTCTGTGTTGTTAAGTGACATTGGGCCAGGTTTTAAAAGTCTAGTTCCCTTCTTGCTCTTTAGTCTTAGAAACTCAGACAAAGCTAAACATTGGAATTGATGTTGTAGAGTAAAAGAAGAAAGGGTCTTTGGTTATTTTGGTGATTTTTTTCTGATTTCTAGTTCCTTTTTAAAGAGTCAAACCAGAATTATGGAAAAAGTGTGGTAAGTACATAGTACCATGGGCTAGGTCCTGTGGCATCTGGAACTTACGGTCTTAAATGGGAGCACTTGAAAGAGGCAGGTAGATGTAAAAGAAGCTAATGGAAAACAGCTTTCCACCTGCGAAGAAGATAACTAGATAAGCCCTTTTTCATTGTATCATATTTGTGACTAGCTCAGCCTACCATGTTCTTTTAATATTTGTGCCAAGTCAGGAATGGCAAAAAGAAAATTAGCATTTGAGCTATGCTGCCTCATCCCAAACCCCAGCAGACGTTACTAATGGAACATAGAACTCTTTCTGGCTGAGCCTATACGTGACTCAAAATCCTACTCCACAATGTTCGAAGCAATCACAAACAGGCAAAAAATTAGTTTGCCTAGCCATACTCCATGTTGTATTACCTCTAATTTACTGACCAAGTAACAATGTTTTTTTTGTTGTTGTTGTTGTTGTTGTTGTTTAGATTTTATTTATTTGACAGACAGAGATCACAAGTAGGCAGAGAAGCAAGCAGAGAGAGAGGAGGAAGCAGGCTCCCTGCAGAGCAGAGAGCCCGATGCTGGGCTCCATCCCAGGACCCTGGGATTATGACCTGAGCTGAAGGCGGAGGCCTTAACTCACTGAGCCACCCAGGTGCCCCAAGTAACAATGTTTTCAGTGTCAAAATATTGGTACAAAAGAGAATCAAGCAGAATACAAATGATACATTTTGGGTGTTATTCCAAACTAAGAGTTACATTTCCTAATAAGCAGATCTTTTGCAAGTTTGTCCTTCTGTATTCAACCTGAAGATGCTGGAGTGCCCCAGGGCATGGTCTTCAGCCTCCTTGTCCTTCTCCCCTGCCCTTAGATAATCTCAGTCCAGTCTCAGGGTTTAATGATGACTCCCAAATGTTTATCTCCAGCTTTAACAGTTACACGTCTAATAGGTATCTCAAACTTAACATTTTCAGAATAGAACCTGTGATTCCCATGCCTTTCTCAAACCTATAACTTCTCTGGTTTCCCCGTGTTGGTAAATGGCAGTTCCCTTCTTCCTGTTCAGGGCAGAAACCTTGGCGTCTCCCAAGCGCTACCCCAACCCTTGACCTGTCAGCACATCGTGCTGGACCTACCTTCAGAATCTGTGCAGACTCAACTATTTGTCATCACTGTCACTTTTCTGTATTATAGTACAGTGTCCTCACCAGACCCTCTGCTTTTCCCTTGCCCACAGCCCCCTTTACCCCATGCCTGTTCCCAACACAACAACCAGAGGGAATCTGTGAGGATGTAAGTCTGATTGTGTCACTCTTCTGTTCCAGTCCTCCAGTACATTCTTATCTCACTTGGAGTATAAGCCAAAGTCTGTCCACCTCCCCACTTCCTCTTTGACCTGCTTGTCTGCCTGTCTGCTCCTGGTTGGCTTTGCTTCCCCCATACTGTCCTCGCCTTCCGCAGCACACCAGGTTTGCTCTCGGCTGGAAGCCTTGCTCTGCCTGGAATGTTTGTCCTTGCTTTCTGAGGCCCAGCTCCTCACTCAGATGTCACCCTCTCAGGGAGGCCCCCAGTCCTCCGCAGCCCCTGTACTTCGCTCTGTGCTGCCCCGCAGCACTCTGTCTGCCCACAGCAGTGTCTGACATCTTACTTCTCTTCTGTCCACTGTCTTTCCCAGACCAGACAGCACTCCTCTGCTTTGCTCAGCGCTGAATGCCTCCCACGTAGTAGCTTTCACTCAGTCCTCACTGCATGGCCACAACTTGTACATAGATAGGTCTGGCTGGGCAAGGAATTCGGGGAGCCCAGTCCCTTTCTCATCTTCTCTGTTCCCTAGTTATCAAACCTTTTTTCTTCTTAGGAGCTCAAGTCCTGCCCTGGCCTGAGAAGACGACCTCTGGCTTGATCTCACTGAGAAGAGTCTTGTCATCACTTTGGAGAGCACTCGCCCTACATCTGCCTTCTCAGCCCCTCTCCCGCCCTTTTGCCCCTTCCTGGTGCTGAGCAGGCTGACTGTCCGTCCACCCTCCTGTACCCATGACTCCACCACTTTGATGCCAAACATCCACAGCCCTCCCTATCTCAGAAATGCCTCCTCTGAGCCTTATTCCCCCACTTTTTATCCATTTTGCATCTCTCCTTCCTTTAAGTTCTAGACTTATTGAACAAATGCTCTCCATACCATGTCTCCATTTCTCTCCCACATTCTACCTCTTTAACCACGGGCCTGAACTTTTGTTTCTGCCCCAGAGCTCCCACTGGACTGAGCATTTAAAGACCATCAGTGGCTTCCCTGGGAGATCAAAGGGCCTTTTCTTTATGTCCATCCATCTGAACACGCCAAAGAATGTTGACACTGTTAGTCACCTCCTTCTTCAAAGCCCTCCTTTGGCTTCCTCACTTCTGTGTTGCCCTAGTTCTCCAGTCTTGTTGGCCGCGCTCAGAGAATATGCCTTCTGATGTGAACAGTATTCCCAGCAGGTGAGGGGGATTCTGGTGCTTCTTGGGCAAAGTAAAATGTAAACATTCAATCTTAGTAGCTCAGGTAAAGCTAATGTTGGGGTCAATTCCATAAGGAAGAAAGGGTCTTCTCTTTTGATGTTATTTGATACTATTTTGATAACAAAATAAATACAGTCCAAACAATATGAACCTGTCTGCCCCCCTCCCCCGAGGAATGCCCCTTCCCTCCACACTATCTGGGGGTTGCTGCTGTCTGTCATTGCTTAGTCTTGGGCTCTTACTCACTTGGTCAGTCCTGCCATCCTTCACCAAAGCACTGGCTGCACACACTGTGTGCGGTGAGTATTTTCCCACACTGCTCTTCCTCTGTTTCGCTGGATTTTCCATAAGTTCTGTCCTTGGTGCTTTCTTTGCTCTACCTTCTTCACTCAGGAGAGGTGGAGGCACACTGTGGACCCTCTGCCCAGTCTTCTCTACTTCCATGCCTCCAGCTTCCTCCTGGACAGTTTCACTCATATCTCCCACCACTACTTTTGATTCATACAGTCACAAAACCAGAGTATTCATCCTTTCTTCCAATCCCATATTAACACGCCTCCCAAATGTTTTTCCCTTCAAATGGCCCCCTGGTTTTCCCACTTGGGCTTAGAAATAGGAGGCTTGTCTTTAGTCCATGCCTCTCTCTCTTTCAGTCTCTGACTAGGCAGACTCTACATTCTGCTTTATTTTTGTCTGCAGACTGTGTCTCCTTTCTGTCCTTCCTTTTTCCATTCACCCCTGCTGTAATCTAGCTGGGGCCTTCAGCACTCACTCAGAGATTACCACTCTTCCTGAGTCCTTGTTAGAGGGACGCTTTCTTTTCTGAACAGCACTTTCAGCATATCTCTCTGCTCTCGATGTCTTTTCATTCATCCCACCAGTGTTTATTGAGCGGCTGTTATGTTCAGAGTGCAGCCCGTCTAGCTCTTCTGAGCAGAAGCAGCCATTTAAACTCACTGCTCTAGTACAAGGCCCCTGTTTCAGCCATGCCAGATCACACTGCCATGGGAACACCATTATGGCCTTGAAATTCACTCCCATCCCTCTTCTCCTATCCAAAACCCCTCTCCCAAACCCAGCTCAAATATCACCCTTCCCTGGCTGGCTTTCCCTGGTTACGTGTTCTGGTATTAAAATCTCTTTTCTCTAGAATCCCTCTGCACCCACATAGCTCCCCCATTTTCTGAAGTTTCCCATCTCCACAAATAGATTTCAAGATAGAGACCATGTTTTTACCTCCACGCTATTCAACAGAATGTGCAGCCCAGAGTTGAGCACACGATTGTAACTAGACAAATAGCCATTGATGGATCTGAAGGGACACTCAGCAAATCCTGAAGGCCAACGGGAAACTGTATAACTTTGAGAGGGAAAGTATAACTCTCAGAAGAACATGGAAGCAGCCACATAAGCTATACAATGTAAGATCTTGTTTTGCAGTAATGTCAGAATCTAAGTTTTCATTGAAATCAAAGTAAAAACAAGTTAAATGTCATCTCATGGAGATTCATATCGCATCCAAGTAATATAGAATCCCACTACCACTGAGGTAGACCAGTTCTCTAAAAAGTGCTCAGTATTGTAGCTGTGGTGCTCTATAAGTAGTTCACAAGCACTCCCAGTATGAGCTTTCAGGAATTGCTCTAGTTTTGTCCTGAATTGACCCTGTACATTGACAATAAGAATAAACCCATTTTTCTCTTTCAAGCAGAAAGATATTTCATTCAGTCACCGTGTTTGTCTCACTTGATGTCAGCCCAAAGTGGATCACTTTGTTGTCTGTTGTTTGTACGTAGCCAGCAGAGCTCTGCTGTTCTGGGTGTGCTTCACTCCTCCCCTGTCGTTTTCTCGCGGAATTGGTCTTAGGGATATGATTAAAAAGTGAGATTGACAAAACATCTTAAGAACATCTGCGTGGTGTCTGGAGCAGACTTGGATGGCTCTGAAGAGACGTGGATGTCGCTTCTGCTTTGGAGGCTCTGATTTTGACCTGATCTCGACCCATACTGCTAGTCTTCCCATAGACGGTTTGGTCCTCTTGTTAGTTTTTTTCTTCATTCATTCATACATTTCCAAAACAAAACCCAAACTGTGGGGTGCCTGGCTGGCTCTGTCAGTTAAGCTGGATCATGATCCCAGGGTCCTGGGATGGAGCTGTATCCAGCTCCTTGCTCGGGGGAGCTGCTTCTCCCTCTGCCTCTGCCTGCTACTCCCCCTCCTTGTGTACTCTTTCTCCTTCTCTCTTTCTCTCTATCAAATAAATAAAGAAAATCTTTTTTAAAAAAATAATAAACCCAAAGTGTGAAGTGTAGTAGTAATAAGACTCAGCAGTCAGTGATGGGATACAAACAGCCTGGTCCTTACTTTGGAAGAAATTGGCAGACTGCCATGGCAGGAGAATCCAATTTATGCTCTGTGCCATCAGTGATAACCATTGTCAGGGTTCGTGTTGCATCTCAGAGATCCCAGGACCACTCTCCTCTAACATTGGGCCAATAATGTTACTGTATTTGTCTTTTGTGTGCTTATCAAGAGGTCTATGGAGTAGAAACCGTAACTAAGGAATAATAAGAGGAATCAGACTTTTTCAAAAACTAGAACTTTGAAACCTGAAAGTCATGGTCATTAATCCTTTATGATGATAAACATGATGAAAATGCAAAGGAATAGGAAAAGAAATGAAAATCAACCAGTTCTAGAAATACTATGGTTAACATTTCGGTATCATTCTTGCTCTTCCTTTTGCATAGATGAATGTGTAAAATGTGTGGTATCAGACTAGAGTTTTGTATTAGGCTTTTGTTATTTAACATTACAGCATGAATATCTCTTCATGTCATTAACGATCTTAAAAATTATATCTAGTGAATACCTTGTATTTCAGTAGTTATGAATGTTATTTTGGTAGTTATGAATGAACCATAGCTTTTCATTTATGCCTGTCTTTATTGTATAAAGAATTAAAAGGAGAGTATCAGTTGGGAGTTCTTTTGTCTATAGGCCATAGAAAACCTAACTTGATCAAATAGAGATTTTTCCTTCACATAAATCTGGAGATTGCTGTTGGGTGTGATCCAGCAGGTCCATAATGTCACAATAGGTGCCTTGGACTTTCTTGACCATTCCCTCACACTTATTGACACATGCTTGCAAGGGGACTGCCCAGCTCCAGGCACCACATCTGTACTCACTATGGGAAGAAGGGGGAAGGGACAGCAAAGGTAGCATCTGCCCTTTTAATAGAAAACCAAAATCTTTCCCAGAAGCTCCCCGAGCCAACTTCTTACACCTTATTGGATATAACAGAAAGAAGTAGGAAAGCAACCATTTCCCTTCCCAGTCAGGCAGGCAAGGGAGAGGAAGACTGGGAGTAGGATCTGGGTTAAGCCAGATTCTGGTGTCAGCCTTGGGCACTATTATGTATTTAACTTGTCGTCCTTCAGTGGACACTTCTGTTTCCAATTATTCCTCCTTATAAGTAATTCCTAGTAAATATCCATGTTTATCCATTCATCAAAATCTCTGATTATTTCCTTGGTATGATGTTACAGGAGTAGAACTACAGGTTAGAGGTATCATGGCTTTTATATCTCTTCATACACATTACTAAGCTCCTTTCCAAGAAAAGTCTTCCAGTGCATGCTACCACACAGAGCATGAGCCATGGGCATCCCCATTTCGGACACACTCTTAGTCATCCCATCTTTAGGACTTACTGAGTCTCAGCAACTACCAGAGTACCAGCTAAGTATGTGGATGGTGACACATCGTGTTTCTCTAGGTTACAATCAGAGGTCATGATGGAAATTGAAGGCTATCTATCTGAAAGTGTTTTGCAGCACCCAGACCTAAAGAACCTAAAGAACTCTGGAGAGGCTGAGCCAGCAAAGAAGAGTAGCAAGATGCCACAGGCACCTGCCCTATCCTCCTCATCTGATTTACTAGTTGCATAAATATTTACCTAGCCCCATGTTTCTCAACAGGTGCAAAATGGGCATTTGGGGAGGGCTGGGTCTTTACTGTGAAAAATTTCCTTTTTTGCCTCCCTGGCCCTGCAGGGAAATGGTAGCAACACTTTCAGCCGCTGTGAGAAGCGAACCCTCCTCATGGTGTTATGGGCTACCAGGCTTATGGGGAGAACCTATCAGGCATGTTGCTTTGACTCCTTTTCAGCACATTGTGTTGTGCTCAACAAGACTGGGAAGGTAGCAGGAAGAAGTATTAAGTATTTAAGTATTAAGTATTTACCCCACGCCGATCTTTTCTTAGAGGTTTCCAGAAATGCACTACAGACATCAAGGAGGAAAGGTTACGCATGCAAACCCCAAACTCAAAACTAGAGTAAAGGAAAAAGTTCACAAGAAGTGAAAGTGGTTAAAGGTGGTTTCCTATAGAAACTCAGAAGGCTGTGGTTGTCTAGGGACAGCAAGGAGAGAGGATGTTAGAAGGTGTGGGAGGATGGAAAGAACCTCCTGGAATGTAAAGGGAGCAAGAGCCATTAAGCCAGGGCCATGATAAGGGGGAAGAGAAAACACAGGGCCCCTGTGTTAGCCTGAGTTGGCCACTCTTGAAGAGAGAGAGGAGGTAAGTGACAGGTCAATAGGCCAGTCCCTGGATTGGGGCCAAGTTTCAAGTTGAAGAGCTAGCACGTGCAAAGGCCTAACCGCAGAGTCCCAGGGACCACAGGAAGTTTGGTATCACTAGTGTTTGTTCAGGGACTGAAGGATGGTCCACACTATGCAAGCCTTTTGTCTTATGCCCCAGAGGAGAATCTCCAGCAGATTGAAGGGAGGGGCCGGGGCTAGGGGCAGAGATGCCAGTTAGGGACCCCATGACTGTCTAAGGAGGAGCTGGGTTGAGGAGAAGCAGGATGTAACCTAGTATGTAATACCTGACATTCCTTCATGGAAGAGTGCGTTGTTTCACGTTCAGTAATTAAGTTTCTAAATTAAAATATTTTACCTGCCAAGAACATGCCAAATAGAACAGATACGTCACAATATAGGACAAGGAGGCTGGTGGGATATGTGAATGGTAATATTTTTCTAAAGACCTCAAATGACCAAAACAAAGGCTTGAAAGTTTATTCTAGGAGAGGGTTAACAGTTGTCTTTTCTTTAGATCATGGTGAATAAAGTTTTGTTTTGTTTATCTGCCTCTGAACCAATTCATAAAAGTTAATATTTTTAAACATTTTAAAATTCAAGAAGAGAAGAGTGTTTTTAAGGCTGCCGGAATTTGTACATACACTTAGAGCTTGGGCCGCTTTCCTTAGCGAAAAATGAGAGAACAGAGCTCTTTTGGCTTTAGCTGGAAACATTTGGCCTGTTTGAACAGTAGCGACAGGGAGGACACCTTGTAATCTTGGTCCCCTGTGTCTGCGGAACACTGCTACCTTCCCAGAGGCCGCCTGCAGGCCCTCCCTCCACCTAGGATGCAGCTCACCGCACCCAAAAAAATGACCATCGTCCCATCTTACAGACGGAGATACAGGCTCCTGCCTGGGGACGTGCAGTGAGTTAACCATGCATGGAACATTTGCAAAGTGAAAAAGAAAGGAAATAATAGGTAGTAGGTTAATGTGTGGTAGAAGTTATGAATTCATCAGGGGGAGAGTTGCTGTAATCTCACAGAAACAGAAAGGGCGAGGTTAGTAAAGGACCCAAGCTGTGTACCCCACAGCACCAGAGCTGCCTTGGAGACTGGGCCCTGGAAGAGAGCAGGATGGGGAGTTAGAAGCCAGGGGAGAGTTATTTTCTCCTCAGGCAAGTTATCTCCCTTTGGAGCTCTAGTTTCCTCATCGCTGAAGGAAGGGCTTAAGTCGCTCTTGGGCATCTCCTTGGTGTCACCGCTTGTGTCCTGTAACAGTAGTTCCGTGTTATGCGGACACTGAGGGCGTTTCTGTAACCCTGCTCAGCGCGATGGTGGATGCACACGCACACGCACACTCGTGCTGTAGAAAGCTCTGCAGCGCCTCCCTGGTTTGGAAGTGGGACTACAGCTCCCCCAGCAGCGATATTCCAGCGCCATCTGCCGAGGCCTGCCCCTAGGGGTGTTTGGACCCTACAGCTTGCCAACCTTAGGCTTCCTATTAACCAGCGATGTTCCCTTGCAGGTTAGCACTCTGAAGCAATGGGCGACTGGAGCTTTCTGGGGAGACTATTAGAGAACGCACAGGAGCACTCCACGGTCATTGGCAAGGTTTGGCTGACGGTCCTGTTCATCTTCAGGATCCTGGTACTGGGCGCCGCAGCCGAGGAGGTGTGGGGAGACGAGCAGTCGGACTTCATGTGCAACACGCAGCAGCCCGGCTGCGAGAACGTCTGCTACGACAAAGCCTTCCCCATCTCCCACATCCGCTTCTGGGTGCTGCAGATCATCTTTGTGTCCACGCCCACCCTCATCTACCTGGGCCATGTGCTGCACATCGTGCGCATGGAAGAGAAGAAGAAAGAGCGGGAGGAAGAGCTGCTGAAGAGCGACGGGCCGGCTGCACGCTGTGGGTCGGGCAGCCACAGCCAGAAGGACAAACCACCGGTGAGGGATGACCGGGGCAAGATCCGAATCGCCGGGGCCCTGCTCCGGACCTACGTCTTCAACATCATCTTTAAGACACTGTTCGAAGTGGGCTTCATTGCTGGGCAGTACTTTCTGTACGGCTTTGAGCTGAAGCCACTGTACCGCTGTGACCGGTGGCCCTGCCCCAACACGGTGGACTGCTTCATCTCCAGGCCCACGGAGAAGACCATATTCATCATCTTCATGCTGGCAGTGGCCTGCGTGTCCCTCTTACTCAACATGCTGGAGATCTACCACCTGGGCTGGAAGAAGCTTAAACAAGGGATGACCAACTATCGCTCAGACACCCCTGAATCCAGGGTAGGGGCCACAAAACCTGGGGGTGTAAGCCCACTCCTTCTTCCCTCCCACTCGGCCCCGCCCACGGTTACCATCGGATTCCCACCTTACTATGCTCACTCTGCCTCTTCTCTGGGACAGGCCACGGGGACGGGCTACCCCGGGGCCCCTCCACCAGCAACAGACTTTGACATGGCAGCCCTGTCCGAGGCCCCTGGGAAGGACCACCCTGCCAAGTTCTACAACGGCAACCACCACCTGCTAATGACAGAGCAGAACTGGGCCAACCAGGAGGCTGAGCAGCAGACTTCTGCTAGGAAGGCCTCCCTTCCAGCTTCGGGTTCTGCATCCCTGAGCCCTACAGGCAGCACCAAGGAGCTCCCTCAGGAGGGTGGTGTGGGAAGCAGTGCACCTGGCCTGTTGGAGAATGGGAACGGCAGCAGCTTGGGAGAGAGCAAATTGGAAGTGACTCCCGATGACGGGGAGGAGCAGCCAGTGACCACCGCAGTGGAGATGCACGTGCCTCCCTTGCTCCCAGCAGACCCCGGACGATCAAGCAAGGCTAGTAAATCCAGTGGCGGTCGGGCCAGACCCAATGACTTGGCCATCTAGTGGTGGTCTCTCCAGACAGCGTTATAATAACCTCTTTTCTAGCAACCAAAAACAAAAGAGCAGTTCCAGTCTGCAGGTAGAGAAAGCCTGGAGTGAGAGAGCACTGGAGTGGAGGAAGGGGAGATCAACCGGAAGAGAGCAGGTTTCTGTGTGTCCATGCTTGCTGTTCTTAACACTGTGAGGTAGAGCGGGGAGAACGTCCACGTTTGCTGAGATGGGGAGGTAGGGGCAAAGTGGGTGCAGGGGCTGTTGACCTTTAAAGATATTCCCAACAACCCAAGAGTCCAGCAACCTGGGCCACCTTTGCAGGTGCTGCTGCCCAGCCTTGGGCTCCTGCTGTCTCTGTGGGTAACTGTTCTGCTGTGGTAAAGCAACAGGTGTCTGCAGTCACTTCAGCTCGGGGCAATTAGGTTTTCCATTCCTATTCTCTCCAGAGCCCCTGGGCTGCCCGGAAAGTTGTAGACACACTTAGCACTATCTCTGTTTGATACCTTGAACTTCATTTGGGATATTTGCCAAACTGCACTAAAAAAAGATTTAGAGCAAGTCCATATAGTGTCATTTGAGTTTCTGAAATTGCCTGTGAAGCCCAGGATATCAAACTGTATGCTTCGTGACAAGTGACAATGAGCAGCTACCCTCCAGAGGCAGAGTCAGTGCAGGCGAGAGCCACAGAGGTTGGTGGTAAGAAAGCAGGGAAAAATGCAGCAACACTTGAGATAATTTTTAAACAGCTGAGGAAATTGAAATGAAAGTGTGGCATGTATGCCTTAGGTATTTATTTTTAAATTGATACTTTGTGCTTTGATCTGAATTGTACAGGAATGCCTATCTTCCCCCACTTTCTTTCAGAAGAAATGAAAGAAAAATAGTACTATTAAAATGAATACTGACTAAGGGACTGCTAATTTGTCCCATTACGTACTAGTAAAACTTTGAACTTTTTTAAAAAGAAATTTTGACCTTATGAGTCAGCTAATTGCTATCCGAATGTACCATTTAAAAAAAAAAATAAAGGCAGGGTAAATTTAAGTGCATTTCAAGTACTTCAAGTTGTGAAGTTTTTGAATGGAAGGTTAAAAGTTAACTACTCTTGCCAGAAAAATTATTTATACAGATGAATCAATGACCTACATTTTTTTTAACAGTACAAAATAAAACTCTTTGAGTTTTCTAACCATTCTTTGTGGGCAGCCTGTTTGCTTTCTAAAGTGTAAATAAAAGTATCTGGGTTTTACTTCCTGTGTAAGTGCATGTGCTGATTTCGGACGTGTGCCCCATTTGTCACCCACGCGGATTGCTGCACTGACAGCGAAGGCTCTTTCTCTACATGGGTGTGGCTGGAACGTGGCAGAATTTTCTGTACTGCACACCCTGCTGTTGTGTCTGAGTCGCTGTTTGTTTGAAAACCAATGAACAGTGGTAATGCTGAGCCCGGTCCTTCTCACACTCCAACTTCCACTGAGTGCTGTCAGCCCTTATTCAGCAAAACACCAAACACTTGCCAATTTGATTCATTCCTTTGTGTAAATCAACACCAATTTCCCGATGACTTATGGGGGGTTACACTCCAAAACATAATTTGTGTTTTATATGGTAAAGAGTGACCTACTAGCAACCTGATGAGAAGACTGCAATTCCCATTCTCAGATAAATGTGTGCAACTAGTTCATTAGAGCCTTATGCTTGCTGCAGAATGAACTTAGATAATCTCCTCAGCTTGAAAGATGCCAGCTTCCCATAAATATCCTTTAGGCTTTTCTCAAACAGATTTGAGAATTACAGAAAATTGAGTGGCTATTTTCTCCATTCTCCCCAGGCTAGGACACAACTCATCACTGTAGATTGCAGAGGAGAGAAGATTGATCATCACCTACAGTGGATGCCTTAGGCTTCATGCAGTAGGACCTAGTTCTCTGGGGTGAGAAGGGCCACCAACAAATCTTAGTTTGAAAAGCATTCTTGGGCGCCTGGGTGGCTCAGTGGGTTAAGCTGCTGCCTTCGGCTCAGGTCATGATCTCAGGGTCCTGGGATCGAGTCCCGCATCGGGCTCTCTGCTCAGCAGGGAGCCTGCTTCCCTCTCTCTCTCTCTGCCTGCCTCTCTGCCTACTTGTAATTTCTCTCTGTCAAATAAATAAATAAAATCTTTAAAAAAAAAAAAAAAAGCATTCTGATTAAAAAAAAAAAACAGCTTTGGTCACAATTCAGTTAACAGACAGCCAAAGTGGATGTGAACACTGGTCCTTTAGGTTCTCCCATAATAAATGTTAATAGAAAGCTTCTGATTTACCCACAATTTGATTTTGGCTGGGGTTGGAGATGAGTGTGAGAGCTATAATTGTATTTAGTTTTTACATTTTAAAATTGGATTTTATCCACCACATGTTGATGAAGACGCCAATATTGTGAATTGACCATAGTCTAGCTGGCCCGTGTCGTGCATGAGTAGGAGTGTGAAATTTGATTCACCTCCTTGAAAACCACTCATTTATAAAGAAGTAATATTCTGTGATAAAACAGTGCCCATAGTATTTTTTCAGAGCAGTGTTCTGATTTCAATTCATGTAAAAAATGAAAGTAGGTGTCCCACTGTGTTGCTATTTGAGACTCTGAAGTCTAGGGTCCTTCTCCCTCACGGGGATGTGGGAGTGTGAAAGGATGCTCTCTATTTAGCCAGTCACTGAAAGCATTAGGATGTGCAACAAAAGTAGACATCATCTCTCCCTATGGTCAGGATTCTAGATATGTTTTTTCTTTAGCCTGTTAATTATTTTAAAATCTCACTGAAATTATTGTTATCTTGATTTAATGGAAAAAATTTTAATTCCATAAGTTTCTTTTAATACTCAGATGCTCTAATTTATTTATTCATATTATGTTTTAATCTGCAGCATGCAAGACAATTACTCTCTTGCATCTGTATTTGCAGAAGCTCAATTACCCTGTTGGTACTACATAATCCATGATAATGATAAAATGTCAAGCATTACTAATCCATCTTCAAATTCATTTATTAAAATTCCAAGACATTTCTTAATCATTCACTTTCTCCTTTTTAAACTTTATTTTAAAGAATTATTTTTCCCATGAAATTAACAGAAAAGATACCTTAAGTTTCAAAAGAAAATAGAAAGGGGAAAAGAACCAGCCAGAATATTTCTGACCCATCCTGACTTTCCATTTTTGTTAAATGGCTAGATCATAGTTTTCCTATACAAGAACACCTGGAATTAGAACTATAAATAGAATTCAAACATTCTTTAAAAAGATTAAATTCATGAGATTTAAGTCTCTTTTCAATATAGGTTTTTTTTCCCCCTACTAACACTTTCTTTAGGATTTTTGAAAAAAAGTATGTTTGCGGGCGCCTGGGTGGCTCAGTGGGTTGAGCTGCTGCCTTCGGCTCCCGTCATGATCTTAGGGTCCTGAGATGGAGTCCCGCATCGGGCTCTCTGCTCAGCGGGGAGCTTGCTTCCCTCTCTCTCTCTCTGCCTGCCTGTCTACTTGTGATCTCTCTCTGTCAAATAAATAAATAAAATCTTTAAAAAAAAAAAAAAAAAAGAAAGTCTTTAAAAAAAAAGTCCGTTTGCTGAATATTTTTCTTTTGAACCTTTCTTTTGGTATTTGTAACATTGATTTGTGGCTCTCCACCAAATAAATTCTTTTACAAAGTATTGCATGATTTAAAAAGATAAATGTTTTTGTAAAGATCAGTAGATTCCTGCCACTGCTCCACCCCCCACCTCCATGGAGTTCAGAATATTCTCTAAATACCTTTTAAATACCCTCTAACAGGAAGGCATTGTACATTAAAGTCTGAAAATGTATTTCTCATTGTAATTGTATATCATTACACTGCAGAGCTGAAGTTTATGCATTCTAAGTTTTCTTATTGCCCAAGATATTTTTTTTCTCTTTGCCTTATAGAAGGTCCTAGCAAAACTTTTTATGGTCAGCTAGAAATTCAAATAACACTAAGAGCAGTGAACTGTTTCTAGTATTATATTTGAAGACGTTTGGTATGTAAGTGTAACTTAGATCATAATATTTACAAGACTCTTACTAAAACTTTATTTTTTGTGTTATAATAGAATCTTTCCTCAACTAAATTGTAACTGAAAATAAGCATTTTATAAGCTAAGTAATAAAAAGTGGCCTTAAATGTAAATCACCAGCTCTGCAGTTGGTTGTTTTTATCGATAGAATCCTTGAGCAGGCTTTCAAAGTAAAACTTTTCATCTAGATAGAATAAGGAGCAAAAACTTTCCTATAGGGGCGCCTGGGTGGCTCAGTGGGTTAAGCCTTTGCATTCAGCTCAGGTCCTGGTCCCGGGGTCCTGGGATCGAACCCCTCATGAGGCTCTCTGCTTGGAGGGAGCCTGCTTCCTCCTCTCTCTCTGCCTACCTCTCTGCCTACTTGTGCTGTCTGTCTGTCAAATAAATAAATAAAATATATATTTTTAAAAACTTTCCTACAAAAGAAGTTTGAGAAATTTCTGCAGCGGCTGTTCTGTCTTTTCACAGATACTTAGAATCTTCAAGTAGCCTCTTCTAATTGTTTCCCGTAGCATTGCTACTACCTCTTGCTGTATGTTCTCCAGAGGAAATAATGTGCACGTTAACCTTGTCTTGTCCCCTTAACTCTTTTGTGCACGATCCTGCTAAGCGGTACCGGGCTTCCAAGAACTGAGAGATCCCTTTGTCTCTGGAGGCTGGAGTTTATCGTTCTCAGCGACGACTTTTCTGTATATAATTGCAAATGATTCTGTAGTTGTCATCTTTGCTTTTACCACACTTGGCAATACCTGTAACGTATCCGACTCCTTAATAGAAACGCAATCCGCACTTTCGCTGTTACTGCTTTCGCAAATCCGCACATCAATTTGCCGGATGATTTCCAGGGACGCGGTGTTAACAAAGAGAGACCCGCCTGGCTGTTTCGAAGGCTCTAAGGTAACGCAGCATGCAAAATTCAACCCCACCAAACACGAAATGGTGAAAATTCCTCCCATTTCCGACCATAAGGGCCAAAGCCTATTCTGACGGAGGTTTTGGCAAGAGGCTGCGCCCTCGGGTGCAGGGCCACCGCGTGGCGGCCCCCGGGATGGTGGCCCGAACCCACAGCCCCCGACCAGACGGCAGCGCCCTCGAGGAGAAGGGAGGGGAGGCGGCGACGGTACCCCGGAGGCCCCGGGAGGGCGACGACGGGGCGGGGCGGGGCAAGCAGAGTGGGGTTGGGGCGGTCGCTGTCCCCAGGCCATTGTCGGGCGGGCTTCTGCAGACGTGCAGCGCGTAGTGGCAGCCGCTGCACAGCCAGTCCCGCGCCCTGCTGCCGGAGGCCACGGAGACCGGAACACGACTCTGCAGGCCCAGCGCGGCCAGCACCGGAGCGCACACCCGAGGGCTTCATTCCCCACTGTGGAAGCCAGGCTGGCAGATCGTCCGTCAGTGCTCTTGGAACGTTTGGACTTCCGTGATGCTTTATAAGGGACATGCCCCTTAGCAAGCGTCCTCTCGCTGGGGACACATAAAACTTCCTGTTTATGGTCCTGTAGGGTACACTGTCCCATACTCCAGGCCCAGCTGCCTCCAAGGTCACAGACAAGGGTCAGAACTCTGCACTGCTCCTTTGCAACCATGGGATCTCAGGGAAGTCATTTAACCTCTGACTTTGTGGATGGGTTTTCGCATCTGAAAAATGAAAATAAGTTTGCGAGGAACAAGTGGGAATGGATAGAACATACTGCGCATAGTGCCTGACCTATAGTAGCACTCCGTAAAGCCTCAGCGAAAATGCATGAAAGTAACCCTGAGCAAAATTTCCTGAGGCCTACACAGTTGTACTTATAAAATTTTAAACCAAGGCAGTTCTATACATACAATGGAATATTATTCAACCCTAAAAAGAAAGGAAATCCTGTCACAGGCTACAACATGGATGAAACTTGAGGACGTTATGCTAAGTGAATATGCCAGTCACAGAAGGACAAATACTTGATGATTCCACTTATTTCCTCTACCTAGAATAGATAACATCATGGAGACAGCATGTTAGGGAGAGAAAAGGGGGAGTTGTGCAGTTGGAGAAGGTGACAAAGTTCTGGAGATGGATGGTAGCTACAGGACACAGCTATTTGAATGTATTTAATAGGATTGACTGAAAAATGGTTAAGATGATAAATGTTATGTTATGTGTATTTTGCCATAATTAGAATTAGAATTTATATATTTTTTTCCAAAAACTAAAAAATGTTTTAAATTGAACTAAGATATACACATACAGGACACAACACCCGAGTATATAATACAACCCATGCATTTAAACACACTTAGGGAACACACCCAGAGCAGGAAACAGATCATTTCTTCATTCCAGAAGTCTCTTTTTTCTTTTCTACATCATCTCTGCCCACCCTTTTTCCGTCGTCATTATTCACTCTAAAATTATTCCTTATGGAAATGAGGGAGACCATGGGAGGAAGAAGGAAGGAAAACCGCAGAAGGAAGCAGGTCCCTAAGGTGACTAATGCGGCTGGCCGTATCCTGTCACAATTGGCTCAAAGCCTTCTTGTGGAGTTGCGGGTAGTAAAAAGAAGTCAGCTGGGTAAGCTCTGAACCTGCCCAGAACCCTACTATGGTCCCTGATTTGGAATCTTTGAGCCACTTAATGAGTTTTCATTAACTTTTTGGTGAGAAAAACAAAAGAGTTTGTAGTTTTTTAAATGACTTAGAGTTTTAATTAAGTTGTCAATAAATATGTGCTAAATATTGAATGGATGAATAAGAATGCCTCCGTTGCTGCACACCATGGGAGCCAAACACATCCAAGCTATTGGATCAAAACTTGCAACTTCTGCAAGACAGTCTTTTGGGTTCTAATAGGTCTAAACAGTCCCTCAATGAAGGTTATAGACACCACTTTCCCGGGAAAAGTGACTCTTATCCGTCTATCTGTGCGCAGCATTAATGTGTGTCTGATGCAGTCAAACATAAACCTAGACATGTTATGTTTCCCCATGGAACTGCAGGGCGTGTCGTCCATAATGTGGGCAAGGGGGCCCTCGTTGCCCTCCCCAGTTATGTAGCCTCCAAGAGCTTCCACTGGACACAAGTTTCCAAATATAGAAAACAGATACTTTTTTGTAGAATATGAGCTGTTCTTCATTCTGATTTTCCCTGAAAGTGTAAAACAAACCAAATGAGAAAAAATCATCCTCAAAAGGCAGTCCTGTCTTGAAAGAGCTCAGAAGAAGTATATACATTTTTAAAATAAATTTTTAGGAAACTCTTCCTCCCTACCACATCCCACATGGACAGGAGGAGGCAGGCAGCCAGGAAAAGGGTGGACAGGAAACAAATGCCACCGAAGAGGGCAGAATGAGAGCACAGCCCCCTGAATCCCAGGGCTCCAACCTTGCAACTCATCATCCCTAGCTTACCGTGTCTGCGGCGGGACAAATGGGATAATGATTACCAAAACACGTGCAGCAGGGTCCCCTGCACAGAAGAAAGAATGGTCTTAAAAACATCCCTGAGTTAAGAATTGTATTTCCAAGATCCTCAAAAGACATTCAGAGAGCACATTATCCCCCATCTGCATTTTAGCATTTATCTAAATGTGTGTGCGCATGTGTGCCTCAGTGTGTGAGAGTGTTTGACTCGGAGGCCGCAGAGACAAGACTCTGCCTGAACCAAGTGTGGACTCTGTTCTCCCTCCTTGCACTTTCACGTTTGTTCTTACAATATTTAGGACCTGAGCCAGACAGAGTGAGAGGCAGATACAAAACCAAATCTCTTTGCACACCATTTGTAGAGATGGGAGCTATGGCAAGGATGGGGCCATAGGAAACAGGTTGAACTTCTGTTTCTCTTGCTCAAAGGTGCTGTGAAAACCCTTACCTCCCCTAGGGCATCCATCAGCTGGTAGGGGAATTAGTGTACCATGCCACGAACCAGGAACAGAACATTCTGAGAGAAAGCAATGGGGTCTGGAAAGGAGGAATTTTTTTTTCTTCTCTTAAGGAAAATCCAGCACCACATCACCTGGGTGGCTAGTCGGTTAGGTGGCTGCCTTTGGCTGAGGTCATGACCTCAGGATCCTGGGATCGAGTCCCACTCAGCCCCTCTGCTCAGCAGGGAGTCTGCTTCTCCCTCTCCCTCTACTCCTCCCCCTTCTCTCTTCCTCTCTCTCAAACAAATAAATATTTTTTTAAAAATCCAGTACTAATATCAGAGATCTAAACACAAGTATGAAGGTTTCCCTTCCAATGTTCACTCAAAGTTTAACTTTGAGACCCACCTGTTATCACGCTAATGATGTCATCAGGAGGCAAGCTCCTTCACCCCCAAACCCCCATCCCCACTTCCGCGGTCTGCAGGAGCTACTGCTCTGTGAAAGAAACCTGAAGGCCTATAATCAAGGATTCATGATCCAGTGTGTGAGGGTGTCCAGCACTGTACAAACTAGAGGAGGAAGACTGAGTGTGTGTGTGTTTGGGTTTGTTTGTGTGTGTTGTCATGAGCAAGGGAGACTTTAATGCACAGAAAGGACTTTACAACTACTTAAATTCCAAATTGATATTTCATTATTAAAGTTCAAGTTAAAAAAATAAAGTTCAAATTCAAAACCTTGTTTTCCTTTAGCCTTGATGTTCATTATACAAATCTTGTTATACTATGTATAAATCTGGTAAACTTTAAATAAAATAAGAATAATCACCTTAGGTGAACCAATTAATTAGTTAAACCAATTAAACTCTTACAATCATTTAACTCTTCTCAAAATTTTGAACTGCATTTATAAATTTAATATACTTGTTTCATTCTTAACTCTTTCAAATGCCTGAATGGCTCAACCTATACCTTGAACTCACAAAACTTTACAACCTCAAGTAACTCTTCAAAAATTGAATAAATGAAAGTAATAAATATAGGAACTTCAAAATTCTTGTGTATATTCCAATATCATTCACACAGTCAAATGCTCTTAAACTTTTTAACTTAAAAATGAGTCTAGGGGCACCTGGTGGCTCAGTCGGTTAAGCTTCCGCCTTGGGCTCAGGTCATGATCGCAGGGTCCTGGGAATGAGCCCCACATCAGGCTCCCTGCTCAGCAGGGAAGTCAGCCTCTTCCCCTCCCTCTGCCTCTCCCCCACTGCTTGTGCTCTCTCTCTAGCTCTCCCTCTCTCAGATAAATAAATAAAATCTTAAAACAATTATGAGTCTATAATTATTATGTGTTTCACATAGAAATCACAAGCCAAATACATTCACTGAGAATGAGTGCTAATACTTATTTCTAAGCTTCCTGGCAGCCAAGACAAAAGAGATCTCCAAAAATATAATTTAATACTCATTATTTGTGTTTACTTTTACTGTTTCTCCCCATGTCAGGCTGAAACTATTATAAAAATGTTAATGATCACCTCTAGTCTTAGTTATTATCTCCAGAAGCAAGGTTTTATTTTGATTTACAACCACAGTGAGCTCTTCTAACTTTTACATACTATGTCATGTTTGTTTGAATAATTCTTTGGACCTGGTTTTAGATTGCATGTAGTGATATTAAAAAACCAATATGTGGTTAAAAAAGAAAGAAAGAAAGAAAGAAAGAAAGGAAGGAAGGAAGGAAATCACAAGCCAATTTTGTCAGATTCCCTAATATGCCAGCTTGTCCTAAAGATTACAAACATATTAAATACCCAATATACCAGTATGTTGTGCTGACAGAAGTAGATCAGTAATTGTCTAAGATCAGGGTTTAGAAAGGCCTGACTGCAAGAGATGTATGGAAACTTTCTGGCGGAATGAAATGTTCTCCATTTTAACTGTGGTGGTGGTTACACAAATACATTTTTCAAAATTCATTAAACTACACCCTTAAAACAGGCTCATTTTACTGTATATTACTTATATGCCAACAAAGTTGATCTAAGAGAAAATATGTGTATGTATATATTCATACATATGTATATATACTCAATGAATACAAACCCTAAGATTGACACCAAAGTACTTAATCTTAAGTTTGATTTATTTATCATCTCTAAATTTAATTCTAAATAATTTCTAATCATGAAGATTAGAGGTCTGAGAGAGGTCTGAGAGACCAGGGACAAGGGAATACCAAGCAATGGAAGCAGCCACAGCCATCTGTGGTTCTTCATCAAGTGTGAAAAGGCAGAAGCAAGAAGTAAGACTGCCCTTGAATTTCAGCCAGTTTGGGACCAGCTGCCGCAAGACATGCTGGTGGACTAGTCAAAGACCAGGACCACACACACCTGCATGCCTGGGGGACTGTCACTGAGTAGCCAAAGTGAGTGTATTCGCCTCCTGGGACTGCTGTGACATATTACCACAAATTTAGTGGCTTAAAACAACACAGATTTCTCTTCACTCTGTTCTGGAGGCCAGGGGTCTAAGACCAATTTCATTGAGGTGAAGTCAAGCTGTTGATAAGGCTGGTTCCTTCCAGTGGCTCCAGCGGAGAATCCACCACTTGTCTTTTCCACTTCATTCATTCATTCATTTCATTTCATTTCACATAGAGAGAGAAAGAGAGAGAGCACAAGCAAGGGGAGTGTCAGGCAGAGGGAGATGGAGAAGCAGCCTCCCCACAGAGCAGGGAGCCTGCCGCAGGGCTTGATCCCAGGACTCTGGGACCATGACCTGAGCCAAAAGCAGACACTTAACTGACTGAGCCACCCAGGCGCTCCTCGTCTCTTCCACTTCTAAAGGCTGTGGGATTCCCTGGCTCCTGGCTGCCTCACTGCAACCTATATCTGCTTCCATGAACACGCCACCTTCATGCACCTCTGCAGCTATCAAATTTCTCTCTGTTGCCACCCTCTTACAAAGACACTGATAATTCCACTTAGGAACACTCTGATAATCCATGACTATCTCCCTATCTCAAGACCCTTAATTTAGTCACTTCTGCAAGGTCCCTTTTTCCTTTTAAGGTAATATTCTCAAATTCTGGGGATTGGGGAACCATTAGTCAGCCCATCAAAGGAGTCAGTGTTTGGGAGTAGATAGATACTTTTTAAAAAAACTTTATTTCATTATTTTTATTTATTTTTTGTTTATTGTTTAAACTTTTATTTATTTATCTATTTATTTTACAGACAGAGACAGACAGCACAAGTAGGCAGAGCAGCAGGCAGAAGGAGAGGGAGGAGCAGGCTCTCCACAGAGCAGGGAGCTCGATGTGGGGCTCCACCCCAGGACCCCAGGATCATGACCCGAGCCAAAGGCAGACACTCAACCAACTGAGTCACCCAGGTGTCCCGAGAGACACTTTTCACACCCTGCCTGAAGTGTAGTATGCCCAGCCCCATCCTTCTTCAACATTTGTACCATGAAATGGATGAAGATACAAAAAGTGTGTTCACTAAACAGATAAGTACATAGGTAATAGGACAGAAGGAACTTGCTGAATGGGATACACAGAGTCCCCCAATATCTTGTCATCCCAGACTGCTGGGCTGTATCCAACTCAGTGAATCTACATAGAGATCAAGGTAAGAACCTGTATTTAGGTCCAAAATCCAGCTCCACAAGTGAGAGATACCCCTGGCAGGAGCACATGTGAGAAACTATGACCCAACTCCAGTGAGCCAGCAGTGTGACATGCATGGGAAGATCGGCAACAGCCCCCAGCCCAGTCAGGAACGCAGGTCCTCCCACTTCTCTTCTGCCCTAGATAGCAGTGAGGCTGAGGGGCGACATTTTGTCAGTGTTGAAAACACCAGAACTACTCTAGAGAGATCTGGAATACCAGATAGGAAATTGATGAAAGAGCTGAGTTGTTTGACTGAAGAGGAAAAATCATCGCTATCCTATGTACGGTCACATTTGCAGGACTGGCATGTAAGATTACACTCAGCTATTTGACACCAAATGGGGGAAAACTTCAGGGAGTCAGAATGGTCTGTGTAACAGTGACAGCTGTCCGAAGAGAAAACTTGCCTGCTGGAAAGTTGTCTGTTCCCTGCTCAGCTGGGGCTGCTCTGTTGGCCTGCTGTGCATGCTCCACTCACACAGGTGCCTTCACCGCTGATGCCACCCCACTCAACCCCCAAATTGGCCCCGGTGGCAGGTCAGCAGATGCCACTGCCGGGTCAGGGTCATATCTGAGGGCAACAGCCCCATTCAGCATGTGGGACCCTGACTTAGCCTCCAGCCACGTCTAGTCAGCCGTTTCACACAGACCCTGCAAATGGATTCCTGACACTTGAAACCAAACGCAGGGCTGCTTTACGGAGTCTGAAGCCCTGATCTCCTTATCTAGTTCTTTACATTCTCATACCCTTTGGGTGTCCGTAACTTAAAGGTGACTTCTTCATATTTGCCTCTGTTTGTTTTTTTTTTTAAGATTTTTTATTTATTTACTTGACAGACAGAGATCACAAGTAGGCAGAGAGTCAGGCAGAGAGAGAGAAGCAGGCTCCCCGCTGAGCAGAGAGGCCAAAGTGGGGCTCAATCCCAGGACCCTGGGATCATGACCTGAGCTGAAGGCAGAGGCTGTAACCCACTGAACACCAATATGCCAAGTTATAATACCAGCCCAACCTCCAACTTACTATTCACCTCTAGAATGAGCCATTTAGGAGGTTAGGAACTTTGGGTATTATGGCCTAGAAGTGGATAGAGGGCCCAGTAAGGATTGCTCCTCATTGTCCCTCTCTGCTTTAGATGGGCTGGGACCATATCTCCATGGACCATGGTTTGGCACATAGTAGGCCCTTATCAGTGACCCAATGAGTGAATGACTAAAAGGATGAAAACTTGGATTCTGCTTCACTGTCTAAACTTCATCTGACAGACTAGAGCATCAAAGAATATCATATCAGAAAAGCTTATTCTTGGGCGCCTGGGTGGCTCAGTGGGTTAAAGCCTCTGCCTTTGACTCAGGTCATGATCCCAGGGTCCTGGGATCAAGCCCCACATCGGGATCTCTGCTCAGCGGGGAGCCTGCTTCCTCCTCTCTCTCAGCCTGCCTCTCTGCCTACTTGTGATCTCTCTCTGTCAAATAAATAAAATTCTTTAAAAAAAAAAAAAAAGCTTATTCTCTTGCCAGGGATGAATAATTCTTTCTGGAAATTCAACTTTAGGACACCTGGGTGGCTCAGTTGGTTAAGCAACTGCCTTTGGCTCAGATCATGATCCCAGGGTTCCGGGATCAAGTCCTGTGTCAGGCTCCCAGCTCCATGGTCAGTCTGCTTTTCCCTTTTACCTTCTCCCCTCTCATGCTCTCTTCTCACTCTCTCTCAAATAAATAAATAAATAAATACTTTTAAAAAAAGAAATTCAACTTTATTGAGATGCAATTTGTGTTTGCCACATGTATAAGCCAAATGTGTATCACCATACTCAAAAACATTTCCATCACCCAAAAAGGTTCTCCTTGTGCTCTTTCTAGTCAATTCTTCCTGACCACCAACTTCAGGCAATCACAGACCTGCTTTTTGACATCATAGAATAGTCTTTTCTAGAATTTCACATAAATGGAATTATATGGTATGAACTCCCTGTAATCTGTCTGTCTTTTTTTATACAACATAATTTTTCCAAGATTCATCTCTGTTGTTGTAGATTTCAATAGTTTGTTCCTTTTATTCCTGAGAACTCCATTATTTGTTCATTTATCTGTTAGTGAACTTTTGGGTGGTATGTTAGGGCTCCCCAGGGGGGAGGGGGAATATACATATATAAATATAAATACAAATATATATATGTGTGTATATATACACACATATATATACTTATATGCCTATAAAATAAGGAATTGCCTCACATGATTATAGAGGCTGACAAGTCCCAATCTGCAGTTGGTAAGCTGAAGACCCCAGAGGGCCAAAGGTATAAATTCTAGTCCCAAGGCCAGTAGACTTCAAGATCCAGGAAGAGCCAATGTTTTTGGTTCAAGTCTAAAGGCAGAAAAAAATAGCAATGTGCCAGTGAAAGGCTATCAGATAGGAAAATTCTATCTTACTCACAGGAGGGTAAGCTTTTTTGTTCTATTTAAGGCTTCAACTGGTTGAATAAAGATCACCCACATTGGGAAGGGCAATCTGCTTCACTCAGTCTACCAATTTAAATGTTAATCTCATCCAAAAACACTCTCACAGAGACATCCAGAATAATGTTTGACCAGATATCTGGGCACACTGTGACCGAGTCAAGTTGACATATAAAATTAACCATCATGAATGGCTGATTTTTAACCCAGTTTGAACCAAGTTTGGGACTATTATGAACATTTGTATACAAGTCTTTATGGAGACATATTTTTTTTCTTTGTAATTTTTTTTATATTTTAACTTATTTTTATAATAAACATATAACATATTTTTATCCCCAGGGGTACAGGTCTGTGAATCGCCAAGTTTACACATTTCACAGCACTCATCATAGCACATACCCTCCCCAATGTCCATATCCCCACCACCCACTCCCGTCGCCCCTCCCCAGCAACCCTCAGTCTGTTTTTTGAGATTGAGTCTTTTATGGTTTGTGGAGACATCGTTTTTAGTTCTAAAAGTGCAATGGCTGGGCTGTATGGTGACTGTACATTTAACTCTTTAAAGAAACTGTAAAGTGTTTGCCAAAGTGGTTGTACAATTTTATATCTCCACCCACAGGGAAGGAGGGTTTCAAGTAGAGCTGCCTAATTCTTGGCAAATTAACATGGAAGATAAATATTTTTATTGAAAATAGAGGAATCATGAAATATATACAAATAGATCTCATATTTTTCATATGCTTTTTAAATATCATTACTCCATGGAATACATCTTTGGCAGTTATTTCAGTGGAAAAGGGAAATCCAGAGTTACCTTTTAGGAACCTGGGTGTGTCAGTTATTTATTTCCACAATAATGCTGCTTAACTAACAGCAATATACAACCATAAACAACTGTTTCATTTATAAGACTGCAGGGTTCACTCTCTCTGGGCTGGACTTTTGCTGTCAGCCAGGACTATGATCACCTGCAGGTTAGCCAGGAAGCCAGGCATCTTTTTTTTTTTTTTAAATAATTTTTTTTAATTTTCAGTGTAACAGTATTCATTGTTTTTGCACCACACTCAGTGCTCCATGCAATCCGTGCCCTCTCTAATACCCGCCACCTGGTTCCCCCAACCTCCCACCCCCTGCCCCTTCAAACCCCTCAGACTGTTTTTCAGAGTCCATAGGCTCTCATGGTTCACCTCCCCTTCCAATTTCCCCCAACTCCCTTCTCCTCTCTAACTCCCCTTGTCCTCCATGCTATTTGTTATGCTCCACAAATAAGTGAACCATATGATAATTGACTCTCTCTGATTGACTTATTTCATTCAGCATAATCTCTTCCAGTCCCGTCCATGTTGCTACAAAAGTTAAGTATTCATCCTTTCTGATGGAGGCATAATACTCTATATGGATCACATCTTCCTTATCCATTCATCCGTTGAAGGGCATCTTGGTTCTTTCCACAGTTTGGCGACCATGGCCATTGCTGCTATAAACATTGGGGTACAGATGGCCCTTCTTTTCCCTACATCTGTATCTTTGGGGTAAATACCTAGTAGTGCAATTGCAGGGTCATAGGGAAGCTCTATTTTTAATTTCTTGAGGAATCTCCACACTGTTCTCCAAAGTGGCTGCACCAACTTGCATTCCCACCAACAGTGGAAGAGGGTTCCCCTTTCTCCACATTCCCTCCAACACATGTTGTTTCCTGTCTCGCTAATTTTGGCCATTCTAACTGGCGTAAGGTGGTATCTCAGTGTGGTTTTAATTTGAATCTCCCTGATGGCTAGTGATGATGAACATTTTTTCATGTGTCTGATAGCCATTTGTATGTCTTCATTGGAGAAGTGTCTGTTCATATCTTCTGCCCATTTTTTTAATATGATTGTCTGTTTTGTGTGTGTTGAGTTTGAGGAGTTCTTTATAGATCCTGGATATCAACCTTTTGTCTCTACTGGCATTTGCAAATATCTTCTCCCATTCCATGGGTTGCCTCTTTGTTTTGTTGACTGTTTCCTTTGCCGTGCAGAAGCTTTTGATCTTGATGAAGTCCCAAAAGTTCATCTTCGCTTTTGTTTCCTTTGCCTTTGGAGATATATATTGAAAGAAGTTGCTGTGGCTGATATCGAAGAGATTACTACCTATGTTCTCCTCTAGGATTCTGATGGATTCCTGTCTCACGTTGAGTTCTTTTATCCATTTTGATACCAAAAGACTGAGATTAGTCCCTGCATATTCTCAGATCACAATGCTTTGAAACTGGAGCTCAATCACAAGGAAAAGTTCCAAAGGAACTCAAACACCTGGAAGCTAAAGACCACCTTGCTTAAGAATGCTTGGATCAACCAGGAGATCAAAGAAGAACTGAAACAATTCATGGAAACCAATGAGAATGAAGACACTTGGGTCCAAAACCTATGGGATACAGCAAAGGCGGTCCTAAAGGGGAAATACATAGCCATCCAAGCCTCCCTCAAAAAAATTGAAAAATCCAGAACACAGCAGCTGTCTCTACACCTTAAAGAACTGGAGAATCAACAACAAATCAAACCAACTCCACACATAAGAAGGGAAATAATCAAGATTAGAACTGAGATCAATGAGGTAGAAACCAGAGATACAGTAGAACGTATCAATGAAGCTAGAAGCTGATTTTTTGAAAGAATCAATATGATCGATAAACCATTGGCCACACTAATCCAAAAGAAAAGTGAAAAAGCCCAAATTAATAAAATTATGAATGAAAAGGGAGAGATAACAACGAACACCAAGGAAGTAGAAACAATCATCAGAAGTTATTATCAACAGTTATATGCCAATAAGCTAAGCAACCTAGATGAAATGAATGCATTCCTGGAAAACTATAAACTCCCAAAATTGAACCAGGAAGGAATTGACAACCTGAATAGACCGATATCTAGTAACAAGATTGAAGCAGTGATCAAAAACCTCCCAAAAAACAAGAGCCCAGGACCTGATGGATTCCCCAGGACCTGGGGAAGTCTACCAAACTTTCAAAGAAGAAATAACACCTATTCTCCTGAAGCTGTTTCAAAAAATTGAAGCAGAAGGAAAATTTCCAGACTCTTTCTATGAAGCCAGCCAGCATTACCCTGATCCCCAAACCAGGCAAAGACCCTGCCAGGCAGCTTTTTGATCTCAGCTGGAGCCACTCAGAAGGTTGACAGTTGCTGGCTGTCGGCTGACATAGGACACATTCATTGGCAGAAACTTGGGTGGCACCTGGGTGGTTCAGTGGGTTAAAGCCTCTGCCTTCAGCTCAGGTCATGATCCCAGGGTCCTGGGATCGAGCCCCACATCGGGGGCTCTCTGCTCAGCAGGGAGTCTGCTTCCCCCTCTCTCTCTGCTTGCCTCTCTCCTACTTGTAATCTCCATCTGTCAAATAAATAAGTAAAATCCTTAAAAAAAAATTTTTTTTCTAAGAACTGATTTCTCTTCCCAGTGCAGTTTCAGGAAGTTTAAAAAAAAAAAAAAAAAAGCCACTCTTTTTGTGCTATACAAAATTTTTAAGAAAACTTCTTACCTCATGTCTCCAAAAATCCCCTTGAAACCCACTCTGAGGAAACTGTGCACTTTGGCAGGTTAGCACCAGACCATTCTTTAGTGTTTATATAGAGAAGTTATGGAAATTTTCCCATTACGTGTATCTAAGTGGGATGTGAATGCCACTTGAAGCGAATTACAATTACAAGCACAAGGTCATTCTCTGTATTTGTAAGGAGGCTTTTAAGAACACCTCTCACTGCATATATTTTTTTTTAAAAAAGAGAGACTTTTCTCTTTTCTTTGGTGTTCAGCATTTTTATTATAATGAATGGATTTCCCTTTAGGATTTCTGCTTCCTGAGTGTGGACTGCTGTCCCTTGTTGACTTTGGAAAATTCTTAGCCATTATCTCTTCAAACATTGCCTCTTTACTTCTGGAACTCCAATAAATTTACATCAAGACATTTTCTTTTTGATTTCTTGTCTTATTCTCATCTCTTTGTCTCTGTCAATGGCTTTCTGCATAGTCTCCTCCCATTCATTTTTAGTTGTGCCTAATCTGCTATTTAACCCATCCACTGAGTTTTAACTTCTATCATTGTGATTTTCAGTCCTAAAAGTTCTTTTTTATTCATTTTTAGTCTCATAAGTCCTTTTTGATTGCCATATATTAATCTTTTACTTCTTTAAATAGTCATTTAATGCTTTCATATGATAATTCCAGTATCTTCAGTTTTCATGCTGCTTCCGTAATTGAATTCTGCTGAGTTTCACTCTTTGTGTTCTGGGCATTTAGTGATATGTATTTCTGAGCTTTTGTTCTTTAGAACTTTTTCTGTTGGAATTCTTTGAGGCCTAGTTTTGAGTTCTGGGGTCATTACTAACTCAGGAACACCTTGTTCTATTTTTTGGCTTAGGTTTTCTTAAACCATACAAATAGTGTAAATTTTGAGCACACACCATGTGATTGAGAGTTTTTGGTTTGCATTCCTCAGGAAAGAATTATTCTTGCCCTCATGAAGCAGCTTGCATTCTAGTAAGGTGAATAATAAAAAATAAACACAAAAAATGAGAAAATGACAATACTTAGAATCTGATAAGTGTGTATGCAAAGAAAAAGAAAAAGTACAGCAAAGTAAAGGAATTAGAAGTCCAGTAGGGTGGGAAAGTTCACCATATTTAGCAGATTCAACAGGCTTCACTGTAAAGTGTGACATTTGAGAAAAGCCTTAAAGGAGCTGAGATTATCTGAGTCAAGAGTGAGTTTGCATGGCCAAGGAAACACCAGAGGGGTCATGCGGCTTGAACAACATGAGTGAGTGGACAGTGGTAGTTAATGAGGTTGGAGAGCTGAGATGTCTAATAGAGCATTATAAAAAGTTTGTTTTGCTCTAAGTGAAATGAGAAATTCAGGGTTTGGAGCAGAGAAGTAAAATGATCTGACCTATAAAAGGGCCACTCTTGCTGCTGTATTGAGAACAGACTGATAGAGTGCAAGGGCAGAAGCAGGAAGATTGGGTAACCTAGCCTGGAAATGACAGTGGCTCAGACTAGAGTTAAGAGTTGATGTGCTGTGAGGTGGTAAGATTCTAGTTATAATTAAAGTTAAAACCATTATGATATCCTGTCAGATTCACTGTGCAAAATGGTGAGAAAGAAAGGGGTCAAGGATTAACTTAAGCCTCAGTTTCCATGGCCTAGTGGGAAGCACTAGGGTTAAGGCTAAAGTCCATTCAAGGAATCTAATAGTACCCAAAAACCTGGCACCCCAAAAGACTACACACTCAGCTTAAGAATTAGAAGGAAAAAAAGAATTAGAAATCCCTCCCTCTCCAAGGACCACAAGAAACTTTGCCTGCTTTAATCTTTGGTGCTAAGTGGATAAGGGGCATGGTGCCTCAGATAACTTGTAGCCATAGCTAGTTCTCATGCAGATTTGTAGCCTGAATTCACACTGCCAGTTTGACATAAACTCTTCATACAGAATTGGGTTTAAGGTGTCTCCAAACTGGGAAAAAGACCTGCAAATACTTTCTAGAGGAATCTATCTTCATTCTACATCTCAAAGAAACCCACAAGTGATTTTCCAGTGAGTAGCTGAAGGAGAAGTAATAATTTCTTTCCCTCTCATCAGCAAAAGAATTCATTTTTTAATCTACCCTTACACAGCCACAGATAAAACTCATTACATGTCCAAAGAAATGTGGCTTGGTAAGTGACAATAAATAAGCATAACAGATGGCAGAAATAGACCTCCAAAGACTTCAGATTTTATAATTACCAGACACATAATATAAAATAACTATATTTACAATTTTAAAGAACTAAAAGACAAGATAAAAATATGTGCAGAAAATAAGAAATCATAAATAATGACCAAATAGAAGTTCTAGAAATTAAAAATACAATAATAATAATTGAAATTTAAAACTCAGTAGATAGATTTAACACACAGCTGAAGAAAGAATTGCTGATCTGAACAATATTTACATAGCTGAAGAAATTATCCAGTATGCTACATGGTGACTCAAAGAAATGGGAAGTATGAAAAGAAGGTTCAGAGACAGGAAAAATAGGGAAGGTCTCATATATATCTAACCAATATACTAGAAGGAACAGAAATGGAGAAGGAGCAAAGGCAATATTTCAAAAGATTACAGCTAAGAATTTGCCAGGGTTAATGAAAGATCCAATCCATAAATTCAAAATCCCAATAAATCTAAAATCCAAAAGAAAAAAATCTACACATTATACTGAAAGTACAAACACCAAAGTATTAAGAAAAATGTAAAAGACATTTAAAATCTCACTACCTGGAGATACACTTTATTAACACTTTTTCTTTATGGTATTTTCTAAATGTATACCTGTACAAAATTAGCATCATACTATATACTCATTGATAGTTTTTTCTTAATATATTATGAACATTTCTCCATGCTAATACCTTTTCTTCAAAATCCTAATTTTAAAGGCTCCATGACATTCTATCATATAAATGCATGGCAATTTGTCTAAGCAAAATTCAACTGTTAGACACTTATTTTCCAATTTTTGATTATTTTAAATAATACATTGTATATGTAAATATCTTCTACATCCCTATTTCTTTAAGAAAAATTCAAGAAGTGGAATTGCTGGGTTGATGGATATAAATTTCCTTATGACTTTTTAATTCAAAGAAGACATTCAGATGACCAACAGACACATGAAAAATGGTCAACATCACTCATCATCAGGGAAATGCAAATCAAAACTACAATGAGATACCACATCATACCTGTCAGAATGGTAAAATCAAAAACACAAAAAACAACAGGTGTTGGCAACAATGTGGAGAAAAAGGAACCCTCCCGCACTGTTGGTGGGAATGCAACTGAGCAGTCACTCTGAAAAACAGTATGGAGCCTCCTCAAAAAATTAAAAATAGAACTACCCAATGATCCAGTAATCACACTACTGTGTATTTACGTAAAAAAATACAAAAAACAATTCAAAGGGATACATGCACCCCACTGTTTGTTGCAGTATTATCTATAAGAGCCAAATTATGGGAGCAGCTGACTATCCATCAATAGATGTATGGATAAAGAAGAGGTGACGTATGTATATAATGGAATGTTATTCAGCCATAAAAAAGAACGAAATCTTTTTTTTTAAGATTTTTTTTTATTTATCTGAGAGAATGAGAGAGAGTACATACATGCAACAGAGGGAGAGAGGAAGAGCAAGAAGCAGACTCCCCGCTGAGCTGGGAGCCTTATGGGCAGCTCCATCCCAGGACCCTGAGATCATGACCTGAGCCAAAGGCACATGCTTAACCAACTGAGTCACCCAGGTACCCCCCCAAAAAGAATAAAATATTGCCATTTGCAACAACATGAATCGATCTAGCGAGTATAATGCTATGAGAAGTCAGTCAGAAAAAGACAAATACCATGCTTTCATTCATATGTGGAATTTAAGAAACAAAACAAATGAGTAAAGGAAGGAGAGAGAGAGAGGGAGAGAAACCAAGAAACAGACAGACTCTTAACTATTGAGAACAAACTGATGGTTACCAGAGGGGAGATAGGTAGAAGATGGCTGAAATAGGGGATGGGATTAAAGAGTACACTTGTTGGGGCACCTGGGTGGCTCAGTGGGTTAAAGCCTCTGCTTTCAGCTTAGGTCATGATCCTAGGGTCCTGGGATCGAGCCCCGCATCGGGCTCTCTGCTCGGCGGGGAGCCTGCTTCCTCCTCTCTCTCTGCCTGCCTCTCTGCCTACTTGTGATCTCTGTCTGTCAAGTAAATAAATAAAATCTTTAAAATAAAATAAAATAAAGAGTACACTTGTCATGATGAAAAAAATAATGATCATAAAATAAAATGATTAAAAATTATAAAATTAATATGTGCTCATCAAATATTACTTGTTTAAAGTATTAAAAAAGACTTTTTGATTCATATTGTCAAACTGCTCTCAAAAGAGCACTGTACTGAGTTATTGCCTTATCTGTAGCCCAGGAGCACACATGTCTCACCACATGGGAGGACTTCTCCCCTAACTTTATTCAAGTAAATTCAGCATAGTTTGGAACCGACTCCCCAAATGTCAACTGCTTTCATTTATGCATCCATCCCAAGACAGAAGACCTTGATGCTTATGAACTAGTGAAGAGTATCATTTCCATGCCTCTTAAGAACTAAAACAACCAAAGTCCCTAAGAACACAAAAATATGAACATTTGAAAACATTTTCAGCTATTTTAAAACTTTGCTTCCATGTTTTCCAAAATGACTATTCATTTACTTGAACAAAACATTTTAAAATGCAGTTGTCATCTATTCTATGCCTCTAAGAGCTGGGCAGTTTGTTTTATAATAAATGGTGGCCTTAGTTTGTACCATGTGATTGAAGGCCATTCAGCACACGTTGGAGCCTCTAATCACAGCCTATAATCTCGTTTTCACATTTCTCTCTACTTGACCCTGCTTATTGAAGCACTTTTATTGTGCTGGTTAAAAAGACAAGGGATTGAGCAGAAACAAAAGTGAGGTCTGAAAATTGTTTTTATGCCATGTGCCCAGTCCAGCTCTATTGCTAAATGAATAGAAACTATCTGGAATCCAGCCAAAGCTACTTGATGGAAAACTCTGACTTCCAAAAAGTATTCCTGATGTTTTTAAAAGCATCACAATTTGCCCAGGTTGAAAAAGAAAGGTTTGTCTCTTCACAATAAAAGCACAGCTACCTAGGTAGCCAGCCATATAATCCAGGTTTCATCAAACTTTCTGTAAAGAGCTAAACAGTAAATATTTTAGATTTTGTGAGCCAGACTGTCACTGATGGAACTAACTCAGTTCTGCCACTGTTGCGAGAAAGCATCTATAGATGATATGTGGCTCACTGGGTGTGGCTGTGTACCAACACAAATTTACCCAAAAGGGCCATGCCAGGATTTGGCCTCCAGGCAGTAGTTTACAACCTCATAAGTTCCCTTCCAACTCTGAAATTCTTTGAATCTATCACCAGGCTTGGACTTCTGGGACATGTGGTATTTTGGAGTTAGGATGTCCAATACTGACTGGTATTTAGGATGAGGGTGGAGAGAAAGGAAGTTCTGCTAATCTCCAGACACAAATAGATTCAGGATATTAGCCAATAAAAACCACCAGTTGAAGGAGGTTAAACACAGGGTTCTCTTCCTTTCTCTTTTGGCTCAGATGTTAACATTGAATTTTTTAAAAAACTCAATTCCTATTCCATTTCTTCAATCTGGTGAATCTTCCAGTTCTTCACATGTACTGAATCTGTGTTGTGATGAGAGGAAGCCAATGGAACCTTCAACTCTCCAGAGGACAGGCACAAGACAAAACTGCACCGATAGCTGAGAAATGGTGGACTGAAGTCCAGCCCCACCTCCTGGATTCTTTTATAGGGAATATGAGTTAGGATGAATCACCCTCTAACAACTGAAGTGCCTACTTCCAGGACAGCCTCAAAAGGGAAACTGACCTCCTATTTCTCCTCCTTTTCACCACCAAAATTCTCAGAAGATGGCAAGTTTACTTTCTCAAGTTCCTAGTCTGTGTTTTTAACGCAACATCTGCGTTTGCCCTGGTGCTTCTGACATCCTAGACATCCCCATCTTTTCTAACCCTCACCCCACCCCCACAGCAATGTATTCATTGGCTGTCAAGCTGCTGGTTGTGCCCTATAGTCTCTTCTTTCTATTCCCCTTTAATGTAGTCATTCCCCAAATTTCTGTCATTTCTTCTTTTCCTTGTAAAGTTTCCCTTTTGAGACTCATCCATTTCTAGGTCTGTATTTCTTTGTGATCAAACCCAGTCTCTTCCCACCTTTCCCTTGAGCTTTAGTATTCGGCTGGATCCCAAACTCAACATATCCAAAGCTGTATTTAGGAACTACCTCAAATTGAGTACTCCTCCTATGGGTCCTCTTTCAGTTTGTGGCATCTCTCACCCTCCCAAACTCAATACCTCAGAATAATCATTCACTTCTCCCTTTTCTTCAGTCAAAATTGCATCGATTCTTCTGTCCCAACTCCTCTGCCTGGCAACCCTTACTTTCTATTTCTGCCACCCACATCCTGGCCATTTAATTGTCTTCTCCACCTGCAGACTGGTCCCTGTTGAGCCCATCTTGAGCAAAACAATTTAGATTCACATTTTAAAGGTCCATTTTGAAGTCATTCACCTATTTAAAGCCAATTTGTGGCCTCCCATTTAAATAAAGCTTTGAGATCCTTCATCATCCAACTCCACCCTGTTGTTGGCTTTTCCAACGCCATTTTCCCACATGAGCTTTGCACTTGAATGAAGTTGGACCACTCATTATTCTTCTAACATGCCTGTTGGGTCCCTTCTTTAGTGACTGCTTTTATTCATCTCTGATAATAAAGTGTCTTCTGTCTTTCGCTGTAACCCCGAACAGTTCCATTATCTTCTATACACCGTGACACTTAATTTGTACCCCTCTCATCCCATGTATCTTTTTTTTTTTTTTTTTGAGTGAAAGAGAGAGTGGGCAGTGGCAATGGGTGGAGGAGGAGTTAGAGGAAGAGGGAGAGAGAGAATCCCAAGCAGGCTCTATGGCCACACAGGGCTCTATCTCACAACCCTGAGATCATGACCGAGCCAAAATCAAGAGTCGGACACTTAACCAACTGTGCCACCCAGGTGCCACTCATCCCATGTATCTTAAGTGACATGAAAAATGATACTCTTTCACTAATTCATAGCACCAATGTCTTCTGTTTGGGGATGGATACATAAATGAAAGCAGTTGACATTTGGGGAGTAGGTTTGCCAAACCATTCTGAATTTACCTGAGTAAAGTTAGGGGAGAAGTTCTCCCCTAAGGTGAAGCATGTGTGCTCCTGGGCTACAGATAAGGCAATAACTCAGTACAGTGCTTTTTTGAGAGCGGTTTGACAATATGAATCAAAAAGTCTTTTTTTAATACTTTAAACAAGTAATATTTGATGAGCACATACTAATTTTATAATTTTTAATCATTTTATTTTATGATCATTATTTTTTTCATCATGACAAGTGTACTCTTTAATCCCATCCCCCATTTCAGCCATCTTCTACCTACCTTCCCTCTGGTAACCATCAGTTTGTTCTCAATAGTTAAGAGTGTGTTTCTTGGTTTATCTCCTTCTCTCTCTCTCTTTCCTTTGCTCATTTGTTTTGTTTCTTAAATTCCACATATGAGTGAAACCATGGTATTTGAGAAACATCATTATAGGACAGTGGGGTACCTCTACTGTAGATGATGAGCTTGCTGAGGGCAGAAACTGGCTGTCCTATAATTGTGTTTCTCACACAACACCTTGCCCCGCATCAGGCTCTCTGCTCAGCAGGGAGCCTGCTTCCCCCCCCCTCTCTCTGCCTGCGTCTCTGCCTACTTGTGATCTCTGTCTGTCAAATAAATAAATAAAATCTTTTAAAAAAGAGGTGGAATATAAACATAATTATATTTATATACAAGTAATATGAACATATGGACAAGGACAAGATGGGGGAATATTAATATGCTAAGAAAGTGAAATTTCAGATCTATTTGTTGTGTTAAAATGTTTTCCCCTTATGCTTACAATTTAATATTCTTTGTTGCTCTTAAAAAATAGTCTGACCTCCAAAATTTAAAAAGTGTAAAGCAGAATATTTCACCAAGAAGAATGAGAATTGTCCAGAAAGCTGTTATTTGAAAATCCTAACTCCAAAGAGTAATTCATCATTTTCTACTATCTCTGATGCAAAAACTCTTTAATATCTTTTTTGCTTCATGTCCTCGATTTCCTGCCACTCACTAGAATGTGTTTCCATCAGCCTTTCATTACACAGTGTCAATATGTGGCTACAGTTCTTTGTTGTGTATTAACTGAGAGCTTGCCCACATGACTGTCTCAGACATTTAATTCAATGGGAGAAGCTTCTGGTCAACATCATCAGACTAGGTAGAGAGAAGAAGAAGAATGAGAATTTAAACAATTACCTCTTATTTCAGAAGGCTTGTTTTCGCGTAGAAAAGTCTTTGAGTTAAGCTCATCTATGTCTTGAGGGTTTCTCCAAAGCTATTTCGGTTATAAAATAAACCCATTTATTTCTTTGGTGATGCTCCTCCACATCACTATCTGGAATGTCCCTCAAACAAAGCAATCCAACACACACTGCCAAAGAGAAAAACTCTCCTTCATGTACACACTGAAGAAAAAAAAAGTTGTCAATACATACAAGTCATTAAAAATGTAAGAATATGAAGCTGCTTGAATTACCCATTAACTTAAGTCAACACATACTATTTTCTTACCCAAAGGAACAAATTCAAGTATATCCAGTGGGGCTTAAGTGACACAGATAATACTTAAATATAGAACCTCTTCCTTTAGGTTCCAAAAAAAACAGGACATAATTTTACTTTTGCTTTTCAAAATTCTCAAGAATTTTGTAAGCTTAGTCAACTTCCAATAATAACAATTAATAATAATAGTAATTGCTCCTACTAAGTACTTACCATGTGCCAGACATTGTAGCCTGCTGTACAGCCAGTGATCACCACTAGAACTGGAGATGAGGGGTAGGCCAGGCAGCCAGTTGTCAGGATGCCAGTCCAAAAAAGGGCACTAAAACATGACCAGAAATATAACTGTTACCTGAAACTGTGTTTGCTTCTTGGTGGATGTCAGGCCAAAAGACACAACCAAGCCAAAGAATAGGAAAACAAAGGGTTATACTTGCCACAAGGAGAATATCAGGGATTTTCCCAAAGCAGTGTCTCCTCAAACAATAAAACTAGGGAAGCTTTAAGCTAAGGGTGCATATATATTCATGAAGGGTGTTGTGCAGCGAGGCACACAGCAAGGAAATGGGGCTAAAGTCATCTTAAGGTGAGAAGAGTCCAGGTCAAAGTCAGGAGAGCCAACAAGGGTCAACATCAACAAGTCTCTGGCTCCAGTTGGTCCAGTATCTGAGTGCTCAAAGGGGTTTAGATCCTGCAAAGATAACTCAAGAATGTGTGTCAGGTCAGTCTTCACTTTTGGATCAGCACCAGATGTTTAACCACTGCTTTATTGTCCCTGATATGATTAGGTTATCTCTTGGCCTGACAGTGGCTATTTTGTTCTTAGATTCTTTCACAAGGTGCTGGGAGGTGCCTAAAATGACTTTTCTTATATAAAAAAAAGAAAAGAAAAGAAAGAAAGAAACAAAAGCTGTGTCTTTTTTGGGGGGGCCCCCTAACTTTCTCTGCTTACATACCACACAGAGAAAACTGGAATTTGCAGAACCCCTCTCAGCAAGAACAGCATACGTTTTGGGAAGATGTGCTTTGGTCAGCCATCTGGGGAGAAGAGGAGATTCCCTGAGGGCATACCCAACCATAACAGGTTGCCCCCACCACCACAAAAATGCCTCCTCTGAAGGGTGCATCTAGTTGACCACATGTCTACAGAGTGGAGTGTGCAAATTAGAGGCCAGAGCAGACTTCTGGCCAGTCTTTGGGCTGAGGCTTAGTCCTTCCTCCTGGCCTCCTTTTTACCCAACCACTCCCAGGTCAGTGTCTCTATTTAATAAAAATTAGGCAAATGTTTAAAGAATGTTGTTTTAAAGTGGTGCCAAATAATGAAGCCAACCAGCAACCAGTGTGGCTGGAGCCAGCCTTGCTCACTCTATTTCTGCAAGGGTTCTATTTCCCATTTCTCAGGGCCAGGTGAGCACGACAACCCTCCAGTACAACAGCCCACCATGCTACTCTCTAATGGGGGCAGCCACAGGCCCAGCTGGCAGGTGTGAGAGCCAGCACCTGCTCCATCATCTCCTTCTCAGCTACAATTGCCACCATCAAGGGGAACATGAACCTAAATCTACCCATGGCCATGACTCCCTTCCTTCACTCCCCTGACACACATGCCCTCCAGCACCTGTGACATTTTGCCCCTCTTGGCTAAGTCTCCACTAATGGGTTTAATCTCCCTGATGACATTGTGACTGTTTTTGAAAACTTGCTGAGACATATTTGTTGGGTGCTTCCAACAGCCTCCAGCATGGTAATGAGCCTCAGAGTAAAAAATTCACACATTCCTTAAGTTAAACAGTGTAGATTAGAAACACAATTTAGAGATCAGCTAATCTATGGTCATAACAGATATGGAAGCAAGAGTAAAGGAACAGAGCTTGGAAGATGCTGGGCAGTCCTAGACATGACATGCCCATGAGGCCACTTCACCCTTGTTGCCATGATCACAGGACAAACCCTCATTCACCTTGGAAGACCATTTCCAGCTCTCTGGAATGCTTTCCCTGGCCTCCTCTCACATTATGTCACAGGCTCTTTTTTCTCTTTGTTCTGTTAGATTGGGAGGAATATTTTGAGGAAATACTATTCATCTTTGTTTACCCAATGCCTAGCAGACCTGATACCATAGTAGGTCTGTAAATACTCTTCGAATGAGGTAGAAATGTCCTTTCAGCAAGTCATGGAATGCCATGTTGAAAACTGCTCTTTGATATAAATGCATGTTTTTCTCTGGAGTGAAATGATGACAGAGATAAAAGAAGCAAGACAGTGGCCACTTAATCCAGAAGACAAAGACAAGATAGGTAACTTTAGCACGGTAAATGATGAAATTCCCAAAATATCATTCTCAAGCTAATGCATAATTATTCACTCAGAGATGTTAATATTTCAAGTCATCAGGTGTGAATTAATGTTCTATCAGAGTCTTGTATCTTGAATGCACCAATTTTATTAAGTTTAAATTTTCTTAATGTGATAAAATAGACATGACAAAGTTTACTGCTTTAACCATTTTTTAAATGTACAGTTCAGTGGCATTAAGTACATTCGCATAAATATGCAACCATCACCTCCATCCATCTCCAGAACTTTATCTTTCCAAACTGAATTTCTGTACCCCTTAAACAATAATGCCCTATTTCCCTCTCCCCCAAGCCCCTGGCAACCACCATTCTACTGTATCTATGAATTTGCCTATTCTAGGGACTTCATGTAAGTGGAATCATATAATTCTCATCCTTCTGTGTCTGGCTTATTTCACTAAAATGTTCTCAAGTTTCATCCATGTTATAGCATATGTCAGTTTTTCTTTTCAGGTTCCACATTTTGTTTATCTATTCATCAGACAGACATTTGGGGAGTTTCCACCTTTTGACTAGTGTGAATAAATTTAAGATGTTTAATACATTTAAATAATTTAAAAATAAAGTACTAAAAGACATATAATGAAAACTAGCAGTCTCCTGTTTGCTGTCCTGTTGATCCCCAAAGGCTATAACTTTCATATATTTTTTTAAAGATTTTATTTATTTGACAGAGAGAGATCACAAGTAGGCAGAGAGGCAGGCAGAGAGAGAGGAGGAAGCAGGCTCCCTGCTGAGCAGAGAGCCCAATGCGGGACTCGATCCCAGGACCCTGAGATCATGACCTGAGCCGAAGGCAGTGGCTTAACCCACTGAGCCACCCAGGCGCCCTATAACTTTCATATTATTTAACTCTTCTCTTTTGGTCATTTCAGCCATATATTTTTAAAAGATTTTATTTATTTATTTGACAGACAGAGATCACAAGCAGGCAGAGAGGCAGGCAGAGGGAGAGAGGAAGGGTAGCAGGCTCCCTGATGAGCAGAGAGCCTGACGTGGGGCTCAATCTCAGGACCCTGGGATCATGACCTGGGCTGAAGGCAGAGGCTTTAACCCACTGCAACACCCAGGCACCGCTCAGCCATATATATATTTTTTTTAATTTTTAAAAATATTTTATTTATTTACTTGCCAGAGAGAGTGAGCACAGGCAGACAGAGGGGCAGGCAGAGGCAGAGGGAGAAGCAGGCTCCCCGCGGAGCAAGGAGGCCAATGCGGGACTCCATCCCAGGATGCTGGGACATGACCTGAGCAGAAGGCAGCTGCTTAACCAACTGAGCGTCCCGTCAGCCATATTTTTAAATGTAGTATATTTTCTTGAGTTTTTTTTTCTTGAGTTTTTAACTTTTAAATGTAATTTGCTGATTCCCCACCATAGAAGAGCTAGCTCTCCTACTACACACACCCTTCAGTATCCACAGAGATATCTCCCCTCTATTATTTTCGTAAGATTTTATATATTTGACAGAGATCATAAGTAGGCAGAGAGGCTGGCAGAGAGAGAGGAAGGGAAGCAGGCTCCTTGCAATGTGGGGCTCGATCCCAGGACGCTGGGATCATGACCTGAGCCACACAGATGCCCCTCCCCTCTACTACTGTTGCAATACAACTGCACCTCTATTTCGATAAAATACATTCCAGTGTTTATTGTATTATGTGTGTCAATCGGTAATATGATGAGAGAACATTTAACAGGAAGAATTATTAGCAATGAGGAAAATGACTGAAAGAAAAGTAGAGATACCAGGTGTACAGAGAAATTAGTATTTCCAGGATGGATGAGAATGCCTAGGGAAGGGCCAGTTCGGAAGAGCCCTCTCCCCGAGGTGGAGAGGGTATGGCTGTGGCAGAGAAGCACGAAGAGGTGCAAAGGCTGGGCTAATACCCAGCTCCCCACTGCTGAGGTGCCAGTGAATCTCACTGGGAAGCTGCCCACTGAGAATCTATTGGCAGCCTTACGGTGAAAATAAGAAAACCAAATTCTGAAAACCAGAAGTAGCCCCTTCTCTTACAGTGTCCACCAGTGCCCTTTACTGACAAGGCTTAACATTGTGACATCAGTAAAGGAAATGTTTATATAGAGTTCAGCTCCAGTATCACAAAGCAGGGCAAAGAGGGGTAAAAATATAGCTGAGAGACAATACAATGATAAACTGCACACCCCCTTCACCACCCTTCATTGTCTTAGGTCTGGGTTGGATCTCCTATTTCCTGGATCCATATCTTCCTCTTTCTTCATTTATAATCTCATTTTGGTGCAAGTGTCACTTCTGGACAGAGCTACCTAAGAGGTAAACTTTCTGAGAATATGCATTCTGAAAATGTCCTTACTCTACCTGATAGTTTGGCTAGCTATAGAATTCTAAACTCATTTTCCCTCAGAATTTTAAAGGCCTTGCACCATTATTTTCTAATGTCTAGCACTGCTATTAAAAATTCTGATAACATTTTGATTCTGATCTTTTGTATGTGATGTTTTCTAGATTTTTTTTCTTCCTCTGTGGAAGCCTTTACGATCTTTTCTTCCTACCCAGATTTTTGAAATTTCACAATGGTGAGTCTTGTTCTGAGTTTTTAAAGCTTTTAAGTACTCTGGGCACTCTGTGCTCTTTCAATCTGGACAATCCTGTTCTCTAGTTCTTTCCCCATGTTACCTCTCTGCCATTTTCTACCCTTGCGACTTTCTCCATTCTCTTTCTGGAACTTACAGTTGTTTGATGTTAGAGCTCCTGGACTGAATCTTTGCGAAGATGCCCACTAAGGATCTGCTGACCATCTTTCACTGAAAACAAGAAAACCAAAGCCTGAAATCCAAGAGGAAGCCCCTTCCTCTTGCAATGTTCTCCAGCGCCCTCTACTGATAAGGCTTGACATTGTGACATCAGCAAAAGAAGTGGTGATGGGAGTCCAGCTCCAATATTACAAAGCAAGGAGAGGGGTAGATGCAGATCTGAGAGGCAATGTTTTCCTCATATTTTGCCCCTTTTCATCTTTTCTCTTTGTTTTATGCAATTTTTCCCAACCTTGTTTTCCAGTTTTTCTGGAATATTTTGTTTCTTCTACTGTATTTTTAATTTTTCAGTCTTAATACTCCTTTTTCATAGCTCAATTGCTTCTTGTGTTTATCTTTCCTTGTGCACTATTTTTTTAATTTTTGTGTTTTTTTTCTTCCTATACTGTGGCTTTCCTTCCACCTCCTTTTTTATTTTGATCTCCATCTTTCATTTAAGATTTCCTCAAATGTTTAGTCCATCCTTCTTAAAAGTGTGAAACACCCAAAAGGGAGCTCTGTGGGTGTGGGTAGGTTTCCTGACTGAGTTCAGCCCAAGTTCACTGTGCAGATTGTAGCTGTAGGTATCTGTCTGTCATCTTGGGCTGGTTGTTTCCTAAGAGGAATCCTCAAATCTTCTGCCAGATGGACTAGAAGCCTGGCCTCAAGCATCCTGGGCACCACGGGGCAGGACTCTCACTTTCAATCTTCCTGTTTCCAGAAAAGCCTTTCACTCCTGCCTCAGTTTTATGCCTGGTTTCTGAGTCCCAGCCCTTTCTGTCTGACCCTCCCTTAAAGCTCTAGACTTCTATAGTTACAAGGAGGGAAAGGCTGCATAGATTGAGGAGAGGGTGAAACAGCTTCTTTTTAGACTTTTATTTATTATATTTTTAGTAATTTCTACACCTAAAAAGCAGCTCGAAACCACGACCCCAAGACCAAGAGTTACATGCTCCTCTGACTGACCTAGCCAGGAGCCCCTCTTTTGTAGTCTTTTAAATAATCTGTATCTTATCTTCAGAGTAGCTGGCGCCTCCAATTCTTGAGACTTTTGGACGTTCTGGACATAAATCACTAGCTTTTTGTTAGCTTATCTTTTTGAAGACACACATTCACCTTCTAGACTCTACAGTGAATAAGCACACAGTGCCCGGAGCCATGATTGCTTATTGGAACCCCGGTTTCATCACTTACCAAATGGTGAGCTTGGACAAAGTTATTTAGCCTTTGTACCTCAGTTTCTCCATCTGTAAAATGGGGATGAACTACACTGTAATAGCTTAGAGCAAAGGTAACAAGATACAATCCACAAGCCAAATCTGGCCCACAGTCTGTGTTTGTGAATTAAGAATGGTTATTTATATATATATATATATATTTTTTTTTAAGATTTTATTTATTTGACAGACAAGAGATCACAAGTAGGCAGAGAGGCAGGCAGAGAGAGAGGAAGGGAAGCAGGCTCCCCACTGAGCAGGGAGCCCGAGGCGGGGCTCGATCCCAGGACCCTGGGATCATGACCTGAGCCAAAGGCAGAGGCTTAACCCACTGAGCCACCGAGGCGCCCCAAGAATGGTTTTATATTTTTAAAGGGTTGCAAAAAAGAAAAAAAACAAAATTCACAGAACATGCAACGAACCTTAAAAGAACACAAAGCCTAAAATAGTCACTCTTTGTTCTTTTACAGAAAAAGTTTTGTCCCCTGGTTTATAGAATAGTTGTACAAACTGAATTAGTGCATTTAAAGTATTAGAACAAAATGAAGTCACTCATTTATTCCCCAGGTTGAAGATATGTATTTCATACATGTAATGGAGTTTTCAGTCTATCAGTGGCACTTAAAGTCATTGAGACCACATAAACACCCCAAAGGATTAAGTTAGATAAAAGAAGCCCAAGAACTGACCTCTGGGCACCACAACTTTAAGAGATCAGAGAATAAGGAGGGTAGTAGCAAGAAACACCGAGGAAGAGGAACTGTATTAAATCAGAAAAATCAGGAGAATGTAGAATACTGGAAACTAAGTTTTAAACATGTTTCAAAAAGGAAGAAATGATCTGCAGTTTGAAATGCTTGTCACAGGCTAAGTAATATGACTAAGAATTGGCCATTGGATTTAACAACAGAAAAGTCATGGGTGATATTAGCAAGCACAATTAATGGGATGATGGGGGGGCGGGAACCAAGAGAAATTAAAGACCATGAGAATCGAAAATGATTTTGAAGAATTCTGCTACAAAGGGAAGCACAGAAATGAGGTGGAGGTGGAGGGAAGTAGTGTTAAGAGGTTTTTTCTTTTCTTTTCTTTTCTTTTTAAGATGGGCTCAACAAGAGATTGTATACTAATAGAAACAATCCATATACCTTAGGTGGGTAAATGTGATGGTGGGATGGGTAGAAGTCTCTTGACTGCTTTAACACTGCATTAATTATTTTCATTGAACTAGGAATCAAGGGAAGAAACTTAAGCAAGGGTTGGCAAATTTGCAGACTTTTCTTCCTATGCAGACTTGCAGGCCAAATCTTACCCACAGCCTGTTTTTGCCTGGCACATTAAGAATGGGTTTTATATTTTTAAATGGCTGGGAAATTAATTTTAAAGTATTTTGTGACACATGAAAACTACATGAAATTAAAATTTAAGTGTCCACAAATAAAGTTTTATTGCAATACAGTCATGCTTTTTCATCTACATATTGTTATGGCTGCTTCTGCACCACCAGGGCACAGTTTAGTTTCAACAGAGTAGTATGTGGTGTTTTCCTAGGTTCAGGGTGCTCTTCAGAGACTTAGTTATAACATGACAGTGTCTCAAGTGCCATGTGTATTGCCATACACCAACATTTTCTTTTTAACCAGTGCAAGCCCATGTCAAAACAAAATGTTTTTTGAATGTCACACTCCCAAAGCATAGTGGAGCATGCATTATTATGAAATTAGATGGCACTGCCTTTTTATGCAATGACACTATAGCTGTGCTAAAAGAATGTAATAGCCATAGACATTACCAGATTGAGCATTCATCACAATATTTCTAACTCAGAGGAAAACAATGGCCAGAAAAATAAGAAAAATTAAAATGAAATAGCTTAGTCCAGCCAAATTTCCTCACAAAAATGAAAATATTCACATAAGGCTGCAACCAAAATAAGCTTCCAAATGGCTCAATTGTTAACCAAGCAAGCCATTTACCAATGGTAAATTAAATCACATCTGATTGCAATAACCAAAGAAAGGTATGCAGATAAGCTTAGCCTTTAAGTCAATTAAAAACTTAAAAACAAGTTAAATGATTTTAAGTGGTTTTTCTTAGTTTTTTTAAACCAGTATTGCTGTCTTCAAGGAGTCAATACCAACTTTGAAGTGACTGAAGAATTAGCCTCTACAGTCTGTAGGTAATTACAGGCAAGAATATTTTCAATGAAGGTGAGAATAGACTAATTCAGTAAAACATGAAAAAGTAATCTGCTAGGATGTGTACAACAAATGGTGGCAAAAATACGTATGGAGTATAAAAAGTCTTGGTTGAAATGTGACTGTTTAAAGCCGATAGTTGTTCATGGCATTGTTCTTCCACAGGTACTTTAGTTGAATCTGTCATGTGTTTATGAACCCACAATATGAAGGGTGAACTTCATTCTTGTGGACTTAACCATCATCAGTTCTGTGAATAGGTCAGGTAAGAAGCTGAATATCCTGACTTGTCCTACCACAATAGCAGTATTAAGGTAGCATTGTAAGGTTTGAGTTCAGGGCCACTGACACTGAATAATAACCATACTCAACCACATTACTGAACACTGAGTAACTTTGGAAATTGGCTTCTGTTGTAGGCTTTATAACGGGTTCTTAATAAATTCAACCTAAAATTACAAGGCAAAAGAGTGCTTATGTAAAGAACATATTGCAGTAACTTCCAATAACTAATGTTTCTTGAATCACAAGTAACATCAAGCTGCTTACACTTCTCATGCTTTCAGAAGCTGAAAGCAGCTTCTCCATTCCCATATGTATTTACAGCAGAGCTCCCAAACTCAAACTATAGTTCCACCAGTATGTTACAAAGATCAATGCAACTGAATGGCAATCTCCATATTTCAAAACTCATTTACTGCGCAATTGAGATCCCATCCAATTTTCAGTTTAGTACTTAATCTTCAATACAATAACATGTTAAAAGAATCTAACTGCATAAATGAATATGCTTGATCAAAATCATACGGTCATGGGTTGATATCAGTATTTGGCAATATTTATGCTTGAAAAGACACATTTAAAGATGAAATGCACAGAATCTAACAGATGAACATTTGCAATTGATTTTGATGATAGCAAATTTAACTTTGACTCCCCATTAAAATAGTTCTTTCCCAAAGAGCATTCCATCCTTCTCAATAGATCTGTATTAAAAGTTGTACTCAATTATTATGAGTTTTATCGATATATGAATTTGTAGAAATTTAAGTATCTACATAACCACCATTTTGCCCAAAATACGGACTCTGGTACTTTACAGAAAGTTTGCTGACTCCTAAGCTTAAGGATGGGTAAGTGTTAGAGATGTGAAAAGAGAGGACAAGGATGAAATAATAATCTAAGAGAGTGAGACAATGAATGGACTAGAGCAGCATGGGTCATGGTTATCTATGTCTCTCTCAGGCATACCCTGCTGATGTGCAGTTGAGGGCAGGCAGAGTTAAGTGTTCTAGGTATGGCTATTAATGGCTCTGCTAAGACCATCTCCATCTCCATCTGCTATCTTCCAAAATTTTGCTGTATGCTCACCTATTTATTAACTTTTGTCTTGGCATATGCTTACTAAAATCTGTTTTATCATTGAAAAAGCTGTTCGTGGATGACTGGGATTGATTTAAAGTATTACCTACTTTCATGTCTGTTAAGAGTAAATGGACAGCAAAAATGTTGGGGGTGGGGGCACATGAACTTTCCCATATATAGGTGCTCCAGCACTGTTTGTGTGGCCCTAGGCTTTACTGATCTTTTAACTGGAGAGAAATCCAACAAATCTCATGGGTTATCACACAAAAAACACTCCAGTAACTATTGATCTTATTCCCTCTCTTATTAAAATTGCATTCCTCAAATTTATAGAAAACAGGCAGAGAAATAGGTTTATCTCAGATAATCCACATTAGTTTTAACTAGCCACTTACTTATGGCAAAACGAAAAGCATGAGTCTCCATAGCTCACAACTCTCTGGAGCTCAATGTGGATAAAATGAAGTGGTATTTGAACACAAAATGGGAAGCTCAAATTATCAATAAATCTTCCACAGATGGGGAGTTTCCCTTACTGAGTGTCCTAGAGAAGGGCTTTCAAAGTTCAAAGTTTTGACTAGAAAGCATATGAAATATGTATGTCATCCAATACCCAAATATAAAACAAGTCTCATAAGGAAAACACCTTTATTGTGTTCTATTCCACTAAATTCTTTTTTTTTTTAAAATGTGTGGGGGCCAATTTTTTTACTTTTGGGTCTTTTGGTTTTTAACCCAGGCATTAAAAATGCAGCTCTATGACCCACTGTAAATCTTACTAAATCTATCTCCAGGAGATCGGTCAGAAACAGCATTTTAACAAACTTCACAAGTAATTTTTAAGTGTCTATATTTTGAACACTACTATAAATCAATACATATATCCCATTCCCCTTTGCCCTCATAAATAAAAGTTTATAGAAACTCACTGTATACAGAGTAAACTGAAGACACACCTACAGAAACACAACGAAGTGATCAAAGGCATACCAAAAATTAGGTGTGACTCCGTGGATCATAGGTCCTACTTAATTCCTCTATTTCAAAAGTTATTAAATTCCAAAGTATTTATAGTCATTAATTCATTCAACATTTATTAACTAGCATATGCCACTAACTTTGCTAAGCACTTGGGATACAGCAGGGAATAAAAAACCTCCCTATCTTCATGAGCTTACATTCTAATGAAATGTATTCTGTTGTTGTTGTATGGTGATTAAAAACTGAACTGAAAACACTAATAACCTTGAAGAACCTTCAGTATGCTAAGATATTCACTGCTGTTTTCCAATTTGCATCTATCTCTGCACCCTAAAAGCAGCTGGCACCTCTCCCTTTCCAGAATGGAAATAGATTGGTCTAATACAGAAATCTGGAAATGTAGTCAGGAATTTAAGAGATGAGCTAAGAGTATGATATTGATAAATAACATGACTGAATAGGAGTTTGCTTTCTAATACAAGTGATTGTTCTCAGTAAGGCCTGAGACCCTATCTTACTGTTTCATTTCTCCCCAGCTAGACCAAGTCTTTGAGAGGAGGGGCTGGCTGCTATGCTGTATTGTGTTCTCAGCACCGGCTTAATGCACCTGAAAAAAAAAAATCATTGAAGTATTTGTTGAATGAATAAATGACTGGCTCCATGATATGACTGTAGCTATTCATAAAGGCATATCATATCTATACAGAATAATTATGCTACAAATATGGATGCAAAATGGAAAGCAAAAGTAAATTTTTAAGTTTCAGAATTCAATAATGGTTCTAGAACTGCTTTATTTATGCCTAAGCATTCCTTGCAGTTTTTCTTTAAATCTAATATGCAAATTTTGTAAAGAGCCTTCAATTACCTCTATCACAACTAAACAAGAGGAGAAAAAATAACTAGGTATTTTATTAGAAGGAAAACACTAGACATCACTTATACTATAGGTCTGCAGTTCCCCTGTTACCAATTCTGAGATCCTAAAATCTGAAAATCTAGTTTTTCCTGTTGTGACAAATACTGACCTGAACTACATAAAGCTTTCTACAGCTGTACAGTTTATTCAAGTTACTGTGAGTATCTGATCTACTGCTGCATAAACACTGATTATGGAGCACTGCCCCAAGCCCCATTTGTGAGGGTGTTATGTAGTCTATAAGCATATATTATTTTTGAAAATTCTGAATTCCAAATCTCCCATGAGTTTCTGATCAAAGATCATTTACTAAAGTGGCATTAACAAAGAAAAAAGACAATCAAAACCCTGTGCTGTATACTATCGCCATCTGCTGACATCAATTTAGAACTACAAATATGTAATCAAAATGGAAAGGTTTTATCTTATTTCCAGTGTTAAGAATAGTATACCCATGACTTATAAGTATTTCAGAGATTCTACCTTCAAAAGCGTTTACTATGAAAAAAATCCGTAGTATATTAAGTTAAAAAAATTTCCTTAGTATATTGTACCTTGTATGTTCCATCTGTACTACATAACCTAGTTGAATTACTCACCTTGATTCATGCCTTAGAATCCTCTGATGCATGAGGAGGGTACTCTAAGCTACCTCTTTGGGTGCATTTTTTTTTTTAAAGATTTTATTTATTTGAGAGATAGAGACAGAGGAAGAGCAAGCAAGCATGAACAAGGAGGAGAAGCAAGTTCCCTGTTGGACGCAGGGCTCAATCCCAGGTCCCCTGAATCATGACCTGAGCTGAAGGTCACACCTGACCAACTGAGCCACACAGGCGCCCCTCTTTGTGTGCTATTTTTAACTACTCTTGTAATAAGTTGGTCTGAAAGCCAGAGATGAAGACTGATGCCATCAAAACAGAGCCATCAAAATAGTCAAATTGAGCCACTTACCATTTTTTAACAAAGCTAAAAGCACTATCCAGCAGGTTACAGGAATCTCACAGGAATCTCATGTTTGATTACATAAAACATGGTGGTGACAATTCTATGAAACCTACTCTAGACCATAAAAGCCTTTTAGGGTCATTTCTGAGTGTACACCATTATCTCTGCTGTAAACTATTATGAATATATTCTGTTCCCTAAGAGTTAAATGCACCTGTACAGTGTATCTCTTTTATAACCCACAACTACAACATTAATGCCTTCTTAATCTTTTCTCTTCCTCCTTAACTACCATGGCCAGCAATAGTTCTTTGGCACAGAGGAAATATGTAAGAAAGATCTGCTATTTAAGTTTTATAATAATAAGTTTTCACGTGCTGAATTTACTTCTGAGGAGTTATTTGAATAGGACTTTGAAAAATCAGGACTAACACTCCCTGTGTTAAGGCTGCTTTAGGAAAGATCTTTCCCTTCTCCAAGAAAATGTGTGTCTAAATAATCATAAGTCTTCACACAAAAATCTGAAAAATTTACTACTCAAGCCTAAAATCAACTGTGTTTAATTTGAGAATCAGAAATCTAGGCACAAGGTACCTTCATTTTACAGATAAAGAAACTGAGGCCCAAATAATGTATGTAGTTGAAAGTCCCAGAAGGACCTGTAACTGCTCTTTCCAATGCACTACAACAGAAAATAAAATGCGGTCAGTTAGCATTTACACCTGCTTTCCTTCAAAGATACAAAGACCTCCAACGGTAGACCCAAATGGTCTGTGACCCTCTCTTTGGTTCTATTCTTAATTCCTATTTACAGATTAAATCTGTTTCTCTTTGGTTCTTTTTTTTCTCAAAAGGCCTAAATTCATGAACTTATTTAACTCAATAATTAATAAGGACACTATCTGCCCAGATTTTAAGGAACAACTTTCTTTTGTCCAGTTCATTATAAGGCAAGGGATCACAGTACCTTATTTCAGGAGTCCCTCTAATCATCTTAGCTTCTAAGAAAAAAAAAAAAAAGTACAAATTGAGACACCACTTTAGATGTCTCTACTCTCAGACTCAGACTGATACAGTTAACCTGTTCTGGGTATCAACTTCTAAATGTCTAAGATTTTGTTAATATCATTTTCAAGTATGACAAACCCAAAAACAACAAAAGTACTTAATACGGGAAAACAGCATTAGAAATATTCTACCCTAAAAACAAAGTAAAATGGACTAACAAATTCAAAGAACTTCTCTAAAAATGAATAAGGGGCTTATTAAGGGGGGGAAATCCAGAAGTATTATAATTTAGTTAAAGAAATTTATTCTTTAAAAATATTTTCACGTACACTTTCATGACTAGTTTGTTTGAGGGGAACAAGGACAGTACCCTACAGTCAGTGTTAGAACATAAGTGACATAATACATTTTGGATGTAACTGGTAAAATAAAAGTGTAAATTTTTATAGTGATTTAAGACTGCAAGATGTTTAAGATCTCAGATTAAATGAACCCACAGTAGAGTAGTACAAACCAAAAATTTGTAATTTTATGACTTTGTCATTACTGTAATCCATAATATTATGCATAAGCAAGTTACCCACGTCCAAATTACTCCATAAATGATGTACCCCATTCCAAATTGGCCAGGACATAGGGAAATTCCATTAGAAAAACAGTGACAAAAGTCTGAATGCACAGTACAATATGCATCTTCTTCCTATCTCAATTATGCTTAACACACTGGTAACAACTCTGTGTAATAAAAGTATTTTTATGGCCAAAAAAGAAAAAAAAAGTTGAGCTTCTTGCCTAGAAAAATCCTTTAATGTCTTATATTACCTAATACAGTTTATAACCTAAAAATTGTGCTAATGAAGATTCAATCTGCATGGGAAAGTCAACCTTATCAGTATGAATAAAAACTTAAAATGGCAAAATCTTCCGAACAAAAAAATATAGCATCTCCAATAGATATCTAAAGACAATAAGTTATATTTACAGGATGCTATAATCAGAAATCACTTAAAAGCAAAAAGAAACTACTACCATTTCACTGTCTTTTTTCTCAGCAGTCAGCTAGGACCACACAAACTAAGGACATCCAGGAACCGATGAAATGTATTCTAGGTCAAATAAGTTTCACAGAACAGACAATTCTTATAAAGTTATTTTTCCTTTTCCCCCTGAGAGTCAAGTTAATTAATCCTTAGATTGCATTCAAGACAAAAACAAGAGCTCTAAATCCTCAATAATGTTACGATCAAAATTATGTAGACATTCTGTTTAGGAAAGCTAAAATGTACAATAAAGGAAATGTAAATAGCAAGACAAGGTGTTTCATAGTAGTACCACGGCAGAAATGTATGGTATTTGGTAGAATTAATGTTAAATGACATTTGGGGCAAACATTATTGCTTGATGGAATATAGCACCACTTTGAAGAATAAAAGATGGTTAGGATTAACCACCTTTTAATCAACAATACGCATTTATAGGAAAAGTGCTTGAAGTACTTCCGGAAAAAGGTGAAATTTTTGTAGTATATATTTTAAACATGTTACCCACTTTTCTTCATTAAACAGACAATGAGCAATCTTTTTAGTAAAGTAGTATCAGATTTGCTACTGTCAGTCTCATTATCAAATCAACAAATATAAAATTAAGGGACAGAAATGTTATTCAAACTTATAAAACACGTTAGAACATTATAAAGTGATTTTATGCCAAAAACATTTCTGCTACTTATTGCTTAAATATACAGTGATTACAAGTGTGAAATTTTCCATATCATGATTGCAAAACTTTCTGAATGCTAACATTTATCCTAAGCAAGAGAGAAATATCTAAGGGACATGTAGACATTGCCTAACCACTGTGGAAAATAGCCCAAATTCCCCACAATAATTTTAAAAAATTAATGTCACCGTGGTGAGTCAGGAATCAGAAACAAGACAATATGATTAACACACATGCTCTATGAAGTCAGCCAAACGATTTCTTTACAATAATTTGCAGCTATCATTTTGCTCAGTCTTTATAAAGTAGGATTTTCAGTAAACTTCCTTGTTCTAAAAGAAAAGGTCTGAACGGATAAACTGCTATGCAGAAGCACAAAGTTTTTTAATGCAATCTTCTATAAGAAGTAATTAAATTTTAAAAGCCAAACAATCTAACACCGAATGTGATTTCCCTCAAGATATACTTTATCTTATCCATCAGTTTCTCTGTTCTTTAATCATCTGAAATATCAGAATTACTACACTGGTAATCTTCATAGTAAAATGTGATACTATCTTATTTAAACTAGCTTGACTTTCTATAACAACTATTTTGGGAGTGGCATTTCTAAAAATAATTTTCTCCAACATGTGCATCGGTCATATTTGAAGGCAATACAAAAATCCTAATAAAATTGGTTAAGTTTTAGAGTACTATTCAGATACTGCAATATGATCTCTATCTTTAGGGGGTGGAGAGAGAAAAAAAAAATCAAAGTTCTATAAATGAATGGGATTTTAAATACTTATGGTTGGCATAGAAAACAGAATTCTGTACTTTCATTGGACATTTTTACAAAGAAAATGTCTCAATGATCAGGTTTTCAACATCATTCTTCATTCATATATATATATATATATATATATATACACATATACACATATATACATACATATATACATATATATATATATATATTTTTTTTTTTTTAATTATTGACTGGGGTGATGCAGAAAGCCACAAATGAGAAAAGGACACTAAGGTTTTAATAAGGGGAACAAAAAGTTATTTCACCAGTATAGATTCACATTACAGTACACCAATATTGACAGCATTCTCTTGTCTATTTTTGGTACAGAAGATGGCATCTGTCTACATAACCTTGTAAGGCTTCAGTAACTGAAATATAAAGAAAACAAAACAAACAAAACCCCCCAAAACAAAACAAAAAACCCAGCCTATTAGTTTACAGTTTATTTTAAAAATTCTGAAAGACACTGCAAGTTCTAAACTTTTAGTAGTGCTACCCATACACAACCATCTGGTCAAGAACCCAGTAAAAGATCCTCCTTTCAAGGAAGCCTTTCAACAGTAGAGTTGTGCAATATGGATGTTTCTTACTACAGGAAAAAAATTATACATGGCACATTCTCATTCGTATTTTGTAATGTAAAAAGTTACAAACATACCTAATCAAATAAATAATAATAAAAAAAGAATTTGAATGTATTTGTTAAGTATCCTAAAACCACTACATAGAATAATGGCAACTTTCACTCACAGATTATTTACATGGTAATACCCAGTGTGGGTACACTGCTACAAAACTCAAAACAGAAGGAGTAAACTTGAAATGTTTCCATAATAAAGATCTAGCAGCATGACTATCTAATGCTGTTTTATCCCGATTGCTTCTGAAACGTTCCTTTTTAGTCTGTGTCTTCATCCAGTTCATAATTGTCTTTATCATAAATATCTTTTACTAAAAGAACCCGTACAAGCATATTTTCCAAGGTGTTTCGGTCCAGTGAAGTAGATGTGTACCAGACAGGACTATCTGTTGAACTAGAGCATTCTGGTTGCAAATAAAAAACATCCATTCTCTGATTAAGATTCTGTGGACTTTGGGAGAAAGGAGAAAGTCAATTTCACAGTATATACAAAATTCCCCACAACTTTCTTTTCTTCTTCCAAGAATAATTCCATGACTATTAACAATATTATGTGGTCCAACCACAGCTCATTACTTACATTAAATATTCTATCGTTAAGATATTCTGAAAGTTAATTTCTGTGATGAAAGATTATTTTCCCACCATAATTTAAAGTCTGTATTTCACTGAATTCAAAACACCATTAACAGAAACAATATTTTTAATCATTATTTTAATACTGCCATTAAACAAGTAAAATGCTGCACTGCAGTTATAATTCTAAGATAATTAATCATTAACATGCATCCCCAGCTTCAGAGATAGTAAAATCTGAAAAATGTCTTAAAAATCAATGAAATATGGTAGCTTATAAAATTACCTAACAGCACTATACAACACGAATTTTAATTTTTAAAATATTAACAAGATAATTGTAAGATAGGGATTTCCAACTAATAATAATAAATAATTTCCAACTAATAAAACAACTAATGTAAGATAGGGATTCCAACTAATTTCCAAATAATAATAATAACTTATAACTAATTCTAAGATACAGATTTCCAACTACCACTGGAAGACAGGACACTGTTGCTGCCAAACAGGGCCACCCCAAACCACTGTCAGAAATATTAGTATTTTCTATAAATAACACCACTGCTTTTGTGAGTTCTTAAGAACTAACCAGGGGGCCTAGTTATAATTTATAAAACTTTACCTAAGACAATATACTTGGTTCATACTAACCCTCTGAAAATTAAAGGGTTCATATATAAAGCAACAGACAAGCTTAAAATTTATGATCTCTAAACATTTCACTGGTTTAAAATTTTCTAAAATGTCTTTGGTTTTAGGCTGACAGGGAAAAGCAGTAGTACTGCTGAAAAGTAATGTACTTTTAGAACACTGTATCTTTTAGACCTTCTTAAAGGAACATTTTTGCTTAAATGTTAAGTATTCCATTTTCATCTCCACCTATCCATTCTACCTTTCAATATACCTTTTCACTAGGGGTGTGGTCAAGTTATAGCTTGTCACTTGTTTGTGTCAAGTTTTATACCACTAAACTATATATAAATAAATAAATACTATGTAACCATTTATTTATATATAGTATATGGCTGCTTTCTGGCTATAACGGCAGAATGGAATAGCTGCAGAAGACGCTCTATAGCCCAAAAAAGCCTAAAATATTTACCATCTGATCCTTCACAAAAAAAGTTTGTGCTCTATGTATGCTTTATATAATCACTGGGATTGCTGATTTAAAGATGACAATAATAGTAGTAATCTCATTGGTAGACAACAATTTCTTAACATATGCTTGAATCCTAAAGTATGAAGTATAAGCTGGGTATTTTATAATAATGAGACTACAAACATTAGCTGTGAGAAGAGAGAGAAAAAGCTAAAAAAGATCAGTGAAAAACAGTCACCTCTTGGTAAGTTAAATTCAAGGCAACTAATCTATACTACCATTTAAAAAATTAAATATCATTAACACTTACCTTTTAGACAAATAGCATTCAAACATTTTCACAGGACATCTAGAAGGATTGGCTGTATTTTCAATTTGTTCAAATACTGGCTCATCATCTTCATGTTTTCTTTTTCCAGTAGTAATTTTATCTAAAAAAATAAAAGTTATATAAAATTCTTAAGACCAATCTTGAAAAAAGATAGTACTATTCATTCCTAGTATCTATTGTACCAAATGTGGCTTCCAGTAATTCACAATTTTTCAAACAAAATGAACTAAGACATTTTAAGAATATATAATAAGTTGTCTTACTTTATGAAAATAGCAGTCCTTAGATTCTTAACAAGTGACCCAATACAGTCTTTATTAAGGCAAAGTTTGGCTATCCCTCCCACAGACAATCCAAAAACAAAAATGTCACACTACCTTCATTATCTGTTCCACATAAGGAAGACACTTGGTATCGAAGACATGCTTTGTTTTCCATTGTTAGAGGATTTTTTTTCCAGTGCCTAAATACAGTGCCAAAGGAAAGTCTTAAGTGTTGTTCCACTGTTTTCAGGCCAAAATACTTAGTATTAAAGTAGAACAGGGTATTCAGAAGAGCTACTGGAGAGTGTGATCCTAGTTGTTTTATCCTCCAGAGATAATCTTCTTCAACTCGAGAAAATATTGACCCTTAAATAGAAGTATTTTTAAAGAATTACAATAAATAAAACAATTTTCATTTAACCACCTAGAAAAAATGAAGTTAATTCAAGAACAAACCTATTTCAATCCTCCATTCACACCAGGTTAAAAATGGAATGAATTTCAGAATTACCTATGCAGCTCTTTAACAAAAGAGGCTAGGGAGCAAACCAGACTATGGAACTAGCATCTCTGGAGTAAGGGACTAGATGTTTGCTTCTGTTCTTCTGTAGGACAAGCACACAATGGTCAGAAAGGAATTTAAATCTGCAGAATTCCTGAAAAAAAATAGGTGATTTCTATTCACAAACACATTTTCTCCACACATCTAAAACAGATTTCTTAGAGAAATTTGTATCATAATATCCCCTGGAGGGCTTAAGAAGTAAACATCCAGTGTCTTACTCCAGAGAAAGTTGGGTCATATTCATTACAAATTTCTTCATAAACAGTAGTTATCAATTACTTCATTTCTAATTCAACAAAAGATGAACAGATGAGTTCATGAATAACTACAATGAAAAATATGCTATCTAATTTAAATTATTTCTTAATTATTTTTAATATACTATCTGTAAAAATAAAAATACCAGTAGCAAAGCAACACTTTTATTTACAAGGCATTACCCGGGTACCTGGGTGGCTCAGTTAGTTAAGCATCCAACTCTTTCCAATTTTAGTATATGTGCTGCCGAAGCGAGCACGAGCATCCAACTCTTGATTTCAGCTTAGGTCATGATTGCATAAGGGTTCATGAGATGGAGTCCTGCATCAGGCTCCACACTTAGTCTGCTTCAGATTCTCTTTCCCTCTCTCTCTACCCTTCTCCCCCTCACCCAGCCCCTGCTCACGTGCACGCGTGCACATGCACTCTCTCTAAAATAAATTAAAAAATAAAAGAGCATTACCATCTGGAAGTATGCTGGGTTGCCAACTTCGGAGTATTTTATTCAATTCTTGCTCAAATGTTTGGTATCCTGGATCAATAAATATGTTGTCTTTTCGATTACTACCGCACAAGTACTACAATAAAAAAAAAAAAAAGTTTCTTGAAGGAAAACCAGCTAATTATAAACAGTGAACATATTACTTATATTCTGTATGTCTTAAGAAAGAAAGAAATCTTATGTTTAGGATAAATAAAACAGGCACACTAACACAACAAGGGTGATTACTGGCTTTATCTATATATCTAGAAATCATAAGCAATCAAAATTACCAATTACTCTGTTGCCTAAAAAACCCAAAGCCGAAATACACACCCAAGCATCCAGAACATAAGAACTGGGAGAAATCTTCAGTATGTCAGATAAAAACAGAGTATCTGGCTCCAATTTTTATTATACAGCACATGGAGAAAACAAAATTAGACTTTCCAGTAAGAGTAATTAAATTATTGATTAAAGAAAAATTCTGAATGGTACAGATGGGATGAAATATTCTGTAGCTGCCTGAGGATCTCTTCTAGCACTCTTTGGTAAGCGAATACTTGTTTACTTATTGCCTCTCTTTTTTTTTTTTTTTTTTTTAAAGATTTTATTTATTTATTTGACAGAGAGAGATCACAAGTAGGCAGAGAGGCAGGCAGAGAGAGAGAGAGGAGGAAACAGGCTCCCTGCTGAGCAGAGAGCCCGATGTGGGACTCGATCTCAACACCCTGAGATCATGACCTGAGCCGAAGGCAGCGGCTTAACCCACTGAGCCACCCAGGCGCCCTTATTGCCTCTCTTTAACTCCTGTGAGCCATACAAATTTATGACTGATAAGTTACTATGATAAATCTTACCAGTGAGGGTTATTAAAGAATGATTTAAACACTAAAGTTTGCAAAGTCCACCTACAATGTAATCTAAAAATAAGGCAAAAGTAAAATGTATGACAATACTAGCACTAAGAATGGGAGGCAGGAGTTGGGAAACTTATACTATTATAAGGCTCATACATTATACATAAAGAGGTGCAATCATTTTTGAGGTATATAATGAACTGAAATGCATATTATAAATCCTAGGGCAACCACTACAAAAAACTTAAAAGGCATAAATAAACCAATAGTGGAAATAAAAAAGAATCATAAAAATAACTAATTCAAAAAAAAAAAAAAAAAAAAGCAGAGAAAGAAAAAAGAAACAAAACAAAAACCCCACAAAGAACAGATATAACAAATATAAAACAACCAGGAGGACGGATTTGCATCCAATGTTAGCTGTGACTACATTGAGTATAAAAGGTCTAAACCAGGTGGCAAACTAGAGTCTTTGAGCCAAACTGGTCATCTGCCTATTTTTGTCAATAAAGTTTTCTTGAAACATGGACACAACTGATGTTTGCCTACTGCCCCAGTCTACTTTCATACTACAGTGGCAGAGTTGAATGGGTGTATGACACAGACCAGTGGCCCACAAAGACCAAATAAACATTTACTGTATTTTATGAAAAGGAAAAAAGGGAGCCTGGGTGGCTCAGTGGGTTAGGCCTCTGTCTTCGGCTCGGGTCATGATCTCAGGGTCCTGGGATCTAGTCCCGCGTCAGGCTCTCTGCTCAGCAGGGAGCCTGCTTCCTCCTCCTCTCTCTCTGCCTACTCCTGATCTCTTTCAAATAAATAAATAAAATCTTTAAAAAAAAAAAAAAAAAGGGGTGGGGGGAGTTTGTTGGTCTAAACAAACCAAGACAAGATTGGTCAATTGAATTAAAATTTAAGGGTGGGAGGAACCAGGCCCAACGCTGCCTTCAATTTTTTTTAAGTAATCGCTACACCCAACATGGGACTTGAACTCACAAGCCCGAGATGAAGAGCTGCGTACTCTTCCAACTAAGCCAGTGAAGAGCCCCAAGACACCAACTTTAAATATGTAAACACAGGTAAATGAAAAGTAAAAGGATGAAAAAATATATACAATGTACTTAGGGGCTTGGGTGGCTCAGTCAGTTAAGCATCTGCCTTCAACTAGGGTCAAGATCTCAGGGTTCTGAGATGAGGGCCCATGTAGGGACTCCCTGCTCAGTGGGGAGTCTGCTTCTCCCTCTCCCTTGGTCCCTGCCCCCACTTACGCTTTCTCTTTCCAATAAATAAAATCTTTAAATAGGCCAAGAGACACATGAAAAAATGCTCCACATCACCCGGCATCAGGGAAATACAAATCAAAACCACAATGAGATACCACCTCACACCAGTCAGAATGACTAAAATTAACAAGTCAGGAAATGACAGATGTTGGCGAGGATGCAGAGAAAGGTGAACCCTCCTACACTGTTGGTGGGAATGCAAGCTGGTACCACCATTCTGGAAAACAGCATGGAGGTTCCTCAAAAATATGACAATAGAGCTACCCTATGACCCAGCAACTGCACTACTGAGTATTTATCCTAAAGATACAAACGTAGTGATCCAAAGGGGCACGTGCCCCCGAATGTTTATAGCAACAATGTCCACAATAGCCAAACTATGGAAAGAACCTAGATGTCCATCAACAGATGAATAGATAAAGAAGATGTGGTGTATATATAAAATGGAATACTATGCAGCCATCAAAAGAAATCAAATCTTGCCATTTGCGACAATGTGGATGGAACTAGAGGGTATTATGCTTAGCAAAATAAGTCAATTGGAGAAAGACAACTATCATATGATCTCCCTGATATGAGGAAGTGGAGATGCAACGTGGGGGGTTTGGGGGGGTAGGAAAAGAATAAATGAAAGAGATGGGATCGGGAGACAAACTGTAAGAAATTCTTAATCTCACAAAACAAACTGAGGGTTGTTGGGGGGAGGGAGGTCGGAAGAGGGTGGTGGATGGACACTGGGGTGGGTATGTGCTATGATGAGTGCTATGAAGTGTGTAAACCCACGATTCACAGACTTGTACCCCAGGGCTAAAAATACATTATATGTTTATTAAAAAATAAAAGAATTAATTTTAAAAAAATAAAACTGTTTTGAAGTCTCTTAAAATATATACACACACACACGTATACATAAATATATATATATATACACACATACACATACCATGTACTAATCAAAAATCAGACTAGCATATCATTCATCTGAACTGATCTAACATTACTCCTCCTAGTCAGAAGGAAGATTAGCCAGCATAATTTCAAAATGGCAGAACAAAAATTTCTAACTAATGCCTTTCAATTAGGATGCAAAAATTCCTAATTAATGCCTTTCAGTTAGGATGCAAACCAAACAACTGGCAAGCCATGAAGTAACAATGTCAGATTCCCTCCCCTGCTTTTGGGTTAGTCAGAGAACAGGATTTCTATCATTTCCTAATCTGGAAATTCTCAATGTTATGATTGTAGCATTAATTTCAAATATAATATCACAATTAAACCTATTTAATGGGATTATAAATAGTTGTTGGGTGTTGTTTTTTTGTTTTGTTTTTTTTTAATTTTACTGTTGTTTTTTAAGTAGACTCCAAACCTAGCCGGGAGCTCAATTTGTGGCTTGAATTCACCAGCCTGAGATCAAGACCTGAGCTGAGATCAAGAGTTTTACACTTACTGTAAACTCTGTACACTTACTCACCAACTGAGCCACTCAGGCACACCTAACAAATAGTTTAAGTGTGGTTCCCAGACATTTTTAAAATGTAAACTTAGTACACATTATATAAAACAATCACAAAAATGAAATCCCTATGTTTGAAACAGCAATTTGTATCTTTTGTTCTTAACATAAAGCAGCATACATAATAAAAAAAAAGAAGGAAGTGATCCTGAAATAATTTTCAGCTATTAAGTCAAGTAACAAGGGGAAAGCACTTTCTATGTACATTCAGAACCTTAAAAATAACAAGCCAAAAATTAGGCTCTCAGCTCAGCTCTACTACAAGTAGCTCCTAAATGATGTGCCAACACTCAGTCCTTCTGAAGAGGCTTCTCTGTCAATCCCTGATGAATTAAAAAGATTTGGTCCTCTTACTGGTACAGAAGGAATGACAATAAGCTTTATGAGTCACTGCTGTAGTATGGGAAGGGATACTAACTACATTATGGTTGTTTTTTCCTTTAAAGGCAGTCCCAATATACAAATACCTAACTGCACGCAATTTATAACACCTAATCTACCCCAACACCAAAGGCCAGTAACTTCTGCTTTTCAAGAAACAGAGGAGAAGCCATCAAAGACAGCAGCATCTTCTAAAAAGTAACCCTGAAGAAAATGTCCTGATGGGCCAGGGCTGTCTGAAGAGTAGCAATCTTAATCAAAAATTATCCTCACAGGGAGCGCACCTAGGTGGCTGTCAATTAAGTGTCTGACTCTTGGTTTTCGTTCAGGTCATGATCTCAGGGTCCCGAGATGGAATGCTACCCTGGGATCTGCCCTCAGTGTAAAGTCTGCTTGAGATTCTCTCTACCTCTCCTCTGCCCCTCCCCCCATACTCACACACGTGCGCACTCCAAAATAAACCTTTAAAAACAAACAAACAAAAAAAAGAAATGTAAACATGACCCATAATTAATTTAGCTATAAATCAGCAGCCCTAGTGTTTCAATATTATTCCAACCCTCAGCTGCAATTAAAAATACTTCCAAGAAAAAAATATTGAGTACAATCTTTAAAAATGCTTAAAATCTTTTCATGTTTCACACCCTGGATAAAATACAAAGTCTAAACATTTTATCAATGAATATGGGCCCTTTGCTATATGACTCTTACCTACTTCATACTCCACCCCAGCCCCAAACCTCTTTACACTTCACATTCTACATTCTAGGCATGCCAAGTAGTTCTGGAAAACTGTGCCCTGGTATATATTTTTCTGTCTTCTTGGAATGCCATTGTTCTTCCTTCATCCTTCCTGCCTAGAATTTCTGTATCTATTTCAAAGCTCAGGTTAAAGGTCATCAACACTGCTCTATTTTCTCAGATTACATCCTTAGAATCAATTAGTCCCACTTCTGTGCCACCAAGATACCATACCATGAGGACGCTGTTTAAATACCATTGTTTATGTATTTCAAATCCTTGAGCCGAGCATATTATGGCTTTTGAGTCAAACTGCTTACCAAATTCAAAACATGTAAGCTATATAACCTTGGGTAAGCTACTTAACTTCCCTACATTCACCAAAAACCGGTAAGAATAATAGTAAGGTTCTTCAGAGGATTAAATAACATGTTGAGCTGTTAGCACTATGCATAGAAAGCAGTAAATAGGCAAAAGAAGTCATCTCCAATATCTACTCCAATGTTCAGAAGTCAGCATAAAATAAGCACTTAATAGTTCCTGGAAGAAACCAATGAAATAAGGATTACCAAAACTCTGAATGTATTACACCGCTGCTATGAAATATAAGGCAAATTCTTAAGGCTCTTCTGAATCAAAGAAAGATTAAATGTGTTTTAAAATGTTGTACGTATTTTAATACAATTTAACTATCAATAAAAGCATTTATATTGAACTCAAATTAACAAGACCTAAGTGAGTTTACTGTTTTTTTAATTGAGTAAACAGAGTTCTAACACTTCTTTTAAAAAGAAAAAAATAGGGACAACTGGGTGGCTCAGTGTTGGTTAAGCCTTTGCCTCGGCTCAGGTCATGATCCCAGGGTCCTCGGATGGAGCCCCACAGGCTCTCTGCTCAACAGGAAGCTTGCTTCCCCCTTTCTCTCTGCCTGCCTCTCTGCCTACTTGTGATCTCTGTCTGTCAAATAAATAAATAAAATCTTTTTAAAAAATGAACATCAAATACCAAAAGCAAATAAATATGAATTTTGGAAAAGTATTACTGCATCAAAGTAAATCTTCTTTTCATGAATATTTATGTCAGTGTTACTTAAAAAAGAAAAAAATGTTAATCCCTCCAAATAAGAAATCTTGGAAAAATTTTTAGAAAATGAGAATATCTAGAATCAACAAGGAATTCTCACAAATGGAGTTAAACAACCGAACAATAAAGGGGAAATTCACATAAAAGCAAATTCAAATGGCCAAAATAAAAAAAGATCCTCATCCTTTTGGAAAGCAATCTAGTTATATCTTTTAAAAATAAAAAATACACTTTTATAATCGAATAATAATACCCTTTCAGAAATCTTATCTCATAGAAATACAAGCACCAGTTCTTTAAGATAATTATGTTTTGGGGAAGAAAGATATACATTGTTTATAATAGCAAAATTTTAGGAAACAAAGGGAATACGTGTCATTGTTGAAATGTTTAAATTAAATGAGGCATGAAATATAATATAGTTAAGCCTGTTCAGCTGTTTTTGAGGGACTGCTACAATGTACTAGGAAACTACAGTACAAAGTGATTAATATGGTTCCATGTTCTTAGTTGCCAAACTAGTATATCTTTTGCCATCTTCATTTAAAAAAACACACACAAAGCAGCATACACATCTAGCTAACTGTGATGAGGTGAAAAGGATACAGGAAAAGGTTATTCAACAATTCCACTGACAATACATTTGGAGTGAGGGGCATGAGTTTACTTGTGTAAGGTAGTAGATAAAAGAATAATTATGACTGTGGGATTTCATACACTTTTTGTTTTTAAACATAATCATTATTTCTTAGTCTGTGGGAAAATCAGCTATTTTGTGAGGGAGGGGAAAAAAATGCTATGGTCCCCTTTTATACAGGACCCAGTTAAACATCTGTAATTACATTTAACTCCTCAGTATACAATGCAGAAGTGGCTACACATTTACCTATGTATATTCATAAGCCTTAGTCCTCACAAATAAAGATGCTATTCCTTCTAGAAACATAATAAAAAAAAAAATACATCTTCAACATTATTTTTTGTCAGATGTGAACAAAATTAATAAATGCAACAGTTAAATATGAAAACCCTTCCAAAAATAGCTTCTATTTCTGTACACATCCTTGAAGTAACATTAAACAGCAATGATTTCCAGAAAGTATATTTTACCTTTACACTGAGTTTTAGGATTATTTTTAAAGCTGCTTATAAATACCATGTAGTCTTTCATAACATTAAATCAAGTCTGTGAAAATATGTCTAATGATGAGAATAGTAAAAAAAAAAAAATTTTTTTTCAATTATACTAAAAAAAACACACACACACAAAAATCTATCATTAACCATTTTTAAAGTGAAGAGTTCACCAGTTAAAAAATTTTTTGAGTTAACATTTTTAGTTCATACACAGAACCTTTTTTTTTTTTTTAAGATTTTATTTGTTTATTTGACAGACAGAGATCACAAGTAGGTAGAGAGGCAGGCAGAGAGTGAGAGAGGGAAGCAGGCTCCCTGCTGAGCAGAGAGCCCGATGTGGGACTCGATCCCAGGACCCCGAGATCATGACCTGAGCTGAAGGCAGCGGCTTAACCCACTGAGCCACCCAGGCGCCCCAGAACCTGTTTTAAAAAAGGAGGGAATTCTGAAATATGCTACAAAATGGATAAACTTGAGGGTATTATGCTATGTGCAATAAACCAGTCACAAAAAGAGTAATACTGTATGGTGTCACTTATACAAGATACCTAGAGTACTCAATGTTACAGAGACAGAAAAAGGAATGGTGGTTGCCACGGGCTGAGAGAGAGGAGAAACGAGGAATTATTGTCTAATGGGTAAAAAGTTTCAGTTTTGCAAGATGAAGAGTTATCAGGATGAATGGTGGTAATGTTCACACAGAATTACAAATGCACTCAATACCACTGACCTGTACACTTAGAAACAAGACAGTTAAGTTTTATGCTACATTTTTTTACCACAATAAAAAAATTTTGGAAAAAAAAACAACTAATTTATAATCATTCATTAACAATCCATTTAGCTCCAAAACCTCTAATAGTAATTGGAGTTCTAATATTTACATAATTCAGTCAATAAGAAGCAATCTAGAGATTCAACTTCCTGATAGGGTTATTAGGAAGCCAGCCAATTCTCTTTATACTTTAAGGAAGGAATAATACCAATTACCACAAATTCTTTCAGAAAATAGGAGGAAGGAACACTTTGCCATTCATTTAATGAGGCCAATGGTATTATCCCAATACCAAAGCCAGGGAAAACATGGACTAGTACCCTCATGAACTTCTGCAATGTCATTAAATAATAAAAAGCAAGTCTAATCAGCCAATATAAAAAGGATGATATATCATTATCAAATGAAAGCGCTCTCAGAAATTCAAGGGTGATTTAATATCTGAAAACTAACTGATACGCCATCATTAATAAATAAGGGAGAAAAAACCATATTATTGTTTCAGCAGATGCATAAATCAACAACGATTTATGATAAAAACTCTCAGCAAGATCAACTAACTAGAACTTAAATAAAAATTCAGAAGAAAAAAAAAATAAAAACCTAAGAAGAATTTTCAGCCAGCCAGGAACAGAAGAGAACTTCCTTGACAGGCAACATCATACTTAATAGTGGAGGAACTTCACCCAAGAATTAGAATCAAGGTAAAGGTTTCTACTCTCACCACTAGCATTTAAGTGTTGGGAGGAGGCCTGAGATCCCTAATCAATGTAATAAGACAAGAAAAAGAAAACATGCAGATAAGAAAGAAAGAGGTAAAAGTGTCTCTATTCACAGATAACATGATTATATATATATGGAAATTTCTAAGAAAAAAAAAAAGCATGTACTAGAACTAATAGTGAATTGGTATATACAGAATATTAGATGAACATATAAAAATCAATCGTATTTCTACATGCAAGTTATGTCAGAGGAAACAACTAAGAGAGGAAAGACTATCTGACTTTAGGGAGGTGAACTAGGGTGGAACAGAGAAAGGTAGGACAGAGGAACCCCCCCATTTTGTTATCTTTTATTACACTAAAATTTAAAATTATATTATCTGATACTGGTTTTTAAGCTGAATTTCTAGCCAAAGCCATTTTTACATGAAACTGTAAAGAGAACCCTAAAACACACCGAAAAGTACAGCTGAATTAAAACACAAATAAAAAGGAGTTCAGATGGCAGAGAAACAGGGAGACCCTAGGCTTTCCTTGTCCCTCGAACATAGCTATATTGAGGTCAGATCACTGGAACATCCAGGAAATCAATCGGAAGATTGGAAGAAGGACCTCCATGGTTGGAGTGAGATAGCATAACAAGTGCAAGGTACGTGGAAGTAAACTGGGGGAGAGAGAAGTTGCCACGCCCCGGAGGGAAGGGAACACTTCCTCAGGGAGAGAAAAGGGAGAGAGGGATAGAGTGGTTGAGAGAGTGTGACACAGGTTCACACAAGAAAACCTTTCAGACCACAGACTGGGGAACCAGGGAAACTGAGTGAGGCAGGTTTTTTGCAAATAGTGAAAGGACCTCAAGCTCTGAGGTTTCTCTCCACTCCTGGAGAAAAGGAAGGTTCTGGCCTGGAAGATCACGAAAGTTGTGTAGGAGAGATCATTCCCCTTCATGAAGTATATCTGGAAGAGGAATTACTGCCTTTCCAAGGACAAAAGACCCCGTAGGCACCAGCAAACGGCTTTTCACTGGCAGGGGACAAGGGTGGGCACAAAGGATGGGTAACCTAGTTGCTGCTTTTCACAGTGACATACCACAGATTCCGGACACTGTGCAGGTAGGGGACTGTTTTTCTGGGACAAAGGGCATTAGTCAGAGCACAGCGAGGCTTTAATCTGGAGGAGGGAGCAGATCTGAGTGGTATCAGCTCCTTTAAGATGTGGAGTTAAGCATCTGCCTTCAGCTCATGATCCCAGGGTCCCGGGATCGAGTACTGACTGCATGCGCTCCTTGCTCAGCAGGAAGCCTGCTTCTCCCTCTGCCTGCTGCTCCCCCTGTGTGTTTCTCTCTCTCTCTCTCTGACAAATAAAAAATCTTAATTAAAAAAAAAAAAAAGATTTGGAGTTTTGAACCCCAGCCACATGCCATATATCAAATGCAGGAGATTTTGGAGTTTTGAATCCCAGCTGCACCAAAGATAAAAAGCAGGAGAGCTGGGCGCCAAATTCACTGAGGGTCCTCACTTTTCTGTGAGAGTTTTCAGAACAGCAGGGTGTATGAGATTCTCTGTCTGGAGACAAGAGAGTAGGGTGGCATTTTAGCCTTCCTACCAACATGTTCAGACATGAGAGAGCAACAAAGTGGCCCCCAGTGGAAGTCGGAGCCAATGACATCCAATCCTGCCCCCATGTGCCTGGCACACATTTTTATTAATGGAGCAAGACTGACTCCAAGCCAGCACAGGGGGATCGCCCCCAAAAGAGCAACACAGGCAGCATATAACATGCACCAAGTCTAGTGCTTCAAAGCATTCCCTTCATCTGTGGTGGAAATAGGACCAGGCTGAATTTTTTCTGCCACCAGAATCAGGCTTACAGTTTTTTGCTTATTACTCTGTTTTTTCATTCCCTTCTCTCTCTTTCTTTGGATCAGGTGTCTTTTTTTCCTTTCTTATTCTTTTCTTTTTTTTTTCCTGTTCTTTTTCTTTGAAATCAGGCTTATAGTAATTTTTTTGATTATTTGGGTTTTTTCATTCCTTTTCTTTTACTCTTTTTTGTGAAGCAGGCTTTTCTGTTATTTTCCTTTCTCTTTCTTTCCTTTTTTCCATGCTTTTTTTTTTAAAAAAGATTTTATTCACTAATTTGACACAGAGAGATCACAAGCAGGCAGAGAGAGGGGAGTAAGCAGGCTCCCCACTGAGCAGAGAGCCCGATATAGGGCTCGATCCCAGGACCCTGAGATCATGACCTGAGCCGAAGGCAGCGGCTTAACCCATGAGCCACCCAGGTGCCCCTCCATGCTTTTTTCAACAAAAAAATCAAAGCACACCTAGAAAAAGGTCCAAATACTCCCCACTGCAAGAAAGGAGAAACTCTGCAGAGGACTGACCAGTGCAAAAGAGTAGCCAAATCCAACAGCAGAGTGCAAACACCATATACCAGAAACACTTCCTAAAGTATCAGGCCCTGGACAGTGTATTACCTCTTTTTTTTTTTTAATACAGCATTACTCTCAGGTGCAGGAGAGAGATATAACAAGCTTTCATAACACACAAAAGATAGAAACTTAGCCAAAATAAGATGAAGGAATCCTCCACAAAAGAAAGATCATGAAGATGTCACAGCCAGGGACCTCAAAACAGATACAAGCAAGGTATCTAAACAAGAATTTAGATCTACAGTCATAAGACTACTAGCTGGACTTGAAAAAAGCATAAAGACACCAGAGAAACCATCGCTCCAGAGATAAAGGACCTAAAAACTAGTCAGACCTAAACAAACAAACAAACAAATAAATGTGTGTGTGTGTGTGTGTGTGTGCATGCATGCTTTAACTAAGACACAAATAGACTAGACATAATCACAATGAGGAACTGAAGGAGCAGAGAAGAGGTCAGAAGAGGTGATACAGAAGATAAAATTATGGAAAACAATGAACCTGAAAAAAAAGAGGGAAAGAAAACTATTAGATCATGAAGGTAGACCTGGGGACTCCAATAAGCAAAATCATAACTCCCAGAGAAGAGCAAGGAAAGGAGGTAGAAGGTTTATTTGAACAAATTATACCTGAGAACTTCCCTAATCTGGGTATGGAAATAGGCATTCAAGTCCAAGAAGCACAGCAGATTCCCCTCAAAATCAACAAAAACAAAATCAACATCACGACATATCACTGTGAAACTTGCAAAATATAAAGATAAAGATAGAAGTCTAAAAGCAGCTAGGGAAAAAAAGATCCTTAACCTATAAAGGTAGACACATAAGGCTAAAGCATGCCTGTCAACAGAGACCTAGCATGCCAGAAAGCAGTGGCAATACATAGTCAACCTGTTAAATGGGGAAAACATGCAGCCAAGAATACTTTATCTAGCAAGGCTGACATTCAAAATAGGATGAGAGAGAAAGAGTTTCCAAGACAAACAAAAACTAAAGGAGTTTGTGGCCACTAAACCAGCTATGCAAGAAATATTAAAGGGGACATTTTGAGTGGGAAAGAGAAACCAAAAGTAACAAAGACTAGAAAGGAACAGAGTTAATCTATAGGAACAAGGACTTTACATGTAATACAATGGCACTACATGCATATCTTTTGATAATTACTCTGAATGCAAATGAAATAAATGCTCCAATAAAAAGACACAGGACATCAGAATAGATTAAAAAACAAGACCCATCTCTTGTAAGCATTATAAAAGAGTCAGTCATTTTAACCAAAAGACAGCTCCAGACTGAAAGTGAGGGGCTAGAGAACCATTTATCATGTTAATGGACATCAAAAAAAAAAGCTGGATGGGTCATCTGGGTGGCTCAGGTCATGATCCCAGAGTTCTGGGATCAAGCCCCATATCAGGCTCTTTGCTCGGCGGGGAGCCTGCTTCCCTCTCTCTGTCTGTCTCTCCGCCTACTTATGATCGCTGTCTGTCAAATAAATAAATAAAATCTTAAAAAAAAAAAAAAAGCTGGAGTAGCCATTCCTATATCCCTATATATCAGACAAACTAGATTTTAAACCATAAGAGATGAAAAAAGACACTATAGCATAATAAAGGGGTTCATTCAACAAGAAGATCTAACAACTGCAAATATGTATGCCCCCAATTTGGGAGCAGCTGAATATATGAAACAATTAATAACAGGGTGCCTGGGTGGCTCAGTGGGTTAAACCTCAACCTTCAGCTCAGGTCATGGTCTCAGGGTACCAGGATCGAGCCCCGCATCAGGCTATCTGCTCAGCAGGGAGCCTGCTTCCCCCGTTCTCTCTCTGCCTCTTGCCTACTTGTGATCTCTCTGTTAAATAAATAAAATCTTAAAAAACATTATTAAAAAAAATGAGTAATAAAGAACTCAACAATACTAATATAGTAACAGTAGGAGACTTTAACACCCCACTCACAGCAATGGACAGATAACCTAAGCAGACCAATGGGAAAAAAGGGCTTTAAATGACTAAATGGACCAGATGGACTTTACAGATATATTCATAACATTTCAATCTAGAGAAGGAGAATACACATTCTTCTTGAGTGCACATGGAACAGATTCTCCAGAAGAGATCACATACTGGGTGTCACATATCAGGTCTCAACAAGTACAAAAAGACAGAGATCACACCATGCATACTTTCAGACCACAATGCTGTGAAACTGGAAGTCAATTACAAGAAAATATTTGTAAAGAGCACAAATACATGGAAATTAAAGAACTTCCTATTAAAGAATGAATAGGTACACCACGAAATTAAAGAACAATTAAAAAAAAATGGAAGCAAATGAAACTGAAAACACCACAGTCCAAAACCTTTGGGAGGCAGCAAAGGTGGTCCTAAGAGGGAAGGATATAGCAATATAGGCCTTTCTCAAGAAGCAAGAAAAGTCTCAAATATACAACCTCCTAACCTTATACTTAAAGGAGCGAGAAAAAGAACAGCAAATAAAACCTAAATCCAGCAGAAGGGAAATAACAGAGATCAGAGCAGAAATAAATGAGAGTAATCAAAAGAACAGTAGAACAGATGAACGATTGGGGCGCCTCGGTGGCTCAGTGGGTTAAAGCCTCTGCCTTCGGCTCGGGTCATGATCCTAGGGTCCTGGGATCAAGCCCCACGTTGGGCTCTCTGCTCCGCAGGGAGCCCGCCTCCCTCCCTCTGTCTATCTCTCTCTCTCTGCCTGCCTCTGCCTACTTGTGATATCTGTCAAATAAATAAAATCTTTAAAAAAAACAAAAACAAAAACAGATGAATGAAACTAGAACTTGTTCTTTGAAAGAATTAACAAAACTGATAAATCCTTCAGCCAGACTTACCAAAAAGAAAAAAGAAGGGATCCAAATGAATAAAATCATAAATGAAAGAGAAAAGCTCACAACCAACACCATAGAAATACAAACAAAATATACGTAAGGGAATATTATGAGCAATTATATACCAACAAATTAGGTAATCTGGAAGAAATGGATAAATTCCTAGAAACATATAAACTACCAAAACTGAAAAAGGAAGATACAGAAAATCAGAACAGAACCACAACCAGCAAAGAATTGGAATCAGTAATCAAAAAATCTCCCAAGCAACAGGAAAGTTCTTTATAGATTCTGAATACTAGCCATCACAGGGCTAGATGGCTTCCCAGGGGAATTCTATCATTTAAAGAAGAATTAATACCTATTCTCCTGAAACTGTTCCAAAAAATAGAAAGGGAAGGAAAACTTCCAAACTCATTTTATGAGGCTAGCATTGCCTTGATCCCAAAAACAAAGACCCCACCAAAGAGGAGAATTACAGACCAATATCCCTGATAAACATGGATGCAAAAATACTCACCAAAATACTAGCTAATAGGATCCAACCGTACATTAAAAGGATTATTCACCATGACCAAGTGGGATTTATTCATGAGCTACAAGTTTGGTTCAATATCCACAAATCAATGTCATATACTACTTTAATCAAAGAAAAGGACAAGAATCATATGATACTCTGAACAGATGCAGAAAAAGCATTTGACAAAGTATAGTACCCTTGATCAAAACTCTTCACAGTGTAGGGATAGAGGGTACATACCTCAATATCACAAAAGCCATCTATGAAAAATTTTCAATGGGAAAAAACTGAGAGATTTTCCCCTAAGGTCAGGAACATGGCAGGGGTGTCCACTGTTGTTCAACAAAATACTGGAAGTTCTAGCCTCAGCAATCACACAAGAAAAAGAAATAAAATGCACCCTAATCAGCAAGGAAGAACTCAAACTTTCACTTCTCGCATACAACATGATACTCTGCAGAAAACCTGAAAGACTCCACCCAAAAAATTGCTAGAATTGATATAGGAATTCAGAAAAGTGGCAAGATATAAAATCAATGCACAGAAATCTGTAAGATTTCTATACACCAATAATGAAGCAGCAAAAAGAGAAATCAAAGGAATTGATCCCCATTACAAGTGCACCAAAAAACCATAAAATACCTAGGAATAAGCCTAACCAAACAGGTAAAAGGTCTATACCCTGAAAACTGTGAACGCTTATGAAAGAAATTGAGGAGGACACAAAAAAATGGAAAAACATTCCATGCTTATGGATCAGAAAAACAAGTATTATTAAAATGTCTATGCTACCCAAAGCAATCCACACATTCATACAATCCCTATCAAAAACCAGAATTTTTCTCAGAGCTGGAACCAACAATTCTAAAACTTATGGAGCCAGAAAAGACCCCAAACAGCTGAAGTAATGTTGAAAAAGAAAACCAAAAGCATCACAACTAGATTTCAAGCTGTACTATTAAAGCTGTAATCAGGGGAGCCTGGGTGGCTCAGCTGGGTAAGTGTCTGCCGTCAGCTCAGGTCATGAACCCAGAGTCCTGGGATCAAGTTCTGCATCCGGCTCTCTGCTCAGCGGGGAGTCTGCTTCTCCCTCTGCCCCTCCCCACTGGTCATGCTCACTCGCTCTCTCAAATAAATAAAATCTTTAAAAAAATAAAGCTGTCGGGGCGCCTGGGTGGCTCAGTGGGTTAAAGCCTCTGCCTTTGGCTCAGGTCATGATCCCAGTGTCCTGGGATCGAGCCCCACATCGGGCTGTCTGCTCCGCAGAGAGCCTGCTTCCTCCTCTCTCTCTCTCTCTGCCTGCCTCTCTGCCTACTTGTGATCTCTGTCTGTCAAATAAATAAATAAAACCTTTTAAATAAATAAATAAATAAAGCTGTCATCAAGACAGTATGAGACTGGCACAAAAATTGACTTACAGATCAGTGGAACAAAATACAGAACCCAGAAACATACCCTCAACTGTAAAAGACAATCTCTTCAACAAATGGTATTGGGAAAACTGGACACCCACAAGCAGAAGAAGGAAACTGGACAACTTTCTTACACCACACAAAAAATAAATTCAAAATGGATGAAGAAAGCTAAATGTGATACAGGAATCCAACAAAATCCTAGAAGGCAGCATGGCAGCAATGTCTCTGACATCAGCTGTAGGAACTTCTTACTAGACACGTATCTCAGAGGCAAGGGAAACAAAAGCAAAAATGAACTACTGGGACTTCATCAAGATAAAACATTCTGCACAGAAAAAGAAAAAATTCAACAAACCTAAAAGGGAACCCAAAGAATGGGAGTAGGCATTTGCAAATGACATATCAGATTAAGGGTAGTATCCAAAATCTATAAAGAAGTTGTCAAACTCAACAACCAAAGAACAATTAATCCAGCCAAGAAAGACTTTTCTCCAAAAAAGACATACAAATGGGTGACAGATACACGAAAAAATTCACATCGTTCATCATCAGGGAAACATAAATTAAAACCACAATGAGGTGCCACCTCATACCTGTCAGAATGGCTAAAATGAACAACTCAGAAAACAACATACGTTGACAAGGATGTGAAGAAAGGGGAACCCTCTTAGTCTGGGAACCCTCTTACTTTGAGAAAGCAAAGTGGTGCAGACACTCTGGAAAACAGTAATGCAGGATCCTCCAAAAGTTAAAAATAGAACTACCCTAAAACCTAGCAATTGCACTACTAGGTATTTTTCCAAAGGATATAAAAATAGTGATTCGAGGGGTGCCTGGGTGGCTCAGTGGGTTAAAGCCTCTGCTTTCAGCTCAGGTCATGATCCCAGGGTCCTGGGATCGAGCCCCACATCGGGCTCTCTGCTCAGCAGGGAGCCTGCTTCTTCCTCTCTCTCTGCCTGCCTCTCTGCCTACTTGTGATCTCTGTCTGTCAAATAAATAAATAAATCTTAAAAAAAAAAATAGTGATTCGAAGGGGCACATGCACTCCAATTACATATAGTAGGAAGAAGATGTGGTGTGTATACACACACACAGAGGGGGGAAGGGGGGGGAGGAGAGGGGGAGAGAGAGAATGGAATATTACTCGGTCATCAAAAAGAATGAGGGGCACCTGGGTGGTTCAGTGGGTTGAAGCCTCTGCCTTTGGCTCAGGTCGTGATCCCAGGGTCCTGGGTCCTGGGTCCTGGGATCAAGCCCCGCATCAGGCTCTCCCCACTCGGTGGGGAGCCTGCTTCTTCCTCTCCCTCTGCCTGCCTCTCTCTGCCCACTTGTGATCTCTGTCTGTCAAAATAAATAAATAAAATCTTAAAAAAAAAAAAAAAAAAAAGAATGAAATCTTGCCATTTGCAACAATGTGGTTGGACCTAGAGTATATTATGCTAAGTGAAATAAGTCAGTCAGAGAAAGACAAATACTGTTATGATTTCACTCATATGTGGAATTTAAGAAACAAAACAGATGAACACAGAGGATGGGAAGGAAAAATAAAGTAAGATCAAAACAGAGGGTAGCAAACCATAAGGGACTCAAATATAGGCAACAAACTGAGAGTTGCTGGAGGGGAGGTACATAGGGTTATGGGGTTAATTGGGTGATGGGCATTAAGGAGGAGATTGTCTTTTTTGATGTAATGAGTAGTGGATGTTATATACAACTAATGAATCACTAAATTCTCTCCCTGAACCTAATAATACATTATATGTGAACTAATATGTATTTTTAAAAAGTTTTAAGAAAAAAAAAACACTAATGAGAGCCTATAACTCAACCTCTTTCCTTCCTGCTGAATTAATCTGGCAGAACCCTAGTGTGCTCGTCAACATTTTTATAAATGATTGATCACAACAACAGAATATTTCTAAGATGATGATATAAACATTTATTTTAAAAGAAGGTTGTTCCACCATCTTAAATAAGTACACACAGTAAAAAGCAGTGGAAAACTAGATAGACAGGTCTATTGTGTACTAGTCATTGACAATTATACAGGTCAATGAGTGCCTACCATATGGGCTGCATGGTACAAGACACTAAGAGTAAGACCCAGATCCTATTTCTCTGAAGAGGATTTATATGTAATAAATAACTTATTCTGATTCTTACTGAGATGTTTTCACCTACACCTAGCACCTGCTATTTTTATTCTTTTTTACTAGGAGGTTTAATAAAAAAGGGGGAAACATATAGGTCTACAAATGCTGAGTTAGAACCAAGGAGTCCTAATGTTTTAGAATTCTTAATTTTTTGAATTTTACAGAGGAAATACAGGGCATGTATATGCTTACATTGTAATCCTAGAGTATTCGAAGGAAGTACACTGTATTTGTTTAGAAACATTAGCAATCCTTTAGTGAATTAGACCATTAATATTCTATGGATAATCAAACTAAGTGTAATAAGAAGTAGTAACTGCACAACTCTTCAAGTTGTGTTTTATTTGTCAAATTAGTTTATGTGAAAAGCTAAAGGGTAAAATCTTTAGTTTTCAGGAGTTTAGGCATTTGGAATGGCCATCTAAACATGAGGCTCAAAGTACATATAAATCTATAAAGAATAAAAAAAAGTAAAATCTACTATATATTTAGGTTGTTACTGTAAAATATGTGATGGCCTTTGAACAGATAGTAATTTATAACCGTGTGTTATTTCCCCATTACCACTTATATAATCTTGAGCAAATTTCTATCCTAAAGAAAACGTAAGTAAAATACAATTAAGACAATTCTAATTTTCTGAGTAATCTATTTCATATTCTACCAACTGTTAGCAGTACATCATTAAATTCTGGGCCTATAAACAAAACTCTACATTAAAAGGAAAAAAAAAAAAGCCACCACACCCAAAAAAACCCTCTATCTTCTATCATCTACCACAGCAAAAAATAACACAGGATGTCAAGCAAGATCCTGGACTCAAACCCAAACAATTTGTTCAGAATTACAAGTTGATCTTTATGTTTATTATGGAAAATAGGCTCACTCATGATTCACAGACATGTGGTTTACATTTATCTAAAAACCCAAAGAATGATCTCCTTTTATAAGATGATTTAGAAGAATTACTGAGTAAATACCCTATTTAACAATTTAAGAACATAAGAAGTATGAAATTCAAACAGGAACCCATTTGCAAAGGAACCCAGTTTTCTGTTTACACATATATCAGCATGGATCTATATATACATATATGGTCATACCCCAAGATGTTAATTCATTTATTTGCAATTTTAAAAAGGAAATGAAGCCATCCTAATTACTATATATGGTAACAAATATACAGCTTCATTAGATGCATTACAAAAGATGTAGGAGTTTCAATGAGTCATCTGACCATAACTCCATTTCTCACATCAATTCTTTTTGGTTATGGTACAATAGTTTTGGAGAACTTGAGGATTTTTAGAAACATACATCATTATAACAGAAAGACCTATATACAAAGTAGCTAAGAAAATCCTTTATAATACCCTAGTATTTGCAAATACAGTAAATTCTTTCATGCCTTAGCAAGTCAAGATATCACTATGTTCCATAAAGCTGCCCTTAATATTCTTGAAACATTAACACTTTTCCAAAACTACTACAACAACCAATTATAGTCAAACGTAGCCATCAAATTACAAACCTCCTGTATTCCAAGGCAAAGATAATAGATGCTGTCAGGTGCATAACTCTCTCCATTTGGCCGTCGGATCTCATTGACAAAATGGGCTAACCCATAGTTAAGCTCAGCTGTGGTGTGAGAGAGCAGATCCTCTTTTAACTTTACTGATTTAGCTAAAAAGAGAGGAAAAAATTAGTAATTATTATTTACTCTTAAGATTAAGAAACTTTCTGAAATTAATTTATACTATATAAGAACTATATAAGAATATAAGAATTTATACTATATAAGAACTATATACTATATAAATACTTTAAAGTAAAATAAAAGCTACTTAAATGTACTTAACATATTGTAAGCTACATTCATTTTTTTTAAAGTAAAGGTAGTTATAACAAAAATCTTGAATTGAAATACAATGTAGAAGAAACAAAATCAGAACACTTACGAGATTTTAGCTCATCTAATACCAGAAGATCTTCATCAAGTTGCCTAGTTTTGACCCAGTGTTTCCATGCATTTACACCATATGTATATTTGAAAGGGAAGGTGCATTCTGAATTGTCAGAACTATCATCATGAGACTGGTATCCTGATACAGCTTTTCTTTTGGCTCCCTATTAGTAAAACACCACTGTAAAATCTTTTTGTAAAAAAACCTGTTATTATTTCATGACTTTATGTAGGCCATCTCTCAACAAATGCAAATCAAGAGAAATATATTTATATGCTTAGAACTGATTGGTATTCCAGAATCTGAGAATAGTTACTTGAAATATACCTCCAGGAATGCCATATTTCTACATAAACCATCTTGTATAACAAAACCATTTTAACTTCTGCTGTGAGAGTCACTGATAAGGAAATAATTAAATCTAAAACACAATTAGAAAATAATCTGAAAAGGATTCTAAATATTAATGTAAGGAGAAATTGAACTTTCCAGTAATTCCAATAATGGAGAATGACCACTCAAGCTCCTTATGCTGTCATGATGGCATTATTTACTGCATAAAAGTTTTAAATTTTGATGTAGTACACCTAATTCACCTATTTTTTCCTGCTACTTCTTGTACTTTTGGTGTCGTATCGAAGAACTATGCCTAACCCAAGGTAAAATGATTTGGGCGTATGTTTTAAGAGTTTCGTAATTTTAGTTCTAACATTTAGAGGTCTATTACCCATTTTGAGTTAATTTTTGTATGGCATCAAACAGGAAACCAACTTCATCCTACTGCAAATACTAACTCCTTTTTCAGTTTTTTCTTTCTTTGTGGGGAAATTTGTGAAAGTCGTATTTTTTCTTTTGATCCTGCTTTAGGTTGCAAATAATAGCAGAAAAAAACAGATCACTAGAAAATAGCCTTACTTCTTGTCAAGAATTGAGTTTACTTTCTCAGCAACAATGTCAACCTTTGTCAGGATAAAATTATAAAGGAAAATTAAATGGCAAAAACATTCAGTCTTCTGTAAAGTTACAAGTAAATCTGAGACTTTTTTATTACTTAGAAACGAAGTAATAAAGACTAACTCTTAAAGCCTTTTTAAATCTAGGGGGAAAAAGTCTTTCCATAGCCTCAGGCACAACTGTGGCTCACTATATCCTTGCTCCACCCCTAAAGAGCTAACACTACATGGGGCACCTGGGTGGCTCAGTGGGTTAAAGCCTCTGCCCCAGGGTCTGGGGGATTAAGTCCCGCATCGGGCTCTCTGTTCAGGAGGGAGCCTGCTTCCCCCTCTCTCTGTCTCTGCCTGCCTCTCTGCCTACTTGTGATCTCTCTCTCTGTCAAAAAAATAAATAAAATCTTTAAAAAATTAAAGAAAAAAGAGCTAACACTATAGAGACAGTAGTTAATGCAAAAATACTATTAATTCATACCTTTTTTTTAGATCGAGGTCTAGGCTGTTCCTCATATTCTTCTCCAAAAACAGGTGGTAATAAAAATTCATTTTCCATATCAAGCTCTTCAGCAGCTGGCAATCAAATGAGAAGAATTTTTATTTACAAATATAACAGCACAGGTTTACAATACATAAACACAGCCAACAAAGAACTAATCACAGAATATAAACAAGTACCTATATATGGAAATAACCTATGCTGCAGGGAGGGTGAAAAGAAAAGGTCTATGAGTTCTGATAAACCCTATTTAGACCCTTAAAGAAAACATACGTATAATGAATAACATGAAATTTTCGTGGAAATGTATAAAATCAGAAAAACTATTGCAACCTGAAATTCAATTTTAAGATCTAAATGGTCTCAGTACAAATCTGTTTCAACATATCAAATCTTTTCTCAAAATAAAATGCTTTACGTTCTACTGGGTGTGCTTATTAGCCATCAATACATTAAGAAAATAATGAAAACTAGAACGTTTCTTTTGTAACAAAAGACCTGCAAATAATTTTTTCCTTTGAAGATGAATTTTTTAAAAAGTCTTATGAAAAATACTATCAGCATTTTATTTAATTTTTTAACAAAGAAACAACCACTTCTTTATCCCTTTCTCTATCTACTAAGTTTTCTATAATAAATTACTTTGAGAAAGTATCTTTTTAGGCTCTAAGATATTCTCTTTAAGTCACTTCAATTCAATCCCATGCCTTATTTCAGAAATTAACTGTTGAGTTTTGAGTTAAAAAAAAAAAAAGACAAATATAAGCAGTAAAGGCAAGAGCATTAACATTAAAGGATTAATAATCATAACTAAATTCCATAACTGTAGTTCACACTTAAAGAATAAAATAGCATTTTGAGTACCTCTGGGGAAATCTATTTCGATATCCAAATCTGGTTCGTATGGTACATCAGGCATATTAGACTGTGTCTCTGGGTCAGAGTTCTTCAAGAGATCAGAACCAATTATGTCTGTTTCAATAATTACACCTGTAATCAATTCACAGTATCATTAGAAATCAAAATAGAAGAACCTTAACAGTACCTATATTTAATCTGGCAAAGGACGTCATTTATGTAAACATAAAACAAGAATATATTAATATGTCACAAAAAGAAAAGGTATATAGCCATCTTGAAATGTGAACACTTGTAAATTTTATAATTGTTAAATAATCATGAAGACAAAGAAACTTAATCCTTTAGGTTTCTGACTCTCCTTTTTCAAAAGTTAATAGGCATGCTTTGATAGTAAACCAACTCTGGAAGGCAGAGTATTTCTAAAAGCAATCTCTTGTCAAAAATAAACTAATGAGGGTGGATTTTCAATACTCTTTGAATTGTGACCTAGGTTTTCTGTATCATTCAATTACAACTGCTTTCCAATGTTTTGATCAGTTGTTTTCAAACATTTTTATATGGTAATACACAGTAAGATACGCATTTTATCCATTTCAAGGTGGTGATAGGCTACAGAAAGACAAACAGACACAGACACGGGAAACAAAAGTTTCACAAAACAGTATCCTTTTGATGAGATTCACCTAACATTTCCCATTTCACTTCATTAAATAACAAATAAAACCACTGGTTGCAACCCACTACATAAATTTGTAATAAAGGCCTCCACAAACACTGTCACATTATGAAATACATAAAATTTGTTATGTCTCTGTTATCCTCTAGGGTAATGGGAACTAGGCAGCTCATGGTTGAAAAAGGACCCTACGTGTGACCTGAGGAGTGAGGGTAGGAATAAATACTCTTTAAGAGAATCATCTACAACTTACCTACGCTATGCCATTTGGCAAACATGCCTTAACAGAAGATAGGATAAATCCCAGTAGATAATGCAAATTATTAAGTATAACCAACAAAACAAAACTGGGGCTAACCATTACAAAATAAGAGTTCGGATCATTATTAACGATAATAAGTTATTTTTGTGTCTGAGCTAGTACATTAAAACAGGAATTACTGAGTTGATCTTATAAGTCAAATCCTGTCACAATTAAAATCGGAAACATACAAATCATACAAATTCCTGCTTAAAACTGGGCATGGCATTAAAAGAGCATGTGGCTAGAGAGAGTACTGATCTCTTAACACAAAAACACATTTTTGTTGCAATGCTTGCCCCCCCAACAACAACTCCCATATCAAGTTGAAACATATGGGAACATACTATAATAATTGTAACACTTACTGAAAACCAATGATACACTTAATGACAGAGAGAAATATACTGCAACTCACTGTTGATGTTGGCAGCTTCTGTTTTCCCCTCATCTTCAGTCATCATATCTGTCATTGTAAGCAACTCTGTATCAAGAGGATCTGAAGAAACTTTGCTTTTTAGCTCCTCAGCCACTGCAGGGATCTTCTCACTGCTACCCAATGAGGCAGGCAGAAAAACAGGAACCGGCACCTATTAACCGAAGTATTTACTGTTAGGTTTACTCAACATTAGAAAATAATTTTCCAGGGGTGTCTGGCTGGTACAGTCAGTGGAGTGTGGGACTCTTGATATTTGAATTTTAAGTTGGAGCATCATGTTGGGTGTGGAGACCTCTCAAAAATAAAATCTTAAAAAGGTGGGGTCGGCAGGAGAGAGGGTACTGCCTGGGTGGCTCAGTGGGTTAAACATCTGCCTCAGCTCAGGCCATGGTCCCAGGGTCCTGGAATCCAGCCCCATATCAGGCTTTCTGCTCAGCAAGGAGCCTTCTTCTCCCTCTCCTTCTGCCTTTCTCCCCCCCTCCCTCCTGCTCTTCCTTGCGCTCTCTCCCATAACTAAATAAATAAATAAATAAATAAATGTATGTATGTATATATGTAATTTGCCAGATTAAAAATTATTCTGACACATGATCTTCTTTATAATAACACACCGGATAAAAGCTTTGGAAAAAACACATACCAAAACTAAGTTGTCAACTGTAACAAAGAAAGCCCAGAAAATAAGCAACTACTTTTTGAAATAAAAATTAAAGAAAAATAATTTTTGAGATACCTCTGTCCCCCAGGGGACTACGATAGTCAAGCCCTGGCACAGCGTCTTTACTGCAAGTGATTTAGGACAAAATAATGTAATGATAATTCATATGAAATTCTATTCCATGTTTCAGTTTTTTAAACCTTACAACTTCACCAATATTTTTCTCTAAAATGAACTCAAACATAAAACACTATATATATGCATAAAGCAGACACAGACATTTGCCGAACTTCACCTTTAAAGATGAACATACACTTGTTAAACACAAAGCAAACATCGACAGATTCAACCAAACCCTAAGTTAACTGGTGAAGGCAAAGACTCAAACCCTGTTCTACTACTTCACTAAGGTAGGAATTACAACATTCTTCTCCCACCTACTGCCTGATAAACTCCCAAAATGGGAAAAAAATAAATAAATCAAGTTAAAATCCAACTTACAGGAACAGGAACTGTAGTAGGAACAGGAATATTCTGACTGTACATGTGCATAGGTACTGGGATATACACAGGCACAGGGATAGGCACTGGAACATATTCCGTCTTCCAATTATCATCTGAAAATACAAAATGTGTTTATGGAGCAATGTTAAGTAACACACATAATTACTCAATGTTCAAACAATTTGGTAACAAAAGAATTTAAGTGCCTCGTTTCCTTTTTAAGAGAAATTTCTGGTTTTCACAAAATCAGGTAGGGTAAAAACAAAACTAAATACAGTAACTGTTTAAATGAAGAGAGAAAAACAGAATTTAGGCCTTTTTCTTAATACAAAGAAAATGTCCCTTAGAAACATTATGCAGATCCAGACAGCCTATCATTTTCCACTCATATTCCCTGTAAAAAGATTTACTTAATCAAACAATTAGAATACATTTAAATCTCATAAAAACATATAATTGAATGATACCATCTCATTCTGACAAGGAAACAGAATTGTTAACAAAACAGGTCACATTTACAGAGATGATTTTTCAGAGATTACTGTACCTTGAGGGAATCTCAGCCCCAAGGAAATTTTGGATAAAGTGCTTTTTCATTTATGACATAATATATACTCTGAGCCTTTAACAGAGATTGATTTTCATTAATTGTATTAAATAATATGCTGTATTCTCAAGGTAATGTCTAAACTTAGATAAGCAAAATCAACAGAAAATGACTAAGTGACTAAACAGATACATTCCGTAGCCTATTTGAGAAAAGCATGCGTTTTCAATAAGAGAGGTGTAAGTATAGGGAAGCATGTAACTTAATTTTTTCCTAAAATTACCTGTCTGACAAGATTTGGTCTGCATATGAGGTTTACAGTAAGTAGCTTTTGTCATTGTTAAAGGTTTGCAAAGAACGGCTTTGTTCTTCATTTCTTTGTTAGGTGTTGGAGAGGGGGGTGGTGCTGAACCCTACAGAGGAAACAAAAAGAAACATTTTATTTTTGCCTCTAATTTTTATTACTTCCTGGTGTTAATGAATATCTGGTTTCTAGGTCATGTGGAGCGAACACACAAAAGTTTAAGACTATAAACAAATTATGTTATTATCATTATGTTTACTATAGTCTTAACCTGAAAGGATCAAAGTCAATCTGTCCTAACTACTGACAAAGCAGGAGAAATCATTCATTCTATAGAACTGTGTGACCTTCAGTAGATATTTTTTTTTAAAATAAGACAATTTTCACTTTTAGGTAAAAAATACAATATTAGCCTATTTTTTGAAAATAATTAGGTTCTTTAAATTTATTTAAGAAAGACAAAGTTCTTAGTTATGGCCAACACACCAGTTCCCTCTATTGGATAAACACCTTATATATGTTACTAAATTTTAAAAGATTAAAAAAAAAAAGATAAAAAGAATTACGATAAATACTATCAAACTTCAAACTATTTTTTATATCCCAGCAACTGCAATTTCAGAAACCTGTCCTAGATCATAGTCTCTAAGATGTTTTCACCACATACACTGCAGCATTATTTGCAGTTGAGAACACTGACCACCCCCCCACCTCCAGGGCAACACACAATCAATCTAAAATAAGCTAAAGATCTATCTATAAGGGACTAAACATAGGGGTTTCTCTGTACCACCTATTGATACTGGAAAAAAGGTACAGAATATAGAATATTTGGGGTACTTAATGTCTAGACAGTCACCATGAACAATTCAGTGAATACAGAACCATTACTCCCAAAGGAAATAAAAGGTTAGGTTCCTACAAGCCTTGGGTCACAACACTTTCATCAACACATCAATACATAACAGTATTTCTGTTCCAACACTCGATTTCATATATATTTGTCACAAATAATTATGCTCAGTGTTTGTAACACATGATTACAGCATTTTTGTGTACCACAGTGTACTAGATTATTAACTCTTTCACTCAGATGTGTACAGATACAGTACACACACACTATATGGTACAAATACTCAGTCCTGTTAACACATACTGTATATTGTACACTAATGTAAATAAAGTTCTGGGGACAAAACAGAGTAAACATTGTACATTTTATAAAATATTAACATCTTACTCTTAGTGGACATGCAGGATGTACAATGGGGCAGTGCACTGTGTGGTTAAACCTCTCAACCTTTGGCGTGCCCATAAAAACCAAGGGAAAGGTTGATGGCAATTATTCTGCAGAATAGGAAGAAGTCAGTGACTTAGTAAGAGAAGAAGAGGGGGACATGGTAACATCTGGCAGTTTCTACCTCAAGAGTTTGGCTTTTATGATTTGTTGAATATGTCAGTGCTTTTGCCTCCCAAACTGACTTCACAAAAATATGTCAGCCTTGTCTGCTTGGTTTTTCACCTCTAATGTTTTAAGCGTCTTTATAAAAGAGGTAACCACAGTAGTACTCAAATTGGAGGCTTTGTTCAAGCATAGAGTCATATCCTTCCATGCCACTGACAATTCTTCCCAAGGCAGAATTCCATTTCAATATTTTGAATATTGGAATATTCCATTCCAGTATTCCAATTATTTTGGCCATTGTTAGAGGAGTCTTGGACTGACTTTCATCACTGAATCTGATACCTTCTTTGGCCCTCTAGCCAAATCGATGGGCTCTACTGCCTTCTCTACCAAACTTCCTCCACATCTTCCTACACAGTCCCAAAGCCTTCTTCACTTACTTGGTGTAATATACATTACGTTTTTTATACTTTTTTTTTTTTTTAATTTTCTGTGACACCTTCAAAAAACTTCGAAATTTTTCATACAGCCTGGTCAAACATTTTCCCAACAATTATTCAGGGTAGCCTGCTTGATGCTGTCCTAAATAATGTTACAGATGATGACTAACTTCCAATAATCTCTCAGGGTGGGGTTTTTGTTGCTGTTATTGATGCTGAGAGCCTCAAACTCTTTCTCGTGAAGTAGGTCTTAAAAGCTTTAATTATGCGCTGATTGAGGGGTTGGATGAGAGAGAGAGTTTTTGGGGGCATAAAGAGAACTACACTGAGACAGGCATTTTTGAATTATTCAAGGCAATGGAAATTACCCAGTAATAAAAACTTCAAATGCAAGGTTTTCATGGCGGAGACAATGTTCAACTTCTAGGATAAAGCAACTGGAGAACCAATCACAGAATATTTTAGATACCATTCATGCTTTTTTGTTCCACCTCCAGTAGACTAGCATACACTTCAGTTTTTTTCCTGGAGTTTTCATGGATTTGGGGCTCTATGCCCAGGCAGGGTCCATAGAAGTTATCCTTGGCACTGGTACACAATAGCAAGGTTGCATGGTTTCTAAATGATTTAAAGTCAGGGGCTTTGGAGACCACTTGTATTCTACACATTCATTTGCCACTGATCTTGTTAAAGCAAGCCAGTCCCATCAGCACTGAAAACCTTCTTGACTGTGTATCTTTTTTACCTGTGTTAACACTTAGCTGGTATTCTTCCAAAGCATCCTGGTCCTGATCAGCAGAACCCACCTCGTATCCAAGTTTATTATTTTTCATACCATTTTGCTTGAAATGTGTGAGCTAGCCAGCAGAAGGCAAGAAAAGTTTAACATTTTCCTGATACACGTTGTATATAAGCTGAAAACTTCGTAAAGAGGCGTTTCGCTTTTTTTTTTTTTTTTTTAGTCCTAAGTCCATGAATCCATAAATATAATCACTCTTCCTTATTTTCCATAGCTTCACCATGTACTACAGAATTTACTTCAGTACTCAGGAGTTGCCTCATCTGCAGACTGGTTAATTTCTTATTCCTTTTTTAAGTGTATCATATTGTTGATTCACAAACATTAAACTCACTGCCAACTGAATGAAGCTTACCTAATAGGCATTATTTCTTCCATAAGACACAGAGCAGCCTTCCTGTGTTTAGGAACATCAGATAGGGCTTTTTAATACTATGCATTAACAGTGGATTTTTAAAAGCAAAATCACCCAAAAAAAAAAAAAAAAAAAAGGACAAAATATGCAAAAGGTGGTACTAATTGACTATGAAAAGGACACCTGCTTATAGGATGAGGTGAGACAAAAAGGGAAAGCCTTGCCTTGTTCCACCTCAACAAGAAGATGTGCTATGCCTCAGGAGACTCACGTTTTTCACCACCCTGTACATGTCTGCAAATTTCTTTGAAAGTGCCATGGGTATTGATTTAGGGGTTACAATTTTAGAAAATAGGTAAAAATTTGCAAATATGAAGGATGATCAACTGTACTTAAGGCACTTACTGTTTAATAAATTTACCTGTGCATATTTAAAGGTGTGGAAATTTTTTAAGACTGTTTCAGGTAGATATCTCATTTGTATATTATTTGTATAATGTATATGGCAAAGGAGCCGGTACTATTCTAGATTCATCAGGATTTCAAACTACATTATTAATCAGCTAAGTAAAAGAGCTATGAACAAGGAGCTAGAGAACTTAGTCCTAAAACTGTGTGTAAAATCGGGCAAGTGTAACTAACATCGGGCAAGTGACTCAGTCACTTCTGTCTCAATTTCCTCAACTGTAAAATGGGAAGAATAATTTAACAAATCGGTATTGAGTATCTACTATATACTAAGACTAGGTAAGCTTGGTCCAAGATGGAAAATACCCTAGAATCCCCACATATGAACAAGAGGTCTAAAATCATATATATCGTAGATTACTCGATGTTTTACCTCCTGTCATTTAGAAACATTACATCATGTCAATTAAACTACGCCACCTGGTGAAGACCTACACTTGATAATACTTTATACTTTTTTGCTTGTCAACAAGCAAGATCTCCTTCTATTTATAAAGAATACTGAAGGAGGGCCCAAAATAAAATTATAATGACAAAAGCTACCATCTGTTCAGTACTACTTGCTTCATGCCAGAGACTATGTGCTACAATGTGTACCCCTCAAAATTCATGTTGAAATCTAATACTCAATGTGATGGTATCTGAAGGTATGGCCAATACATGGAGATTATATCATGAGAGCAGAGGCCTCATAAATGGGATTAATGCCCTCAAAAAAGAAATCTTAGAGATGCTCACCCCTTTCCACCATGTGAAGACAGTGAAAAGATGACTATTTATAAACCTGGAAGCAGGCCCTCACCAGACACTGTTAACTGCTTGCAACTTGATTTTAGACTTCCTAGCCTCAGAACTGTGAGAAATAATTTGTTTGTAAGCCACCTCAACTATGGTATTGCTATAGCAGCTCAAATGGACTAAGACATTACATGAAGCACCAAATTTACATAACTTATGAAATGAGTTATTTAATTCTCCTAACACTACAAGAGGTAAGGGTAAGCCTTTTAATCACTCCTACTTTACAGATGAGAAAACTAAGGCTCACAACCCAGGGGCGCCTGGGTGGCTCAGCTGGTTAGGCAACTGCCTTCGGCTCAGGTCATGATCCCAGAGTCCTGGGATGGAGTCCCGCTTGGGGATCCCAGCTCCTCGGGGAGTCTGCTTCTCCCTCCGACCTCTCCCCTCTCATGCTCTCTCTCAAATAAATAAAATCTTAAAAAAGAAGAAGAAGAAGAAGAAGTTACACAACCCGGGAAAGATGATAAAGCTAAAAGTTCTAAGGTCAGGATTCAAGTAAATTCACCTAACACCAAGGCCTATATTCTAAACTACTATACATACTGCCTGTATGAGGTCTGGAACGTAGCAGTTACTATGCATTTAATACTTACTATGTGATAACACTGAAACAGGCACTATCTTCATCCCATTTTAAAAACAAGAAATTCACACAAAGAACTTGTGTAAAGGGACTTGTCCAAAATTATACAGCTAAGCTTTCACCCTTTGAAGTTTATAGGCTGGCAATTTAAAAATTTCAAAAGCTTACAAGGAAAAGATGGGAGAGGGCTTTTATAAGACAAAAGGCAATAACTGCAGTGGCACACTGACTTACCCCTCCCCTAGTCATACAATGTGGTTCCAAGTTGCTATGTGAGGAAAAAAGATTTGATATTATACTGACAGAATGTGGGCCTTAAAGCCTTGGTCAAAAGCTTACATATTTGAAACAAGGTTGTAAGTTGCCTTACAGCTACACAAAGTTAACAAAATATGGAGTGACCATCTTTATATTCTTCAATCACGGGTAAGTGTCTGGTATTAAAATGAGATGAATTCAGCTGAATACTTTAAAATATTTCTGAATTATCCGATTTTAAATACATTTCCATAAGGGGGGGGGTATGACATATAGGGGGAGAAAGCAAAGGAGAATGCACTCTTACTTACCTAGGATTCTTAACTATTAACATCAAAAATAAAAACTGAACAGAATAATGTAGATCACCAATTGTTCATCTATGTCAATGATTCTAAATTGTGGTTACATATTAAAATCATCTGAAGAACTTTCCAAAAACACAGAATTTCTGAGTTGGAGCCTAGGCATTGGAAATTTCTGAAAACTCCCCAGGTGATTCAAATGTGTAGCCAGACCTAAGAACCACTGATTTATTCTTTCTTACCAGGATAAAAACTAGTTCAGAGACTTAATATAATGCCAAGAAATGACTCCTATAAAGCTTCCTTGGTAAGGATGCCAGAAATACCAGTATTCCAACACTGCTGATTATTGTTACTTGACCTACAAGAAGACAGGCTCACTGTGCCTCAAAATGTACCAAAACATTCGTTGCTGCTTCTCTTTATTCATTACAGATAAAGGGACACTTTCAACCTATAAAAATTCTTCAAATGCTAACATAAAAGCAGAATGTGATGTATTACACCAGAGACTAAAGAAAAAAACCCACAGGACACGTTATAGAATTATTACTCATATTTAAAAACTTGTAAATCCTGGCCCCCAACACAGACCTTCAGATACCTATTTGAGAAACATAAACTCAAAGCCATTAATAATCTGGCCCAGCCTATCCTTTTACCTCATTTTCCATGATTCCACCAAAGGTGCTCAAGTTTGGCCCTACTGAATAGTTATGCATGCCGTTAGCACATTCCTTCTACTTTTCATCAGTGTCTATCTGCCAACCTTCTACTCAACTGTTCTGAAGCTTTTTCACAGTCACCAGGAACAGATACAATGAGCCCCATGTGGCTTGTATCTCTACTCCTCCCCCCCCACCCCACCGACTCATGCTCATGCTCAATCTCTCTCTCAAATGAATAAATAAAAAAATCTTTAAAAAAAAAATAAGGTGATAGGAACTTCAATTCAAATAAAATATGTCTATCTCCTATTCACCTTTATATTCCTTAGCATATATCAAACTATCTGTTTTAATACTAGATAATTCACCTAAATACTTCAACTGTCCCAATGGAGGAAAGTAAAAATCTTTTATTATGATCAAACTGGACGGTTAATTTATGCCCACATTACAAAAATCAATCTAACACTTTACTTAAGCAATACTTACTGTCATTTTGGTTCGGGACGTCTGACAACCCTGATCTAAAAACAAACAAATTTAAAATAAGACAAGTATCACTTTCTTCAGAATGTTCTAAATCTGTATTTCTCATTAAATAGTACTGGTTTTTTAAAACAGTTAATGAAGAAAACATTGTAAGCTCTTTTAAGTAAAGATTATCAAATTTGAGAGCTAAAATACAAAGCTAAATAAGTGGAACTCTTTTCCCATTTTGTCCTCAGAAAATACTCATTTTGGGGGGTCAATACTATGTTCTTATGCTTAACTCTTAATTAAGTCACAATTCCTAAAAGGTTTTCACTGTTACTCCCAACTACTCCCGGCACATACCATTTACTAAAATGCTCTTCATTTAAAATTGCCCTTTTTTTCAACAAGCACTAAATTTTTAAAAGAGAATAAAAAAAAATCCATCTACAGAAACATCATATATAGGGCACTTCCACCCAAACTATGGAAGTTGCCTTTAAACTATATCCAAAATCAACTATTCACTATCATGAATAAAATTCAGATCTAAGAAACTAAACACTACTATACAGGTTTTTCAAGTTATTACCTAAATTATTACATACCATAATGTAAGTTTTCAGGTCCTTTCTGAGTTGTCATGTTGGGCTCATTTTGCTGACAATAGAAACGGAGTAAGCAGTGTTGATCACAGAAATGTTTCATTTCTCCACGCCACTGCACTCTCTCTTTAAGTGTTCCTTGAGATTTACAACAGTCACACCTTGCAGCCTTAATAAAAAAAGGAAGTCATCAGACATTTCAAATTAGAAAATTTAAAAGTCAGACATGTCCTTTAAAAGATTTCTTAAAGTTTATCAGTGATTGTGCCAAACATGATAAAAGTTTCTGACAAAAATAATAAAATCATAAACATAAAGTAAAAATCCACAATAAAAGTGAAAAAAAATTGCAGCAATTTAGTAATTGTCAAAATCCCTTTCTATACTTACCAGCAGTTAAAGACCAGCATTACAAAGATGGGATAACCAAAAAAAGTGAACACTGGTAGACCAAACTGGTACAATACAATTTAATATTTTTAAATAATTTTGAGAACCCTGATATACTGGTAGAAGTTTCCTACAATCAGATTACACTGAAAATCTCTAATTAATAAACAGATTTCCTGTGTTCAACTGATAGCTAAAGATAAATCAATTTAAAGAAGTTGTATAAGACCAGGGGCACATGAGTGGCTTAGTGGGTTAAGCCTCTGCCTTCGGCTCAGGTCAAGATCCCAGGCCCTGGGACAGAGCCCCACATCGGGCTCCCTGCTCGGCAGGGAGTCTGCTTCCCCCAGCGCCTCCCCCCACCCCCCGGCCCTGCTCTTTCTCTCTCCCTGCCTCTCTGCCTACTTGTGATCTCTGTCAAATAAATAAATAAAATCTTAAAAGAAAAAAAAAAGAAGTAGTTGTTTAAGACCAGAAAATTTTTGAAGCAAGCTCTTACGAGAAAATCATGGAAGCTGAAGTATTTTCAACAGTTTAATAAATTTAAAGAGCTTTATTGAATATGTAGATTTAACTATTAACAAGAACTTAAAGTTCAAGTATTAAAATACTCAAGTCTTTAATTAATTAAAAAAGTTGTATTTTAAGTCAACCATCAGCCCCAACATGTAAAATTCATATGTAAAACAGTAAACTTTATGATGGTGAATCCATAATAATGCAGGGACAGATTTTCATTTTTTAGTGAACCCATCCATGTCCCCTCGATTTTACCCATTTTCACTATTTCTTAACAATTTGATCAATGTGTGGACCAAATCATATTAACGATTAATTCCAAATACAGTTCTTTTCATATTTAAGTGTTTGATCCAGTTAGAGAAGAAATAAGTTACTGTATTTTTTAAATTACTCTTTCATTTAACAACTTAGAAGTTTTGATAAAGCAATACATATTGAATTCCTAATAATCATGTAGCCTTTCCTCATTACCTAAATAATCTATAGTTCTATACTGTAGGTTTTGAATTCTCTCACTTTATTTCTCAATAGGAGTTCTATGAATAAATACTATGTTAAAATCCCTAGTCAGGAATATTAACAAATGATTGTGTTGATAAACAGGTCTTATATAACAAACATACCCCAAGGTTAGAACACAGGCTCTTTTTTTTCTCCAGGTCAGGTATTTCTCCTGCTGAATAAATGTTAAATGAATGAAGATTTGTAATATAGATTATGACTATTAAGTGATGCCAATATCACATCTCTTGTCCAAAAACTGTGAGCTCAAATTTTATACTGCTGGTAATATTATGTGGTAACTTCAGTAACATTAGCACTTATTATCAACTAGGTCGTATTTTACTCAATAATGAAAAAGGTTCTGGTCACCACCCAAAAAGTGTTCTTTAAAATAACCTTCAGGTATTCAAAGTTTCAATGTTTGGTTCCCTTTTTATACTCTATACTCAAAGACAAAGCACAAAGAAAGAAATCAAAAGCTTAACATTCTAATTATTGAGTCTAAACAGTACAAGAATGTAGTAAAAGTGAAGTTGTAGCCCAGTTACCTCTCATTCATTGAGAACCTGAAAAATAAAAGCCCAGCATGTTATATCTACTCTCTGTAATCCTAAGTGACTTGTCTAAGGTCAAACATTGAAAATGCAGAGACAGGATTGCAAGGAGACAATCCAAATAAAAAACTGGGCTTTATTTAGTTTATCAAGTTATAAAGACAAAGGAAAGCCAAATGAGTTAATATAAATAACTAGAGAATAAAAATCCCAGTAGAAGTAAAATGCTGCAAGAAGTTTCTCAATGTAACATCTAAAACCAAAATCAATTTGTATAAAATGTATTCAAATCACTACATATACTATTCTAATTCTTAAAATACTTCCATTTACACAGTAATTTAGAAGGCCAAAGACATGAAGCCAAGTACATTCTACTCAAAGAATCTGAACAATGAAATCACTTCATTATTTTATAATTATTTTGTAGTAACAATATTTGTTTTCTTCCAGAAGGTTCAAAACAAATATACATGATTTCTCTGTACCCAAGGAGCAAAAGTAATAACCAATTAGCAAATGTATTTATGTAAATATGTATATATTTTTTTCAAATGGAAGGTTGTAACAGTACTCAATACTAACTCCAAGTTCAATGCCATAATCAACGTTTTAAAAGTTGTAAACCTCTTTTCCATTTGGTTTTTTCTTTTATAGCAACTCATGCAAATTCTGGGTAAAGTGTTTGGAACTGAGCTTAAAATACAATGGCTAATTGGAAAACATCATTAAAAATGACCATGATTCCTTACCAAAATCACTTCCACCCAACCACAGGAGAGAACTCTTAGAAAAGCTTAACATTTCTACAGCATAACAACCAAAGCACAGGGTGCCTGGGTGGCTCCGTCAAATGAGCATTCGGCTCAGGTGATCTCACGCATCAGAGTCCTCAGATGGACTCTGGTTGGGGCAGAGTCTCCTAGAGATTCTCTCCCTCTCTGCTCCAACCTCCCCACCCTAACCACCCCAAGTAGAAAATACACACTCTCTTGCTCACTCTCCTAAATAAATCTTCTTTAAAAAAAAAAAACTGATATATGCCTGAAGTTGCTGGTTTAAAAGCTACCACACACTTCATCATCTACTTAGTGGTCTTCTTATCACTATGAAAAACAAGGGACTGTCTGTTACTGGAGGGGTGGGGTGGAGTAGATAGCAGTCACCAGTTCAAAAACCCTAAATAATATGCAGGTACTAAATTCTTAATTCAAAACTCCTGATGCAGCATCTCAGCTAATACAGGAAATCTCTCCTTCAATAATTTGTAATAGGTCATTCAGCCTATAGTGATGTAGTTCCTTATTATTTGGCAGTTTCAAATTCCCACTTTTGGTTGATAAATATATTATATCCTTTAACCTGCCCATCTACTTGTCTCCCATTTCACCAATCAGACCTAATTGTGAGGAGGGGAATCCATGAATATGAATGAAACAGGATTTTACAGTCATTTAAAAATTAATTATTTATAACTTCCTACTATCTAAGTATAGTTATTCCCTTAAGAAAAATGCACTGAAAAGATTAGGCAAAGCATTCAACTGACAGGAATTCTTCAGTTACCCAAAAAGCACATTTAAAGCAAGAATAATAGACATTCCTTTTCTAAAATTATTTCAGAAACAAAGAATTTTTTTAAATCACTATTTCTAGCAATTTTTTCACAAAAAAAGAGAAAACTTAAAAACCCAGTATTTTTTATTCAGCTATCCTTTAACGACTAAGATTTACTAAAACTTAAGTATTAATTTGATTAAGCCCCACAAATCATACTTTCATACTATTATAGGGCATTTATATTAAAGAATGCTGCCTGCAATTCACTACTGGTTTGTAGAGCAAATCAAAACCCATGTTAAGGGACGCCTGGGTGGCTCAGTTGGTTAAGCAGCTGCCTTCGGCTCAGGTCATGATCCCAGCGTCCTGGGATCGAGTCCCACATCGGGCTCCTTGCTCCGCAGGAAGCCTGCTTCTCCCTCTGACTCTGCCTTCCACTCTGTCTGCCTGTGCTCGCTCTCACTCTCTCTCTCTCTTACAAATAAATAAATAAAATCTTTAAAAAAAAAAAAAAAAACCCATGTTAAAAAACTATAATTTGGGATGCCTGGGTGGCTCAATTGGTTAAGCGGCTGCCTTCAGCTCAGATCATGATCCCAGCATCCTGGGTTCGAGTCACATCGGGCTCCTTGCTCAGCAGGGAGCCTGTTTTTCCCTCTGACTCTGCCTGCCACTCTGTCAGCCTGTGCTCACTCTCTCTGACAAATAAATAAATAAAATCTTTAAAAACAAAACAAAAAAAACTATAATTTGAAGTAATAACATTCAAGAAAAGATTATTAGTTCTATGAAGAATTACTATGAAGTATTCTGGAGAAACAGGTCTTTTGAATTAACTTCACATTATCAAATGCCTAGCTATTATTTCATTATAATACTAACCCCTTTTCCTCCTAAATTTTCAAACTTACAGAGATCAAAAGAACTATCCTCCCACATGGTATCACATTATGCCTGGAAACATTTACTTTGAGGAATAGTAAAATCTACTTCTTTCTGAAGAACAATTTGGGAGAAGAAAAAAAACATTAACTTTATTCTCAACATTCTTCTGGTTGCATTTATTTCAACAGATTTCGTATTCCAATTTAGAAGAGACAGTATTTAATAAACCTCTATTTAAATCCAAACACAAACCCTTATACAAACCAAAAAACAGAGATGATTCAAAAACATCTTGTCAAGTAAAAGAAATAAAAGCTAAAAATGTTGAAGTACAATTATAAATATTTAAATTTAATTTAAATAAATAAAAATGTAAAGTTATTTATACTACGGTTAGTCTCTGAAATTGAGGCACAAAGATACGAGTGTAGAAAAAAACAATGTATGTGCTCCTCTGGTTAGGAAGCAAAAGCTCATGACTAATGGTGAAATTAACAACTGGCTACCTATTGTTTTTCAAGTTTCCCTGATGAGGCACTGTTTTATTTTTCTGGGACGCCTGGGTGGTTCAGACAGTTAAGCGACTGCCTTCGCTCAGATCATGATCTGAGCATTCTAGGATCACGCCCACATCTGGCTCCTTGCTCAGCGGGTAGTCTGCTTCTCCCTCTGCCTGCCACTCCCCTGATTCCCCGGGGGCATTCAATCGTCCGCCCAGCCTGCCCGTCCACCCGCGCTCGTGCTCTCTCTCTCCCATACAAATAAGTAAACAAATAAATCTTAAAAAAAAAAAAAAAAAAAGACGTGTGCTGGCAAACATTTCAGTGGAACAGAATAGAAAGCCCAGAAAGAGACCTACACATCTCTGACAAAGGAGCAGAAGCAACACAAAACAAAGACAGACTGGGTGCTGGGACAAATGGACATCCACATGCAAAAAAAAGAGAGAGAGAGAGAGAAAAGAAAAAGAATTTAGACAAAGGCTTTACACCCTTACTAAAATTAACCCCTCACGAAAATTAAAATGAGTCATAAACCTAATTATTAAAATGCAAATCTAAGAAGATTATTTTTCTAATAAAAGCTGGACTGACTGCTAAAGGTCACATTTATAATGAACCGAAATCTACAACTTTTGAGTTTTTAAATTTAAAAAGTACAAGAGGAAAGGTAAAAAAAAAAATTTGTAATTTGGTTTGGGACACAAGTTACTACATTTTCAAGATGATGACAGGATGGTAGCAGTAAAGAGAAGAGACTGATGAGAGGAATAAGAATATACAATCTGGAAAAAAAAAAAAAAAGAATATACAATCTGGGGCGCCTGAGTGGCTCAGTGGTAAGCCTCTGCCTTCTGCTCAGGTCATGATCTCAGAGTCCTGGGATGGAGCCCTGCATGAGGCTCTCTGCTCAGCAGGGAGCCTTCTCCCCCACCCCCACCCCCAACCACCATCTGCTGCTCTGCCTACTTGTGCATCTCTCTCTGTCAAATAAATAAATAAAATCTTAAAAAAAAAAAAAAAAGAAAGAAAGAAAGAAAAGAATATACAATTTGACTCAAGTAGAAAGCACACAGAACAAAGTTATTCCTTGATTATAAATCGTATTGGTTGCCACCACAGAGAAGCCCATGATGAATAAGGAGGGTCAACTCTTCATCCCAATGGTGGTATTCCTATGGCTCATAGAAAAATCATCATTACTTGCTTTATAAGTTCCTACCATTATGATAAAAAGGCTCTTACTTTTACTCCTCAGGTTAGTATAGTATGTAATAATGCTACTGTGCGTATTATACAAACATCTATTGGGTTTAAAATAAGGAATAATAATAAAAATGTGTTTACTGTACAAAACATTGACTTTAAACCAACACATAATTACAACTGGTTATTTAAGTAACATGTTGGTATACATTTCTGAAATGCACTGCCTCATCAAAATTTCATCATTGAAACACTGCATAAATAAAAACATTAGACACCAGTATCCTTTACAAAAAAATAGCAAAATGGAACAAAATGGCAACATCTAGAATAATGTGGTCTTTTGCCAAAGCACACTTCTATGCTTCCCCAAAAAAGAACAAACAAACAAAAAAACCCAAAAGACCTCTCTATTTTAAGTAATATAAAAGAAAAAAAAAAGAAAACAAGAAGAATTCATTCAAAGAAAGAGAAGTACATTCAATGTTCTGTGGAAAAAAACAAAACCGTCCAAAAAGGTTTTTAAAATATTAAAGGTTTGGATTCACAATTACATAATGAGACATGACTCTGTACAACAAAATGACAGAAAAGTCATACTTATCATATGGTTAACAATTTTTGTCTCTCAAACTATAAAATAAATTATCAAAAGGGCAACCGATAGTAAGAATAAAATGGAAATTTTCCCATCTTTATAATGTAGCCACTAAATACCTTTACTGTTTTGAATCCAAAACAAACGTTCAAAAATAAAACTTCCCCAACGGGGGAGAGTGTATGTATTAAACAAAACTGAGCTTTTAAAGCTATTCAAATACATTTTGAATGATTTCCCGAAATTGTCACTGTCTTCAATAGAACAAAAGGTTGATTAGACTAAAACAAATGCATGTTAGAGGGTGTTAGTATGTTTGTCCTGTGTGTTTCTAAAATTTGAACCTCAATTTTAAGTTTTTTTTTTAACTTTTTAATTTTAGAGACAGAGAACTTGAGCAGGGGAGGGGCAGAAGGAGATGACAGAAAGAATCTCAAGCTGACTCCAGTGCTGAGTTTGGAGCCTCTGGACACTGAGATCCTTCACCTGAGCTGAAATAAAGAGCTGGATGCTTAACCAAATGAGCCACCCAGGCGCCCCTAATGGTAAAGACAAATTACTCAGAATCAACAGTAAAATAATGAAGTAATTTTAGAACTGCACTAAAACTCTTAGCCTCTACAACCTCCTTAAAGTTGGAAAGCATCTTCCTTGTAATTTAAAAAATGTTACTTGATATGTGGAGCTGTAGACATTCAAGACCTACACCAAGAATTCTCAAAATTCTCCTAAATAATATTAACACTAATCACTTTCATTAAGTGAACTAAATAATATTCTACATATTTCAACCATTTTACCCTTTTGTTTCATTTTAGCAATATTTCCGTTTTAAAGTTAGGATGATGTCGTCTTCACATGCTTTAGAAGTACAAGCATAATGAAGTTTTTTTTTTTTTTTAAAGATTTTATTTATTTATTTGACAGACAGAGATCACAAACAGGCAGAGAGGCAGGCAGAGAGAGAGAGAGGAGGAAGCAGGCTCCCTGCTGAGCAGAGAGCCCTATGCGGGACTCGATCCCAGGACCCTGAGATCATGACCTGAGCCGAAGGCAGCGGTTTAACCCACTGAGCCACCCAGGCGCCCATGAAGTTTTAACATAAAATGGTTTTCCATGTTATGGGCATATGAACTAATAACTTTTTCTTGAGTAATATCTGACCAAACAAAGCCCAAATTTACACTAATTTTTCTTATCCTTTAAAAAAAACAATGCAAAGAAAAAACAGTGATTTATCTTTTCTAAAAGTAGATTATAATAAGAAACATAAACATACACACACTTTATTTATTTTCAAATTAAATATTTTTGGTCTCTATCCATAAAGTCTTTTCAATTTGAAACTCTCCAAAGATCCATAATTGTAAAGATAAAAAAGAACACAGTGTTTAAAACAAAACCCGAGTGTCTAAACAATTACCTGCTAATGTTCAACACTGATAAAGTGGTCTATTTCTATTTGGTGAAATAAATACATAAATTTTAAAAAATAATCCATCTTGTTCAACTATATTGCTGAAAATAAAGATATATCCAGTTTTGGGTAACAGCTAAGTTATAAAACAGGTAAAAATACTACTTCAAGTTGTACAGAAAAACTTCTGAAATGACAAAAATTTTAATAAATTCTATAATTTGGACAGGGCTTCATGTATGTACATTTTAAAACTAAATAAGTTATCGTATTTATAATGATAGTACCTATAATATTTTATTAAAGACTGGATAAAGCAGTTGCTATAATAAAAAATTTTAGTTACTCGCCTTGTAATACCAATCCTGAAATTTCTTACAGCAGTCTTCACTACAGAAATCTCTCACAACACCATCAAGTTCCTTAGTTGCTCCCTTCTTACAGAGTTGAGAGCAATAGTTGCAAGTAACACATCTCAATCCTAAACGTCGTGCAAAATCCTGTTTATACAATAGTTTGCAGCCTGAAAAATACAAGGTTTTAATATTAAAACAAAAAAATATCAAAAACTATCTTTGAAGTGAGAAACAGCTTATAAAAGTCAAACTAATCATTAGCTTTATGAAGTGTCTCTAAGTTCACATATAAAGTTCTCTTTTCCTGATCAAAACTGAAATCTACTATTATCAGCAACCTGTAAATACTGGAACACAACATGGAATATTTTATTAGATCTCATGTGTGTTCAAATAATGCACTAAGACTTTCAAATCTAGTAACATCTCATAACTCTTGTTTGCTCTATTTAAATATAATCTTGCCAAAGTATCAAACAGTAAACACACCACAAATAAAGATTAGAGAAATGAAACTGTAGACTGTTGAGAAGCACTAAGTAAAACTTGAAGATGTTCTCAAATAAGTAGGCATTTTAGCCAAATTTTCTAGCCTTATCTTTCTCTGTCGTACATGGACCTTCAGGGAAGTAAAACTTGTTTATTGGGTTTATTGACATGCTCAGAGAAAATGTTGTTGTCATTCTTTTAATAGAATATTTATTTTATCTACTATAATGAATGCATTAAGTGTTTTTACATATCAACCTTAATCTCTACACTATCTCTATAAATTATATAAGCTTCCATATTTTTACTCATGCTGTGCCACATAAGAATGACCTTGCACTCGTATCTACTGCAATCCTACCCACTCATTAATAAGGAGTTCAAATTGTACCTCCTCTGCAAACCCTACTGAACCTAGTTTTTAAATAACCTTTCCTATCTGTGAACTCAAACTGTAACTGTTTTCTATCACTTTTTTGGCAATTATTTAAGTACTGTCCTCTGACTTCTTTTCTGTTATCATGAAATACATTTAAAAACCTTTTTCATATTTTACCTTTTATCTTTATTAAAGCTTTTTCTTTCTAATTAGATTTTGATAGTAGTACTAGGGATATTACATGTTTTATTATCTCTGCCAAGTTCCAGGAGAGAACCAGGAATAGTTAGAGAAAACACAAAATATATTACTAAACAGGAAAAAGACATACATCCTTTTTAAGCTTTTACTGCCTCAAGACGTAACTCCTTCCAACTGAAAATTATATTCTTATATGTCAATTCTTTATTTGCTGCTACTTGTCTATTCATTTTAGTAAAATCCATATAATCTAAATGGCGCAAGATCATGGAGTTATGTCAGCCATCAATACCAATATTTTCAGTCTTATGAATCACAAAGATTCTCACTGCATAAAAATTCAGGTGTGGAGTTAAATTAACTGAGAATCAATCTTTTCAATGAAACACTATGTCACTTTTCATCACAGCTATGACCTTAACAGGAAACATGGTTATCTTTCGCATCAGGTAAAATGTACTCAATTAAACCTACAAAAACAGGAATGCCTTGTTTTATAAGCAGTACCCTCTCATATACATAACCTTATATGTGAAATGTATAATGTATTAGACAAAGGCATTAACTGAATGGACTGATAATCTTGAGTTTTTGGTCATTCAATACTGCCGGCATTTAGGATTTTTCAACCTTTTTCTTGCCCTTAACCAGCAGCAGAAATCCATATAAAAAGTGAATGGGGAGTGGGCGGTGGGCGGGGGGGAGGGGGGGTGTGTGGGTGTGTGTGTGACGACAACGACTAACAGGAAAACAACAGATGAGGATAGCGGGATAGAAAAGCTGGGAGAGTTCAGTGCCTGAGGCCAAAGAAATAGAAACTTAAAGTCAGCTTAGACCAAGAGTGTGACAGTTGGGGAAAAGTAATCACAACAAGAGCCCCAAACCCATAGTTAAAATCCTGGTACCTATCTCTGGAGAATTAGAATAAGAACAGGTGTTCATTTCTATAATCAGCTGCCTAGTACCAGAGCAGCAAAAGTGTAGATGAAAAGATGTAAAGAATTCTTAAATATACAATAACAACAGCCAGTGTTTGCCTGGCCCCAAATTAAAACTCTAAAACTATTTTCCCATTGTAGTAATGCCACACTTACGATTTTCTTTCTGGTATACTGAAAACCTTTGTAGGCTAGGCACAGGGCTGGGCAAGGAAATGAACCCAGTGGAAAATAATTCTAATTCACTTGGAAAATCAACTTTTAGATAACAATCTCTATGTTTAGAAATGACATATTATAATACTTTTATTTTCAAACATTCTTTTTAATGGGAAAAAAGATTATTAAATTTTTAGAGATAAAACACCTTGAGGCCCAGAGATTTACAAATTAAAATAACAAAACAAGTCAGGAAAAAAATCAAATTCAATTTTTTTTTTGTCTGGCTACACTAAAATTGTACAGCTACTCTGGACATATGTAGTTATGTATTTTGAAAATATTTTGGCAAAAAATTAACATTAAATATTAATAAAAATTATGAACAACACTGTATATACACTTGCCTTCACTACAGAAAGGTCTCTTAACGCCAGAGAAATTTACTGTTTCATGAAGAGTCTTCTCCTCTTGACAGTATTCGCAATATGTAACTATGCAATGCAACTTCTTATAGTCATCTGAACAAGTTTTGCTGCAGAACTGATGCACTTTGTTCTAAATGCACAATGGGAACCTTGGTAAGTATATGACAACCACCTCAAGAACAAATTTAAGAAATAAACAAGCCACTTTTACAGAAACAAAGTTAAATCATTTACCTAGTTAATGTGATTGATAGTCCTTGGGGATACATTTTCTATAGGCCATAAACAGCTAATTTAACTAATTCACTGCTATATTTAGAAAAAACTCCACATAATTCAATACCATTAACTACCCCAAAATTACTCAGTGAAATTGTAAAAGTATCACTAGAACAAGAAGATGGCTCTCTGGTGTTGCTAAGGGAACTGGAAACATAGGAAAAAAACAGTGGAAGATACAACATGGGTAAACTACAAAAAGATGAGAAATATGACATTAACATCAGTTTCACTCAAAAAGAAATATTCTTTGTTGAGTATAGTCAAGGAGACTCAATCACATTCCTAATGCCGCTAACAGTAACAGACTTCTTATGGATAAAGTATTCAATGTGGGACCATCATAAAATGTGCTGCTAAACTTTAGCCTGAGTTGGTTCCCTTGAATGGAGCCAGGTTAGGATTATTCAGTCATTTCTCCTGGCCCCAAACCTACAATAGACAGAGCTACTTTTCAGAAACCAGCCAAACACAAACAGCTGTAATTCCCAGGAGAGCACCTTTTCCCCTCTGTTACTACGGAGGACACAGACTGGGTCTAATCCATCTATCCAACATGTGGCAAAGATAGCTGAAGACCAACACAAGGAAGGTGAAAGAATCTAGGAAGCAACCCAAGTAATAAGGCAATCAATGGAAAATTGCTCCATCTTGGATATATAACTTACAAGAGGAAAAACAGCAGCAAAGAAAACACAACTACTAACCATGAAATGAGAAAAAGAGGCCCCAGAATTCTCAATCGCCTAAGTGAAACGCTCTACTCTCATTCAGTTTGATAGACAGTGTTTCTTAACTCCTTCCAACATTTAACCTCCATGTAAATAAAAGCAACACCAAGACTACAAAAGCCAGGTAGCACTAACGTGGAGAGGATAGAAAGGAACTCAATTTTATCTAGTATTATAAAAATTTAATCGAGGCAGGATCTTTATTCCCTATGTAACTTTATTTTCTATACTTGGTTATGATTTCTTTCCTCATTTTCTATCATTTCTTTATTCTTACTAGGCCTTCAACATTTTTCCTGCTATGATTTAAGGAGGGAGTTAGTCACTAAAAATCATCACTTGGTGCCAACAGGTCTCCGAGAATAACTGGTTTAAATACTCTTGAGAAAGCAACAACAAAATAGCAAACTAAATTTTCTAGGCATCAAAGTGTTAAAATAATCTGGTTATCACCTTTCTTATAGGACTCAGCTACTGAGTGACTTACCAATAGCCACTACCAAGTTTTAGTTCAAGAGCAATCTACTGTTAGTACTACGTCTTGTAAACCATTTTATTAGATATTCCACACCCTCAAAAAAGGTGAAAAGAAAGAATGGCCAAAGATGAACACTGATCAAGAAAGCAATGTTCAGCAGGTCCACCTGTCTGTCCATCCATCCATCCGTCCATGCATTCATCCATCACTGCTCCCTTATTTAAACAAAAAATAATGATCAGGTGTTGCTGATGACAAAAATATGTGGCAAAGTAAGTTAATAAACTGATGAAGGTAAGAGTGATGAGAAAGGGAAAATAAAATAAATTTATATTAGAATTCTTAAAACAATTATAAAATGTTAAATGATAACACTATAAATAACTAAAAAAAATTCTAATTTGTACAGGTAGCAGACAACACAAAATATTATAGTTCAGATAATATTTATAAGGATGGGGGTAAAATGGAAAAACACAGTACAAACAGAAGCTCCAAGTATGTAGCTAGACAAAGTAACATCCTATACACTATTACAAATAAAATGTAAAGAAAATATGACCTCAATAAACAGATCCTTTGTTGATGCTCTTTCCACAAAAGTAAGTAATTTAATCATCACAAAAATCTGAAGAACTAATCCTTATCCACTAAGAAACAGGTCTTCAAATGGAAACACCATTATTATTTTACTAGACTCTCATTTAAGCAAGATAACATACGTAACAAAACAGCACTTGCCTCCCATTCCAGGATTTCTGGCTTTGAACAAAAGGAATTTTTGCAATAGTTGCATTTCAACTGTATATCACTTGGAGCTACAAACTGACCATTTGAAGACGACTGCATACTAAGAGCCTAAAACAAAGAAGAAAACATACAGAGTCTGATAAAGATTTTAGAATTTTTATTTGTAACTACTTTTAAATATTAGGTTTGGAAAATAGTGTGTTTCTTGCTTAAATATTTCCTTAACAGATAAAGCTGTATTTCTGAATTTTGTCTTTAAAAATTACTAGTACACTAAGTTTTACAAAATTAAAATTCATTTTTTTATTCAGGATTACTACTACTTACTTTTAAAAAACATGAAAAAGGAAAAAAATCATACAGCTCAAATATGTTTTTTTAATCTTTTAAAAAAACTTAAGCAAATAATAGTTAAGATTACCTGGCTTCTGGACTAGTATCTAAATATTTTTTAAAAACCTGGCTCCTAGTTCTCTCCAATAGCTATTTTAAATAATAATTTGTCCCTTGTGCAATATTGCTATCATTTTAATTCCAAGTCCATCAGTGAAAACAGCCTATACTTTTTAAAACTGGTAATTTATTTTATAAAGTTAGCAGAAAAAAAATTTACAAACTGGAATGGATACCAATAATCTTAGTTTTATGACATTTTAAAAAGTTAAAACAATTTAAAGAATAGGAGAAGATATAAGCATATATGGACTTAAAAAGTTTTGTTCTAAGGGAAAAACTGGGTGGCTCAGTCAGTTGAGCACCCAACTCAGTCAGTTGAGCATAGTCAGGGTGGCTCAGTCAGTTGAGCAACCAACTCTTGGGTTCTCCTCAGGCCATGATCTCAAGAGTTGCGGGATTAAGCCTCCCACAGCACTCTGGCTCAGCAGAAAGTCAGCTTGAGAGTCTCTCTTTCCCTATCCCTCTGCCGTTGCCCACCCCCTACCACACATATGCACACACATCCATGCACCCCCAGGCCCCCTGCCTGGCATGCTATCTCTCTCTCTAAAATAAAACTATTTTTTAAAAAAACGTTTTGTTCTGGGCGCCTGGGTGGCTCAGTGGGTTAAGCCGCTGCCTTCGGCTCAGGTCATGATCTCAGGGTCCTGGGATCGAGTCCCGCATCGGGCTCTCTGCTCAGCAGGGAGCCTGCTTCCCTCTCTCTCTCTCTGCCTGCCTCTCCGCCTACTTGTGATTTCTGTCAAATAAATAAATAAAATCTTAAAAAATAAAATAAAATAAAATAAACAATCCTTTTAAAAAATAAATAAATTTTTAAAAAATAAATAAATAAAGTTTTGTTCTAATTTCTAATCTGAGTGGTGGTGAGTAGTATATATTAAACATTACATAAAATTTTCTGAATGTATGAAAGTTAAAAATTTTTTCAGGGTGGCAATGAAGACTGGAAAAATTCTTTATACAAAAAAAAACCTTACCATTTTTTTAAATTTCTGCATGCATCATATAACACAATTAAAATTTGTTAAAGAAAATATGCAGATTTAAGATAATAACTATTAGGTGAATAAACTTTTTAGATAAAAACCAGCAACTGTGGGGCGCCTGGGTGGCTCAGGTCATGGTCTCAGGGTACAGGGATCAAGCCTTGCATCAGGCTCTCTGCTCAGCAGGGAGCCTGCTTCCCCCTCTCTCTCTGCCTGCCTCTCGGCCTACTTGTGATCTCTGTCTGTCAAATAAATAAGTAAAATCTTTCTAAAAAAGAAAAAACCAGCAACTGTGTCCTTGATGTTTAAAAAATAAAACAGTTTAAGTCCATTGAATACTATCCTATTACCTTATTTTGAAATGGGAACATCATCTAATGAAAACATAAAGTTCAAAATCTATGGTGCATTTTAAGATAAAGAGAAGGGGAAAAAATGCTGCTTCTCTATTCTTTGTATCATTTTTATGCAGAGTTACAGTGATAAGGCTGTCAACACTTACCTGGATACATTCCCCAGAAATAAGAGTGTATATTAAGTATTTCTTTAAAATATACAATGTACATATACAAATTGTCTCTTCAAATCATGGGCAATACACGTTTCAGTCAAATTTTAAAAAGTAGTTAAATGTTTTCTATTAACATTTCAGTTTACCAACATCAAAAATAAAGTTGAAATCTGAGAAGCATCTAATTAATCCTTACTCCTTAACTTCTGGTTTAAGAAAAGCCAAGAAGTCAGAAGTATTTGCCACTCTAAGGATGTATTCAAGGGCCATGATCCCAACTTCCAAAATAAAAGTTTAGTCTTGAAAATGGCTTATTACCTAAACTCAGTCAAGAATTTAACTTATTAATAAAAACAACATTCACCCGGCTGAATTAAAAACCACCTCAATTTAAATACTAATAAAGGTTGTAACTACTCTAATATACTTAAATGCATTTTCAATTTAAATAACACAACACAGTGTCTGCAGTATTGTAGAACTGCTGGAAGATTATCATGAAGCATCACTTTCTGTACCGGTTTGAAACAGAGTACCTCAAAATATTCACCTACAGCAAGGTAAACCTACCCACTTGTACCACTTAACTAATACTAAATTCCCTTTTCAACTACTCCTTACAAGCAGACAGTGAGTTTACATTTGAACACTTCCCATTAAATCCAACTTTGAAGAACTATGTCAGAACGTTCTTTACATTTACAAAAATGAAAAATGTCTCCCTAAACTGATCTTCTATTAAATTAGGGTCCACTGGGGCGCCTAGGTGGCTCAGTGGGTTAAGCCGCTGCCTTCGGCTCAGGTCATGATCTCAGGGTCCTGGGATCGAGTCCCACATCGGGCTCTCTGCTCAGCAGGGAGCCTGCTTCCCTCTCTCTCTCTCTGCCTGCCTCTCCATCTACCTGTGATTTCTGACAAATAAATAAATAAATAAAATCTTTTTTTTAATAAATAAATAAATAAATAAATTAGGGTCCACTATAATAAGTCCCATCCCCATTTTACATGGTATATTTCTAATATATGAAGAAAGCATTTATGCTCATCACTTCCAGGCTAAATAAACCCATGTCCTCCCAACTATTTATCATAAAACAGAATTCCCCTTAAAAGTCACATTATTGAAACCATCAACTAAGAACACATCAGGCACTGAGCTTAATTATACTAAAATTTATTTTACTTCAAGTTTCTAACATAAACAACAATTAAAAAGCCAATTAGATTATCCATGCTAAGTGGTAAACTGCTGCAGCTATGTCTACTACAATGACTCTATAATCTCTACCCTGCAATTTGACCTTCAAGAAACTATATACAAGTTAGCACATTTAAAAGAGATAAAGCATATTACACTGTTTATTTTCTATGTGTTTTTTATTGGGAGTGAAAGTTATCCAAAATAAATAACAAACCTGAAATTTAGCCACACAACTGGAATTGCAGAAGTTATACAGTTTCCCATCAGGCATTGTGGCTTGATACTGAGGTAAAGAGTTTCGCTTACAAAAATGGCAAATAATTCCCAAACCTAGGAGAGGAAAGGTACATATCTGATTTCTTTATAAAGTGATTAAAAGTCTAGAACAAAATTTTAATTGACCTGAGAATAATTTTTAACAGAAGCTTCTGTAAACTATTCTTTTATTAATTTCCAAGATTATTTGCCTCTTAAAAAGTATTATGAAGAGTCTGACATCATGTCTCTAAAACAAACATGGATACATGAAACAATCTCAATTTTAGATCTTGGGAAGGAAAACATTAGCTAACAATGGAGACAAGGATAGAACTTCACCAATAACTTGAAGAAAATCAAAGAAATATGGAATGGTCAAAACTACTAAAAGAAGTCTGCAGTAAGAAAGTTTAATGTGATAAAATTGTTTACGTAGTTAAAAACAAGTATAAAAACAAAGTTAAGGGAAAAGAGTAATTAAGAAATTAGTCATGTTATGAAGGTTTTTTAACTTTCCAAATACCTGAAACTTACTTTGTGATTTTGCATATTTTGTCTTGTGACTGTTCATGCAAGCAGTTGAACAATATGGCTCCATATATCCATTAGGACCTATACACTGAGTCATATCAAAAAACCTGCACTGTGTTCGGCAACCAGTACAAGTGGTCAGTTTTCCATATTTCTAAAATTTGAAACATAAAAAGATAATTATGAAAACTATAATTTAATTAGAAAAAAATTATATTTTTCATTTTCAGTACACCTTTTCTCTCTGCAAAACAATTCTGTTAATCTCTATTCAGGTTTAGTGGGTCAGAAATCTTCATTCGGATGCAAACTGTTAACTACAATGCAGCTAAATCAGGTTCAAACAAATGTAATGATCTCAGCTAAGTCTCCTTCAAAAAATAGGGGTTTTCCTCTATTAATCAGTTTAAGAGAATCCCCCACCTATAGGTAAAGTATAAACTGAAAAACAAAGGCACATGTTTTCTGTTCATCATGACACACTTCTTTGTCATCTGACAGAAGAAATTAAATGGACCTACAAGTATAAGCCTTACTTAATAATCAAATGACTACAGTCCTTCAGAGGAAAAAATTGGTATTAAATATTTTTTCCATTGAGCTGTGCTGTTGTCTCAACTTTTAGAACTTCTCTTAAAACTAATTAACCACCTATGTATAGTACATTTACAATCTCATTCAACCACAATAATACACCACTTGTAAATTTTTTTAAACTAAAAAAAGTCACTTAAAAGGATTTTGGGTTAGTAACTAAAGCTAATCACTAGTCAACAGATAAGAATAGTCAATACTCTGGCAAGAGTAAATACTTGCCAATACATAATTCAAAGAATCAAGGTAAAATATATAATAATAAGATCAAAGGAGGTACACTTTGAAAATTACTGGACAAAAGCAATATTGCTGAAATATACAGTCTTACAAAAATACAAATACAGCAGATGAACTGGTGTATTTGTATTAAAAACATGAGAGTCACAATTAGAAATCAAACAAAAAGGAAACCAAGTCTTTAGAAAGTGCAACTTGTATTTGATCTGTCTTCTGAGTGGTTGTACAATTCTCAAAAGCTACTAAATCAAATATCAAATGTCATATTGCAAAACTGTGTCCATCTTTCCACATGATGTTGAGATTATTTTATTCACTGTCATACCCAACAGCATCTAGTACAATATGATATTAAAAGGCCTCAAAATGTTCCATGGATGGAGGACTAATAAATGTCAGGGAAGATGATAATCAGGCCAAAAATAAAATGGGTAAACTGCATGGACAAATTTCATGAGCACCACAGGATTTTAGAAAATAAAGGTAATAAATTAAAGGTAAAATAACCAAAACCAAATAACTACCATCAACACCAAAAAAAAAAGAAAAAAAAACTTTCTCAGCCTACAACAAATAGAGGAGTAACTAAAAAACGTAACTGGTACCATAAAAAGTTATTTTTTATGATACCATTAAAAAACAAGAAATCTGCCTATTCCTCATTTCTTAAATACCACATCACGAAGTCCTAAATTTTACTTTTCAAAGTGAAAATCAACCCATTCTTTAATCTCTCATAGACTGCAGAAAGAAATACTGATCAGCAATCAAAGAATGGTAACAAGGAACAGAAAAGAGTAACTGCAAACCTATGGAATCGAATTATAACTTTCCCAGTGTTGCAAAGACAGCAGAGGAGAGAATGCTGTTTTTCCGCTTACAATAATTCAACCTTTTATAATGGGAAAAGAGTCCAAAAAAACCACAGCAATATAACAATAAAAGAAAAAAGAATTTTTAAAATCTGGCACCACAGTACAAATTAGAAATACTAAAAATATCAGGACACTTGCCATTAGATCATCACAAAGAGAAAAAAGCAATCAACTCTCTGTAGATGTTTGTGCAAGACCTGCATGTAGCAGCACCCATCAAGAATTCTTTTATCAATATAAATGAAGTCCAACCATCTAACCTAATCCTGGATTAGGTTTTTTTTTTTTAACTTATTAGATACATCCTTCAAGTTGACAATAATTTTATTGGCAGAATGGTTAAGTAATTAGTAAGTTTTAAGACGTACCAATAAAAAGTAGACCAGTTGAATTGGGTCAAGTAAACAAGGAGCTAAGCAACTGGTCCACACTGACAAATACTTTTATCTGAAGAGAATGAGAAAGTACTATCAGAAAGATAGAATCATTAATGTTGAAAATATTTTAACACAGCCACTTTCACAGCCACCACTTCTTCAAAAACAAAAGGACCCATTTAATGAAAGAACATTAGTAAAAAACAAAAAAAAGAAGTATCTGTTCATGCCATGTTTTCTATTACATGTGTAAACAATCAAAATATTTAAATTTCATTCATCCTATAAATATATACTGAGTTTTAAAAAAATGAAATTAATTTAAACAAATTCACAATTATTATATTCTCCTGCAAACATGGGAGAAAATAAATCCACTTACAAATTCAGTGAAAAAGAGTAAGGTATAACTAATTGAAGTTAAGATATTGGTGAGGTAAAGGTAAATATAATGGGGAATTTATGGCAAATTGGCTCATTTTCAGCCTATTCATTGAAAAATGATACCTTATATATAAATTTTACCCAATTACATGTGAATATCAAAATTAATCATCACATGATTTTAAAGAAAACTTCCCCCTAATTTATTCTTTTACACTGTATGTAATACGTCTCTTTTACTACATTTTGACCAAATGAGTGAAGCACATGGGAAGGTACTCAAGAGATAAAAGCTTGATGTACTTGAAATTAAGGGGCACTCTACTAAATGTCCTGCAGTATTCGAAAATGTTAAAGTCATTTAAGACAAAGACTAGGAACTATTTCAGATTAAAGCAGACAGGACTTCCAACCTCAACCATGGTGGAGTACAGAGACTAGATCTAACCTCCCACTTTTAAGAATCAGAAATCTATGCAAAAGATAAAAACAATGGCTTTTAAACATTCCACAAAACATAATATAACTCATTATATAGAAATTTTAAAAAGTCAAGCTGTGGAAACAAGATCTAGAAATGAAAGCTAAGAAAAGAGTAGGCAAAAATGTTAAAAGAACTACGATAAATATGCTTATGTATTCATGAAAGCAGTTGAGGAAAACATGAACATAATGAGGCAAGTAATAGAAGATATAAAAAAGACCCAGAAAGAACTTCTAGACATGGGAAATACAAGATCTGAGACATAAAATATACCATATGGGACTAACAGTGTATGAGAGAAGATTAGTAAAATTAAAGATACAACAGCACTCTCCAAAATGAACAAAATTAAAACACACACACACACACAAAAAAAAGAAAACCAATAAATAATAGAGTCACAGGGACCATGGGACAAAAGCAGGAAATCTAATATATCTGGAATTGGGGTCTCAGAAGAAGGGGACGGGGAGACAAACATTTTTAAAGAAATAATGGCCTATAATCCAGGACTGGATCCTAAACAAGGAGTAATTTTTTTTTTTCATTTGCTACAAGGGACATTAATGTTTTAAAATGTGAATAAGGCATACAGATTAATCATATAGCAGTAGTATGTCAATATTAATTCCTGTACTACAGTTATAATTATTAATTCTATACATTTATTAGTCACATTTTTATGTAGTATTCATCTGGATTAAGGAATATGAATTTGGAAATTTTTACAAAGTAAAGGGTTTTTTTATCTTTCAGGTAGGCACAAAAGAGGGCCTTTTATATCCTAGGTAAATGCCTACTGTACATAAGGTACTGTGAATAAATTTTTATTTGAAAATAACTGCTAATAAAAATACCTAAAAGCAAATGAACATATCACAATAGATGTTTAATTTAGTGAAATAAATTTTGCCTATAAGAAAACAATCATCTGATATATTTTAAGTTCATAAATTTTAATATACTTCAAAATGCACACAATTTTTCAGGTACATACTATAGTAGCAGTACATGAGATTGTTAAGGGCTTCACCACCACCATAGTCCTCCTTACCTCGGGCTGCATTAAGAAAGAGTCCTGCATGTGGTCTCGAACCTCCTTCAGGAAGCTTGGATGGCTACCTACCTAAAAAAAATATTTTAAAAGACTTCAAAAAAAATTTTTTTAAAGGCTGCTTAATTGAAAGGTAAATAGACAATCTGTAGAAGTTGGTTCTTAATTGTCTGTGTCTTACAAACTCATTCCAACTTTTAAAAATGCCTATCTGTCCTATCCCCAGTGCCATTATTATTGCAATTATCCTATAGGGAAAAAAAATCATTTAATAATAAAATAATAACAACGGGTAACAAATTATAAACAGACCCTTCAACTTACTTGACTTGCCTATAAGTAAACCTAGCCAAAAAAACATTATTTCGTAGATGACAATGTATTCTAAGAGCTCATTACAGCCGAGGGTACCTCAAAGCATTCTAAATTAAGTGATTTGAAGATCATGCAGTTAGTTTTCATTACTGGCAAATGGGTTGCTTTGGAAACTCTTTTTAGAACACATGACAGTTTATAGCACATTCGAATTTACATCTTCACTCCTTGCAGAAAGCTTCCTGCTTTCCATTAAAGTCAAAATGGAAAATGAAATACTGAAAGAGAAATGTTAAGTATTATACAGTCTCCACTGCCAGGACCTAGATTATTAGTATATTCCAGTCTATCAGTATATTCCAGAAACTAATTCAGCAACGGGGATATAAACAATGGCAGCCAAGTTAAATGTTAGAGACAAATGTCAAAAAGGGAGGGGAGGGCAAGGGTTAAGAAAAGATCACCATAGAGTTTTACTTCCCTCAGACTATAGGAAAAGGCATTCAATATAGCATCTTGTGTAGTGGTCTCTAAACATGTCTGATTGTGTCCCCTTGTCAAGTAATAATGTATGCATGGATTTCCACTTATTTACTTGTAAATTATAAGCATGTAATATATGAATTAAACATGAAAACATTTTACAGAACAAAAAGAAATACTTTTTAAAATAATTTTTATTCTATTTAACGATAGTACAAAGAATATTTTCTAAATCCACTAGAATGGAATCATTTGGTGTCAGTGGAGGCTATGTGGGGAGCAGTAAAAAGGCAATCCTACTCCTCCCAGGTACGGTGGATAAGCCAAAGCCCAGAGGGGATCCAGAATTCCTATCCTCACCCAGCACTAACACAGAGCTCCTCCCACTTCAATGGATGTCAAGAGAGACCAAATGGACAGCCAGGATCTCAACCTACACCTGTCAGTACTGAGGTTAGGCCTTCCTACCCCTACCACAGCAGTGTCAAATAAAGCCAGCTAAAGCAGAAGGTTTATATAAGATCCAGAATATAATAACATAATACCCAAAATATCCAGGCTTTGATAAATAAAAAATCATAACCTATCAAAAATATCAAAAACCGGGACGCCTGGGTGGCTCAGTTGTTTGAACAGCTGCCTTCGGCTCAGGTCATGATCCCAACGTCCTAGGATCGAGTCCTACACATCAGGCTCCTTGCTCAGCAGGGAGTCTGCTTCTTCCTTTGCCTCTGCCTGCCACTCTGCCTGTGCTCTCACTCTCTCTGACAAATAAATAAATAAAATCTTAAAAAGAAAGAAAAAAAAAAAAACCAGAAACCAGAAAAAACACAATTTAAATAGAAAAAGATGGGTGACAAGGTTGCTCAGTTGGTTAAGCATCTGCCTTCAGCTCAGGTCATGATCCTAGAGCCCTGGGATCAAGTCCCATATCAGGCTTCCTGCTCACTGAGGAGTCTGTTTCTCCCTCTGCCCTTCATCCTTCTATTGCTCTCTCTCAAATAAATAAATAAAATCCTAAAAAATAATAATAATAATAAAATAAAATAAATAAATGGAAAAAACAATCAGTAGATACTAACAATGAAAGAACAGAGATATTAGAGTTATGACAGATTTTTAAAGCAGCCATGATAAAAATGTCTCAACAAAGAATAAAAATATACTTAACAATGAAAAACTACAAATTCATATTTAAAAAAACAGGATATTATAAAGATGAACCGAATGGAAATTCAAGGACTAAAAAAACCCACTAACAGAAATTTTAAAAATCAATGGATGGGATATGTCAAAAGAACACAGGAGCCAAGTGAAAGTGCTCCCAATGGCCAAAGCTAGAAAATTTTGACCAAGAAAATAAAACTGTATTTTATTATAGCCCCAAATTATAAAATATCCACGAGTCCCTACTAGTATTAGTAAGTGACTGAATAAATGAATAAATGAAGGAGAAAGATAAATCTCTTACGCAGAAAAATTCCAATTAGCTATATACTCCACCCTAAAGGAGATAGTGACTTCATTCTCAAGAATACAAGGGAAAAGCCTGGGTGACTCGGTCTGTTAAGGATGGACTCTTGATTTCAGCTTTGGTCCTGACCTCAGGCCACCGCCTCAGGCTTGGCACAGGGCATGGAGCCTGCTTGAGATTCTCTCTCCACCTCACATTTTGCTCCTCTCCCCTTCTGGGCACACACACTCTCACTCTCCAAAAAAGAAAAGAAAAGAAAAGAAAAAGAAAAAGAAAGAAAGGAAGGAAGAAAGAGTACAACATGGAAATGGGGTGGAGAACCTTGACAAATGCTACTGCAGCAAGGTACAACATCAACTTCAACAGTCATTTTAAATCACGTTGATAGATGTACTCTTGTGATGTGATGAAAATGGCAGTGTAAAAAGTAAACACCTCTGCAACATTCCTCCTAAAAACCTACAGCCCCAATCTGTCTAATGATGAGAAAACTTCAAACAAATTCCAATAGAGGGGCATCTTACAATATACCTAAATCCTAAAACCTATCAAGGTCATCGAAAACAATAAAAAGTCTGAGAAAATGTCATAACCAAGACTAGCCTAAGGTAACATGATTACTGTATATAATGTGGTATACTAGATGGAATCCAGATCAGAAAGTGTATATTGTATAGAAGGAAATCTGAATAAAGTAATGACTTCACATAATAACAAATACATTAATGCCAGTTCATTAACGGCAACAAATATTATCTTAACGATTTAAGTTATCAATAAAAGACCATCAAAGAGAACTCTATGCTATCTGCTTAATTTTTCTGTAACATTAAAACCATTGTAACTCTTTAGAAAACAAACTGCCGGTTGCTGGAGGGACGGTGGGTGGGGGATGGAGTAACTGGGTAACAGGCCTTAAGAAGGGCACTTGACGTGGGGCACCTGGGTGGCTCAGTGGGTTAAAGCCTCTGCCTTCAGCTCAGGTCATGATCTCAGGGTCCTGGGATTGAGCCCCACATTGGGCTCTCTGCTTGGTGGGGAACCTGCTTCCTCCTCTCTCTCTCTCTCTCTCTCTGCGTGCCTCTCCACCTACTTGTGATCTCTGTCAAATAAATAAATAAAATCTTTAAAAAAAAAAAGAAGGGCACTTGACGTAATGAGTAATGGGTGTTAAACGTAACTGATGAATCACTACACTTTACCTCTGAAACTAAAAACAAAACAAAACAAAAACCCAAAAAACAACAAAATACCATTCTAAAAAAATTATTAGCAAACAACAAGAGAAAACCCCAACCAACAGCAGAATGGTAAGACAGAGGAAAGAATCACTGAAGACAGAGGAAAGAATCCTCAAAGGGAAATAGAGAAATAATCCAAACTGAACTGAAAGAAAACAGACTTGGATGAGAAAAATAAAAAACAGAGCCTCAGGGATCTGTAGGACTGTAAAAAATGTACAGAAGTTCAGGCTCCCTATTTGGCCTCTTTCAACAAAGAATAAAAGTCACTGTAGTCCTGAAGGGAGAGGAAACATTGCAAATTAGGCAGAAGATAAAAGAAGCTGAGCAAACCCCAGAGAGGATAAACTGAAAGAATCACATTACCACAGTCGAATTCCTGAAAATTTTAAATAAAATTAAAATTTGAATTATTTTTATTCAAAAATAAAAATAAGACAAAGAAAAAAACCTTGAAGCCAACAACAGAAAATGACACAGCAATAGGAGAAATACAACTGGCACATAAAGACAGAAAACTTTTAGTCAATAGCCCCTCTACTGGATCCAAACACCACAGGAATAATGTGGCACTAACTCCACCCACACAAGAAAAGGACAAGAGAGAGGAGAGCCTCAACTCTACTTTGGCCTGGCTGCAGTGAACTGCCCTGCTGTAGCAACCCAACTAGGATGATGTGAGAAAAGGCCAAATAGGGAGCCTGAACTTCAACCCTATCAGGAAATAACAAGGTACCCTGTCACCTACCTATTCAAGATGAGAACTGATACAGTCAGGATTTTCAACAGCAGTAACAAGGCCCAAACTGAAACCACACTTTGAAGAGCAGAAAGGGGAAGAAAAGAAAAAAAAAAAAACAAGTAAAGTGAACAAAGCCTAAGGAACCTATTAGGACAGATCAAGTAGACCAACAGTTGCATTATGAGAGGCCCAGAAGAATAGAGAAAAAAGAATGATTATTTCAAGAAATAATGGCTTAGGGGCACCTGGGTGCCTCAGTCGGTTGAGTGTCTGCCTTCAGCTCAGGTCATGACCCCAGTGTCCTGGGATGGATTCCAGCACAGGGTTCCTTGCTCAAGAGGAAATCTGCTGCTCCCCCTCCCTCTGTTACTCCCCCTAATCCTGTTCTCTCTCTGGCTCTCTTTTTCTTTCAAATAAATAAATAAAGTCTTTAAAAAAGAAAAGAAAGAATGACGGAAAGCTTCGTAAATTTTATGATAGGAAACAAATCTAGAAAGCTGAAAAGCACAACAACTTGTAAGTAAGATTAAACTCAAAAGACACACAAGAGGACACATTATAATCAAACTGCTGAAAGACACAGATATTCTTGAGTAGCTACAGACAAACTATTCATCAAGTACAAAGAATCCTCAGTAAGATTTTCCACCATTTTCTCATCAGAGAACGTGGAAACCAAAAGGCAGTAAGATGACATATATTAAATGTCAAAAGAAAAAAAATTTCAAAAAAATACTAAATCTGGCAAAGCTATTATCCAAACATGAAGAAATAAAGACATACCCAAATAAAAAACTGAAAGAATCTGTTACCACCAGATCTACTCTACAAGAAATACTAAAGAGAGTCAAAGATGTATGCCAATATGAAAAGGAAACTAGAAAGTAACTCCAGCAGAATGAAGAAATAAGGATCTTATAAGTAACTACATGGGCAAATATAAAAAGCAATACTGCTGTATTTTTGGTTTGTAAGTCCAAATGCACAAAACACAACTGTAAATCTGTTATTATGCAAACAGTATCTAAGATATAACTTATTACAACATTAATAATGGCAGAGCTATACAGGAGCAGAGTTCTTAAATGCCAATTAAGTTATCACCTCAAATTAGTTACAAAATTTAGAATGTTAAATGTTAACCATATTCAGTAGCATACTGAAAGTATTATATCCCACAAACAAGAGTAGTTCAATAGAAGGTAATGAATATAATAAAACACACAAATACAATGTTGGTAAAAACCACATCATAATCTCAAATGGTAAAGTTTGACAAAATCCAACACACATTTGGACTCAACAAACTAAGACTAAAACTACCTGAACTTGGGGCGCCTGGGTGGCTCAGTGGGTTAAAGCCTCTGCCTTCAGCTCAGGTCATGATCCCAGGGTCCTGGGATCGAGCCCCGCATCGGGCTCTCTGCTTAGCAGGGAGCCTGCTTCCTCCTCTCTCTGACTCCCTCTCTGCCTACTTGTAATCTCTGTCTGTCAAATAAATAAATAAAAATTTAAAAAAAAAATTATAATTAAAACTACCTCAACATAATGCCATATATGAACAACGCATAGCTAACTTCAGACTCAACAAAGACACAAGGTTTTTCTTTCCTTTGTAAGATCAGAAACAAAACATGGCTGTGCAATTTCTTATAGTCTACAAAATGGTGAAAATTCTAGCCAGAACAGTGAGGAAAAAGAAATAAAAGGCATCGAAATTGGTAAGGAAGAGCGAAAACTACTGCTATTTGCAGATGACATGACTCTATGTGGAGAAAATTCCAAGAGAGCCACAATAAAGCTACTAGAGCTAATAAATTCAACAAAGTTGCAGGTACAAGATCAACACTTAACTATCAGTTGTGTTTCTAAATACTAGCAATGTATACTCTGAAAAGGAAATTCATAAAGCAATTCTATTAACAATAGCATTCAAAAGAATAAAAAACTTATAAATATACTGAAGGAGGTGAAGACTTGTACGCTGCAAAGTACAAACTGCTGAGAGAAGTTACGAAAGGTCTAAATGAGGGATGACAATCCCATATTCACAAACAGGAAGATTTAACATTGTTGAAATGTCAATACTACCTAAAACAATCTAGAGAATCAGTGCAATCACCATCCAAATTCTAATCATCTTTACTAGAGAAAAGGAAAAGCCGATCCTCAAATTCACATAAAATTGGAATAAGTCTAGAATACCCAATCTTTAAAGAAGAAAAAGTTCAAAGAACAAAGTTCAAAGTTCAAGAACAAAGAACTAATTTCAAAACTTACTACAAAGACTCAGCTATATAACAATGTGGCACCTGCACTAGAACAGACAAGTAGACCAATGGAATATAAAATGAGTCCAGAAATAAACCTAACCACCTATGGCCAAATAATATTTTACAATTATGACAAGTTCATTCCATGGGAACAACACTGTCTTCAACAGATGATGCTGGGACAACTCGATTTCCATATACAAAAGAATTAAGCTGCCCGCCTATCTCACATCATAAACAAAAATTTAATTCAAAATGGACCAAAGAGGGACACCTGGGTGGCTCAGTTGGTTAAGCTGCTGCCTTCGGTTCAGGTCATGATCCCGGGTCCTGGGATCGAGTCCTGCATCGGGCTCCTTGCTCAGTGGGGAGCCAGCTTCTCTCTCTGCCTGCCGCTCTGCCTGCTTGTGTTCTCTCTCTCTCGCTGACAAATAAATAAAATCTTAATAAATAAATAATAAAAATGGCCCAAAGACCTAAATGTGACATTTAAAACCATAAAGCTGACAGGAATAAGTCATCTTAACCCTTGATTTGGCAACAAATTCTTAGATATGGCACCAAAGACATAATCAACAAAGGAATAAAGGTTAACTGGACTTTAACATTAAAATTTTTGTACATCAAATGACATTATCAAGAAAGTAAAAAAGCAACCAATAAATGGGAAACATTATCTGCAACCATAAATCAAATAAGGGATTAGGGGCATCTAGGTGGCGCAGTAGGGGAAGCAGCCAGCCAACTCTTGGTTTTTGCTCAGGCGGTGATCTCCAGGTCCTGAAACTGAGCCCCACAAGGAGCTTCAAGCTCTGCATTCAGTGTCGTCTGCTTGGGACTTCCTCTCCCCTTGCCTCTCTGCCCCACCCATGCTCCAGCGCTCTCTTACTCTCACACTCTCTCACTCTCTCTCAAATAAATAAATAAATCTTAAAAAAAAAAAAAAAGTAAAGAAAGAAGGGGTTAATATTCAGATTAAAAAAAAAAACTCCTAAGGGCGCCTGGCTAGCTCCGCATCTGCCTTCAGCTCAGGTCCTGGGATGGAGCCCACTGGATTCCCTGCTCAATGGGGAACCTGTTTTTCCTCCTCCCTCTGCCCCCCACCAGCTCACGTTCTTTCTTTTGCTCACTCTACTTCAAATAAATAAATAAAATCTTTAAAAAAAAAAAACAACCCTACAACTGAAAAACAAAAGGAAAAAACAATGCAATTTAAAATGGGCAAAGAATTAATACTTCTCCAGAGAAGATATACAAATCACCCATAAGCACAAAAAATACATCATTAGTAATCAGAGAAATGCAAATCAAACCCATAAATACCACCTCACATCTACTCAGATGATTAAAATAAAATTAAAAAAATGTTAAAAAGCAAAAAGTAATTAAGTGCTAGGAAGAGGTACAGAAAATGGAAACCTCATGTAAAATTATCAATACAGTTGTTTCAGAAAAAGTTTTACATTTCCTAAGAGAGCTAAACTAGCCTATGACCAACCAAATCAACCTTAGGGATATATATCCAGAAGAATGATAAACCACTACTCAAACTGATACTTGTATGCCAATGCTCATTGCAGCATGATTCACACTAGCCAAAAGGCTGGAAACAACCAAAACACACTGTAACAAATGAATGGATAAACAAAATGTGATCTATATATGAATATTATTCAGAAGTAAAAAATAATGCTACAACATGGATGAAACTGAAAACATTATCCTAAGTGAAATAAACCAGACACAAAAGGATAAAGTATGACTTCAAGTATATGAAATATTGGGGCGCCTGGGTGGCTCAGTGGGTTAAGCCGCTGCCTTCGGCTCGGGTCATGATCTCAGGGTCCTGGGATCGAGTCCCGCATCGGGCTCTCTGCTCAGCAGGGAGCCTGCTTCCCTCTCTCTCTCTCTCTCTCTCTGCCTGCCTCTCCATCTACTTGTGATTTCTCTGTCAAATAAATAAACAAAATCTTTAAAAAAAAAAGTATATGAAATATCTAGAACAGGCAAATTTTCATAAAGACACAAAGTAGATTAAAGATTACCAGGCACCATGGAGGTAAGAGAAAATGAGGAGTTCCTGACTTGTCAGTTTGTTTCTGTCATTAAAAAGTTCTAAAAATAGAGACGATTGACTGCACGTTATGAATGTATTTCATAGGACACTCAACTGTATACTTAAAAATATTTCAAAACAATTGGAAATTTTGTTTTATACATATTTATCACAATTTGTTTTTTAAAACTATGAGTTATATTTTCTTCCCATTTTATGCTCTGGAATGGTTTAAAATAGCTTTGAGATTACCTTTTTAAATCTGATGGAATTTCCCTATGAAACGAGCAGGTAGACCTGGGTGGTTCAGTCATTTAAGAGCCAGCCTTCACCTCAGGTCAAGATCCCAGGGTCTTAAGATCTAGCCCAAAGCTCAAGCTCCCTGCTCAGCAGGAAGTCTGCTTCTCCCTCCCCCTCTTCTCCCTCTCTGCTAGTGCTTTCTCTAATAACTAAAATCTTTAAAAAAAAAAAAAAAAAAAAAAAAGAAGAAGAAGAAAGAAAAGAAACATTGGAGTCTGTTTCTTTTTGTGGGGTAGTTCACTGATAACGATCTCTATTCCATGGAAATTTCTCAGCCTTATTTTATCTGCTCTGGAGTCAATTTAGGTAAATTATACTTTTTTTTTTTTTTGACAGAGATCACAAGTAGGCAGAGAGAGAGAGGGAGGAGGAAGCAGGCTCCCCGCTGAGTAAGAGCCTGATGCGGGGTTCGATCCCAGGACCCTGGGATCATAACCTGAGCCAAAGGCAAAGGCTTTAACCCACTGAGGCACCAAGGGGGTCTGGTAAATTCTATTTTCATATACACAAAAATTATATTTTCATGGAAAATTACTCAATCTACATTTTCAACATTTTTATATAAAGTTCTATACAAAGTAGTCCCTTTTAAATAATTTTCTTCCATTTCCACTGTTTTTAAACCTTTCCCTGATTAATGATCAGTTGGTCTAATTTTTCACAGAACTTACTTATCATAAAGACAACATTCTGGGTTATTTTGGTACTGTTTTGATTTCTTAACTTACTAACTCCTACTTTTATTTTTATTTCTTCTCACAGTTTCTTTTTACAACTTTTTGAGTTAAATATTTAATTAATTTATTTTCATTTTTATTGCTTTAAGCATGAAAAGATAAGAATTTTGCTCTTAAGCATTTTTTAAAGCAAATAAAACACTGGTATCTTAAAAAGGGCACTCAAAAAGGGAAATTAAAGACCAATGTCACTTATGAATACCAATGGGAAAGTGCTAAATATAAACAATGACAACTAAACATTTGAAATATGATGACCTAGTATGGTTTATTCTAGTAATGCAAGAAAGGTTAGATGGGTTGTAAAATAACTCATTAAAATAATTCATGTATTAAAATTAAAAGGAGAGAAAAAAATGATACAATCACCTCCAAACACTGAAGATCTTCAAAACTCAACATTAATTTTTGATAAAATACTTTGGAAAACAAAATTCAATGGGTGCTTCTTTAATATGGTAAAACTTATTTATCTCAACCCTAAAGCCAGCATCTTATTTAATAAGGAAACACCAAAGAAATTCCCATTGGAAAAACAGACGTTTACTACTTTCACTATTCAAAACTATACTGGAGTTATTAGGAAATACCATCAGGCAAGACAAAATGATAATGGTAATGAGAAATGTAAAGAAAGATCTAAACTTTCTATTTGCAGGTGGTATAATGGTTTAGTTATAAATCCAAGAAAATTAACCAATAATGATGATTTAGTTAGATAGCAGGCATTTAAATAAATTAAAAATACGTGTGCATAAATATATGTATACACATATATAAAATAATGGAAAAGAAACCTCATTTGAAACAGCATCAGGGGCACCTGGGTGGCTCAGTCAGTTAAGTCCTACTCAGGTCATGAATCTCAGGGTTGTGAGATAGAGCCCAGGGTCAGGGTCAGCACTCAGTGTGGAATTTGCCAGGGATTCTCCCTCCACATCTGCTATTCCTCCTGCTTTTGCCCAAATCTCTAAGCGCTCAATCAATCTCTCTCAAGTAAACAAAATCTTTAAAATCAAAAAGCAACAAAGAAAGTAAAATATTTATGAATTTATTTTTTCCTTTTTTTAAAATATTTTATTTATTTATTTGTGCGATAGAGAGAGCTCACATAAGCACCACTGAGCAGGGAGCCCTACGAGGCAAACGCTTAACCTACTGAGCCACCCAAGGTGTCCCAAAATATTTACGAATTTAACAGGAACATACTGATATAACAAATAGAATGAAATCCCTTGTTCTATGATAGGACATTTTGACATCACTTAGATGCTGATTCTCAAGGGCAGTCATTTGGACGCAGATAATATTTGACCCATAATTCAACAATATATCAGAATTCCTTTAAATGCATTCAAGATTTAAAGATTAAAATGAAGCCTTGCAAACAGAAGGAAAATATGAAAAGCATTCCTTTATAGTCTGGGAGTGAGGAGAAGTATATAAAACAAAATCCAGAAGGAATAAAAGAAAAACTGTTAAATTTGACAATAAAATTTAAAATTTTACATGACAAAAAAATAAACATCCAATCACATCCAATCCAACTCACACATAACATGGCAGAGTATCATCACATATTAATGCCACTTACATAACTTTATAAAAAGTCAAACCATGTTTGAAGTCAAAGACAGTGTGTGTTGTTTAGGAGGTAGAAGGGGATAGTAATTGGCAGAGAACAAAAAGGGGCAGATGGAGAACTGGTAATGTTCAGTTTCTTGAAGTAGGATCTTAAGAATGAAGAAGAATGGCTCAGATTTCATTTTTAATACACTGTAAGTCAGGGATTGCTATTCTACAACTTTACACATGGTGAAATGAGGCAAGACACAAAGGTTAAATATTTTGCTCATGACACAGATGGGTGATTGGTGGGTCCAGGATTTTAACCCATACCAACTTAAAGCCAGCACTCTCAACCAAACCTTCTACATATCAGAAGATAATAAATGCAACATAATCATCAAACATCAAACACTATAATGAGGTCTTGAAAATTATTATTAGTCTGGTCCTTCCCATCTCCACAGCTTTCCTAACACTAAAGAATCTGAAGTATGCCACACCAATACAAATCCTACAAAAGCTGGAACTTGGTCTACTTTACTTTCCACAAGCACTATTTCCAGAAACTAAGACAGTACTTGCAACATGACAGAAGTTAAGTAACTGTTTGTAAACAAATTACAAATGCATTTTGCTTATTAAAATAAATGTTCTATTTATTTTTAAAGTGGGCTCCACACCCAGTGTTGAGCCCAATAAGGGGCCTGAACTCACAACCAGGAGATCAATATCTGAGCTGAGATCAACAGTCAAAGGCCCAGGTACCCCAAAATAAATGTTCAATTTAATTGGAAAAGCTGAGAAGATCAAAACCCAAACAAAAAATGGGTAAAATGGGTAAACAGTCACAGAAAAGGAGACAATTAGTTCTGAAATTTAAAAAACTGCTCATCATCACTCCTTATAAAAGGAATACAAATTACAATAATATTAACATATCATTTTTACCAATCAGAATGATATGCTGATATTCTCAGCTGGAGAGGCAACGGGGAAACACTGGCACTTCCACATATATTACTGAGAGAAATGCAAACTGGTACAATTGTAACAGACGGGAATTTAACAACATCTAACAAACTAACATATGGATTCCTTAGACAAGCAATTCAGTTTCTAAGAATCTACCCTGATGCCATACCTCCACAGAATAAAGTATATACCAAGTTATTCATCATATATGACTTATAATAGCAAAAAACCTGGAAATAACCCTAATACCATCCAAGAGCAAAGTGATCAAACAAACTATCATATACACCAGTGCTGTCCGGGATATGATTAACCAGTAGCTCTTCAGAGATTAAGGGAGACATCACAATTTGCACATTTTGCAATTTCACTGGCCGTGAAAATACTACCAATGTGGCTAGTTTCAGGCTATAAAGTGAAACTAAACAGTAAACTGGGAAGAGATGCACAAAAGCACACAATTATGTGTAATATTTCCATTATATAAACACAAAAGAAGTAAGCTTAAGAATACAGATATTAAGATACAGTAATTAGGAAGTAACAGATTTTGAGTATTTATTTTGTTTTCAATATTGGTACGGTCTGGGGGCACCTGGGTGGCTCAGTGGGTTAAGCCGCTGCCTTCGGCTCAGGTCATGATCTCAGGGTCCTGGGATCGAGTCCCGCATCAGGCTCTCGGCTCGGCAGGGAGCCTGCTTACCTCTCTCTCTCTGCCTACCTCTCCATCTACTTGTGATTTCTCTCTGTCAAATAAATAAATAAAATCTTTAAAAAAAAAAAAAAAAAAATTGGTACGGTCTGAATTATGTCCCCCCCCCCCCCCAAAATTCGTACACTGAAGCCCTACTCCTAATGAGATTGTATTTGGAATTGGGCCTATAAGATGACAGTTAAGTTTAAATGAGTACTAACAGTGTGGTCCTTACCAGACAAGACTAAGGTCCTCCCTTGTAAGAGGAAGAGATACCTGAGATCCCCTCTCTTCTCCTCCCCCTCAACCACCCTTTTGCAAAGAGGAAAGACCAGATGAGGATACCTCAAGGAGGAGGCTATCTGCAAGGCTCCAAAGAGGACCCCTCACCAGAAACCAACCAAGAAAGGCACCTTGATCTTAGACTTGTAGCCTCAGGACTGTAAGAAAATAAATTTGTTGTTTGAGCCCTCTAGTCTGGTATTTTGTTAAGGCAGCCCTAGCAGACTAATATAAATTATTATGTTTATTATTAATATAATTATCATATATTATTAATATAATTAATTTTTAATAGTGTTTTTAATAACCAGCTCACAAATTTCCTGAAAATTTAACTTGAGCAGCCATTAAAAAAAAGAAAAGTTCATCTGTCATTGATATACAACAATTTCCAAGGTATACTATGAAGTGAAAAACAGAAGATAGCACATACAGTATGCTCTTCTCTACAGAAAAAATAGAAACTAGGAATGAATTACATATTATCTTAATTTTTCAAAAAGAACAGAACATATAAAATATTAAGAACTGAAAAGCTAATACCTATAAAAGATGAACAGGAACCAAAAGGAAAAGATAGAAACAGGAGCTGGTCTTCTCTGAATATATTTTTTTATGTACATTTTATTTTTGAACCATATGTATATATTCAAAAACAAACTAAATCAAAAGACCTTAACAGGGGCACCTGGGTGGCTCAGTGGGTTAAAACCTCTGCCTTCGGCTTGGGTCATGATCCCAGGCTGCTGAGATGGAGCCCCACATCGGGCTCTCTGCTTGGCAGGGAGCCTGCTTCCCCTCTCTCTCTGCCTGCCTCTCTGCCTACTTGTGATTTCTGTCAAATAAATAAATAAAATCTTTTAATTAAAAAGAAAAAAAAGACCTTAACACTGAAATATAAGACAATCATTGCTAAGCTTTGAAAAAAATCACTATTTGCAACCCTTCTCTTCTACCCATAAACAAATATTTCAAAAGAGCAATCATTCTGCATTTACTATTATATGTAAAATAACACAATGCCCAATAATTTACATGTATCAGTATTCATTTGGGATAGGTCATCTCCAAGAGATGAAGACAATAATGGAATTAAATGAGATTCCAGGATAAACCTACTTAATAAATGCTGCTAAAGGAAAACTATTACAATTTAAAACATATTCAAGAGAATGGCCAATTCTGATTGGATCATGAATTACCTGTTTGTATTCACTGACACAACTTTGACAGCAAAATCTTTTCTGCTGACCATCAATCACCAGGACATTATTTCCAGCACCTTTGCTGGGCAGGTACTCTCCACACTGTTCACAGCAATTCATTATTAAACCATTGGCCATTCTGTATCTATTAAAGCAGTGGTCACTGCACAGCTTATGAGTCATATTTTTAAAGCTAACTTCATGGCGAATCTAAAAATAAGCAAACACACACATGATTATCACAAGTAACTACGTAACAAGGTACTCCAAAAGAAAAAAAGCTTCAGTGATTTTTCTGTGGAGGGTAAAGAGAAAATAAAAATATCTTTCATTTTTCTTTGAACTATTTTTATACACATAAGAAATACATGTATGGCAAAGGGGGAACCACTACTAACATCACTACAAACTTCTCTAGAAATACCTAAAAATGACAGGAAACAACACAGTTTGGATAGTGTTAGTATAAAATTCTAAAACAGATTGGAGATCTTTAGACAAATCCAAAAGGAACTAAAATTAAGTACATAATTCAAATGAGGTATATATAGCACACAGGTTTCTTTTTCTTCAAATTCAAAAACTTTAATACCATTTAATAATGTGAAGTTATCAAAAAATATTCCCTCCCTTTGCTCTCCTTCTTAAGCATTCTAGTTTGTTGTCTTTCTTTGGTAGTCAGCCTATATGTTTAAACACTATTGTTCTGTCTCTACATGTTCCAAACCTCAAGAAAAGAGTCAATTAATATTATATTTTAATATTTCCTAAATCATTCTCCCCATGGGAGAACGGGATTACATAATGGGATATTTATAAGGTAAATTTTACGTATCCAGTTTTAAGGAAATATACACAGATGGAACAGTTTATCGTAACTATTAAATAAATAATATTCCCATTAGTTAGAATTAAAGAGAAAAGGCACAAAAATACAAACCTCTGTTAGTTTACCACAAATTGTACATCTTGATTTATTTAGAGCTCCTTTAGTAGGATTTTGTTTGTCCTCATAGAGAGACAAACAAGATGTACTACAGAATTCCTGGAAGGATTCACTAGAATCCACTTGAGCAACAATGGTTCCTTTCATTGTAGTTATATCTCTGAAAAATAAACAGAACAACTTAAAGTAAAATTCCATTTTAAAAGAAATCAAATATAAGAGTAGTAACTAACATTTCTAATTTCCATAAACTGAACCCTGGGAATCAAACACCATTTTTAGGTCCATTAAATCACTTTTACTATTTAAAACCTCTTGGAAATAAAATATGAACACAAAAGAAGCTAAAGTATTTTATACTATTAAATCTTTGCCAGTACTCAATTAATCTTCAAACTCCTTAACAAGGCTTTCAGATACTGGAAACACTTTTTTTTAAAAAAATTGTTATTTACATGGAATTTAATGTCCAGGCCTAATCTGAGGTATAAATTTATAATACCTAGTCAATTCTTTCCTACAGGTAAGTAGAAAGCTTGAAAGATCTAGGTCACAGAAATATGACATATATTTTAGAGAAGATAATTGAACTTAAGTGCACCTCCGTACCCATAACCCCAAATAACCCCACTTACCATTCTACACATTCTCTACAGCTCTCCAAATGCAATTAGAAATGGTAGAAAATGGGGCACCTGAGTGGTGCAGTCAATTAAGCGTCTGCCTTTGCCTGAGGTCATGATCCCAGGGTCCTGGGATTGAGCCCCACATCCGCTCCCTGCTTAAGCATGGAGCCTGTTTCTCCCTCTCCCACCCCTCTGCTTGCTCTCTCTCAAATAAATAAATAAAATGGTTAAAAAAAAAAAAAAAAACCACCTATTAAGCTCTCCTTTAATAAAATTCTGAATTTCAAGGTCCTATATTACAGTATGTAAAAGACTCCTACTCATATAAAGCAGTCTAAAAACTAGGTAACTGTTCCAATATTAAGCTTGTACAGAACATTAAGCCTTTTTCAAAGTTCTAAGATCTAAAAATATCCTCACAAATGTGGGCTTCACCAAGAGATGATACAGAAAAAAAACCTATACCTGGTTTGACCACATACATTAATATACCATATCCCCCCCTTTTTTTAAGTACACTCAGCATGGAGTCCAACACAGAACTTAAGCCCTGAGATCAAGACCCGAGCTGAGATCAAGAGTTGGACACTTAACCAACCAAGCCACCAGGTACCCCAATATTCCACTTATTTCTAACTAGTTGAAGCCAGACCTTAAAATTGGCAGAAGAAAGAAGTGTCTCTCTTCAAGGCTATCAAAAAACTGGTACTTGAATCTTAATGATTATTCTAATGATTTAATGTTCAAAACAAGCATAAAAACATAAAATCCAAAGACTTGCCAATTTAAAATAATCTTAAAAAATATGAAGACAGTACAAAATTTGACCTATTTTTATACAGAACTAAATTCTAAGTAATGCAAATAAATACATAGTCTTTTGACAAATTCAAGGAGTACAATGGAGATTACAGACAAAATTACAAAGGCCTAGTACTTAAATCAATCCCAGGGGCACCTGGGTAGCTTAGCTGGCTCGGCCTCCGACTCTTGATTTTGCCTAGGTCCGAGGTCTAAGGGATCAAGTCCCAAGTCTGGCTCCATGCTCAGTGTGGAATCTGCTTCAGATTCTCTGCTTGGGATGCGCTCACTCGCTCTCAATAAATCCGTAAATCTTTTATAAATAAATAAACAAACAAATCGACCCCAAAGCCTACCCAAATAGGAAGTCTTTTAATCATAAACCACCAGGTGGTAGAGAATCCTCCAAAGCCATCACACAGGGATGCCTGGGTGGCTCAGTTGGTTGGGCAGCTGCCTTTGACTGGGGTCATGTTCCCAGGGTCATGTTCCCAGGGTCCTGGGATCAAGTCCCACACTGGGCTCCTTGCTTGACAGGAGCCTGCTTCTCCCTCTACCTGCCACTCCCCCTATTTGAACGCTTTTCTCTCTCTCTCTCTGACAAATACATAAATAAAAATCTTCAAAGCCATCACACATTTCATTTTGGCTTTAACATTCAAACAACTAGCTTACTAATATTTCAAACACCATAGTTCACTTCTAAGACTCTTATAATCACTTCTCAGTCTTTTGGCTAAGATCAAGTCTAAGACTCTTAAAATTTCCCTAAAACTATATACCACCAATATTCAATCATATGGAATTATGTTGAAGGTAAACCTTACCTACGCTTGTGATGAGCAAAGCATAACCTACAGACTTGTCAAATCACAACGTTGTATACCTGAAACTAATGTAATACCAGGTGTCAACTGTACTTCAATTAAAAAAGAAAAGAAAAAAGAAAGGTAAACCTTACTTTTTACACATAACACAAAGTTTCTTTGGAGCCGGCTTGTGAGAGAAGGAAGAAAGGCAGGTGGTAGAACAAAAGAGGTGAGCTGATCCTTTTCGTTGATAAGCTGTCTGTCCCTTCTGTAAAGGTTTTTTGCAGTTTGCACAAGTGACTTTAACTGGTTTAGTGGGTTGTTGTTGTTGTTGTTGTTGTGCAGAAGGCTGGAAAATTTGTTTAGGCAGTGAGGCCACTGGTGATAAAGAATCCACCCCTGGTTGTTTCTGATTACGAGGAAATGAAGCTGACTGAGAAATCCAGGAATCTTAAAAACAAAATGCACAAGGAATTTAAGTAATGGAACAGATATTTATACACACTGACAATGATATTACATAAACAATTCTAACAGCCCATCTTCTACAAGTTTAAGAAATTAAATAGGCAGCAGTATAGCAGAGATGTAAAAACCAAAGTTCTGGAGTAAGAATGCCTGGTTGACATTTAGACTCCACCGATTAGACTGGAAAGTTACTTAACTCTGTGCCTAACTCTTCTCTAAACTGGAAATTGTACCAACCTCATATGAATGGTTAACATTAAATGATAATACAAGCAATAAACCACAGTGACTAGCATAGAGGAAGCACTAAAAAATATTAGCCATTATTTATTATACAGGAAGAATTAATTTACAGAATATCCCTTTAAGTAAGGAATACATACATCAACATATAAATATAATAAAATCTTGACCAATCAGAACCTTTGACAAATTTAGTACAGGTCTGATAAAGCTTATCTCATAAAGCTCCACTGAGGGTGGAGTCCAACATGGTATTTGAACCCACAATCAAGATCAAACCCCAGAGATCGAGTTGGACACTTAACCACCTGAGCCACCCAGACACCCCTTAAAACATGTTCTTAAAAACAGGTCTTTTCGGGGCACCTGGGTGGTTCAGTGGTTTGGGCTGCTGCCTTCGGCTCGGGTCATGATCTCAGGGTCCTGGGATCGAGCCCCGCATCGGGCTCTCTGCTCCGCAGGGAGCCTGCTTCCCTCTCTCTCTCTCTCTGCCTGCCTCTCTGCCTACTTGTGATCTCTGTCTGTCAAATAAATAAATAAAATCTTTAAAAAAAAAAAAAACAGGTCTTTTCATATTTAGTTCCATGGACTCCAGACCACATAATCTCAAAGAAATTAGAGTGTGACACAGAAATGACAAGCCAACTTATACTGACCAACATCATATTACTCTCTCCCTTCAAACAGTTTCAGCATCGCACAGAATTAAAAGTGTGTAACAATAACTCTGGATTGCAGAGTAATTTATCTTTTCTCTCTTTATAGAAAGCTTCCTTAGTGCTTAACAGAAGTACCCACCTTACTATACTAGTTACTACTCCACAAACCTCACTACACTGACAATACCATAACCATTTTCCCTTCTGAAACTTTATAGACCACCATTCTGATTGTCTCTAGTAATTTTTTTTCCTTTCTAGGCTCTTCCAAATTTTGTACTTCCATACATAAAAAGCTGCCCTTCTATTAAAAAAAATTTTTTCCTTCCACAGGAAGTACAAATATATCTGGAGCTCAGGAAAACTTCTCTATCAAAACCTTAAGGAGGATGGTTTCCTGGTTCCAACCCAATCCAACAACCTAATGATTTCAAGGGGCTACGTAACACTGCTACTCAAATTTTACTTTACTCCACAATATCCCTCACCACAAAAATTGTATTTTATACAAAGAGTAAACTGAGTGCATTCTAGGATCCTGCTACCCTGTTATCCTGCTATTATGAAGGTAATGGACCAGTTATATTCAAGAGGTAAAAATATTAAAGAATACGAAGAAAATACAGTTGGCCCTTGAACAACATGGGTTTGAACTGTATGAATCCACTTATATACAGATTTTTTATGATAGTTATTTTCCTTTCCTTAGAATTTTCTTAATAACATTCTTTTCTCTACCTTAGTTTACGGTAAGAATACAGTATATAATACATACCGTACAAAGTATGTGTTGACTATTTATCATTAAAGCTTCCAGTCAACAGTAGGCTACTAGTAGTTAAATTTGGGGGGAGTCAAAAGTTATACATTAATTTTCAAGTGTATGGTAAGAGATGGGGTGTTAGCACCCCTTATCCCTGCAATGTTTGAGAGTCAACTGTAGTCACTAACTAAAAATTTCACCGTATGAAGTGCCTCCAATCGAAAATTATATTTGAACATATATGCCAGAAGAAATAGCTTCTTGCAACACAATTACTGGTTCCTTAGAATTTCTTATTTTGTAGGTTTATCATTTGAATACATACTTAAAGAAACTATTTAAACTTAAGGACATCTATTAACTTGATTTAGGAAAAATAGCAAGATTTTCCCACAATTTAATTTTAGACCCTGTATAAATGTCACCCTTTATCTATTTTTCAGCTCTTATATTTCTCCTACTTTCAAATTTTCACATCCTCCAACATCAAAATACTTTTAGGAAGACAAGTTTTGTCTAAACCCTCTATTTTATACAAAGGACATCAGGGGTAACAGTTTAATTTGCCCAAGTCACAATCAGTCTTAGAGCCAGTATAAATAGCCAAGATTTTATAACTCCCTATTACAAATAAAAGCAGCACATAAAAACAAAAGCTAATTCATAAAATAGAGGAGCAAAAGGTATATTTGTTTAGTTTTTCTGATAAGTAATATACAGTCCTTGTAGGAGTTTCAGTAAACAGAAACACAATGCTATTTTTTATTTTTAAATATTTTTAAAATAATCTCTACACCCAACAGGGGCTTGAACCCACAACACCAAGATCAAGAGTCACATGCTCAGGTGCCTGAGTGGCTCAGTTGGTTAAGCAACTGCCTTCGGCTCAGGTCACGGTCCCAGCGTCCCGGGATCGAGTCCCGCATCAGGCTCCCAGCTCCATGGGGAGTCTGCTTCTCCCTCTGACCTTCTCGCTCATGCTCTCTCTCACTGTCTCTCTCTCAAATAAATAAATAAAATCTTAAAAAAAAAAAGAGTCACGTGCTCTACCATCTGAGCCAGCCAGGCAATCCCCCAGGAATACACTGTTACAATATGCCCCGACTCAGCAATATTCCTAAAGAAATAACATCCTAAAATACATGCATAAGAATATTATTAAGAATTATTTACAGAGTAAAAGCTGGAACTCAGGTAAATAGAGAATAAAAGCAAACATATAGACTTGATATGAACAAAAGTTCAAGATCTACTGTTAGGTATTTAAAGGAATGGTAGGAGGAAAGAGTTTACAAAACTATACCTAAACTATGATCTCAGGTTAGAATTAAACATACTATTTCAATGGCGAGATTAATTATTTTCCTCTGTATACTCTAATGTTTTAAATATATTTATAATTACAATAAAGACAAAATGGCTATTTTGAAATTGATTTGAGCATTATCATTTCTCAAACTTTTATGAGAGCCAGAAGGTTACAATTAAAGAAAGTAATTATATATAGCTGATGGTATAAACTGGTAAGACCTTTCCGGAAGGCAGTAAAACAGTATTATTTCTACAACTTTAAAATGCTCATACAAACTCACTCATATATCCTCCCCCAACCCAGATCTACCTACGAATATATATTTACACATAGAGGGAAAGGGTCTTGGAAGGTTGGAGAAATTTTCCAAATCAAATAATAACAAACCTATTTCTTTCAAAATCACTATAAACCAAACAGGTTTTCTCTTCTACGAAAAATCTCTGGAAGGATGGGGCAGTGATATCCTTTTGCCTAGTTATTTCACTTCTAGGAATATCCTCTAAAGAAATGAGAAGTTTAAACAAAGATGTTCAACATAAACCTCTAATAGCAAAATATGAAAATATGGGAAACAGTATAAATACCAAATACAGGAATGGTATATCCATATCTACTGTGCAGCCCTTAAAACTTTTGTGTATAAATGTTAATAGTATGAGAAAATACAATGTAAAGTGGGAAACAAACAGGAAGCAGTATTATTCACAGTCGCATTTCAACAAAGTTAAAATAAATGGAAAAAGCCTGAAAGATAACCACTCAAAGCACTGACAGTGGTAATCTTCAGTTAATAATACTACAGGGGTGGGGGGTAGAGGGCACCTGGGTGGTTCAGTGGGTTAAAGCCTCTGCCTTTGGTTCAGGTCGTGATCCCAGGGTCCTGGGATCGAGCCCTGAATCAGGCTCTCTGCTCGGCAGGGAGCCTGCTTCCTCCTCTCTCTCTCTCTCTGCCTGCCTCTCTGCCTACTTGTGATCTCTATCTGTCAAATAAAATAAATAAAATCTTTTAAGATAATAATAATAATAATACCGGGGATTTTTTCCCTCATTTTTTAATTACAGATTTTCCAAAAATTCTTCTATGTTAAACATTACTCTCATAAACAAAAATATAACAAGAAAAAAGGAAAAATTACTAGCATTTTATACCATCCTACACTACCTAAGTGTAGTGTAATGACAAGGGAAAATCATTCCTTATTATTCTCCACAATTTCTAGGTCGGTAAGATTGCTAATGGGCCTAAAATGATGAGAAAGGGAGAGAGAAACAATGAAGGATATATAAGAAAGACTGACATACAAAAGTTTGGGGGCAGAAGTGAAAGAGAAAGGGACATAAAGTCATCAAAACCCAGAGTTCTTATAACTTCTTTTTAACGTTTTCACAGAGCAAAGCTACCTGAAGAAAAATTATACAAATAGTCAAGAAATTTACCAACCTTCAAATATTAAAAAAGTAATAAAATGCTAATAAAAAAGTAAAATTAGATAAGTGATCAAAATTGCTTTAAAAGTAAAAACAAATCTAAATGCACCTATGATAAAATACTATATTGTTCCTTAAGTGTGCTACTTATCTCTTTTCAATATTTATACATCACTAGTAAATACTAAAAAGTTTTAAGTTGCCAAACTGTTAGACTTCAGTGGTAGTGAATGTAAGGAGTATTCATTCCAATCCCTTAAACATAGATTTCTGTGATGAACTTTCTAATGATCTGCAAAGAAATACATGGCTTTACATCTCCTATTAGCTAAAAATTTCCAACTGCTAAAAGTCAATGGAATTAACTTCTCTTACATGAATAAACTAACCAAGGTAGTATCAATTACTACCATGAAAAGAGAATCGGGCAATTTTACACAGGGTAGATCACTTAATGCTTACCAGGATTATGATGAGTTGCAGATTCTCCATTCTGAAATACGTCTCCTGCCACATTCATTCTACCAGGATTAAAAGGTCCTACTCCAGTCTTGGTCTGTGAAGTTAAAGATGGGGTGTATGTTTGTATATTAACACCAAAATTACTTGACTGCAGTCCGTTAGAGACATCTCCCAAGTTGGTATTCTGCAGTGATGTTACATGTGTAATCATTAAGTTCATATCTCGCCCGTCAGTATTTTCTAATTGGCCATCATTCACAGAGCTTACACCTGTTTCTAAGGTTGTAACATTAGCAATCTGAATTTCAGAGTCTGGTTCTGTGGTGATACCACTATTACCCATTCCTGCATTTACCTTACTTCTTGAAAAACTGGAAGTGGGGAAATCCACATCATTGGTTCTGTTTTTAGTCTCAGGAGGTCTCCGTTCAATAAAATTAGAGGAATTTTTTTCTTGCCCTTGATTTGTTTCCATGTCCTCTTCATCATCAATGACAATTGTCTCACTTACACTGCCCTTCTGAGAAGCCAACTCTTTTGAGGAAGGAAGAATTTTGGAATCATTTCCTTGTAGTTCTTCATTTTTTGATGATGAAAATGTTACGGTTCTTTGATCAGTTACCACTGGTGCAGAAGGTGGGGGAGGTTGTACAGGTTCAATAAAAACAACATCATCATCATCTTCCACTGACGAGTTCTGAAATTTATTAGATCTAGCAACTAAAGGATTAGGTGGGCCACTAAATGAATTTCCTACATTGGTGAGACTAGTTGCCATGGCCGTACTCCCTAATAAAACAGGAGTCTGATCAGTCAATTCTAATCCTCCCACTGAACCTGTGTCCATGCCAAAAAAACCTGAAAAGGAGATGGAAAAAAGAAAACAAATGTCAATATAATCCTTTGCTCTTCTAACTGAAATAATTTTTTAAAGTACTTTTTTTTAAAATTCTAAATGGTAATAATTCTTATCTAATAAAGGAAAAATCTGGTATCCAATCTATGATCTCATTCACTAATCATTTTATATACTTTACACATGAACCTCCTGAATATAAAAAGAATGTAATTAACCAATTTTCAGTAATGATATGCAGTATATTTCTACTCCACCACCTCCTTTCTACCACACTATTTAAGCTATAAACCTTAATACTGAAAACACAGATAAATCCTTCGAAAATGTGTTTGAACAGGAAAATAACCAAAATCCGACAATAAAAATCCCTTCTCTAACTTTTATCCCATTTATCCACTGTATTAAATAAAATCATACAATCTAATCCCTAATTTCCCCTACCTCATCTTTTTTTTAACTCCTTTTTCTCATGTTCCCTGGCTCCCTTGTAACTATATAATTAAATCCTTCTGAGAATCCGAAATCTTTCTCAACCCTATCCAGAAAGCTTATACCTTTATTTGTTAGGAACTATGCTGTGTGCTTTATAACCACATATCAAGCTCAATAATGGCTCCCATAGATATCAGACCCTAATCCCTAGAATCTGTAAAGGTTACTTTATATGGGAAAAAGGTCGTTGCAGATATGATTAAGACTGAGGATTTAAAAATAGATTAGCTGGGTAGACCCTAAACGCACAAGTTTGCAAAAGGAGGTGGAAGGAGATTACAGGTATAAGAGAAGGCAGTGTAACCACAGAGACAGATTGGAGATCAGAGACTGAAGTAACGCAGCCAAGAAATATTGGCAGTCATCAGAATGTAGAAGAGTCAAGGAATGGATTCTCTCCTAGAGCCTCCAGAGGAAGGATGGCCCTACTGACACCTTGATTTGAGCCCTGTTATCACTGACTTTCAACTTCAGATCTCCAGATTCATAAGAAAAAAGTTTGTTGTTTTAAGCCACCAAACTTACGGTTATTCGTTAAAATGGCCATAGGAAATTTATACATTCCACTTCTTAGTTACATTTTCAAAACAACCCTTGATATAGTTATGATTTTTGTCCCATTTTAATGAGTAAGAAATAACAGCTTAGAGATGCTAACTAACCTGCCCAAGTCACATACTATTCATGCCCCTTTCTAACTCAATAGTCCAAACTCTTCATTACTCTACTATAATTCAACCAATATTTTTTGAGCACCTAATATATATGCAGGACTGTGCTAAAGCCAAAGAGACAGCAGAGAGTTAACAGTGAAGAGCCAGAAAAGAAATTAAGTTCTTGAGCAGATGGATAGGATGAGGTCATGGACACTGGTGGTAGAAGAACTAATCCTGAACACGAGTCAGAGAATTTCAGAGGGAAAAAAAACAGGGAAGAAAAAGGGAAAAAAAAAAAAAAAAAAACAGAAGGGGACAAAATGAAGGGTGGGTATAGACTGATTGTAGGTTACTCTGTAGATGGAGTGGGTTGGAATTTGACATGGGAATTTGAAGTGGTTGATACATGGCAGCCTAATTTTCAGAGTTAAGTCATCTGAAAAGGTGAGGGACACAGTGGTCGTACAAGTCTTAAAGACTGGTTTAAGAGTCCCAAGACCAACTCTTAAATCTTTTGTAATCCTCTTTCTCTAAGAAAGCCACTTAGCCCAGTTTTAAAAAATAAAACAAAGAAGGCTGATTTAAGAACACTTACTACTTCATATATATTGCTATTTGCGTATTTTGCTATAAGGAGTGTCTGGGACAATAAAGATGATACTAATATACATAATATACATAAATACCACTTTGGCAGGTGACAGAGAAATTGTTCATTGTATATTTTGCTGTATTTTAACTTCAGAACATAATTTGTCACTTGTTTTTAAAACAAAAATTTGTTTATTTTATTTTTAATTAGAGTTTTTATAAAAACAAAGTGGTAACAGAGTGATCAGAGAAGACCTTTTTGAGCAGGTGACATTTACAATGAAATTTGGAACAACGATGAAGATCCAATTGTGGGAAAATGTAGAAAAGGCATTCCAGATCCTGCAAAAGCCTGAGGGAATGAAGTTGGTAAATTCAAGCAACAGAATAAAGATCAATGTTGCTAAACAAGTTGGTAGGGAAGAATTATATAGGAGATATAGAAACATGCACAGAACAACCCACCAAGGCCAACAAGTTAATTCATTAACTGCACTCAATAAAGATTTACAAAGCACCTAACCCAGTATGTACAAGACACTGATAAGGACACACCTGAGAGAGAAATTTAAAAAAAAAAAAAAAAAAATCAATAAACAAAACAAGTAAACATCCCTGAAAAATTAGCAATCATGAATTCTAAATGCCAACTCTGGATTTTACTGTAAAAGGAAACATTGTAGAGTCCTCACTAAAAGGTTAACATGGCTTATATTTTTAATATATTGTTTGGGCTGCTATTTGGGAAACAGATTATAAGGCAGGACTAAAAGCAAAGAATACATGAAACAAAGGTGATGACAGGAGATGGAAAAAAGTGAACAGGTTAGGGATTTTTCAAAAGTAGATCTTACTAACATGAAAAGGTTAGTAAGATTACTCTTGACTAGAAAAAAAGTCACAGAACACAGAATTATTATTACTACAACGTTACACATTCTCCAAAAACCTATATACACGCATACGCACACTACGTTTTTCCTGAAGTATATATACTTTTATGTAAAATCATTAAAAAAAAAAAAAAAACCTCTGAAAGGATCAGATTATACTGATACACACAGATTATGAGGAGGAACAGGGAGTCTGAGTAGGAGAGGTGATCAACAAGCTGCACTTTAGGTTCAACATTAATCTAAAAAGGATTTCAGGGAGCTAAGAACCTGAAAGAATAATGGGAGAAACAGAAGTCAACAACAGAAGACAATATAAAATTGATAAAGCATTAAAGAGCGCCAGATTATCACTCTCCAGAAACAAAAAGGATAGAGAATAAGCACTTTTCAGACATTAAAAAGGGGTATAACAACTATATTATGAAAACACCAGATAGACTATAACTAATCTGCTCTTCTCACTGAATGTCTAGAACCTAAAACAGGACCTAGGCACAGAATATATACTCAGTTCCCCCTTGGGGAAGGGCCAGAAGGCAAAAATCCGTATGTTCATTTTGACTACCAGAGTTACTTTTTTTTTTTACCAGAGTTATTTTTAAGTAACATAATTATATAATTACAATCTAGTCCTTTATTTTATATATATAATCTAGTCCTTTATTTTATATATACAATCTAGTCCTTTATTTTATATATACTATTCTCTGACTTTAAGTTTAGTTTCCAGAGAGCACCAAATCCTATTCAACCAACATAGTAATGAAAATGAAATATTTTCAATAACAAATAGTATTTTATAGGAAAAACCTTATTGTATTTTCACTTAACTGTGATAAAACCTCACTGAATTAACTAAAACAGATGTTGACTTTTCTATAATAAAATCATAGCTCAGACACAGTAAAACCGCTCAATTCTAAAACCAGTCTCCAAATCATTACTCTAAGAGCAAGAACTGTGTCTCTGTCAGTATGAAAGACATGTTAATACTGGGAAATGGCAGAAGATACATTTATATGTACTTTAAAGAAACTAGATTAATTCTATTTAAAAGTTTAAGGGGTGATGACTTTGATTTAATCAAAGATCTACAGATTACCATTCCATACTCTAAGACACTTTAAATATTTTCCAAGATTAAAGTATATACACCAGGGGCACCTGGGTGGCTCAGCTGGTTAAGCACCCAGCTCTTGATTTCCACTAAGTTCAGGATCTCGGTGCTGTAGGATGGAGCTCCCAGTTGGGTTCTGTACTTAGTGGAGAAGTCTGCATCTCTCCTTCTTTCTCTCCCCCTCTGCCCCTCTACATACTTGTGTGTGCTCTCTTTCTCTAAAATAAATAAATCTTTAAAAATAATAATAATAAAATATATACACCATTACTCTAAAACAGCTCCTCATGAAGACTTCTTCATGGTAAAACAGTAAATATGCTAGTGGAAACACTCATATAAAGCCTTCACATAATTTAAAGTAAACATAAAAAAAAAAAAGTTTAACATTACCACTACAGAAAGTATTAAAAGTTGAAATATGCTGAGTAACAGTGATTCAAAATTTTATAACTCAAATAATGTTTTAAAAAATAAAAAGAGTATCCAACCAGTAATAATTAACATTTGTCTGATGCTTGTTATAAGTTGAATAGTCATGCGAGTTAAACACGAAAGCAGGGGCGCCTGGGTGGCTCAGTGAGTTAGGCCTTCGGCTCAGGTCATGGTCTTGGGGTCCTGGGATCAAGTCCCGCATCTGGCTCTCTGCTCAGCGGGAGGCCTGCTTCCCTCTCTCTCTCTCTGCCTGCCTCTCAGTCTACTTGTGATCTCTCTCTGTTAAATAAATAAACAAAATCTTTTTTTAAAAAATAATAAATAAATAAATACCACGAAAGCAAATCCATGAAGGAAATCACTTTTGTGTTTTTCTACACCCATTTAAAAACAAGGGGCACGTGGCTGGCTCAGTCGATTCAGCATGTGACTCTTCATCTCAAGGTAGTGAGTTCGAGCCCCACATTAGCCCTAGAGTTTATTTTAAAAATCATCATCATCATCATCATCATCATCACCATCATCTTCAAAGCTAAGCTGTCCACGACCAGAGCCAATAAGTTGGATATCAGGATTTGAATATTCATACTGATATGAAATACATAATTAAGTACTGAACAATAAAATAATACAGCACGGCTCGTTTAGTAAAAAATTCAATACGGGTGCCTGGGCGGCTCAGTCATCAAGCATCTGCCTTCGGCTCAGGTCACGATCCCAGGGTCCTGGGATTGAGCCCTGCATCACTTCTCCCTCTCCCACTCCCTCCACTGTGTTCCCTCTCTATCAAATAAATCTTAAAAAAAAAAAAAATCAACAAAACAATAATCAAATCAATACTCAAACTACACAAGTATCAAAGAAATGAAGTTGAAGTATCCTTATCAACATAACAATTTTCAGAGGAATAAGGAAGGCAAATACACAGATATTATGAAATGCACAGGCTTCTAATGCATGAGTTCTCTGGATCCTTTCTATGGTTTTAGTATATCTAAAATAGAAGACAACAATTACTAAGACAGAAAAGGTGGAACTGACTTCATAATACCCTCTCGTGGCAGACTGCTAGGTATCAATCAGAAGAAAACAGTCAAGCTCAAAATAGGACTTTACCAGTTAGCTCTCTGCAGTAATCAACTTCTCAAAACAGAGTAACTACTCAACTATAATAACTATTTTCAAATCCTATAGTATTTGGCCACTTCTAAATGTCATTGAGAATATGTTTCGATCAACACTCAATTTACTCCACTTATCTGATTACAAGTTGACCTAATTAAATGTGACTAAAAGTTGACCACTTCTACATTATATTAAAATCTATTCCATTTAGGCACTTTTCTGCATCAAGTCCATTCTAATTAGCTATTTCACACTGAGCAAATTCCTTTACTTCTCTGACCTTCAATTTTCTCTAGAGTAAATGGTATAAAAATAGTTCCTAGGATTTTTCTTAGAATTCAAAAGATAATCAGATGGGAAAATCAATTAGCACACTGTTCACTCCTAAACAATTACAAGGCAACTTTTGCCTATACACAAGATTTCATAAGTTTCTAATACTGATATTCCATTGATACTCCATCAATGTCACAGACTGAATGTTTGTGTCCCCCCACCCACCCAATTTATAAGTTGAGATGGTATTAGGAGGGAAAGCCTTTGAGAGGTGATTAGGTCACAAAGGCAGAGACTTCATAAATGGGATTAGTGACCTTTCTATTAAAAAAATACCCCAGAGGGCGCCTGGGTGGCTCAATTGGTTAAGACATTGCCATTGGCTCAGGTCATGATCCTAGAGTCTCAGGATAGAGTCCTGCCTATGGGGTCCCTGCTCTGCAGGGAGTCTGCTTCTTCTTCTTACTCCCCACCCCACCTCCACATGCTCTCTCTCTCAAATTAATAAATAAAATCTTTAAAAAAAAAAAAAAAACACCCCAGAGGGCTCCCTTCCCTCTTCCACCTATGAGGACACAGTGAGAAGATAGTGATCCATCTAGGAACCCAGGAAGCTATCCCAGACCAGACAGCAAATCTGCCAGAGCCTTGATCTTAAGACTTCCCAGGCTTTAGAACCATGAGAAATAAATGTTTGCTGTCTTTGGTCATTCAGTATAGCAGCCCAAATGAACGAAGATGTTCAATATAAATCATGAATGCTTTACAGTTTTATTTGTTCTTTACTTTGATCCAAAAAGAACCAATTAATAATACTTAATGTTCTCATGGAAAAAAAGAAAATGTGGTAGTTAAAATATAAATGTTAACATTCCTAGTAATAAAGTTATGAGCACTTGCTGAAAAAAGCTTATAAATATTCAGAGAAAATCACAAAGAAAGCATTTCAGGGACACCTGGGTGGCTCAGTCAGTTAAGCATCTGCCTTCATTCAGCTCAGATCATGATCCATGGTCCTGGGATGGAGTCCCATATGGAGTCTTGCTCAACAGGGAAACTGCTTTTTCCTTCTGCCTGTTCTGCTGCCACTCCCCCTGCTTATACTCTCTCTGTGACAAATAAAACGTTTAAAAAAAAAAAAAAGTAAAGAAAGCAAGCAAGCATTTCAAAGTGATTCAAGAAAAATTATCATTTTCTCACTGGTAAGTCTATCTAAGAGCTTTCTAGGTACCATAAAGTGTTAAAAAGAAAGCTAAGGTGAATTCTTCTCTACAGTAACACTTAGTTAATAAGTGATCATGTGTACTTTGAAAAGTTCCGAGTCAAATTGGCAAATTTTAAATTTTAAGAATAATAATTCTTGGGATGCCTAGTTGGCTCAGTCAGTCAAGTTTCTGCCTTCAGCTCAGGTCATGATCCAGAGGTCCTTGGATCAAACCCCACCCAGCAGGGAGCCTGCTTCTCCCTCTTCTGCTGCTCTCCCTGCTTGTGCTCTCTGGCTCTGCCAAATAAATGAAATCTCGGAAAAAAAAAGGGGGGGGGGAATAAAAATTCTTAATGAAATAGGAATAAGGGCACCTGGGTGGCTTAGTCCATGAAAAGCCAACTCGATTATGGCTCAGGTTTCATGATATTGAGTGTCATGTCAGGCTCCATGCACAGCATAGAGTCTGCTTGAGATTAAACCCCTCCCCGCCCCCAACCCGCATGACATACACCTGCACACACAGGTTCTCTAATAAATAAATCTTCAAAAAAAAAAATAGGAATAGATGTATTTATAAATACATATATAAAATACCAACCAAGGGATGTCACCAAATTTAATGTGAAATATTAAAAGCATTATTATTAGAGTTAAAATAAGATAAAGATATTCTTTATTATTACCACATAGCACTGTTCCGTAAGTATCAGCCAATACAATTTTAAGAAGAAAAAAAGGAGATATAGAAATCTGAGAGGAGAGGTGCCTACATTACACAGTTGGTTAAATGCCAAACTCTTGATTTAGGCTCAGCCTCAGGTCTGGGTCTCAGGGTGATGAGACAGAGCCCCACACTGGTCTCCATGCTCAGTGGGGAGTTTGCCTGAGATTCTCTCTCCCCCTCTCCCTGACCCTCCCACTCGTGCACTCTCAAATAAATAAATAAATCTGAAAAAAAATTTCTGAAGGAAAAATTATGACTATATGCAAATTAGGTTAATTTTTACCTCAAAGACCAAAAATATTTACATGAAAAATTACTGCAGTGAGATAACTTAATCACTAGATACAAAGATAATATGTAGAATATTAAATTAATTGTATGGGTTGTATGGGGAGTGCCCGGGTGACTCACTTGGTTGATTGAGCTTCCAACTCTTGATTTTAACTCAGGTTGTGATCTCAGGGTCATGAGATCAAGCCCAGGGTCAGGCTCCACTCCCAGTGAGGAGTCTCTTTCTTTCCCTCTGCCCCAACCCCTGCTCACACGCTCACTTTCTCTTTCCCCCTCTCCCTAAAATAAATAAATAAATAAATAAATCTCTAAAAAAATTTAACTGGATGGTCCATTGGAGACAGATACAAAACTCTGCTTCCGGGGCGCCTGGGTGGCTCAGTGGATTAAGCCGCTGCCTTCGGCTCAGGTCATGATCTCAGTGTCCTGGGATCGAGCCCCGCATCGGGCTCTTTGCTCAGCGGGAGCCTGCTTCTCTCTCTCTCTCTGCCTGACTCTCCGCGTACTTGTGATTTCTCTCTCTGTCAAATAAATAAATAAAATATAAAAAAAAAAAAAAACCCTCTGCTTCCATCCAAAAACCAACTAAATACAGAGATTTAAAAAAAAAAAAAAAAGGCAAACCTACAAAGACAAGAACAATACAGGAGAATTCAACAGCATCAGAAATGTTAGAAAGAAAAGAGCATGGATTCGTTGCAACTCACTTATAAGACCTCAAAAAGGTAAAACTTGAAACACCTAGTAAAGAAAGTTTTGAAATGACTGGATTACAACTGAAGTTAAAACTTGTAGTCAACACTCACTTGTCAAAAGCAAAAAGTACCCAAATCAGCACAACATTTCAGAAGAACAAGGCAACTGGTCCTATGAAGAAGATAGCAGAGTTGGAAGTTCTAGATATGGATCCCTCCAAACAAGTTAACCATTGTGCTGGAAGGACTCACTGGAACTTTAGATCCCTGGAACCCTAACGAACACTAGTAACAACCAGAGGAGTGCTTCATGAAGAAGTTACTAAACATTCATAAGTGAGCAGAATACATGAACTAGCAATCATTCCCCATTCCTCACTCCCAACTTAGCTATGGGGATAGCATCCTACATTCCTGGAAAGTCTGGATGGTCAGAGGATTTGCAGTGAGGAACATCTAAGAACTTTGGAATTGTATTTAGGGTGGTCTGAAGCAGATGCTTCTCTTGGTTTCAGCCTCTGGGCAGTTAACAGCTTTCCCAGCAGCATCTATCAGATTTAATGAGACACAAGCCTTTATTTTAGGTGGTTTTTTTTTTTTTTTCCACCCAAACACTTAAGAAAATTTTTGTCAGGTCACTAGCTCACCATAGGAATAACGAAACAGATCTTCAAAACACACAAAGAAACAGGAAAGTAGGTCCTAATCACAGAAATAGAAGAATTTTACAGAAGCCATTCCTGGGAAATCCCAAATTTTGAATTTTACAGAAACCATTCCTGGGAAATCCCAAATTTTGAAATAACTAGTCAAGACATTAAATCAATTATCTTAAATATGCTCAGTGAGCTAAAAGAAAGCACTGACAGAACTAAAGAAAATCAGAAAACAAGGCATAATCAAAATGAAAATACCAACACACACAAATTATAAAAAAGTAAACAAAAATTCTGGAGATGAAAAATACAATGACAAAAAAAATTCACTAGAGAGGATCAACAGCAGATTTGGACAGGTAGAAGAATCAATAATCTGGAAGACAGAGTAATTGAAAATACCCAACATGAGGAACAGGGGGAAAAAAAAGGCAAGAAAAATGAAGACAGTCAAAAGGATCTATAAAACATAACCAAACATACCAACATATATGTATCATAAAGAGAACAAAAGGGACAGGAATAATGATGTAAGAAATAATGACTGAAAACTTCCTAAATACAATACACATCCAACAAGCTTAACAAACTCCAAGTCAGATAAACTCAAAGATATCCACAAGACACATAATGGCTAACAAGGACTGAGAATTTTAAGAGAGAAGTCATCATGTATGATAAATGCTCAAAATAACATTTAGATTATCAGCTTATTTCTCATTAGAAACCATGGAAGCCAGAAACTAGTGAGATGACAATTAAAGTGATCAATAACAAAAAATGTCAACTAAGAATTCTATATCCAGCAAAAAATTCCTCAAAAATTTAAGGAGAAACTGGGGCACCTGGGTGGCTCAGTGGGTTAAAGCCTCTGCCTTCGGCTCAGGTCATGATCTCAGGGTCCTGGGATCGAGCCCCGCATCGGGCTCTCTCCTCAGCGGGGAGCCTGCTTCCTCCTCTCTCTCTCTCTGCCTACTTGTGATCTCTGTCAAATAAATAAATCAAATCTTTAAAAAAAAAAAATTGAGAAACTAAGACATTTCTAGAGCAACAAAAGTAGAGGGAGTTCATACCTGCATGAAATGCTATCCTTCAGACAACAGAAAAACACATTACAGAGTGAATTGAACCCATAAGAAATGAAGAACATAAGTAAAATTACCTATATAAATCAACAGAAAGCCAGTATTACTGTACTTTTAGTTTATAATTACTTTTTTCTCTATGATTTGCAAGACAAATATATAAAACAATTACCAGTATATGTTAATAAATACACATATAAAAATATAATCTGAGAAAAATAAGGGGGAGAACAGAAATATCTAACAGTTGAGTGCATAGTGCTGAAACTAAGTTGGTATTATTTCCAGTAAGTTGTAAATTTGAAATGATTCTAGGGGTGCCTGGGGTGGCTCAGTGGGTTAAAGCCTCTGCCTCCGGCTCAGGTCATGATCTCAGGGTCCTGGGATCAAGCCCCGCATCAAGCTCTCCGCTCAGCGGGGAGCCTTCTTCCCTCCCCTTCTCTCTCTGCCTGCCTCTCTGCTTACTTGTGCTCTCTCTCTCTCTGTCAAATAAATAAATAAAAATCTTTAAAAAATAATAATAAAATAAAATGATTCTAATCGTCAAGGTAACCCCTGAAAAAAAAAACATTTTAAATTACAGTTAAGGGGATCAAAAGGGTACACTAGAATAAAGTTAATCAAATACAAAAGAAGACAGTAAAGAAGAAATGGCGGGGGGGAGGGGAGAACGGGACGTAAGACGTACAGAAAACAAACAGCAAAATGGCAGAGGTGAATCCTTCCTTATTCATAATTATTTTAAATGTAAATAGGTTAAAATTATATTACAAAACAAAGACTGGCAGATTAGATTAAAATAAAACAGGATCTATGCATATGCTGTGTGGAAGAGACTCATTTTAAACACCAAGACACAAAGAGACTGAAAGTAGATAAATAGAAAAGACACTATGCGCAAACAGTAACCAGAGAACTCAATACAGTAGATACTCAGGATCAGTAAGACAGTCAGTAGACAGTATCAGCAAATATTCAGAAAGCAGGATCTCGGACAAAATAAACATTAAGTCAAAAAAGGTTATGAGATAAAGGAAGCCACTATATACTGATAAAAGATACAACCTATCAGGAAGATATAAAAATAATATATATCTATCTAAAAAAGAGTGGACCAAAATATATGAAGGAAAAACTGCCAAAATTAAAAATAATAGAAATAAAAACAGAAAATCAGAAAGTTAGAAATTAAACACAAACAATAAAATAAAATACAAATAAAACTACAATGAGCAAGGAAATTAAATCAGTCATCAAAAATCTCCCAACAAAGAAATGTCCAGGAACAGATAGCTTCACTGATAAATTCTACCAAACATTTGATGAAGAATTAACATTGATCCTTCTCAAAATGGTCCCCAAAAACTGAAGAGAACACTTCCAAATTCATTCTACAAGGCCAGCATCACTCTGATACCAAATCCAGACAAAGACATTACAAGAAAACTACAGGCCAACATTCCTTATGAATACAGACATAGAACTCAACAAAACAGTAGCAAATCAAAACCAGGAACATATTAAAAATAATATATATCATGACTATGTGGGATTTACCCAGAACGCAAGGTTAATTCAACTTAAGGAAATTTCTGCGACATGATAAAAGCCATATATAGAAAAAAACCATAGTTAGCATCCCACTCAATGGTAAAAGATGGAACGCTTTTCTTCTAAAATTAGAACAAATGGACAAATGCCTACTTTCATTATTTTAATTCAACATAGTATAGGAAGTTCTGGCCAGAGCAATTAGGCAAGAAATAAAAGGCATCCAAAGAGAAAAAGGAAAAAGAATCATTTCTGCAGCTGACATAATTTTTTTTGTTTTTTCCCTTTTTTTTAAGGGGCAATGGTGGGTGAGAGGGAGAAGGAGAAAGAGAATCTTAAGAATCTACACTGGATGTGGAGCCCGACCTGGGGATCAATCTCACAACCCTGAGGTCATGACTTGAACCAAAATCAAGAGTCAGATGTCTAACCAACTGAGGCATCCAGGCAGCCTGACATGACCTTATAGTGGAAAACTTAAGCAAAGTTTCAGAACACAAAATCAACATGAAAAGTAAGTTGCAGGGGCTCCTGGGTGGTTCAGTGGGTTAAAGCCTCTGCCTTCGGCTCAAGTCATGATCCCAGGTTCCTGGGATCGAGCCCCGCATCGGGCTGTCTGCTCCACAGGGAGCCTGCTTCCTCTTCTCTCTCTCTCTGCCTGCCTCCCTGCCTACTTGTGATCTCTGTCAAATAAATTTAAAAAATCCTTTAAAAAAAAAAAAAAAAGGAAAAGTAAGTTGCATTTCTACATACTAACATGAATAACCCAAAAAGGAAATTAAGAAAACAATTCAATTTACAATAACATCAAAAAGAATAAAATACATAGAAATAAATTTTACAGAAGAGACTGAAAGACTTGTATTATGAAATCTACAAATCACTGCTGAATTAAAACTAAAGACACAAATAAGTAAGATGTCTCAAGTTCTTGGACTGGAAGATTAACATTAAGATGACAATACTGGGCGCCTGGTGGCTCAGTGGGCTAAGCCGCTGCCTTCGGCTCAGGTCATGATCTCAGGGTCCTGGGATCGAGTCCCGCATCGGGCTCTCTGCTCAGCAGGGAGCCTGCTTCCCTCTCTCTCTCTCTGCCTGCCTCTCCATTCTACTTGTGATTTCTCTCTGTCAAATAAATAAATAAAATCTTAAAAAAAAAAAAAAAAAAAAAAAAAAAATGACAATACTGTGGGGCGCCTGGGTGGCTCAGTGGGTTAAGCCTTCATCTCAGGGTCCTGGGATCCAGCCCCACATTGGCCTCTCTGCTTAGCAGGGAGCCTGCTTCCCCCTCTCTCTCTGCATGCCTCTCTGCCTACTTGTAATCTCTCTGTCAAATAAATAAATAAAATCTTTTTTTAAAAAATGACAATACTATATCTGAAGCAATCTACAGATTTAATGCAATCCCTATCTTTGATCCATATGGATCTCAAGGGATGAGAATCTTGAGAAAGAAAAACAAAACTAGAGGGGTCTCATACTACCAGATTTCAGAACTAACTATAAAGCTACAGTACATTAAAACAGCTTAGTGCTGACATAAAGACAAATATACAGACCAATGGCATAGAATAGAGAGCCCAGAAAGAAATCTCCAGATATTCCAGATATTTGGTCCAATGATTTGACAAGGATGCCAAGACCATTCAATGATAAAGGATAGTTTAAAAAAAAAGGAAAAGAAAAACACACACACAAAAAAAAACAAACAAAAAAGACAGACTAGAACCCTTACCTTATACCACATATAAAAATTAACTCAAAATGGATCAAATACCTCTATTTAAAGAACTAAAACTATAGAACTCTTTTTTTTTTTAAGATTTTATTTATTACTTATTTGACAGAGATTACAAGTACACAGAGAGAAAGGCAGAGAGGAAGGGAAGCAGGCTCCCTGCTGAGCAGAGAGCTTTATGCAGGGCTCTATCCCAGGACCCTGTGATCATGACCTGAGCTGAAGGCAGAGGCTTTAACCCACTGAGCCACCCAGGTGCCCCAACTACAGACCTCTTAAAACAGAGGGAAAGCTTCATGACTTTGGATTTGTCAATGATTTCCTGGATATAAAACATTAAAAACACAAGCAATAAGAGAAAAACTAGACAAAATGGACTTCATCAAAATTAAAAACTTTTGTGCTGAAAGAAAAATACTGACATTCAAGATTACTCTACCCAGCAAAGTTTTCCATCAGGACTGAAGGAAATAAAGAATTTTCCAAACAGTGGCACCTGGGTGGCTCACTGGGTCAAGCATCTGCCTTTCGCTCAGGTCATGATCCCAGGGTCCCAGGACAAAGCAAGAATTTTCCAAATAAACAAAAGCTGATGGAGTTCATCATCACTAGCCTGACCTTAAAGAAACATAAGAGAGTTCTCAAGCAAAAACAAAAGGACACTAAATTATAACAGGAAAACATACAAAAATATAAAATTCACTGGTGAAGCTGAAAAAAAATTTAGAATTTTTGTGCAAAAAACACCATCTAGAGAATAAAAACACAACTCACAGAATGGGAGAAAATATTTGCAAATCCCGTATCTGATAAAGGATTTATATCCAGAAAGTATTAAGAATTCATACAACTCAACAAAAATAATTTTTTAAATGGGCAAAAGAATAAGTGGAGACATTCCCCACCCCCAAAGAAAATGTACAAACAACTGATACGTGCATGAAAAGATGCTCAACAGCATTAGTTAGGGAAATACAAATCAAAACCAAAAGATATCACCTCACATCCATAAGGATGGCTACTATCAAAATAAACCATATGATACAACACTCCCACTTCTAGGTACATACCGAAAAGAAATGAAAGCAGTATCTCCAAGAGATATTTGCACATTTACATTCCTAGCGGTAAGATTCAAAAATAGCCAAGAACTGGCAACCAAAAGTCCATGGGCAGATGATTATCAATAAATAAAATGTGATAGAAACATACAATGGATTATTATTCAGCCTTAAAAAGAAAGGAAAACATATTACATGCTACAACGTGAATGAATCTTGAGGACATTATACTAACTGAGAAAAGGTAAATAATGTATGATCACACTTACAAGAAGTATCTAAAGTCAATTCACACAAACACAAAGTAGGTGAGTGGTGACACCCACCACCAAAACAGAGTTTCAGTTTTTCAAGATGAAAAAGGTTGGGGGATTTGCTGCACTACAACGTGAATATACTTAACACTACAGAGCTATATACTTAAAAATGGTTATGATAATAAATTTCAGCATGTGATTTTGTAATAAAAGAATTTTTTAAAAGGAAGAAAGCCACATGACAACCACTGCACTGCAATTAGGATGGATTTCTTTTTATAAAAAATAACATTTTTATTTTTATTTTATTTTATATTTATATTATATTTATATTTTATTTTTATATTTATTTTATTATTATTTTATTTATTTGTATTTTTATTAAAAATAAGTTATTTAAAAAAAAATAACTGAGCCTGGGTGGCTCAGTTAAGTGTCTGCCTTCAGCTCAGGTCATGATCCCAGGACCTGGGATAGAGCTCTGCATCAGGCTCCCCCGCTGCTTATGCTCTCTCTGTCAAATAAGTAAAATCTAAAAAAATAAGAATAACAAGATGAATATATACAAAAACCAGAACACACTGAAAGAAAAAATTTGAACACTTCTGTACCGCTGCTCAGAGCCATGGAAATGGGGTACAGCCACTATGGAAAACAATAAATGAACAAATGATCAGTCAATTCCACTTCCTGGCAGATATCTAAAAAAAAATGAACGCTGGGACGTTCATATGAATACCTATGAACCAATGTTCACACCAGCATTATTCACAATGGTCAAAAGGTACAAATAGCCCAAAAGTCTATCAACAAATCAATGAGACAAGCAAGATGTAAATACAAGAGATTATTCAGCCCTCAAGAAAAAAAAGCCTGATACGTGCTACAACATAGAAAACCTTAAAATCTTGAAAACATTTTGTTAAGTAAACGAATTCAGACACAAAAGGACAAAATTTTTCTGGTTCTACTTATTTGAGGTACCTAGAATAGGTAAACAAAAAGAGACTAAAGGTAGAACAGAAGTGACCAGGAGCTGGAGGAAAGGGGTACTGGGCACTATTGTTTAGTAAGTATAGGGATTCTGTTTGGATGATGAGAAAGTTCTAGAAATGGATAATGGCGATTTAAAAAAAAAAAAATTGTGAATATACTTAATGCCAATGAACAATACACACAAAATTAGGAAAAAATGGGGATGCCTGGGTGGCTCAGTCAGTTGAGCGTCTGCCTTCAGCTCGGGTCGTGATCCCGGGGTCCTGGGATCAGGCCCTGAATTTCCTACTTGGTGGGAGCCTGCTTCTCCCTCTCCTCCCTGCTTGTACTCTCTCTCACTATCTCTGTCACTATCAGCCTCTCTCTCTCAAATAAATAAATAAAATCTTTTTAAAAATGGGAAAATATGGAAAATTTTACATTAGTGTATTTTACCAGATATTTATATTGGGGGGGGGACACAAATAAACACAATGATGAATTACCAAGAAAATATCTGCAACACACATCCGGGAAAAAAAAAAAAAATCAAGGCAAAGAGGTCCTATAGTCAGAACGATAAACAAACCATCAAAGAATAAAGGCCAGGGGGACCTGAGCGGCTCTGTAGGTTAAGCCTCTGCTTTCACCTCAGGTCATGAACTCAGGGTCATGAACTCAGGGTCCTGGGATCCAGCCCCGCATGGCTCTCTGCTCAGCAGGGAGCCTGCTTCCTCCTCTTTCTCTCTGCCTGCCTCTGCCTAGTTGTGATCTCTGTCTCTGTCAAATAAATAAATAAAATCTTAAATAAATAAATAAATAAATAAATATAATAAGCCCCCCCCCCCCAAAAGATAGTTTACTAGAAAAGTACAAATGGCTCTTGGAATTATGAACTATGAAGAAATGTAAATTTAAATTCTAAAGGGACACCACTTTTTTCTTACACTGTCAAAGATCAAAAGGTTCCTCCAAAAAGTTAAAAATAGTATTACCCTACAATCCAGTAATCACACTAGGTATTTACCCAAATACAAAAATACTAATTCAAAAGCATATGTGCACCCCAATGTTTACATAGCAACATTATCTACAACAGCCAAATTTTCAAACAGCCCAAGTGTACATCAACTGATGAATGGATAAAGAAGATGTGCTAATATATATGTATGCACACCCACATGTGCACGCAGGTGTACATACACACATACATACATACACACACGCTGGAATATCAGTTATAAAAAGTAATGAAATCTTGCCATTTGCAATAACATGGATGAAGATAGAGTATATTATGCTAAGCAAAGTCAGTCAGAGAAAGACAAACACCGTGACATGAGTTCACTCATGTGTGGAACTTAAGAAACAAAGCAAATGACCACAGGGAAAAAATAAAGAGAAGCAAACCAAGAAACAGGCTCTTAACTACAGAGAACAAATTGATGGTTACCAGAGGGGAGGGGTGTGGAGGGATGGGTTAAAAAGGTGATGTGAGGGACGCCTGGGTGGCTCAGTTGGTTAAGCAGCTGCCTTCGGCTCAGGTCATGATCGCAGAGTCCTGGGATCGAGTCCCACATCAGGCTCCTTGCTCTGCAGGGAGCCTGCTTCTCCCTCTGACTCTGCCTTCCACTCTGTCTGCCTGCCTCTCCATCTACTTGTGATTTCTCTCTGTCAAATAAATAAAATCTTTAAAAAAAAAAAAAAGGTGATGTGAATTAAGGAGTACACCTGTGATAAGCACCAGGTGTTGTATTGTGTTGAGTCACTATATTGTACACCTGACACTAATATTACCCTGTATGTTAACCAACTAGAATTTAAATAAAAACATAAGAAAAAAAGGATTAATAATACACAAAGAGTCTCATACTACAAAGCAGTGTGAACTGGTACAACTTCTATGAAGGGCAACTCAAAAAAGTATTTCTTTAACCAAGCAATTCCAGTTCTAGGATCCTTCCTATAGACATACTATCGACGTTTTGAAGAACAAAACATAAAGGATATTTATTGAAAAGTAAAACGATTGAAACACCCTAAATTTCTCTCAATACACCACTGATAAACTGAACGATGATGAAGACGACACAATGAAATACACTGCAGTCCTGGAAACAAGGCAGCTCTAAATGTACTTACATACTAATACATAACAACCTCTTGTAAAAATTAAGTACAAGCGAGGTACAGAACAATGGATAAACACAAACACCATACACACACAGAGAAGCACATACATACATACACACATGCATGTATAGGTTATCTCTAGATAAATTTTTAAGAAAATGGGATGCCTGGGGGTGCCTGGGTGGCTCAGTGGGTTAAAGCCTCTGCCTTCCACTCAGGTCATGATATCAGGGTCCTGGGATCGAGCCCCAGGTCGGGCTCTCTGCTCAGCGGGGAGCTGCTTCCTCCTCTCTCTCTCTGCCTGCCTCTCTGCCTACTTGTGATCTCTCTCTCTCTCTCTCTCTCTCTCTGCCAAATAAATAAATAAATAAATCTTTTTAAAGAAAAAAAGAAAGAAAATGGGATGCCTGGGTGGCTCATTCAGTTAAGCGTCTGCCTGTGGCTCAAGTCATGATCCCAGAGTCCTGGGACGGAGCACCACATCAAACTCCCTGCTTCTCCCTCTCCTTGTCCCTGCCATACCCCAGGCCTGTGCTCCTTCTCCTTCTGTCAAGTAAATAAATAAAATCTTTAAAAAAATTTTTTCTAAGAAAATCACAACAGTGGTTTGCCTATATGGAAGAGCACTGTGTAGATGGGTCAGGGAGAGAGGAACATCTTCCTTCTCACTGTCTTTTTTACCTTTTAAATTTGGTACCATAGCTATACACACTTGGAGCTGATTAGGATTTCACTGAATTAAGAGATTTGGAAACAAAAATATTAACATTTTGACATTACTGAATCCTTCCCATTCAGGCATACACACACCTTTTCATTCTACTTTTCTTATTATATCCTGTATTATTTTATAACTTCCCTCATAAAAGCCTTGCATATTCATTATAATTATTCCTATCTCTTGCAATAGTGAAAAGTATTTTTCCCATTACACTATAAAATGTTCATATAGCGAAGAAACACAGTAAGGTGTAAAAATACACAAAATGAAAAAATATACTATATGAACTATATATACATATGTATCTGTAACAAATAAAGAATTGATATCCATACTATAGAAAGATCACAGACTGACAAAAATTGGGGGCACCTGAGTGGCTCAAGTCAGTTAAGCATTCAGCTCACGTCATGATCTCAGGGTTGTGAGATGGAACCTTGAGTTGGGCTCTGTGCTCAGTGAGGGAAATTGCTTGGGATTCTTTCCATCTTCCTCTCCCACTCCCTCTGCCACCCTACCCCACATGAGCTCTCTGTCTAAAATAAATACATTCTTAAAAAATATAAATAAGGAGCCAAAAATGTAATTACTTGGTAATAATATGCAGTTCACATGAATTATCTGATTCGTGTGAATGCAATTCACACGAATGTGGAGAAACTAGTGGAAATGCAGTGAATATAGTAGGCCAGTGGAACATAATTTGACAGTTACTAAAACATACATGCACATATTCTGACTCAGCAATTCCTACTCTTACACCTACTCTCAGAATTTCCCCCTAGGAAAAACAAGCATGAACCCAGAGAAAACTACCACACATATATTCTGTGTAGCACTATAATAAACCATTGCAAAAAGACTAAATGTTCAACAGAATGTCTAAACTACATTAAATCTATCACATGAAATATCACACAACAGTTAAAAAAAAAGACATAACTCTTTATGTACTAACTCAAAAGATACCTAAGGCATACCACTAAGTGAAAAAAGCAAGCTGGAGAAAGGTATAGTATACATGATTTTAAAAATGCATACATGAGGGACGCCTGGGTGGCTCAGTTGGTTAAGCAGCTGCCTTCGGCTCAGGTCATGATCCCAGCGTCCTGGGATCGAGTCCCACATCGGGCTCCTTGCTCCGCAGGGAGCCTGCTTCTCCCTCTGCCTCTGCCTTCCACTCTGTCTGCCTGTGCTTGCTCTCACTCTCTCTCTCTGACAAATAAATAAATAAAATCTTTTTAAAAAAAAAAAATGCATACATGATACTACTATATAATTCTCATGGATACATTGTTAGTTTGTACACAGAAAAGAATTTGAAGTAATCAACACTAAATTGATAATACTACTACTAAGCATTGGGGAAGTAAGGAAAGGGGCCAGGAGACCAATGACTGATGACTTAACAGATAGATAATGGCCTCATGATGCTTTCACTACAAAAGTTTCTTTTTAACACACCGTCATCAGTTATCTAATGCTACGCTGGCTTTAGAAACTGATAAAAATCGTTAATATACTAAAAATCCACTCAAGGGTTATGAGAGAGTCTAAACAAAAATCCCTTAAAAAAAAATCTAGGGACGCCTGGGTGGCTCAGTTGGTTGAACGACTGCCTTCAGCTCAGGTCATGATCTCGGAGTCCCGGGATAGAGTCCCACATCGGGCTCCCAGCTCCATGGGGAGTCTGCTTCTCCCTCTGACCTTCTCCTCACTCATGCTCTCTCTCACTGTCTCTCTCTCTCAAATAAATAAAATAAAATCTTTAAAAAAAAAAAATCTAATAAATCAATCAATTAACTCATTCAGGTTATCTCTAGGGCACAGAATTTCTAGCTGTATGGAGTAATTTATTTCCCACAGGACCACAATTTAACTGGAAGGTACTGCCAAGTAATTTCAACTTTCATTGTGGATCTCATCCATTCCCTTGATTTTAAATATTTTTTTAAAGATTTTATTTATTTATTTGACAGACAGATCACCAGTAAGCAGAGAGGCAGGCAGAGAAGAGGAAGCAGGCCCCCTGCTGAGCAGAGAGTTCATCCCAAGATCCTGGGATCACCACCTGAGCTGAAGGCAGAGGCTTTAACCCACTGAGCCACCTAGGTGCCCTTGATTTTAAATATTACCAATACCCTAATCTCCTTAATGTATCTCAATCAAGATGTTTAAAAGTCCTAAACTGGCTACTTCCTATATCTAGTACTTTTAACTTGCTCTTTCACTCATATCTGCACATTCCCCAGTCTGCCATTTAGGAAAATTATGTGTCTTGCTACTCATACCAGAAACCTGCGGGTCATTTTTAATTTCTTCTTTCTTTACTTACAACTATATCATCCCCAAGTCCTATCCTACTTCCAAAATAAATACTGAAACTGTCCACTTTGATCCACCTCTTCTAATATTCCTCTAGTCCTAAAAATTCACCATCATTTTTCTGCAGCACTGACATTACCTACCACATTCCCCAGAACACACTTTTTACATGGCTTTCTAGTGTCTTGGGAAAAAAATGTAAATTTTTCCCCCCTCACCTGTAAGGTTCCTGCCAGATTTGATCCCTGCCTACATGTTAAGCTTAATTTCAGCACTATTCTTTCTTGCCCTGCTAATTAGGCTTCTGCTAAACTAAGCCTTCTTTTAGTTCGTGGAGGGTCCAAGACCCTCCTTGTCCCAAGGTGTCCTATGCACACAATCTTCCTCTGTCTGAAACAATCTCTTCAAACTTCTTTTCAGTCTCAGTATAAACTTTACTCCCTCATTTTCTAAGGCAAAGAAACAAAATTAAAAAAAAAAAAAAACTATTGAGAGGCACCCGGCTGACTCAGTTGGTAGAACAAACAACTGTTGATGTTGGGGTCCTGAGTTCAAGCCCCACAATGGGTTTAAGGCTTATTTAAAAAAAAAAAATTAGGGCACCTGGGTGGCTCAGTGGGTTAAAGCTTCTGCCTTCAGCTCAGGTCATGATCCTGGGATCATGGTCCTGGGATCAAGCCCCACATCGGCCTCTCTGCTCAGCCGGAAGCCTGCTTCCCCCTCTCTCTCTGCCTGCCTCTCTGCCTACTTGTGATCTGTCTGTCAAATAAATAAATAAAATTTTAAAAAAAAAAAAAAAGATTTAAAAAAAAATAAATTGAATGTAGGGACTACATCAAAATAGAAAGTTTCTGCACAGCAAAGGAAAAAACCAACAACACTAAAAGGCAACCTTTGGAATGGCAGACGATATTTGGAAATGACATATCTCATAAAAAAGTTAGTATCCAAAATATATAAAGAACTTATAAAACTCAACACCCAAGAAAGCAAATAAACCAATTAAAAATGGGCAGAAAACATGAACAGAAGTTTAAAGACAAACACATGGCCAAAAGACCCATGTAAAGATGCTCAACATCACTTATCATCAGGGAAATGCAAATCAAAACTATAATATCACTTTACACCTGACAGAATGGCTATCAATAACACAAGAAACAACAGGTATTAGTGAGGATGTGGAAAAACGGAACCTCCTTGCGGTGTTGGTGGGAATGCAAGTGGTGCAGCCACTCTGGAAAACAGTATGGAGTTTCCTCAAAAAGTAAAAAATGGAACTACCCTTGAGCTCCTGGGTTGGCTCAGTATGTTAAGCATCTGACTTGATTTAGGCTCAGATCATGATCTCAAGAATGTGGGATCACGCCCCATGTCATGCTCCTCGCTCAGCACAGTCTGCCTATAGATTATCTCCCTCTCCCTTCGCTCCTCCCCACAGGCATGCACGCCCTCTCTCTAATATAACACCTTTATTTTTTTTTTAAGATTTTATTTATTTATTTGACAGAAAGAGTGAGAGCGCACAAGTAGAGGGAGTGGCAGAGGAAGGGGGAAAAGCAGACTCCCTGCTAAGTGGGGAACCTGACCCAATGTGAGGCTCAATTCCATTACCCTGAGATCATGACCTGGGCCAAATGCAGCCTCGTAACTGAGCCACCCAGGTTTATAACACCTTTAAAGGAAAAAAAAAAAAAATGTAACTACTCTACGATCCAGCAATCATGCTACTAGGTATTTACTCAAAGAATACAAAATACTAATTCAAAAGCACCCCGATGCTTATAGCAACACTATCTATAATAGCTAAATTATGAAAACAGCCCAAGTGTCCACAGACTGACAAATGAAGAAAGACATGGTGTTTATGTATGTATGTGTGTGTTACACATACACACACACACACACACACGGTATTACTCAGCCATAAAAAAGAATTAAATCTTGCCATGTGCAATGACATCGATGGAGCTAGAAGAGTGTTATGCTAAATGTAATAAGTCAAAGAATGACAAATACCATATGATTTCACTCATATGTGGAATTTAAGAAACAAAACAAACCAACAAAGGGAAAAAATAAAGAGAGGCAAACCAAAAAAGAGACTCTTAACTATAGAGAACAACCTGATAGTTACCAGAAGTGAGGTGGATGGGTTAAATAGATAATGGGAGGTTGGGAGGGCCTGGGTGGTTCAATCAGTTAAGTGTCTGCTTCAATTCAGGTCATGATCCCAGACTCCTGGGATCAAGCCCCACATCCCACTCTCCCACCCACCCTGCTTGTACTCTTGTCAAATAAAAAATAAAATATTTTAAAAAGTAAAACAGATAATGGGGATTAAGGAGTGTACTTGTTGTGATGAGCACCAGGAGATATAGGAAAGTGTTCAATCACTGTATTATAGACCTGAAACTAATATTGCACTGTATGTTAACTGGAATTTATATATAAACTTTAAAAAATGAAAACAAATGTCACTCAAGAGCCTTCCCTATCAAACACTTCATTAACCATATCTGGTCTAAGTTAAGTTCTCCCTTATTATACTCGCGTCATCACACACATTTCCTCAACTAAACTTATCCAGTCTGTAATTTTGTTTACTTGTAATCTGTATTCCCCATTAGGCTGTGTGTTCCATGAGGGAAAAGCCCTACGGATTTATCGTCTATCACTGTATCCTCTGTACTTAAAATAATGCCTGAATAATTACTGAATGAATATTTTCCTCTAATAAAAGGAGGTAACAAATAACCTCTGTGAATTCTTCTTTGGTTTTTTTACTTCTATCCCCCAACACTTCCCCACAACTGAATTTTAGCTCTCTCTCTCCCTCCCTTCCTGTGATCCACGTAACAATCATTTCACCCTTGAGCTTCAGTTTACCCATTATAAAACAGTAAATTAAAAATGTTCTCAAAAGATGAAACAATAAAAACCTCTGCCCTGTGTCTTTCATCATGACTTTTTATTACCTCCAATTTCAATCTACATAATTAGTAACGCCGCTTAATCTTAGACCCTATTAAAAGTTATCATGCCCTATCCCTTTTTAATCCTTAACCAAAACAGCTAAATAAACCCACACTTCCTTCTCCAATGTAGTTTAAAATCTACAATAACACAAGTAAACTTCAACCATGTATGTTAATTTGGAAACATTCATTTATTCTTAAAACACTTGGTATTTCAAATCTAAGATCCAGAAAATGACTTTTTTTTTAATATATTTTATTTATTTACTTGACAGACAGAGATCACAAGTAGGCAGAGAAGCAGGGAAAGAGAGAGGAAGAAGCAGGCTCCCTGCTAAGCACAGAGCCCAACGAGGGGCTCGATCCCAGGACTGTGGGATCATGATCTGAGCTGAAGGCAGAGGCTTTAACCCACTGAGCCACCCAGGCTCCCCCAAATGACTGTCTTGGATATTAAATTTTCCCAGTGTTTTTAACATGACAGAATGAAGGGCTTTACAAAGAATACACTTTGCTTACATGAGTTCAGAAGTCCCATGATTAAGAGCCATCCAACCTAATGAAACAGTAAAACCTGCATCAATAAGCAAATGAGATCACAGATTCAAAAAGGCTTCAGGTACTAAGAATCTATTTCTCCAATACAGATTTTTACTAAAGAAAAATCTATTCCCTTTGTTGCTGAAGACTCGAAACTCATGTCAATTTTTTTTTCCTGACAAGATTTTTCATTTATTCATTTGAGACAGAGCACAAATACACAAATTGTGAAAGAGGTTCAGAATGGAGAGGAAAAAGCAGACTCCCTGCTCAGCAGGGAGTTCAATCAGGGCTGGAGCCCAACACAGGCCTCGATCCCAGGTCCCCAATCTGGTCATAATCTGCACCAAAGGCAGAGGCTTAACCAACTGAGCCAGTCAGGCACCCCAAAACTCACGACAATTTTTACCAGATCCTCTTCACATGTTCGTTGGTCTTAAAATGAAACGAATACAGAGAGAACATAGGAGTATACCAAAGAAAACCTGCGTTTTCTCCCCTTTGGTGGACAAATTACAGAAAATAAATAGACAATCCTACCCATCATATACAATTCAATGTCAGGGTTTTTTTTTTAAATATCTAGTAAATATGTACAACTCTGAAGTAAAGGCATGCAGTCTTATTTTAGTTTAACCCTTTTATTCAACCCCTTCATGACTAGAGTTCTCCTTTTTTGTCTCTGAATTTTATTACATATATAATAAAATAACAGTAACAGCTACCATTTATAAAAGACACAATTGGTAGCATGATCGCAATTACCATAAAAATTACCATAAAATTTAGATACCTTAAATATGTTATTATCACTACTACCCCAATTTGCAGATGTGTAAACTATTCTGAGTAAACAGGTAGCTTTCCTATGTTCCATCGCTGTTAGGTGCAAAACCAGAGTCTGTGCCCTAAGTCCACACATTATACCACACTATCCCTCAATCACACAGAACTGAGACTTAAGAACTATTCTAATACAACAACCACTAGAATTCAAACGTTAATCAACTGAAGATTTCTGCAACATAAGGATAGGGAAAGAATTACAAGAATGTCAGACTTGTGTAGAAAATGTCAGTTAATGATAATATACATGCAAAATATTAGTATGATGAACAGGGAAAAAATTTAAGAATACATATTTAAAATACAAATTTAAGAATACACATTTAAAAATGTAAACATCTCAAATAAAATGGGATTGGGGGGAGCTTCCATTTTCTACATCACATTTCCTTAGTACTTTAAAATTTTAAGGGCATGTTTTATTTTTATAACCAAAATATTAAGAACTGCCCTGACATGCATGTAACTACTAACGTCTGTATATTACCTGTTATGCTTCATTGTTTATACTCATTCATTACATGACTGTAAAATGAACACTGAGAACCTATTAAAAATCACATGTAACACATTTCCTAATTGATTTATTCTTTTTAGGGGTTTTAAGCTTAGTTCCTATTTTGTTTCACAAGCCAACAAGAATCTCTCAAATTTTTACAAAGTGAGTAATGTGATCAGACAGGGCTTTATGAAAAATTAATCTGGCTATAGACTGGATAAGGAATAGGATGAAAATTCCCTTGTAAACATAACTCCATTATTGAACACAATGGACTACAGTCAATGTATGAAACAAAACTAGAGAGAGCTGAGGGTCTCAGGACGTAAAAACACTTAAAGGTCTCAACATTTGAGTCAAATGAGGGGAAGTAAAGGAGATAGTCAGAAGTATAAGACCACAGTCCCAGAAATCAAGAGTTTCAAGGAATATTAAATTTCAAATGCTAGAGAATTAAGATGAGAAAGAAGCACTTTAGGATTTGACAATTAAATCACTAGCAACCTCAAAAATACAGATTTGGCACAGTGTTGTGAGCACAAATCAGCAAAACTTCTTCTGAAAAATAAGGGGAAAACAAAGAAGTTACGAGGAGTGGAAAGACTGCCGAGATTCTGAAGGATAGAGCACGTTAGCATACTTACAGACTAACAAAGAAGCAGACACAGAGAAATCGGTGAAGGGAAAAAATTCCTTCCCTCTACCATCTGATGAGCATTCAGACGAGTCTATTTTACCAGTGGTGGCAAAAAAAATTCATGGTGTTTGGTCGACTCAGTCAGATTAAGAATCTTAGCAGCTATTAACTGATCACCCACTGAGCAGTCACATACTCTGTATGATTCTTAATTTTTATATCATAGCAATCACAGAAAAGCAGGCATTATTATACTCATTTGTCAGATGAGTAAACCAAGGCTCAGAGATTAAATAACTTTCTACAGATCACAAATTGGTAAATAAATGGTAAATCAAAACTGGTTTTAACAATTTTATAGGGGCATAATTTTCATACAATAAAAACTTACTTATTTTAGGGTTGCCTAATTGCAAGCATCTCTTGATTTTGCTCTGGTCATTATCTCAGGGTACTGAGAGCAAGCCCTGCAACAGGGAGTCTGCTTGGGATTCCCTCTCTCCCTTTCCCTCAGCCCCTCCCTCCACTAGTTGGTTTCTGTACCTCTCTCTCTCTAAAATAAATTTTAAAATCTTTATATTTATTCATTTTAAGTGAAAAGCTTGACAATTCTTTGTAAATTTATACACTTATGCAATTATCACCACTATCTAGTTTAAGAAAACTTTTATCATCCCAAAACTTCCCTCAAAAGCAAGGGCAGATTTGAACCCTGATCTCTTCTGGCTCTAAACTCATGTCACACCACAAAGGCCCTAGCAACATCAAGTAACAAAAATAATTTTTTTAGGCAGAAAAAACTCAAATTAACTCCCATTAGCTCCCCATCCATGTGAGGCACCAACATAACATTAGAACCACACCCACATTCCATGATCTCAAAAATTCAAAAAGTTTACTAAAATTTGGATATGCCTCATACAAGTAGAGCAAAAAAAAGTACAGATACTGTGTGCTTTTTTTTTAAATGTAAAAGCAGTTAGAAATGGGAAAAACAAATGAAAAAGTCCAGGAGGAAGGTAGGATGAAATCAGCTGAGCAAGGACACAGGATGGAAAAATGTAATCTGTGGATGAAGAAAAGAAAATAATAGAAATCAGGAGTTTGGGTCATGGAAGACAAAGACTTGAACAGAAGCTTTTCTTTGATATGCAACATAAAACTGTTCCGATACAGAACAAAATGACTTACTAAGCAGAAATTAAAACTTAAGAAATAGAACTATACAGTATTAAGCGAGTCAAACAAAAATAAACACACACACACACACACACACACACACACACACACAAATAGAAACACAAGGTGAAACATTCATAGTAATTAAAGTTGTAAAGTTAAGGGGTGCCTGGGTGGCTCAGTCAGTCAACTATCTGCTTTGGCTCAAGTCATGATCCCAGGGTACTGGAACCAAGCCGCAAGTCTGGCTCCCTGCTCAGTACCTACCTACAGAACATAATTTTCATGACTACCTGACATTAATAAACACTATTAATACATACATTATTGAATAAATGATTTCTGCAGTGCCCTAATTACCCTGAACTATTCTCAGTCTGGTCCAGCAAGCTCAATAGTGCAAAAAATACATTTTCTAGTCAAAAGACATGCCTTTTAGAAATGATTATAAAACTGTTCCAGTATTACAAAAAAAAGTCTCTTTAAGTTACGAAACCATGGGGCGCCTGGGTGGCTCAGCGGGTTAAAGCCTCTGCCTTCGGCTCAGGTCATGATCCCAGGGTCCTGGGATCGAGCCCCACATCGGGCTCTCTGCTCCGCGGAGAGCCTGCTTCCTCCTCTCTCTCTGCCTGCCTCTCTGCCTACTTGTGATCTCTGTCTGTCAAATAAATAAATAAAATCTTTAAAAAAAAAAAAAAAAAGTTACGAAACCATAATTTCACCTCCAAACTCTTACAATAATAAATCAGATAATATATCTATCTAGGTGGGTACAGCAAAAGTATTGACATTGCCATAAAGTAAAAAAACTAAAGAATCTGTCTCATTGTATGTCACATTTTGTGACCTTTCTTCTGTCTGAAATCTCTAACTAGGCACCACAATCTGACTTAAAATTGCCATTTAAGTATTTTTCTTAACCAACCTAAATGTACAGTTAGAAAGAAATGTTTACTCTGAGAACTGTAACATCTTTCCCAATTTTTAATGAGGTCACAACAATTAATTCTACTAGTAAATTACAATTACTCTTAAATTACAATTTAATATTAATTTTAAATGAGAACCATATTAAAATATTTAATAATTTAAGAATGAAATGTTTTAAAACTTTTTCTAATGAAGCTATAGTTGGCATGTAACACTGTATTAGTTTAAGTGTACTTTTTTCTAACCTTTAAATCTGAAATTCACATAACAAATTCAACCTTCAAATTTACTAGGAACACCAGGGGGAAAAAATCTAGTACATTCTGGAAAAGTAGGAGAAACCTGATCCTTGGCAGTCTACTGAGATTAAAAAGCATGGTTAAAATGGTAATGTAATTCTTCAAATATAAACAAAACTAGACAACATGTAATAATTAAATACTCAAATCTTTTTTCTTATTACCTACTTACCGTAATAGCCAAAATTTACTCTTAAATCATTTCTTGTAATAGTTAAGTATAAATACTTATAAGACAGTAATCAAATCAATAAAAATAAAACCCCAAAAATCATATACTTCTTTCAATTTAAGGACCATAAATTTTTCTTAAATTTTGTTACTTCTAACTTTCAATGATCTGCTATTAAGTTAAAAATAAAATAGGGGGCACCAATGGATTAAGACTCTGCCTTTGGCTCAGGTCATGATCTTCCGGTCCTGGGACTGAGCCCTGCATTGGGCTCTCTGCTCAGCAGGGAGCCCGCTTACCCGCAACCCCCACCGTCTGCCTCTCTGCCTACTTGTGACCTGTCAAATAAATAAATAAAATCTTAAAAAAAAAAATAGTACTAAGAACAAATCCCAAACAAGTCATGTAACCAAGTGATTTCATAAACCTCTCTAAAACATCTTTTTTAAACTTCACAACCGATTTTCCCATTGGTTTACAAAAATTATTCTGCAGTTCCGAAGTGTTATATAACACTTGATGCAAAAAATTAATAGATTTTAAAATACACAATAAAACAACAGATATGCTCACACAATCCAAATTTTAACACATTTAAGAAGACCAATTTATCTTGTTACCAAGTTTGTGTCTGGTGCTGGCCCTTATAATTTCCTTACCATTGCTATTTTAATAATAAAAACCTAGGATTCCAAACTGACTTGTTTAAAAAACAGGTTGCAGATAAAAAGAAATTTGCAATTCCAACTATGTAGAACAGAACTTTCTTGCTCGTATATAACCAAAATAAAAAATAAAATTCAACTGTTACCCAGAATCCCAAAGTAAAAATTTATGGATTTATGCAACAGCAGTTTTTCTCACTGACAACCTTATAGGTCTTACATATTAGAGTTGTGCATAAGAACTTTCAGATTTGAATAGATCAAAGTCCTGTTAAAGACTAAAATCCTAACTCCACTCTCTGACAGGAATAGAAGAAAATTAAACAAATGAAATTAAGAAATGGAAAATGCATGGAGTCAAAGTAACTTAAAATGCCCTACACAAATATTACTTGAGAATCCAGTGGGAGAAAAGATTTGCATTTGGGCTCATCTAAAAATATACACACAAACTGAATATCTCAAAGTCTTCTTAAAATAAATGTTATTCAATACAATAACATATATGTTAATAGTTAATGGGGCAGAGACGGATATTAATGTCTAGAAGAAAAAAATGTAAAATTTCTAATTATACCACACCTTTTCACAACATAGAGTGCCCAATATTTCATACATACTTTTCCCATCACAATACTACAGCATCTGATTTTAAGACTCACTTCATCTCAAATGCATTGTTTATGCACTTTTGTACCTCAAAGGCAAAACAGAATAATCTTTAAGAAAAGAACACTGTCTGCACTGAGAGTGGAACCTGCTTAAGTAAGATACTCTCTCTCCCTCCCCCCTCTTAATAAAAAACAAAACAAAACAAAAAAACCACTGTTGTAAAAAGACAATACATCAAGCTCTATATCCATGCAAAATTCTGAAACATTCAAATGTCAGCTTCTGTGTGGTATCTGAGTGATTCAGGGTTGTCTCACCACATGAGGTACAAAAAACCTGCCCCATGAGATTATGTAACACTGAAAAGTAGAAATCACCCTGTATCTTTTCTCCAAGTGTTTAAGAAGAGGACAGGTGGGGGGTGCCTGGGTGGCTCAGTCTGTTAAGCATTGGACTCTTGGGTTTTGGCTCAGGGAATGATCTCAGGGACATGAGATCAAGTCGCAAGTGGGGTTCTGCACTTAGCTCAGAGTCCGCTTGAGATTCTCTCCCTCTACCTCTGCCTCAACCCCCACTTGTGCACACATGCACTCTTAAGCATTAAAATGATTTTTTTTTAAATCTTTAAAAATGACAGACGTGGGGCGCCTGGGTGGCTCAGTTGTTAAGCATCTGCCTTTAGCTGAGGTCGTGATCCCAGGGTCCTGGGATCCAGCCCACTGGGCACCTTACTTGGTGGGAAGCCTGCTTCTCCCTCTTCCACTCCCTCTGCTTGTGTTCCCTCTCTCACTTGTGTCTCTGTCAAGTAAATAAATAAAATCTTTAAAAATAATAATAAAATGTCAGGCAGGAGAAGGGGGATACATACTATTAAGGATGCACTAAAGAAAGATGCCATAAATATAAAAGAGTACTTTTAACTGCTGAAACACTTCATATATACACATAAAAGCACCTAACTCACATTAAGTGCCCAATAATATGTATAACAAAGAACTTATTTAGTCAAGGTCAATTAAATCATCAGGTTATCTTCATCTTACTGTATGGCATGTTAAAGCACCATTAGTTGGTCTTTTTAAACAAAAGAATTTTAAATTCTGAGCTAAATCATTAAGCATAACAAGAACCACATTTCAGTATTACCATTAAGAACCATGGCTTTCATAATTATATTTGTGTTGACATTACATATAGTCCTGGTTATACATTTTGTATGTCCTCATCTCCAAATGTCTATTAAATATAACCAATTACCGACCTTTCTCCTATCAACACCAAAATTAAGAACAAAGAAAAAAATCTGAGAAAGTTAAATTTTTTGTGAAAATACGTGGTAATAAGCATTGCCCATCTATGTGGAAGATCTGATCCTTGATCCATTACATCAATGACTTAATCCCTGAAGAACCTTAAATTCATCAGACAATATATTCACTCAAGTTGCAGTATTTAAGAGAGACTCTACACAGACTTACTGAAAAGAATATATTACTTCTGATACAAATAGACAGTTTTTTAAAAATTTTATTTATTTTTGTGAGTGAGCACGGGCATGCACACACACACACCAGCAGTGGGAGGAGGGAGAAGCAGACTTCCTGCCCGATTTGGGGCTCAATCCCAGGACCCTAGGTCATGACCTCAGCCAAAGATGCTTACCCAACTGAGCCACCCCGTCGCCCCTCAAATAGACAGTTTTTAAATAAGGCATAACTGCAGTTCTATAATTTTTTTTAGAAGGTACTCAATAAGATTCAAACATTTGCTATCTATCTACCTATTCTCTAGAAGATAAGCTGAAAGGATTCTAACCTTGGCTTTTTCACTGTTTCAATTTCCATGTGCATAAAGCCAGTATGTACTTTAAAACAGGACAGCTTAGTTGCTGAACTTAAGGCACCTTAATCAAACTGCTTGTTTGACACTACTATTACTACCTGGTACCTCCCTATGCCTCTGTTTTCCCCTCTACAAATTAGAAATAAAAACAGTACATGTATCACTGGTCTCTCACAATATCACACTACCATAGAGTACTTTTTTGTGAGGATTATATTACTTAATTCATTTAAAAGTCGGTCTGGATATGTGTTGATAATTATAAAATGTAAATGACAGAAACACAAAGGTTCAGCATATTGTCCTCATTCATTAAATTTAACTTTCCATAATAAACTTTTTTTTTAACTTAGAATTGTACTGGCATACAATGAGGGCTCAACATGTGCCACTTTTATCAGTCTGCAGGCTACTTGCTAAAACTAAAGGAAATAATACATGAAAGTGCCTTGTATTGTGCCTAGAATGTTGTGTATCAAAATATAAGTTGCCATCCTCACATCATCTTTCAGGTCAGTATTCAGCAAAATATTCATCACCTATTAATTATCTTTTGATCCATTTGGGACTTAATATTTAAGCATAAGCTACTATATTTATGACTCACCTCTGACAAAGAGCTACAAGTTACAATATCAACAGTCAATGAGATACAGTGTGTCCAGAGCTCAGGAAATACACTGAGTCCAGAGTGGAGCTTCACTGATATTTTGTACCTAATCTCAACTGACAGAAATTTTGACTGGTTTTGTTTATTGTCTAGCATATTATAAGACTGCTCCTCAAAACCAACAAATTACAAGCATTAAACAATAACTCAGGTGACACATTCAAGAATGACTCAAGTGAAGACTAATCAACACAGAAGATGGACGACCAAGAGATTATCTGGAGCAGTGGAGTGGTGTAATCTGCATAGTAGCTAGTAACCTAGTTGGATAAACTAAAGTACTAGAAGTGTTGATTTCATGCCCTTTCCTAAACAAAGTCATGAAAGAGATCTACCAACTATGAACCCTAAGAGTCTTTTAAATCAGACACGAACGGAAAGTCAAATGATTGTATTTTTTCCAATACCTACAATCAATGATCCATTGTAAAGAAGAAAAAGTGTTAAAGATGGTTGCATGCATAGCATTTAAAACGAATTAACTTCAATTCCCACTTTGGAACTCTAGAGGGCACCAGAAATATGCCCTCCTTTGCACCACCCCTCCTCCCGGGTAACGTGAGCAGCTGCAGGAGCCCGTCGTCTGGTTGCTGAGGTTGGTATTGCAGCAGCAGGAGAGATGTCTGCAGCGGTGGAAACAGCAGCGCCCACTCCCAGCTGCCTCACCAGCCATTACCCAGGCTTCACCCCGGGGGCAGCTGCCACCCAAGGGAAAGCTCCTCCCCCTCAAGACAACGGGGACAGACAAGTCCCATGGCTGAACCCCTACAAACTGACAACGTCCTTTAAGAACAACATATTAGGGGCAAAGGACTCACAATGGGGGTGTTTTCCTCACTTTCTGCCAAAGATGCACCAACTGGAGTTGAAGGCGATTCCTGGTCCTGGGGTAAGAGGAAAGATGAAAAATGGATCAAGAACATCCAACCATGTGGGAAAACCGAGCCCTTTCCACCAGGATTCCTCCTGAAGACGATAAGGGAGTAAGAGGTCAAGGAGGTTTGGCCCTTCTATTATTACTCCCCAACCCGCAACCAGCAATCCTCTCCTACGTAAAGTAGAGGAAAACCACGCAAAATATATATCTGGGAACAAAACCCACGTGAAAAGCAAAATCTGGAGGGAGGAGGCTGGAGGGCACCAAGCCTACTAACTGGGAAGGGGCGGGCGGGGGAGGGGGGGAAGGGCAAACGTTGCCTCGACGCCAGCAAAGGAATTGTATTCCCTCCTAAATTTGCCCACCCCAGCGTCATCCCCGTCACTCTCCACACCAATTCGGAGGTAAGGGGCGGCTCACGTCACCGTCGGGGTGCTATCTCCCATATTTGCCCCAAGCAGTTGCCCTGGGCCCGAGACTTGCCCGCCCGCCCCCCCCCCCCCTCGCTTGCAGTCGGCGACCGGCAGCGCTGCCTCCCCGTCCGCCATTAGAGACCCAGCCAAACAATACGTGAGGAGCAAGAGCCGCGCAACGCAACCCAGGAAAGAGAAGAGCGACGGAGGGGACCGGGTGGGGAAAGAGGCAGCACCCGCGCCCCGAAAAACTTGGGGACCTCAGGCTACCGCGGAGACGGTCGGAGCGCAGCCCCGAGAGCGGGAGAACGAACTGAAGCGCCCCTCCCCCCACCCTTCCACCACCACCCCCCCGCCTCAAGAAAGAAAGGAAAAATACCCCGCGACCTCCCACAGCCCCGACCCGGGCAGCCCCCGCCCCCCGAGAGACCCCCGCCTCTGGCGTCCGCCTCACCCAGCCCTCCCGGCCTCGCCCTCACTCTCGCAGCCCTTCGGGCCGCATGCGAAGACGCCTGTGACATGAGCGGAGCCCGGAGCAGCCCCCGAGGCCCCGACGCGGTTGCGGCGACGGCGGCCGCGCCGCGGGGTATTAATCCCGGGTCGGTGGGAGGCTCCGGAGGTTGCCCTCACCCATCTCCGCCTCCCCAGTCGCCTCCGCCTCCGCCTCCTCCTCCCGAGGCTGCGCGGCTCCCAGCCACCCCCACTATCAGCGGACCTGGACTGGAAAGACAGCGGGGATAAGCCTCACCCGGTTCTGGCTGCGGCTCCGCGGAACGAACCTCCCCTCCCCCGGCCCACCCCCCCTTCAGCAACACGCACAACTCCGCTCGGTCCAGTCCCGGGTTTAGAGCTGGTGAGGAGGAGGAGGAGGAGGCGGAGGAGGCGGCGGCGCGGCCGTGCCCGGGAAGGCCCCGCCCTCCGCACCCTCATTGGCTGGCTGGAAGGGCGGTCCGGGGCGCCTCCGGGACGTCCATTGGCTACATCTGCCTTCCTTCAGCCCCCCCCCCGAGGGGGTGGTCCGGAGGGCAGTCCATCAGGAACAGACCACACCCTCCGGCGTTGCCATTCCACTCCCCCCTCGGCCGGCGCTCGGCCCTCGGCCGCGTCCCCTCCCCTTCTTACCCCCGCCTACCAGACCGCCCCCACCCCCAGGTCCGTCAGGGTCAGGCCGCCCGAGTTTCGCTGCCCGCTGCACCGGCCCCTGGCTCGGTACCCGGGGGCCCAGGGTGCTCTCCAGGGCCCCGCACAGCCCGAGGGATGGAGGCCGTCGTCGCCTGCCCTAGCTCGGGCCTGGACGCCCAGGCCCCTGGAGCCGCTCCCAACGACCCTGTCCGAGGAGCGACGCGGCCTCGATGTCCCCAACGCCCTCCCTGTCCAATGCCTGAAGCTCCCCGTGAGGGGCGAGCCCGGCAAGGGGCTGGGGCGAGGCAAAGTGGGAGGTCGGGGCAGCGCTTGAAGTGAGTTTCCGAATGTGCTGAGGGGAGTGGGAACACTTCCACCCTCGCCTCACCCCCGTGGGGAATTGTCCCCCCACCTCCCGTCATGGCTGCAGGAGGAGACGACGTCCTCCATTTTGTCGGGACTGCTGTGGGAACTTGGGACCAATTCAAAACCAAACCCGTGGGGCTGGGAAACTTGGCCCCGCGAAGCCCCAACTGGGTTCCGCCATTCGGCCGAGGGGATAGCCCTTGATTCCAGCGTCTGCGCCTGAGGGGCCCTTGGGGGACGGGTGCCACGGTGGAGAGACTCAGACGCCGCTCCCCGCCTCCATCAACCAAGATGGAGGAAGCTGCTGGCTCCCCTGGAGCTGGGCTCCCGCCTGTTGGAGGGGCTGGAGCCTCCCCTCAGTGTGTCCTTCGGCGCTGCCGTCGTCCTCCTCCGCAGACTCTTTCGGTTGCCCTCCCCCAGCCTCTATCCAGCCTCTCCACTGCCTTCCACCACCTCCTGGTCCTCAACGGTTGATGGAGACTCCACTCCACAGCTCAATCGCTTCGCCCAACCAGGGCCCGCCCGATTGCGGGCAGCGAGCGAAGGTGCGGAGTGTTGCGGCGCGCCGCGGGGCGGGCGTGCCGGGGAAAGCCACATCGACGGTGGGGCTTCTCTTTTGTTCATCGTCTACACCTACGTCTTTGGCGCACGTCATGGTGCGGTGCACTTTCCAAGATTCCATGTAAAGATGAAAGTGAGGCCTCTCTCGTCTCACCCTAGCGGTTGTTAGTGGCATTACACTTGATGGTGTTGGGGAAAGAAATGGATGGATACATGAGACTTGGCAATTTCGTGGTTATCTAACACCACTGCCTATTAATAAATAGACGTTTGAGGTTACAACTTAAAGTTTTACACTAAGATGATGAACATAAGGTTTTTAATGAATCAACTCAGTAAAAACTGATGTTGAACGGTTTTAGATTACGCTTACACAATGTAATCCAGTAGAAATTGAGATTCATTCATTCACTATGACTTAAAAAATCAAATAATCCTAACACCTAGAGCTAAATGCAATAAATATACTACTCTTTGTTTAAGTTGAAGAATATCCAACATGCATTTCAATGAGTTTTCTCAGAATGGTATTTTATTTTTCAGTAGATATTTTATTTCACAACAAAATTTTCTCAGTATTCTAATCCAATATCCTTGTAAGACTTTGTATTACACAGTACTGTTTTACACTGGCTTTTTTTTTTTAGGATTTTATTTATTCATCTGAGAGAGAAAGCACAATCAGGGGGAGCCCAGAGGGAGAGGGAGAAGCAGACTCCCCGCTGAGCGGGGAGGCTGACTCAGGGTTGGATCCCAGGACTCTGAGATCATGACCTAAGCCAAAGGTAGTCACTTAACTGAATGAGCCATCCAGATGCCCCTTACATTGACATTTTTGATGTCCCTATCTTCACAACAGAAATCTCCTCTATTACCAAATGCAGGGCAACATTGTAATAATTCTGTGAAAACTTGGAGCATCCCTTTTTTCATCATATACCACAGCAGTAGGTACTGCACATTGAATTTATAGTTGGAAGGCTTGAATAGAGATACTTCCCAATAAGCTCTGTCATAGACTTAAATGCTAAATCAGATTTCCAAATGTTGTTCAGTTTGAGGAAGTTTTATGCTGCTATCGATTCCCTGGCATTATTGCCATTTTATAATCAATTAACAAGAAGAATAATTGCAGTAGAATATATTATTCACATTTTGTATCCCTTCTTTTAAGTCTTTGTCCTGGAAAATGTTCACTGGGTTCCCTGCCTAATACAGGAAGAAATCTAGTTGAGAGGTAAGAATGGGTAAAAAACAAGCCATATTTTTGTCATAATTTAAATAAAAATTACACTTTATTCTATACAAAAGTACTTTAAAAAATAAGTATTTGGATGTTTATACCAGTATTATTCATAATTTCCATCAAAGTGTAAACAACCCAAATGTCCATTAATTGATGAATGTATAAACCAAAAGTAGTATACCTATATTATGAAATATTTTTTATTATTCATCCATAACAAGGAATGAAGTTCTGGTCCATACCATAACATGTAGGCATTATTCCAAGAGAAATAATCACAAAAGACCATTTTTTGATGACTGATTATGTGAATTTTCCAGGCTAAGCAAATGTAGAGAGACAGAAAGTAGATTATTGGTTGCCTCGGCCTTGGGAGGTGGGAAGAGAATGGAGAAATAAAAATGTCTAAAACTGGCTATAGTGATGGTATAGTGATGTGTAGGTAATAATTTCACTTTCACAGAGTTTCAGGGGGGGATTCAATAGACATACACATCCAAAACTTGCACCTCACACTTATAAGGACCTCAAAAACGTTAGCTGTTTTTTGTTATTGATAACTGACTTAGTGGAATTTTTTTTAATTCTTTATAATATTTTGTGAGGAAGAGAACCATAATGATATCTCTATCATCAGTACTATGCTAGTGTATAATCCAAAAAAAATTATCATAATAATCATTATCATCATTGCAAAGATTGGAAGAAATGTACTTCAAATCAAAGTCTTTTATTTTTCTTGGAAAGGAGTTTAGTATAATCTCAGAGTACATCTCATGTTCCCACTATGGATAGTAGGATATTAGAAGTCCAGAAAGAAGAACTGTTTTGGGGTTGGGAATTGGAGAGCTAATGTACACTAACATTTTAACTTTCATCATTGAAAAGGGGAAAAGAAAACAATAGTTTAATCATTGAAGCACTGAAGAAAATTTTCTATGGGAAAAGGATCAAAAACTGAGAGATGCTCAACATGGCTAATTGCTATATAAAATGTGTGCCTGGGTAGAGTGCTTCTAATGTAATTAAAATAATATTAAATAAAAATTGTTAGTTTTAGCATGTTTGACTTTTAATAATTTGCTTATACCGAATGATATTTGATATAGCAATCAAAAATCTTAATAATGTTGTTCTGCCACTGTGAAAAAAAGGTAAAGTCCTGATAAAATAAGTCAATTTATACAATTTTACTTAACAAATTGCTTGTGTAGTATTTCTAGTGCCAGGAATTGTCTGTGTTCATTGTGAATAATAATATATTATCTCTTAAAAACTCTACAAAGTAGTTAATATTACTGTCCCACTTTTACAGATGAGAAAACTGAAGTGAAAGAAGGTTAGGGAGGCAGGGTACCTGGCTGGCTCTGTCCATACGTAGAGTGTGTGACTCTTGATTTTGGGGTTGTGAGTTCAAGCCCCATGTTGGGTGTAGAGCTTACTTTAAAAAAATAAATAAAATAGGGGCGCCTGGGTGGCTCAGTGGGTTAAAGCCTCTGCCTTCGGCTCGGGTCATGATCTCAGGGTCCTGGGATCGAGCCCCGCATCGGGCTCTCTGCTCAGCAGGGAGCCTGCTTCCTCCTCTCTCTCTGTCTACTTGAGATCTCTGCTTATCAAATAAATAAATAAAATCTTTAAAAAAATAAAAAAATTTTTAAAATAAATAAATAAATAAATAAATAAAATAATAATTTTTAAAAAGGTTGAGGAAATTATTCAAGGTCACGTAGCTACAAAGTGATGGAGAGAGACTCACAGCCCTAGGATTCTTGGCTCCATAGTCCATACTCTTAACTACCTCATCATGCTGCCTCACCAGGATAGTCCACTCCTAATTCTTCTCTTAAATATGTCATCTTAGATAATTTAAAGCACAGCACAAAATAATACATTCTGGAGCAGTGGCTTATAAACCTTTTGGACCATGACAATAACTGGGATATGTGTATAAATGGAGACCAAGTACAAGCCCACCTATATTCATTAGTAGATAACTGAAGTTACATAGAAGAATTATTTCCTTTATAACCTCAGATGGATTCTAATATTTCCTATTCTAGTCTATTTAAATCTAGTCTATACTAGATTTTCTTCCCTTTTTAAAAAAATAAACAGTGGTTTCAACCCTCCAAATTGATTTCATGGTTTACAAGCTGTGGTTTGAAAAACACTATTCTAAAGAAAGCAAATCATGGATAAAATCAAGTTCTAAAACAGAAGTAAAAACACAAGATGATATCAGAAACTGAGTAATCTGGAATGAACTATAAGTTGAAAAACTCATTTTTAAAAATAGACATTTAAGCTGCCATTCTTCCTAAATATATGAGTTCCTTATTCCTTCCTAACAACATGCTTTACACTTCATAAAACTGTAATGCAGCCAATTAACATATGTCTCTGGAAAAGCAATGTGATGATTTAGAAAAGAATGAAGAGTTGGAGTGGATATTGATTCCACCATTCCTTACCTTTGTGACCCTAGACCTTTTTGAGTTTCTTCTTCAGTCAAATGAGGGAATTGTACATAATATGCCAGTGAAGGAAAATCCACTTTTCTTTCTTTATAGTCTTCTCATTCCCTGGAATCCCAACACCTCCAACGAATACTTTCTTACTTGTTCAGCTCATTATGAACATTCTCGTCCTCTCATCTCAGTTCCCATGGCTATTTTATTAAACAATAAAATATGTTTCACCCCTATATTCTTTAAAAAAATTGCTCTTCACTCCTCCTAAGCTCATTCACACTGGAGTATGGGGACCCATTATGTTCCTCATTTTATCTCCCAATAAGCCTTGCCAATTCAAGTGCCTTCTAAACTTTATATCACTGGAAAATAGAAGAAAATTTTAAAAGAAAATATTATAAATATTACATTAGATAATTATGGAGTTCCTTTCCAGCAACTCAATTCTACACTCTTATAAAATCATAAGCTGAAAATAATAATTTAAAGCTTAATATTTGCCCATTATGGATTCCTTATATTAACAACTATTATTTTTTTAATATTTTATTAATTTATTTTACAGAGAGAGATCCCAAGTAGGCAGAGAGGCAGGCAGAGAGAGAGGAAGAGAGAGAGGGAAGCAGGCTCCCCGCTGAGCAGAGAGCCCAATGCGGGGCTCCATCCCAGGATCATCCCTTGGGATCATGACCCAAGCTGGAGGCAGAGGCTTTAACACACTGAGCTACCCAGGTGTCCCAACAACTATTATTTTTTAAGTTTATATACAAGGCAGTAATTCTGCAAGATGTTAAAACCTAAAATTAATTGGATTTAATGTATTTATTATGTTTTGAATTTATTACCATTTTGAATTTAACGTATTTATATTTTTAATTTTTTTTCCTGTTTCCATGGACAAGAAATACACTCAGTGGAAAAAAACAAACAAATAAACGTTTGAAAAACCTGAAAAATTCAAAGGAAAAAAATTCCAGTAATCCATGCACCCAAGGATAGTTATTGTTCTTAAGATTTTATTTTTAAGTAATCTGTACACCCAAGATGGGGTTCAAACTCACAACCCCAACATCAAGCGTCACACACTCTACTGACTGAGCCAGCCAGGCGGCCCAAACCTTCCTTTGCTGTTAGTGTTTTTAGGATTTTATTTTTAAGTAATCTCTGCAACTAAGGTGGGGCTCAAACTCACAACCCTGAAAAGGCTAACTATCATTAACGTTTTATTCAGCAAACCTTATTTTTTTTAAGATTTTATTTATTTATTTGAGGGACAGAGATCACAAGTAGGCAGGGGAGTGGGGGAAGCAGGTTCCCCGCCAAGCAGAGAGCCTGATGTATGTGTTGATCCCAGGACCCTGGGATCATGACCTGAGCTGAAGGCAGAGGCTTTAACCCACTGAGCCACCCAGGCACCCCAACATACCTTATTTTTTAAAGCAGCTTTAGATTCACAGCAAAATTGAGCAGAAAGTGCAAAGAATTCCCATAACCCTCCTGTCCCCACACATGCATAACCTCCACCACTCAAAACATTCCACACCAGAGTGGTACATTTGTTACACTGGATGAAACTACATTGATGTATGGTACTCACTCAAAGTTCATAGACTACAGAGTTCACTCTTGTGTTGTACATTCTGTATGTTTTGCTAAATGTATCATGACATGTATCTACCATTATAGTATCATTTAGAATAGTTTCACTATGCTAAAAACCACCTGTGCTCCACCTTCTTATCCCTCCCTGCACCTTAACTCAAGGCAACCTCTCACCTTTTTATTGTGTCCATACTTCTGTGTTTTCCAGAATACTGTATGGTTGGAGTCATACATTACTATAGTCTTTTCTAATTGGCTTCTTTCACTTAGCCTAAACATTTAATGTTTCTCCCTTTTTTTTTTTTTTTTTTCTGGCTTGACAACTCATTTCCTTTTAGCACTGAATAACATCCCATTGTCTGGATGGACCACAATTTATCCATTCACCTACTGAAGCACATCTTGGTTGCTCCCAAGGTTTGGTAATTAAGAATACAGCTGCTGTAAAGTCCATGTTCAGGTCTTTATGTAGACATTGTTTTCCATTCATTGGATAAATACCAAGGAATGGGATTGCTGCATATTTTTTTAATGTTTTTTTAAAGAATTTATTTATTTATTTGACAGACAGAGATCACAAGTAGTTAGAAAGGCAGGCAGAGAGAGAGGAGGAAGCAGGCTCCCCGCTGAGCAGAGAGCCCGATGGGGGACTTGATCCCAGGATGCTGAGATCATGACCTGAGCCGAAGGCAGAGGCTTTAACCCACTGAGCCACCCAGGCTCCCAGGATTGCTGCATATTATAGTAAGATTAATTTTATAAGAATCTGCCAAAAGACCTTGAAAATTTGCACTTCCACCAGTAATGAATGAGGGTTCCTGTTCTATAACCTTACCAACAATTGGTGTTGTCCGCAATTTGGATTTTCACCACTCTCATTTTACATTGTTTTACAATGTTTTACATTGTTAACATTTTGATGTATCAATATTTTTCTACTTTATTTTTTCACAGAAAGTTTTAAAACATTTATATCAGGGGCACCTGGGTGGCTCAGTGGGTTAAAGCTTCTGTCTTTGGCTCAGGTCATAATCCCAGAGTCCTGGGATCAAGCTCTGCATGGGGCTCTCTGCTCAGCAGGGAGCCTGCTTCCTCCTCTCTCTCTGCCTGCTTCTCTGTCTACTTGTGATCTCCATCTGTTAAATAAATAAAATCTTTTAAAAAAAATTTATATCACTCACAGAAACTATCTTTTGGTAATTTTTTTATTACATGCCACAGACATGAAGAAGAGATTCTGTAAAGAGCTAGTAATATCAGAGGAATAAAATTGTCTTTGAGAATAGGGTCATCATCTTCATTTTGTTTTTGTCAGACAGGTAAAAAGATGTTAAGAAAGATGCGTAGAGGGGCGCCTGAGTGGCTCAGTCCATTAAGCGTCTTTCTTAAACGCAGGTCATAATCTCAGGGTCACCATCTCAAGGTCCTGGGACCAAAGTCCAGAGTTGGACTCCCTGCTCAGTGGGAAGTCTGCTTCTCCCTCTGCCCCTTCCCCTGCTTGTTGCCCTCCCCCTGCTCTTGTACTCTCTTTCTTAAATAAGTAAAATCTTAAAAGAGAGAGAGAGAGAGAGAATGAAAGAGAGGAGATGCCTAGAGACTAATATATAGCTAGGGAGAGAATTGCACTTTGGCTTCCTTCTACTAGCAAAATATGAAATCAAGCTCAAGAATCCACCCATTAATAAAGGACACTTTGGGATAGGCTGAATATTCATAATAGGTAGCAAGATGAAAAACACTAGACATACTTACTTACTATGTGATGTGATATAAAATGGTTTATGGAAAATGCTTGTGAGACACTATGTCTATGGTGGTAAGGAAAAATTTTGGATTTAATCATCATTTTTTCAATGTAATAAGGAGGGGCACCGGGGCACCTGGGTGGCTCAATGGGTTAAAGCCTCTGCTTTCAGCTCGGGTCATGATCCCAGGGTCCTGGGGTCCAGCCCCATCGGGCTCTCTGCTCAGCGGGGAGCCTGCTTTCCTTCCTTTCTCTCTGCCTGCCTCTCTGCCTACCTGTGATCTCTGTTTGTCAAGTAAATTTAAAAAAATAATAATAATAAGGAGGGGCACCTGGGTGGCTCAGTTGGTTGAGTGTCTGCCTTTGGTTCAGGTCATGATCCCAGGGTCCTGGGATCAAGGGACCCCATACCCTGTACCCTACCCTGAGCCAGAGCATCAGGCTCCCCACTCAGTGGGGAGTCTGCTTGTCCCTCTACACCATCCCCTACTTGTGCTTACACTCTCACTCTCTCTCTCTCTCTCTCTCCTCTCTCTCAAATAATAAAAATAAAATCTTTAAATGTAATAAGGAAAAAAGAATTATAATCAGTATTAGAATTATCAAACTTGATATGACAGAAAACTTTTATCAACTAATGTTTAGTGGTGGTAATAAAAATTAGTCATTGTTACTCACTGACTGTGGAACTTTTAAGATCTTTGTTCATTCATTCCACAAATACTGAGTGTCTATGTTTTGCCAGATACTATTATAAATGCTAGGGATATAATGGTGAATAAGATAGATGAAATTCCTACCCTCCTGGAATATACAGCCTAGGCTAGAGAGAGCTAAAAAAATATGGAATCACCAAAATAAATAAAACAACTACAGTTGAGTGCCGGGAAGGAAATAAACAGAACTTCTTTTTTTTTTAAGATTTTATTCACTTGGGTGCCTGGGTGGCTCAGTCGCCTCTGCCTTCAGCCAGGGTCGTGATCCCAGAGTCCTGGGATCGAGCCCCATATCGGGCTCTCTGCTTGGCGGGGAGCCTGCTTCCTCCTCTCTCTCTGCCTGCCTCTCTGCCTACTTGTGATCTCTGTCTGTCTGATAAATAAATAAAATCTTTAAAAATTTTTTTTTAATTTACTTATTTGACACACCGAGAGAGAGGGAGAAAGCAAAAGCAGAGGGAGTAGTAGAGGAGGAGGGAGAAGCAGGCTCTCCGCTCAGCAGGGAGCCCGATGAGAGGCTCGATCCCAGGACTCAGGGACCACAACCACAGTCAAAGGCAGATGCTCAAACCACTGAGCCATCCAGGCACCCCTAAGCAGAACTTCTTTATAGAGAATAACATTGCAGACCTATATTCATGATTATGGAAGATCTCTCTGAGGCAGTAACATTTAAACAGATCTGCCAAAGGAGAATCCATTAGAACAACCAAAGGAATATTATTCTAAACAACAGGAAAGGGGCATCTGGGTGACTCAGTGGGTTAAGCCTCTGCCTTCAGCTGAGGTCATGATCTCAGGGTCCTGGGATCGAGCCCCGCATCAGGCTCTCTGCTTGGCAGGGAGCATGCTTCCCCCTCTCCCTGCTCTGTGCTTAGTTGTGATCTCTTTCTCTCTCAAAAAAAAAAAAAAAAACTTAAAAATAAATAAACAACAGGAAAGACAAGAATTAAACTCATTCTAGGAACTGGAAGATCAATAGGGTGGAGAGTAATAGATTAAGGGAAAGAGTGACCAAAGACAAGTGTGACGAGCTTTTAAATGACCAAAAGAGAAGTAGTAAAGAAAGATCTGATGGGTGTCTGATGGCTCAGTCTGCTAAGCGTCAGACTCCTGGTTTCCACTCAGGTAACAATCTCAGGGTCATAGGATCGAACCCCATGGGGCTTTGAGCTGGGCAAAAAAAGCCTGCTTAGGATTCTCTCTCTCCCTTTCCCTCTACCCCTACCTGCCTCACTCACATGTGTTCACTTTCTTTCTCTCTTCCCTCCATCCCTTAAAAAAAAAAAAATCTGAGACTTCCAAAGCTGCCTAAAGGGTATAAAACGCAAGTTTCTTTTCATGACCATAAATACTTCACAATTGTGTCCACTAATCAAGCCTCATCTCTCCTCTGGTTCCTCTCAAACAACTGACACTCTGGGCACCTTGGATGACTTACTCTTCGCCAACCATTCTGCACACTTTTCATTGACCCTGACTTTGTGCTATATCCTCAAACTAGTAAAAACTTGCCTTCCATTCAGTCTGGTGAGCTATTTCTTCTTTAAGGCAGGAATGTCACATTTGGGTACACATACTTCTGGTATTCACAAACACTTTCCAAACAGTGCAGGAGCAAAAACGGTTTCAGAGTAATCAATTTCCAGGTCCTCAGGTTCAGTTGTACTCTTTCCTAAGATTGACCTGCCTGGGAATTCCTTAAGGTAAAGCTGTGCTTTCACATCTACCTTCTTCCACTTTTGTGGGACGGGGGAAACAGGGGGGAGGGGCATACAGGGAGGGGGGAAGGGCTAGAGAGAGAATTTTAGGCAGACTCCACACAGAGCATGAACCCCGATGTGGGGCTTGATCTCACAACCCTGAGATCATGACCTGAGCCAAAATCAAGAGTCCGACACTGAACTAACTAAGCCATCCAGGTGCCCCTACTTTCTCCCACTTTAAAACAAAAGGCAGGCATGGTACCCAATGAAAAGATGATCTGAAATACTGCTGTAAGTTTTAATGTAAATTAGTGATTCTTATGGCTGAATAACAGCTTTTAAAAAATTCTTTATTTTCTTTTTTTTTTTTAAGATTATTTATTTATTTATTTGACAGACAGAGATCACAAGTAGGCAGAGAGGCAGGCAGAGAGGAGGAAGCAGGCTCCCCACAGAGCAGAGAGCCCGATGTGGGGCTCGATCCCAGGATCCTGAGATCATGACCTGAGCCGAAGGCAGCGGCTTAACCCACTGAGCCACCCAGGCGCCCTTAAAAATTTTTTTATTTTCAACAAAACTGAGGGAAGACCCACTTAGGATGTCAGCTGATAAGTCCTTAAAATAACTTTTGATAACAGATGGTGTTTTGAGCTGAATTTTGTCCCTCCCTCCTAAAGATATGCAGATATACTAACATCCAATACCTTACATGTGACTTTCTTTGGAAATAGGGCCTTTCCAGAGAACCAGAAGACATATAGGGAGAAGATAGCCATGTGACTGGTATGATGCATCTACAAGGCAAGGAGCGCCAAGGATTACCAGCAAACCACAAAAGCTGGAAAAGGCAGGACTCCTCTAGAGTCCTCCGAGAGCTTGGCTCAGCCAACATCTTGATTTCAGATTTTCAGCCTCCAAAACTATAAGATAAAAAGATTGTGTTGTTTTATGCCACCCAATTTTAAGTACTTTCTTATAGCACCCCTAGGAAAAGAATAGAGATTTCTACATATAGCTTTTAGTATGTAATTTCCAAAGAGTTCAAAATAGTTGAGAGACAATATTTAAAAAACTCCTACTTTCATCTACTTATTTATGTTAACCAATTTTTTCATAACATCCATGAAACTAAAAAACGGGGAAATAGGATTTGGCCCTTTGTAACAAAAAAGTAATGTTCATCCAAAGATTCATAGCTACTTTTAAAATCCCTTCCTATGCCATTAAATGAGATATTTCTAAGAAATTCTACTTTATAAAAATTATTAATTAAAATGTATAACACATTATGTGGTATAGTAATTTATTAATAATAATTTACCAATTTATTAATTATTTATTTCATATTTCATTAATAAGAAATGTTTAATATTTAGTTTTATGGCCCTAGAAAATTTTTAATTTCAATTGTTTTAAAAAAGACATATAAATGACATGAGGTTAAAATTTGTGGGGGAGGGGCGCCTGGGTGGCTCAGTGGGTTAAGCCGCTGCCTTCCGCTCAGGTCATGATCTCAGGGTCCCGGGATCGAGTCCCGCATCGGGCTCTCTGCTCAGCGGGGAGCCTGCTTCCTTCTCTCTCTCTCTGCCTGCCTCTCAGTGTACTTGTAATTTCTCTCTGTCAAATAAAAAAAAAAAAATTTGTGGGGGAGATGAAGTCCAAATGAGAAGAGAATCGTTTAAATTTCCTACTACTAAAGAATTTCTTATGCTTGTACTTTTTAAAAGAAAGATGGAAAATGCCAAATCAATATATTATTTAGATGTGACTGAATAGATTAGTAAAAGTGATTTAAGATTTTTATTTTTAAATACATATCTTAGCACTATCTGGAAATTCTATTAGATGTTACTTTATACTATGTAAATGGGTTTATATTAATAAAAATTTTTCTGGAAAGCACGTGAGCCAAAGAAGTTTGAAGACCTTTGTTTTTATTTAAGTAGGCTTCATGCCCAGTGTGGAGCCAGTCAGGGCTTCAACTGACAACCCTAAGATCAAGACCTTGGTTGAGATCAAGGGTCAGATGCTTAGCTAACTGATCCACTCAGGTGGCTCTTGAAGACCCTTATTTTCAGGTCCAACTGAAATACTATTTCCTCTGAAAAGTCTCCCCTGTCCTTTCTTTCTCTTCTTCATCAGAAGTCATCTGCAGTTTGCTACAGCATATAAAATACTGTAATATAGGTCTAAAGGTTAGTTGTTTACCCCTTCTCCCTATTCCCTTGGAGGGCTGGAACAATATGTTATTTATCTTTGTGTCTCATGCCTGCCATAACTATAAGTGCAGAATACATATTTACAAATTTATTTGAATTTATAAAGTTCATAAAAATTTTCCTGATATATCTCATGTCCTAGAGTTTACAGTAGGAATAGGTTATAGAATTTTTCTAGAAGAATATACCTTTTAATCCCAAGTGCACTGAGAAAATGTCTGGTTCTACCTAGAGAAAATTAACGGAGGCCATGTAAATGGCCCTAAGCCATTTGATACATATAGTCTAGTGGGTATCTCCTACAGAAACACCAGGAAAGCTAAGTAAAAATGTTAGAGAGTGATTTGGGACTGACTGATAAAAGAAACAAAATCTTTTGCTCTTTTCAGGGAAAAAAAAAAGAAAAAAAAAGACCAAACCTGTAGGCTAGTACTACAAGTAGAGAATAGTCAGGAAGTTGGTGTGATAGTTAACTATTCGTAGTGCAGTAGATATCAGATCATCTAATAAACACCAAGTCTGGGAAAGACTTAGTGATTTCTTTAAATAAACTAAGGAGGTAAGTTTGCTTTGAATGTTTCCAAATTCTGAGTAGATTAATAACACTACTCTCCATCTAGGTGAATTAAAATAACTGTTTTAACACATTGTCCAGCTCCTATTTTGGCTCACCATTAAGGATGAACTCTTTCAAATTTCTTCACTTTTTTCTCTTCTTCCTCCTCTTCTTTCTTTCTTTCTTTTTTTCTTTCTTACTTCCTTTCTTTTAAAATTAGGTATCAAAACATCAGTTGGAACCCTCTTCATAAGTCTTCCAAATCCAAATTATTAAAGGAATATTATTCTATACATGATTATACCCTTACACAGATATGTTTATATAAACCTTTATATTCTTAAAAATGTAACATGGAATCGTGCTAATCAGTATCACTCTCACATTTGGATTTTTCAATTAAGAGTGTGTTTAGAGGGACGCCTGATGCAATCAAGCCCTGCATCAGGGCTCTCTGCTCAGCAAGGAGCCTGCTTCCCCCTCTCTCTCTGCCTGCCTCTCTGCCTACTTGTGATCTCTGTCTGTCAAGAACATAAATAAAAATCTCAAAAAAATAAAAAGAGTATTTTTTTTTAAAGATTTTATTTATTTATTTGACAGAGAGAAATCACAAGTAGATGGAAAGGCAGGCAGAGAGAGAGAGAGGGAAGCAGGCTCCCTGCTGAGCAGAGAGCCGATGCGGGACTCGATCCCAGGACCCTGAGATCATGACCTGAGCGGAAGGCAGCGGCTTAACCCACTGAGCCACCCAGGCGCCCCTAAAAAGAGTATGTTATATTGTTCCAAATCAATTCAAATAGGTCCACCTAACTCATTTTTTTAAAGATTTTATTTATTTATTTGACAGGCAGAGATCACAAGTAGGCAGAGAGGCAGGCAGAGAAAGAGAGTGGAGGAAGCAGGCTCCTGCTGATCCCAGCTCCCGATGCGGGGAGTTGGGGGGTGCTGGATCCCAGGACCCTGGGATCATGACCTGAGCCAAAGAGAGAGGCTTTAACCCACTGAGCCACCCAGGCGCCCCCACCTAACTCATTTTTAATTGCTACATAATAGTCTGTAGTATTGCTATGACATACTGCCGTGGGTCCTTCATTTGAAAGATAGGTATAATGACAATACTTATCACGTACAGTTGTAATGAGAATTAGAAGAGTTTACATATGTAAAGTGTTTAATATTGTTCTAAACTAAAGTTTTCAGCATTAAATTATGTACGAATCTACCTCATTCTTTTTCATAGCAAATAGTAGATATCCCATAATAAGTATATTCCCTAATTTGTTTTTTTTTAAAGATTTTATTTATTCATTTGAGAGAGAGAGTGTGAGAGAGAGCATGAGCGAGGAGAAGGTCAGAGAGAGAAGCAGACTCCCCACGGAACTGGGAGCCCAATGCGGGACTCGATCCCGGGACCCGGGATCATGACCTGAGCCGAAGGCAGTTGTCCAACCAACTGAACCACCCAGGCGTCCCATTATATTCCCTAATTTGTAACTGTATATTGATTAATGTTTAGGACATTTCCAATTCTTTGCTATCACAAATTTAACTGCAATAAGTATCTGAAACAAAAATTATATAACATCATTTTTTTCTTTTTATTTCTTTTAAAGATTTTTTATTTATTTGCCAGAGAGAGAGAGAGAGAGAGAGAGAGCAAGCGAGTACACACAAGCAGGCAGAGAGGAAGGCGGAGGCAGAGAGAAGCAGGCTCCCAGGACCCTTGGATCATGACCTGAGCGGAAGGCAGCGGCCATTAACCCACTGAGCCTCCCAGGCGTCCCAACATCATTTTTATTTATTTATTTATTTATTTATTCATGAGAGGCAGAGAGAGAGAGAGGCAGAGGAAGAAGCAGACTCCCCACAGAGCAGGGAGCCTGATGCGGACCCCAATCTCAGGACCCTGAGATCATGACCTGAGCTGAAGGCAGTTGCTTAACCAGCTGAGCCACCCAGGCTTCTTGAAAATTACTATTTACTTTCTAATGAAACATTCAGCAACCCATCTACAATATTTTAGTAAATCTGTGAAATTGTAGCAATTAGTAGATACTAGGAAAGAAACTGAAGAAAACCTCCCTTCCTTGACTGCCCATCAATTCTTAGTTTTTTTCCTTTTCTTTTGAAAAAAAAATGTATACCTTTTCCTAACTTAGAAAATCCTCCATCTATAAAAATGAGCTTCTAAATACTAATAATATTCACAGTTTAAAAAGAAGACAAGAATAAAATATTTTATGAAATAGACCCTCAAAATATGCTTTCTAAGGTCCATGCTATGAGGTTATTTAATGGGAAAAATTACAGACAACATAATCCTTTAATTCTGGAAAGGTCTGAAACAAACCCCCCTCATGATAAAGTGTACTCTTTAGAAAATAGTGTGACTATTTTCTATGAAGTATAGAACATAGAACATATGAAGTTCTTCTATTCATATGTTATATCTTTTACATGTTGGGCTTGAAGTATTAATTAAAGGCCTAGAAAAGATGAAGATTTTCAAAAACCTTATTGTTGCTAGCTAGAGAGTCCCTTATTCCACCTAACAAGTATAAATCATGCTCAGAATTCTAAGGACTCTTGAAACTCTCCTTGTGATGTTTTTTGCTTACTAACATAGAAGTTGAAAGGTGTTATGGGGAGGTTAAAACTTGCAGTTCACACAGCTAATTGGTGTTTACTGATAGAATCATTTTTTATTTCAATAAAGAACTCTAGGACAGATAGCCTGGACTTCTACATTATTTGGTAACTCTTCCTAGGATGATACTCTATATCAATATAAGGCAAAGTGCTGCAGATTATTGAGTAGTGACTCTTACTCAGAGGAATGGTATGGAAAATCTCAGTCTAGCAGTCATTATTTTTTTAAAGATCTATTTATTTATTTTAGAGAGTGAGCACAAGAAGGGGAGGGGCAGAGGCAATCAGAGAAAGAAGGAGAGAAGCAGACTCTCAGCTGAACACAGAGCCCAACATAGGGTTCTATATCACAACCCCAAGATCACAACCGAAGCTGAAATCAAGAACCAGGTGCTTGACCCACTGAGCTTTTTTTTTTTAAAGAGTGTCTTTGGATTATTTATTTATTTATTTATTTGAGAGAGAGAGAGCATAAGAGCAGGGTGAGGGGCAAAGGGAGAAGCAGATTCCCTGCTGAGCAGGGAGCCCAATCCAGGGCTTGATCTCTGGGATCATAACCCGATGAAGGCAGATGCCCAACCAACTGAGCCACCTAGGTGCCCTGAAAGTGTCTCTAAATGGATGAAAATAATTTGTATTACGAATGATAAGCATATGAAGAATCCAAAAATGCTTGCACTTGATCTTGATGCTTTCTCGATGCCAAGTAGCTGGAGAAAGACAACAAATGATACATGGGTTTCTCTAAAGATGGTAAACAAGTAGAGGATGCTGGCTTCCCTCACCACTATAATCAGTTTGGGAAGTATTTTAAGACACAAAGAATTTATTATTGGGATCATCTTGGCACCCTTATAAATCATTTGACAGTATATAAGTGGTTTATTCCTGGCTGTGTATTTTATTTCATTAGTTTACGACTGTATACCCAGTGTCCCACTGTTTTAATTACTGTAATCTTATAATGAGTTTTGAAACCAAGAAGTATGAGTGCCCTAGTTTTCTTTTTTTTTTTTTATTGCTATGGCTATCTGGGGTCCCTTGAGATTGCATATAAATTTTTTTAAGATTTTATTTATTTATTTGACAGATAGAGATCACAAGTAGCCAGAGAGGCAGGCAGAGAGAGAGGAGGAAGCAGGCTCCCTGCTGAGCAGAAAGCCTGATGTGGGGCTCGATCCCAAGACCCTGAGATCATGACCTGAACCAAAGGCAGAGGCTTTAACCCACTGAGAGACCCAGGCACCCCATAGATTGCATATAAATTTAAGATGGATTTTCTTATTTCTTCGCAAATCCTGTTAGTGTTTCATTGGGGACTGTATTGAATCTGTAGATTATTTTGTGTGGTATAGTCATCTTAACAATATTAATTCTTCCAATCCATGAACATCAGATGTCTTTTCATTTATTCATATGTTCTTTAATTAATTTCAGTGATGTTTTATAGTTTTCACTGTAAAATTCTTTCATGTCCTTGACTGGGTTAATTCTTAATTCCTTAGTATTGTATTTTTATTGATGCTATCATAGAGAGAAAGAAGGGAGAGAGAGAATGTTAAGCAGGTTCCATACCCACTGGACCCCAATGTGGGGCTTGATCTCTCAACCCTGAGATCATGACCTGTGCAAAATTCAAGAGTCAGACACCTAACCAACTGAGCCACCCAGATCCCCAGCCTGTTGATGCTATTATAAATAAAAATGTTTCTTAATTTCCTTTTTTTACTGTTCATGTTATTGTGTAGAAACATAACTGATTTTTGCATGTGATTTTATATTCAACTATTTTCCTGAATTTTTTCCTGATTGGAGAAGAAAAATTTTGAAACTTTCACCATTACGTGTGATGTTAGCTGTGGATTTTTCATAAGTGACTTCTATTATGTTGAGATAGTTTCCTTCTGTTCCTAATGTATTGAGCACTTTTATCATAAAGAGGTGCTGAATTTTGTCAATTTTTTTTTCTGTATCAGTTAAGATGGTAGATTGTATTTTTTCCCCTTCATTCTTTTGATGGGATTTATGGCATTGATTGATTTTTATATGTTGAACCATTCTTGATTTCAGAGATAAAATCCCAGTTGGTTATTTGTTTCATCTTTTTTTTTTTTTTTTTTTTTTTTTTAGATTTATTTATTTGACAGAGAGAGACACAGCAAGAGAGGGAACACAAGCAGGGGGAGTGGGAGAGGGAGAAGCAGGCTTCCCCCCAAGCAGGAAGCCCAATGCAGGGCTCCAACCCAGGACACTAGGATCATGACCCAAGTCCAAGGCAGAGGCTCAACGACTGAACCACCCAGGCGCCCCTGGTTAAGCTTTTCAATATTTGTTGAATTCAGGTTGCTAGTATTTTGTTGAATATTCTTGAATCAATATTCATAAAGAATATCATACCAGTCTTTGTTTTTCTTTTCTTGTAGTGTCTTTGTTTGGCTATAGTATCAGGTTATGGTAGCCTTATTGAATGAATAAATTAGGAAGTGTTTCCTCCTCTTCAATTTTTTGGAAGTTTTGTGTTAGTTCATCTTTGAATGTTTGATGGAATTCACCAGTGAAACTAGGATAAGGTCAAGAAAGACATCAGATTCTTGGGATTTAATTATATAGTTACAAGGGAGCCAAGTGAATTACTTTCACAAATTCTTGCAATTCTTATAGAAATGCAATATTGCTTTTGAATTATAATTTTTTTTCTAGATCGGGGTTCTTTGCCTTGTTTTTTCCCAACAAAATATTTCTCACTGCATAGCTCAGAGAATCAATAAGGGGGATTCAGCCAGTTACTGAATATGTTATTGCAATTATACATTATGGAACTAGAGGAAAAACACAAGATGTGTTTGGAAAGTCACTGAGCCTACAGTGTGACAGACCTGAAGTAAAAGTCCATTGATCATCTGACTTCCAGAAGCTTCTTCTCTGACTGGTCGACTACAGTGACATATAGAGTTTCTCAAAATTAGTGTCAGAGCCAGTGTCTGGTAGTCCCTGAAAACTCTGATTATTCCAAAATACAGTTTCCTTGTAAAAAGTCATTGGTTCCCTTGGTGAAGGCTGAAAGATTAACAGTATAAATTTTTGGGAGTATACTAGAGTCTTTCCTCACAAGGATCTGGCACCTCCCTTTTTAAAGAGGTTTGGGGAATTAAGGGGCTATGACTCTCTGATTTTATGATTCAGGTTAGACTTTTATGTAATTGACCTAGAAATTTTCCGATTATACAAGTCAAGTAAGAATTTAGTAGGTTTTCCACCTATCTCATTTTTAAAAACACCATGGTCAGCTAGCCAATTCCATAGATCTGCTGAGTTAGACTATTCTGATTATTGCTTTGATTTGGTGGTCCATTACGGTAACCATGCTCATGTTGCCTTTGGCAACTGAAAGCCACCACTTGGCCCCTCCCAGCCTGATGTTCTTTGCACAATTTTCCCCCATGCTTAGTATCCATTCTCACATTTTCCCACCAGATTTCTGTCTACATATATTATATAGAAAACTCAGGTAGTTCTTTTGGAGTGCAGTGCACCTGTTCATAGGTCATGATTTTTACCTCATCTTTAGGCACCTGCTAGGACTTGAGTCTACTTATAGGCCTAAAAGCAAAGAATGGCAGTGGGCTGGATCCTAAAAGGAGCATCACCAGCTTGCATAGCCACTGTCTCAGGGGATGCCATTACAGTTTCCTCAGGCAATACAGATCTAATTCTCTCAGAAAGGGGTGAAGAGTCCAATTCTACTGTAGGTGAGAAGACTACATCCATTGGGTGTGTAAGGTCTCTATCTGTCAAAAAAGACTCATCATCATGTCCCCACCTTCATCAGGGTTTTCCCACACATTCCTATTCCAACTTGAAGTATCCCATTCCTACAAATCAGTTTCCTCATTTTAACAGCAGACACACTGCAAGGCTGTCAGTTCAACTTGCATTGTAACTCAAACAGTCACAGGATGAGATTGTGCATCTGATTTTCAGTAATTTCAACCCTGTGGCTAAGAGATAAGGGTCTCCTTGGCGGCATACATAGAAGCCTTCAGGTTCCTATACAGCTCTTGAGCTGGGGAAGTGAATCCCCAAACTCATCAATTTCTTTCACCACTTTGTCCAGTAACATTAGAAGCAATTAGTCAAATCTCATTTTATTCATTGGTTTTTCAAAAATGCTCAAAGATATCATATATACAGTGATCTACCTTTTTGCTTCTTATAAACAATCAATTATTTAGAGCATCTAGTAGAGATATTTTGTGTATCTGTATTGGCAGATCCTACCATGGACTTCGAGTAAGCTTTGTAGTCATTAGCATCTTTATATCTAATTAGATGGTAGAGCCAATTTCAGGAATCCTAGAACCAATTCAGAAAACTCACCCATAGCACTCTGTTTCGCTACAACCACTATTAGTCTCAAAATATGTATTAATCAGGGCGCCTGGGTGGCTCAGTGGGTTAAGCCGCTGCCTTCGGCTCGGGTCATGATCTCAGGGTCCTGGGATCGAGTCCCGCATCGGGCTCTCTGCTCAGCAGGGAGCCTGCTTCCTCCTCTCTCTCTCTGCCTGCCTCTCTGCCTACTTGTGATCTCTCTGTCAAATAAATAAATAAAATCTTTAAAAAAAAAATATGTATTAATCAGTGTTCTCCAGAGAAACAGAACCAATGGAATATGTGAAGAGAAAGTTTAAGGAATTGGCTGATGTGACTGTGAAGGCTGTTAAAAAACAAAATTCAAAGGAGTAAATTTGAAGACCTAATACGCTTTATTCAATGACTCATATGTTGGGCAGCATCCCACCCAGCAAGGTCCTGGGACCTCCAAGGAGATATACAAAATGGAAGGATTTTATAGGCAGAAATAGGGCAAGATAAGGAGGTTAATCTGCAAAAGAAAAGATTGTTTCAGGCAAGGTCATCTTCTTTTGGGGGGTCTTATCATGCAGATTACCTCACTAGTACTGATCAGAGTATTCCAGATTGATGGGTTTAAAACTCCACTCTTGGGAGAAACTGAAAGCAAGCCTTGTGGGGCTTTGCAAAAGACTCCATTTGGGGCCTGTTGTTTCTTTAAGAAAGGTCGAGAATTTCCAAGATCTGCAGTGGGCAATCTGGCAATGCAGGAGAGCTCATAGCATTGTTTCTCTGCAAGACTGAAGGCCTAAGAAGCAGGAGAGACTGCTGTGAAAGTCCAGTCCAAATCCTAGGACTAAAGAACAGGAAGAGCTGATGGTGTGTGTTCCAATCAGAGTTCTAGTCCAAAGACAGGTGAAGACCAAGAACGCAGCTTGAAGATAGCAAGTGGATCAAATTCTCCCTTACTTAGGCTTTTTATTCTATTCAGGCCTTTAGTGGATTGGACGGACTCACCCACACTGGGGAGAGCAGTCTGCTTTACTCAGTCCACTGGTTCAAATATCAATCTCATCAACAACCTTAATGCCACATTTAAAATAATGTCTAACCAATTACCTGGGCAACCCTATGGCCCAGATAAGTTCATACCTTCAATTAGCCATCATATGCTGATTTCCCACTCCTCCAACCCTTCCAAAAGCATTAAAAGCATTTAATCCCTTGTACTGAATCCTGTATCAGTGAGGGTCCTGATAAGAAACATGGCACATTGAAATTTCATAATTGGGGGACATTTAATAAAGGTCATATTTTAACAGATGAACGGAAACTGCAAGGTAGAGGGAAACAAGAAGGGAGAGTGTAATAAATAGATCTAGAGATAATGTGTGTCCTGAAGAGGCTAAGACCCAAGCTAGACCCAAGACCTCACCGTTACTGCTCACCGACTTATAGTCACTAACCTTTGTCTTACATTTTTCCTTAAGCTCTCCTTTCCAGCTTAGTTTAGCTTATCCAAGGCAAATGACCTTATGGGCATAATATCCTGATAAAAACTGAAACTACTCTGCAAGCAATGACTGCTCCAAGGAAGAGCTCCAGGGGCCCAGGCCCAGAGCAATTTGAGCTTAACCCCCAATTTGTGTCTTTGCAGATGGACCACAGAGTAATCTCTGGAATAACCTCTGGAATAACCTCTGGAATGACCAACAATTATCTTTACTTCGTTTTAACACTAAAATCTCCACCCAAGAAGTAGTACAAGGTTCATTTACGTAAGATATAAAGTATGTATAGGCATGTTTCCTAAGGGGCATGAGCGACCTTATGCCTGCCTCTATATATGATGACAAGGCTGCCCTATCTAAATATTCATCCTAACCCTAAATAAAAGTAAGCCAGCCATTCACTATTGCTCAGGCAGTCACGGTTTTGGAAGTTATTCCCTGTGATCTCCTTATTGGCTACAAATAAAGTTTACTTTGCTCAACAATGCCTGGAGTTATCGATCTGTGACTCCCCAAGAAGTGAACTCATGTTAATTGGGTTACCAAAATCCTAAGAAAGAAAACTGAATGGAAAAGCTCATATGGTAGAATGAAGACGATTGGTTAAAGGACACAGCCACACCACAGTGACCCTACAGAGATATTCCCACTTCACTTTCCTTTCTCTCTAGGGTTGTCAGATTTAGCAAATAAAAATACAAAAATACTTCTTAATTTTGAGTTTCAAATTAAACAACAAATCATACTTTAGCTTAAGTGTGTCCCAAACTGGGTGCCTGGGTGGTTCTGTTGGTTAAGTGTCTGCCTTCTGCTCAGGTCATGATCCTGGAGTCCCCAGATCCAGCCCCACATTGGACTCCCTGCTTGGCAGGGAGTCTATTTCTCCCTCTGCCCCTCACCCCGTTCTCCTGCTCTCTCTCACTCTCTTTCCCTCTCTCTCTCAAATAATTAAATGAAATCTTAAAAAAAAAAAATGTGTCCCAAATTTTGCCTGGGTCATAGAACTACATAAAAAAAATTAGTTGTTTATCTGAAATTCATATTTAACCAGGTATTTTATTTTTTAACTTTTTATTTGTTTTTTAAGATTTTATTTATTTATCTGACAGAGAGGCAGTGAGAGAGGGAACACAAGCAGAGAGAGTGGGAGAGGGAGATGCAGGCTCCCTGCTGAGCAGAGAGCCCAATGTGGGGCTCAATCCCAGGACCCTGAGATCATGACCTGAGCCGAAGACAGATGCCCATTGACTGAACCACCCAGGCACCTCTTAACCGGATATTTTATCTGGCATCATTATTCTTCCCTCCAATTTCCTTTCAAACTCAACTCCAGGTTAGAGGGTATGGGAGACTGTATAATGCATTCCATGTAAGTTCACCTACCCAGATCATAGAGCAGGATGGAAAAAATTGGAGAACGGAAGTTGAGAGGCAAATACATGTATAGCGCAATCTTTTCTGCCTAGAATTCCTAGAAGGGTACCTGTTACCTTCATTAAACCCTGAATAATAAACCCTTTATTAAGTTACAAAACTTCCCTTTTTTTAAGCCTTTATTTTTTCAGTTTCAGATTCACAACAAAATTAGGTGAAGGAACAAAGATTTCTTATATATTTTCTGTCCCCTCTCTTGTATATTATCTACTATCAACATCTCTCATTAGAGTGGTACATTTATTATAATTGATGAACCTATATTGACAGATATTATTACCCCAGATCCATAATTTACTTAAGGTTCACTCTTGGTTTGAATATTCTATGGGTTTGGGAAAATATATAATTATAGTATCATACAGAGTATTTTCACTTACCTAAAATTCCGTGCTCTGGCTATTCATCGCTCTTCCACCTGAATCCTGGCAAACACTGATCTTTTTACTGTCTCCATAGTTTGGCCTTTTCGAAAATGTCACATAGTTGGAATCATACAGCATATAATCTTCTCAGATTGGCTTCTTTCACTTTGTAATATTCATAGCTTTATAGCTCATTTACTTTTAGCACTGAATAATATTCCATTCTGGAATCCATTTTGGATGTACCAAAGTTTATTTACCTACTCACTTACTAAAGGACATCTTGGTTGTTTCCAAGTTTGGCAATTATGAATGAAACTACTATAAACATCTGTATGCAGGGTTTTTTGTGAACATATGTTTTCAACTCATTTGGGTAAATATCAAAGAGCATGATTGCTGAATCTTATGGTAAGAGCATGTTTAGTTTTGTAAGAAACTGCCAAACTGTCTTCCAAAACAATGAATGGAAAATCCTATTACTTCACATTCTCGCCAGATTTGGTGTTGTCAGTGTTCCAGATTTTGGTTATTCTAATAGGGGTGTAGGGACAGCTCATTGATTTTAGTTGTATTTTTTTAAGATTTTATTTATTTATTTGACAGACAGAGATCACAAGTAGATAGAGAGGCAAGCAGAGAGAGAGGAAGGGAAGCAGGCTCCACGCTGATCAGAGAGCCCGATGCGGGGCTCGACCCCAGGACTCTGGGATCATGACCTGAGTGGAAGTCAGAGGCTTTCACCCACTGAGCCACCCAGCTGCCCCGTTTTTACTTGTATTTTTATAATGACATGATGTGGAACATCTTATCATATGGTTATTTTCCACCTATATTCTTTTTGTGAAGCATCCGTTAAGGTCTTTGACCTATTTGTTAACCAGATTGTGTGTTTTCTTATTGTTGTGTTTTAACAATACTTTGTCTATTTTGGATAACATTCCTTTATCAACAAATCTTTTGCAAATATTTTCTCCCTATCTGTGGCCTATTGTTCGCATTCCCTGAGATTGTCTCTCCCAGAGCAAAAGTTTTTAATTTTAATGGCGTTCATCTTATTCATTATTTCTTTCCTACATTATGCTTTTGGTATTATATCTAAAATGTCATCTCTATACCCATGATCATCAAGTTATCTTGATGATCTTCTTAGAGTTTTATCTTCTTAGAGTTTTATAATTTTATAAAATTATATAAAGTATAATTATATATAAATTATATATAATTTTATACTTCTTAGATTTTTATAATTTTGCATTTTACATTTAAGTCTGTGATCCATTTTTACTTAATTTTTGTGAAGGCTGTAAGGTATCTGTACAGCTTTTTAAATTTTTATTTATTTATTTACTTATTTATTTTTTAAAGATTTTATTTATTTATTTGACAGAGAGAGATCACAAGTAGGCAGAGAGGCAGACAGAGAGAGGAGGAAGCAGGCTCCCCACTGAGCAGAGAGCCCGATGCGGGACTCGATTCCAAGACCCCGAGATCATGACCTGAGCTGAAGGCAGCGGCCCAACCCACTGAGCCACCCAGGTGCCCCTTTATTTATTTATTTATTCACATTGAATGCCCAGCTGTTTTAGCACCATTTGTGTTGCTCCATTGCACTGCTTTTGCTTTTTGCTGAAGGTTAGTTGATCTCTATTCATCAAAATCAGTTTTCTTTTTTTTTAATATTTTATTTTTAAGTAATCTCTGAACACAACACAGGGCTCAAACTTACCACCCCAAGACCAAGAATCACATACTCTACAAACTGAGCCATCCAGGTGCCCCTATTCATGAAGGTCAATTTCTGGGTTCTCTACTGTGTTCCACTGATCTCTTTGTTTGGTCACTAACATCACATTGTTTAGATTACTGTGGTCTTGTAAGTGTTGAAGTGAGTTAGTAGCATCAGTTCAACTTTGTTCTCTTTCAGTATTATGTTAGCTATTATGAACCTTTTTGTCTTTCCCTATAAATTTGAGAATCTATTTGTTCATATGTACAAAATAACTTGAGGAGATTTTGATGGGGATTGCATTGAATCTATAGATCGCATTGGGAAAAATTAGGATTTTGACAATATTAGTTTTCCTAATCATGAATATTGAATATCTTTCCATTTATTTCATTCTTCTTTGATTTTATTCATCAGAGATTTGTGGTTTTCCTCATACAGATCTTGTACATAATCTGTTAAATTTATGCAGAAGTATTTATTTTGGGGTTGTGCTAATGTAAATCATATTGTGTTTCTAATTTAATTTCCACTTATTCATTGCTGCCATATAGGGAAGCATCTCACATTTGTATATTAACCTTTTATCCTACAACCTTTCTATAATAGCTTATTGGTTTCAGGCGTTAGAAACTTCCTTATTATTACGCATTGCTGGGATTTTGATAATTATGGCAATTTTTCAAAATACTTATTTTGAATCTATTGAAATGATTATGGGGTTTTTTTTTTCCTACTAAATTCATTCAATTTACTGCTTGTGTTACAGTTTTCTAGGGGCTTGGGATGTACTAATAAACAAAACATAAAAATTCTAGCCTTCCTTCATCCCTTGGATGAAGTCCAGGAGAGGACTCTTTCTTTTCCTCCCCAGCTTAGGGCCCATGGGAAAACTATGGCAGGCCACATGGCTTCTGCTGGCCATTCTGGTGATCACATTTATCAAGCAAAGAAGAAAACCTATATGAGTGTCAAAGAAATGTTTGCAACAGGGATCAATGTGACTATCATGATGCTATTTGTGATCAACAAGTTCAACAAAGAAAGTAATAACAAGTACAACTTCCATATGGTCCAAGTCTTGGATCTACAGAAGCAGACAGCTGATTATATGTAATATTACATTTATACTGAGATATAATGGTCCACCTTTCAAAAGCTGGAGACTACTAACTGTGTCTTTCACGAAGGATAACTTTACAAGAAAATCGAGTGCTATTTTTCAGTGTTATCTTGGCTTGAAAAGTAGAAAATTCTGAACAAAAACTGCACTACCAGTGGGTAGCTGTCCTCGACCACACAGCTATGGTTACTATGTTTGAGAGTGTCCTACAACAGTAATTCTCAATATAGTTTATATATGTGCATCAACGTGTAAAAAAAAATCTTGCCCTCCAAATATATAGGCATAAAGCAGAATAGTGTTTACAAGGAGCTGGAGGTGGTGGGAATAGGGAATTACTGCTTGATAAGTATGATTTCTCTTTGAGATAAAGAAGTTCTGGAGTTAGAGTGTAGTAATGCTGTGGATATACAGTCTATTAATAATGTAGTGATAACATGGATGTACTTAATAGTACTGAAGTGTGCACATACATTAAAGTGATTAAAATGTTAAATCTTATGTGTATTTTACCACAATAAAAATACAATAAAAGTCAACAGAAATAAAAAATTCCTGCCTTCAAAGTATTCATGTTCCATTGAAGAAACTTCAGATTTAACTCTTAGAGCAATGAAAAACCATTTCTCTGTTCTGAGCCTTTAGATTACAAAACCTGATTTTAGAAATATACTATTTACTTATTTATCATTCAGGCCGTTTTGTAAAAAACTGTAAGGGAGTAAGAGTTGAAGGAGGATAGATATAAATGTGGCTTTACCTAGCAGCTCAATAGTAGTGGTATACAAAAGAGTGTATATTGGGGTATATTGGGTAATTTTAGGTAAGTGGGGTGGATCTGCATTATTCTCAGGCAGAAAAAAACTTGAAGATGTACAGTTAAAGGATAAAAACAAGGTGCAGAATATTACCAACTTTGAGTTAGTTATGTCCAAAAGAAAAAAGAAACATATAGTACTAAAGGTTTCATATATGTACATATACATACATATAAATAATACACAGAAAATGATTTGGTGTTATAGAAAAAACATAAATATAGGGTAGGAGTTAGATAGGTATTTAAAGGTATTTTATCTTTTTGTATTAAAGGTTTTTTTTTTTACAAAGAAAATACATTCTTATTTAATGTGTAAGCAAAAATTAACTTTAAGGAAACTTTAGAAGGACTTTTGGAGCACTGGTGGTAATGGTAATGTACATTTTTACTCTATCTATATCCCCCTTAAAACCACACAGGCTATTCAAGAGAATGAGAAGACAGAACACAGACTTGGAGCAAATATTTGCAAAAGATATACATCATATAGGACTGTTATCCAATTTATACAAAGAACTCTTTTTTTTTCCCCCAGTTTCAATATAAAGAACTCTTAAAACCAAATTTAAAAAAAAATGCAAACCGGGGCACCTGGGTGGCTCAGTGGGTTAAGCCTCTGCCTTCGGCTCAGGTCATGATCTCAGGGTTCTGCGATCGAGTCCCGCATCGGGCTCTCTGCTCAGCAGGGAGCCTGCTTCCTCCTTTCTCTCTCTCTGCCTGCCTCTCTGCCTACTTGTGATTTCTCTCTGTCAAATAAATAAAAATAAAAAATCTTAAAAAAAAATAAGCAAACCAATTTAAAAATGGACAAAAGCCCTGGAAAAAAAACACCTCACAGAAGAAAATATAGCAGATAGCAATCAAACATTTGAAAAGGTGCTTACCATCATCTCAACATTATATGTCATTAGGGAATTGCAAATTAAAACAACAATGAGATCTATTTGAATGGTCAAAAGTCAAAACACTGATAACACTAAATGCTGATGAGGGTATGAAAAGGCAGGAATTCTTACTCAGTGCTTGTAGGAATGCAAACTGGTACAACCACTTGGGAAGATGTTTTGGCAATTGTCAGTCTTTTTCAGGCTGTCACAACAAATGAAATAAATTAGGTGGCTTGTAAACACAGACATTTTTTTTCCCCTCAGTTTTTGAGGCTAAAAAATCCAAAATCAAAGTATTGCCAGGTATGTTGTCTGGTGAGGGCCCTTCCTGATTCATTGCCAGCCATCGTCTCATTCTGTCCTTAGCAGAATGAGTGAATGGGTGAGCGGCCTCTCTGGAGTCTCTTTTATAAGGACACTTACCCCATTCAGGGTACTTCACTTTCCAAAGGCACCATCTCCTAATATTACTGCATTGGAGTTTGGGATTTCAACAAGAATTTTGGGGTATACAAACTTTCAGTTTTTGGCAGGAGTGTCTTATCGAACTAAACAAACTCTCTCTCTCTTTTTTTTAAGATTGTATTTTAAGCAATCTCTACACTCAATTTGGGGCTTGAACTCACAATCCCAAGATCAAGAGTCACAAGCTCCACTGACTGAGCCAGCCAGGGACCCTAGAAGTAAACACACTCTTATCATAGAATCCAACAGTCACCCTCCTTGGTATTTACCCAAATAAGATAAAAATTTATATACACACAAAAATCTGTACTCTTATATTTCAAGCAGCTTTATTCATAATTGCCAAAACTTGGAAACTTGTCTGTTGCAAGCAAAACCCCTGCATCCCGCCAGGAGGTCGCAACGTGTAAAGAAGAGATAGAGAGATGGATATGATGTAACTCACTTGATCTTTATTGGGACGAGGTCCGCACCACTATCGTGGCCCGGTCACGGTCCGCTGACATTGTCACGGAGAAGGAGACGTCGCCTCACAATCTAGACAGAGAGGTCACCGCAGAAGTTGAGACTGAGAGAACCAGCAAGTGGTTGGCAACGAAACTGTTGGGGCGTTGGTAGCACCGGCGATGATGTCCTCCCCACAGGGAACTCGCTTCACCTCAGTCCAACCCGATGCCTCTTTATATACTGTGCTGTCTCCTTCATAAACATATTACATCACTTATTTTTCTCATGCTTACACACCAAAAACATACACACGTCGTAAACATGTTTTGGTCTACGGTATCTCGCACAAGTTAAAATATTTACAACTTGTTACTCCGCGCTAAGCTTATCACTACACGCATATGGTCTAGGCTTACTTGCTATGTGGTTAGTTGGCAATTTGTTCCTGTTTTTCATTTAGTAGGGGTTTGCACTTACTACATATTATTTATTTATTTATTCATTTATTTATTACACTTTATTTATTAAAGGTTCGTACTCACTACACTTGTCCCTCCTTAGATGATAAATAAACTATGTTACATCTAGACTATGGAATGTTATTCAGTGCTAAAACAAATGACCCCTGAAGCCATGAAAAGACAGAGCAACCTTAAGTACATATTGCTAAGTGAAAGAAAAGAATCTGGAAAACTATGTGTTTTATAATTCCAACTGTATGACATTCTGGAAAAGACAAAGCAATGAAGACAGAAAAATTTAAAAAGTAGTCACCAGGAGTTGGGAGAAGAAAGAGGTGAATAGGAAGATTTTTAGGGCCGTGAATCTATCCTGTGTGATACTATAATGGTATGTATATGTCTATCTTTACACATATATCAAAACCCATAGAATATGCAACACCAAAAATGAACCCTAGTAGGATAAATTATGGGCTTCAGGTGATAAGGATGTGTCAACAACACAGGTTTGTTGAGTGTAACAAATATTCCACTTTGGTTCATGTTGTTGATAGTGCCGAAGAGTGTGTGTGTGTTTGTGTGTGTGTGTCTGTGTCTGTGTCTGTGTGTGTGCGCGCGCGCGTGCGCATATGCATGTTCCTCTGTGTTGGGGCAGGGAGCAGATGAGAAATGCTTATAGTTTCCATTCAATTTTGCTGTAAACCTAAAACTGCTCTAGAAAGTAAAGTCTATTTTTTTTTATTTTTTTTTAAGATTTTATTTATTTATTTGACAGAGAGAAATCACAAGTAGATGGAGAAGCAGGCAGAGAGAGAGAGAGGGAAGCAGGCTCCCTGCTGAGCAGAGAGCCCGATGCGGGACTCGATCCCAGGACCCTGAGATCATGACCCGAGCCGAAGGCAGCGGCTTAACCCACTGAGCCACCCAGGCGCCCCAAAGTCTATTTTTTTTTTAAATGGAGTTTCCTCAAAAAGCTAAACATAGAATTACCATAAGGCCCAGTCATTACCTTTTTCTGTATATATCCAAAAGAGCTGAAAACAGGATTCAAACATATACTTACACACTGGTGTTAATAGTAGAGTTATTGGAGCACCTGGCTCAGTGGATTAAAGCCTCTGCCTTCAGTTCAGGTCATGATCTCAGGGTCCTGGGATTGAGCCCCACTTCTGGCTCTCTGCTCAGCGGGGAGCCTGCTTCCCCATCTCTCTCTCTTTGCCTGACTCTCTGCCTACTTGTGATCTCTGCCTGTCAAATAAATAAATAAAATCTTAAAAAAAATTATAGAGTTATTCACAAATGTAAAAAGATGGAAACCACCCTAATGTCCATCAAGAGATAAATGAATAAATAAAATGTGGATATGAAATATTATTCATTCACAAAAAGAAATGAAGTTCTTGTTACATGTTATAACACGGATGAGCCTTAAAATATGTTATGTGAGATAAGCCAGACACAAAAGAACAAATATTTTATGAATTCACTTATATGAACTATCTAGAAGTGGCAATTTGTAGAGACAGAAAGTAGAATAGAGATAACCAAAGGACTGTGAGAAGAACAAAACCGAGAACTTTTGCTAACTGACTATTATTTGGGATAGTGGAAATGGATAGTGATGATGAAACATTATGAATGTCATTAATGCCACTCAACTGTACACTTTAAAAAGATTCAAATGGTGGGGTGCCTGGGTGGCTCAGTCTGTTAAACATTGCCTTTGGCTCAGGTCATGATCCCAGAGACCTGGGATCCAGTTTCACTTCAAGTCCTGCATTGGGCTCCCTGTTTGGTGGGAAACCTGCTTCTCTATCTCCCACTCCCCCTGCTTGTGTTCCCTCTCTCACTTTGTGTCTCTCTGCCAAATAAATAAATAAAATCTTTTTTAAAAAAGATTAAAATGGTAAATTTTAAGTTAAATGTCTTTTACCACCATTTTAAAATGATTTATTTATTTATTTATTCATTTATTTAAGAGAGAGAGCAAGAGGGAGAAGAAGTAGGCACCTCACTGAGGGAGCCCAACACAGAGCTCGATCTCAGAACCCTGGGATCATGACCCAAGCCAAAGGCAGCCATCCAACTGATTGAACCACCCAGGCACCCAACCACCATTTTTTAAAGGATAAAAACCCACCTATTTCTCAAGTTAGTGAAAACAAAATTCCCACAGATAATACTGAGCACATGTCAAAAATTTATGGAATCATTGATGGGGAAACCAGCAGAATGAAAACACTGATTTACTTCAGTATTTAAAAGAAGTTTTCAGGGGTGCCTGGGTGGCTTGGTGGGTTAAAGCCTCTGCCTTTGGCTCAGGTCATGATCTCAGGCTCCTGGGATCAAGTCCCACATTGGGCTCTCTGCTCAGCAGGAAGCTTGCTTCCCCTTCTCTCTCTGCCTGCCTCTCCGCCAACTTGTGATCTCAAATAAGTAAATAAGTAAATAAAATCTTTTAAAAATAAATAAATAAATAAATAAAGAAGTTTTTAAGTGATCTCTACACCCAATGAGGGGCTCAAACTCACAATCCCAAGATCAAGAATCTCATGCTCTACCAACTGAACCAGCAAGGCACCCCAACACTGATTCACTTCAAATGTGAGAAACCTGGATTTGTATAAACAGTGAAACAAGGAATGCTGCAGTGTAACTGCTAGATTAAAAACAGCTGACCCTTGACCAGCGCAGGGGGTTAAGGGTGTTAACCACCCACACAGCTGAAAATCCACGTATAATTTTGACTCCCCCAAAAGTAAACTACTAATAGCCTACTGTCAACTGGGAGCCATAATGATAATATAAACAGTCAATTAACTCATATTTTTTTTGTTATATGTATTACATCCTCTATTCTTATAACAAAATAAGCTAGAGAAAAGAAAATATTATTAAGAAAATCATAAGGAAGAGAAAATACATCTATAGTACTATACAGAATTTATCCAAAAAAACCCACATACACACACACACACACACAATCCCTTTATATAAGTGGACCTGTGCAGTTCAACTCATGTTGTTCAAGGGTTAATTTTGTAAAATTGACCAATATCTTATAGCAAAATAAAATCATAACCTTTGGGGTTATAATCTTTAGTAAACAGAAAACAATTATCACATTGTGTTATTATTCAGCTCAGATTATCAAAACAGAATACAACAGACAGGGTGGCTTAAACAACAGAAATTTATTTTTTTTATAGTCCGAAGTTTGGAAATCAAAGATCAAGGAGCCACTAGGATTGTTATCTGATGAGGTCTCTCTTCCTCGCTTGCAGACAGCCATCTTCTCACTGTGTCCTTGTACTACCTCCTTTCTGTGCATGCAATTGTCAGGGAAGCTCTCATGTCTTTTGTTCTTTTTATAAAGACACTAGTTCTGGGGCACTTTGATGACTGAGTCAGTTAAGCAACCAGCTCTTGATTTCATGGTCTCAGGGTTGTGAGATCAAGCCCTGTGTCAACTCCACTTGGGTGTGGAGTCAGCTTAAGATTCTCTCTTTCCCTCTTCCTCTGCCCCTCTACCTTCCTTCCCTCTCTCTTAAAAAAAAAAAGAAAAGAAAAGAAAAAAAAAAGACACCAGTTTTGCTGGACTAGGGCCCCACCTGATGACTTCATGTATCTTTTCTTCTTATTATTTTTTAAAGATTTATGTATTTACAATAAAGAGAAAGTGAGCATAAGTGGGAGGGACACAGAAAATCTCAAGTAGACTCCATTCTGAATGGGCTTGACCTCACAATCCTGAGATCATGACTTGAGCCAAAAAAAAGAATCAGATGTTTAACCAACTGAGCCACCCTGACTTCACTTAACTCTCATTCCCCTGGATAGGTTCTATCTCCAAATACAGTCACATTGGGTGTTAGGATTTCAACATATGAATTTGGTATGGGGACACAATTCAGTCCATAACACAACTTATTAGTGTTCTACAAGTTAACTTCTAACTTTATAATGTTGTAAAATGGTCCCTAATCATTTGTAAACAGTAAGTCAAATCAATACATTTCCAGAAGAAATAGAAAGTGGTACAGCAGGCTATTCAATCATGTCATCATTTTTTGTTGCTTCCAAATGTTGGAAAATATTCCTAAAACAAAATAGATTATGGATATCCCTCAGGTTAATTGACATGACTCTAATTCATTAAAATAGCAACCTAATCAGTCCATAGTGTAAATGTTCTAGATAGCCTATTCCCCAATACTGGGGTGTTTGCCCCCCCCCACTTTTTACCAGTACAAACAATACCGTTTTTATATCCTTGTATATATGATAATTTTATTCCTATAAGATATAGTCACAAAGCAGGGATATCTAAATCAAAGGAAATAGATATTCTAATTTAAATGTTATTGCCATGCCCTTTAATGTATTTTCCAATCGAGTTGGGTCAAAACAATCCTAACAGGATTGCAAATACTGATATCCTGTTGTTAGCTGTTGACATTGCATGAAAAGATGACGAGTATATTGCATGCCAAGAACTTAATGACAAAGACTGCTCAAAACCTGGATGTAAAAAATAAAACAAACAAAAAAATAGTATCTTTATTGATTCAGAGAAAAGGTTAATATTTTTCTAGTAAAAAAGAAAAAAGCCCACACAGAACTAGAATAAAAAATAAACAACACAAAAATTCTTGAAAAATATCTTCAATAAAATCAGGTGATAAAGCAATCCCATGAGCTCCAAAACATAGGCAGAAAGTAAGAAACCACCAAAAACCGCTAGAGATAAATGGTATCAATATCTGTGCAAGAGGAAACAGGGAAGAAACAGAGTACCAGAGAGAACTAAAATCCTCGATTACTGAAAGGCACTCATTGGGCAGCTTCCATGAGCCAATATGAGGATAAAATCTGAAACTCCAGCATTTTGTACAAGGTGTCTTCAGAAGATAAAAAGGTAATGAGAGAGAGAGTCTCATAAACTCTCAAAGTAACCAGCTAAATTTCTCTTTGTAAGAATGTTAAGATTTAAGAAGTTCATGGACAAAGAACACAAGCAAAAAGAGGATACAGATAAAACAAGGTACAATGTAGAGACAGGATCAGAATATCTCAGAAAGCTAGCTGCCATGTATTTTAACTTTTCATAAAAACAACAGAAGATGGCACTAAAGAGCTGTAAAATTAGCAAAACAAATTTAAATTTTACCTCTTAAAGTTTCGGGAACTAATTTAAAGTAAAAATAAATAACAGAGGGGCGCCTGGGTGGCTCAGTGGGTTAAAGCAGGTCGTGATCCCAGGGTCCTCGGGTCGAGACCCGTATTGGGCTCTCTGCTTAGCGGGGAGCCTGCTTCCCGGTCTCTCTCTGCCTGCCTCTCTGCGTACTTGTGATCTCTGTCAAATAAATAAATAAAATTTTTTAAATAAATAAATAAATAACAGAAACAGATTCATGTTAAATCTTACACAAAGTTAATGTACTTTGTTAGAATAGAGATTAAGAAACAGGTAAGTTCCTAAAAGAGTATAAAAAGACATCAAGAACATATGCTTGTAAAATAGATGGAAACAACAGCCTAATATTTCAGAACTAGTTAAAAGAGGGAAGCCTGGATGACCAGTGAGTTAAGGGTCTGCCTTCTACTCAGATCATGAACCCAAGGTTCTGGGATAAAGTTCTGCATTGGTTCCTTGCTTAGTGGGGAGCCTTCTTCTCCGCCTGCCTGCAGCTCCCTCTACTTGTGTTCCCTCCCTCTATGCTGTGGTTCAAGATTTATGGCAACCCCGAGCTGAGAGGCCATTCCTGGGTTCACTGATTATAGCCAGCTTCCCCACTCTGATGCCTGGAACTTTACTGTACTCAGACACTCCCCCTCTTTTTGTGACCTCAGAGTCTTGAGACCACACTGTCGCACCTAGCATTCTGCCTGCTTCATCACCTGGGTGCCTTTCAGTCCTTCACTGGAACAGACTTTTAAAAGTTCTGATTTTGCATTCGGCTGCTCTACTTCCTGGTAGCAGCCTTAGGTAGTCTCCCTGACCCTGTGGTTTATCTTCCCATATATCACCTCAGATTCACTTCTCCGCACATCCTACCTTGGAGAACATGGTCCCTTTTCTATTGTAGAGTTGCAGCTATTTTTTTCTTTGATTCCTAATAGTTTGCAGGTGTTCTGAATGATTTGGTAGCTATCTTGCTGAATTCCTGGGACCAGAGGAAATTAAGGTCTCCTACTGTTCCACCATCCTAGACTCTCTAACTCTTTTTCTTCATTTCTGTTTGATTTTTCTCCTTTTCTTCTTCTTCTTCTTCTTTTTTTTTTTTTTTTTTAGGACATTTTACAGTGCTTAAGCATTTTTGTGTTTCTTCTATTTTTTTTTCTTTGTTTCTGAAGCAATTCTCTTCTGAATTTTGTTACCTCATTTCTGCTTTTTTCTGGTTCCCATGTTGTTCTTTCAATTCTCTATAATTCTTAATGTATTTTAACCAGTTTTCTTTTTAAAGACTTTATTTATTTGAGAGAGAGACAGAGGGAGGGAACACAAGTAGAGGGAGCTGCAGGCAGGCGGAGAAGAAGGCTCCCCACTAAGCAAGGAACCAATGCAGAACTTTATCCCAGAACCTTGGGTTCATGATCTGAGTAGAAGGCAGACCCTTAACTCACTGGTCATCCAGGCTTCCCTCTTTTAACTAGTTCTGAAATATTAGGCTGTTGTTTCCATCTATTTTACAAGCATATGTTCTTGATGTCTTTTTATACTCTTTTAGGAACTTACCTGTTTCTTAATCTCTATTCTAACAAAGTACATTAACTTTGTGTAAGATTTAACATGAATCTGTTTCTGTTATTTATTTATTTATTTAAAAAATTTTATTTATTTATTTGACAGAGATCACAAGTACGCAGAGAGGCAGGCAGAGAGAGACCGGGAAGCAGGCTCCCCGCTAAGCAGAGAGCCCAATACGGGTCTCGACCCGAGGACCCTGGGATCACGACCTGCTTTAACCCACTGAGCCACCCAGGCGCCCCTCTGTTATTTATTTTTACTTTAAATTTACATTGTACAATGTAGAGACAGGATCAGAATATCTCCACAAGGTTTGTAGATGCAAAATCTTAAAATCTTAAAATCTTAAAAAAAAAAAAAAAAAAGAAGTCTCTAACTGCCATGATAAATGGGGCAGAAGAAAGAATTAGAGATATAGAAGACAAAATGATGGCAAATAAAGAAGCTGAGAAAAAGAGAGATAAACAACTACTGGATCACAAGGGGAGAATTCAAGAGATAACTGATATCATAAAGCAAAACAATTCTAGAATAATTGGGGTCCCAGAAGAAGAGGAAAGAGAGAGGGGGCAGGACATACATTGGAGCAAATTATAGTGGAGAGCTTCCCTCACATGGGGAAGGAAACTGGCATCCAAGTCCAAGAGGCACGAAGAGTTCCCCTTAAAAATCAGTAAAAAGGGGCGCCTGGGTGGCTCAGTGGGTTAAAGCCTCTGCCTTTGGCTCAGGTCATGATCCCAGAGTCCTGGGATCGAGCCCCACATCAGGCTCTCTGCTCAGCAGGGAGCCTGCTTCCCTTCCTCTCTCTGCCTACCTGTGATCTCTATCAAATAAATAAATAAAAATCTAAAAAAAAAAATCAGTAAAAATATGTCCATTATATGTCAGGTCCATACCCTGACATGTAATAGTGAAACATGCAAATCTCAGAGACAAAGAGAAAATCCTAAAAGCAGCTTGGTACAAGAGGTCTGTAACCTACAAGGGTAAAAACATTACACTGGCAGGAAACTTATTCACAGAGACCTGGCAGGCCAGAAAGCACTGGCATGATATACTCAGGGTGCTAAATGAGAAAAATGTGCAGCCAAGAATACTTTATCCAGGTAGGATGTCATTCAAAATGGAAGGAGAAATAAAAAGCCTCCAGGACAAACAGAAACTTAAAAGAATCTGTGATCACCAAAGCAGGCCTACAGGAAATATTAAGAGGGATCCTTTAAACAAAGAGAGAACCCCAAAATAACATAGACCAGAAAGCAACAGAGACAATATACAGAAACAGTGACTTTCATGTAATACAATGGCACTACATCCATATCTTTCAGTAGTTACTCTGAATGTAAATGGGCTAAATGCCCCAATTAAAAGACAGAGAGTATCATGTTGGATTAAAAATGCAAGACCCATCAATATAATGTCTGCAAGAGACTCATTTTAGACCCAAAGACACTTTCAGATTTAAAGTAAAGGGGTGGGAAAATATTTATCAGGCTAATAGACATCCAAAGAAAGCTGAGGTGGCTATCCTTATAACAGACAAATGAGATTTTAAACCAAAGACTGTAGTAAGAGATGAGGAAAGACACTTTATCATACTTAAAAGGTCTATCCAACAAGAAGATCTAACAATTGTAAATATTTATGCTCTTAACATGGGAGCAGCCAATTATATTAGCCTATTAATAACAAAATTAAAGAACACATTGATAATAATACAATAGTATTATAATATAGGGGACTTAAACACCCGACACACTGCAATGGACAGATCATCTAAGCAGAAGATCAACCAGGAAACAACGGTTTTGAACGACACACTGGACCAGATATATTCACAAATATATTCAGAGAATTCCATCCTAAAGCAACAAAATACACATTCTTCTCAAGTGCACATGGAACATTCTTCAGAATAGATCACATCCTGGGTCACAGATAAAGTCTCAACTACAAGAAGACTGGGATCATTCCCTGTATATTTACAGACCACAAAGCTTTGAAATTGGAACTCAATCACAACAGAATATAGTATGGGAGAATAAATTTGCAAATGTCTTATCAGATAAAGGACTAGTATCCAAAATCTATAAAGAACTTACCATACTCAACACCCAAAGAACAACAACAAAAAAAATCCAATCAAGAAATGGGCAGAAGGGATGCCTGGGTGGCTCAGTTGGTTAAGCGTCTGCCTTCGGCTCAGGTCGTGATCCCAGGTCCTGGGGTCGAGTCCTGCATCAGTCTCTCTGCTCAGCAGGGAGCCTGCTTCTCCCTCTGCTTGCCTCTCTCATTACTTGTGCTTACATGCTCTCTCTCTCTCTCTCTGTGACAAATAAATAAATAAAATCTTAAAAAAGAAAAAAAAAAGAAGTGGGCAGAAGACACAGACATTCCTCCAATGAAGACATACAGATAGCCAAGAGACACATGAAAAAGTACTCAGCATCAAAAAAAAATAATAATAAAAAAAAAAAAATACTCAGCACCATTCCACATCAGGGAAAGACAAATCAAAACCACAATGAGAGGGGCTCCTGGGTGGCTCAGTGGGTTAAAGCCTCTGCCTTCGGCTCAGGTCATGATCCCAGTGTCCTGGGATCAAGCCCCGCATTGGGCTCTCTGCTTAGCAGGGAGTCTGCTTCCCCTTCTCTCTCTCTGCCTGCCTCTCTGCCTACTTGTGATCTCTGTCAAATGAATAAATAAAATCTTAAAAAAAAAAACCCACAGTGAGATACCTCCTCACACCAATCAGAATGGCTTAAATTCACATGCCAGGAAATGACAGATATTAAGGATGTGAAGATAGGGGAACCCTTTTGCACTGTTGGTGGGAATCCAAGCTGGTGCAACCACTCTGGGACAAGTATAGAGGTTCCTCAAGAAGTTAAAAATAGAGTTACCCTCTGACCCAGCAATTGCACCACTGGGTATTTATCCCAAAGATTAAAATGTAGTGACCTGAAGGAGCACATGCCCCCAAATGTTTATAGCAGCAATATCCACAATAGCCAAACTATGGAAAGAGCCCAGATGTTCATCAACACATGAATGTCTAAAGAAGATGTGGTATATATATACTATAGAATATTATGCAGCCATCAAAAGAAATGAAATCTTGCCATTTGCAATGACATGGATGGAACTAGAGGGTATTATGCTGAGCAAAATAAGTCAATCAGAGAAAGACAATTATCATATGATCTCTCTGATATGAGGAATTTGAGAGGCAGGGCGGGGGCGTTGTGGAGGGTAGGGAAAGAAAAAAAATGAAACAAGATGGGATTAGGAGGGAGAAAATCCCTAAGAGACTCTTTATCATAGGAAAAAAACTGAGGGTTGCAGCAGGGAGCAGGAGTACGGAGATGGGATAACTGGGTGCTGGACATAAAGGAGGACATGTGATGTAATGAGCACTGGGTATTATATAAGACTGATGAATCACTGACGTCTGTGTCTGAAATCAATAATACATTATATGTTAATTAATTGAATTTAAATAAAAAACAACTAAAAAAAGGAAGAAATGAAATATTCAAGAGAAAGGGCAAATATAAAAGACAGGCAAAGAAGATTTTATATATATAAATATAAGACAATAAAGCAGTATACAAGTATTATAAAATAAATTATGATTATATATAATGTATAGTATAATAACACTTTAATATATATCTCATAAGAGTTATGAAAGAAAAGATCAAAACAAGGAAAAAGGATAAATAGTTTAAAAAATAATTCAAGAGGGCGCCTGGGTGGCTCAGTGGGTTAAGCCGCTGCCTTCGGCTCAGGTCATGATCTCGGGGTCCTGGGATCGAGTCCCGCATTGGGCTCTCTGCTCAGCAGGGAGCCTGCTTCCCTCTCTCTCTCTCTGCCTGCCTCTCCATCTACTTGTGATTTCTCTCTGTCAATAAATAAATAAAAAAAAATAATTCAAGAAAACATATTTTGTAGATTTTATTTATTTAGTTTAGAGAGAGAGAGACAGCACTAAACAGGGGGAAGAAGGAGAGGGAGAGGGAGAGGGAGTGGGAGATAATCTCCTGCAGACTCTACTCTGAGAGCAGAATGGAATGCAGGGCTTGAACCCATGATCCTGAGATCGTGACCAGAACCAAAATGAAAACTCTGATGCTCAACCAACTGAACCACCCAGACACCCACATTTGGGAAAATTGACCCTGAATGATAAATACTGAAACATATATTTTAAGATTATTAGACTTTAGGGGTGCCTGGCTGGCTCAGTCAGCAGAGCATACAACTAATTCTTGATCTCGGGGTTGTGAGTTTAAACCCCACATTGATTGTGGATCCTGCTTTAAAAAATTTATTAAACTCTTTAAGAAAAAAAAAAGTCTTTGAAAATCTAAAGCACAAGTGATAAAAGAAAATGTATTCTTTTTTTTTTTTAAGATTATTTATTTATTTGACAGAAAGACACACAGCAAGAGAGGGAACACAAGCAGGGGAGTGGGAGTAGAAGCAGGTTTCCTGCTGAGCAGGGAGCCCAGTGAGGTCCAGGGTCATCCCAGGACCCTGGGATCATGACCTGAGTGGAAGGTAGATGTTTAACAACTGAGCCACCCAGGTGTCCCAAAAGAAAATTTATTGTCACCAGACATTCTTGATAGCAATACTTTATGCCCATAGACAAATATATTTACAATAGCCACAGAAAAGAATGTGATCCCGTAATCTTTTAACCAGCAAGTTTAATTTTCAAATGTGAAGGATATAGAGAAATTATCAACAACTTGCCGGAAAAAACTCAGAGAATATTGTTTCTATGATCCCTCACCTCCAAATCTGCTAGAGAATGATCTTTGTACAACCATAATGGCTGGAATGACATTAATTGGCATAAAGAGGAATGGTGAGCATTGAATTTAATGTAGAACTAAGAAAATATTTGGGATATAAGGAAGACAGTATAGTATTTAATGAATATATGCTCTAAAAATTTAATACAAAAAAACGTAGAAACAATGGTTAAAGGAAGCATAGGCAAACACATTTTAAAACTGTTTTCAATAATTATGTTGCTATTTTTCATTGTGAGTCTATTTTATGCTAATATGGGATACAGCACATGAAGTATACACTATGTTCTATTACTCCTAATGTCCTTGAGAATAATTACGTTCAGGGTGAGAAAAAGAAGACACAGATTTAAGACAGGGTAGTTACATAAATAACTCTAGTCCTAAATTTGAATTGATAGTATAGTTTGAACTCATTGAATACTTTGTTTTATTTGCAAGGGTGGGAGTATAGACAGGGATATAGATTTCCTAGCTCTGTTTTTTGAAGATAGAGGACTAGATGGCTGATTTCAGGCTTAGACAGGAAATGTACAACATCTTGTCACTCAAAATAATGAGGACACAATCCAACACTACTGGAGTTATGTTTAAACTACTTGAAAGCCAAATTGAAGAGGCTTTCTCTTGACAAAGATAAGGCAATCTGAGCAATAAATGAAATAATCCCAGTAGACTGAAATGTATTAGATGTATTTAGGGCAATGAAGTCGTTATGATGTTTCTTATAAAAAGAATTGGATACAAGGGCCCTTTACTTGTTGAGTTATAAGAGTTCTTCATATATTATGGATAATAGACCTTCTTAGATACATGATTTGCCAATATTTTCTCCCATTTGGTAGGTTGTCTTTATACTTCCTTGATAATTCTCTTTGATACACAAAGACCTTTGATTTTTTTAAAGATCTTATTTATTTGAGAGAGAGAGAGTGAGCGTGAGTGCTGGAAGGAGCAGAGGGAAAGAGAGAAACAACTGCCCATTGAGCATGAAGCCCAATGAGGGGCTTGATCCCAGGACTCCAGGATCATCACCTGAGCTGAAGGCAGATGCTCAACCAACTGAGTTACCCAGGGGCCATAAGGTTTTTAATTTTGAAGAAGTGCAAATTATAACCTTTTTAAAAGTTTATTTATTTATTTAAGTAATCTGTAAACCCAATGTCAGGTTCAAACTCATGACCCTGAGTTTGAACTCCTCCAACTGAGCCAGCCAGGGGCTCCTTGAAGCATAATCTTTCATTGTTCAGGTGTTGTTGTTGTACATCTTTTTATTTTGGGGGGGATTTTATTTATTTATTAGAGAAAGAGTGAGAAAGAACATGAACTAGGGGAGAGGCAGATGGAGAAGGCGATGCAGACACCCCACTGAGCAGGGAGCCCAACACAGGCCTCAATCCCAGGGCCCCAGAATCATGATCTGAGCCAAAGGCAGATGCTTAACCTACTGAGTCACCCAGGTGCCCCTTTGGTGTTGGTTTTTTTTTTTTTTTAATTTCGATCAACGTATTTTTTTTAGTATATTTTGGCGTTATATCTAAGAAACCAATGGAAAATCCAAGGTCATGGAGATTTGGCCTGTGTTTTCTTCTAAGAGTTTTATAGTTTTTGTTCTTTTATTCAGGTCATTAATCCATTTTGAGTTAATTTATATATGTAAATCATTTGTAAAAATGTACAAATTTCTTTTTTTCCATTAAGATATCCAATTGTCCCAGAGACACTTGTTGAAGAAACTATTCTTTCCCCCAATTTGCCAGAGAAATTAGGTTAGAAAAAGCATGGGAAAAAAAGCATGGATGAAACTTGAGGACATTATGCTAGGTAAAACAAGCCAGTCACAAAAAGGCAAATATAATTCCACTCATATGCCAAAATCATAAAGGCAGACAGGAGAATGGTGGTTGCTAGGAGTTGGGGGAAGAGGGAAATAAGGAGTTATTGTTTAATCTGTATGGAATTTCAGTTTTACAAAATGAAATATGAGGATGAATGGTAGTGATGGTTCACAATAATGTAATCTTTTGAATGCCTCTGGACTATACACTTAAAAATGATAAGTATATATTTTGTATTGTATGTATTTTACCACAAATAGAAAAAAAAAAGAGAGAATTTTAAAGACATGTCCGTCAGAAATTCCAAAAGAAACATTAGACAGAATTATGGTGAGGAAATACTTTTTAAAAATAACAATGGATGGAGCACCTGGGTGGTTCAGTGGGTTAAAGCCTCTGCCTTCTGCTCAGGTCATGGTCTAAGGGTTCTGGGATCGAGCCCTGCATGGGGCTCTCTGCTCAGCAGGGAGCCTGCTTCCCTTCCTCTCTCTCTGCCTGCCTCTCTGCCTACTTGTGATCTCTGTCTGCCAAATAAATAAATAAACTTAAAAAAAAAAGTAACAGTGGAGGGGGAATAACAGTGGAGATATTTCCAGTGTTTAAAAAAAGAAAGATATGCAACTCCAGAGTGAAAAAGCATACTTTATTCTGAACAAGATAATTAAAAACAAATTTTTACCTAGACAATCAGGGGAAATGGTAGAACACATAAGACAACAGAAAAAAACTTAAGAGAGAAATTAAAATGTTTCTACAAAAAGTCAAATCAGAATAAATATAAGATTCTCATTAGGCACATTTGATATCTGAATATTATGCAATAGCATATTTAATATGCTGAGGAAAATAATTGTCCATTTAGAATCCTATACTTACTTATTTAAACAATCCATCAAGAGTGAAACAAATAAACACTTTTTATGGCAGAGACTGAGGGAGTTTACTTCTCACAGACTCTCACTGAAGAACCAATAAATGAGATATTTCAGTAAGAAGGAATTTTTTTAAGATTTTATTTTCTTAAGTAATCTCTACACCCAATATGGGGCTCAGACTTACAACCCCAAGATCAAGAGTTGTTTGCTCTACTGAGCCAGCCAGGTACCCCAATAAGCAGAATTTTAAACAAAAATCAGAGTGGCATTTAGGAAGCAATGGCAAAAAAAGAATATGTGTTGGAAAATATAACAGATGTGTATGATATAAATAATACAATAACAAGTATCATGGTTAGTTGGAGGAAAGTTAAAATTAATGTAATCCCTTTTGAAATAAAGGACCTAGGCAGTTTGGCACCAGTGGATGATAAAGCCATGATAGGATGAGCACAATTATTAACGCAGGGATTGAAACATATAAAATACTTTTTTTCATATATAATAGCTTTAATCCACTGTAGTTATTTACTGATGGTCATAAAATGTAATCCTGGGTCATTTCAACTTTTGATATGCTCTAAGTCATTTCTCATATTTCCTTGCATTCTGTTATGACAAGATTTTCCAGGATCATCTTATACATTAAATGTCCCACACCTGATTCAGTCATTTTTCCAAGGAAGTTTCATTTTTTTGAATGGCAAATAGTAATTAGGGACAATAATCTGGGGAACTACCAGTGTTCATTACTACTTAGTTGCTCATTGTTCACATGCTTTCCAGTACATAGCTAAGAAAGAATAAATTATGTTATGTTATATTATTATGTTATGTTGTTTTGTTATGTTATGTTAGGAACATGTTATGTTAGGAACATAACATGAGTTCTTACTGAATGACTGGAAAACCAAGGTTTTTACTTAAACTCATTGATCTTATGTCAGTATTTTCTTTGTCTCATTGTCAAGAATCCTGGTTCACGAAGACACAAACATAATTCTTATTTGTTTCATCCCACACATTGACACAATTATCACAGAACAACAATACGCAGACTATCACCCAGAATACAATTACAGAAAATAGCTTAAAATTAGTGTAAAGTTACTTTTCTCTTAGGGGAAACTCAACTTAGCATTAAATTAATTGTGTAAAGTCACTTTGTGTTCCTTGCTAAATGGCTACATTGCCAACTGAACACACAAGCTTTACTTGCTTCATTTTACTTTCAATTTTTAGAGATTGCTTTTTAAATTTTTATTATGTCTTACAATTTATAAAATATTAATATAGAGTATATGAAAAAAGAAATTAGAGTTAAAATATTCAGAAGTTCTTATATTTTTCAAGAGAGACATACATATAATTTAACTAGATATTTCTAAGTCAATTATGTATTTTTAAAAATGTAAGAATATCTACTAAAAGAATACAAAAATAAATATTAATAAGACTAAGGAAAACTTGAACAAACAAAAGGCAGTATATTAGCTACTCTTGGTGTATAAGAAATTACCCCAAAACTTAGTAGCTTAACATCAAATATTTATTATCTCAAAGTTTCTGTGACTCAGCAATTCAGAAGAAGTTCAGCTACATGGATCTGACTCAGGGTCTCTCATGATGTTGCAGGCCAAATGCAGGCTAGTACTATAGTCATCTAAAGGTTTGGCTGGGGCTGACCAATCTGCTCCAAGGTCCAGTCATGTGGCTGTTAGCATGAGGCCTCATTTCTTCACTATCTCCACTAATTTGCACACCATCATTTCCACTTTATTTGAGTCATCAAAAGCAAACAGCTAAGTTCATTCCATACTTCAGGAGAAGGAAATGAGGTACCATCAATTAAATGGAAGAGTATCAGGAATTTGTGGACATATGTTAAAACTGTTACAGGTAGAAAGAAAGAAAATACATAAGCAAAGAAAAACTTAGTAAATAAGAAACACAAAATAAAATATAAAAATAGGTACAAAATAATGAGTAATTTCAGTGAATATGAATAGATTTATTATGTTCGCCTATTAAAAGAGAAATACCAGGGCTCCTGGGTATCTCAGTTGGTTAAGTGACTGCCCTCGGCTAAGGTAATGATCCCAGAGCCCTGGGATCGAGCCCCACATCTGGAGGGGAGCCTGCTCCTCCTTCTCCCTCAGCCTGCCACGTCCCTTGTTTGTGCTCTCTCTCTGTCAAATAAAATTTTCAAAAAAAAAGAAAAAAAAGAAAGAGAGAGAAAAATACTTAAAGCAGCTTTCTAGCAGCTTTCAGTCACAGGTGGAACATTTGCAAAAACTGACCACCAATTAGGTCAGAAGAGACTTATTTATGAATATATTTTTTAAAGATTTTATTTACTTATTTGAAAGAGAGAGTAAGAGAGAGAACAGGAGCAGGGTGAGGGGCAGAGAGAAAAGCAGACTCACTGCTGAGCAGGGAACCTGATGTGGGATTCCATCCTGGAACTCTGAGATCCAACTTGAGCCAAGGATAGATGCTTAACCCACTGAGCCACCCAGGTGCCCCAGAGACTTATTTACAAATATTTAAGAATAGGTCTTATGCCAACTGTAGCGCACACAAATGAGAACTTAATCAAAAAACAGAATAGGGGGGCGCCTGGGTGGCTCAGTGGGTTAAAGCCTCTGCTTTCGGCTCAGGTCATGATCCCAGGGTCCTGGGATCGAGCCCCACATCGGGCTCTCTGCTCAGCAGGGAGCCTGCTTCCTCCTCTCTCTCTCTGCCTCTCTGCCTACTTGTGATCTCTGTCTGTCAAGTAAATAAATAAAATCTTAAAAAAAAACAAAAAAAACAAAAAAAAAACAGAATAGGGGCGCCTGGGTGGCTCAGTGGGTTAAAGCCTCTGCCTTCGGCTCAGGTCATGATCTCAGGGTCCTGGGATTGAGCCCCGCATCGGGCTCTCTGCTCAGTGGGGAGCCTGCTTCCCTCTCTCTCTCTCTCTCTGCCTGCTTGTGATCTCTGTCAAATAAATAAATAAAATCTTTAAAAAAACAAACAAACAAAAAACACCTCCACAGAATAATAACTGGGGAGCAGTTGGGTGTCTCAGTCAGTTGAGTGACCAAGTCATGGTTTCAACTGGGTTGTGAGATAGAGCCCTACCTCACATTCTCTGCACTCAGTGGAGTCTTTTTGAGATTCTCTCCCTCTGCTCCTCCCCCTACTTGCTCTCACTCTCCCTCTCTAAAATAAATAAATAAATCTTTGAAAAAAAATAAATAATAAAATAGAAAATAGAGTGATACTTAAAGAAATTTTTAAGTGCTTATGTATATTAAATTATAGATGCAATCATGCATTTATAACTTTTTCTTTTTTTTTTAAGATTTATTATTTATTTGACAGATCACAAGTAGTCAGAGAGGCAGGCAGAGAGAGAGAGGAGGAAGCAGGTTCCCTGCCGAGCAGAGAGCCAGATGTGGGGCTCGATCCCAGGACCCTGAGATCATGACCTGAGCTGAAGGCAGAGGCTTTAACCCACTGAGCCACCCAGGCACCCCCATTTATAACTTTTTCAATCATACTTCAAAACAGTTCACGGTCAAAGAAGAAACTAATAACAAAAATTATAAAAATTTGTAACAGAATTTAGCAGCGGCACCCAGGCGACTCAGTCAGTAGAGCATGGGACTCTTGATCTCTGGGTCATGAGTTGGAGCCCCATGTTGGGCTAGCAATTAACTTAAAAATGAAAAAAGAAGTTAGAACAGAATAAAAATTAAAATATTATATTTTAAAATTTGTAATATGAAGCTAAAGCATCGCATGTTGAGAAATGTAAACATTACTGCCCTTCCTGGATAAAAAGTAAAACAGAAAATTAATGAATTACATATTGGACTCAATTGGAAAAAGAACAACATAACAATTCCTCCCCAAAAAAGGAAGAGGAAAATATAAAGATCAGAGAAATAATTAACATGTTCAAAGGCAAACATATACAGATAGAATAAAAGTAACTAAAATCTTTATTTGAAAAGTTTAATAAAGAAAACAAGTCATTGGCAATCTCAGTCATTACACCATAAAGACTATATGGAGGGCGCCTGGGTGGCTCAGTGGGTTAAGCCGCTGCCTTCGGCTCAGGTCATGATCTCAGGGTCCTGGGATCGAGTCCCGCATCAGGTTCTCTGCTCCGCGGGGAGCCTGCTTCCTCCTCTCTCTCTCTCTGCCTGCCTCTCTGCCTACTGGTGATCTCTCTGTGTCAAATGAATAAATAAAATCTTTAAAAAAAAAAAAAGACTATATGGAAAAACAGTAGCAGGAATTTCAAATAGAACTAACTGTAACACAGTTTCATATTTTAAAAAGCACTCTGAACAATTTTATGCCAATAAATTTCAAATATTAGGTAAAATGGATTATTGCCAAAATTGGATTGTTAAAATCAATCCAAGAAGAAATGGGAATTTTTTAAAGATTTTATTTTATTTTATTTTTTTTAAAGATTTTATTTATTTATTTATTTGACAGAGAGAAATCACAAGTAGACAGAGAGGCAGGCAGAGAGAGAGAGAGAGAGAGAGAGGGAAGCAGGCTCCCTGCTGAGCAGAGAGCCCGATGCGGGACTCGATCCCAGGACCCTGAGATCATGACCTGAGCCGAAGGCAGCGGCTTAACCCACTGAGCCACCCAGGCGCCCTAAAGATTTTATTTTTGTTTAAATATTATTTTTATTTATTTTTAAGATTTTATTTATTTGTCAGACAGAGAAAGAGAGCATAAGTAGGGGGAGAAGCAAAAAGAGGGAGAAGCAGTTTCCCAGCTGAGCAAGGAGCCTGATATAGGACTCAATCCCAAGATCCTGTGATCATGACCTGAGCCAAAGGCAGATGCTTAACAAACTGAGCCACCCAGCACCCCAAGATTTTATTTTTAAGGGATGCCTGGGGGAATCAGTTGGTTAAGCATCTGAGTCTTGATTTCAGCTCAGGTCATAATCTCAGAGTTACGAGACTGAGCCCTACATCGAGCTCTGTGCTTAGCACAGAGTATGATAGACATTCTCTCTCTCCTTCTCCCCTGACCCTGCTTGCTCGCTCTCTCGTGCGCGCGGTCTCTCACTCTCTCCCTCCCCCTAAAAATAAATAAATAAATCTAAAAAGATATTTTATTTTTTAAGTAATTGCCATACCTAATGTTTTGCTTGAACTTACATCCCTATTGAGCCAGCCAGACACCTTGAAAATAGGGATATTTTTTAAACCTTTAAAGAAATTAAATCTATAACCAAAAGTTTCCAAAAAGTAACAGATCCAGATATTCTTAAGATAATTTTTTTATTTTGAAATAATTTCAAACCTATAAGGAGTTGTATTTTTACAAAAATATCCTGCATACTCTTCTACTCAGATTCACTGATTGCTAACATATTGCAACATCTGCTTTGTTCCTTTCTTTCTCTCTCTATATATACATGTTTGGTTTTTTTCCAGAATGATTTGAGTTAGTTCCAGATATAATGTTGCTTTGTCCTTAAATGCTTTAGCATGTGCTAAATTACTAAGGTATTCTCTTTCATAAATATAAAGGAAGTATCGAAGACATAGAGATGGCCAACAGACACATAAAAAGATGCTCTTCATCAGGGAAAGGCAAATCAAAATTACAATGAGATATCACCTAACACATCTCAGAATAAAACCAAAAACACAAGAAACAACTACTAGCAAATATGTGGAGAAAAAGGAATCCTTGTGCACTGTTGGTGGGGATGCAAACAGGTACAGCCACTGTGGAAAACAGTATGGAGGTTCCTCAAAAAACTAAAAATAGTCATGATAAGCACAAGATGATATATAGAAATGTTGAATTATAATATAATATACCTGAAACTAATACAATACTTTATATTACCTTACTGGAATTAAAATAAAACTTAAAAAAATTAAAATGAGAATTACCATATGGTCCAGGAATTCTGCTACTGATATTTACCCAAAGAATACAAAAACATTAATTCAAAAAGATATATGCACCCTTATGTTTATTGTAGCATTATTTACAATACCAAGTAATGGAAGTAACCAAAGTATCTACTGATAGATGAATGGATAAAGAAGATGTGAAGATGTGAGATACACACACACACACACACACACACACACGCGTACAATGGGATACTACTCAGCCATAAAAAATGAAATCTTGCCATTTGCAACAACATGGACAGAACTAGGGGATATAATACTAAGTGAGATAGGTCAGTCAGAGAAAGACAAATACCATATGATTTAACTTATATGTGGAATTTAAGAAACAAATGACCAAAGAAAAGAGACAAACCAAAAAAAAAAAACAGGCTCTTAGCTATAGAGGACAAACTGAAAGTCACCAGAGAAGGGGTTGGGGATGAGTGAAATAGGTGAAGGGGACTAAGAGTATACTTATCATGATGAGCACTGAATAATGTATAAAATTTCAAATAACCATATTGTATATCTGAAACTAATATAATGTATGTTAACTAAGGAATTAAAATAAAAACTTAAAAAACAAATTAGCTAAAAAAAATAATAAAAATGGGGGTGCCTGGTGGCTCAGAGAGTTGAGTGTCCCAATCTTGATTTCAGCTCAATCATGATCTCATGATCTGGGGAAGTAGTCTGGCATCGGGTTCTGTGCTTAGCAGGGAGCCTGCTTGAGGATTCTCTCTCTTCCTCTCCCTCTGCCCCTCCCCCAACTCAAGTTCTCCTGTCACTCTTTCTCTCTCTCGAATAAATACATGTTTTTTAAAATAAAAATAAACAAATAAATAAAATCATAATAATAAAAGAAATTTTCTCAACCTTCAAATATAAACTAAGAAGTATACAATCTTGTGCTATCACAGTTTTCATGAGGTCACTATTCAGCTAATAAATCAGTCTCTAAAAATATATGCATAAACATATATATATGAGATATCAAATTCCACTGATAGAATATTATTATCCAGTATTCAAATTTTATCAGTTGTTCTAATATTTTCCCTTATGACAAGTCTTCCTGCCTACGTCTCCCTCCAAGATCTGGTCCAGAAACAACTGCTGTATTTATTTGCCACATCTCTTTTCTCCTGTAATCTGTGAAGGACCCTTGGCCTTTTTGTCTTTCAAGACCTTGACAGTTTTGAAGAGTCCAGGCTAGTGATTCTGCAGACAGAGAATGAATTTTAAAGAGGTTACCCTGGTGATTCTCATGCCCTCTGTAATTTGAGAAGCACTAACTCAAAGGGTTTTTTTCTGGCAAAGCTCTACATTCCTCCCTAGCCACAGATGCCTTGGATCCTATTGTTTCAAGGAGATACAAAGGTACTGCTGGGTCCACATTTTACTTATCTGTGTCACTCACACTAGGCTCAATACCTGGCACCCTATAGGGACTTAATGAAAATTGGACTTGGCAGCTGCATACACAAGGGCTTCCAGCCTGTCTGTAGCAGTGACTGACCTGTGCAATGACTTAACCTCTCCAGATCATATTTCCCATCTGTCAACCCAGTTGGGGGGGTTGAGGGTAGGTTGTTCTCTTGTAAACCTTGGTTGTTTACCCTCATATGGTTTAGCCCAGGACACCTATCCTCCGCTCTAGGAAATCATAGGTCTCCAAAGTCAGTCACTAATTCTTTCATCATATATCTATGAATCTTCTATGAGGGAGAACCTGTGACTTGAGTCTTGACAATAGAATATGGTAAAGGTGAGGGATGTTATTCTCCTGCTTAGGTTGTGTTACATAAGGATCCCTCCTAGCAGATTGCAGAGAGATACTCTTTGCTGGCTCAGTGAAGTAAGTAGCCATTTTGAGGAAGTCCACATGGCAAGGAACTGTGGGGAAAATCCAGGATTTTCAGTCAGCTTTCAACTGACAGCCATCAAAAAGCTGGAGTGCTCCATCACACAGCCTCAAGGAAATGAATTCTGTAAACACCTGAATGATCTTTGAAGTAGATTCATTCCCAGTCAAGCCTACAGGTGAGAATTCAGCCTGGCCAATACCTTAACTGCAGATTTGTAAGACCCTGAAGCAGAGGACCCAGCTAAGCCATGCCTGCATATCTAGCCCGCAGAAACTGGGGTATAAAAATTACATTAAAAATAGCAAAAATTGGAGCGCCTGGGTGGCTCAGTGGTTAAGCCGCTGCCTTCGGCTCAGGTCATGATCTCGGGGTCCTGGGATCGAGTCCCGCATCGGGCTCTCTGCTCGGCGGGGAGCCTGCTTCCTCCTCTCTCTCTCTCTGCCTGCCTCTCTGCCTACTTGTGATTTCTCTGTCAAATAAATAAATAAAATCTTTAAAAAAAAAATAGCAAAAAAAGAAATTAATTCTTTCACCATTCTGAAGGACAGAATTCGAAAGTCAGGTTGACTGGCCAAAGCAAGGTGTTAGGAGGGCTGTACTCCCTCCGGAGGCTCTAGCAAAAAATACATTCCTTACCATTTCCAGCTTCTGATGGCTATGACATGTCTTAATATGTAGTGATATCATTCCAACATTAACCTTTATGGCCACATTGCTTTCTCCTCTTCTGTGTGTCAAATCTTATAAAGACCCTCTTATAAGGATATATGTGAATGCATTTAGGGCCCACACTGATTATCCCATACTGTCCTTATCTCAAGATCCTTAATTTAATCACATTTGCAAATCTTTGCCATATAGGAAACATTTACAGATTTCAGGTATTAGGTTATTTAGGTTATAATTATGTTTACTAGCTTTCTTTTACACTATTTAAATTGCCTGTTCTTCTTGTATGAGTTTTGGCGGATTGTGTCTTTGAGGAATTAGTCCATTTCACTTAGGTTATCAAAATTGTAGGCATAGCCATTCATAATATTCCTTCACTATCGTTTTGATGTTTATAGGATCTGTAATAAGTCCCTTTTTTATTTCTGGTGTTAGTAATTTGTGTCCTGTCCTTTTTCTTGGTTTGCCCGACTAGGGCTCATCAATTTGACTGAACTTTTCAAAGAGCTGGCTTTTAATTTCATTTATTTTCCATATTGATTTTTTTTCAACTTAATTGATGTCTGCTCTGATCATTACTATTTATTTTTTCTGCTTACTTTATGTTTAATTTGCCTTTTTTTTTCTAGTTTCCTAAGATAGAAACTTAGATGATTAATTTTAGATCTTATTTCTTTTCTAATATATTAATTCAGTGCTATAAATCTCCCGCTAAGTATATTTTCACTGTATCCCACAAATTTTGGTAAGTTGTATTTTCATTTTCCTTTTGTTCATAATATTTTTAGTTTCTCCTGAGAGTTCTTCTTTGACCCATATGTTTGGAAGTGTGTTTTTTAATCTTCATGTGTTTTTGGATTTTCTAGTTTTCTTTCTGTTATTTAATTTTGGCTTATTTATATTAGGGTCTTAGATAAGGCACTGTATAATTTCTATTTTTTTCACTCTGATAAAGTGTGTTTTATTTTTATTAATTTATTAATTTATTTTTATTATTTAAATAAAGATTTTATTTATTTATTTGACAGAGAGAGATCACAAGTAGCAGAGAGGCAGGCAGAGAGAGTGAGAGAGAGGAAGAAGCAGGCTCCCTGCCGAGCAGAGAGCCAGACGTGGGGCTCGATCCCAGGACCCTGGGATCATGACCTGGGCCGAAGGCAGAGGCTTTAACCCACTCAGCCACCCAGGCGCCCCTAAAGTGTGTTTTATGATAGAGAATGTGATCTATCGTGGTGAATGATTCATGTGAGCTTGAGAAGAATACACATTCTGCTCTTGTTGAAGTAGACTATTGATGTCCAGTTGAGTGATAGTGTTGTTGAGTTAAACTATGTTCTTAGAAATTCTCTGCTGCTAGATCTGTCTTTTTTTTGGGGGGGGGGGGTTGGAGTTGTAGAGGGAGAGGGAGAAAGAATCCTAAGCAGGTTCTCTGCCCAGCATATAGCTGATATAGCTGGATGTTAAGGCTCAATCTCACAACGCTGAGATCATGACCTGAGCTGAAATGAAGAGTCAGATGCTTAACCGACTGAACCACCCAGGCACCCCTGGATCTGTTCATTTGTGCTAGAAGAATGTTGAAACCTCCAACTATGATACTGGATTTATCTATTTCTTTTTGCAGTTCTATCAGTTTTTGCCTCATAGTTTAGTGCTCTGCTTTTAAGCTCATGCATGCTAAGGATTATTTAGTCTTCTCAGACAACTGACTCTTTTATCAATATGTAATACTTTTCTTTATCCCTGATAACTTTTTTGCTTTGAAGTTCGCCCTGCCTGAAATTAATATAGCTATTCTCACTTTATTTTGATTAGTGTTAGCATGGTATATTTTCCCCTATCCATTTATCTTTTTATTTTATTTTATTTTATTTATTAGAGAGAATGCATAAGCAGAGGGAGCGGCAAGCAGAGGGAGAAGGAGAAGGAGGTTCCCCACTGAGCAAGGGGCCCAACATTGGACTCCATCCCAGGACCCCAGGATCATGACCTGACCCGAAAGCAGATGCTTTATTGACTGAACCACTCAGGCATCCCATCCATTCCATTTACTTTTTTAAAAAGTTTTTATTTTAGGGGTGCCTGGGTAGTTTAGTCAGTAAAGTGTCTGTCTTCAGCTAAGGTCATGATTCTGGGGTCCTAGGATAGAGCCCCACATTGGACTCCCTACTCCACAGGGAGATTGTTTCTCCCTCTCTATCCATCCCTCCCCCTGCTAGTGCTCTCTCTCTCTCTCTCTGTGCTCTCATTCAAATAAATAAATAAAATCTTTTTTTTTTTTTTTTTTTTTTTAAAGATTTTATTTATTTGACAGACAGAGATCACAAGTAGGCAGAGAGGCAGGCAGAGAAAGAGAGAGAGAGAGAGGGAAGCAGGCTTCCTGTGAGGAAGAGAGCCTGATGCGGGGCTCGATCCCAGGACCCTGAGATCATGACCCGAGCCAAAGGCAGCAGCCCAAACCACTGAGCCACCCAGGCGCCCCAAATAAAATCTTTTTTAAAAAATATTTTTTTCTTTTAAAAAAAAGTCTTTACTTTAATTCCAGTATAGTTACATACATGTAATATTAGTTTCAGGTGTATAATATAGTGAGATAACACTTCCCATACAACACCCAGTGCTCATCACAGATGAAGAAGTACTGACAACATTTTTTTTTAAGTAAGATCTATACCCAACACAGGGCTTGAATTCATGACCTCAAGATCAATATTCACATGCTCTACTGACCGAGCCAGCCAGGCTTCCCCATTTACTTTTAATTTATATGTGTTTTTACATTTAAAATGGGTTTCTTAAATACAGCATGTAGTTGAGTTTTGTTTTCTGATCCTATCTGGCAACTTCTCTTTTAATTGGCACGATTAGACCATTAACATTCAAAGTGATTATTGACGTATTTAGATTAATGTCTATCAAATTTGTAATTGTTTTCTATTTGATGCCCTTGTTATTTGTTCTTATTTTTGTTTTCAACTCCTCTTCTGGTTTTTTTGTGGTTTTATTTTTTTTTAAAGATTTTATTTATTTGACAGAGAGAGAGAGAGAGAGAAATAGGCAGAGGGGGAGGGGGAAGTAGGCTCCCCGCTGAGCAGAGAACCCTATGCTGAGCTCGATCCCAGGACCCTGAGACCATGACCTGAACCGAAGGCAGAGGCTTTAACCCCCTGAGCCACCCAGGCGCCCCAAGATTTCATTCTTTTTGGTGACTGAGTAATGTTCCATTGTCTATATGCCACATCTTCTTTTTTTTAAAAAAAAAGACTTTATTTGTCAGAGAGAGAGAGCACAAGCAGGCAGAGAGGGAGAGGCAGAGGCAGAGGAGAAGCAGGCTCCCCACTGAGCAAGGAACCTGATGCAGGACTTGATCCCAGGACCCTGGGATCATGACCTGAGCTGAAGGCAGCAGCTTAACCCACTGAGCCACCCAGGTGCCCCAGAAGACTTTGGACAGGTTTATTATTTTATTTTTATTTTAAAGATTTTATTTATTTGACAGAGAGAGACACAGTGAGAGAGAGAACACAAGCAGGAGGAGTGGGAGAGGGAGAAGCAATGCTAGGCTTGATCCCAGGACCCTGGGATCATGACCTGAGCCAAAGGCAGACGCTTAACAACTGAGCCACCCAGGAGCCCCTTGTTTTTTGTGGTTTTAATTGAATATTTTGTATGATCCCTTTCTTTCTTTTTTTCCTTCTTTCTAAGAACAGGTCTTATCAAACGTCCTGAGCAAAACTGCACACATTGCTTGTTCTACCTCTGCCCAACACAGGATGTTTGACTTGTTCTATGCAAGCTTTGAGTGGGTCCCCCTTGCTTTAGATTACGTGGTACCCCCAGGAGCACCATGTTGGTGCCACACTTGGTGCAGATGTCTATGTTACAAAGTGACATATTTCCCAGTCCCTCAACATCCATGGTCGTGACCTCAGTCTTTCAGGGAGCTGAAATTACAGGCTTGCACCACTGTGGCCTGGCTCTCATTTCTTAACAAGTCAATAACACTTTTTGTTTCAGTATTTATTTATTTATTTTAAAGGTGGAAGGCCAGAGGGAGAGGGAGAGAGAGAATCTCCAGCAGACTTCCCACTAACCATGGAGCCCCAGGTGGTATGCCATCTCATGCTACAAGAGACCAGGAACTGAGGCAAAATTATGCTTAACCAACTGAGCCACCCAGATGCCCCAATTATACTTTTTTAAAATGCTTTTTTAATAAAAGATTTTATTTATTTATTTGAGAAAGAGAGAAAGAGCATCAGTAGGAGGCAGAGGAAGAGAGAGAAGCAAGCTCCCTGGGATCGTGACATGAGCTGATGGCAGACACTTAACTGACTAAGCCACACGGATACCTCTAAATACTTTTTTTTTTTTTTTAAGATTTATTTATTTATTTATTTGACAGACAGATCACAAGTAGGCAGAGAGTCAGGCAGAGAGAGAGAGAGGAGGAAGCAGGCTCCCCGCTGAGCAGAGAGCCCGATGCGGGGCTCGATCCCAGGACCCCGAGATCATGACCCGAACCGAAGGCAGAGGCTTAACCCACTGAGCCACCCAGGTGCCCCCTAAATACTTTTCTTGAAAACTTTTTTTTAGTGGCTACTCTAGAGTTTGCAGTGTACATTTTCAAGTAATCTAAGTCCACTTCATACAACATTATATCACTTCAGGGGTAGTATGATTACCTTGTAAAACAATATAATCCAAATTCCTCTTCCTTATCTCTTGTGTCATTGCTGTCATTCATTTCACTTATATATAAGCATACAAAAGCATATTTTATATAGCTATATACACACATATACATATATATATGTACATGTACAAAGATATTTTCATAAGCCTACATCATGAAATACGCAGTCACTATTATGTTTTGAAAGTTTGAAATTCTGTGAGAATTATCAAAATGGGCGCCTGATTGGCTCAGTCGGTTGAGCATCTGACTCTTAATTTCAGGTCAGGTTGTCATCTCAGGGTTGTGAGATCAAGACCTGAGCTGGGCTCAGTGTTCAGTGGGGAGTCTGCTTGAGATTCTTTCCCTCTTTCCCTCCCCCTGCTCATGCACACCCACTCTCCCTCTCTCTCTCAAATATGTCTTTAAAAAAAAAAGTGACACAGAGGGCGCCTGGGTGGCTCAGTGTGTTAAGCCGCTGCCTTCTGCTCAGGTCATGATCTCAGGGTCCTGGGATCGAGTCCTGCATCGGGCTCTCTGCTCAACAGGGAGCCTGCTTCCTCCTCTCTCTCTCTGCCTGCCTCTCTGCCTACTTGTGATCTCTCTCTGTCAAATAAATAAATAAAATCTTTTTAAAAAAAAAACAAGTGACACAGAGACATCAAGTAAGCACATGCTGTTGGAAAAATAGCATTAATAGACTAGCTAGACTAAGAGTTGCCACAGATCTTTACTTTGTAAAAAGCAGTATCTGTGAAGTGAGAGCAAATCACAATAAAATGAGATAAGCCTCTAAATGACTTAAACCTCATAGTACAAACATAACCCTGTCTTTCTCCCTTTCCTCAAACATCTAGATTCCCTGAGTTGCAACGATATTGAAATTAGGCCATTTAATAGCGTTGCTGCCTGTGTTCTCCTCAAGGATTTTGATGGATTCCTTTCTCACATTGAGGTCCTTCATCCATTTTGAGTCTATTTTCGTGTGTGGTATAAGGAAATGGTCCAATTTCATTTTTCTGCATGTGGCTGTCCAATTTTCCCAACATCATTTATTGAAGAGGCTGTCTTTTTTCCATTGGACATTCTTTCCTGCTTTGTTGAAGATTACTTGACCATAGAGTTGAGGGTCTATTTCTGGGCTCTCTATTCTGTTTCATTGACCTATGTGTCTGTTTTTGTGCCAGTACCATGCTATCTTGATGATGACAGCTTTGTAATAGAGTCTGAAGTCTGAAATTGTGATGCCACCAACTTTGGCTTTCTTTTTCAATATTCCTTTGGCTATTCGAGGTCTTTTCTGGTTCCATATAAATTATAGGACTATTTGTTCCATTTCTTTGGAAAAAAAATGGGTGGGATTTTGACAGGGATTGCATTAGATGTGTAGATTGCTTTAGGTAGCATAGACATTTTCACAATATTTGTTCTTCCAATCCAGGAGCATGGAACATTTTTCCATTTCTTTGTGACTTCCTCAATTTCTTTCATGAGTATTTTATAGTTTTCTGAGTATAGACTCTTTGCCTCTTTGGTTCATTTATTCCTAGGTATCTTATCGTTTTGGGTGCAATTGTAAATGGGATTGACTCCTTAATTTCTCTTTCTTCTGTCTTGTTGTTGTTGTAGAGAAATGCAACTGATTACTGTGCATTGATTTTATATCCTGACACTTGATTAAATTCCTGTACAAGTTCTAGCTGTTTTGGAGTGGAGTCTTTTAGGTTTTCCACATATAGTATCATATCATCTGCAAAGAGTGATAGATTGACTTCTTCTTTGTCTGTTTGGATGCCTTTAATTTCTTTTTGTTGTCTGATTGCTAGGCTGATAGGCTAGGACTTCTAGTACTATGTTGAATAGCAGTGGTGATAATGACATCCCTGACGTGTTCCTGACCTTAGCGAAAAAGCTTTAAGTTTTTCTCCATTGAGAATGATATTTGCTGTGTGTTTTTCACAGATGGCTTTGTTGATATTGAGGTATGTGCCCTCTATCCCTACACTTTGAAGAGTTTTGATCAGGAAAGGATGCTGTACTTTGTCAAATGCTTTTTCAGCATCTATTGAGAGTATCGTGTGGTTTTTGTTCTTTCTTTTATTAATGTGTTGTATCACATTGATTAGCGGATGTTGAACCAACCTTGCAGCCTTGGAATAAATCCCACTTGGTTGTGGTAAATAATCCTTTTAATGTACTGTTGGATCCTATTGGCTAGTATTTTGGTGAGAATTTTCGCATCTGTGTTCATTAAGGACATTGGTCTGTAGTTCTCTTTTTTGATGGGATCCTTGTCTGGTTTTGGGATCAAGGTGATGCTGGCCTCATAAAATGAGTTTAGCAGTTTTCCTTCCACTTCTTTTTTTTGGGAACAGTTTCAGAAGAATAGGATTTAATTATTCTTTCAATGTTTGGTAGAATTCCCCTGGGAAGCCGTCTGGCCCTTGGCTTTTGTTTGGAGATTTTTGATGACTGTTTCTAGCTCCTTACTGGTTATGGGTCTGTTCAGGTTTTCTATTTCTTCCTGGTTCAGTTCTGGTAATTTATGTGTCTCTAGGAATGCATCCATTTCTTCCAGATTGTAAAATTTGTTTGTGTAGAGTTGCTCATAGTATGTTCTTATAATTCTTTGTATTTCTTTGGTGTTAGTTGTGATCTCTCCTCTTTCATTCATGATTTTATTTATTTGGGTCCTTTCTCTTTTCTTTTTGATAAGTCTGGCCAGGGGTTTATCAATCTTATTAATTCTTTCAAAGAACCAGCTCCTAGTTTCGTTGATTTGTTCTATTGGGTTTTTTTGTTTCTATTTCATTGATTTCTGCTCTGATCTTTATTATTTCTCTTCTCCTGCTGGTTTTAGGCTTTCTTTCTTGTTCTTTCTCCAGCTCCTTTAGGTGTAGGGTTAGGTTGTGTATTTGAGACCTTTCTTGTTTCTTGAGAAAGGCTTGTACCACTATATATTTTCCTCTCAGGACTGCCTTTGCTGTGTCCCACAGATTTTGAACCGTTGTGTTTTCAGTATCATTTTTTTCCATGAATTTTTTCAATTCGTCTTTAATTTCCTGGTTGACCCATTCATTCTTTAGAAAGATGCTATTTAGTTTCCATGTATTTGTGTTCTTTCAAAATTTCCTCTTGTGATTGAGTTCTAGCTTCAGAGCATTGTGGTCTGAAAATATGCAGGGAATGATTCCAATCTTTTGTTACTGGTTGAGACGTGATTTATGACCCAGGATGTGATCTCTTCTGGAGAATGTTCCACGTGCACTGGAGAAGAATGTGTATTCTGTTAATTTGGGATGGAATGTTCTGAGTATGTCTGTGATATCCATCTGGTCCAGTGTGTCATTTAAGGCCTTTATTTCTTTGTTGATCTTTTGCTCGGATGATCTGTCCATTTCTGTGAGGGGAGTGTTAAAGTCCCCTACTATTATTGTATTATTGTCAAAGGGTTTCTTTGATTTTGTTATTAATTGGTTTATATAGTTGGCTGCTCCCACGTTAGGGGCATAGATATTTAAAATTTTTAGATCTTCTTGTTGGACAGGCCCTTTGAGTATGATATAGTGTTCTTCCTCATCTCTTAATATAGTGTTTGGCTTAAAATCTAATTGATCTGATATAAGGATTGCCACCTCAGGTTTCTTCTGATGTCCATTAGCTTGGTAAATTGTTTTCCATCCCCTCACTTTAAATCTGGAGCTGTCTTTGGGTCTAAAATGATTTTGTTGTAGGCAACATATTGATGGGTTTTGTTTTTTTATCCATTTCTGATACCCTATGTCTTTTGATTGGGCATTTAGCCCATTTACATTCAGGTAACTATTGAAAGATATGAATTTAGTGCTATTGTATTGCCTGTAAGGTGACTATTACTGTATATTGTCTCTGTTCCTTTCTGATCTACTACTTTTAGGCTCTCTCTTTGCTTAGATGACCCCTTTCAATATTTCCTGTAGAGCTGGTTTGGTGTTTGCAAATTCTTTCAGTTTTTGTTTGTCCTGGAAGCTTTTAATCTCTCCTTCTATTTTCAATGATAGCCTAGCTGGATATAGTGTTCTTGGCTGCATGTTTTTCTCGTTTAGTGCTCTGAATATATCATGCCAGTTCTTTCTGGCCTGCCAGGTTTCTGTGGATAAGTCCGCTGCCAATCTAATATTTTTACCATTGTATGTTACAGATTTCTTGTCCCGGGCTGCTTTCAGGATTTTCTCTTTGTCGCTAAGACTTGTAAATTTTACTATTAGGTGACGGGGTGTGGACGTATTCTTGTTGATTTTGAGGGGGGTTCTCTGCACCTCCTGGATTTTGATGCTCGTTCCCTTTGTCATATTAGGGAAATTCTCTACAATAATTCTCTCCAATATACATTCTGCTCCCCTCTCTCTCTCTTCTTCTTCTGGAATCCCAATTATTCTAATGTTGTTTCGTCTTATGGTGTCACTTATTCTCTGTCATTTGGCCTTGTATATCAGTAATTCTTGCTTCTGCCTCATCTATCCTAGCAGTAAGAGCCTCCATTTTTTATTGCACCTCATTAATAGCTTTTTTAATTTCAACTTGTAAGCTTTTAGTTCTTTTATTTCTCCAGAAAGGGCTTTTATCTCTCCAGAGAGGGCTTCTCTAATATCTTCCATGCCTTTTTCGAGCCCGGCTAGAACCTTGATAATCCTCATTCTGAACTCTATATCTGACATATTACCAATGTCTGTATTGATTAGGTCTCTAGCCTTCGGTACTGCCTCTTGTTCTTTTTTTTGTGGTGAGTTTTTCCGCCTTGGCATTTTGTCCAGATAAGAGTATATGAAGGAGCAAATAAAATACTGAAAGGGTGGTAAAGACCCCAGGAAATGCACTTTAACCAAATCAGAAGAGACCCCAAATCGTGGGAGGGAGAAAGGGGAAAAAACGAAGTTCAGAATAAAAATAAATAAATAAAACAAATAAAGAAAAAATAATATATATATTAGATAAACTAGTTAAAAACGTTAAAAAAGGGAAAAGTTTAAAAAAAATTTAGCAGGAAAAAATAAAACTAAAAAAAAATTAAATTCACTGCAAGACTAAAAAATCATGGGGAGAAAGCCATGAATTCCGTGCTTTGCTTTCTCCTCCACCAGAATTTTGCTGTTCTCCTTGGTAGGTGAAAATTTTCTTGGCTGGATTTCTTGTTGATCTTCTGGGGGAGGGGACTGTTGTAGTGATTCTCAAGTGTCTTTGCCCCAGGCGGAATTGCACCACCCTTACCAGGGGCCGGGCTAAGTAATCCTCTCCGGTTTGCTTTTGGGAGCTTTTGTCCCCTGAACGCTTTGCGAAGAGTTCTGGAGGACGGGAATGAAAATGGTGGCCTCCCAGTCTCCGGCCCAGAGGAGCCGAGAGCTAGGGGCCCCACTCCTCAGTGCGCCTTCAGAGAAAAGAGCCCAATCTCTCCTGTCTCTCTGGCCTCTGGCCACACTCTGAGCTCACCGAGCCTGGACCGGTTCAAGGTAACCCCGAGCTGAGAGCTCACTCCTCGGCTCTGTCTCAGCTGGCTTCCCCGGTCTAATTCCTGTGAGCTCTGCAACACTCAGACACTCCCGATCCTTCTGTGACCCTGTGGGGCCTAGGGCCATGCTGGCCCTGAGTGGGCTTCAGCCCAGTTTATCCTCTGGAGCTATGTCCCTCAGTGGAGCAGACTTTTAAACATCCTGATTTTGTGCTCTGTTTCTCAGCCATTTACAGGGAGCCGGCCCCTCCCCCACACAGTCTATCTTCCCGTCACTTTGGATTCACTTCTCCACTGGTCCTACCTTTCAGAAAGCAGTCAATTTTCTGTTTCTAGAATTGCTGTTCTTCTTCTCTTTGATCTCCCGTTGGATTTGTAGGTGTTTGCAATGGTTTGATAAGCTATCTAGCTGATCTCCTGCTACCTGATGTAGTCTCAGCCTGCTACTTCTCTGCCGTCTTAACTCCTCCACCTCCAAAATTATCTTTTTTTTAAAAAAAGTGTTTCACTACAGAGTGCCTTCGTTAGGTTGTGTTAAAAACTATGGCTTTCAAAGGCTCTCAATTGCACATGTTCCTTCCCAATGTACACTTTAATAAAAATACAACTGTTTGAGTTTCTGTTAAAAAAACAAAAAGAGTGTTTCTTGGTTTGCCTCTTTTTCCCCCCTTTTGTTTATTTCTTTGGTTTTTTAAATTTCACATAAGAGTGAAATCATATGGTATTTGTCTTTCTCTGACCATTTTGCTTAGCCTGATGCTCTCTAGCTCCATCCATGTCATGGAAAGGTTTAAGTTTTTTTTTTATGACTGAGTAATACTACATTGTATATTTTATACAACATCTTTTTTCTCCATTTGTCAATCAGTGGACACGGAGGCTGTTTCCGTAATTTGGCTATTATAGATAATGCTGCTAAAATATCAAGCTGCATGTATCCCTTGAATCAGTATTTTTTTTATTATTATTTATTATTCTTTGAGTAAATACCTAGTGGTGTTATTGCTGGATTGTAGGGTAGTCTCATTTTTAACTTTTTAAGGTACCTCCATACTGTTTTCCATAGTGATTGCACCAGTTTGCATTCCCACCAACAGTTGCAAGAGGGTTCCCCTTTTTTCCACATCCTCAGTAACACTTGTTGTTTCTTTTGTTGTTGATTTTAACTATTCTGAAAGGTGTGAGGTGGTAGCTCACTGTAGTTTTTGCTCTGCATTTCCCTGATGATGAGTGATATCTGTTGCCTGTCTGGATGTCTTCTTTGGAGAAATGTCTGTTCATGACTTTATGCCCATTTTTTTTACTTGGATTATTCATTTTTAGATGTTCAGTTTTATAAGTACTTTACATAATTTGGATACTAACCCTTTATCTAATATGTCATTTGCAAGTATCATTTCCCATTCTATAGGCTGCCTTTTAGTTTTGTTGATTGTTTCCTTTGCTGTGGAAAGCTTTTTATCTTGATGTAGTTCTAATAGTTTATTTTTGCTTTTGTTTTGCTTACCTTAGGAGACATATCCAGAAAGAAATTGCTACAGTCAATGTCAAAGAGGTTTACTGTCTGTGTTTTTCTCTAGGATTTTTTGTGGTTCCAGGTCTCCATTTAAGTTTTTAATCCATTTTGAGTCTATTTTTGTGGATGGTGTAAGGAAATGGTCCAGTTTCATTCTTTTGCATATTGCTGTTAAGTTTTCCCAAAACATTTGTTGAAAAGACAGTTTTATTCCCATTGGGTATTTTTTCTGAATTCAGTGAAGATTAATTGCATATGATTGTGGTTTCATTTCTGGGTTTCCTATTCTGTTCTATTGATCCATGTGTCTATTTCTGTGTCAATACCTTACTATTTTGATTATTACATCTTTGTAAGTAACTTGGAGTCTGGAATTATGATGCCTCCAGCTTTGCTTTTCTTTTTAAGATTCCTTTGGCTATTCATGGGTTTTCTTTGGTTCCATACAAATTTTAGGATTGTTTGTTTTAGCTTTGTAAAAAAAAATGTTGTTGGTATTTTAATAGGGATTGAATTAAATATGTAGATTGTTTTGGGTAGTATGGACATTTTAACAATGTTTGTTCTTTCAGTATATGTGAATGGAATGTATTTCCCTAGTCCCCTAAATTATTTAGAAAACTACATTTAAAGTTGCAAACCAAAGTTCCAGTGATACCAGCATTTGCACTAATAATTATTTTCCTTGAAATTTATTAGTCTTTTTAAATCATGTAGAAAACAAAACCATGGTTTGTATACAATAATACTAGCCTTTAAACCATCCATGTATAACCTGTTTTTTTTTTTTAAGATTTTATTTTTTTTATTTGTCAGAGAGAGTGAGCACAGGCAGACAGAGTGGCAGGCAGAGGCAAAGGGAGAAAAATGCAGGCTCCTTGCCAACCAAGAACCCAATATAGGAATCAATCCCAGGACATTTGGGATCACGACCTGAGCCAAAGGCAGCCGCTTAACCAACTGAGCCACCCACGCGCCCCTGTATTACCTTTTTTTGAAAGCTTTATTTCTCCATACAGGTGTGAGTTATAGCCTATTGCCTGCTTATTTTCACAGTGAAGGACTCTGTTGAGCATTTCTTCCATGGCAGGTCTAGTGTTTATGAACTCTCAACTTTTATCTGGGACTTCTTGATTTCTTTCTCACTCTTGAATGAATGTTTTTCCTGATATACGATTCATGGTTGACAGGTTTGTTTTGTTTTGTTTTTGCACTTTGGACCATATCAGCCTACTTTTTTCTGGCTTCCAAGGATCCTCACATATATGATGATATGCTTCCTAGCTGCTGCTTTCAGGAATCTTGTTCTGTGTTTGACTTTTTAAAAGCTTAATTATAATGTGTCTCAGTTTAGGCCACTTTGAGTTCATTCAGTTGTAGTCATTGAACTTCTTTTTTATATTCATGCCTTCATCAAATTTGTGAAGCTCTCAAGCATTTTTTTCTTTAAAATACTTTCTCCGTCCCTTCTTTCTTTTCCTTCTGAACTATCACAATGCATATGTCAGTATTTGATGATGTCCTATAGGTCCCTTAGGCTCTATTTGCTTTTCCTTAACTTTCCTCTGTTTCTCAGCAGAATTCCATTGTCCTATCTTCAAGTTCACTGATTCTTCCCTCCAGCCTGCTCAAATCTGCCTTTGAATCCCTCTAGTGAAATTTTCAATTCCATTACTAAATATTTTAGCTTCAGAATTTCTTTTGCTTTCTATTAAGATTGTCTGTCTCTTTATCAATATTTATATTATTGTTTCACACATTATTTTTGTTGTCTTTATGTCTTCCTTTAGATTCTTGACCATCCTTAACATGATTATTTTTGAAATTTTGTCTATGTAGCTGCCGCTGTATCAACAGTTAATATTGACTTTTTTTTCCTTTGGTCTATACTTTCCTCTTTCTTTGTATGCTTTGTGATGTTGTTTTTTGTTGTACACTGGACATTTCAGTCCAACCATGTGATTTCCAGACTCTGGAATCAGAGTCTCACCCTTTCTCAGGGTTTATTGATTTTGTTAATGCTTTTTATTTTTGTAGTCTGTCTGTGTGCCAAGAATCAACCTGAGGTGTACACTTAAGGTCTTTTCATATTTTTTTCTGAGCCTTCCCCTGGGCATACATGGTCACTCTCTAATTTTTTCAGATAAGCAGTTGCTTTTTAATATCTTAGTCTTAATGTCTAGTTTCTAAAAGAGTAGAAAGTAAAAAATGAATGGGTAGGGGAGAATATGCTTGGAATTAACATAATTTTCATAACTTGTTTCCTATTGATAGAGATTTGGTTATTTTCCTTTTATTACTATTATTGTTATTAACATATAATGAATTATTTGTTTTAGGGGTACAGGTCTTGCAGTTCATCAGTCTTACACAACACACAGCATTTACCATAATGCATTACCCTCCCCAATGACCATCACTGAGCCACCTATCCCCCCCACCCCTTCACCTCTAGCTACCCTCAGTGTTTCCTGAGATTAAGAGTCTCTTATGGTTTGTCTCCCTCTCTGGTTTCATCTTTTTTCATTTTTTCCCTCCCTTCCCCTATGATCCTCTGTCTTGTTTCATAAAGTCCACATATCAGTTGAGATCATATGATAATTCTTTCTCTAATTGACTTATTTTGCTTAACATGATACTCTCTGGTTCCATCCACATCGTTGCAAATGGCAAGATTTCGAGTTTTTTTTTTTTTTTTTAAAGATTTTATTTATTTATTTGACAGAGAGAGATCACAGGTAGGTAGAGAGACTGGCAGAGAGAGAGAGAGCGGGAAGCAGGCTCCCTGCTGAGCAGAGAGCCCGATGTGGGACTCGATCCCAGGACCCTGAGATCATGACCTGAGCCGAAGGCAGCGGCTTAACCCACTGAGCCACCCAGGCGCCCCAAGATTTCGAGTTTTGATGGCTACATAATATTCTATTGTATATACACACCACATCTTCTTTATCCATTCATCTGTCAATGTGACAGATGGATTCTTTCCATAGTGTGGCTATTGTGGACATTGCTGCTATATACACTGTGGTGCTGGTGCCCCTTCAGATCACTACATTTGTATCTTTGGAGTAAATAGTTGGTAGTACAATTGCTGGGTTATAGGGTAGCTCTATTTTCAACTTTTTGAGGAACTTCCATACTGTTTTCCAGAGTGGCTGCACCAACTTAGATTACCACCAACAGTGTAAGAGGGTTCCCCTTTCTCTGCATCCTCACCAACATCTGTCATTTCCTGATTTGTTAATTTTAGCCATTCTGACTGGTATAAGTTGGTATCTCACTGTCGTTTTAAAGTGTCTTTCCCAGATGTGGAGTGATATTGAGCACTTTTTCATATGCCTGTTGGCCATTTGTAGGTCTCTGTTTCTGTCTTCACATGTACTTTTGCTTTGTCAGTTTTGTTTTATGGACAATTGTCATTGTATTTAGGGCTCACTCTTATCTGAGATGAGCTCATCTCACAATCCTCAAGTAGGTGTACCAAGACCTTTTTTTCTGAATGAGATTAATTTTACATGTTCTGGGTGAACATATATTTTGGGGAGGGCAACATTCAACCCATTGTAAGTGATATATATTAGGTTTATGTATGTATATGACATATTATAATCATTATTTAATCATTATTAAATTATTAATAAATTAACAATTTATTAATTATTATGAATTTATAAATTACTTGGTGATTATAATATGCCATTACAATATGCCATTATTTTACATACATATATATACATTAATATATAAAAATATATACATGCATACATATACACAAATGTATATAAATATGTATATCTCATGTCATCCCATGGATGGGGTGAGCAGCAGTGGAAGTTATTAGTTGGGAGTTGTAGTTTCTGTAGGGAATTTATTTTATTTTATTTTTTTTTAATTTTTTTTTTTTTAAGATTTTATTTATTTATTTGACAGAGAGAAATCACAAGTAGACGGAGAGGCAGGCAGAGAGAGAGGAAGGGAAGCAGGCTCCCTGCTGAGCAGAGAGCCCGATGCGGGACTCGATCCAGGACCCTGAGATCATGACCTGAGCCGAAGGCAGCGGCTTAACCCACTGAGCCACCCAGGCGCCCTCTGTAGGGAATTTAAACACAATGATAAAATCTAAGAATTAGTCTGTTTTTTATTATCACTATGTTCAGGCAATTTTAAATACTGTCAGTGGTAAAATACTTCTTAAAATTATCTTTTGCTGGTCTAGATAGAAAATAATTACTGCAGGTAATGTTGAATATTAATAATGAACTTATAAACTCCAAATTAACATGATTTATTGCTTATCATTTAAAAACATTGTATTTTACATAGAGGTTAATTCCCAAAACTCCCAACACTATTATCACCCCACATACATATAAACTTATTTTATACATCTTTATTTTGAGAGTAAGCTTATAATAATTCTAAATCATTAGAGCTTGCATCATGTGCAAGTCAGGCCTGTAACTCGTGGGGCACTACATATTACTTAAACAACATAGCGACACTTGGGGGGCTCAGTTGGTTAAGCAACTGCATTCAGCCTCAGGTCATGATCTCAGGGCTCCTTGCTCATCAGGGAGCTTGTCTCTCTCTCTGCCTGCTGTTCTGCCTGCTTATGCTCTCTGACAAATAAGTAAATAAAATCTTAAAAAAAAAAACCCAGATTATAAATAAATGATGACACAGTCATTGTAAAAAACCAGGAATATACATAATACTAATTCTGATATCATATGTGACCACTTGTGGTTTTTATGTCTGTGTAATAACTGTTTAAAAAGAAAAACAAAACAATGTTATTACTTACTGATCTTTTAAATTTTTATTTTTTGGGGGGGCTAGGAAGGGGCTCAGGGAGAGAGAGAATATGAGGTAGGCTCTATCCCCAGGGCAGAGCCCATCATGGGACTTGATCTCACAACTCTGAGATCATGACCTGAGCCAAGATCATAAGTCAGAGACTTAACTGACTGCACCAACCAGTAGCCCCTAATTATTGATCTTTTGATTTGATTTACTCATGGAAAGGCAAACATTGTAACTAAGGGTACATTCTCTAGAAGCAAATTGCCTTTGTTTGACCTTAACTTTATCACCTGCTAGCTATATGATCATAGGCAAGTTACTTAAACTGTGTCCATTTCATCATGTGGGTAAAAATTAAAAAATTAAAAGATAATTATAAAATATGGATTAATAAAAACACTTTAGACAATTTTGGTAGGATTTAATGAATAATCACACATATTACAGTTAGAATTGTTCTTTCTAACACAGTAAAAAACTTGATAAAGTTTAGCTTTTATTATTATTAATTCAGATCATTAATTCCCAACTGGCTCAGTGGTACATGAAGAAAAAAATTCTTCATAAAATTATGTTTAATACAAAATTAATGCATATTATTGTAATACAAAAAGAAAATTATGATAACACAAAAAGAAAAGATCTAGGGCACCTGGGTGGTACAGTCCATTAAACAAACAACTCTTGGTTTCAGCTCAATCTCAGGGTTGTGAGATCAAGCCCCCAGGTGGGCTCCCTGCTCAAGGAAGAGGTCTGCTTAAGGCTCTCCCTCTCTGTCTGCCCCAACCCCACCCTTTCTCTCAAATAAATACATAAATCTTTTTTTTAAAAAAAGATTTAATGTTTGGAATCAGTACATAAAATGAAGCTGGGAGAAAATACACTTGAAACCAAAATTTACTTTTGGATAGTGGCTTAGTTTTCTAAAATCATGATCCAAGTATTACACAGTCTATCATAACCAAAGATTTAAAACATTTGTAGGGGTGGAGGACCAGTGAGAAAAGAGATGGAGGGATTTAATGCTTATCTTAATAACTATTTACAACAAAACAAAAATGTATTTTAGGCAATAAAATGAGGGAAACTGGGAAAGAAGGAAGACTGAAAAGCTTAAATGGCTGATTGGTTTTTCAGTCTTTTTTCCCCACTCTCCTAATAATATTCAAGATGAATGCTATGATTTCCTACAGAACTTTTTGTCATGAAATATTTTGTTATCTATGCTGTCCAATACAGCAGCTATTAAAATAGTTTAAGGAACTTATTGATAAAGATTCAAAGACAGGCAATTTGGGTCCAGAAAACATACTCTTGGTTACAATGTCTATCTCTGCCTTACCATGAGCACTAAGTCTTTAATTATCAAAATATCCATAAGTAACATTGTCTTATTATTTATCAGTGTCATTATTTTTTTAATTTGGACCTTACAACATCCTAAATTATTCAATTACAAAATAGCAAGTGAGGTTGAAATGATGGTCATGGATTTGTAATTAGAATAAATCTCAATTTCTACTGCATTACGTTGTGTAAGCGGCATCTAAAACCGTTCAACATCAGTTTTTACTGAGTAGATTAATTCATTAAAAACCTCATGTTCATCATCTTCGTGTAAAACTTTAAGTTGTAACCTCACACGTCTATTTATTAATAGGCAATAATGGTGTTAGATAACCATGAAATTGAGAAGTCTCATGTATCCATCCATTTCTTTCCCCAACACCATCAAGTGTAATGCCACTAACAACCGCTAGGGTGAGACGAGAGAGGCCTCACTTTCATCTTTCCATGGAATCTTGGAAAGTGCACCGCACCATGACGTGCGCCAAAGACGTAGGTGTAGACGATGAACAAAAGAGAAGCCCCACCGTCGATGTGGCTTTCCCCGGCACGCCCGCCCCGCGGCGCGCCGCAACACTCCGCACCTTCGCTCGCTGCCCGCAATCGGGCGGGCCCTGGTTGGGCGAAGCGATTGAGCTGTGGAGTGGAGTCTCCATCAACCGTTGAGGACCAGGAGGTGGTGGAAGGCAGTGGAGAGGCTGGATAGAGGCTGGGGGAGGGCAACCGAAAGAGTCTGCGGAGGAGGACGACGGCAGCGGAGGAGGACGACGGCAGCGCCGAAGGACACACTGAGGGGAGGCTCCAGCCCCTCCAACAGGCGGGAGCCCAGCTCCAGGGGAGCCAGCAGCTTCCTCCATCTTGGTTGATGGAGGCGGGGAGCGGCGTCTGAGTCTCTCCACCGTGGCACCCGTCCCCCAAGGGCCCCTCAGGCGCAGACGCTGGGAATCAAGGGCTATCCCCTCGGCCGAATGGCGGAGCCCAGTTGGGGCTTCGCGGGGCCAAGTTTCGCAGCCCCACGGGTTTGGTTTTGGATTGGTCCCAAGTTCCCACAGCAGTCCCGACAAAATGGAGGACGTCGTCTCCTCCTGCAGCCATGACGGGAGGTGGGGGGACAATTCCCCACGGGGGTGAGGCGAGGGTGGAAGTGTTCCCACTCCCCTCAGCACATTCGGAAACTCACTTCACGCGCTGCCCCGACCTCCCACTTTGCCTCGCTCCAGCCCCTTGCCGGGCTCGCCCCTCACGGGGGGCTTCAGGCATTGGACAGGGAGGGGACATCGAGGCCGCGTCGCTCCTCGGGCAGGGTCGTTGGGAGCGGCTCCAGGGGCCTGGACGTCCAGGCCCGAGCTAGGGCAGGCGACCACGGCCTCCATCCCTCGGGCTGTGCGGGGCCCTGGAGAGCACCCTAGGCCCCCGGGTACCGAGCCGGAGTCCTGTGCAGCGTGCAGCGAAACTCGGGCTGCCTGACCCTAACGGACCTGGAGGTAGGGGCGGTCTGGTATGCAGGGGTAAGAAGGGGAGGGGACGCGGCCGAGGGCCGGGAGCCGGCCGAGGGGGTAGTGGCACTGTAATGCCGGGGGTGTGGTCTGTTCCTGATGGACGGCCCTCCAGGCCACCCCCTCGAGGGGGGTTTCCTGAAAGAAGGCAAACGTAGCCTAGTACGTCGGGGAGGCGCCCCGGACCGCCCTTCTAGCCAGCCAATGAGGGTGCGGGGGGCGGGGTCTTCCCGGGCTCGGCCCAGCCACCGCCTCCTTCGCCTCCTCCGCCTCTTCCTCCTCCTCCTCCTCCTCACCAGCGCTAAATCCGGACTGGATTTAGCGGAGTTCTGCGTGTTTGCCGAAGGCGGGGCGGGCCGCGGGAGGGGAGGTTCGTTCCGCGGAGCCGCAGCCAGAACCGGGCGAGGCTTATCCCCGCTGTCTTTCTAGTCCAGGTCCGACGATAGTAGCAGCGCAGCCTCGGGAGGGGGAGGCAGAGGCGGAGGCGACTGGGAAGGCGGAGATGGGTGAGGGCAGCCTCCGGAGCCTCCCACCGACCCGGGATTAATACCCCGCTGCGCGCCCGCAGTCGCCGCTTCCGGATCGGGGCTTCGGGGGCTGCTCCGGGCTCCGCTCCTGTCGCAGGCGTCTTCGCATGCGGCCCGAAGGGCTGCGAGAATGAGGGCGAGGCCGGGAGGGCTGGGTGAGGCGGACGCCAGAGGCTGGGGTCTCTTGGGGGTCGGGGGCTCCCCGGGTCGGGGCTGTGGGAGGTCGCGGGGTATTTTTCCTTTCTTTCTTGCCGGAGCGGGGGGGAGGTGGCGGCGGCGGCGGTGGAAAGTAGGGGGAGGGGAGCTTCAGTTTGTTCTCCCGCTCTCCGGGCTGCGCTCCCACCGGAGGTCCCGGGTTTTCTGGTCGCGGGTGCTGCGTCTTCCCCCACCCGGCGCCCTCCGTCGCTCTTCCTTTCGTGGCATTTCGTGTCTTCTCTTCGTGTCTAATTCGGGCAAGTTTGTAATGGCGGACAAGCCTGGAAGTCTCGGAGTCATAGCAACTGCGTGGGACAATTGTAAGAGATAGCAGCCCGGCGGAGACTTGAGCTTTCCTTCATCTCTAAATTGGTGCGGGGAGGACGGAAAATGACGCTGGGTGTGCAAAGTTAGGACGGAATACAGGTTCCTTTTTTTGGCGTCAAGGTAACATTTGCCCTCCAACCACCCCGCGTGGCCCTTCTCTAGATCGAGCTTGCTGCCCTCCGCTTTCCATTTTGTAATTTAAAGAACGATATGTAGCTTTGTCTAGTCGTTGAGGTCCTTAAAGTTTTTTTTTTTTTTTAATTATTTTTTTTTAAACCTCGTCTCCCCACAGCATTGTTGGGTGGGGGAGGGTGGAGGAGGCATGGATACTCCTTGATTTCTTACTCTTTACTTCCTCTGGTAGGTAGGAGTTGGTGCTGCTTCTAAATTGGCTGGAACTAAATCATTTCTCATCCTTCTCTCCTGTCGTTCTAGGATCAGGAATCACCTTCAGACTTACCTGGTGAAACGTTGCCCGATATTAAAAGAAAACACACTCTTTGTGAGTAATGGCACCCTGATTTTTTACTTTATACACTTAGTGCCGCAGTTATGCGATTTATCTTTGCTATCTTGAAGGCAAAAAGCTAATTGCTTAGGTGGCCCCTGTCCTCAGAGCCAAACCTGGGTAATCCCTTCGGAAAGCACTGGTAATGCTTGCTGATAAAAACCACTGGCATTTTCTAGAGTTCCAAAACACGACTTAAGTTGAATTTAACTTCTTGTTCTTTCACAATGGATAAAACTGTTTTTTTTCTTTGCTCTTGGAAAGAAAAATGTACTGAATCTTATGTTGTATTCTGGTTGACAGAGATTATTTTTCGTGTTTTTCTTATGCTTGAGGAAGATTTGTATTTAAGTACCCTAACAGTCTTCCCAGTAAAAGTACATCAGGAAATATATAATGTAGTAGTTAGAGTAATGTGGTTCTAAGATTGATCACTGAATTGGTAGTGACAGCCTGAAGTTAATGCGTCTTTTCCTTGTACCAGAAAGTAATCTATGTGATGTTTCATTTTGGTACAATAAAATGTCCAATTCTCTGTCAGATATTCAGTTAATGGCTTCTTAACACCAATCCTTGTCTGAATAATGATTTTTTGGGGAGTCTGAATAAAAATTTCATTAAGAATCTGAAGATGGTGATTTGGAAAAATAAATCACTGATTCTGTATCTATTACCTGAGATTCAGCAGTGTTAGATCCTGCCTATTTTGTCCTTTAAAGCTGATCCAACAATTTACAGTTGGTCATTGAAAAGAAACTTGAGGTTAGAATAACTCACATTGTAGTATTCCTGCCTTCCCCCTTGGCCTTGTTGCTCCTTACCTAACTTGACATTGCACTTAACTCTTTTCTTCACAGTACACCATTTTAGTTAGACCTAGGACATGTGGCGTCACAATGTAGATTGCTATGCCTAGATTTTGGGAATGGAAATTGTTTCAGTTAGGTAATTTTCTTAGGATCCTTGAAGTGGTGATATTTCACATTTCATGGAGTTTTGTGAGCTGGTGGGATGTAGGTATGGTTCTAGAGCTATGCTGGGCATTCACAGAGAAAGGGAACTACTGGGGACAAAGATTGGCAAGGTAACAAGTCACTGACTCAGTTATTATCACTTAGAAAAGCCATTTTTTCTCAGAGTATTCTGAGGTATTTGCAGCATGATGTAGTACAAAAAACTAGATTTTAGTACCAGCCAGAACAGTGTCGATATTTCTGCTCTCTTTGGGGCGTCTTGCTGGCTCAGTCGGTAGAGCATGCTACTCTTGACCTGGACTTTTTTTTTTTTTTTTTTTTTTTTAAAGATTTTATTTATTATTTGACAGAGATCACAAGTAGGCAGAGTCAGGCAGAGAGAGAGGAGGAAGCAGGCTCCCCGCCGAGCTGAGAGCCCGATGTGGGACTCAATCCCAGGATCCTGGGATCTTGACCTGGGACTTTTTTTTTTTTTTTTTTTTTTTTGACAGACAGAGATCACAAGTAGGCAGAGAGGCAGAGAGAGAGAGAGAGAAGGAAGCAGGCTCCCCGCCGAGCAGAGAGCCCGATGCGGGACTCGATCCTGGGACCCCGAGATCATGACCCGAGCCGAAGGCAGCAGCTCAACCCACTGAGCCACCCAGGCGCCCCTGACCTGGACATTTTTAATGATCTTTTACTCATCACCCATCTAGAGTACTGATAGTTTTGTGTATTTTTCATTTTATTTTTGTTTTTGTCGGATTATCTACTTCTGTTTTCTTTTTCTTTCCTTGTAATTATTATTAGAAGCTTTCATCAGATATTATTTTTGACTGGTCTACTTGTGATTAAGAATTTTGAAGTAGAGAAAGCAGGTTAGAAAAATGTGTGGGGCTTTCAATTTGTGAGCTTCCCTGTAGGATGATTTTTTTCACCAAGTGGTAGGTCATCTCTTAAGTCAATATCTTTAGGTATTTCCTTTTTTGCTGGTTCCTAATTCCACAGAGAAGAGTGTTTTGGAGAAAAAAGTTTTCCAGGGAAGAGGTACATGCCTCGAAGATCGTGATCTGGTTGCCAGCTGTATGGGAATCGAGTGGGAGAAGACATTTCACACGCATGATACTGAACCATTTACCCCTGCTTGGTGAACCCCAGACAAAAATCTTACGTTCTATCCAAAGAATGAAAGTCTAGAACTTGTGCCAGGGTAGGAAAAAACTTGTCATCCTCAACCTGGAGGGAAAGACTGAATCTGGGATCTCACAAACTCGTTTTAGCTCCCCCTTCTCCTGTTTCAGGGATATCTGGAGCTACTGGTTTCTGAGCCTATTGAAAATTCTCCAGCATGAATCAGGATATTTCTCTCAGCTTTTCCACTCACTCTTAGAGTTGGTTTATCTCAGGCTGAGATCTAATACTCATCCATTCACTATTAAGCTTGTAAAATTTTGTTGCTTTGTTTCTTTTTATTGCTTCTTTCTTTCCTTGGGAGTGGGAACTTTACCTTTGTTTATGGCTGTTAAAAGGAAATGAAGGAAGGAAATGAAGTTAGTTGTATGTGATCATTCTATCGACTTAGTCCCTTCAAGCTATTGATTTCTAGATAGTAATTTTATTTCTGATTAAATGGGAATGCGTGTGGCAGATACTCACTAACAGGAACTAAACATGAAGTTGGCTTTTGAGTTGAGATTATTTTCATGTAAATATATAAATATTTTTATAGTAAGAAAGACCTGTCTGATAGTGTAAGCTTGCAGAGATGCAACAGGACATGTTTTAGGACTAATTAGTGATTAACAACAGTTTTTGTAACCTACCTCTTTTTTTTTTTTTTTTAAGATTTTATTTATGGGGCGCCTGGGTGGCTCAATGGATTAAAGCCGCTGCGTTCGGCTCAGGTCATGATCTCAGTGTCCTGGGATCGAGCCCCGCATCGGGCCCTCTGCTCAGCAGGGAGCCTGCTCCCCCTCTGTCTCTGCCTGCCTCTCTGCCTACTTGTGATCTCTCTCTCTGTCAAATAAATAAATAAAATCTTTTAAAAAAAAAAGATTTTATTTATTTATTTGACAGAGATCACAAGTAGGCAGAGAGGCAGGCAGAGAAAGAGAGGGGGAAGCAGGCTCCCCGCCGAGCAGAGAGCCTGATGCGAGCAGAGAGCCTGATGCGCGGCTCCATCCCAGGACCTTGGGACCATGACCTGAGCCAAAGGCAGAGGCCCTAACCCACTGAGCCACCCAGGCGCCCCTGTAACCTATCTCTTGATTATTTTTTTATAGAGGTTACAGTTACAAGTGGCCAAAAAAATGAACGTTTAAAACAATCATTTTTTTATGGTGTGTTTTTTTTGTTTTTGTTTTTAACTAATCTATGCCCAATGTGGGCCTCAGACTCAAAACCCCAAGATCAAGTCACATGTTCTAGCAACTGAGCTAGCCAGGTACCTCAATAATTAAATATTTCTAAGTATTTTCCTGTTGGTTTTTAATTTTTGAAGGTTCATAAAGTAAGTTAGTTTACCTTTCTCATCATGTGCTAATCTTGTCATAATCTAAACATTTCTATTTGAGCTAATTTTTTTTCTTTAATCACAGGTTCTTGGGGTGCCTTGGTGGCTCAATTGGTTGAGCATCTGACTCTTGGTTTGGGCTCGGGTCATAATCTCAGTATCTTGAGATCAAGCTCTCCCCCTCCCTGCCAGTTGGGCTCAGCACTCTGCAGGGAGTCTGCTTGAGATTCTCTCTCCCCATATGCCCCTCAGTGGCACAAATGCATGCATATGTGTGTGCAGGAGCATGCTCCCTCTCTCTCTCTCTAAATCTTTTTTTAAAAATCTAACATTCTTTTTATTATGTAGTTTCTATGTAATTGTATGTGTAAACATAATTGAATATTGAATGGCTAGTGAATTATTCAACTAATAAGTATTTAGCCAGAGGGGCACCTGGCTGGCTCAGTGGGTTAAGTCTCTGCCTCCAGCTCTGGTCATGGTCTCAGGGTCCTGGGATCGAGCCCTACATGGCCCTACATCGGGCTCTCTGCTCAACAGGGAGCCTGCTTCCCCCTCACCCTCTGCCTGCCTCTCTGCCTACTTGTGATCTCTCGCTCTGTGTCAAATAAATAATTAAAATCTTAAGAAAAAAAAAATTTAGCCAGAAACTTGCTAATTTTAAAAAACAAGGTGCCAGGGTGACTCTGTCTATTAACTGCATTCGGCTTAGGTCATGATCTCGGGTCCTAGGATCAAGTCCTGCTCAGTGGGGAGTCTGCTTCTCCTTCTCCTTCTGCCCTCCCCCCTTGCTTATGCTCACTCTTTCTCTCAAATAAAGATAAACATTCTTTAAAAAATTTTAGAAACTGACACTGAATGTACACTTAAAAATGGTTAAAATGGTAAGTTTTATGTTATATGTATTATGCCACAAATTTTTTTTTCAAGTAGGTTCCACGCCCATTGTGGAGCCCATTATGCAGCTTGAACCCATGACCCTGAGGTTAAGACCTGAGCTGTAATCAAGAGTCAGCACTTGGGGTGCCTGGGTGGCTAAGTGGATTAAGCATCTGCCTCCAGCTCAGGTTATATCTCAGGGTGCTGGGATTGAGCCCCACATCAGGCTCTCTGCTCAGCGGGGAGTCTGCTTCTCCCTCTCACTTTTCCCTCTGTGCTCTCTCTTAAATGGATGAGTGAAATACTTAAAAACAAAAAAACACTTATCTGACTGAGATACCCAGGTACCCCTATTTTGTCACAGTTTTTTAAAAAAGATAAATATATCAGGGGTGGCTGATATATGGGTGGCTCAGTGGGTTTGGCTCAGGTCATGATCCCAGGGTCTTGGGATCCAGCCTTGCATCGGGCTTCCTGCTCAGCAGGGAGCCTGCTTCCCCACCCCCCCCACCTGCCCCTCTGCCTACTTGTGATCTCTGTCAAATAAGCAAATAAAATCTTACAAAAAAAAAAGGAGATAAATGTATCAACCCTCAGGAAATAAAAGCAACTGATCACTAAAGTGACTAAAAGTATTCACTAAAAGTAAATACAGAGGGAGTTGGGGGAAATTGGAAGGGGAGGTGAACCATGAGAGACTATGGACTCTGAAAAACAATCTGAGGGTTTTGAAGGGACGGTGGGGGGGTGGGAGGTTGGGGTACCAGGTGGTGGGTATTATAGAGGGCACGGATTGCATGGAGCACGGGGTGTGGTGCAAAAATAATGAATACTGTTATGCTGGGAAAAAATAAATTAATTAATTAATTAATTAATTTAAAAAAAAGTAAATACAGAAGGGCAAAATACTATCTATTTATTTATTTAAATAAAGATTTTTATTTGAGAGAGAGAGAACATGTGTAGGGGGAGGGGCAAAGGGAGAGAGATAAGGTGGGGTAAGAGTAAGGGTGGAGCCTGACTAGGGGCCCAATCCCAGGACTCCAAGATCGCTATCCAAGCCAAAGTCAGCCGCTTAACCTACTGAGCACTCAGGCGTCCCCAAAACAGTCTTATTTATGTCTTTTATTTATTTAATTTATTTTATTTAATTTTTGAAGATTTTATTCATTTATTTGACAGACACAGTGAGAGAGGGAACACAAGCAGGAGGAGTAGGAGAGAGAAAAGCAGGCTTCCCGCCAAGCAGGGAGCCCGATACGGGGCTCAGTCCCAGGACTCTGGGATCATGACCCATGCAGAAGGCAGACGCTTAACAACTGAGCCACCCAGTCGCCCTTATATCTTTGTTTTAATGATAACTCTTATCCTTACTCCTTCTTTCTTTTAAGATTAATTTATTTGACAGGCAGAGGTCACAAGTAGGCAGAGAGGCATGTAGAGACAGAGAGAGGGGGCAGCAGGCTCCCCACCAAGCAGGGAGTCTGATACCAGGCTCAATTCCAGGACCCTGGGATCATGACCCGAGCAGAAGGCAGAGGCCTTAACCCACTGAGCCACGCAGGCGCCCCCTCTTCCTGATTTGCTAAGTGAATTAAATTATACCTACATTATGGGGCTGTTTTCGGAATTTTACATAAAACACCCATAACAATGTTTGGCAGTTTCTGTACAAAAACAAGAAGATTCAGAAAGATTTAATCAAAGTATGTCGGAAGCAGAGAATTTGAAAATCAGTGACCAAAGATACTAGGGAAATAAGGATTAGACTATATCATAGTTATTTTAGTAGATAAAAGTATAGTAATTATAGCTCGGACCCAGGATTATTGGTATTTGATAGGATTGTTTTGTTACTAATTCAAAGGAAGACTTGTGGTTTTTTTTGTTTTTTCATTGTAAAGGATAAGTAGGTTAAATAAATAAGTACTATGAGTAAATTTTTAAAGGAGTACCACAAATTGGATGATTAATTTCCATTAAATTCTGAGGTAAGCATTAAATGGTTAGTGAGAGAGAAAAACAAAATAAGTCATAATTTTTCCCTAAAAGTTAGGTAAAAGTCACGAGAATTTAAATTAAACTTTGTGTTATTCCATTGTGATAAAGCTCAGTAATCATACTAGTACTTTTTTTTTTTTTTTTTTTTAAACTATTCTCTGTTCCTACAGGTTCTTTGGCATGGATAAATGTTCAGTGAGAGGATTAGACTTGGATGAACAAACTCCTGTTTTATTAGAGTAATAAAGCCATGGCAGCTAGTCTCATGGATATAGGAAATTCATTTGGTAACCCAGCTAGTCCTTTAGTTAACAGATGTAGAAATTCATCAGTAGAAGATGGTGATGATGATGATGATGTCGTATTTATTGAATCTATACAACCTCCTTCGACTTCTACTCCAGCAATAGCTGATCAAAGAAATTTTATATTTGCTTCATCAAGCAATGAAAGGCTACAAGGAAACTATTCCATAATTCTTCCTGCCTCAAGAGATTTGCCTTCTCAGAAGGGAAATGTGAGTGAGACAATTGTTATCGATGATGAAGAGGACATAAAAACAAATGGAGGGGAAAAGAAAAATTCTTCCAATTTTGTTGAATGGGGACTTCCTGGAACTAAAAATAGAACCAAAGATTTGGATTTCTCCACTTCCAGTCTTTCAAGAAGTAAGGTAAATGCAGGAATGGGTAATAATGTTATCACTACAGAATCGACTCTGAAATTCCTATTACTAATGTTACAACCTTAGAAACAGATATAAGCTCTGTGAATGCTGGGCGAGATACGAACTTAATGGTTACATATATAAAACATCACTATAAAATACCAGCTTGGGAGATATCGCTAAAGGACTTCAGTCAAGTAATTTTGGTGTTAATATACAAACATACACCCCATCTTTGACTTCACAGACCAAGACTGCAGTAGGACCTTTTAATCCTGGTAGAATGAATGTGGCAGGAGAAGAATTTCAAAATGGAGAATATGCAACTCATCATAGTCCTGGTAAGCAGTAAGTGATTTTATTTATCTTCTATATATGAAATACTTATTTCTCTTGACTTCCATATTAAGAATAAAATATATATATATAAAATATTTTATTACTTGATTTTACTTGGTCCCTGATTTTTTAGAAATTAAGTCTATTTTACCCAAGTGTGTTATACATCTGAAGTGTTTTAATTGAAAACTTCCATACTTCACTGCCACCACCCTGCTAACTAGTATCTTATTATAATGTAAAAATGATAGAATAAAAAAAAAGTGAAATGAAGAAATAAAGAAATATGTAATAATTGAATTTTATTTAATTTGTAATTACATAACTTGAAATTTCGATTTTTGCATGCGAGGTGGTTAGTTTTGGACTTTCTTATCTCTGATTTTTTATTTTAAATCAGCATTTTATTAGTTGCTTTATTTTATTTTATTTATTTTTTTATTAAATTTTTTTTTTTAATTTTATTCCTTTGACAGAGACAGATCAGAAGTAGGCAGAGAGGAAGGCAGAGAGAGGAGGAAGCAGGCTCCCTGCCAAGCAGAGAGCCCGATGCGGGACTCGATCCAGGACCCTGAGATCATGACCTGAGCCGAAGGCAGAGGCTTTAACCCACTGAGCCACCCAGGCGCCCCAGTTGCTTTATTTTAAAAAGTTGGTCAACTTTTTTGCCCTTAAGTCAGAGCCCTGTATTTTTAAAACTTAGAGGGACAGGGTGTTTGGGTGGCTCAGTCAGTAAGTGCCTGCCTTCTGGTCAAGTCCTGGGGTCCTGGGATCAAGCCCAGTTGGGCTTCCTGCTCAGTTGGGAGCCTGCTTCTCCCTCTCCCATGCTCCCTGCTTTTGTTCCCTCTCTTACTCTGTGTGTGTGTATGTGTCTGTCTTTCTCTCCCCCTCCCTCTCTATCAAAGAAATAAATCTTTAAAAAAGAAAAGAAAAAAAAACAACTTACATGGACCAACTTGTTCTTTTCAAATATAAATGAACAGCTATTTAAAAAATTAGCATATCTTTTTGGTAGCTTTGTAATGATTTAGTGTGGGGGTTTGAGAGTTTTTTTAAATTTGTTTAGGTACTGTTTTTTTGCTGTTCTAGTGCTTTATAAGCTGTTGACCAACTTAGAATTTTGGGGAAAAATTTTTTTAATAGTTTTTTTTTTTTTTTTAGATTTTATTTATTTATTTGACAGAGAGAGATCACAAGTCGGCAGAGAGGTAGACAGAGAGAGAGAAAGGGAAGCAGTCTTCTCTTCTGAGCAGAGAGCCTGATGGAGGGCTCGATCCCAGGACCCTGGGATCATGACCTGAGCTGAAGGCAGAGACTTTAACCCGCTGAGCCCCCCAGGTGCCCCAGAATTTTGGGAAATTCTAAAAAGTAGCTAAACATCAGAACCTCATTTACTCTTTTAATGGAATGCTAGAATTTTTTTCTTTCCTTTTTAAAATTAATCTTTTTGTGTAGTTATGAGAATACTATCTGATTATTATAGAACATTTGTAAGAAACATGGTTAGAATAAGAAAATATTGGTTACCATATCCAGCTAACTAGCAAGGACTACTGTTAAAATTTTGGTTTCTTTGCTTGAATACAGTTTTTGCCTCTGTGGTTTTAAAAAATAAATTCAGAGCATATTATATATAGTTTTGTGTTCTGTTGGTTTACTTACTCTAAATTTTAATATGTCATTTTAGAAATAGAAGTTTCTGTGGGCCGCCTGGGTGGCACAGTTGATTTGGTGTCCCACTCTTGGTGTCTGCTCAGGTCATGATCTCAGGTATATTAGATTGAGCCCCACCACTCAATCCATAATCAGCTCTGAGTCTGCTTGGGATACTCTCTCCCTCTGCCCCTCCCACTCATGCTCACACAGGTGCTCTCGTGCTTGTGCTCTCTCTCTCTCTCTCTCTCTGTCTAAAATAGAAAAGTAGGGGCATCTGGGTGGCTCAGTCAGTTAAGTGGCTTCGGCTCAGATCATGATCCCACAGTCCTGGATCAAGCCCTTCATCAGGCTTCCTGCTCAGTGGAGAGCCTGCTTCTCCCTCTCTCCCTCTGCCTGCCATGCTGCCTACGTGGTGCGCGCTCTCTCTCTGTCAAATAAATAAATAAAATCTTAAGAAAAAATTAAAGAAAAAACAAATCTTTAAAAAACAGTTTCTGTGTCTATAACGTACTTCTTTCTGAGATACCCATTCCTCTACATTTTTTTTTTTTTTTTTTTGGTATGGTTTCCCTCCCTGCCCTCAAGATTAATTCATCTGAAAGCATGAGTGACAGGGAGGGGCAGAGGGAGAAGCAGACCCCCTCTGAGCAGGGAGCGTGATGGGGGCTCAATTCCAGGACCTTGAGTTCATGACCTGAGCCAAAGGCAGATGCTTAACCAGCTGAGCCACCTGGGTGTTCCTGTGATTTCCCATTTTTTACTGTTGAAACTGTACACTAAACTATAGTGAAATTATTTTCAAAAATTTAGTGAACAGTGGCATTGTTTTACATTTCTGCAAATCTCTTTAAAGTCTGATGTTGTAGAAGACAGCAAGTATGTGGTATCTTCTCACATCTATTTCTACATTGAATCTGTGCTATATCTTGTTTTAAGTATAAAACAAAAATCTGCCCTCACATAGACATTTGGTTGTAGAGGAGAGCACTGTTCCAGACAATTATGGATAGTTGTGAGGTTTTTTAACACAGCACCAAAACTTGACAAGCGGCAGTTTCTTAAAATTTGTTAACAGTGTAGAATCTGAAACCATCTAGTGAGGTTTTCATACTTTATTACATTAAGTTTCATTGATCTGTGAGTGAATTTTTTACCTTTATATGTTTGGTAACATTGTGCTTTAGTCAATTAAAAAATGCATATATTTGGAAAATATTGATGAACTTATGAATGAACTTATGAATGTTGACACTTTATTTTAAATGTTGACACTTAAGAAAGCTGTCAAGCTGACAGTAGTGGATACAGTATTCAAAGATGCTAATTTTCACTTGAAAGCTCAAATTTTCTCAGCAACTAATACTATCATTTTTCTTGAAGTGAATTTTTCTTGATTTGTTTTCAAGAAAATGTCAATAGCCAGTTTGTCATTCTTTCAAGTAAAAATGGTATTTCATGAAAAAGTAGTTCAGCTTGCAATCTGTTTCACAAGCACTTTTCCATTTTTCCTTCAGACAACCATTGTACTTGGGTATGAAACAGAGGTGGTTTATTTATGCTTCCCTGCTTATGCATGTTTCTCTGTCGTACAAAATATTAACATATAGTTGAAAGCTTAAACTTAGTAAAATTAATAATAATTTTTACTACTTCATCACAGACATCTATTGTATAATACATAAGTTTACTGGCATTTGTGTCCTTAGTTCTTAGGAGAAAGACTAAATCCTTGGAATTTCCCTAGTATTGGAGTTGTGTTTTCTATTTATGAGCCCTTTGGATTACACTTGAATTTGGGCCAAGACTTGGGTGAAATGACAGAGACTGAGGGAGGGTCACCAGAAAGACCAACCATGTGATTATAGAGTATTGGAGGTTTTAGCCAGCCAACCTCAAGGGAGGAGAGGGATGCTAGAGATTTAGTTCAGTAACATGCAGTTAGGCACCAATAAAAACTGTAGACCCCAAAGCTCAATGCAGCCTACTGGTTGGTGTATTCATCAATGTGCCAGGTAGGAAATGCTACCTGATTCCATAGAGAGTAGGCACAGAATCTCTGTCGGGCCTTCTAGACCTTACCCTCCTTTGTCTCTTCATTTGGTTGGTCCTGATTTGAATCCTTAATATTAAAACTGTGATTGTAAGTATAGAGCTCTCCTAAGGCCCCTCAGAGGGGGCGGTCTTGAGAACTTCCCAGATTTATAGCTATTTGGCCAGAAGTATGGGTGGCATCTGAAGTGACTGGCAGTCTTGGGGGATTATGCCTTTAAACCTGTGGGGTCCAATGCTAATTCCAAGTTAGTATCAGAATTGTATTCACCAGTTGGTGTTGCTACCATAAGTACAGGTGACACTTTTTCTTTATTGTAGGTGTGTGATAGTAAAGAAATACAGTTTGGTTCAACTCCCAGCAGTTTTACCTGTCACCGCTTTTGCACCATTATTGTAAATGCCAACACAGTGAAAAATGCAAAGAATGGTAGTATTATCTTGGAAATCGTTTGGCCTCACAGATCCCTGTTTCTTTCTTTTTCTAATACAGAGTATAAAAAGCCTTGCCTTGTTTTTGACCTGGAGTGAGGGAAGGAGGAGTATTTGACATTTCATCATATTAGCTCTCATCAAATAGAATTATGTTTTTTATATTTATATAATCATTTAGTAGTTATTTGAAGTTGTTTCTAGTCTTTGCGATTGTAAAGAGGTTTTTCATGAATATTTCTGCAAACTGGCACACTTCTCTTACTGAAAAAAGTTTCTATAGGTGGAATTGTAGGTCAAAGTGTCAACATGTTAAAAGACAGTGTCAACATATTTTTTTTTAAAGATTTTATGTATTTATTTTAGAGCATGTGTGTGCATGCACATGTGAGGAGGAAGAGGGAAAGGGAGAGGAGAGAATCCCAAGCAGACCTGGACTTGGGGCTTGATCCCATGACCCTAAGATCGTGACCTGAGCCAAAACTAAGAGTGAGATGCCCAACTGACTGAGCCTCCCAAACACCCCATGTCAACATATTTTTAAAAACTTTTGATGGTCAATGCAAAATTACCCCTACCAAAAAATGGTATTACTTTCCTTAAAGCATTAATTTTTCCGTATCATAAGTTTGAGGATAGGAGTATTATTTAATGTTTGCTAAACTGGTCCTTGGAAGGTGGTGCCATCTTAATTTAATTTACACATCACTGAAGTTTTAAAAATTTATTTGCAAACTTTTTGTTCATGTTTGTCATCTATTTATAACTATGTACATCTTTCATTTATTGAATAAGAATTAAATCTGAGCAATCATGTCATAAAAACTTGCGATCTCTAACAAAGGGTGTGTTAAACTTAAAAGCAATTGAAGACTTTAAATAGCGTCCGTTGAAAACTGTCCTTCAGAGATGCCTGGGTCACTCATTCAGTTTTGAGTGTCAGCCTTTGGCTCTGGTCATGATCTCAGGGTCCTGGGATCAAGTCCCCCATCGGGCTCCTTTCTCAGTGGGGAGCCTGCTTCTCCCTTTGCTTGCCGCTCTCTCGCTTTCTCTCTGGCAAATAAATAAAATCTTTTTTTTTTTTTTTTTTAAGATTTTATTTATTTATTTGACAGAGAGAGAGATCACAAATAGGCAGAGAGACAGACAGAGAGAGAGATGAGGAGAAGCAGGCTCCCTGCTGAGCAGAGAGCCCAATGCGGGACTCGATCCCAGGCCCCTGGGATCATGACCTGAGCCGAAGGCAGAGGCTTAACCCACTGAGCCACCCAGGCGCCCCATAAATAAAATCTTTTAAAAAAAGAAGAAGAAGAAGAAAAACAAAATTGTCCTTTTGGATCTGTTTATTTCTCTTGCTCTTCTACCTATATTTTGTTCCATAATTCATTCTTAAATTGTAGATGTTTACTTGCATAAGCATGAATTCCATCTTTTGTACACATAAGCTCTGGACTTAAAACCAGAAATTTTGCCCCCGTTTCTTAATGTTTGCTTTCACCATTTTTCACCTTCTAGAATAAGTTGATGAAGTTGGGTATTTATTGGAAAATGTGTGTAAGTAAGATGCTTTTCTTTTTTAAAGATTTTGTTTATTTGACAGAGTGTACACAGGGGGAATGGGAGGGAGAGGAACAAGGGGGCTCCTGCTGAGCATAGAGCCCAACATGGGGCTTGATCCCAGAACCCTGGGATTGTGAATCTGAGCTGAAGGCAGACGCTTAATAGACTGAGCCACTCAGACACCCCAAAGATGATTTTCAGTGTAAAGCATAGCATGGGGGACACCTGGGTGGCTCAGTCACTTGGGCATCTGACTCGTGAGTTCAAGCCCTGCATTGGGCTCCATGGAGCCTACTTTTAAAATAAATAAATAAAAGTATAGCATAGATTGATGCTATCGAAAAGCATACTGTAGTTAGATGCTATACTATCATTTCTCTCAAATTGTGGGCATAAATGAAACTTGAAAATGTTATTTAGAAATAGTTTCAATTATTCTTGCCTTGTCAACTCTTTAATCTCACTAATTCAGAAGTGTATTTTACATTTCTATATTTTCTTATAATGTGAAGTATGAGTGATTTTAAAATGTAACAGAAAAGAAGCACAGAATAGCTCACTTGACATTCATCTAAATGGACATGTTCTTAGACTACATACATTTAAACTATTTTGTTTGATTCATGGCAACAAATTTCTTTTATTTATGAAGTATGCATGAATTTGCAACATTCCTGAGTTATCTAAAATTCTATTTGGGGGGGCAAAAGTTACAGAAGTATATCCTTTAAATAATAACTCTTAGTATGGAATTCTAAAAAGAATGTTTACCAAGTTGTCAGGTGAAAAGTGATGCTGAAGTTCTTTTTGAAGCTTTCTTAAATGTTAAGTCAGCTGTCAAAAAGACAGTCTCTGTCATTGTTGCTGATTTTCTCTAACTTCGATGTAGAGTAGTAAACGTTGTCTAATTTTAATATTAGCCCTAGTTTTGTTTTTGCTTGCTGTTAGCATTAGTAAAACTAAATTCTCCCAGACTTGTAGAAGCAGATGGCACCAACTTTATTATTATTATTTTGTTACTTTGAGTCAGAGTGTCTTACTTTAGTTTCTTTTGTGTGTGTGGAAGGGGGTTCTTTATTATTTAAATTCAATTAAGTAACATGCAGTGTATTATTAGTTTCAGAGGTAGAGCTCAGTGATTCGTCAGTTGCATAGAACACCCAGTGCTCATTCCATCAAGTGCCCCCACTTAATGCCTATCCCCCAGGTACCGCACCTACCTCCCTTCCAGCAGCCCAGTTTGTTTCCTATGATTAAGAGTCTCTTATGGTTTGTCTCCCTCTCTGATTTCATCCTGTTTTATTTTTCCGGGGTTTGTTTCTTTTAGTAATTAGCCTCATGCTGTATGTGTTCTTTGATTGCTTGTTGGAGGTGTTCTCTGCCTAGTACAATCTTTTATCCATGATATATGCCACAGAATTAGTGTCACTGTGTGGAATGCTTCATTCTGCTGTTATAATTATGCCCACTTTTGCACACAAACTTGAGCACAGGGGCTGAAATTTGAGGGGAAAGTTGTCAGTTTGAGTCCTCCTCAATCTGTGTGAAGGGGTATTGACTTGGCTGGTGGCAGGCTGTGGCACGCCCACTCGGGCAGGAGGTCCGCAGCTGGACTGTGGATTTAGGACACAGGCATCCTGGACTGTGGATTTAGGACACAGGATGGCATCCTGGGTGACAGGGACATGGCTGGTTTTGCTTTTAACTTTTGTTTTTCTGGGACACTCTACCTCTTCTTCTATTCTAAATGAAAACCTTGCTGGATAGAGTATTTTTGGCTCTAGATTTTTTCCTTTTAGCCTTTGGAATTTATCATGCCACTTTCTTCTGACCTGCAGAGTTTCTGCTGAAAAAGCCACTGATAGCTGTTTGGGGTTTCTCTTGTATGTCACTGCTTTCCTTTCTCTTGCTGCTTTTAAAATTCTGTCTTTATCACTACTTTTGGCCATCTTAATTACTTTGTGTCTTGGTGCAAACCTCTTAGGGTTGGTTTTGTTGGGGGCTCTCTCTGCCTCCTGGATCTGGATTTCTCCTTCCTTCCCCAGATTCAGGAAGTTCTTAGCTATTCTTTCTTCAGACAAATCTGCCCCCTTTCCTCGCTCTTCTCCTTCTGGGATCCCTGTCATGAGACTGTTATGCTTGACGTTGTCGCTGAGTTCCCTGGGTCTATTCTTATTTTGTGTATTTTTTTCCCCCCTCTCATTAGCTTGATTATTTTCCATAACTCTGTCCTGATAGACAGGTGGCTGATCCATTCTTCTACTTCCTCTTGTTTGCTATTTATTCCAGGTGGTCTATTTTTATTTCTGTCCAGTAGCTCTAATTCGTTCTTTGAGGCTGCTGTCTCTTGGTGGAGGGTCTCATGAAGGTTCTGCACTCCTTTCTCAATTCCAGATGCTCTTTATGAATGTTATTTTAAATTCAGTATCAGACATGTTTCTTTCTTTTTTTTTTTTAATTTTTATTTACTTATTTGACAGAGATCACAAGTAGGCAGAGAGGCAGCCAGAGAAGGGGGGGTGACCAGGCTTCCTGCTGAGCAGAGAGCCCAATGTGGGGCTCGATCCCAGGACCCTGGGATCATGACCTGAGCCAAAGGTAGAGGATTAACCCACTGAGCCACTAAGGTGCCCCTCAGACATGTTTCTTATCTCCATTTTGCTTAGGTCTCTTGCTCTGATTGGTTTCTGTTCTTTCATCTGGGACATATTCCTCTGTATCCTCATTCTGTCTGTTGCTGTGTCTATTTCTCTGTGTTAGGAAAGTAAGCCATGTCTCCCACACTTGAAAGTAGTAGCTTTATGACAAAGAGGTCCTGCAGTTCAATGTCCGCTGTTCCCCAGAGCCTGGTACTTCAGGGGTTTCTCCTACGTATGTTGCTCCAGGGGTATTCTACTGTTGTGGTGGAGCTGTGTTGCCTTTAGTCCTGCCTGCGATGGCTCTCTGCCTGTTGTGGGCACAGTCTGGTCCCCGTGGTGTTAGTGGGCCAGTCGGGGGCCGCCTGCCTTGGGTTTGAGTTGAGTCAGACCAATTTTCCACCAGAGATGAAGTAGCCCGGACTGCAGACACTTTCCCTGTATTGTCCCATAAGAAGCTTTTGGTGGTGGGTGGTGCCTGCAGGCAGATTGGCATGTGGTTGTCCTCCACTCTCCCGGGGCAGGACTCTCTCTCGAGTTGTGCTGGCCCTCCTCTGGGATGCTCACAAACTGTCAGGCTTGTGGCAGTGCTTTGATGGATCTTGCCGAGAGCAGTTGGAGATGGTGGATCTGTTTTGCTGTGGTCTCTTGTCTATGTCAGGCAGTGGAAAGTCCCTTTTCCCCCTTACTTTAGTTTCTGTGTGCTTTCTACTTCTATAAGTAGAAGGATTTCCAAAACGGGGAAAAAAAAATAAGAAAATGAAGATTTCTGGAGTTGAATTACAAATAAATCTAGGGCTTACATATTCAGATTTCATCATACAGAATTATGGCTCTGCATAAAATACACATAAACCTTTGCATTTCATCTTATGAAAATAGGATGATATCCATTAGAATGGACCTTTGAGTCATTTAATCCTTTCATTAACTTCTAGCGTTGACTTTTTCAGCAAAAGTTTTCTACTCATCACAAATCTTTATATAAACAGCAAAAAACTCATCACAGAAAATACCTTTATGTAGAAATCGCTCTTGCATCTGTTTTATTTTTTATTGCATTATAGTTATTTCTGGCTATTATTCTGATACTAGGGCATTCTATTTCTGATAATTAAAGACTAGGTAATTCCAGGCCCTCTTGCAGAAAGTTATTGGGGAAGAGGGGCAAAATATGTAAAATATGCATCAAAAGCATCACAGGGCATAAATACAATGGGCAAATTAACGTCCTGAGATCTAAGAGAAGGAGTCCAGAGAAGTAATCTGTCATTTGAAGCCGCTTTTCTCTTATGGGTGCATAGTTCTAGAAAAAACACAGAGAAAGGCTGTAAGAGCTTTCAACAGATTCACAAGGGTTCACAAAGAGGGATACTGGTAGAAAAAACAAACAGCCCCCCCCCCAAAAAAAAAACTACTTCCAACCTCTGGCTTGGGTTGCTGACATAATATAGAGCCTCAGCTTTTCCTGTAAGCACAATAAAAAGTAATCAGGAACATTAGGAGACAAGGCCATATCACGGAAAATGAAAAGACAGTAGAGGTGAACCTACAAGGGATCTAATAATAGGATTATTAGATATAGATTTTAAGGAACTGCATTTTAACTGCAGGTTGGGCATAGCTGAAGAAGAGTATAAGTGAATTGGAAGAAATAAGAAAAAGTCCAGACTGAATCATAGAAAGGTGGAAAACCAGAAAAGAATGTAAGATGTCTGTGATACTGACAAAAAGCCCCATGTGTTTAATGTTCCAGGAGGAGGAGGAGAGAAATGAGACAGAAGAGGTACAATTGAGAATTTTCTAAAATGGCAAAAAGAACACATTAGCCTACAAATTCAAGAACATTTACAAACCACATGCAGGATACCTTAGGAAACCATTAAAAGACATGTACAGAAATCATAGTCAAAATTTGTAGCAATCAAATGTCCATCAACAGTAGGACTGATAAATAGTTTTAGCCACACGGTGGAATATTACTGCACGTAATTTGACTGAACCTTACAGACAAGATGTTGAGTTAAGGGAATCAGCCACAAAATTGTACATACTGTATGATTTTCAGTGTATGTGAATTTCAAAATAAGAGAAAACTAATCTTTGAAGTTCGAATAGGGATGGCTTACAAGAAAAGAAGGAAATTTTTTTTTTTTTTAAGATTTTTAAAATTTATTTACTTGACAGAGATCACAAGTAGGCAGAGAGGCAGACAGAGAGAGAGAGAGGAGGAAGCAGGCTCCCGGCGGAGCAGAGAGCCCGATGCGGGACTCAATCCCATGACACTGGGATCATGACCTGAGCCGAAGGCAGAGACCTTAACCCACTGAGCCACCCAGGCGCCCCGAAAAGAAGGAAATTATTGAGAAAAGACAAGGCTTCTGGGATATTGGACTTTTTCTGTTTGTTGATGTGGATGGTGGTCAGGTAGATATATTCACTGTAAAAAGTTTAATTGAGCCATGTGCCTGGGTGGCTCTTTTGTTGAGCATCCAACTCTTCATATGGGTTCAGGTTAGGATCTCAGTCGAGATTGAGCCCTGTGTCAGGCTCTGCGTTGGGTGTGGAGCCTGCTTCACATTCTCTCTTTTCCTTTCCCCCTTTCTCTCTCTCTCTCAAAGAAAAAAAAAAAAAAAAAAAAAGACTTTAAAAAATTTAATTGAGCTCCACACATAAAGATTTATAAACCTTTATGTGTACATTATTCTTTAACAGTCCAAAAAAAAAAAAAAAAAAACCCGCCAAAAGTGGGTTTGGTGTCTCTTTATGTGAGACACCAAAAGAACTTTTCAGATTAGCAGACCAACACTATAGTAGAAATGCTGAAATATCTTTAAGCAGAAGAGTTTAGATGCGAGAACAAATGAATAACGTCTAAAAGTCAGTAGGGTATCTAGTATTTATTAAGCTTTGGATAAATCATGTAACTTCTAGGACTCAGTTTTCCTTGTATACAACCAGGATTTGGACTAAGTAACCTACTAGGGCCCTTCTCTTAAAACATTCTTAGGATAGGACATGGAAGAATTTGATTAAAAGGTTAAGTTTAAGCTGGAGATAAAAATACCAAAAATAAAATGAAATTTTAAAATTGATGAAATAAGAAAATTTGAAATTTAGAGAAATAAAACAGTTGTGCTATTAACAAAGGAAACATTTGTTTTATTTATATAGCCACCAGAGCTACTATGAAAAAGAAATTTCAGAATCTTGGGGCACCTGGCTGGCTTAGTTTGAAGAGCATTTGACTCTTAATCTCAGGGTTGTGAATTCAAACCCCATGTTAGATGTAGATATTTAAAAAGAAAATATTTAAAAAATTTTTCAGGGGGCGTCTGGGTGGCTCAGTTGTTAAGCATCTGCCTTCGACTAAGGTCATGATCCCAGAGTCTTGCGATCAAGCCCCACATCAGGCTCCCTGCTCAGCGGGAAGCCTGCTTCTCCCTCTCCCACTCCTCCTGCTTGTGTTCCCTCTCTCTCTGTGTCTTCTATCAAATAAATAAAGTCTAAACATTTTTTTTCAGAATCTAATTATTGTCCTAAGCAGCTGTCTCACATTCCATAATTATATATATGTATAAATATGCTATCTTTATGGATATGTCCACAAAATTCAAAAGCCCAGTATTTTTTGCTCAGAGTTTTTATTTCTCCCATATTTTTAAAAGATTTATTTGTTTGTTTTTATATTTTTTAAAGATTATTTATTTATTTATTTGACAGAGAGAGAGAACACAAACAGGGGGAGTGACAGGCATAAGGAGAGGGAGAAGCAGGCTTTCTGTTGAGTGGGGAACCCTCTGTGGGGCTTGATCCCGGGACCCTGGGATCATGACCTGAGCTGAAGGCAGCCGTTTAACTGATGAGCCACCCAGGGGCACCTATTTATTTATTTTTAGAGAGAAAGGATGTGCACATGGGGGAAGGGGCAGAGAGGTTTTTTTTTTTCTTTTAGATTTTATTTATTTGAGGGGCGCCTGGGTGGCTCAGTGGGTTAAGCAGCTGCCTTCGGCTCGGGTCATGATCCCAGAGTCCTGGGATCAAGCCCCGCATCGGGCTCTCTGCTCAGCGGGGAGCCTGCTTCCTCCTCTCTCTCTGCCTGCCTCTCTGCCTGCTTGTCATCTCTCTCTCTGTCAAATAAGTAAATAAAATTAAATTTAAAAAAAAGATTTTATTTATTTGAGAGAGAGAGAGTGGTACAGAAAGAGAGCAAGAGTAGGGGGAGGGGCAGAGGGAGAAGCAGACTCCCCACTGAGAAGGATCATGACCTGAGCCAGGGCAGCTAGTTAACCATCTGAGTCAGCCAGGCACCCCTATTTCTCCCATTTTAATGCTAATGACAAATCTTGTAATTGTTGCTATTTTTTAATCCTTGTTTTTATTCAATCTATTGTGGCATCTGGATGATACATAAAAAAGTGGTCCCAGAGTACAACCTATGTTTGTTCTATAGATGAATCTGTAATTTTATTTTCTTTAGAGCGGTTCAGAAGTAGGAAAATTTATCAGTAATGAAACTTAGCCCTAGGTGATTAAAAAAACTTTCTTTTTTTAAAATTTAAAAAAAATTTTTTTATTTATTTGACGAACAGAGATCACAAGTAGGCAGAGAGGCAGACAGAGAGAGAGTGGGGAGCAGGCTCCCCGCTGAGCAGACAACCCAATGCGGGGCTCCATCCCAGGACCCTGGGATCATGACCTGAGCCGAAGGCAGAGGCTTTAACCCACTGAGCCACCCAGTGCCCCCCAAAAAACTTTTATTATACTACATTCCATATTTGCCAGCTTGTCATTCTGTAGAATGAAAGAATTGTATTTGTTATCTGTTTCATTTTTGCTTGTTAGATGGCGGTATCTTGGGTGCCTGGGTGGCTCAGTCGGTGAAGCATCTGCCTTTGGGGGGTGCCTGGGTGGCTCAGTGGATTAAAGCCTCTGCCTTCTGCTCAGGTCATGATCCCAGGGTTGTGGGATGGAGCCCCGAATCAGGCTCTCTGCTCAGTGGGGGTCCTGCTTCCTCCTTTCTATCTGCCTGCCTCTCGGCCTACTTGTGATCTTTGTCTGTCAAATAAATTTAAGTAAAATCTTTTTTAAAAAAGGCATCTTCCTTTGGCTCAGGTCATGATCCCAGGATCCTGAGATCAAGTCCTGCATCAGGCTCCCTCCTCAGCAGGGAGTCTGCTTCTCCCTCTGTCCCCCCGCTACCCCCTCTACCACTGGTGCACGCACGCATTCTCTCTTGTCTCTCTCTTGTAAAAATAAATAAATTTTTTTTTTTTAAGATTTTGTTTATTTATTTGACAGAGAGAAATCACAAGTAGATGGAGAGGCAGGCAGAGAGAGAGAGAGGGAAGCAGGCTCCCTGCTGAGCAGAGAGCCCAATGCGGGACTCGATCCCAGGACCCTGAGATCATGACCTGAGCTGAAGGCAGCGGCTTAACCCACTGAGCCACCCAGGCACCCAAAAATAAATAAATTTTTTTAAAAAGATAAAGGTATCTTGAAATAGTACAAAGAAAATGAGAAGCAGTAGGTAGGAATTTAGGAATGAAAATATAGTTCTCCATATTAATACTGTGAGAGGCCTTTGGGGGCAGTAGATCTCTCACTAATGACAAAAGCTTCCCCCCCCCTTTTTTTTTAAGATTTATTTTTTATTTTAGAGAGAGAGTGCCTGATGGAGGGTGGGTGGGGGCTGGAGGAGAGGAAGAGGCTGAGAACTTCCAAGCAAAGTCCTGGCAGAGCTCAGAGCCTGACCTGGGGCTAGATTCTACCATGAGATCACGACCTGAGCTGAAATCAAGAGTTGGATGCTCCACCAACTGAACCACCGAGGCCCTCCTAAAAAAACTGTTTTTGAAGATAGTGATAGAATAATTCATTACTCTGGGGCCTCAAAGCTTCACCATCATGTAGGAGTTAGAAATGGAGAACTTTACACCCCTTCCTAGACCTGTTGATTTTGAATGGATTTATATTTATATAGATGTGTGTGTATGAATGTACATGTATATACATGTGTGTGTATAAATGCATATTATATATATGATTTTATTTCTGAGTAATCTCTACATCCATCATGGGGCTCAAGTTCACAAACCCGAGATCAAAAGTCACATGCTCTACCAACTGATACAGTCAGGCAACCCTAGAATCTGTTTAAAAAAGATTCCCGAGTGATCTCATGAATGTTAAAGTTTGAGAAACACTGTTACCTTTACATAATACTGTACTATTTTGAAGCTAACAATAATATATGATGGAGTCCCTGTCGTGAAGTTAGGAAAACTGAGTCTTCCCAGATTAACCTATCACCTGTATTAATGATTATGGAATAATATTTAGAAGGCTGAGAAGGGAGTGTAGAAATAGTTGCTTTAAAAAGTGTTTGGAGGGGCGCCTGGGTGGCTCAGTGGATTAAGCTGCTGCCTTCGGCTCAGGTCATGATCTCAGTGTCCTGGGATCGAGCCCCGCATCAGGCTCTTTGCTCAGCGGGAGCCTGCTTCTCTCTCTCTCTTTGCCTGACTCTCCGCCTACTTGTGATTTCTCTCTCTGTCAAATAAATAAATAAAATCTTAAAAATAAAAAATAAAAAATAAAAATAAAAAAATAAAATAAAAAGTGTTTGGAGTGGGGAGTGCCTGGATGGCTTAGTTGGTTAAACTTGTGCCTTCAGCTTAGGTAATGATCCTGTGGTCCTGAAATTGAGCCCTGCATCAGGCTCCCTGCTCATCAGGAAGCCTGCTTTTCCCTCTCCCACTCCCCCTGCCTGTGTTCCCTCTCCTGCTGTCTCTCTCTCTGTTAAATAAATAAAATACTAAAAAAAAGAGAGAGAGAGGGAGAGATGCATTTTGAACTTGGGGTCTCTGACTTAAGTGATGATTACCGCATTACCTGATTCAAGAGTCAACACATACTAAATTTTCACAATAGAGTATCGTTCACTGTGAATACAAAGTGGAGGGGTACCTCTGTGGCTCAGACGGTTAAGCAACCAACTCTTGATTTTGGCTCAGGTCATGATGTCAGGATCATGAGATTGAGTGTCCCACATCCATCCCCACCTCCATCAGGCTCCTTGCTGGGCTTGGAGCCTGCTTAAGATTCTTCCTCACCAAAAAAAAAAAACCCAAAGCGAAGCATTCCCCTGGGATTGTACAACAGTGCTGCCTGGCTTTAACCACTTGTTTATAGGGCTTCGTCATTACTCTGTTAAACTTACGCAAAATGAAAATTGAACATATTTTTCTGATGCGAATTTTGACTTGTTTCATGACTTTTTCTTGTGTGTTTTGTTTTCAAGATTCTTGGATCTCCCAGTCAGCATCATTTCCCCGTAATCAGAAACAGCCAGGTGTGGATTCTTTAGCACCAGTGGCCTCCCTTCCTAAACAGATTTTCCAGTCTTCAGTCCAACAGCAACTTACAAAACCAGCTAAAATCACTTGTGCATACTGCAGAAAACCTTTACAGAAGGGACAGACAGCTTATCAACGAAAAGGATCAGTTCACCTCTTTTGTTCTATCACCTGCCTTTCTTCCTTCTCTCGTAAGCGCACTCCAAAGAAACGCAATGTTATAAGTAAAAAGTAAGCTTTACTTTTCAACATGGCTTCATATAGTTGAATTCTGGCAGTATAGATGTATGTTGAATGTAATTGGAGAGCTGCACAGATTCATGGATACAGTTGTTGCAAAGGTATCTTTGGGTTTTTTGAGCTTGAGTTATCCTAAGGTGTATCAGAGCTGTGGGTTCATTTGTACTGTCTTATTCTTGGCAGGAAATGGAATGTAGATATAGAAATAACTTGACCCTCTCCCTGCCACTGTCTTTGCTTCATCCCTTCCCCATCTTTTACCTTAGTTCTACGAAGTTGTTGCCACCCTTTTTGAATGCTTCAAAAAGTCATAATAACCTGTGATAAGGTTCTTTGTTACAAAATGTTTTTACCTCCAAATCATCTTTTGCCATATTAATTAGGAATGCTTGACAATGAAACCAAAAAAGTATGTTTTGTTAGATCCATAAATTATAGTTGATTCCTAGGATTAAATCATGAAAAAACAAAAAATGTTGCTTATTGTTCATATATTTGACTTTTATTAAAGTGCAGTATTCTTAGGCTATGTCTGTATCTTTGGTTTCAGAGATGTACCTACAAAAAAGGCTACTACTGTTTCTCAAGTTGAGTCAAGAGACTCCTCCCAAGAATTTTGTAGTACGTCTTTGCCTCCCTATGAAGACAACCAGAATCTTAGAAAAAGAATTAATAAATCAAGATGTATAATCTGTAGTAAACTAACAGAGGTCTGGATTTTTATATCTTATTTCAGTTATTATCTAGGTTAACAGGGATAATTTTAACTTTTCAGTGTTTTTATATGCTCTGCCATCTACTAATAATGCCATGGATGTTAAGGGGAAGGATAAGGATATGTTAGAACTAAATCTCTTAGGAACAGATACCCCATTTGCATGCTATGGAAAGTACACTGCTGTTTCCATGAAATTGAATATGCTCTCAAACAAAACAATAGTTCTGTGGTGAATTTTGTCCTTACTAGTCACTCTAAATAATAAAGTATAGGTTCAGGATGTGAAAGATGCAACCAATGCTGGTACAAGAACATGTAGAACAAGTGGAGTGTAGGTGTGTTGATACCCTCACATTTCTTAAGTGGTATTGCCATCTTTCCAGTTGCTAAAAGAAGAAACATTCATACAGGCAGTCTTCACTTAACACAGTCCTTGGTGACTGAATTTGGTGTTTCCCAGAGCCTTGCAAATTGAGGACACGATTTTATCTTAGTTACCACAGAACTGAGCAAAGCAAGAACCACCTTGCTTGTGTATATACAGATACCATCCTGAATATGGTAATATTATTTCTTTAGCCCCTCTCATAAATTTTCTAGGGCAATGAAGTTTAATACCAGAAATTCCTAATCCATTTCTTTGAAGAAGGTCTTATCAGAGTCTTCTAAGCTAGTTCATTTCTTCCGGTTCTTAAGTGTTTATGGAGAAGTTATTACTGATTTTATAAGGGTTTTTTGTTCTATGAATCTTTTTCTTTTGTAAAATCAGTTTTATAAAGAAATCAGAGATAAAAAATGGAAGAGTGACAAAATGTGCTTTTTAGTCTTTCTCTGAATATTTCTTCCGCTGAGAAATTACTAGAGGTTGTTTTTTTGTTTTGGGTTTTATTTGGAGTGGTGGGGGGGAGTTGTATTTTTGTCTCATTGCTTACTGTGTTAATCTGATTCATTTATTTAATAAATTCTGGCTTTTCTTTTAGATTCGCCATGAAGTCAGCGTTAATAATGTAATACATAAACTGTGCAGTAACCAGTGCTTTAATAAGTACAGGTTAGCCAATGGTCTGATAATGAATTGCTGTGAACAGTGTGGAGAGTACTTGCCCAGTAAAAGTGCTGGAAACAATGTCCTGATGATTGAAGGTCAGCAGACAAGATTTTGCTGCCAAGGTTGTATCAATGAATATAAACAGGTAATTCTTTTCAGTGCATTTTAAATGATCAAGTATATAATATCTTCTTCCTCTTAGCTTACATCAACCAATTTATCTTAGAATCTCATTTAGTTCCATTTTGTCGATCTGTCATTCAGCTCTCATCTCAAATGAGTTTTGAAATCTATTGGTTATTCTAAGCTAGTTTTCCTTCTCTTCTTAGAGAATAGGTATTAACTTTTCTTCTTTCTCTCTCTTTCTTTCTTTCTTTCTTTTTCTTTTTCTTTTGGTATTAACTTTTCCTAAAGGTTTGGTAGAATTCACTTATGAAGCCAGTCCTGGACTTTTGTTGAGAGTTTTTTGAATATTTTTTTTTTTTTTTTTTTTCCCCAAAACTGCCTTTTTTTTTTTTTTTTTTTTTTTTAATTTATTTTTTTATTTATTTCCAGCATAACAGTATTCATTATTTTTGCACCACACCCCCGTGCTCCATGCAATCCGTGCCCTCTATAATACCCACCACCTGGTACCCCAACCTCCCACCCCCCGTCCCTTCAAAACCCTCAGATTGTTTTTCAGAGTCCATAGTCTCTCATGGTTCACCTCCCCTTCCAATTTCCCCCAACTCCCTTCTCCACTCTAAGTCCCCATGTCCTCCATGCTATTTGTTATGCTCCACAAATAAGTGAAACCATATGATAATTGACTCTCTCTGCTTGACTTATTTCACTCAGCATAATCTCTTCCAGTCCCGTCCATGTTGCTACAAAAGTTGGGTATTCATCCTTTCTGATGGAGGCATAATACTCTATCCCCAGGGGTACAGGTCTGTGAATCACCAGGTTTACACACTTCACAGCACTCACCAAAGCACATACCCTCCCCAATGTCCATAATCCCACCCCCTTCTCCCAAACCCCCTCCCCCCAGCAACCCTCAGTTTGTTTTGTGAGATTAAAAGTCACTTATGGTTTGTCTCCCTCCCAATCCCATCTTGTTTCATTGATTCTTCTCCTACCCACTTAAGCCCCCATGTTGCATCACCACTTCCTCATATCAAGGAGATCATATGATAGTTGTCTTTCTCTGCTTGACTTATTTCGCTAAGCATGATACGCTCTAGTTCCATCCATGTTGTCGCAAATGGCAAGATTTCATTTCTTTTGATGGCTGCATAGTATTCCACTGTGTATATATACCACATCTTCTTGATCCATTCATCTGTTGATGGACATCTAGGTTCTTTCCATAGTTTGGCTATTGTGGACATTGCTGCTATAAACATTCGGGTGCATGTGCCCCTTTGGATCACTACGTTTGTATCCTTAGGGTAAATACCCAATAGTGCAATTGCTGGGTCATAGGGCAGTTCTATTTTCAACATTTTGAGGAACCTCCATGCTGTTTTCCAGAGTGGCTGCACCAGCTTGCATTCCCACCAACAGTGTAGGAGGGTTCCCCTTTCTCCGCATCCTCGCCAGCATCTGTCATTTCCTGACTTGTTTATTTTAGCCATTCTGACTGGTGTGAGGTGATATCTCATTGTGGTTTTGATTTGTATTTCCCTGATGCCGAGTGATATGGAGCACTTTTTCATGTGTCTGTTGGCCATCTGGATGTCTTCTTTGCAGAAATGTCTGTTCATGTCCTCTGCCCATTTCTTGATTGGATTCTTTGTTCTTTGGGTGTTGAGTTTGCTAAGTTCTTTATAGATTCTGGACACTAGTCCTTTATCTGATATGTCGTTTGCAAATATCTTCTCCCATTCTGTCAGTTGTCTTTTGATTTTGTTAACTGTTTCCTTTGCTGTGCAAAAGCTTTTGATCTTGATGAAATCCCAATAGTTCATTTTTGCCCTTGCTTCCCTTGCCTTTGGCGTTGTTCCTAGGAAGATGTTGCTGCGGTTGAGGTCAAAGAGGTTGCTGCCTGTGTTCTCCTCAAGGATTTTGATGGATTCCTTTCGCACATTGAGGTCCTTCATCCATTTTGAGTCTATTTTTGTGTGTGGTGTAAGGAAATGGTCCAATTTCATTTTTCTGCATGTGGCTGTCCAATTTTCCCAGCACCATTTATTGAAGAGGCTGTCTTTTTGCCATTGGACATTCTTTCCTGCTTTGTCGAAGATTAGTTGACCATAGAGTTGAGGGTCTATTTCTGGGCTCTCTATTCTGTTCCATTGATCTATGTGTCTGTTTTTGTGCCAGTACCATGCTGTCTTGATGACGACAGCTTTGTAATAGAGCTTGAAGTCCGGAATTGTGATGCCACCAACGTTGGCTTTCTTTTTCAATATCCCTTTGGCTATTCGAGGTCTTTTCTGGTTCCATACAAATTTTAGCATTATTTGTTCCATTTCTTTGAAAAAGATGGATGGTACTTTGATAGGAATTGCATTAAATGTGTAGATTGCTTTAGGTAGCATAGACATTTTCACAATATTTATTCTTCCAATCCAGGAGCATGGAACATTTTTCCATTTCTTTGTGTCTTCCTCAATTTCTTTCATGAGTACTTTATAGTTTTCTGAGTATAGATTCTGTGTCTCTTTGGTTAGGTTTATTCCTAGGTATCTTATGGTTTTGGGTGCAATTGTAAATGGGATTGACTCCTTAATTTCTCTTTCTTCTGTCTTGCTGTTGGTGTAGAGAAATGCAACTGATTTCTGTGCATTGATTTTATATCCTGACACTTTACTGAATTCCTGTATAAGTTCTAGCAGTTTTGGAGTGGAGTCTTTTGGGTTTTCCACATATAGTATCATATCATCTGCGAAGAGTGATAATTTGACTTCTTCTTTGCCGATTTGGATGCCTTTAATTTCCTTTTGTTGTCTGATTGCTGAGGCTAGGACCTCTAGTACTATGTTGAATAGCAGTGGTGATAATGGACATCCCTGCCGTGTTCCTGACCTTAGCGGAAAAGCTTTCAGTTTTTCTCCATTGAGAATGATATTTGCGGTGGGTTTTTCATAGATGGATTTGATGATATTGAGGTATGTGCCCTCTATCCCTACACTTTGAAGAGTTTTGATCAGGAAGGGATGCTGTACTTTGTCAAATGCTTTTTCAGCATCTATTGAGAGTATCATATGGTTCTTGTTCTTTCTTTTATTGATGTGTTGTATCACATTGACTGATTTGCGGATGTTGAACCAACCTTGTAGCCCTGGAATAAATCCCACTTGGTCGTGGTGAATAATCTTTTTAATGTACTGTTGAATCCTATTGGCTAGTATTTTGTTGAGTATTTTTGCATCTGTGTTCATCAAGGATATCGGTCTGTAGCTCTCTTTTTTGGTGGGATCCTTGTCTGGTTTTAGGATCAAGGTGATGCTGGCCTCATAAAATGAGTTTGGAAGTTTTCCTTCCATTTCTATTTTTTGGAACAGTTTCAGGAGAATAGGAATTAGTTCTTCTTTAAATGTTTGGTAGAATTCCCCCGGGAAGCCGTCTGGCCCTGGGCTTTTGTTTGTTTGGAGATTTTTAATGACTGTTTCAATCTCCTTACTGGTTATGGGTCTGTTCAGGCTTTCTATTTCTTCCTGGTTCAGTTGTGGTAGTTTATATGTTTCTAGGAATGCATCCATTTCTTCCAGATTGTCAAATTTATTGGCGTAGAGTTGCTCATAGTATGTTCTTATAATAGTTTGTATTTCTTTGGTGTTAGTTGTGATCTCTCCTCTTTCATTCATGATTTTATTTATTTGGGTCCTTTCTCTTTTCTTTTTGATAAGTCGGGCCAGGGGTTTATCAATTTTATTAATTCTTTCAAAGAACCAGCTCCTAGTTTCGTTGATTTGTTCTATTGTTTTTTTGGTTTCTATTTCATTGATTTCTGCTCTGATCTTTATGATTTCTCTTCTCCTGCTGGGCTTAGGGTTTCTTTCTTGTTCTTTCTCCAGCTCCTTTAGGTGTAGGGTTAGGTTGTGTACCTGAGACCTTTCTTGTTTCTTGAGAAAGGCTTGTACCGCTATATATTTTCCTCTCAGGACTGCCTTTGTTGTGTCCCACAGATTTTGAACCGTTGTATTTTCATTATCATTTGTTTCCATGATTTTTTTCAATTCTTCTTTAATTTCCCGGTTGACCCATTCATTCTTTAGAAGGATGCTGTTTAGTCTCCATGTATTTGGGTTCTTTCCAAACTTCCTTTTGTGGTTGAGTTCTAGCTTTAGAGCATTGTGGTCTGAAAATATGCAGGGAATGATCCCAATCTTTTGATACCGGTTGAGTCCTGATTTAGGACCGAGGATGTGATCTATTCTGGAGAATGTTCCATGTGCACTAGAGAAGAATGTGTATTCTGTTGCTTTGGGATGAAATATTCTGAATATATCTGTGATGTCCATCTGGTCCAGTGTGTCGTTTAAGGCCTTTATTTCCTTGCTGATCTTTTGCTTGGATGATCTGTCCATTTCAGTGAGGGGAGTGTTAAAGTCCCCTACTATTATTGTATTATTGTTGATGTGTTTCTTTGATTTTGTTATTAATTGGTTTATATAGTTGGCTGCTCCCACGTTGGGGGCATAGATATTTAAAATTGTTAAATCTTCTTGTTGGACAGACCCTTTGAATATGATATAGTGTCCTTCCTCATCTCTTATTATAGTCTTTGGCTTAAAATCTAATTGGTCTGATATAAGGATTGCCACTCCTGCTTTCTTCTGATGTCCATTAGCATGGTAAATTCTTTTCCACCCCCTCACTTTAAATCTGGAGGTGTCTTCGGGCTTAAAATGAGTTTCTTGGAGGCAACATATAGATGGGTTTTGTTTTTTTATCCATTCTGATACCCTGTGTCTTTTGACAGCGGCATTTAGCCCATTAACATTCAGGGTAACTATTGAGAGATATGAATTTAGTGCCATTGTATTGCCTGTAAGTTGACTGTTACTGTATATGGTCTCTGTTCTTTTCTGATCTACCACTTGTAGGCTCTCTCTTTGCTTAGAGGACCCCTTTCAATATTTCCTGTAGAGCTGGTTTGGTATTTGCAAATTCTTTCAGTTTTTGTTTGTCCTGGAAGCTTTTAATCTCTCCTTCTATTTTCAATGATAGCCTAGCTGGATATAGTATTCTTGGCTGCATGTTTTTCTCGTTTAGTGCTCTGAAAATATCATGCCAGCTCTTTCTGGCCTGCCAGGTCTCTGTGGATAAGTCAGCTGCCAATCTAATATTTTTACCATTGTATGTTACAGACTTCTTTTCCCGGGCTGCTTTCAGGATTTTCTCTTTGTCACTGAGACTTGTAAATTTTACTATTAGGTGACGGGGTGTGGGCCTATTCCTATTGATTTTGAGGGGCGTTCTCTGAACCTCCTGAATTTTGATGCTCGTTCCCTTTGCCATATTGGGGAAATTCTCCCCAATAATTCTCTCCAGTATACCTTCTGCTCCCCTCTCTCTTTCTTCTTCTTCTGGAATCCCAATTATTCTAATGTTGTTTCGTCTTATGGTGTCACTTATCTCTCGAATTCTCCCCTCGTGGTCCAGTAGCTGTTTGTCCCTCTTTTGCTCAGCTTCTTTATTCTCTGTCATTTGGTCTTCTATATCACTAATTCTTTCTTCTGCCTCATTTATCCTAGCAGTGAGAGCCTCCATTTTTGATTGCACTTCATTAATAGCTTTTTTTATTTCAGCTTGGTTAGATTTTAGTTCTTTTATTTCTCCAGAAAGGGCTTTTATATCTCTCGAGAGGGTTTCTCTAATATCTTCCATGCCTTTTTTGAGCCCGGCTAGAACCTTGAGAATTGTCATTCTGAACTCTAGATCTGACATATTACCAATGTCTGTATTGATTAGGTCCCTAGCCTTCGGTACTGCCTCTTGTTCTTTTTTTTGTGTTGAATTTTTCCGTCTTGTCATTTTGTCCAGATAAGAGTATATGAAGGGGCAAGTAAAATACTAAAAGGGTGGCAACAACCCCAGGAAAAAATGCTTTAACCAAATTAGAAGAGATCCAAAATCGTGAGGGGGGAGAAAGGGGATAAAAAGAGGTTCAAAAAGGAAGAAAGAAAAAAAAGAAAAAAGAAAAAAAAAAAAAAAGAAAAAAGAAAAGAATTATAAAAAAAAAAAGGAAAACACCTAAGAAAAATGTAAAAAAGAAAAAATATATATATTAGATAAACTAGTAAAAAATCGTTAAAAAAGAAAAAGGTGTAACAGTTAAAAAAAAAAAATTTTACCCGAAGGCAAGAAAAAAAAAAAAAAAACAAAAAATGAAAAAGAAAAAAATTAAATTAACTGCAAGACTAAAAAAAAATTACAGGGAAAAAGCCATGAGTTCCGTGCTTGGCTTTCTCCTCCTCTGGAATTCTGCTGCTCTCCTTGGTATTGAAACCGCACTCCTTGGTAGGTGAACTTGGTGTCGGCTGGATTTCTTGTTGATCTTCTGGGGGAGGGGCCTGTTGTAGTGATTCTCAAGTGTCTTTGCCCCAGGCGGAATTACACCGCCCTTACCCGGGGCCGGGGTGAGTAATCCACTCGGGTTTGCTTTCAGGAGCTTTTGTTCCCTGAGCGCTTTCCGTAGAGTTCCGGAGGACGGGAATACAAATGGCGGCCTCCTGGTCTCCGGCCTGGAGGAGCCGAGAGCCCAGGGCCGCACTCCTCAGTGCGCCCTCAGAGAACAGCGCCCAGTTACTCCCGTCTGCCTGACCTCCGGCCGCGCTCCGAGCTCTCCGAGCCTGCGACCAGTTCAAGGTAATACCGAGCTGTGAGCTTACTGTCGGCTCTGTCTCTGTAGCCAGCTTTCCCGTTCCAATACCCGCAAGGTCTGCGACACTCAGACACCCCTGCTCCTTCTGAGACCCTGCGGGACCTGAGGCCACGCTGAACCCGCGTGGGCTTCGCCCCGGTTTAGCCTCTGGAGTGATGTCCCTCAGCGGAACAGACTTTTAAAAGTCCTGATTTTGTGCACCATTGCTCCGCCGCTTGCCGGGAGCCGGCCCCTCCCCCCGGGGTCTATCTTCCCGTCGCTCTGGATTCACTTCTCCGCCGGTCCTACCTTTCAGAAAGTGGTTGTTTTTCTGTTTCCAGAATTGCTGTTCTTCTTCTCTTCGATCTGCCGATGGATTTTCAGGTGTTTGCAATCTTTAGATAAGCTATCTAGCTGATCTCCGGCTAGCTGAAGCAGTCTCAGCCTGCTACTTCTCCGCCATCTTGAGTTTTTTGAATATTGATTGAGTTTTGGAAGATTATATTTTTCTAGGAATTTACCCATTTCTTCTAGGTTGTCTGTATGTTGGCATATAATTTTTTGTAATTTTTCTTAAAATCTTTTGTGTTTCTGTAGTGTCATTATTCTCCATTTCTGATTTTGAGTTTTCTTTTTTTCTTGATGAGTGGCTAATGCTTTATCAATTATTCTGTTTTATCTTTTCAAGTGGTCTTTTATATGTTTAATCTCTGAATTTATTTTTACTCTTATTTTCTTCATTTTACTGGCTTTGGACTTGCTTTGTTCTTTTTTCTAGCTCTTAAGTTTATGGTAGATTGTTCGAGATTTGTTTTGCTTTTTTAAAGTAGGCCTGTGTTGCTATAAACTTTTCCTCTTCCCTAAGATTTTGGATCTTCATTTATCATTTTCATTTATCTCCATTTTCATTTATCTCCATATTTATTTTTATTTTCTCTTCACATCTTCATTGACCCATTCATTGATTGTTTAGTAGAATGTTTTTTAACCTCCATCTATTTTGTTTTTTCCCATTTTTTTTTTATAATTAACTTGTAGTTTCATACTCTTGTTCTCAGGAAAGGTGCTTGATATGATTTCAGTCTTAAATTTATTGAGACTTATTTTGTGGCCTAACATGTGATCTGTCCAAGCGAGTGTTTTCTTGTGTTCTTAAAAAGAATGTATTCTGCTGATTTGGGATGGAATGTTCTGTATATGCCTGTTTTACCCATCCAGTCTAATGTGTTATTCAAAGCCATAGTTTTCTTGTTGATTTGTAGTCCAGATGATTTATCCATTGATGCAAGTGAGGTGTTAATGTCCCCTCTATTAACTCTATTACCGTCAATTTCTCTTTTATTTCTGTTAACACTTATTTTGTGTATTTATGTATCCTGTGTTTGGTGCATAGATATTTACAATTGTATGTCCTTTCTTGCTGTCCTCCCTTATGGTTTGATGGATTTCTTTAATGTTATGCTTGAATTCCTTTCTCTTTATTTTTGTATATGACAAGTTTTTGATTTGTGGTTACCATTCAGTTCATATTTAACATCTTACATAACAGTCTTAGTATAGCAGTCCCTGTTAAGTTGATGGAGTTGATGGTTGCATTATTTCATATACATTCTGAAGGCACTACATTTTTACTTCCTTTCCACAGTTTATGTATATGATGCCATATTTTACTTACACCCTTTTATTTTGCATATTCCTGGACTAATTTTTGTAGATGCAATAGATTTTACTACTCCATACTGACTTTATAAGTGATTAATCTACTACCTTTGCTATATATTAGCTTAACACGTGTGAATTTTTTTCTTTTTGTAATTTTCTGCGACTTACAACCTTTTCTTTCCAGTTAAAGAATTCCCTTTGGGGTGCCTGGGTGGCTTAGTGGGTTGGGGCTTCTGCCTTTGGCTCGGGTCATGATCCCAGGGTCCTGGGATAGAGCCCCACATGGGCTCTCTGCTCAGCAGAGAGCCTGCTTCCTCCTCTCTCTCTGCCTGCCTGTCTGTCTACTTGTGATCCCTGTCAAATAAATAAACAAAATCTTTAAAAAAAAAAAAAAAAAAAAAAAGAATTCCCTTTAACATTTCTTGTGGGGCTCCTGGGTGGATTAGTCAGTTAAGTGTCTGACTCTTGGTTTTGGCTCAGGTTGTGCTCTCAGGGTCTTGGGATTGAGATCTCCATCGGGCTCCATGCTCAACCAAGAGTCTGCTTCCCCTCTCTTTTTCCTTCTCCCCCTACTGTCCCCCGACATATATTCTCTAAAGTAAATAAATCTTGGGGCGCCTGGGTGGCTCAGTGGGGTAAAGCCTCTGCCTTCAGCTTAGGTCATGACCCCAGGGTTCTGGGATTGAGTCCTGCATTGGGCTCTCTGCTCAGCTGGGAGCCTGCTTCTTCCTCTCTCTTGTCTCTCTACCTACTTGTGATCTCTGTCTGCCAAATAAATAAATAAAATCTTTATAAAAAAAATAACGTAAATAAATCTTTAAAAGAAAGAATTTCTGGAGTGCTTGGGTGGCTTGGGCACTTAAGCTTTTACTTTCGGCTTAGGTCATGATCCCAGGGTCCTGGGATGGAGCCCCGTGGGGAGTCTGCTTCTCCCTCTCCCTCTGCCCCTACTCTCCACTCTTGTGCTTTCTCTCTCTCTCAAAGAAATAAATAAAATCTTTATTAAAAAATTCCCTTTAACATTTCTTGTAAGACTGGTTTAGTGATGATGAACTCTTAACTGTTGTATGTCTGGGAAACTCTCCTATTCTGAATGATGATCTTGTTGGGTAAAGTATTCTTGGTCATAGGTTTCTTCTTTCAGCCCTTTGAATATATCATACCACTATCTTTTGGTCTGCAAAGTTTCTGATGAAAAATCAGCTGATAGCCTTAGGTTTCCCTTTTCTGTGACTATTTTCTTTTCTTTAAAAATTCTGTATTTATTATTACTTTTTGTCATTTTCATTATGTCTTGGCATGGACCTTCTTTCATTATGTCTTGGCATGGACCTTCTCACAGGGGCTCTCTGTGCTTCCTAAACCTTTTTACTTCCCAGATTAGGGAGGTTTTCAGCTATTGTTTATTGAAATAAGTTTCTTTCTGGCATCCTTACACTGCAAATGTTGTTATGCTTAATGATGTTGCTAACCTTTTCTTGTGTTTTTTTTTTCTTTTTTTTTTTTTTTCTTTCTGCTGTTTAGCTTGAATGATTGCCAGTACTCTTTCAGATTGCTGCTCTGTTCTTCTGCTTCTTCTAATCTATTTCAGTTACTGAATTCTTAAGCTCTGACTGGTTCTTTTTTGTATTTTCTGTCCCTTTCCTGAAGTTTTTACTGAGCTCTTACTGAGCTCATCTACTCTTTTCTCAAGTCCAGTGAGTATCTTTATGAGCATTACTTTGACTTCTTTGTCAGGCATATTGCTTATCTCCATTTCATTTAGCTTTTTTATTGCAATTTTGTCCTCTTCTTTCATTTGGGCCACATTCGAATCTCTGTCTCATTTTATCTAATTTTCTGTGTTTGTTTCTCCATATTAAGAAGGTCAGCTACATATCCACGTCTTGAAAATGGTGGCATTATATAGAATTCCTGTGGTGCCCTATAACATAATTTCTCCTAGTCACCAGAACCAAATGCTCCAGGGATGTCCCTTGTGTGGGCTGTGTACCCTCCTGTTGTAACTGAGCCACAATTCCCTTCAGCCACACACCTATAGTGACCCTCTTTGTTTGCTGTGGGTGCACTCTGGCAGGGTTTGCTCTGGGTGTTCTTAAGGAACCTGTCATGGCTGCTGCAGGCAGCTGTTGTGCTCTTATTGATGGGTGGGGCAGCCATCAGCCTAGCAGTCTGCAGTTTCCCTTTCTGTCACAGCTATAGTGTATCAAAGGGCAAGTCTTGCTCCCTGTGCTGCCACCTAAGATTCCCAGCTATAAGAATTGTAGGCATGGTGGGTGGGCTTATTTCCCCCCACTTTCCCAGGGCGGGAATCACTTTAGAGTGGTGTCAGTCCCAGCTGAGGCTGCCTGGTTGGATGGGCAGGGCACACAGTGCTAGCAAGGTAGATGGAGAGTATTTGTGTTGGCTCTTGCAAATGACCAGATATCTAAGCCAGGGGTGGGAGGGAATGGTACCCACCAGCACTTTTCTTAGAGTAATCTGTAGATCCTGCCCCTCTGGCACACATTCTCAGACAAGTCAATAAATCTTCATATGTACCTCAGATGCCTTTCAAACTGTTACTTCTCTTCTATGTCTCAGGTCATTATTTAGTATGCTGCCTCTTTAAGGGTGAGGACTTGGTTTCCCATCACCCTCCAGCTGTCCTGGAGTTAAGCACACTGATTTTTTAAAGCTTTCAGAGTTAAGCCACACTGGGTTTGTTTTGTTTTGTTTTGTTGTTTTGTTTTGTTTTGTTTTGTTTTTCTTTTAAGGGAGAAGCAATACTTTTTTTCAAGCAGAGGTGAGCCAGATACAACATGGTAGGAATACAGGGGGTCAGGGTCAGGATATAGGAGCACACCTCACTCTGTGGCCAGACATCCCAAGAGGGTGCAGAGGGGTGGATAGGGCTAATGAGCCCTAGCACTAAGACCACACAGCCTCCTCCCCTGGGAGGAGCCTCTCCTAGGAGTCTCTCCCTACTCCTGTAGGGGGAGAGGGTGGGGTGCAAGGAAAGGGGCCTGTTCCTATAGTGGTTCATATAAGCGCCACTGATTTTTTTTTTTAAGATTTTATTTATTTATTTATTTGACAGACAGAGATCACAAGTAGGCAGAGAGGCAGGCTAAAAGAGAGAGAGGAAGAAGCAGGCTTCTTGCCGAGCAGAGAGCCCGATGTGGAACTCTATCCCAGGAGCCTGGGATCATGACCTGAGCCAAAGGCAGAGGCTTAACCCACTGAGCCACCCAGGTGCCCCAGTGCCGCTGATTTTTAAAGCTTCTGGAAATAACCCCTGCTGGTTTTCAAAGCTATACATTACAGCAACTCATCTTCCCAGTGCAGATCCCCAGTGCCAAGGGTGCTCTGCGTGGGGTCTAAGCCTTTCTTCTCCACACTTGTGAGGTCCCTTCTAGTTGTGGTTAGTTACACCAGGTATTTGGTTCCCAGGTACATCTCTTTTCAATGTGGACTTCTATGATTAGCCGTGGAAGATATGTTCTGCCAGTCTTTAGGTCATTTCCAGTTAGTTGTGTTGGGTGTAGCTGTTCTCTGTTGCATCCATGGAGCAAGGTGAGCTCAAAACCCTCCTACTCTGCTATCTTCCATCAATTGGTACCATATAATTTTAATGGGAAAAGTAAGATCTTTTTAACAAGGTTGGATGCATTTTTGGTTATTTGGAAATAAATGAGCTTTGACCCCATTTTTTTCCCATACGAAAAAATTTATTCAAGATGGGTTATAAATGCAAAACCAGGAATATTCGTCACCCCTATTTCACTGGATGAGGATATTAGTGGTTAGGTTAGGGGAAAAGTAACCCTGAAGTGTGCAAGACTTATTATAGAAGAAACAATAGGTGTCTATAGTTAACTTTTTTAAGGAAAGACTTCTATATGTTAGCTTTATTATTTTCTTTATATGTACCATACCACATTTTTAGTAAAGCTTTTGGTTGTGGCTTATAGAAGAGAACAGTGAACAGTTTAAAATAGGCAAAAATGGGGATACCTGGGTGGCTCAGTGGGTTGGGCAGCTGCTTTCGGCTCGGGTCATGATCCCAGTGTCCTGGGAGCGAGTCCTCTATCGGGCTCCTTGCTCGGCAGGGAGCCTGCTTCTCCCTCTGCCTCTGCCTGCTGCTCTGTCTGCCTGTGCTCGCACTCTCTCTATCTCTAACAAATAAATGAATAAAATCTTAAAAAAAAAAAAAAATGAGCAGACTTTCTTTTTTTTTTTTTAAATTTTTTTTTTTAAAAGATTTTATTTATTTATTTGACAGAGAGAGATTACAAGTAGGCAGAGAGTTAGGCAGAGAGAAGGGGAAGCAGGCTCGCCGCTGAGCAGAGAGCCTGATGCGGGGCTCGATCCCAGGACACTGGGATCATGACCTGAGCCGAAGGCAGTGGCTTAATCCACTGAGCCACCCAGGCGCCCCAAGACTTTCTTTTAAAAAATAAATAAATAGTAAAATAGGCAAAAATGGGGCACCTGGGTGGCTCAGATGGTTAAACGTCTGCTTTCAGCCTAGGTCATTGTCCAGGATCCTGGAATCAAGTCCTGCATGGGCTCCCTGCTCCTTGGGGAGCCTGCTTTTCCCTCTAGCTCTCTCTCTCTGTCATGAATGAATAAAAATCTTTAAAAACAAAATAGGCAAAAATGATTTAGCATAGATGTTATCTTTTCAGAAGAGTACATGGCAGGGCACCGTGGTGGCTCTGTGGGTTAAAGTCTCTGCCTTTGGCTTCAGTCATGATCCCAGGGTCCTAGGATCCAGCCCCACACAGGGCTTTCTGCTCAGTGCGGGGCTTGCTTCCCACTCTCTCTGCCTACCTCTCTGCCTACTTGTGATCTCTCTTAAATAAATAAAGTCTTTAAAAGAAAAACAACAAAGGAGTGCATGGCAAAAATACAGTGAACTCATTTGGTAGTGAACCAGTATTTTTATAAGGTCTTAATATTTTTTACAAGTTTTTTTTTTTTTTTTTGACAGAGAGATCACAAGTAGTCAGAGAGGCAGGCAGAGAGAGAAAGAGGAGGAAGCAGGCTCCCCGCCGAGCAGAGAGCCCGATGTGGGGCTCGATCCCAGGACCCTGGGATCATGACCTGAGCCGAAGGCAGAGGCTTTAACCCACTGAGCCACCCAGGCGCCCCTACAAGTATTTTTTTTATTTTTATTTTTATTTATTTATTTTTTTTTAAGATTTTATTTATTTGACAGAGAGAGATCACAAGTAGGCAGAGAGGCAGGCAGAGAGATAGGAGGAAGCAGGCTCCCTGCCGAGCAGAGAGCCCAATGCGGGGCTCGATCCCAGGACTCTGGGATCACGACCCGAGCAGAAGGCAGAGGCTCAACCCACTGAGCCACCCAGGCGCCCCATGATTTACTTATATCTGCTTAGACCATGACTTTTTGTTAAAGGCAATGAGTTCATAAACTTTACACACATGTAATGCATATCACCTGAAGAGCATGAAGCTTGCACATAAATGACCCACTTTTTACTCCTAAATGAAAACCAACGGAAGTAAAACCAAAATACACATAGTCAAAATAGGCAGCAATTATATATCCAGACTTTCTTGAATTACTATATTGTCTGCCACTCATCCCCAAGAGAAAGTCTCTCCATTCTGCTACGTATATCTCAGTGATGCAAAATACCTCATAAGCAGTTGGCAAATACAAGAATATTTCCATAAAATATAGATATTTTATAAATGATGTACCTCCCCCCCCACCACCACATTAATGGTTAGTGACAGGCCTTTTCACAATAAAAAGTCTTAGTAATAGAAGAAGACTGTAAGGAAAAACGGAAATCTTGCAGTTAGTGGTTTATCTAAGAATAGCATACACAGTTATAAATGTAAAGATTGAATCTTGATTTTACCCAATGACCTAACCAGGGGTCATTTTTTTTCCCCTAAGGACATTTGGCAACATCTAAATATTTTTCATTATCATAGTTGGCATCCACTGGGAGGGATTGGGGATGCTGCTAAACATCCTGCAATGCACAGGACAGGCACTCAGAATAAAGAATTTTCTGGCTCTAGATGTCAATAGCAAGACAGTTAAGAAGTCCTACAACCAGAGGATAAATAGGTGGCTGGATGGTACACATGGTAAATACACTGAGAAGGAGGAAAACTAAATTTCTGTTTTCCTCATTGAAAAAGCCAATTTGTGATGCCTGAAACTGGGAGGAAAAGCCAGTAAATTAGTGATAAAACATATTACTTTGAGATTTGGACATAAACACCAAGTGAATCAACTAATAGTGGTAAAAGTGATTAACTTCTGGGAAAGCAGAAATGGGTCAAGGTGGAAGCAGAGTGCTGTTTAATCAGATATCGCTTGTTGATTTATATTAAATGTATATTCAATTTTGATTGAATAAAACACTTAAAATATGTTAAAGATACTGAAGTTCAGAGAAAGTATCTTATACCCCAAGTAAGATTTGACCTCAGTCCAAAACCTTAGTTTGCTCTCTTGCATCTGACATGAATATTTAATGATACATGTGCTTTATTGTCCTTAATAAGCGGTAGGTTCCCTGAAGCCAGGATCTGTATCTCATTCAATTAGTAGTTTTCAGAATTAGTATCCTTATATGTGGGGTGACTTAACCACCTAACTGGGACACTTCTGAGAGTGAAAAGAGATTCTGTCAATAAATACAGTGCTCTTCATCTTGGTACCTTTCTTTCCAGTGTTTTAGTTAAACTGGTGCCTTCTCACCTGTTTTTATTTAGCCTCAGTTTTCTTTCAGGTCATTAGTAAAAATTTTGGTTTTGAGAGATGTAGTATTGCACTAGGGTATTTCTGAACTTAATTTTCAGAGAATTTCAGTTGAATGTCCCCAGAAAGATGCCTGAAGACACAAATAGGAAAAGATATAACCAGTTTAATCTTGGAACCTAGAATAATCAAAACCCATGAGCATTTAGATGAGCCACCTTTGTCTTATTATCAGTTCTTGATATTAGAGCATATTCAGTAATAATCAAATGATCACAGGTATCATTGTTAGCTAGCGTTCATGCCAATAATAATAGCTAAAATAGGGGCGCCTGGGTGGCTCAGTGGGTTAAGCCTCTGCCTTCGGCTCAGGTCATGATCCCAGGGTCCTGGGATCAAGCTCCACATCGGGCTCTCTGCTCAGCAAGAAGCCTGCTTCCTCCCTCTCTCTCTGCCTGCTTCTCTGCCTACTTGTGATCTCTGTCTGTTAAAAAATAAATAAATAGGGCGCCTGGGTGGCTCAGTGGGTTAAGCCGCTGCCTTCGGCTCGGGTCATGATCTCAGGGTCCTGGGATCGAGTCCCGCATCAGGCTCTCTGCTCAGCAGGGAGCCTGCTTCCCTTCCTCTCTCTCTCTGTCTGCCTCTCCGTCAAATAGGTGGTTCTTGCTTTGCAAAATAAATAAATAAATAAATAAATAAATAAATAAATAAATAAAATCTTTAAAAAAAAAAAATAATAATAATAGCTAAAATAATTTTACTGTGGTGCCAGATACAGTTTTACATGTATTTTTGCATTTGATCATCTAAACAGTCTCCCTAGTTAGGTACGGTTGACATCTTCATTTTATTGCCAAAGAAATTGAAGCTTCATTGGTCAAGTAACTTGCCCAAGGTCAGACAGTTGGCACATGGCCCATCCATTGAGAATTCTGGCTATAACAAGTTGAATATCTGTTCATTACTGGAAACTCAGGAAGGAGAAACAAGACTAAGTAAGCTTGGGTTTGGTTGTATAAAAGATAACGCTAACTATAGTAATTGGCTTTCTTTTGGCCTTTTTATATGCCTTTTCAATACAGTTTCATCCAATCCCATAATTCAATGATAAATATTGGTAACTTCCAAAATATATCTGTAGATGATATTTCCTTCTTTCCTTTTTTCATTTTAATTTTTTCCATTTGTGTGTAGATCTTTTTTCAATTTTAGACTAATATATCCATCTGTAATCTCCATTTGAATGTTCACAAATACCTCAAATTCCTTGTCTAAAACTGAAACTCCAGACCTGTTTTCGCTCTGTTTCCTCTATCAGTAAATGATCCCACCATTCAGTCAGATGCCCAGGCAGAAACTTAGGGTCATTCTTACTCCTTCCTGCCTCTGGAGCCACTCAGTTACCAATAATCCAGGTATCTCTCAACTGTATCCTGTCTCTACTCCTACAGCTCTAGATGTATAGCTGCCATCATCTCTTGCCAGAATTAAACTACCATCGCTTTTTTTTTTTTTTTTAAAGATTTTATTTATTTGACAGAAATCTCAAGTAGGCAGAGAGGCAGGCAGAGAGAGAGGAGGAAGCAGGCTCCCTGCTGAGCAGAGAGCCGGACGTGGGGCTCGATCCCAGGTCCCTGAGATCATGACCCGAGCCGAGCCGAAGGCAGAGGCTTTAACCCACTGAGCCACCCAGGCGCCCCTAAACTACCATAGCTTCTGATTGTCTCTGTATCCTTGGTCTTCCTTACAGTTAGAAATACATAATATGGGCATCTGGGTGGCTCAGTCCATTCAGCGTCTGCCTTCAGCTTGGGTCATGATCCCAGGGTCCTGGGATTGAGCCCCACATTGGGCTCCTTGCTCAGTGGAGGGCCTGCTTCTCTGTCTCCTCCCTGATTTTGCGTGTGTGCTCGCTCTCTGTCACTATCTGTCTCTCTCAAATAAATAAATAAAATCTAAAAAAAAAAAATCCATAATGCAATCAGAACAACTTTCTAAGTATGAATTTTATGTTGCTTCTGCTTTTTCAAATTCATGCTGCCAGTGTTGCTTTCAGGGTGAAATCAAAACAAAACTTTTAGTTGGTTTGTTTTGTTTATAGAATTTATTTATTTTAGAGGTAGGAGGGGCAGATAGAATTTAAGCAGACTCTGCCCTGAGAACAAAGCCCGATGCAGGGCTTGATCTTACCATCCTGAGATCATGACCTGAGCCAAAATCAAGAGTTGGACACTTAACCAACTGAGCCACCCAGGTACCCCAAGGTTCTTAGTTTTTTAAACATTACCAAATGCAATGTTCAAGTTGTGCTGTATACAAAAATATTACAGCTAATAGAGTGCCATTTACATTGTATACATTTTTGTTATTTTGATTTTTTTTTTTAGATTTTATTGACTCTAAAATCAGGCGTTTTTATTAAATGGAATCACACCGTATGTGATACTTTTACATAGCATACTATTTTCAAGGTTCATCCATGTTGTAGCATATAACTTGTTTTATTACCAAATAGTATTCATTGTATGGATAACACCCACATTTTGTATTTATCTATCAGTAATGGACATTTGAATTATTCTTACTTTTTGGCTATTATGATAATGTTGCTATGAATAATTTGTACCAAATTCTTTGTAGACCTCCATTTTCATTCTGGTATTGGTGGGTCATATGGTAACTGATTAAGAAATTGCCAGGCTGGGGCACCTGGGTGGCTCAATGGGTTAAAGCCTCTGCCTTCGGCTCAAGTCTTGATCTCAGGGTCCTGAGATCTAGCCTCTCATTGAGCTTTCCGCTCAGTAGGGAGCCTGCTTCCCCCTCTCACTCTGCCTGCCTCTCTGCCTACTTGTGATCTCTCTCTCTCTCTCTCTCTCTCAAATAAATAAATAAAATCTTTTAAAAAAAAAAAGAAAGAAAGAAAGAAAGAAATTGCCAGGCTATTTTACAAGGCACATGTACCATTCTACATCTGCACCAGGAAGGTTTCGGTTTTTTCACATCTTTTCCAGCACTTGTCATTATATATCCTTTTTTTATAGCCGTCATAGTGGTTGTGAAGTGATATGTGGTGGTTTCGATTTGTAGTTCTTTGATGACAGATGATTAGCTTTTCATGTGCTTATTGGGCATTTGTATATACATCAGTTTTAAAGATCTTTTTATTTATTTATTTTGAGAGAGAAAGCATAAGTGGAGGGGAGGGGCAAAGGGAAAAGCGGGCTCCCTTCTGGGAGCCCAACCGGGGTTCAATTTTAGGACCTTGAGATGATGACGTGAGCCGAGGGCATACCTTAACTGACTGAGCCTCCCAGGTGGCTTTCTTTCAACAAATCTAAGATAAAATTGTAATCTGTTTCTCCCCAGATGATGGAAGCAAAATCAAAAAATTTGTCAGCATCAGAAAACAGAAAAAGGCATGCTGTTAGAGAAGAAAATGAAAGAAAATTATATGGGCCATTGAATACTGATTTAGAAAACAAAGAGGGAATACCAAATAAAAAGGAAAAGACTGCAGAGCTACAGGTTTTGGCAGAATATAGCACAGATACATCACTGATCAAACAGAGTGTGAATTTAACTTCTTCAGTGTTAACCATAGCTGATAAATTTCAAGAGCCACTGGAAGAGAAAAAACCAGAAGACTGCATTATATCAGTTGTACTTTCTACAGACCCAGGTACATGGCCCCGAGTTTTAAATACTAAACAATGGGACATTCTTGTTGAAAATGATCCACCTCAAGTAAGAAATTTTAACTTTCCAAAAGACAGTACGGGGAGGAAATTTTCAGAAACTTACTACACACGAATTCTTCCAAATGGTGATAAAACCACTAGGTCCTGGTTACTTTATTCGACTTCAAAAGATTCTGTATTTTGTTTGTATTGCAAACTTTTTGGGGAGGGGAAAAATCAACTGAAGAATGAGAATGGGTGCAAAGATTGGCAGCATTTATCACATATTCTTAGCAAACATGAGGAAAGTGAAATGCACATCAATAATAGTGTTAAGTATTCACAATTAAAATCTGATTTGAAAAAAAATAAAACTGTGGAATCTGCAGGACATGGATTACATGAGAATGAGAAAAATGATGGTGTGCTGTTGTTGTACACATAATATACCTGATGTGGTTCTTGACATAGTAAATTTATTCAGAAAAGATCTGTACCCTAATGATCAGTACCATTTTTGTTGGGAGGATCCTATAACTCAGCAGTTCGTTAGCAATAAGTATAATAGCAAATAGTAAAGAATGTTTCTGTTCCAAATTCTAAAACTAATTGGATTCAATAGTAGTTAATGCAGGGCGCCTGGCTGGCTCAGTGGGTTAAAGCCTCTGCCTTCGGTTCAGGTCATGATCCCAGGGTCCTGGGATCGAGCCTTGCATCGGGCTCTCTGCTCAGCGGGGAGCCTGCTTCCTCCTCTCTCTGCCTACTTGTGATCTCTGTCTGTCAAATAAATAAATAAAATCTTTAAAAAAAAAATAGTAGTTAATGCAGATATGAATAAAGTCAGTTGTTACGTTTTCATTCTGTCAATTCACACCTTTTAAAATTCGCATTTGAGGGCGAACATTTAACATGTTTGGTTAATTTTCTGTTCTGATTACTTTGCAAGGAGAAAAAGCCTTCAATTTATCAATACTAGTTTGAACAAGATACTATGTGACTATTCTCTTCATTATTAAAGTAAAAACTTTCAGAAACAGTTTGAAAGTAGAATGGAGTCTGAAACTGCAGCTTTTTGCTATTATACCAAATAGCTGTGATTTATTTCTTTTGGGCAAAACGTTTTTTTATTATTTGAGCAAAACAGCATTATTTGTTACATTATATATTAAGGTGATTAGTCTGCATTTTATTGGTCTTAATTTATAAATGTTTTAGCTTCTATTGTATGAGAACTATAACAATAAAGCGTGTAGATCTATTTTTATGTTAGCACAAATCTGAGAAGTACTAAAAATATATTAAGTCAACCTTTAGGTATTGTGGCAATTTTTTTTTCTTCTGAAAGAGACTACATGCTTAAATTTGAGAAATACACTAATGAAAATTAAGGATCCCTGTTTTTTTCAAAAGAACACTGTTCCCATCACTATATTTAGTAATTCTCCCTTTGTATCTGATTTTGGATACCAACTTTATCATATATTAAATTCTTACATATACTTAGGTTTTGTCTCAAAGCTGTGGAAGAAAATGGCATATGAGTAACGACTAGAGCAGAACAAGGTGCATTCTTTTTGTTGGGATAACACTAGGAATACTTGTAGACTCTGTGATGGCAGTGGATAAAATTAATTTTAGAATACCTAGGAAAATCATTCTCATTAATTTATAACCATTATGGTTTCTGACACTGGACCGTTTCAGTCTTTCAGAGTTGGATTTGAATGAAGCTTTGGGATGTTTTCAAAAAATCCAGTTTACTCTTGGAGGCCTAAGAGGATGCTCTAGAGAATATAATGCAAGTTTTGAAGTTCCTTTCCAAATGATTAGTGGGCTCATTATTTTATTAAAACTTAACAGTTAATTGAATGATATTATATTAGATAGACCCTTGGTATCGGTGGTTATTTGAGTAAACTAATGAAATCAACCAGTGGCTACTTAAGATAATTTGCTTAAAACATTGAATTTATGCATTGAGAAAACAAAATTAAATCATCTCCTTTAAATTCTTTCATTTCTGGGACACCTGGGATGCCTCAGGCAGTGAAGCATCTGCCTTCAGCTTGGGCATGATCCCAGCCAGGGTCCTGGGGGCTCCAGTCCTGCATATCATGATCGTTGCTCAGCGGGGAACCTGCTTCTCCCTCTGCATGCTGCTCCCCCTGCTTCTGCGTACGCACCCATGCTCTCTGACAAATTAATAAAATCTTTAAAAAATTCTTTCTTCAACATACTGCAGACCGATAAGGCATGATAAACTCTTCATATTGTAATGAAGTAAATGTGAAAAATTCAAAAGATGTAGATGCTGGGTTTATCCATGTTCCCCTAAATTTCAATCAACTCTTAGGTATGTGAAATCTTTCATTATAAAATGTTGAGGGAAAAATTAACTAAATTCAGAACATAGTAAGAATATCTCTAGGGAGGAGAATAATGTTTTTTCCATCATCAGGTTTTTTTAAATTATAAAACTACTATGTTGTTACTATAGAAGGAAGGAAGAAAACAGTTCAGTCTTGTTTATCATCCACTTCCTCTGCGGAAGGACTTGTCATCAGTGATCTGGACTGTACACAGGGTTTATTTTCATCTTTCTAATTTCATTGAGAAAAGGCATTAGGAAACATCTACTACTAATTTAATATGAGAAATTAGGAAGTACAATTCAGAATAACAGTCCTTAAGAAATGGCAGTTTATTGGTTTTCTCTTTTCACAGGACAAGTGAAATTCATAAATGTTTTATATGTACAAGGTACAGCTTGCTACATAGGATGTAAAAGTGAATAAGTGAAGTAAAGAGCTCAAGTTCTGTAGAAAAAAATAATGCTATATCATTTCAGGTCATGTCACTCTTCTGATTCAAAGTTTTGAAGTTCCCTTTTGCTTTTAGTTTAAAACTCCCAACTTGGGGCACCTGGGTGGCTCAGGGTGGTTAAACATCTGCCTTTAGCTTAGGTCATGATCTCCAGGTTCTGGGATCGAGTCCCACATAGGGCTCCCAGCTCAGCAGGGAGTCTGTTGCTCACTCTTCCTCTGCCTCTCCCCTTGCTTGTGTTCTGTCTCGCTCTCTCAAATGAATAAATAAGATCTTTTAAAAATAAAAAAAACCTCCCAACTCCTTGGCACATAAGTAGCTGCAGTCATGAGTGGCAGATAGTAGGGAAAGAGGTTGTAGACAAAGATGACATGAAGTACAAAATTGTAGACATGAGTAGTGCTCTATAATTTTGAATTCTGAAGTGTGACCATGTTAGAATGAGATTAAGAATTTGAGAATTTAGGGGCACCTGGGTGGCTCAACAGGTTAAGCATCTGCCTTCGGCGCAAGTCGTGATCCCAGGTCCTGAGGTCCATCCTCCACTGCAGGCTCCCTGCTCAGTAGGGACCCTATTTCTCCCTTTCTCTTTGCCCTTTCCCTGCTCATGCTCACTCTTGAATAGATAAAATCTTTTAAAAAATAATTTGAGGATTTAACTAGCTGAAAGAAAAGACAAAGCTAGTTAAGGAAAATTGTGTTGTAGTATTGAGTACAAGGTTTTCAGAAGCTAGTGATTTTAAATATAGAGAGTAGATGATTATGAATAATGTTCTGTAAGTCACATCTAGAATGAAGAGCAGATAATCAGTTTGCTTCTACGCATGAATAACGCAAGGGAAACCTAAAACCTGGGAAATCAGACTAACACCCAACACATACGGACGTTAAAAAGACTTTCATGGGGCTCTTGGCTGGCTCAGTTGATAGAGCATGTGACTCTTGATCTCATGATTTTGTGTTTAAGCCCCATGTTTTAAGCTGACTTAAAAAAGACTTTCATAAATCATATGCCTATAAATTAATAAAAAATCTAATAAACCCCTAGTGAAACAGATCAAGGAATTTTTTAAAAAATAACCAATATATAAAGAAACACTGGAGGGATGCCTGGCTGGCTCAGTCAGTAAGGCATGCGATGCTTGATCTCAGGGTGGTGATTTGAGCCCCATGCTTCAAAAAAAACAAAAAAATGAGATCCTATGGACATTAAAAACAAAAGGTTATGAACACCTTGGGTCAAAGAATTTGACAAATTTGAGGTAGTACACAAATCCTTTGAAAAACACAACTTACCAAATCTGTGCCAAGATGGGCACCTGGCTGGCTCAGTCAGTTGTGTGTCCAACTCTTTTTTTTTTTTTTTTAAGACTTTATTTATTTATTTGACAGACAGAGATCACCAGTAGACAGAGAGGCAGGCAGAGAGAGAGGGGGAAGCAGGCTTCTCACTAAGCAGAGAGCCAGATGCAGGGCTCCATCCCAGGAACCTGAGATCATGACCTGAGCTGAAGGCAGAGGCTTTAACCCACTGAGCCACCCAGGCACCCCATCTGACTCTTGATCTGGACTTGAGTCTCTGATCTCAGGGTCATGAGTTCAACCCCCGTACTAGGCTCCACAGTTAGGCTCTGCACTGGATGTGGAGCCTACTTAAAAAAAAAATTTTGTCCCAGGAAAAAAATAGAAAATCTGAATAGCTCTGTCATTATTAAAGAAATTGATTCCAAGGGCACCTGGGTGACTCAGTGGGTTAAAGCCTCTGCATTCCACTCAGGTCATGATCTCAGGGTCCTGGGGATCAAGGCCTGCATTGGACTCTCTGCTCAGCAGGGAGCCTGCTCCCTCCGTCCCCCCCATCCCCTTCTCTGCCTGCCTCTCTGCCTACTTGTGATCTCTGTCAAATTAAAAAAAAAAAAAAAATTAACTCTGAAATTACAAGCTTTTCCACAAAGAAAACTATAGGATCAGATTCTATTTTCTGATAAAATCTTCCTTAAGGAAGAAATAATACCAATCTTAAAAATATACAGTCCCAGAGAATAGAAAGAAAGGGTATTTCCCAGCTTGTCTTAGAAGGCCAGATATACCCTGATAACAAAACCTGACAAGAATAATACAAGAAAAAAAATTAAAGACCATCTCTTGTTATACTACTGTCCTAACCAAAATATTAGAAATTGATTCCAGTAATAAAAGGGATGATACATCATAACTAAGTAGGGTTATTTCAGAAATAAAAGGCTAGTTTAACATTTAAAATAATTGATGCAATTTACCATACAGTAAAAGGAAAACAATACAAGCCATCTTGATAGGAAAAAAAACTCAACAGCCATTCATAGTAAAAACTCAGCAAACTTAAGAATAGAGGGAAACATGAGGAAAAGGGGAACCTCAAAAAACCTCGGCAGTTAACATCATAATAGTGAAATAACAATTTTCTGAGTTAAGGGACAAGACAAAAATGTACACTATTACCACTTCCACTCAACGTTGCTTGAAGTTCTAGTCAGTTTAATAAGGCAAGGTAAATAAAGGTATAAAAATTGAAAGGAAGAATAAAACTCATTTGCATTTGACATGCCTATCTATGGAGAAGGACTAAAAGAATCTGGCAAACTACCAGAGTTAATAAGAATTTAATAAGGAAATTAGTTGCAATGTCAATATATTTTTTTAAATTTTTTTAAAAAAGATTTTATTTATTTATTTGACAGAGATCACAGGCAGGCAAAGAGGCAGGCAGAGAGAGGAAGGGAAGCAGGCTCCCTGCTCAGCAGAGTCTGGTTGTGGGACTCGATCCCAGGACCTTGGGATCATGACCTGAGCCAAAGGCAGAGGTTTCAACCCACTGAGCCACCCAGCCACACTGCAATGTCAATATATTTTTAAAACTGTACTACTGAGGTGCCTGACCAGTTCAGTCAGTGGAGCATGTGACTTTTGATCTTGGAAGTAAGTTCAACCCCCACATTGGGTGTGGAGATTACTAAATAAAATCTCAAAAAAAAAAAAAATAGCCAAAACATTCTCGAAACAATAAATTTGTGCAGGATCTACCTATCCTGCCCTATCAATATGTATTATAAGACTAGTTAAGTTCGATTTTGTGGAAAGGATAACAAATAGATCCATTAAGTTGAGTGGAATAGACAGCCCAGAAACTAAACTACACATGTATAAACACCTGGTCTACCCTTACAGTAAAGGTACTACTGCAATTCAATGAAGAAAGGATGATTGATGGTTTTGTCAAAAAATAGTGCTAGATAAATTGGATAGCCATATGAAAAAGTAAACCTTGACTCCTATCCACACTATACACTAAATGTATTCAAGATTGATCACAGACTTAAATATGAAAAGTAAAACAATAAAATGTCTATAAGAAAACACAGGAAAATATTTTCATGACCTTGGAAGACACAAAATTTTAAAGATTTTATTTATTTATTTGACAGACTGAGATCACAAGTAGGCAGAGAAGCAGGCAGAGAGAGGGGAGGAAGCAGGCTCCCCGCTGAGCAGAGAGCCCGATGTGGGGCTCTATCCCAGGAGCTGAGATCATGACCTGAGCCAAAGGCAGAGGCTTTAACCCACTGAGCCAATCAGGCGCCCCGGAAGACACAAATTAAAAAAAAAAAAAAAAAAAAAACGATTTTATTTATTTGAGAGAGAGAGAGACTGAGTCAGGGGAGGGACAGAGTGAGAAGAAGCAGGCTCCTTGCTCTGCAGGGAGCAAGGACTCCACCCTAGGCCCATGGGGTGGTGACCTGAACCAAAGGCAGAACTTAGACTGACTGAGCTACCCAGGGGCCCAAGACACAAATTTCTTAAGCAGTACTCAAAATGCAGTGAGCATAAAGATAACCCCTGGGTGGCTCAGTCAGTTGAGTGTCTGTCTTCACCCCAGGTCATGATCTCAGGGTCCTGGAATAAAGCCCCACCTCAGGCTCCCTGCTCAGTGGGAAGCCTGCTTCTCCCTCTCCCATTTCCTCTGCTTGTGTTCCTGCTCTCCGATATCTCTCTCTCTGTCAAATAAATAAATTTTAAAAAAGAAAAGGCATTGGGACGCCTGGGTGGCTCAGTTGGTTGGGCAGCTGCCTTCGGCTCAGGTCATGATCCCAGCGTCCTGGGATCGAGTCCTGCATCGGGCTCCTTGCTCCGCAGGGAGCCTGCTTCTCCCTCTGACTCTGCCTTCCACTCTGTCTGCCTGTGCTCGCTCTCACTCTCTCTCTCTCTTACAAATAAATAAATAAAATCTTAAAAAAAAAGAAAAAAGAAAAAGAAAAAAAAAAAGAAAAGGCATGGATCACCTTTACAAAAAAAATAATAAAAAATAAATAAATAAAAACAGATTGGCAAATTGGCCTTCATTCAGAACTAAGAACTAAGAGATGGCAGCAGCAGTGGCAACGTAGTTTCTGAATTATCCCTAATCACCAATAAAAACAAAGCAAATAGCAAAACCAAAAACCATTAAAATAAAAGCATTTTTACTACAGAAGATGGACAGGGTGGTCTCACAAACTGCTAACGGCCCTCTGAATGAGGACAAGCAAAGCAAGAGGCATTTGATAGATCTGAGAATAGAAGAACCTCAAGAGAGCCAACAAATGTTAACTGGAAGATACATTAGGCCAATCCAAGAACTGGATTAGCTGGAAGGGGTTTTCCTAATTCAGTAACTGATGGGTTTAAGGAGTCCATAGGAAAACCATATAAATTCTGGAAACTGAACTTTAAGAGTCCCCTCCAAGGACAAGGTCCTACAGAGAAATCAAAATTAAGCAGATTAGGAACAATAGAGACCAAGCAAAGGAAGTCTGGGTTAAAGTGTAAAATGGGAACAGAGTCAAGCCTGAGAAAGCAGGCTCAAATAGTTGTTTTTTTTTTTTTTTTTTTTTAAAGATTTTATTTATTTATTTGACAGAGAGAGATCACAGTAGGCAGAGAGGCAGGCAGAGAGAGGGGAAGGGAAGGAAGCAGGCCCCTGCTGAGCAGAGAGCCCGATGCGGGACTCGATCCCAGGACCCTGAGATCATGACCTGAGCCGAAGGCAGTGGCTTAACCCACTGAGCCACCCAGGCGCCCTCAAATAGTTTTTTAACACTACACAAGGACAATAGATGCAAGCTCTCTGAAGTACAAAAGCTATCCTAAGCTACATTTCCTAATAATTCAGGAAAACTAAATTCAACCTACAAAAAAGCAACAAAATATCAAAGCCAAACCCTAATAAAATTATTATAAAAGAGAATAAGGAACAAAAATCCAAAGAGATAATGAAAATAGGCTAGAAAGACCTGCTTAGAAAACATCAAAACTGCAACATATTACTTAAAAACAAGATTCAAAAAGGAAAAAAAATTCAAGAAAATGATTCCCAATTTGATAGAACCTTAATCAGAGAAAATCAGAAATGAAGGCACAGATGTCAAGAAAAAATTAGAAATAAAAAATGTCAGAAATAAAGACTAAGGTAGATGGAACACAAGAATGAACAAACACAACATATAGGGCTTTAAAAGAAAAAGTGAAATTGAGTTTTTAAGAATTTTTATTATTTTTTATTTTTTAAAAAGACTTTATTTGAGAGAGAGAAACTGTGAATGAGAAGGAGCAGAGGGAAAGGGACAAGCAGACTCTGTGCTGAGCACAAAGCCTGACTTGGAGCTCAATCCTAGGACCCCAAGACCATTATCTGAGCTGAAATCAAGAGTTGGATGCTTAACAGACTGAGTCAGCCAAGAACCACTTATTTATTTTATTTTTAATTAAGCTCTAAACTGTTAAACTTGAACTCACGACCCCAAGATCAAGAGTTTCATGCTTTACTGACTGAGGCAGCCAGGTGCCCCTAAATGGGGGATATTTTTAAGAATGAAAAAGAAATGGAGATCACAGTGGCCCATCAACCCCATGCCCATGGCTCATGAAGAAGAAAAAGATTTTTCCACCCTTGGGGCCATGGTGGACCCATGGAGACATCCAGGGTATAGCTGCTATGAGAAACTACCTGAATAATGGAAGTAGAGATGTGTTGAATGAGAATTTTGGTTTGTCACAGGCTTCATATTCACTGATTCTCACGGGGATGTACTTGCAATAGTGTTGAACCTTCAGATTTGGGGAACTAGTGTATCTTTGATACATATCAAGAACATTCTATTGTGGGTCCAGGGTCCAGAGGTAAAGAACATGGAATTAAAAAAAAAAAAAAAAAAAACCATGCCCACCCACACTCACAAATTCAGTGTCAGTTAATAAAAAGTTGGTATATGTTCCTCATCTAGAGAATCTTGGAATGACCATGCTGATACAAGAAGCTATCATTACTGTGAAAGGGATTAGCCTATGGAGGCATATGGAAAAATTTAAAGACAAACACTGTGTCATCCAGTGCGAAGAATGGCCAAGGTGCCTTGAAAGGGGTGACCAGCAGACTTAACTGCAGAGCAGGAAGATCTGTGAGAGTCTATATCAAACAGTACATATTCAAAGGACCAAGAACATGGAAAACAGAAGTTAAGAAGCACGGTGTCTACCACCTTCATTCTACATTTTGTCAGGAAACAAACAAAACCCCAAACAACAAAACAAAAATGCATGTAGAGAAACTGAGTTTATTCAGGAAAGGAATACTAGAACAAAGAATGAATTTGTTATAGTTTGACTTTTTTTTCTTTTTTGGGGGGGTGAGTAGGAAGAACTCTTTCATTCCAAGAAACATCTTTTTTTTACTAAACAATAACTGAGGTTATATCTTTTATATTCCTTCCTAAAATCTCAATATTAAAGTGAAAACCATGACTTTCTTAGACTCTATAATCTCAGAACATTCAAATAAGTTTCTTATGGGTTATCATCCTTAATTTGCTCTGACCAGAGACAAATATTTCCTATAGGTTTCTCAGAAAAACAGTTGTCTTCAGAGATTTGGAGAAGAGTCCTTAAACTTTAGGAAACCTAAGAAACACCTGGGAGCTTGTTTAAACTGCAAATGTCTGATGTGGGGCCCTAGGGCCTCTACTTTTACCATTCTGTAGGGGATTTGGGTGCAGACTGCCACTATATCACACTTTAAGAAACTGGGCCAGGGGAAGCGATTACTTGCAGCCGAATTTGGCATATGTGTGCTTCCTCTTTTCTGTTTTTGCAGCTCCTTGTGACAACAAAATGCTACCTGCCACTTCTGAATTTTTGTGTTCTACAAATGCCATAGCCATTTTTCAACTATATCTAATTTATATACTGTGTTTTATTATATTCCACTTCTCTGTAGGCTTTAAATTTAACTTAGGAGATGTATTTTTTTTTTTTTTAAGAGAGAGAACTAGCAGGACAGCAGAGGGAAAGGAAGAAGCAAGCTCCCCACTAAGCAGGGAGCCCGACACCAGGCTCAGTCCTAGGACCCTGAGATGATGACTTGAGCCAACAGCAGATGCTTAACAGACTGAGCTACCCAGGTGCCCCAGGAGATAGACTTTTAATTAATGTATTTAACAGGTAACACAACCTATCCCTATTTCATTTTAGTTTCTAAATATGAAGTGGAATGTATTTTTTTCCTAATTTATGTTGTAACCAAACCAACCAGTTTAGTTGTTTCAAAGGAGATATCCGGTGTTTTATAGTTTTCAATGTACAAGTCTTTTGTCTCACCAATTAAGTTTACTCATATGTATTTCATAATTTTTGATGCTGGGATTGTCTTTTAAAAACAAATGTTTGTTTTTTTAAAGATTTATTTTGTCAGAGCAAGAGTACACACAAGCAGGAGGAGTTGCAGGCAAAGGGAGAGCAGGCTCTCCACTGAGCAGGGAGTCTCAGGCAGGACTCAATCCCAGGACCCTGGGATCATGACCTGAGCCGAAGGCAGATGTTCAACTACTGAACCACCCAGGCATCCTTAAAAACAAATGTTTATTATTGAGTGCCAATGTGCCAATGCCTTGAGCCAAACATTTTCATAATCTTGACTCAAGGTTAAAAATCTTGACTCAAAGCTAATAGGGTTGATTCAATTCACCTGTCTGCTGGTTTATCCTTCAGTCTAATATGCCTCGGCTGCCTCTGTTCTAATTTTAATCCTAATTAAAATATTCAATGTATGCAGTTGACACACTGTTGCTTTGCTCAATTTCTTGGCTTTTTTTTTTTTTTAAAGATTTTTATTTATTTGACAGATAAACAACAAGGGCGAAACATAAGCAGGGGGAGTGGGAGAGGGTGGGAAGCAGGCTTCCCGCTGAGCAGAGAGCTCAATGTGGGGCTCATATGCGGGGAAGGCGGACACTTAACAACTGAGCCACCCAGGCGTCCCTCTTGGCTCGTTCTTTTTTTTTTTAAGATTTTTTTTTTTTTAATTTATTTGACAGATCACAGGTAGGCAGAGAGGTAGGCAGAGAGAGAGAGGAGAAGGAGGCAGGCTCCCTGCTGAGCCGAGAGCCGACGTGAGGCTTGATCCCAGGACCCTGGGATCATGACCTGAGCCGAAGGCAGAGGCTTTAACCACTGAGCCACCCAGGCGCCCCATCTTGGCTCGTTCTTATAATGCATGTCTCTTCTCCTTCCACCTTCTCCCTGACAAGACAACCAGAGATCAAATCCTACAGATTTTTCCTCCCTTTCTTCTTGAAATAAGCCTGTCTTCTAACATTCCCACTATTTCCTTGGCCCAAGCCTAATCATATTTTTCTTACCCTTGTGCCAGAATTTCCTATACGAGATCTATCTCCCTTTTATCTGTGCCTCTCCACTACAGTCCAGGCTTCACTCTACTATCTAAAAAACAACAACAACAACAAAGGCAGCCTTTTCCTGTCTTTTGCCTCAATACTTCTATATTAGTCTGCTAGGACTGCTATAACAAAGTACCACAGCCTGGGTGCCCTAAAGAGCAGCAATTTATTTCCTCACAGTGGTGGAGGGTAGACGTCCAAGATCAAGGTGTCAGCAGAGTTGTTTTCTCCTGAGGTCTATCGTCATGGCTTGCACGTGACTGTCTTTTTCCTTTGTCTTTCCTTTTTCCTTTGTCTTCACAGTCTTTTCTCTTAACCTTGTCTTCTTTTAAGAATAGTCATATCAGGGGCGCCTGGGTGGCTCAGTGGGTTAAAGCCTCTGCCTTCGGCTCAGGTCATGATCCCAGGGTCCTGGGATCGAGCCCCACATCGGGTTCTCTGCTCAGCAGAGAGCCTGCTTCCTCCTCTCTCTCTGCCTGCCTCTCTGCCTACTTGTGATCTCTGTCTGTCAAATAAATAAATTAAAAAAAAAAAAAAGAATAGTCATATCAGATTAGGATCCACCCTAATGACTTCATTTGAACTTAATTACCTCTATAAAACATCATCTCCAGGGATGCTTGGGTGGCTCAGTCGGTTGAGCGTCTGCCTTTGGCTCAGGTCATGATCCCAGGGTCCTGAGACTGGGTTCCACATCAGGCTCCTTGCTCAGAGGAGAGCCTGCTTCTTCCTCTGCCTGCTGCTCCCCCTGCTTGTGTGCTCTCTGTCTCTGTTTCCCTGACAAATAAAATCTTAAAAAAAAAAAAAAAACCCTCATCTCCAAATACACTCTGAGGTACTGAGGGTTAAAACTTCAACATATGAATTTTGAAAGGACGCAACAGCTTGGTATAGAAGGATATTTACTACTGGGACCTACAAGCCACTACCAACTTCATCTTTTGATTACTTTCTATCACAGCCTTGCCTTCTCTAGGTTTTTCAAAAGTCATCCCCCTGACTGACTTCTGTTTCCTCTTCTCCCTATTTTTTTTATTTATTTGAGTGCGTAACACTCTTTGTATTCATAATTGATAAGCTTGAGGAAATGGTATGTATGTATATGTATACACACATATATGTATATGTATATGCGTGCGTGCACACACACACACACACATACACACATACATATTTTGTAATTCACAAGGAGATAAATGGCAATATTGAAAGGCACTGGGGAGGCCCATAGTACCCAAGCTTTATTATAGCAGGCTAAGATCCATCTTCATGCCAGTCATTTCTGAATAGGCAAAAGGCATGATAAGGAGGTAGTGCCAAAGTCAGAGCTGTAGGATTCTAAGCAGGAGTGCTTTTTCTATTAGTAAGACTGGTTTGGTTATAAATCTCTGCAGATTTATATTGCATTCCTTGAACTGAATAATCCGAAGTGATCTCTTTGCGTTCTTCCTCTAAATAGGTCCACTGAGGGGACTCCTGGGTAGCTCAGACGTTATTAAGCCTCTGCCTTCGGCTCAGGTCATGATTCCATGGGATTGAGCGTGGAATCAGGCTCTCTGCTCAGTGGGGAGCCTGCTTCTCCTCCTCCTTCCTGCTTCTCTGCCTACTTACGCTCTCTCTCTCTTTGTCAAATACATAAATAAAATCTTTTAAAAAACAAGTAAATAAGTAAAATAAATAGCTCCATTGAAAGTTTAAAAACTTCCTGAATCATTTTCCTTTTAAGGGTGAAATTTTGTTTATCTGGGAAGTCACCTGCTTCACTGGTATCCTAGATTTGTATTCCCTGTACAGAGTGTGCTTAGGAATTTTCGGGTGCGTTGGTCTGGTCAGGCCCTCAGGGAGCCCCATGTTCTACTGGGGAGGCTAGTTCTACAGGGGAGGGTCCGAGACTTCAGGCAATAAGGGCATTCTGGGCTGGTGAATGCTGGAGAATACCAAGGCACACCCTGGCACTGGAAACCTTGGTCCTACAGTGCCTCCAGCCTCTGCAATGGGTTGCCAATCCCTGGAGGCCACAACTTCGCCTTGGTCCTTCCTAGGTTCTGGCTACAAATTTGATTTGTGGAGCCCGGTTAAGGCGACTTGCAGCTGGGTGGTACCGTTTATGTAGCTTGGCCATTCCCGCCTGGCACACCCTCACCTCTTACAGTTTCAGAGCTGCCCCCTCCCTAGAGCAGTTAACCCAGAATGGGATAGTGTTGTCTGCTGACTCTGAACCAGAGGAGGGCACCATTCCCTAAGGGGTGTAGAGACGCCCGGGGAACCCGAACAACTTGGTCACAGCCTCCGGGTGTGGTGTGGACTGCAGGCACCGTGGAGGTGCAGGGTAGAGAAGGCTGTTAGGGGTCGGGGGAAGTAGGGGCCAACTCTGTGTTGTCCAAAGGCGCTGCGCAAAAGCAAAGCCAGACAAATGGTTGTATCTCACCTCCTCTGGGAGGCATTTTCTGGGTCCCCAGGGCTGCAATTATTTTATTTATATTTGAATGGATTAACAGATTCTTACTTAATTCTATTGATTATAATCCATTACTATCATTTATTTTGTTGCCTAAATTTTCTCAAATTTGGCCATTGGGACTCATTTAAGTTCACTCGTATGCCTCTTGACATATCTCCATTTGTTTTTTGCATTTTCTTATTTTCTGGCATTATAAGATGTTTCAGGCTTTTGTACTTTTCTTGCTCCAGTCCTAGAATCAGACATTTCTCCAAAAATCCCAGGTTCTTGTTAACTGAATTGGATGTGGTATCTTCTTGTGGTTTTATTTTGTGTTTCCCTAATGACCAGTCACATAGAACTTCTTTTTATTTGGTTGTTGGCCATTTGTGTATCTTATTTGGGACTTACGTAGGACTTATCTATTCAAGTTTTTGCTCATTTTTTACATTTATTTGTGTATCTATTTATTTATTTAATGGATGCTGTTGAGTTGCAGGGATTCTTCCTATATTCAGGTTAGTAATCCCCTACCAGACGTATGATTTGCAAATACCTTGTCCCATTCTGTGGGTTGTCTTTTCACTTTCCTTGATAGTGTAACTTCTCATTTTTAATGATCTTTTTGTTTTGTTTTATTGTTAGTTCCCTCTTTCATTTCTGTGAACACTCTAAATAAAATTATTTTATGTGCTATAATCATTCCAGTACCTGAAGTCCTATTTTCTTTCCTACTGATTTGTGCTCATGGTGGATTGTTTGTGTATATATAATTGTTAAGAAACAAATAAGCAAAGGGGAAAAAATGAAAGACCAATCAAAAAACAAACTCTCTTAATTATAGAGAACAAACTGATGGTTATCAGAGAGGAAGGGGGTTGGGAGAATGGGTTGAATAAGTGATGGGGATTAAGGAGTACACTTGTTGTGATGAGCACTGGGTGGTGTATGGAAATATTGACTTACTGTATTGTACACCTGAAACTACTATAACACAGTATGTTAAAAAAGAAGAGAAAAAGAGAAAAAAGTCCCTGAACTAGAGGATATCTCAAAACAAACAAAAACCCTCCAAAACTGAAAGCAAATAAAACAAGAAATGGGCGGGGTGGGGGGCGGGGAATACCAAAAACACAGAACAGAAAATCTAAGAATCCTGGGACAGCTATGAAAGGTGTTAAAATGAGCAATAGGAAAACCAGAAGAAAAAGAAGAGAGAGAAACAGAAGAAAAGCTTGAAACATTAATGTCTGAGAATTTTCTCAAATATCAAATACCAAACTACAAATCCACAAAGTTCTAAGAACATCAAGCAGGAAAAATTTTTAAAAACATTCACGGGGTACCTGGGTGGCTCAGTCATTAAGCATCTGTCTTCAGCTGGGATCATGATCCCAGGGTCCTGGAACTGAGCCCCATGTCCAGCTCCCTGCTCAGCGGGGAGCCTGCTTCTTCCTCTCCCACTCCCCCTGCTTGTGTTCCCTCTCTCACTGTGTCTCTCTCTGTCAAATAAATAAATAAAATCTTTAAGAAAAATTCAGCTAGGCATATCATTTTGAAACTACAGAAAATCAAAGTAAATAAAAATCTTGGAAGAAGAGAAAACAAACAGCCTGCCTATAGAGCAATAAAAATAACTTTGATGTTTGTTATTTCTTCTCCTCAGAAGCCATGCAAGCAAGAAGAGAATGAGTGAAACATTTAAAATGTGGAGAGAAAAACCTCACCAGTATAGAATTCTGTATCCTGCAAAAATACCTTCAAAAAGTGAAGGAGAAATCAGCTTACTCAGACAAACAAAATTTGAGAGACTTTGTTTTAAGTAGTGCATTCATGTAAGAAATACAGGTGCTTTCCCCCATATAAGAAATGTTAAAAGCATGGTGCTTTAGGGCACTGGGGTGGCTTTGTCCATTAGGCATCTGCCTCTTGATTTCAGCTCAGGTCATGATCTCAGGTTCATGAGATTGAGTCCCTCTGTGGGGCTCTGTGCTCAGTAAAGAGTCTGCTTGAGATTATCTGCCACTTCCTCTGACCCTCCTCTGCTAAAATAAATTTTAAAAATCTTTTTAAAAAAATGTTAAAAGATGTTATTTATCTTTTTAATTTTTTAAAAAGATCTTATTTATTTATTTGACAGAGAGACCGCACAAGAAGGGGGAGCAGCAGGCAGAGGGAGATGCAGATTCCTCACAAAGCAGGTGGAGCTGGATGTGGGACTTGATCCCAGGACCACAGAATCATGACCTGAGCTGAAGGCAGCCGCTTAACTCACTAAGCCACCCAGGCACCCCTATAGTTACCTTCTGATACCATACAAAGTTATTGTAGTATAATTGATTATATTCCCTATGCTATGCTTTATATCTCCACAATTAATTTTTTTATAACTTTAAGTTTGTAATTCTTAATCCAGCCCATTTCCAAACTCTCATCCCTTCTGGCAACTACCAATTTGTTCTCTGTATTTATGGATCTGTTTCTCTTCTTTGTTTCATTTGTTTGGATTTTTAGATTCCACACATAAGTGAAATCATATGATATCTGTCTTTCTATGTCTGACTTATTTCACTCAGCATAATACCCTCTAGGTACAACCCTGTGACAAATGGCAAGATTTCATTATTTTTTATGTCTGAGCAATATTCCATATCACATATCACATATAGCATATATAGTATCACTTATCAATAGAGTTTGTATATGTGTGTATATAACATATATGATATATATATATATATTATATATATACACTGCATCTTCTTTATCCATTCATCGATCAACGGACATTGGGTTGCTTCCATATGTTGGTTATTGTTTTTTTTTTTAATATCTTGGTTATTTGAAATAATGCTACAATAAACATAGGAGTGCATGTATCTTTTTTCATTTAGATTCAATTAATTAACATATAAAGTATTACTGTTTCAAGGGTACAGGTCTGTGATTCATCAGTCTTACACAACACACAGTGCTCACCACAACTCATACCCTCCCCAACATCTATCACCAGCTACCCATCCCCCACACCCCTTCCCTCTAGGAACCCTCTGTTTCCTAAGAGTCTTTTATGGTTTGTCTCTCTCTTTCTGGTTTCATCTTGTTTCATTTTTTCCTCTCTTGTCCTATGATCCTCTGCCTTGTTTCTTAAATTCCACATATCAGTAGATCATATGATAATTGTCTTTTCTGATTGACTCATTTCACTTGATATAATACCCTCTAGTCCCATCTACGTTGCTGTAAATGGCAAGATTTCTTTTTTTTTTTTTTTATGGCTGCTGCATAGATACTTTTGAATTAGTGTTTTCACTTTCCTTGAGAAAATACCCAGAAAAGGAATTGCTGGATCATTTCTATTTTTAATTTTTTTTAAAGATTTTATTTATTTGACAGAGAGAGATCACAAGTAGGCAGAGCAGCAGAGAGAGAGGGGGGAAGCAGGCTCCCTGCTGAGCAGAGGGCCAGATGTGGGGCTCTATCCCAGGCCTGTGAGATTATGACCTGACCCAAAGGCAGAGGCTTAACCCATTGAGCCACCCAAATGCCCTTTTTAAAATTTTTTTGAGGAAACTCCATATTATTTTCCATGGTGGCTACACTATTTCACATTCCCACCACCATGGTTCTCTTTTCTCCATGTTTTTACCAATACTTGCTACTTCTTGGTGTGTTTTTTTTTTTTTTTTAAGATTTTATTTATTTGTCAGGGACAGAGGGAGAGAGAGCGAGCAGGCAGACAGAGAGGCAGGCAGAGGCAGAGGGAGAAGCTGGCTCCCTGTGGAGCAAGGAGGATGCTGGGATAATGACCTGAGTCGAAGGCAGCCACTCAACCAACTGAGCCACCCAGGCGTTCCTTTTTTTTTTTTTTTTTAAAGATTTTATTTATCTGACATAGAGAGAGAGAGAGAGGGAACGCAAGAAAGGGGAATGGGAGAAGCAGGCTTCCCGGCAAGCAGGGAGCCCGATGTGGGCCTCCATCCCAGGTCCCGGGGATGGTGACCTGAGCCAAAGGCAGATGCTTAAGGACTGCACCACCCAGGTGCCCTACTTCTTGTCTTTTTGATACTAGACATTCTGACAGGTGTGAAGTGGTATCTCATTGTGGTTTTGATTTGCATTTTCTTTGATGATTAGTGTTGTTGAACATCTTTTCATGTGTCTGTTGGCCATTTGCATGGCTTCTTTGGAAAAATGTCTATTCAGGTCCTCTGCCCGTTTGTAAATTGGATTGTTTGGGTTTTTGGTGTCAATTTGCATGAGTTCTTTATATATATATTATTTATCCTTATCTGATATATCACTTGCAAGTATCTTCCCATTCATTAAGTTGCTTTTTTGTTTCATTATGGTTTCCTTCATTGTACAAAAGCTTTTTAGTTGGAGGTAGTCCCAATTGTATTTGCATTTGTTTCCCTTGCCTGAGGAAACAGATCCCACAAATATCACAGAGATTACTGCCTATGTTTTCTTTTTTTTAAAAAAAATATTTTATTTGCTTATTTGAGAGAGAGACAGAGGGAGAGAGAGCACAGAGGGAGAGTGAGAGGAAGAAGCAGACTCTTCAGTGACCTGGGAGCCCAGTGTGGGCCTCAATCCCAGGACCCTGGGATCATGACCTGAGCCAATGACAGACGCCTAACTGACTAAGCCACCCAGGTGCCCCTGCCTATGTTTTCTTATAGAATATTTATACTTTCAAGTCTTTAATTTAGGTCCTTAATCCATTTTGAGTTTGTGCATACAGCTGTCCAGTTTTTCCAACACCATGTATTAAAAACTATCTGTTACCTATTATTTATTCTTGCCTCCTTTATTATAGGTTGATTGACCACATGTGGATTTGTTTCGGGGCTCTGCATTTTGTTCTATTGATCTATGCATCTATTTTTGTGCCAGTACCATATTGTTTTGATTACTGTAGCTTTGTAGTATAGTTTGAAATCTGTGGGTGTGATACATCTAGCTTTGTTGTTCTTTCAAAAGATTGCTTTGGGTATTTGGAGTCCAAACAACTTTTAGGATTATTTATTCTAGTTTTGTGTTTAATACCATTGGTATTTTGATAGGGATTGCATAGAATCTATAGATTGCTTTGGGTAGTATGGACATATTAACAATTTTAATTCTTCCAATCTGTGAGCATGGTATACCTCTCCATTTATTTGTGTCATCTTTAATTTTTTTCATTAATATCTTACAGTTTTCAAAGTATAGGTCTTTCATCCATCTAGTTAAATTTATTCCTAGGTATTTTACTCTTTTTGAGCAATTTTAAGTGAGATTATTTCCTTAATTTTTCTTTTTACTAGTTCATTATTAATGTATAGAAACATAACAGATTTCTATATATTAATTTTGTATCCTACAAATATACTGAACTCATTTATTAGTTTTTGTATTTATTTTTTTTTCAAAGATTTTATTTATGTATTTGACAGACAGAGATCACAAGTAGGCAGAGAGGCAGGCAGAGAGAGAGGAGGGGAAGCAGACTCCCTGCCAAGCAGAAAGCCTGATGCGGGGCTCCATCCCAGGACCCGAAGGCAGAGGCTTTAACCCACTGAGCCACACAGGCACCCCTAGTTTTTGCATTTAAAAAAACACTTAAGGTTTGTCCGTCCTTCCTTCCTTCCTTCCTTCCTTCTTCCCTCTGAAGGGAAGAGGGGGAGAGGAAGAGAGAGAATCTTAAGCAGGCTTCACTCCCAGTGTAGAGCCTGAGGTGGGGCTTGATCTTATGACCCAGAGATCATGACCTAAGCTGAGATCCAGAGTCAGTTCCTTAACCGACTGACAGGTGTCCCTAAATATTTAGGATTTTCTGTATATAGAATGTCATCTTCAGATAGTGGCAGTTTTACTTCTTCCTTGCCAATTTGGAATCTTTTTCTTTTCTGATACTTTGTCTAGGTCCTTCAGAGCTATCTTCAGTAAAAGTGAGGAGAGTGAGGGGCACCTGGATGGCTTAGTCAGTTAAGCATCTGCCTTTGGATCAGGTCGTGATCCTAGAGTCCTGGGATTGAGCCCCGCATTGGGGGTCCATTCTCAGCGGGTAGCCTGCTTCTCCCTCTGCCTCCTGCTCTCCCTGCTTGTGCTCTCTCTCTGTCAAATGGATAAATAAAATCTTTAAAAAAAAAAAAAAAAGAAGAAGAAAAGAGTGATGAGAGTGGGCATCCTTCTCTTATTCCTGATCTTAGAGGAAATGCTTTCACCTTTTCTCTGCTGAGTATGTCAGCTTGGGTTTATCATATATGGCTGCAATTTTTTTTTAAGATTTTATTTATTTATTTGAGAGAGAGAAAACACAAGTGTGTAGAGGAACAGAGGGACAAGCTGACTCCCCACTGAGTGAGGAACCTGATTCAGGGCTTAATCCTAGGGTTCTGAGATCATGGCCTGACTCAAAGGCATTTGATTAACTGACTGAGCCACCTAGGTGCCCTTCATATATGGCCTCTATTATGTTGAGGTATGTTTCCTCTACATTCACTTTGTTGAGAATTTTTATCATGAATGGATGTTGAAATTTGTCAGATTTTTTTTTCACCTGCTAAGATGATCATATGATTTTTTAATACTTTACTTTGTTTATATAATGAGTAACATTGACTGATTTTCTGATATTGACCCATGCTTGCACCCCTGGAATAAATTCCACCTGATCATGGGGAATGACCCTTTTCATGTATAGTTGAATTTGGTTTACTAATATTTTAGCATGTATTGTTGAGGATTTTTACATTTGTGTTCATCAGAGATACTGGCCTGTCATTTTCTTTTTTGTAGTGTCTTTGTCTGGTTTTGGTATCAGAGTAATGCTTGTCTTGTAGAGTGAATTTGGAGGCATTCTTTCTTCTTCAATTTTTTGGAATAGTTTGAGAAGGATAGGTATCAACTCTTCTTTAAATGTTTGATAGAGTTCACCTATGAAGCATTTATTTCTGGGCTTTTGTTTGTTGGGAGCTTTTTGATTACTGATTCAATTACACTCCTAGTAATCAATCTGTTCAGATTTTGTATTTCTTTCAGATTCTTAGAAGATTGTATGTTTTTAGATACTTGTCTATTTTTTCTAGATTATCCAATTTGTTGGCATGTAATTTTTTTGTAGTTGTCTCCTATAATCCTTTGTATTTTCATGATGTTGGTTGTAACTCCTTCTCTCTCATGTCTGATTATATTTATTTAGGCCCTTTATCTTTTTCTCTTGATGAGTTTGGCTAAAGATTTATCAATTGTGTTTAGCTTTACAAAGAACCAGTTCTTAATTTTTTTTAAAGATTTTATATATTTACTTAAAAGAGAGTGAGAAAGAGCATGAGAGGAGAGAAGGTTAGAGGGAGAAGCAGACACCCCATGGAGGTGGAGTGTGATTCGGAACTGGATCCTGGAACTCAATCCTGGGACTCTAGGATCATGACCTGAGTGGAAGGCCGTTGCCCAACCAATTGAGCCACCTAGGCAACCCCCAGTTCTTAATTTCTTTGAACTTTTCTATTTTTTTACTTTTATTCTTTATGTGATTTTTTTTCCCAGTGTGATCTTCAGTATGCCTTTCTTATACTTCGGGCTTTGTTCTTCTTTTTCTAGTTCCTTGTAGGTGTAAGGATACATTATTTATTTGAGTTTCTCTTGTATCTTGAGGTAAACCTGTATTGCAATAAACTTTCCTCTTAGAACTACTTTTGCTGCATCCCTAAGATTTCTTGTTTTCCTGCATCCCAAAGATTTTGAAATGTTTCCATTTTCCTTTGTTTCCATGTATTTTTTACTTCTTTGATTTCTTTGTTACTCCCTTGGTTGTTTAGTAGCATGATGTTTTGCCTCCAAATGTTTGGGGTTTTTTTTCCATTTTTTTTCTAGTTTCATATCGTTTTGGTCAGAAAAGATACTTGATATTATTTCAATCTTGTTAAATTTACCGAGACTAGTTTTGTGGCCAACATATGGTCTATCCTGGAGAAAGTTCCTTATGCACATCAAAAGAATGTGTATATTGCTGGTTTGGGATAGAATGTTCTAAGTCCATATGGCCTAATATTCAAAGACATTTTTTCCTTATTAATTTTCTCTCTGGCTGATCCATTGATGTAGGTGGGGTGCCAAAGTTCCCTACCATCATATTACTGTTGATTTATACTTTTATGTCTGTTTATATTTGTTGTATATATTTACGTGCTTTCATGTTCTGTTTATGGAAGGTTACACATAAAGACAAAATTCTCTTACTGGATTGTACTCTCTTATTGGATTGATTCCTTTATCATTATGCAATGCCCTTCTTTTTATCTTGTTGTAGTCTTTGTTTTTTGTTTGTTTTTTTCTTTTTCAAATTTTTATTTAAATCCTAGTTAGTTAACATAAATGTAATATTGGTTTCAGGAGTAGAATTTAGGGATTCATCCCTTACATATAAGACCTAGTGCTCAACACAAGTACCCTCCTTAATACGCATTACCCATTTGGCCCATCCCCTGCCCACCTCCCCTCCATCAACGCTCAGTTTGTTCTCTACAGTTAAGAGTCTCTTATGGTGTGCTTCCCTCTCTTTTTTCCCCTTCCCATATGTTCATCTGTTTTGTTTCTTAAATTCCATATATGAGTGAAATCATATGGTATTTGTGTCTTTTTTTTTTAAAGATTGTATTTATTTATTTGACAGACAGAGATCACAAGTAGGCAAAGAGGCAGGCAGAGAGAGAGAGGGAAGCAGGCTCCCTGCCGAGCAGAGAGCCCGATGCGGGGCTCGATCCCAGGACCCTGGGATCATGACCTGAGCCGAAGGCAGAGGTTTAACCCACTGAGCCACCCAGGCGGCCCTGGTATTTGTCTTTATCTTATTTTGCTTAGCATAATATACTCTAGCTCCATCCACGTCATTCCAAATGGCAAGATTCCGTTATATATATATACAGATATATGTATATATATATCTCGCATCTTCTTTATCCATTCATTAGTCAATGGACATTTGGGCTCTTTCCATAATTTGGCTATTGTTGATAATTCTACTATAAACATATAATCATTGGGTGGCATGTGCTCCTTCAAATCAGTATTTTTGTATTCTTTGGGTAAAAACCTCATAGTGAAATTGCTGGGTTGTAGGGTAGTTCTACTTTTAACTTTTTGAGGATCCTCCATACTGTTTTCCAGAGTGGCTACACCAGTTTGCATTTCTACCAACAATGCAAGACGGTTCCCCCTTCCCCACATCCTCGCCAGCCTCTATTGTTTCCTATATTGTTAATTTTAGCCATTCTGACAGATGTGAAGTGGTATCTCATCATGGTTTTGATTTGTATTTCCTGATGATGAGTGATGTTGAGCCTCTTTTCATGTGTCTGTTGGCCCTCTGGATGTCTTATTTGGAAAAATGTCTATTCATGTCTTCTGCCCATTTCTTAAAGGAATTATTTGGTTTTTAAGTGATGAGTTTGATACATTTTTTTAAAAAGATTTCATTTATTCATTTGACAGAGAGAGGCAGAGGGGCAGGCAGAGAGAGAGAGGAGGAAGCAGGCTCCCTGCCAAGCAGAGAGCCCAATGCGGGACTCATCCCAGGATCCTGAGATCATGACCTAAACTGAAGGCAGAGGCTGAACCCACTGAGCCACCCAGGTGCCCTTGATACTTTTTATTTTTTTTTTAATATTTTTTTTTAAAGATTTTATTTATTAATTTGACAGAGAGAAATCACAAGTAGATGGAGAGGCAGCCAGAGAGAGAGAGAAGGAAGCAGGCTCCCCGCTGAGCAGAGAGCCCGATATGGGACTCGATCCCAGGACCCTGAGATCATGACCTGAGCCGAAGGCAGCGGCTTAACCCACTGAGCCACCCAGGCGCCCGCCCTTGATACTTTTTAAAAATAGATTTTGGGTACCTACCCTTTATCAGATATGTCATTTTCAAATATCTTCTCCCATTCCATAGACTACCTTTTGTTTTGTTGATTTTTTTCTTTTTAAAAAATTAATTAGTTAATTTATTTTTTATTTTTTATAAACATATAATGTATTTTTTAAAAATATTTTATTTATTTATTTGACAGAGAGATCACAAGTAGGCAGAGAGGCAGGCAGAGAGAGAGGAAGGGAAGCAGGCCCCCTGCTGAGCAGAGAGCCCGATGCGAGACTTGATCCCAGGACCCTGAGATCATGACCTAAGCCAAAGGCAGCGGCTTAACCCACTGAGTCACCCAGGCGCCCAACATATAATGTATTTTTATCCCCAGGGGTACAGGTCTGTGAATCACCAGGTTTACACACTTCACAGCACTCACCATAGCACATACCCTCCCCAATGTCCATAACCCCACTCCCCTCTCCCAACCCCCCTCCCCCCAGCAACCCTCAGTTTGTTTTGTGAGATTGAGAGTCACTTATGGTTTGTCTCCCTCCCAATCCATCTTGTTTCATTTATTCTTCTCCTGTCCCCTTAACCCCCCCATGTTGCATCTCCACTTCCTCATATCAGGGAGATCATATGATAGTTGTCTTTCTCTGATAGACTTATTTCGCTAAGCATGATACCCTCTAGTTCCATCCATGTCGTCGCAAGTGGCAATATTTCATTTTTTTTTTTAGATTTTGTTTGTTTTTTGGCAGACAGAGATCACAAGTAGGCAGAGAGGCAGACAGAGAGAGAGAGAGAGGAGGAAGCAGGCTCCCTGCTGAGCAGAGAGCCCGATACGGGACTCGATCCCGGGACCCTGAGATCATGACCTGAGCCGAAGGCAGAGGCTTTAACCCCCTGAGCCACCCAGGCGCCCCAAGATTTCATTTCTTTTGATGGCTGCATAGTATTCCATTGTGTATATATACCACATCTTCTTTATCCATTTATCTGTTGATGGACATTTAAGTTCTTTCCATAGTTTGGCTATTGTAGACATTGCTGCTATAAACATGCAGGTGCACGTGCCCCTTCAGGTCACTACGTTTGTATCTTTAGGGTAAATACTCAGTAGTGCAATTGCTGGGTCATAGGGTAGCTCTATTTTCAACATTTTGAGGAGCCTCCATGCTGTTTTCCAGAGCAGTTGCACCAGCTTGCATTCCACCAACAGTGTAGGAGGGTTCCCCTTTCTCTTCATCCTTGCCAGCATCTGTCATTTCCTGACTTGTTGAATTTAGCCATTCTGACTGGTGTGAGATTGTATCTCATTGTGGTTTTGATTTGTATTTCCCTGATGTCGAGTGATGTGGAGCACTTTTTCATGTGTCTGTTGGCCATCTGGATGTCTTCTTTGCAGAAATGTCTGTTCATGTCTTCTGCCCATTTCTTGATTGGATTATTTGTTCTTTGGGTGTTGAGTTTGCTAAGTTCTTTATAGATTTTGGACACTAGCCCTTTATCTGATATGTCGATTGCAAATATCTTCTCTCATTCTGTCAGTTGTCTTTTGGTTTTGTTAACTGTTTCCTTTGCTGTGCGAAAGCTTTTGATCTTGATGAAATCCCAATAGTTCATTTTGGCCCTTGCTTCCCTTGCCTTTGGAGATGTTCCTAGGAAGACGTTGCTGCGGCTGAGGTGGAAGAGGTTGCTGCCTGCGTTCTCCTCAAGGATTTTGATGGATTCCTTTCTCACATTGAGGTCCTTCATCCATTTTGAGTCTATTTTCGTGTGTGGTATAAGGAAATGGTCCAATTTCATTTTTCTGCATGTGGCTGTCCAATTTTCCCAGCACCATTTATTGAAGAGGCTGTCTTTTTTCCATTGGACATTCTTTCCTGCTTTGTTGAAGATTACTTGAGCATAGAGTTGAGGGTCTATTTCTGGGCTCTCTATTCTGTTCCATTGATCTATGTGTCTGTTTTTGTGCCATTACCATACTGTCTTGGTGACTATACCTTTGTAATATAGCTTGAAGTCCAGAACTGTGATGCCTCCAGCTTTGTTTTCCTTTTTCAAATTTGCTTTGGCTTTTGTGGTTCTATACAACTTTTAGAATTGTTTGTTTTGGTTCTGTGAAAAATACTGTTGGTGTTTTGATAAGGATTTCATTAAAAGTGTAGGTTGCTTTGGGTAGGATAAACATTTTAACAATGCTTGTTCAGCCAATCCATGAGTATGGAATGTTTTCCCGTTTCTTTGTGTCCTTTTCAATTTTTTTCATAAGTTTTCTATAGTTTTCAGAAGACAGTTCATTTACCTATGATTAGGTTTCTTCCAAGGTATCTTATGGTTTTTTGATGCAATTATAAATGGAATTGATTCCTTGTTTTCTTTTTCTGTGGCTTCAGTATTGCTGTATAGAAATGCAGCAGATTTCTGTATATTGATTTTATATCCTGCGACTTTGCTAAATGCATGTATTAGTTCTAGCAAATTTTTGATAGAGTCTTTCTGGTTTTCTACATAGAGTATCATGTCATCTGCAAATAGTGAAAGTTTATTTTCTTCCTTGCTGATTTGGATGGCTTTTATTTTGATTGTTGAGACTATAACTTCCAGTACTATGTTAAATAACAATGGTGAGGGTGGACGTCTCTGTTTTTTGTTCCTGACAGTGGAAGAAAAACTCTCAGTTTTTTCCCCATTGAGGATATTAGCTGTGGGTCTTTTATATATGGCATTTATGACATTGAGGTATGGTCCTTTTATCCTTACTTTGTTAAGGGTTTTGTCAACAGTGGATGCTGTACTTGGTCAAATGCTTTTTCTGCATCTACTGAGAGGATCATATGGCTCTTTATTTTATTAATGTGGTATATCACATTGATTGATTTGCAGATATTGAACCACCCCTTCAGTCCAGGAATAAATCCCACTTGATCATAGTGAATAGTTCTTTAAATGTACTGTTGGATTCATTTTGCTAGTATCCTGTTGAGAATTTTTGCATCCACGTTCATCATGGATATTGGCCTATAATTCTTTTTAGTGGGGTCACCTTCTGGTTTTAGAATTTAGATAATGCTGTCCTCTTAGAATGAGTTTGGAACTTTTCATTCCATTTCTATTTTTTGGAACAGTTTGATAAGAATACTTTTTTTTTTTAAGATTTTATTTATTTATTTGTCAGAGAGAGAGAGGGAGAGCACAACAGGCAGAGTGGCAGGCAGAGGCAGAGAGAGAAGCAGGCTCCCTGCTGGACAAGGAGCCCAGTGTGGGACTCAATCCCAGGACGCTGGGATCATGACCTGAGCTGAAGGCAGCGAGGCTTAACCCGCTGAGACACCCAGGTGTCCCAATAAGAATAAGTATTAACTCTTCTCTAAATTTCTGGTACAATTGCCCTGGGAAGCCATGTGGGTCTAGACTTTGGTTTTTTGGAGATTTTTTTTATTACTTATTCAGTTTCTTTTGCTGGTTATGGGTCTGTACAGGATTTCTTTCTGTTTCAGCTTTAGTGTTTGCATGTTTCTGAGAATTTATCCATTTCTTCCAAATTATCCAATTTGTCGGCATATAATTTTTCATAATATTCTCTTATAATTGTTTGTATTTCTATGGTGTTGGTTGTGATCTCTTCTCTTTCATTCATGATTTTATTTATTTGGGTCTTTTCTCTTTTCATATTGATAAATCTAGCTAGAGCTTTATCAATTTTACTAATTCTTTTCAAGAACCACCTCTTAGTTTCATTGAGCTATTTTTTTTTTTTATTTGACAGAGAGATCACAAGTAGGCAGAGAGGCAGGCAGAGAGAGAGAGAGGAGGAAGCAGGCTCCCCGCTGAGCAGAGAGCCCGACGCGGGACTCGATCCCAGGACCCCGAGATCATGACCTGAGCCGAAGGCAGCGGCTTAACCCACTGAGCCACCCAGGCGCCCCTCATTGAGCTATTCTACTGTATTTTTTTGTTTCTATATAATTTATTTCTGCTCTAGTCTTTATTATTTCCCTTCTTCTCCTGGCTTCAGGATTTATTTGTTATCCCTTTTCTTGTTCCTTAGTTGTAAGTCTAGGTTATATATTTGAGACTTTCCTTGGTTTTTGAGGTAGGCTTGTATTGCTATATACTTCCCTCTTGTGACCACTTTTACTGCATCCCAAAGGTTCTGGACTATCATGTTTTCATTTTCATTTGCTTCCATGTTTGTTTTTTTTTTTAAATTTCGTATTTAATTTCCTGGTTAACCCATTCATTCTTTACTGAGGTATTCTTTAACCTGCATGTATTTGTGGTCTATCCAAATTTTTTGTGGTTGACTTCAAGTTTCATAGAGCTGTGGTCTGAAAATATGTATGGTATGATCTCAGTCTTTTTGATTGTTGTTGGATCAACACAATCAGGCATACTTGTTGAGAGCTGATTTGTGACCCAGCATGTGATCTATTCTGGAGAATGTTCCATGTGCATTCAAAAAGAATGAGTCTTCTGCTGGTTTAGGATGAAATGTTCTGAATATATCTGTTAAGTCCATCTGGTCCAGTGTCTTACTGAAAGCCATTGTTTTTTTTTTTTTTTGATTTTCTGCTTTGATGATCTTTCTGTTGCAATAAGTGGGGGTGTTAAAATCCCCTGGTATTATTGTATTATTATCAATTAATTTCTTTATGTTTGTTACTAACTGACTTACATATTTGGGTGCTCCCAAGTTGGGGACATAAATATTTACAATCGTTAGATCTTCTTTTTGGATAGACCTCTTTATTATGATACAGTGTCCTTCTTCGTCTCTTGTTACAGTCTGGTTTAAAGTCTAGTTTGTCTGAGGGGAGCCTGGGTGGCTTAGTCAGTTAGGTGTCTGCCATCAGCTCAGGTCATGATCTCACAGTCAGAGGACTGAGTCCTGTATTGGGCTCCCTGCTCAGCTGGAAGTCTACTTCTCCCTCTTCCTCTGCCCCCAACTCCCCACTTGTGCTTGCTCACTCTCTCTCTCTCAAATAAAATAAAATCTTTTTTTTTTAAATCTTTTTTTTTTTTAAGTCTACTTTCTTTCATATAAATATGTCTACTCTGGCTTTCTTTTGATGCCCACTAGCATGATGTTGTCATAGAGGTCCCTTACTTACTCTAACTGTTAAAATTCCCTTTTGTTTTTGCTGTTCAGTTTGAAAGATTTCCACTATCCTGTCTTTTAGATCTTTGCTATATTCTTCTGCATTCTCTAATTTACTATTGGCTCCTCTAGTGTATTTTTAATTTCATTTATTGTATTCATCAGCTCTGATTAGTTCTTTTTAATATTTTCTATCTCTTTGCTAAAGTTCTCACTGAGTTCATCCACTCTTCTTCCAAGTTCAGTGATCATCTTTATGACCATTACTTTGAAATGTTTATCAGGTAGATTGCTTACCTCTGTTTTTGCTTAGTTCCTTTTCTGAGATTTTGTCTTATTCTTTTGTTTGGAACATTTTTTTTTTTTTTAAGATTTATGTATTAACTTATTTGACAGAGAGAGATCACAAGTAGGCAGAGAGTCAGGCAGAGAGAGGGAGGGAAGCAGGCTCCCCGCCGAGCAGAGAGCCCGATTCGGGCCTCAATCCCAGGACACTGAGATCATGACCCGAGCCAAAGCAGAGACTTAACCCACTGAGCCACCGAGGCACCTTGGAACATATTTCTCTGTCTCCTCTTATTGTATGACTCTGTGTTTTTCTCTATGTATTAAGTAGGTCAACTATGTCTCCTGACCACATAGTGCCTTATGTGGAACGTACAATTTCCCCTGGCTTCCAGAACCAGGCACTCCAGTGATGTTCCCTGTATGAGTTGCATGTACCCTACTATTGTGCTTGGGCCATGACTGCAGCAGATGCAGTGGTGGGCAGGACTGACTGTGAGGTCTGGCCATGACTGGCATGGGTGTCCTGTTGGGCCAGGGTGGCCTTCCTTCTGTGAGAGCAGGAATTGCTTTGGAGGGGTGGTGTTCCCTGGTGAGGTGCCCACTGGGTGTGGCAGAGCAAAAACTGCTTTTTTTTTTTTTTTGTCAGACAGAGATCACAAGCAGGGAGAGAGGCAGGCAGAGAGAGAGGAGGAAGCAGGCTCCCCACTGAACAGAGAGCCTGATGCAGGGCTCAATCCCAGGACTCTGGGATCATGACCCGAGCCGAAGGCAGAGGCTTTAATCCACTGAGCCACCCAGGTGCCCCCCAAAACGGCTTTTTGAGGGGTGTTAGTATGTTAGATGTAAAGTGTCAGAACTGATGTTCATCAGCTTGATGTCAAGTAGGCTGAAAGAGGGCAAGAAAAAATGGCACCCATAAGCTTTCTGTTCCCAGAGAAAATTTCTACAGATCTCTGTGCCAGTGGCACATGCCCTAAAATTAGTTAATAAGTCTTCACTTTTGGCCCAGGCTCTTTTCACACTACTGCCTCTGTGTTGGGTCTTGGAGGGGGTGAGATTGTGTGCAAGACCTTTAAGAGTAGAGTTTTGGTTTCCTCTAGGCCTCTGGCTCTCCTGGGGTTAAGCCCCGTTCATTTTCCTAGCCAGACATTATGGGAACTCATCTAGCTGGTTCGGATCCCCCAGGGCAGCGATTACCCAATGTGAAGCTTGAACTCTCACTCCTCAGGAAATACCCTTGTGCCAGTGACATGCCTCCTGCTTATGGGTTGCCATGGCAGGGTTTTGGTTCCTGATTAGGCAGTGTATTTGCCCCTCCAATGCTTTGGTTTTTTTGTTTATATCTTCAACCATGGAAGAACTGTTCTGCTAGTTTTCAGGTTGTTCCCAGAGAGAGTTTCACTATATAGAGTCACAGCCCTGCTGTGTCCATGGGAGGAGGTGACCTCAGGATCTTACTACTCTGCCACCTCCCATTTTTCTAGGAATTCCATATTTATAAAGGGGTCATTTTCCCCAAGAAGACATAACAAACTTTAACTTTTAATATGCCTAACAACAGAGCATCAAAATACATGATGGATAGAACTCCATGGAGAACTAGATGAATCTGCAATTACAGTTGGAAATTTCAATAATTTATCGGAAGTGGATTTATCAAAAGTGGATGGATCCATCAGGCAGAAAATCAGTAATGACATAGTTGAACTTAATAATACCATCATTCAACTGGATATAATTGACATCAGTAGACTACTCCATCCAACAATAGCAGAATACACATTCTTCTTAAGATCACGTGGACTGTGGGGTGCCTAGGTGGCTCAAGTCAGTTGAGTATCTGACTCTTGATTTCAGTTCAGGTCATGATCTCAGGGTTGTGAGATCAAGCCACGTGTCAGGCTCTGTGCTAGGGGTGGAGCCTGTTTGGGATTCTTTTTCTCCCTCTCCTTCGTCCCTACCCCTTTCTGAAAAAAAAAAAAGATCACATGAACCATTCACCAATATTGATCACATTGTTGGTCATAAAATATACATTAACAAATTTAAAAGAATAAAAACTGTAGAGGCAGGCAGAGAGAGAGGAAGGGAAGCAGGCTCCCTGCTGAGCAGAGTGACCTGAGCTGAAGGCAGAGGCTTTAAACCACTGAGCCACCCAGGCACCCCTAAATAGTATACTTCTAAATAACACATGGGTGAAAGAAGAAATCTCAAGAGAAATTTAAAAATATTTGAACTAAGGGAACATGAAAATGCAACTTGCGAAAATTTCTGGGATACAGTAAAAACAGTGCTTAGAGAAACATTTATAGTGTTGAATGCATAAATTTAAAAAATCTAATATAGTCATCTAAGTTTCCATGTTAGAAAACTAGAAAGACAAAAGCAAATTAAATCCAAAGTTAGCAGAAGAAAAGAAATAAGAATTAGAGTAGAAATCAATTAAATTGAAAAGCAGGTATTAGAGAAAATCAATAAAACCAAAAATTAGTTCATTGAGAAGATACATCAAATCAGTAAGTCTCGGGGTGCCTGGGTGGCTCAGTGGGTTAAGCCGCTGCCTTAGGCTCAGGTCATGATCTCAGGGTCTTGGGATCGAGTCCCGCATCGGGCTCTCTGCTCAGCAGGGGGCCTGCTTCCCTTCCTCTCTCTCTGCCTGCCTCTCTGCCTACTTGTCCTACTTGTGATGTCTCTCTGTCAAATAAATAAATAAAATCTTTAAAAAATCATCATAAGTCTCTAGTTAAGCTAACTAAGAAAAAAGAGAAAGGACACAAATTACTAATATCACAAATGAAAGAGGGGATATCTTTACAGATTCTATGGATATTAAAAGGATAATGAAGATATACTGTGAACCCCTCTATGCCCACATATTTGATAGCCCAGATGAAATGAACTAATTCCTGGAAAGACACAGTCTGCCAAAAATCACAGAAACACTACTAGACAATCTGAATAGTCCTGTATCTTTTAAAAGAGATTTAATCATTAGTTAATAACCTTCCAAAACAAAAAGCACTGATCCCAGTTAGGTTCAGTGGTGAATTCTGCGGTATGTTTAAGGAATAAGTTACACCAATTCTCTATAATCTCAGAGAGTAGAAGCAGAGGAATTCTTCCTGACTCATTCTATGAGGCCTGCGTTACCTTAATTCCCAAACTAGAGAAAGACATTGCAAGGAAAAAAAAAACACTACAAATCAATAATTCACAGGAACATAGCTGCAAACTTTCTCAACAAAATATTATCAAATTTAATCTAACAATATGTAAAGCAAGTGGCACATTGCAATCAAGTGGGTCTATTTTTTTTTTCAAGATTTTATTTATTTATTTATTTGACAGAGAGAGAGAGCACAAGCAGGGGGAGCAGCAGAGGGAGAAGCAGACTCCCTGCTGAGCAGGAAGCTACATGCCAGGCTCAATCCCACCCCTAGGACCACCACCCAAGCTGAAGGCAGATGCCCAACCGACTGAGCCACTCAGTTGCCTGAATCAAGGGGGTTTATCTCAGGTATGCATAGCTGGTCAACATTCAAAAATCAATTAATGTAATTCATCGCATCAAAAATTCAAAGAAGAAAAATCACATGGTCTTATCAATAGATGCAGAAAAAGCTATTTGACAAAATCCAACACTCATTTATTATAAAAACTCTCAGTAAACTAGTAATTGATGGTAACTTCCTCAGTATGATAAAAATATCTATAAGAAACCTACAGCTAACATCATACTTTATGTTAAGAATCTCAAAGCTTTCCTAGTAAAGTCAGGAACAAGACAAGGATATCCTCTTTCTCCACTGCCATTCAACATTGTTCTAGAAGTCCTAAATAATGCAATAAGATAGGAAAAGTAAATATAAGATATGGATATTGGGAAAGAAGAGATAAAACTATCTTTGTATGCAGATAAAATGATTGTGTATGTAGAATATCTGAAAGAATTGACAAAAAAACTAATAAACAATCATAGCAAGGTTGTAGGATATAAGGCTAATTTTCAAAAGCCCATTACTTTTTTATGTACCAGAATGATGAAGTGGAATTTGAAATAAAAAATACAATACCAGGAGCCTGGGTGGCTCTGTCAGTTGTGTGTCTGCCTTCGGATTAGGTTGTGGTTCTGGGGTCCTGGGATAAAGCCTCACGTTGGGGGGAGGGTCCCTGCTCAGCGGGGAGTCGGCTTGTCTTCTCCCTCTGTCCTCCCCTTGCCCCATTCATGCTCGTTCTCCCTTTCTCACATGCTCGCTCTCTTTCAGATAAATAAAATTTTTTTAAAAATACAATACCAAAGCAAAGGCAGTCTTAAGGGGGAAATACAAAGTCATCCGAGCCTCCCTCAAAAAAAAACTGAAAAATCCAGAATACAGCTGTCTTTACACCTTAAAGAACTGGAGAATTAACAACAAATTAAGCCAACTCCACACACAAAAAGGGAAATAATCAAGATTAAAGCAGAGATCAGTGAGGTAGAAACTAGAGATACAATAGAACACACCAATGAAACTAGAAGCTGGTTTTTTGAAAGAATCAGTAAGATCGATAAACCATTGGCCAAACTAATTCAAAAGAAAAGAGAGAAGACCCAAATTAATAAAATTATGAATGAAAAGGGAGAGAGACAACTAACACTAAGGAAATAGAAACAATCATCAGAAATTATTATCAACAGTTATATGCCAATAAGTTAAGCAACCTAGATGAAATGGATGCATTGCTAGAAAACTATAAAATTCCAAAACTGAATCAGGATGAAACTGACAACCTGAATAGACCAATATCTAGTAACAAGATTGAAACAGTGATCAAAAACCTCCCAAAAAACAAGAGCCCAGGACCTGACGGATTCCCTGGGGAATTCTACCAAACTTTCAAAGAAGAAATAACACATATTCTCCTGAAGCTGTTTCAAAAAATTGAAGCAGAAGGCAAACTTTCAGACTCTCTTTATGAAGCCAACATTACGCTGATCCTTTTAAAAGAGATCCCAGGCAAAGATCCCACCAAAAAGGAGAATTTCGGACCAATTATCACTGAAGAATATGGATGCTAAGATTCTCAACAAGATCCTAGCTAATAGGATCCAACAGTACATTAAAAACATTATCCACCATGATTAGGTGGGATTTATCTCTGGGTTGCAACGATGGTTCAACATTCGCAAATCAATCAATGTGATAGGACAAATTAATAAGGGAAGAGAGAAGAACCACAGGGTCCTCTTGATTCATGCAGAAAAAGCATTTGACAAAATCCAGCATCCGTTCCTGATTAAAACACTTCAAAGTTTAGGGATGGGGGAACATTCCTCAACTTCATCAAATCTATCTGTGAGAAACCCACAGCAAATATCATCCTCAATGGGAAAAAGCTGACAGCCTTCCCTTTGAGATCAGGAACACGACAAGGATGCCCACTCTCACCACTCTTGTTCAACATAGTATTAGAAGTCCTAACGACAGCAATCAGACAACAAGAGAAATAAAAGATATTCAAATTGTCAAAGAAGTCGTCAAACTCTCTCTCTTCGTAGATGATATGATACTTTATATGGAAAACCCAAAAGACTCCACCACGAAACTACTAGAACTCATACAGCAATTCAGTAATGTGACAGGATACAAAAATCAATGTACAGAAATCGGTTGCTTTCTTATACACTAACAATGAAAATACAGAAAGGGAAATTAGAGAATCGATTCAATTTACTATAGCACCAAGAAGTATAAGATACCTGGGCATAAACCTAACCAAAGAGGTAAATGATCTGTACTTAGGAACTATAGAACACTCATGAAAGAAATTGAAGAAGACACAAAAAGATGAAAGACCATCCCATGCTCATGGATCAGAAGAAAAAACATTGTTAAAATGTCTATACTGCCTAGAGCAATCTATACTTTTAATGCCATTCTAATCAAAATTCCATTAGCATTTTTCAAAGAGGTGGAGCAAATAATCCTAAAATTTGTATGGAATCAGAAGAGACCTCCAATTGTTAAGGAAATGAAAAAGAAAAACAAAACTGGGGGCATCATGTTGCCCGATTTCAAGCTTTACTACAAAGCTGTGATCACCAAGACAGCATGGTACTGGCATCAAAACAGACACATAGACCAGTGAAACAGAGTAGAGAGCCCTAATATAGACCCTCAACTCTATGGTCAAATCTTCAACAAAGCAGGAAAAAATATACAGTGGAAAAAAGACAGTCTCTTCAATAAATAGTATATTTTTGATATGTACAAACTGCTTCTTAAGTTTATAAGGAGAGGAAGAAGACCCTGAATAGCCAATACAATATTGAAGGAAAAGAACAGTTGGAGGACTAACGGTACCTAACTTTAAGACTTACTATTAAGTCACACTAATCAAAACAATACTGTATTAGAGAAAGAGTAGACAAATAGATCAATGAAACAGAATAGAGAGTCCTGAAATAGGCCATCATAAGTAAAGATCAACCAATCGGCTGGCAAAGAACAAAGGCAATATATGGAACAAGACTGTCTTTTCAATAATGGTGCTGGAACCATTTAATATGTGAATGGTCATTCAATATATGAATGGTCATTCACATTCAATATTAATATGTGAATGGTCATTCACATATTAAAAAAGAGGGAGAGAGAGAATCTATACACAAACCTTACAACCTTCATAGAAATTAATTCAAAAGGGATCATACACCTAAATGTAAAACACAAAACTTTAAAAATTCTAGAAGAAAAATTGAAGAAAATTTAAATGACTTTTGATTTGGTAATGACTTTTTATTATTTATTTTTAAAGATTTTATGTATTCATTTGATGGAGAGTGAGAGCAAGCACAAGTAAAGGGAGTGGCGGAGTGAGAGGGAGAACCAGGCTCCCTACCAACTAGGGAGCTTGATGTGAGACTTGACTCCAGGACCCTGGGATCATGAGCTGTGCCAAAGGCAGATGCTTAGTTGGCTGAGGCACCTAGGCAACCCATGGTGATGACTTCTTATATATAACACCATAGGTATGATTTATGAGAGAAAGAACTGATAATCTGAACTTCATTAAAATGAAAAACTTCTGCTCTGCAAAATACAGTCATGAGAATAAAAAGACAAGCGCATAGGTTGCAAGAAAATGTTTGCCAAAGACATTTGATAAAGGACTGTTACCAAAGTATACAAGCAACTCTTAAAACTCAACAATAACAATCTGATTAAGAAGGGGCCAATAGCTTTAACAGGCACCTCAGAAAAGACATATAAATGGCAAATGAGCATAAGAAGAGGTGTTCCATATGGTATATTATCTGCAAAATGCAAACTAAAAAATTTAGGTATCACTATATCCATAACAGAATGGTCAGAATCTAGAACAGTGACAACTCCAAATGCTGGCAAATGTGTAGAGCAACAGGAACACTCATTCATTGCTGGTGGGAATGCAGAGTGGTATAGCCACTTTGGAAGACAATTTGTCAGCTTCTTAAATGCTAAACATAATCTTACTGTAAAATCCAGCTATCTCACTGCTAGCTATTTACCCAAAGGAGTTGAAAACTTATATCCATACAAAAATCTGCACACAAATGTTTATAGCAGCTTCATTTATAACTGCCAAACTTGGAAACAACCAAGATGTCCTTCAGTAAGTGAATGGATAAATTGACTGTGGTACATCCAGACAATGGAATATTATTCAATATTACAAAGAAATGAGCTACTGAGCCATGAAAAGACAGAGGAATCTTAAATGCATATTACTAAGTGAAAGAAGTCAGTCTAAAAAGGCTACATACTATATGATTCCAATTATATGACATTCTAGAAAAGGTAAAACTATGGAGACAATAAAAACTTCAGTGATCTCCAGAGGTTGGTTGGGGAGAGGGACGAATAGGAGGCACACAGAGGAGTTTTAGGGCAATGAAAGTACTCTCTATGGGGCTCCTGGGTGGCTCAGTCGGTAAAGTGTCTGACTTTGTTCAGGTCATGATCTCAGTGTCCTGGGATTGAGCCCTGACTGGGCTCCCCACTCAGAGGGGAGTCTGCTTTCCCTCTTCCTCTCCCTTTGCCCCTCCCCCTGGTCCTGCTCTCTCTGTCTCTTTCAAATCAATTAAGAGAAAGCACTCTGACCAGACACATGAAAAAATATTCATCATCATTAGCCCTCAGGGAGATTCAAATTAAAACCACATTGAGGGGATGCCTGGGTGGCTCAGTTGGTTAAGCAGCTGCCTCAGGTCATGATCCCAGCGTCCTGGGATCGAGTCCCACATCGGGCTCCTTGCTCGGCAGGGAGTCTGCTTCTCCCTCTGCCTCTGCCTGCCATTCTGTCTGCCTGTGTTCGCTCTCTCTCCCTCTCTCAACACATTGAGATATCACCTTACACCAGTTAGAATGGCCAAAATTAACAAAACAGGAAACAACATGTGTTGGAGAGGATGTGGAGAAAGGGGAACCCTCTTACACTGTTGGTGGGTATGCAAGTTGGTGCAGCCTCTTTGGAGAACAGTGTGGAGATTCCTCAAGAAATTAAAATAGAACTTCCCTATGACCCTGCAATTGCACTGGTGGGTATTTACCCAAAGATACAGATGTCGTGAAAAGAAGGGCCATCTGTACCCCATGTTTATAGCAGCAAATGGCCACAGTCGCCAAACTGTGGAAAGAACCAAGATGCCCTTCAACGGACGAATGGATAAGGAAGATGTGGTCCATATACACTATGGAGTATTATGCCTCCATCAGAAAGGATGAATACCCAACTTTTGTAGCAACATGGACGGGACTGGAAGAGATTATGCTGAGTGAAATAAGTCAAGCAGAGAGAGTCAATTATCATATGGTTTCACTTATTTGTGGAGCATAACAAATATCATGGAGGACAAGGGGTGTTAGAGAGGAGAAGGGAGTTGGGGTAAATTGGAAGGGGAGGTGAATCATGAGAGACTATGGACTCTGAAAAACAATCTGAGGGGTTTGAAGTCGCGGGGGGGTGGGAGGTTAGGGTACCAGGTGGTGGGTATTAGAGAGGGCACGGATTGCATGGAGCACTGGGTGTGGTGAAAAAATAATGAATACTGTTTTTCTGAAAATAAATAAATTGAAAAATTAAAAAAAAAAAAGAGAAAGCACTCTGTGTAATCCGTAATGGTGGATACATGTCACCATAAATTTTTCCAGACCCATAGAATATACACTACTGAGTGAAACCTATTGGACTCTATGTGATCATGATGTGTCAATATAGTTCATCAACTGTAACAGATGTATCATTTTTGTGGGTTATGTATATAATGGGGAAAACTGTGCATATGTAGGAGCAGGAAGTATATGGGAAATCTCTGTACCTTCCTTTTAATTTTGCTGTGAATCTAAAACTGCTCTAAAAAATGAAGTTTGGGGACACCTGGGTGGCTCAGTGGGTTAAAGCCTCTGCCTTTAGCTCAGGTCACGATCCCAGGGTCCTGGAATCAAGCTCTGCATCGGGCATCGGGCTCATCTGCTCAGCAGGGAGCCTGTTTCTCCAACTTTCCCCCCACCTGCCTGCCTCTTCTGTCTATTATATCCCTGTCTGTCAAATAAATAAATAAAATCTTTAAAAAAAGTAAAAAATGAAGTTTAAAAGTGACAACAATAGGGACTCCTGGGTGGCTCAGTTGATTAGGATCTGTATTAGACTCAGGTCATGATCCCAGGGTCCTGGTATTGAGTCCCTCATCAGGCCCCTTGCTCAGTAGGGAGCCTGGTTTTCCCTCTGCCTGCTGTTCCCCCCCCCCCCCCGCTTTTGTACTCTCTCTCCGCCCTCTCTCTGACAGATAAATAAAATCTTTAAAAAAATAAACAAAAATAAAACTGACAACAGTAAGAAGATATTGTCATGAAGATTAATGAGTTAATAAGTGTAACACAATTGAAATAATGCCTGGCAGGTTTTGCTTTGTCACAGCTGGGAGTGGGGTGCTACTGGCATCTAGGTGGTAGGAGCCAGTCACACTTCAAAACATCCGCTCACAACAAATAATTATTTGGTACAAAATGCAAATAGTGTCGAGCTTTAGAAAAGATGCTCTAATGCTTCTGAGGTACCATGATGTGGATGGCCTGACCTAGGGAATGAATATACTTAAAGAAAAGAGAAGGACTTCAACTTGTGGCTCTCTAACATACTAAAGATTCCTAAGAAAGAGGGCGCTTGGGTGGCTCAGGTGGGTTAAGCCGCTGCCTTCGGCTCAGGTCATGATCTCAGGGTCCTGGGATCGAGTCCCGCATCGGGCTCTCTGCTCAGCAGAGAGCCTGCTTCCTCCTCTCTCTCTCTCTGCCTGCCTCTCTGCCTACTTGTGATCTCTCTCTGTCAAAAAAAAAAGAAAGATATAATGCCTGAGGAGTGTCCAGTGAGGTGTAAGAACATGAAGAGAAGATGATAGTACAGAGGACAGAACAGTGTTTCCAGAAGATATGAGAAAAGTGACCAATAATAACACTTAAGGTACCAGAATATTTTCCAAAGATAATACTGTAACTCATTTACTATGCACAATAACTCTGTTAAGTAGGTATTATTACCAAATTATACATGGTGAAACTCAGGCACGGGTCTACAATGGCAAATGGGGCTGAGAAGTCTGAGATTTGACTGTTGCACCTGGTAAAGTAGAGGCTGTCACCATTGCGCCAAGCGAGGTTTCAGAGGAATAGAATGTGGGGACAGACATCTGATTAATGTGGCTTAAGGAGATATCAAATTAGCAAATAGAGACAAAATATAGACAATTCTTCTGCTTTCACTGTTTCTATCTTTCTAGTAAAGAAATAGCTAAAGGATGGGGCGCCTGGGTGGCTCAGTGGATTAAGCCTCTGCCTTCGGCTCAGGTCATGATCTCATGGATCCTCGGATGGAGTCCCGCATCGGGCTCTCTGCTCAGCAGGGAGCCTGCTTTCCCTCTATCTCCCTCTCTGCCTGCCTCTCCGTCTGCTTGTCATCTCTCTCTGTCAAATAAATAAATAAAATCTTTAAAAAAAAAAAGAAATAGCTAAAGGATAACATAGGTCTAAGAAAGGGGTTTTTTCGTTCCTTTTTTTTTTTTTTTAAGGTGACAGTTTTATCAGCAGTTTGTTTTATTTTGCAGATGGACACAGTTGAATACAGATCAAGTGGCTGATTACTTGGGAAGGTGACTAGATAACTGCAGAAGCAAAGTGCTTGGAAGAAGATGCTATCCCATGGGTTGGCCTCCCAGGGGATCACTGGCAATTCATTCTTGTTACAGGAAGGCAGGCTACATATGAAATTAGGTTAGTTGATTTGGTGCTGATCGAGTGAGGCAATTTTATTCTGATTGTGCCTTTTTCTTCAGCAAAGTTAATAAATATTGACAATATTGGCTATGCATTCATATGCATTCCTACCTCACATTTGTGGTTGTAAATTTAAAGAGTGGTGAAAAGTTATTATGGGGGGGAAGGGAGAGTAAAGAAGAGGGAGAGCGGGAGAGGGAGCATAAGCTTATGTTTATGTTGGCATGAGAATTTTGGAGCTGGGATTTTTGCTGAAGGAGAGGGGATATGTTCTCCAGCTTGTAAGGGATCATTGAGAATGTCTGTGCCTCATCCTTAAATCCAGTGACACATGGGAAGTAGGAAAAAGGTCCATTTTTAGGGAGGGCTGTTGGGGAAGCAATCTTCAGAGGAAACCATATTCCAATAAAGCAGGAAGGTGAAGATGTTCAGAGAAAAAAAATAAAAAATAGGGGATTTTGCTGATTACAGAGAGTGAGTTTCCAAGCACTCAATAGGTGGCTTTGGAGCAACTGAGAGGGGTGTGGGGAATTGAGTCAGACTCAGGAATTTACAGACCTACATGGGGATTAGAGTCTGGATGATTAGAATTTGGATGGTAACTAAGGTAAATAGGGATTAGTCTCGATGGTATTTTATTTTTAAATTTTTGAATAGTTAAAAATTTTTAGGGGCGCCTGGGTAGCTCAGTGGGTTAGGGCCTCTGCCTTTGGCTCAGGTCGTGGTCCTGGGGTCCTGGGATCGAGCCCCGCATCGGGCTCTCTGCTCCATAGGGAGCCTGCTTCCCCCCCCCCTCTGCCTACTTGTGATCTGTATTTGTCGAATAAATAAATAAAATCTTTGAAAAAAAATTTTAAGGCATAATTTACATACAGTAATACTGACCCTTTTAGTTTACCAAGTTTTGACAAACACATAAAATTGTGTAGCCACCACCTCATTCAGAATATAGTTTCATCATTTCAAAAATTTCCCTGTGTCCCTGTGTAATCACCCCCCACCTTCAGCTCCTGGCAACCACTGATCTGTGTTCTGTAGTGCATTCCTTTTTATTGCTGAGCATATTCCATTATATGAGTGTCACGCTGTTTACCTATCACTAGTTTGGACATTTGGATTGTTTCAGTTCTTGTTGATTACAAATAAAGCCCCTATAAACAGTTGCATGTAGTTTTTTGCGTGAATACAAGTTTTCATTTCACTTGGATAATTAGAAGTGGGATTGCTCTTCTTAAGTGAGCATATGTTTAACCTCATGAGAAACTACTGAAATGTTTTGCAGAGAGTGAATTCATCTCTTTTTAACACTCACTGGAGTGCCTGCCCATGTCCCAGGAGATGTACTGAGTGGAACTGAGTAGTTTGGCAGACACTGCATGACTCACAAATCTTAAAATATTTGCAGTCTGACCCTTTACAGAAAATATTTGCTGGCCCTTGTTATGGAGTATGGTCTATAGGAGTTCAGAACTTCATAAGCAATTTCATGGAGTCCTTCTCTGAGGTGAATAATCAACAGTATAATTATTTTATAGAACGGATAGTTTTATCAGTAAGTATAATAAAAATCTTGCTGTTGATGGACAGAAATGAATGTCTTAAGGTTTCAATCACCGAGAAATATCTTCTTATTCAATGCCATGCGTAAAATTTGCAAGTTTTCGTTTTTCCATAGTCATTGAGAATTGAGCTGGATATCTAAAAGAATTTGGATATTCCCCAAATCATTATGTTTTCACACACTGGTGCACATATAACAATTTTTCTCATAAGTGCAACCCAACAGTCAGCTAATTTAGAAGGGTGGGAAACCGCATTTAGCGTAGCCTAGGAAGTGGTTTGGATCCGCACCTCATGTTATATTGTGCTCATGCGCATGTTAGTTATCGTGCCGTTGGCGTGCAATAATGCGCAGGCGCGTTGGCTCCGGCGCCGGCCTTTGCGGAGGGGCGGGACTTACAGCCGGCGTCTCTTCTTGTAACTGCGGGTGGTGGCAGCGCCATTTTGAACGTGCAGCTACCGCGGCGGTGATCCTCACCAGGCAGAGCAGCGCGCTAAGCGACTTGGTCGTCTTCTTTGACTTTTTCCTTCTATATTCCGTATTTGTAGGTATATATAGAGATACGGCTGTAGCTCTAGAATTATATCCGAAATCTGAATTGAACTAAGATGATGTTAAGGGGAAACCTGAAGCAAGTACGCATTGAGAAAAACCCGGCCCGCCTTCGAGCTCTTGAGTCTGCCGCAGGCGAGAGCGAGCCATCGGCCGCCATGGCCCTCGCGCTGGCGGGGGAGCCGGCGCCACCTGCCCCGGTGGCTCCGGAGGACCACCCCGATGAAGAGATGGGATTCACCATTGACATCAAGAGCTTCCTCAAGCCGGGCGAAAAGACGTACACGCAACGCTGCCGCCTCTTCGTGGGGAACCTGCCCACAGATATCACGGAAGAGGACTTCAAGAGGCTCTTCGAGCGCTACGGCGAGCCCAGCGAGGTCTTCATCAATCGGGACCGTGGCTTCGGCTTCATCCGTTTGGTGAGTGTAGTGCCTGGCTGGCGGGGTTGTGAGGGGGAAGGGGGCGTGAAGGGAGGCCCCTGTGAGGAGCGGGGCGCCGCGGGCAATCGTCCACGTTCTTCAGCCGCGGTGGAGAAAGCTCTTGTTCCAGCTGAGGCCTGTGCTATGGCCTGTGAAAATCGGGGCGCCTCGCGTCCTTGTTTTTCCCGCCGCGTTGAATTGTCCTCTCACCCAAGGCAGCGTTTTAGCCCGGAATTTCCGATTAGTGGGCTCGGTTTGCCGTCGCTTCTTGGTTGCTGTAGCCAACATTTTCTGCTCTGCGCGCGTCCGACTTTGCTTGCCCGGCGCTACATATAGGCTACGGCTAACCCGGCCCAGTTTGGGATTCTAGTTCTCTGATTCCCACAAGGGTCAGGAACGTTTTGGGGTGAGACTTCTTCCAGGCAAAATTGTGTTGTAAGCGAAGTAGATAATGAATTTGGAACGGAAGCTTCGTCTTACCAGAAATTTCATTGGGCATGGAGAACCAACCAGCGGACTCGCTTCTTAAAAAATTTCCAAATCATTTCCTTGGTTGCAACCAGACTTGGATGCGTTTAACGGTAAACCATGTTTCTCACCTGACCTCAGCGCAGCCCACCTTTAACTGCTTCGTTCTTAAACTCTGCAATATTGGGACGGTGTTGAATTGTTAACGTATCTACGGTAGGGTGCTCTCTTCCCAAACATTCTGGAAGTTTCCACGTGTTGGGGGGGTATGAATTATATACTGTTTTATATTTTACGTGCACATCTTAATGCTAAAAGAGCATGCATTTTACTTTATAGTTTAAACCTTAAAACTTTTCCAATAACATGCAAAATTTGTGCCTCCCTTAGATTTTTTTTAAATTCAGAGAGAGGGGACTTTCCTTTTGCAGGTCAAAATATCTACTTTATTTGGTTTTCCCATGTGCTTTGTGGTGAATTCCATCAGTGTCAGTTATATAGCTTTATTGTAATTCGTATTTAGATGCTGGATTTTTTTCCAACAAAATATTTTTCTTGGAGACATTTTTACACAAAGACTTCTTATGTTGTATTGCCTTTCTAGTTTGACCCTCAAATTTTATGTGCATGGCAGTTTGTGGAAGCTTTATTACTGAAGTTTTAACGTTCCAAATCGGGTTCTCTTCGTGGTTGGCCGAGGCAAAGTTTTAACATGTAGATAGAATTGATTGTAATTTAATAACATTGTATTTTTTAGGGAGAACATTTGACTTTTTTTTTTTTTTTTAAGATTTTATTTATTTACTTGACAGAGAGCTAGAGAGCACAAGTAGGCAGAGGGAGAGGGAGAAGCAGTTTCTCCGCTGCGCTGGAATCGCGACGTTGAGCTGGATCCCAGGACCCTGGGATCATAACCTGAGCCGAAACAGCGGCTTAACCGACTGAGCAACCCAGGTGCCCCTGAACATTTAAAATCTAAATGGCTTCAGGAGAAGGGTAAATCTTCACAGGGCATTATTAACAAGACGGGGAAATTTCCTTAAAATTGAAGTTAAGTAATCAGTGCATTTTGAACATGAAATTATAAGTATCTTTTGGATATTAGAGAAACTGTCATTTGATAAAATTATTTTTGATACAATTACAAAAGTTATCTTAAAGGAATTTAGGTTTCTACAATGAAATATTTTAGGCAGTTTTTAGTAAACTTTCCAAAAAGATGTTACTTAACATTTTCATGGTCTTTGTAGCCTTTGGCACCCTTTGGGTCTGTTTTAAAGTTGACATTCTGGAGAAAGAATGGTAGGCCTGGATTTCCTTTTGTTTTGGAAGCCTTACACTTAAAAAATAAGCCAGTAGTAAACATTTTGACATGAAAAAAACTTCTGTCTTTAAAGCTACTAATAGGGACGCCTGGGTGGCTCAGTTGGTTAAGCAGCTGCCTTCGGCTCAGGTCATGATCCCAGCGTCCTGGGATCGAGTCCCACATCGGGCTCCTGGCTCAGCAGGGAGCCTGCTTCTCCCTCTGATTCTGCCTTCCACTCTGTCTGCCTGTCTTGCTCTCTCTCTGACAAATAAATAAATAAAATCTTAAAAAAAAAAAAAATTGCTGCCTTTCAGTAAATTCTTAAAAAAAAAAAAAATAAAGCTACTAATAATCCTTTCTTTACTTTAGTATATTAGCCCTGTCCGATAGAACTTCTGCAGTGATGGAAATGCTATGTGTATGTGCTGTTCAGTGTAGTAGTTACTAACCACATGTGACTGTTGAGCACTTGAACTGTGGCAGTTGTGCTGGAGAATTTAAACTTTAAATTTTATTTATTCTTAAATAGCCACATGTGTCTAATGGATATTTGCTTTTAGTTTCTTTAAAAAGAATAAAAAGTCTATTGGATTATGAAATGGGGAGGTGAGGACTGCTCTTGTCTGCTTCTTTGGGGTAGGCTCCTCCAAACGTATCATGTGGTATTTTTTGTGTAGGCATGTTAAAAATAAGTCATTGGGAAATGAGAATTTAGCTTACAAGGTTTGACTTTATGGATAACTTTACTGTTTAATCTTAGCTCTGTGATTAACAGGTACATTTAAAAGCCTTAAACATTTCTGAGTGATTATGTATCTTTTTCTACTTAGGGAAATCATAGTGTATACCTGATTTGAATGTAAGTAATGGTGTAGTGGCTCTAGTGTGTGGTGGTGGTGTAGTGGCCCTATAATAGTGGTGTAATTTTATTTGATTTATATTTTTAGGTATATTTTTTAACTTGTTCAGCAATTAATCTTTAAAATTAAATTTTCTTACATTGGTGGTTGTAGTTTTTTGGTTAATTGATGAGGTGAGACAATATTTTGGAGACGGTGCAGGGTCAGCATTGCTACAATGTAACCGTGAGGAAAAAGAATTGAAGTGGCATTTCCTCATAAGGTCCTAATCCAGATTCTGAATCCATGGTACATTAGGGTTGAAATTGTTGTTTATTTTAGATACATTTTGTGGAATTTTAGACCCCCAAAATTCTTTTTTAGGATTTGACTGGTTACTGACATTAGATTTGCTAAACTAACTGAGAAGTTGTAGTGCATTTTTAAAAAAATTTGTTTATTTAAATGATCTCTACACCCAGTGAGGGGTTCGAACTGCAGACCCTGACTGAGATTAAGAGCCACATGGTTCTCAGACTGGCTCTGCCAGGAGTCCCAGTGGTGCATTTTAAAGATAGTTTAATGTAGTTAAAACTGGTTATTAGTTTGACCTGAACTCTCTTTCTTTTTTTTTTTTTTAAAGATTTTTTAATTTTATTTATTTGTCATAGAGAGAGAAGCGAGAGCAAGCACAGGCAGACAGAGTGGCAGGCAGAGGCAGAGGGAGAAGCAGGCTCGCTGCCAAGCAAGGAGCCCGATGTGGGACTCGATCCCAGGACGCTGGGATCATGACCTGAGCCGAAGGCAGCCGCTTAACCAACTGAGCCACCCAGGCGTCCCCTGAACTCTCTTTCTGCTTTTATCTCTTCCCTCCCCTACTTTTAGTTCAGTACTAAAACCAGATTTCTGGAGTGGTGAGTCACAAAAGTGTGGGTCCTTTCCAGCATATTCATCTCTCTCTAGTGCACTTATATTATTTTCCCTATCATTCATGCTAGCAATGCTGACCTTAGACCTAAAAATTGTTAACTGGGATTTGTTAGAAATGCAAATTCTGAGACCCTACCCTAGATTAGATCTACTGAATCAACTTGTGGGGTTGGGACCCAACAATCTTATTTTTGTTTTTGTTTTCCTTTTGAATATTTTATTTATTTATTTGACAGAGATCACAAGTAGGCAGAGAGGCACGCAGAGAGAGAGAGGGGGAAGCAGGCCCCCTGCTAAGCAGAGATCCTGATGCGGGGATAAGGCGTTGTACAGTCTCTGGGGGTCTCAATCCCAAGACCCTGAGATCATGAACTGAGCCGAAGGCAGAGCCTTAATCCACTGAGCCACCCAGGTGCCCCAATAGTCTTGCGTTTTAATTAGCCCTCCATGTTATTCTTATGCTTGCTAAGATTTCAGAACCACTATTGTAAATAAAGAGTTAAAAATCTACTGAATTTACATTAATTTAGCCACTGGGGACTAAACCCTCTCCCCTTGGGTTTGTTTTTAATAATGAAATGCTGTGTACTTCTTACGGAATGTCAAATACTAGAGAAGATCTTGTAGAATTTCCTTAGTGGCCTGTCCAGCATATAATTTCAAGTGCTCTTTTAGTTCAGGGAAGTTTTCTTATTACAGTTTTAATTCTAGTGAAAGGTTGTCCCCTAACACATTAAAAGTTTTCTTTTTTTTAAAGATTTTATTTATTTATTTGACAGAGAGAAATCACAAGTAGATGGAGAGGCAGGCAGAGAGAGAGAGAGGGAAGCAGGCTCTCTGCCGAGCAGAGAGCCCGATGCGGGACCCGATCCCAGGACCCTGAGATCATGACCTGAGCCGAAGGCAGCGGCTTAAACCACTGAGCCACCCAGGCGCCCCTAAAAGTTTTCTTATTACAGTTTTAATTCTAGTGAAAGGTTGTCCCCTAACACATTAAATGTAATCACTGTTAAACTTTTTTATGGTTTTTCCATATCAAACCGTACTGTACACATTTTGCTGTGATTTGAGGTTTTCATTTAATATCTCTTTGACATCTTCTCATATCATTGGATTGATTTTTAATGACCATATTGTATTTCACAGTATGAGTGGACTGCCAGTTACCCAGCCAACTTTCTGTTGATTGACTTTCCATTTTGCATCGGTGGATTTCCTTGTACTTATTAATTTAGTACTGTTGGCAGTGGTCAGTTTTAATCACTAGCAAACAATAAAAAGATCTGGTCTTTGTAAAGAGCCTTTTGAAAGGGTTCAGTGGACATCATGAGATTCTAATTCAAGCAATCTCTATCTTGGGGTAGTCAGTTTCTTGTTATTTTTTTATATTCCTTTTAAATTGAAAACCTGTAATTTTACTTTTTATGCAAAGTGACGCAGGGACACTAGCTGGAAGGAGGAATTTATAGTGTATTGGTAGTATGAATTATGTATAGATCTGGGGGTGAGTTACTTCAACCTGCTAGGCTTATTTCCCCATATGTGAAGAGGGGATATTAACAACACACTTTGTAAGGTTGTTGATGAGGATAATGGAAGCTAATTGTATAGGTGTGTATGTATATGCATATTTATGTATATTTATATGAAATAATGAGTGGCTAGCATATAGTATCTACTTAGTAAAATTTACCTTATCATTATTCTGCGGTATGAAGTAAAGAAATCTTTGGTTTCATTTCAAACACGTAATTTTAATTGAATTTACAGATAACTTTAGTACACATTTATAGCAGTGGTTCTTAAATGGGGTGGTTTTGTTTCCCGGGGGACATTTGACAGTGTCTGGAGACATTTTTCATTGTCAAAAGTGGGGGTTATTCTACTGGCTTAAACCTCCTGTAATGCACAGGATAGCTCCCCACAGCAAGAATTATCTTTTCCATAATGTCAAGAGTGCTGAAGGTGAGAAATCCTGATGTAGAATTATTAATGAAAATATAAGTTTTGGAAAAAAAAATATGTTTTGAAGAAGGATTATGGCTTTGAAAATTCATGACAGCATAAACATTTTATTTGGCCCAAAAGTAATTTAATTCATTGCCAACTTTAAAATAAATTACTTGAGGGGCGCCTGGGTGGCTCAGTGGGTTAAAGCCTCTGCCTTCGGCTCAGGTCATGATCCCAGGGTCCTGGGATCAAGCCCCGCTTCGGGCTCTCTGCTCGGTGGGGAGCCTGCTTCCTCCTCTCTCTCTCTCTCTCTGCCTGCCTCTCCGCCTACTTGTGATCTCTCTCTCTGTGCCAAGTGAATAAATAAAATCTTAAAAAAAATAAAATAAAATAAATTACTTGATTTAACATAAAAATTGGGACTTCCTGCTTCTCTTGGGGAAATAATATATGATGTTGTGAATATACTTGACTGAATCTGAGCAGGAGATGCCCTCTGGAAGCACTTTTCAGTTTTATTTATTTACTTATTATTATTATTATTATTATTTAAGTCTGGGAGCCCAGGTTTTTTTTTGTTTGTTTTTGTTTTTTAAGATTTTATTTATTTGACAGATAGAGGTCACAAGTAGGCAGAGAAGCAGGCAGAAAGAGGAGGAAGCGGGCTCTCTGCTGAGCAGAGAGCCTGATGGCTGGGCTCGATCCCAGGACCCTGGGGTCATGACCCGAGCCAAAGGCAGAGGCTTTAAATCACTGAGCCACCCAGGCACCCCTTATTTATTATTTTCTTAAGATTTTATTTTTAAGTAATCTCTGCTCCCAGTGAGGGGGTTGAATTCACAATCCCAAGATCCAGAGTGACATACTCTACCAACTGAGGCAGCCAGGTGCCCACCAGTGTTCAGTTTTAGAAAGTCCTCATCAGGTTCTCTTTATCCTCCTATCCTTTAACATTTTATTATGAAAAAATTTCAGATATATAGTAATGAACATCCTTTGATTCACCATCTAGATTCTCTAAGTTTTGTTATATATTTTTTTTCACTTACCTATTCATCTTACTCTACCCATCAGTTCTTGATTCTCTGAACACTCTAGCATGCTTATCATTAACTAGAGTCCAGTATTATTTTTTTGAGGTGTTTGAAACCTGCATACAGTGAAATGCACAAATTTTAAGTGTACAATTTAGAAAAATTTAATTCAAACTCCTATCAAGATAGAGAACATTATCATCCTTAAAATTTCCTCATGCCTCTTGCCATTCTCAGTCATACCCAACAATATTTTTAAAATCTACCTCTTAGAGTTGTTGGATTTTATATGACATATCAGGTACAAAGTACCTATCCCTTGTTAGATATTTATTGAATGGTTGTTGGTACATTTTTTTTGTTTTTGAGATTTTATTTTTTATTTTCAGAGGGAGATACAGTGAGAGGGAACACAAGCAGGGGGAGTGAGAGGGAGAGAAGCAGGCTTCCCACTGAGCAGAGTCTGATGCTGGGCTCCCATCTCAGGACTCTGGGATCATGACCTATGCCAAAGGCAGATGCATAATGACTGAGCCACCCAGGTGCCCCTGTTTGTTGGTACTTTTAAGAATAATTTAAATTAAAATTTTTTTTTAAAGATTATATTTATTTATTTGACAGACAGATCACAAGTGGGCAGAGAGGCAGGCAGAGACAGAGAGAGGGGGAAGCAGGCTCCCCGCTGAGTAGGGAGCCTGTCGCTGGGCTTGATTCCAGGACATTGGGATCATGACTTGAGCTGAAGGCAGATGCTTAACTAACAGCCTTCCAGGTGCCCCTGAAATTTTATTTTTAAGTAATCTCTATACCCAAGGTGTGGCTTGAAATTAAAACCTGGAGATCACGTCACATGCCCTACTGACTTAGCTGGTTAGGTCCCCCAAGAGTAATTTTTAGAAATAGCTTTTTTGAAAATCTGTAAAAAGGTTAGATTCATTTGTCTTTGTAAAATTAGTTCTGTAGATAGATTTCTGCATAAATCCAGTAATTTAAAGCTGTCATTAATATTTTAGGTATTGAATAAGGATCTATTATGACGTTAAGACTTAAATAAGACAATATATTTGTTCTCTTACAGATGCATATAAAACTTCTTTCAGTTCTTTCTGGAGAGTTCTCACAACACAAAGAAAAAGAACATAACTATATTGAACTTCCAATTTGTTGATTATGTTTAGATGTCTATATTCTATACCAGCTTTGAATTCTTCAAGAAGGAAGTTCCCTAGTGGTTTCAGCAATGAATGTATTTTCTAGTTTATAAATGCACGTGCACTTGATTTTTCTCTATAATGGGGAGAGCACATGGCCCATGAATGTACACGTTTGCTTCTGTCAATATAATGGAGAAATGTGTAGTCCATGAAAGTATTTCAGAAGTGGTTATTAACATCTGATAGGAGTTTTCATAGATGATAGAAGAAAGAAATAAAAAGGAAAGGGATTTTCTGGCATTGGAGGAGTGAGATGTTTTATTAAGATGTAAATACAGGGGGCGTCTGGGTGGCTCAGTGGGTTAAGCCGCTGCCTTCGGCTCAGGTCATGATCTCAGGGTCCTGGGATCGAGTCCCACATTGGGCTCTCTGCTCAGCAGGGAGCCTGCTTCCTCCTCTCTCTCTCTCTGCCTGCCTCTCTGCCTGCTTGTGATCTCTCTCTGTCAAATAAATAAATAAAATCTTTTAAAAAAAAAAAAAAGATGTAAATACAAAAACATGGAGTATATGGGAAATTATTCTGTTTTCAGTAATAGCTTCCAGTAACTGGTGCTTGGTCTGAAAAAGTAATTATTTTCTTTTAATATATGTAGGAGATTTAAAAAAGATTGCTTCAAATATTTAATAGCTGGTAATTTCTGAATAGATAATCTTTTAGTGATGACTTGGGACATTGGGGTATTTAAACATACTTATTTTTGAATAATTAGTACAATGCATGTGATACCAAAGTTGAATGACACAAAAACAAAGTGACCCTATCCGCCATTTCCAAAAGCTACCCAGCTCTTCTCCCTAGAAACCGCTATTTAAAATTATTTGTGTTACTATCATCTTTAAAAAGTGATTTTTCCTCCTAAAAAGGAATCCAGAACACTGGCTGAAATTGCAAAAGCAGAGCTGGATGGCACCATTTTGAAGAGCAGACCTCTCCGAATTCGTTTTGCTACACATGGAGCAGCCCTCACTGTCAAGAACCTTTCGCCGGTTGTTTCCAATGAGCTGCTAGAGCAAGCATTTTCCCAGTTTGGTCCTGTAGAGAAAGCCGTTGTGGTTGTGGATGATCGTGGTAGAGCTACAGGAAAAGGTTTTGTAGAATTTGCAGCAAAACCTCCTGCACGAAAGGCTCTGGAAAGATGTGGTGATGGGGCGTTCTTGCTAACAACGTAAGTTTTAAACATCTCATCGTCCTTCTGTACAGTTGCAAATGGGCTTCTCTCTGTTCTGAACTTCTTTCTTTCCTTGCACAGTTCATACTGTTTTGGCATATGGGTAAGTAGGTGTTGAATAAATATTCACTGAATATAAATAAGGAATTTTTGCGTATCTCCAGGAGGCAGGAGTCATACTTCAGACTTCAGTGTGTTGATTCACGCTTGATTGAATTTTAGAAAAGTTTTCTATTATGATTTTCATTCAGCTGACTGTATCTATTATATGCAAAGGAAAGTTTTATATTTAAATAATGGATGAATGACATTATAATCAACTTTATAAATGCTTTTTTTTAAGTCTTAGCGGAACTGGATTTGTTATGTATTATTAGGTTGTTTACAGAATTTCTGGAAATTCAAGAGAATCGAGCTTTGATGCTATGGTTTCAGCAGAAATACAGCTAAAAGTAATGCCCAACCTCTTCATGAGATTGATAATTTGCATGAATTAAAATGCACCCAATTTTGTGTTTTTTTTTTTAAGACTTTATTTGACAGAGCACAAGTAGGCAGAGGGGCAGGCAGAGGGAGAAGGAGAAGCAGGCTCTCTGCAGAGCAGGGAGCCTGACCTGGGGCTCGATGCCAAGATCCTGGGATCATGACCTGAGCTGAAGGCAGCTGTTTAACTGACTGAGCCACCCAGATGCCCCAAAATGCACCCAATTTTTTTTTTTTAAAGATTTTATTTATTTAATTTGACAGAGATCACAAGCAGGCAGAGAGGCAGGCAGAGAGAGGAGAAGGCAGGGCTCCCTGCTGAGCAGAGAGCCCAATGCGGGGCTCGATCCCAGGACCCTGGGATCATGACCTGAGCCCAAGGCAGAGGCTTGACCCACTGAGCCACCCAGGCGCCCCTGCACCCAATTTTAAATATAAAACATAATGAGTTTCAACGAGTGAATGTACTATGTAACTTAGAATCACAGTCAAATAGAGAACATTTTCATCATCCAAAAAAGTTCCTTTATTTTCTCTTGCAGTTATTCTCCACCCCTTAACCCTGTCCTAGATAGCTACTCATCTTTTGCACTCCTATAAATTAGTTTTGTCTTTTCTAGTTATTTCATATAAATGAAATAGTATATACTCTTTTGTGTTCCTTCCTTCCTTTCTTTTTTTAAGATTTTATTTATTTGAAAGAGAGAGAGAGAGCGTGAGCAGGACAGAGGGAGAGGGGCAGGCAGACTCCTAGCGGAGCAGGTAGCCTGACTTGGGGCTTGATCCCAGGACTCTGGGATAATGACCTCAGTTGAAGGCAGACACTTAATTGATTTAGCCACCAAGGCGCCACCTGTTTGATTTCTTTTGCTTAGGATAATATTTATGCGATTTCATTCATACTACTGTATCAGTATTTTATTCCTTTTTATGGCTGAGTTTTATTCTATTATGTGGACATAATCATAGTTTGGCCAGTGATCTAAGGGTCGGTCAATGTTCAAGTTGTTCTAACTGTTGGCGATTTTGAATAAAGGTTTACACAAATGGACATTTGTGTAAAGGCTTCTTGTAAACATTATGTTTTCATGTGGCTTGGGTAATATTTAAGGGTAAATGGCTGAATTTTCAGCTTTATAAGAAACTGCCAAATTATGTTCCAAAATGGTTGTACTGTTTCACATACCTACCAGCAATGAGTGGGACAGAGTTCTAGGTTAGTTGTTCCATACCTTCACCAACACTTGATATTTTTAGTCTTTTGGATAGTCTAGTGAGTATGAGAACTTCTCGTGGTTAGTTTAAACTTTTATTTTACTAACTACTAATGATCAGCAACTTTTCATGTGCTTTTTGGCTATTTTTATACCTCTTATGAAGTGTCTGTTGAAATTTTTTGCCTATTTTTTTTTTTAAAGATTATTTATTTATTTATTTGTCAGAGAGAGAGAGAGAGAGAGAGAGAGAGCGAGCGAGAGTGAGCACAGGCAGACAGAGTGGAAGGCAGTCAGAGGGAGAAGCAGGCTCCCTGCGGAGCAAGGAGCCCGATGCGGGACTCGATCCCAGGACGCTGGGATCATGACCTGAGCCGAAGGCAGCTGCTTAAACAGCTGAGCCACCCAGGCGTCCCTTTTGCCTATTTTTTAATTGGGAGGTTTGTCTTACTGATTTAAAACATCTGGATACAGGTCTGTTTTATGATGATTTCTCCCAGTCTGTGGCTTGCTTTCAAATTTTCTTATTAGTGTTCTTCAGAAAACAGAAGTGAATTATAATTTTATCATTTTTTTTTTTCTTTTCTGACTTGTGCTTTTTGGATCCTTGTATGAAATTTCTGCCTCTCCCAAGGTAGCAAGTTTTTCTTGTGTTTTCTTGAGACATTTTATAGTTTCTTTTTTAAATTTATACCTGTGGTCCATTTTGAGTATGATATGAGATAACAATTCATTTTTTTTCCCCATACAGATACCCATTTGTTTAAGCATAAGTAATTGAAAAGATGATTTCTCCTTTTTTAATCTTTTATCTTTATCAAAAATCTTGAGGGGAAGAATCTGCACTATTTTTTGTTTCATTGATCTGTGTGTCCGTTATACCAGTACCTTTTTTTTTTTTAAGATTTTATTTATTTATTTGACAGACTGAGATCACAAGTAGGCAGAGGGGCAGGCAGAGAGAGAGGAGGAAGCAGGCTCCCTGCTGAGCAGAGAGCCCTATTCGGGGCTCTATCCCAGGACGCTGGGATCATGACATGAGCCGAAGGCAGAAGCTTTAACCCACTGAGCCACCCAGGTGCCCCTACCAGTATCTTTTTTTTTAAAAGATTTTATTTTATTTTATTTTAGGTTTTATTTATTAGAGAGAGTGAGCATGTTAGAGCAGGGTGGGGGGAGCTACTGAATAGAGAGGGAGAAGCAAGCTCCTGGCTCATCAGGGAGCCCCTGAAACAAAGACAGATGCATAACTGACTGGGCTGCCCATGCGCCCCTTAAAGATTTTATTTTTTAGTAATCTCTACACCTAACATTGGGCTTAAATTTATAACCCTGAGATCAAGAGTTGCCTGCTCTACAGACTGAGCCAGTCAGATGTGCCCCACAACAATGCTCTAGTTTCTTAATTTATGCTATTTAAGCTTTTTTGCTAAGCTAATTTAATTTGCTTATTTAAGCTTTGCTTAAATAATTTGCTTTATTTAAAAATAATTTGCTTTATTTAAGCGTAATTTGCTAATTTAAGCTTTTATGCTAAAGTTTGAAATTAGGTAGTATCACCTTTTTTTTTTTTTTTTAATGGTTCTGGGTGTTGTTGTCTTGTATATCCTTACTTATTTTTTCTATCCATCCGTTTATTTCTCAATTTTAGTATAGTTAATGTACAATGTTATATTAGTTTCAGATTATTTTTACTGATTTTAAAATCGACTTGTCAATAAAAAGAAATTCTGCTGGGCTTCCGATTGAAATTGCCTTGAGTGTAGAGGTCATTGGGGGGAATATTGACATCTTCACAATACTGACTTTTCTATTCCATGAATGTGGTATATCTCTCCATTTATGTAAAAATACTTGTCAGTAATAGTCATGAAACCTCTTGCCGTATTAACATGCCATTCTTTCAGTTTTCCCACAGCAAAGTTCTTGATGTTCATCCTTAGTCTTTACACTGGATTTGATATAAAAGTTCCTTAGTTGATTATTGTATTGATTCCTTTTATCTCTGTTAGTAATAAGATGTGCCCATTTACTGTATTATTGGTTGGGATCATGGAAATATTTTAGGGTTTGGGGAACTGGCTACAAAGACCATGTAAAACATCTGTTTTTGGCCCCACAGCTTAGTTGTGTGATTTTTTTTTTTCTTAGATTTTTTAAGATTTTAGGCCTTGTTCCATTTTATTCACCTTTTGCTAAGATGTTATCTTCTCAGAGAGGTAACTTCTTTTTTCCCCAAAGATTTTATTTTTTTTTTTGACAGAGATCACACATAAGCAGAGAGGCAGACAGGGGGCGGGGGAGCAGGCTCCCTGCCAAGCAGAGAGCCCGATGTGGGGCTAGATCCCAGGACCCTGGGATCATGAGCAGAGGCTTAACCCACTGAGCCACCCTGGTGCCCCTCAGAGAAGTAGTTTTATCTTGATACAGTCATCCCCTCTGCAACATCACTTATAGTCTCCTTTCTCAATTTATTTTTTTTCTTAGCATTTACTGTTTTAATTTGTATGTCTTTCTCTGCAGTAGAATTTTTAAGTTCCATGAGGACAGGGGTTTGTCTTGTTCTACATTATGTAATCCTAACACGTATGTTCTTCTTTTTTTTAAAATTAAATTTATTTTAATTCCAGTATAGTTAACATACAGTGTTTTATTAGTTATGTGTGTACAGTATAGTCATTCAACAGTTGTGTGTCTTACTCAGTGTTCATAAAAATAAGTGTGCTTTTCCTAATACCCTTCACCTATTTCACCCATTCATACCCCCCTCCCAATCATCTGTTCTCTGTAGTTAGAATCTGTTTTTTGGTTTGTCTCTTTTTTTCCCTTTGTTTTTTCTTAAATTCCGCATATGAGCAAAATCATATGGTATTTGTCTTTCTCTGACTTACTTTGCTTAGCATTACACTGTCTTAGCACCTGTAGTGTCATAATTCCTGGCCACAAACTAAGCTAATAATAGTTATTTAATGAAGGAAGGAAAGAAGGACCTAAAGCAATAGGCAAGGCATAAGATTAGTATTTTTTTCACTGGAGGCTTTGATTAATTGGTATTTTTTTAAAGTTACACCCAGGCATTGGGAAGTATTTGACTATTTTTTACAGGTAGCTTTTGGAATCACTTAAAAACACTTTTGAGGGAATGGACAAATTGTTGAACACTGTACTGTCTCATCTTTCATAATCATGATCATAGTCATAAGCATTTGGATTCTCATAGCACTATTATTCCATTTTTTAGGTGAGAAAACTGGCCAAGAGATGTTAAGTAATTTGTATAAGATTGCACAACTGATTAATGGAAGATTTTAGTCTGACACTATATCCCTTTTATGCTATAAGTAGAATTTTTTTTTTAAAAGATTTTATTTATTTATTTGAGAGAGAGATAGTGAGAGAGAGCATGAGAGGGGAGAAAGTCAGAGGGAGAAGCAGACTCCTTGCTGAGCAGGGAGCCTGATGTGGGACTTGATCCTGGGACTCCGGGATCATGACCTGAGCTGAAGGCAGTAGCCCAACCGAGTCACCCAGGTGCCCTACAAGCGGAATTTTTAATATCTATCCTTTCTGAGAACATTGTTACTTAAACCTTCTAATGGAATTCAGGATGCTCTTTTCCCTGTTTGAGTGGCTGGAATCAACTGAAATGTGACCTCATATAATTTCCTCACTGCCGTATCTAAAGTGGGCTCTCTCTATTCTTTGTTGACAGCATTGTGTTTTTCCTTCTTAGCTCTTAAAATTATTTGTTTACTCATTCTTTTTTGTTTTGGTTTTTTAGAACACTTCAGGGATTGTTTTGTTTACCCTGATTCTCTAGCCGAAGGTAGGGTTGTCTTGGTACATTTTGGGTAATCAAGTATTTATTGACAGACTGACTCTCAGATGTCAAGAATAATACAAGTGATTTATAAGAGTGGTATCATAAGGATTTAATTTCTAAGTGTAGACTTCTTGTGTAATCAAAATGTCTCCTGAAAATACTTTTATCTCTCTTTTTAAAAATTTATTTGAGAGACAAAGAGAAAAGGGGGATGATAAAGGAAGAGGGACAAGCAGACTCTCCACTAAGTGCAAGCCTGATGCAGAGCTTGATTCCAGGACCCCCAAGAACATGACTTGAGCTGAAACCAAGAGTTGGATGCTTAACCTGTGGAGCTACCTAGGTGCCCCAGAATACTTCTAAATTGTTATAAGGTGCTGTATACTATATGCAGTTTTAGGTAAACAGTTTTGTACAGTGTATGTAATGACTAGTGCATAGTATGCAAACATGTGTTAATTAAATATTTATGCTATTTTAAAATTACAAAAAAGAAAGATGGCAGGAAAAAAAGGAGAATTTAGAACCTTCATCCAGGGGCGCCTGGGTGGTTGAGTGGGGTAAAGCCTCTGCCTTCAGCTCAGGTCATGATTCCAGGGTCCTGGGATCAAGCCCCGAGTCAGGCTCTCTGCTCAGCGGGGAGCCTGCTTCCCTTCCTCTTTCTCTGCCTGCTTCTGCCTACTTGTGATCTCTGTCTGTCAAATAAATAAATACAATCTTTTTTTTTTTTTTAAGATTTTATTTATTTTTTTTGACAGATCACAAGTGGGCAGAGAGACAAGCAGAGAGAGAGGAGGAAGCAGGCTCTCTGCTGGGCAGAGAGCCCGATGTGGGGCTCGATCCCAGGAGCCTGGGATCATGACCTGAGCCGAAGGCAGAGGCTTCTGCCTACTGAGCCACCCAGGCGCCCCTAAATAAATAAAATCTTAAAAAAAAAAAAAACCCTTCATCCATGATAATAATGGTATGTTTATATCTTTAAACATTCGAATTACACTTAGAGCAGAGATGCTCAGGCCCTAGAGCTACATAGGAATTGAGTAGGCATGATGCTAGCTGCTCATTAAAATTTCTCTCTGGCTTTTCTTGTTTTTTTTTTTTTTTTTTTAAAGGTTTTTTGTTTTTAATTATTTGTCCTGGGTTGTGGGGAGAATAAGTCAAGCAGGGGGAGAAGCAGGCAGAGGGAAAAGCAGACTCCCCGCTGAGGAAGGAGCCTGATATAGGGGTTGATCTCAGCATCCTGGGACCATGACCTAAGCTGAAGGCAGACCCCTAACCCACTGAGCCACCCAGGTGCCCCTGTTGCATATTTTTCCCCCTATGGACCATTACAGGTTAAATTAAATCAAGATACAGTGTTGTTTTTACCACTTGCTAACTGATACCCTAAAAATGATATTGTAGTTGTTCCCGTAGGAAGAGAGTTAAGCCCTTGCTCTAGGTTTTGGCGTAAGGGAATGTTGAGGCTAGCTAGTTTGATCTGTCAAGGCCACTGAAACATCATATCAGCAGTAATTAGTAATTTTTTAAAAAAGATTTTATTTACTTATTTATTTGAGAGAGAGCACGAGAAGAGGAGTAGAGGGAGAACCAGTTTTCCTGTCGAAGGGGAGCTCAGTCCCAGGGCCCAAGGATCCTGACCTGAGCCAGACGCTTAACTGCTGAGCAACCCAGGAGCCCCTGTAATGTTTTGTTTCCATATTCGTGTATTCACTAGAGTAGCACTTCAAGGACTTTTTCCTTTGCAGTCACAAGGTGGCTCATGTCCTGTGCAAGAGACCCTAGCTTTCATTCTGTCTCAGCTTTTGGCATACCTTCCTCACTAAGTTTAATCATTAATTGCTTTTTATTTATAGTGAGAGGTACAAGTTTTTTTCTTTGACTGAATACTTAGAAGCCATTGAAGGGTAGTTTATTGGCCTAATTTCAATATTGTTGTGTCTCAGGGAGTAGGGAGACACCCAAAGAGAGGGAAAGATAGGAGAACATCTGGTCTTTGGAGTAGTCAGAAAACACATAACATTTACTGGGTAAGTTTGCAGTCTTTTATGGGTGTGGTTCATGTCACACCTGAAACAATTACAATATTGACATTAAAGATCACTGATAATGGATGATCCTAACAAATGGAATAATGAAAAAATTTGATATACTGTGACAATTATTAAGATGTGACACAGAGACACAAAGTGAGCAAATGCTATTGAAAAAAATGATGCCAGTAGACTTGCTCAATGCAGGGTTGCGAAAACCCTTGTATTTGTAAGAAATGCAGTATCTGTGAAACCCAGTAAAGCAAAGCACAGTGAAGTGTGGTATTGCCTATATGTTACCTAATATACAGTCTGTATTGAAATTTCTCCTGTTCCTTAGTAGTGTCCTTTATAACTTTGTAATCTATTCAGTCACTGATAGCACATTGAATTTGGTTTTTATGGCTGTAATTTCCTTTTATCTTAAGTTTCCCAAATGACAAAAATGTCACTGTCATGATACTGACATTTTTGAAGAGTCCAGGACAAGTGTTTTTCAGAATTGCTTCATTTTGGATTTGTTTTCCTCTTAGACTTTTGAGGGTTTATACTGTTAAACTCTTAGCTTTGTAGGAACAGATTCCAAGACATTTTATTTTAGACTCTTGCCTTTATATCACTAACCTACTTTGGGATTTATTTATTTATTTATTTATGTTTCTCCTGATTAATAAGCTTCCTTTTTTTCTATGAAGTTTTCCTGACTCTTATATTTGAGTCTTTTTTGATATTACTAAAAATGCACGGGGCACCTGGGTGGCTCAGTGGGTTAAAGCCTCTGCCTTGGGCTCAGGTCATGATCCCAGGGTCCTGGGATCGAGCCCCGCATCCGGCTCTCTGCTCAGCAGGGAGTCTGCTTTCCTTCCTCTCTCTCTGCCTGCCTCCCTGCCTACTTGTGATCTCTGTCTGTCAAATAAATAAATAAAATCTTCCAAAAAAATGCATAGTATTTCATTACAGCTATGCCAGACTTAACTATTCCTTTTTGGACACTAGACATTCCATCATTAGACATTTAGGTGGTTTCCCTTTTTTGCTCTAATAGCTAACCTGTGGCAAACATTATGGACCATGGATGTTTGGTTGCTCTTTGTTTCGTGGGTACAGTTGTATTTTTTAAAGATTTTATTTATTCATTTGACAGAAATAGCTGAAGCAGGGGGAGCAGTAGGTAGAGGGAGAAGCAGGCTCTGCACCAAGCATGGAGCTGGATTTGGGACTCAATTCCAGGACCCCTGGATCATGACTTCAGTGGGAGGCAGACACTTAAGTGGCTGAGCCATCCAGGCACCCCAAATTTTTTTTCTTAAGTTTTAAAAAAATTTTTTAAGTAGTCCCTGGACTCAGTGTGGAGCTTGAACTCAGAACCCTGAAATCAAGAGTTGCATGCTCCATTGACTGAGCCAGTTAGGTGCCCCTTCTTTGTTTAGACTTATATGGCGCAAATGTAGCCTGGAATTTCCATGGAAAAGCTTAAGTAAATAGCTTACTTTTTTTTATTTATTTTTTTAAGTTTTATTTATTTAAGTGATCTCAGGCTTGAACTCAAAGCCCCAAGACAAAGAGTTATATTGTCCTCCAACTGATCCAGCCAAATACCTCTTAACTGGTTCCTTTTAAACCAATTGAACTTGGTAACCCAAACTTTATGAGGAAATCAAAGATTCATGAGTGTAAGATTAATTGTAGAGAGTAACTTTGAAGGAAACCTCTTAATCTGTTATATGATGTAGCTGAAATCCTTACTTTGTGTAGCATTACTTTATTTGCTAATTATTTGTTGCTTTTATTTTTCTTAAAATCCCTGCTTTGGGGGCACCTGGGTGGCTCAACCATTAAGTGTCTGCCTTCGGCTCGGGTCATGATCCCAGGGTCCTGGGATCGAGCCCCGCGTTGGGCTCCCTGCTCAGCAGGAAGCCCGCTTCTACCTCTCCCACTACCCCTGCTTGTGTTCCCTCTCTCGCGGTGTCTCTCTCTGTCAATTAATAAATAAAATATTAAAAAAAAAATCCTTGCTTTGTGTAGCATCACTTTATTTGCTAATTATTTGTTGCTTTTATTTTTCTTTTTGAGAGAAAAAATGTTTTGCTTCCTATAGCACTTCTCTTAAGTTACAGTTCTATGCTTTCTTTTTATTCATGAGGGAAACATTTTTTAGGGCTGACCGCTAGATATTTAAGTGATCTTTTGTTGCTAATCAGAGACAAACGAAATCTTTTTTCTTTTATTATTATTTTTTTAATGTGTTGACAAAGATTTAAAAATACCCAGTGAGTGAAAATGAAGTTACATTGAGTATTTTATAACTCCTGGCACTGATGAAAATTTGTTACTCTGTATCTGGGAGGGATTTAGTTACTGAGTAATAAAAATCTTAAGATTCTTTGACTGTTGGAGGTATATGTTAAGTAAATATTTTGACTCAAAGATTTGGTATATCACTTTAAATGTGGTTTATCACTTTATTTCTAATAACAAAATATTGACCAAATCTGAATTTCTTAATAGGGAATTAAGTAGATCATTTTTGTGGTAGATTAGTCTATAGTTATTTTGTGAATATTTCATGACACCAGGAAATGCAACACTCCTGAAAAGAATTTCTTTATTATAATTTTTAAAAAAGATTTTATTTATTTATTTGACAGAGATCACAAGTAGGCAGAGAGGCAGGCAAAGAGAGATTGAGGGGGGAAGCAGACTTTCCTGAGCAGAGAGCCCGAAGCGGGGCTGGATCTTAGGACCCTGGGATCATGACCAGAGTGGAAGGCATAGGCTTTAACCCACTGAACACCCAGGCGCACCTGTTATAATTTTTAAAGTAGTTTCTATGGGGCTCCAGCTCATGACCCTGAGATCAAGAGTCCCGTGCTCAAATGACTGAGTCAGTTATGAAAAAATTTTCTTAAAGGGCAGTAGGCTAGTAGTTGCCAGAGGTTCAGGGAAATGGGGAATTGATAGCAAATGAGTTTAGGGTTTCTTTCTAGGGTAATGAAAATGTTCTGGCATTAGATCATAGTGATGGTCATACATACTAAAGCCCTCTGAACTCTACACTTTAAAATGGTGAATTTTATGGTGTGTGAATTATATTTCAATAAAAATACAGACTAAATTGCAAATCCCCTGTTAATGGCAGAGCATTTGGCTGTGCATCCATGCTGTGTAAGAGCTGCTCAAAAATCTATAAATAAATTCAGCATAGAAATAAATGTGTATATTTTCTATAAATAAAATAATGGAGCAAATTGTTACAAAACTCTTTTTTACTTCCAAGAGTCATTTTCCAGTTGAGTAGCACAGGACTTGTCTTAATTCCTCCAGCAATTAGTTGAAATAGTGTTAGCTACCAAGTAAAGTTTAATTGACCCCAGTGATGTGTGCAGAGGGTTGGTGGGGTAGATGGTAGAGTGTCAGTTTTGTAAGTTTCCTCGACCTGGCAAATACCAGAATCTAGGACTCCGTGAAGGAAATAAACTTAGGTGGTTTATATTCAACACAAACCACATTGTTTTCACAGTTTCGATATAGAAAATCAGCTTTATCTTTTAAGATGGTGGGATAGCTGTTTCAGGTCTGTTTTGTTAACTCTTTTTCTGCATACAAGGGATTGTTCCATTAATAATTTTTTAATACCTTTTCTATTTTATACTCCTACTTCAAAAGGATTACTTTTCCATCATTTTATTTGCTTCATCACATCTGTCCATTAAATGGGATATAGATTCAGAAGAAATATTTCTTAATAACAACAACATTATAATACTGCTTTTGCTTATATAATAGGAAACACAAGAGTTACCAAGGCATACCTGCTGGAGGTAGAAGTATAAATTGCCCCTTACCTTTGCAGAAAAACACCCCTAAGCCTAATTATACTGTCAGTGTCAACTGGGTCCAGTTTTAGTTTATACGTTCTTTTTTGAAAAGTCTTAATTATTTGTAAAGATCAATAATTTATTATCTTAGAGGTCTTCAAAAGAACAAAAAAGAATATTTAAACTTTTTTTTTTTCCTTAAAATTTACTCTAAGGGTCCGCTGGTCCATTTTATAATCTAAGATAATATCCGGTCTAATTGTTCTATTTTTCCTCTATCATAAAACATCTTTTTTTTTTTTTTTTTAAAGATTTTATTTATTTATTTGACAGAGAGAGATTACAAGTAGGCAGAGAGAGAGAGAGGAGGAAGCAGGCTCCCTGCTGAGCAGAGAGCCCGATGCGGGACTCGATCCCAGGACCCCGAGATCATGACCTGAGCCGAAGGCAGCGGCTTAACCCACTGAGCCACCCAGGCACCCCAATCATAAAACATCTTATTTCATCTTTCTAGGGATTACTTTATCATTATTCTCTAATTCGCAACTATATTAAAGACTAAAATTGAAAAAAATCCTGCAAAATGGTATATATCTACAAGGATTATTTAGTAGTGAAACAAGTTGTTATCCTTACATAATCACTTTTTAATTCCATACACAAAATGTTGCATCATCTTTTAAGCCATTATGGTTTTAGTACTTTATATATAACACCTTGTTCCCACCATTCTGCTTCTAAAGAGATATTTGAACAAGTGAGGAAAGGTCAGTCACAAATATGTCAATCATTTTGTACCGGTTCAGAAAACATGGAAACCTTTAATGTCCACCAGTATTTATGGTTAACAAAATTACGGTGCATGCATACATCTGAAATGGTGCCATTTTTTTTTTTTTAAAGATTTTATTTATTTATTTGACAGACAGAGATGACAAGTAGGCAGAGAGGCAGGCAGAGAGAGAGGAGGAAGCAGATTCCCCGCTGAGCAGAGAGCCCGATGTGGGGCTCGATCCCAAGACCCCGAGATCATGACCTGAGCTGAAGGCAGAGGCTTTAACCCACTGAGCCACCCAGGTGCCCCAATGGTGCCATTTTTTATTGAGTGATACAGGATGTCTGAAGAAGGCATGGATAGGTGATGCATTTTGTGTAAAATTACGTATATCTAGTGGAAAGGAAAATCTAAAGAGATGTTTATGAAATATCAGAGGTCCCTTCCGAATGATACGATTTCACAGGACTGATTAATTTTATATAAAACTTGTTAATGCACCAGTATTAGTATAACAACCAAACTAATGATTGGTTAATTTGGGGGCAAAGTGTGGAGAAGAAAAAGTCTACAGATAACAACTCCAGATTTAACATTAATGGTTGACCACTTTGATTTGCTTCCTTATAGTCTTGTGTTCTATGAAATATTTTTCTACATTTATAAAAAGAGTAAGTAATTTTATCTATACACAGAATTTAAGTTAGGTTGTAAAAATTACTTTAGGGACACGTCGGTGGCTCAGTTGGTTAAGCATCCAACTCTTTCTTTTTTTTTTTTTTTTTTTTTGTCCCTGACTTTAATAAAAATATAGATCTATGAGACAAATTCTAATGAAACAGAATTTCTCAAATATACACATATATAAGGCAAATTTATTACTAAGAATGATGCTATTTTAAACAAAAATACATATTTGTATCACATTAAGGGAGAATCCATCTATTTGAACCATAAAGACTTGAATTGAGGCAAAGTTATTAATTTTTCAAATTTCTTTTCATTATTTTTAAAATGTCTTTTCTCTTTTGACCTATTTATATGCCAAATTATATTAACAAAGGCATCAGCTCTTGATTTCAGTTTAGGTCATGACCTCATGGGTCGTGAGATTGAGCCCTGCATTGGGCTCCAGCTCTAAGCTCATTGGAAAGTCTGCTTGAGATTCTTTCTCTCTCCTTCTGACCCTTCCTCACTTGCATTCGCTGTCTTCCTCAGATAAATAAATCTTTAAAAAAAACCCTTTTTAAAATTTTTATTTATTTATTTATACAAGATTTTATTTATTTATTTGACAGAGATCACAAGTAGGCAGAGAGGCAGGCAGAGAGAGAGGAGGAAGCAGGCTCCCCGTTGAGCAGAGAGCCCGATGTGGGGCTCGATCCCAGGACCCTGGATCATGACCTGAACTGAAGGCAGAGGCTTTAACCCACTGAGCCACCCAGGTGCCCCAAAAAACCCTTTTTTTAAACACCAGAAGATCAAAGTGAAATAAACAAGATGTCTGAGATAATGGGCAAGGGGAATTTTTCCAGGGAGTAGTGCATACTGTGAAACCTTAAATATTCACATTGCTTTTGCTTATGTAAATAGGAAAACAAGAGTTACCTAGGCATACCTGCTGGTGGTGGAAGTATAAATTGCTATGTTCACATTTTAGCATATAACCCAACAAAAAAAACAATTGAGTCCCTTTAGGACTTCTCTTGAACACTACATGTAGTCATTTTGTTTTATGTAATGATGAATGTGGTTGTGACTGATGGATCTTTGCTTACTTACTCATGTATCTCTTTAGAAATGGAATTCCAGAAACAAGGTATAAATATATGCTTTGGTCAAGTTTTGTCTCAGAGGGCTGTATTCACCCCCCATGTATTAGTGTGTCTGGTGGTCTGTATTCATATGTTGAAAATTGAAAATTTATGGTTTAAAAACTCAACATTATTTGAGAGTATAATAGAGATGTCATTATATTCTCTAATTTTGTTCACATTTCCTTGACTTCATAAAATTAATCTTGTCAGTTTTAAGTAATTCTGTCATGTTCTGAGTGTGAATGATTTGCTTAGTATGTTTTCCTTCTTGAGTCTCCCGATTTTTCTCTTGAGGGGTAATGGCCTTCTGGTATTAAAGTGGGGTGGGGGTGAGTTTGTCTTTGTTGGCTTCTGCTGAGGTGTAGTTTTTATCTGGGCCTATTATTCTGATGTTTGTGGTCCTGCAGTGGCTTCCAGTGGGTAAGTAGTCAATATAATGCATCTTCTTTCATTTGTCCTTGGGCCTTTCTGGGTCCTCTTAGAAGTACCATGTCCTCCCATGGGTATAGGAACTCTTAGCTATTTTTTTCTACGTGATTGGGTTGCATGTGATATTTGAAGCTGTATTTACTCATTCTTTATCACACTTTAATTTTTTACATGTTGTACCAATTGAGGCCTTTTTTCTTTTGGGTTTCCACTCAGTTTATCTGAGGTTTCTATAATCCCATTGTGTCCATCACTCCAAGGTATTCCACATTTGCTTCTATTTCCTTTTCTCTCTAAAATGTCTTTACTAGCAGGGCACCTGGGTGGCTCAGTCAGTTGAGCGTCTGCCTTTGGCTCAGGTCATGATCCCAGGGACCTGGGATCAAGCCCTCCATCAGGCTCCCTGCTCAGCTTTTCCTTTTTCCTCTGCCATTCACTCCACTTGTGCTCTCTGGCTCTCTCTGTAAAAAAAAAAAAAAAAAAGAAAACAAAGAAAAAACAATTAAATGTCTTTACTAGTCCAGGAGTCATTTTTTAAAAATAAGTATTTTATTTTTAAGTAACCTCTATACCCAACATGGAGCTCATACTCAAAACCCTGAGATCAAGAGTTGTGTGCTGTACCAACGGAGCCAGCCAGGTGCCCCCCCAAGGAATCTTTTTTTTTTTTTTTAATGATTTTATTTATTTATTTGACAGACAGAGATCACAAGTAGGCAGAGAGGCAGGCAGAGAGAGAGAGGGTGAAGCAGGCTCCCTGCCGAGCAGAGAGCCTGATGTGGGGCTCGATTCTGGGACCCCGGGATCATGACCAGAGCGAAAGGCAGAGGCTTTAACCCACTGAGCCCCAGGAATCATTTTTTTTTTTTTTAATCTATTAATTTGACAGACAGAGGTCACAAGCAGGTAGAGAGGCAGACAGAGAGAGAGAGAGAGGAGGAAGCAGGCTCCCTGCTGAGCAGAGAGCCGGATGTGGGACTCCATCCCAGGACCCTGAGATCATGACCTGAGCCGAAGGCAGAGGCTTAACCCTCTGAGCCGCCCAGGCGCCCAGGAATCATTTTTAATGATCACTTCCCCCTCCTTTCTCTCTCTTTTTAAAAAAAATATTTTATTTATTAATTTGAGAGGGTGAGAGAACATGGGCAAGCAGGGAGGAGGAGCAGAGAAATGAAGTAAGCACACTGCACGCTGAGCATGGATCCTGTCATGGGATTTAGTCCCAAGACCCTGAGGTTATGACCTGAGCTGAAATCAAGGGTCTGATGCTTAGCCCACTGAGCCACCCAGGTGCTCCAGTAATTATATTTAGTAGCAGTTTAGGATTTAAAATCTCTGCTATTCTCAGGATCTTCATTTATTTGTAAGGGGAAGCTTTTGGAATCTAGAAAACCCCTTCACCTCTTAGCCCTTGGGTTAATGCACAGATTTACTACTGCAATAGATTTACAGTTATTTTCATGGTAAGAGACTGGTAGCAAGGAAAAAAAAACTTTTAACATAGGCAAAGATCCTTTATTTTTGGTTAGCCTTACATAGTTTCAAAAAGTAGACAAAATTAACAAAACAACTGGTTGGAGGTGGTGCTCTAGTATCCGTAGAAGGCCCTATCCATAAGAAAGCTTGATGTGGATCTTCATGTACAGATGCCATTTTGAACCTGTCAAATGCATAAGCTGTATTCTGAGTGTGACAGTTGGGAGGCAGGACCAGGAAGAACCAAAGCCTCTTCTAGACTGGATTAGGCAGCCATGCCCTTCAGATGATATGAAGATGGTTGTGATGATAGCAATGACAACAGTCCCAGCTATGAAAAAGAGGGTGTCATCACTAATAGTTTGACAGTATCTATAAATAGATAGGTGCTTCTTTCTCACCCAGCTGATCATCCCTGATTCATTGTTTGGATGGGGCACAAAATCCTCTCAGAAAAACTGAATCCAGTGTATTCTTTTGTCACTGAAAATGCACCAGTCCTAGTATTTGCTCATTTGAAAAAAAACGTTAAAAATATTTTTGCATCATTTTGGAAATAAGTCGAACCTAAGCTACAAGAGAGTATTATTAAAAAGCACACATGGATACTGTATTCAGTAGTTGTGGTTTTAAAATCCTCTGCTTGGCTATAAAAGCCTTATAAGCAAAGCTAATGAGTAATAGTGCGAAAATTTTAAAATCAGCGTATCATTTGTTGATATCTGTCTGATTTTCCTGTTTTGTCTTCCTCAGTGAGTTTTCCCATCCTTTTGTTTTACTTGGGAAAGTAGCAGAGAAGGAGGATTTTTAAGTCCTATTACCCCACTGTTGTTTCCCCCTGTCCCCAACCTCCACCTTGAACGTGTCTTTGTTTTCTGGTTCCCCTCCTTCCCTTTTGCTTGGTTGCTTGGCTCATGTATTTTAGATGTCACTTTAGGTTTTTTCATTTTTATTATTTTTAAGATTTTATTTATTTACCAGAGAGCACACACAGTCAGGGAGCAGGAGAAGCAGGCTCCTCACTGAGCAGGGACCCCAATGCATTTCTCAATCTCAGGACCCTGGGATTATGACCTAAGCTGAAGGCAGATGCTTAACCACCTGAGCCATCCAGGCATCCCTCATTTTAGGTTTTAGAAAGGCTTTTCTGAGTAAGGCTCAGGGAGGCTGGGAGGTGGGAATTTGAGGTGGGTAGGATATGGGAGTGATGATTCCACAGAAAATGTGAATTAGGTACTCATTCTTTTCTGTTATAATTTGTAAAAGTTAACTATAGTGATTATGCAGGTTCAGAGATGTTGATTTACTCCTCTGTTTTGAGTGAGGTATGCTCTATAAAGCATTCATCTTTGACTTAGATGTTTATTTGTATCTTGATGCAAGTAAATGTTTACTGACTGATTTTAAGAATATGTGACATTTTTCTCAAGAGAGAAATTTCCCACATATATATCTTGGAATTATTATAAAGAATTTCTAGGGGGATGTTAATTCCAGACACCATATTAACTTTTACACTTTTACTTACCCAGGACCCCTCGTCCAGTCATTGTGGAGCCTATGGAGCAGTTTGATGATGAAGATGGCTTGCCAGAGAAGCTAATGCAGAAAACCCAGCAATATCATAAGTAAGATTTTATTAATAAAGATATTTTATTTGCCATCAAGAATATTTATTACATCACATCTGTTATCAAGTATTGTTGGATTATAAGGTGTTCTGTTCAGTCATATAATCTGGTTAGTAGAGTGTCCTGGTCTACGAGGAGTTTATTCTTCTTTTGTATATGAGTAGAACATTAACTTAGAAAAGTCTACTTTTATAATTGAGGCAGGTGTAGGTAGGTAGACGGAGGCTATCAGTAATTATATCAAGGAAACTATATAATTTAGACATTTCTTTAATTAGTATATTTTAAAAATATTTTTTAATTAGTGTATTTTAGGTATACTGTTTCTTTAATTAGTATATTTAGGTGTACTGTAAGTTAAAGGGAGACTTTTGGTGGGGGTAAAGCCTGGAAGATCCTAGTTACTTACCTAGGATAAGCCCACAGTAAGCAAAAAGAAAAGTAGCCTATTTTTGGAATGTGCATTATTCTTTTACCAGTTGCTTTTTGCTCAGTAATTGAGAAATATCTCTTATAAAATGCCATATTTTATTGTTTTAACCAGTTACTTGTTCATTATGCTGAATAAAACTAATATATTTGCATTCATGAATTCAATAAATACTGGAGAGCTTTTGTGCTAGGCACTGATCCACGTGCTATCTGTGCAACTTTGAACTGTTTTTTGCCTTCCTGATGCTTATATTTCTGGTGGTGGAGATACAAGAAATAGGAGCCAAAAATTATAAAACTTGTATTAAATTGTGAGAATTACTATTTAAAAAACTTATTAACATAAGGTGTAAAAACAGTGTGTGTATATTTAAAGTTGATGAATCCTGGCAAATGGTTTTCCAGAAATATACCAATTTTCTCTCCTTGGTGTATGTATAAAGGTGTTTTTCTTCATTGTGATAGAAAGATGAACGTATGATTTTAAGATTGATGGCAGATGTTCGAAATACTTTATGCATTACTTTAATAAATAACGTTAGACATCATTTTAATTAGCATATTTTTAGTGCAGTTGAATGGTTTTCTTTGCAGTTGATTTTTTTTTTTTTAAAGATTTTATTTATTTATTTGACAGAGAGAGATTACAAGTAGGCAGAGAGGCAGGCAGAGAGAGAGAGGAGGAAGCAGGCTCCCTGCTGAGCAGAGAGCCCGATGCGGACTCGATCCCAGGACCCTGAGATCATGACCTGAGCCGAAGGCAGCGGCCCAACCCACTGAGCCACCCAGGCGCCATGCAGTTGATTTAAATGAGTAATATGAATGCTTGTCATATGCCTGGGGCAGGAGATGTATCAGTGAGCAAAATAGACCAGAAATTCATGCTATGTGGGGGTGGTAAGGAGGGTAAAGATAAAATTAGTAAAACAGATATGGCAGAGAGACGGGAAAGTGGATGCTGTGGAGCAGAGTAGTGTGCTGTAGTGTACGGGTGGTTGGGGAAGCCCACCTGAGAGGGTGACATTTGATTAAGAGCTTGAAGGAGTGGGGAGGAAGAAGCTAGCTATGTAGGGTCAGAAGTGGGATGAAGTAGAATAGTGATCTCAGCGGAGGAAATAATAACTCTAAAGGCCTTGAGGGAGGACTCTGGCAAGTTCTAGGAATAGTAGAAAGGCCAGTTTAGCTGGACAATAGTAAGTAAGGAGGGGAAATAGTAGGGAGGAGGTAGGGATAGGACCTTGGGAAGAGTGTAGATTGTTGTGCCTTACTGCCTTGTATTTTATGAGAAAGGAAGGAACAGCATAGTGACTTAACAGGAGCTTTTGGGCTACCGTTTTAAGAATAGATTTGTAAAGAACCAAGAGTGGAATTGAGGGGATGGTAAATTAGGAGCCTGCTGAAATGGGAGCTTATAGGGGTGATGGTGAAAAGTGGTCAGAATCTGGATATAGTTTGAAAATAGACTTTGGATTTTGCTGATGGATGTGGGAGAAAGAGAGTTAAAAGCATAATTACATGGTTTTTGGCAGAAGTAACCAGGAATATGGAAACTGCTAATGATCGTTCTAGAGAATCTTGTAGCCTGAGCAGTTTTGGGGGAGGAAGTTCAGGAACCTTGTTTTAGACATGGTAAGTTTGACATGGTTTTGAACACCCAAATGGAGATGTCCAGTAAGTAGTTGGATTTGCATTTGGAATTTAGATGACCTTTCTGAGGTACAGTTACTGTATGTGATATGTAACTATGTCAAAGGATTGAGCCCTCGAATACTCTAGTATATAGAAGTTGGGACGCACAGGAGGGATTAGCAAAGAGTGGAACAGTCATTGCTGTAGCGGGGAATCAACCAGAAGTGTGTCCTGGAAGCAAGGGAAGAAAATATTTTAGGGGAGAAGGATCAGTAGTATAATCATAATTCCGAACCATTTTAATATCTCATATAATGCTATTTAATATCTCATATAATGCTATTTTTCAAAGACTTAACTATGATTTCCTAGTCACTTGACTTTTTTTCTGGTTACAGTTTACCATTACAAATTTGAACTAGAGCATACTTGGGGATTCAAGAATCAGAAAACTGGAATTATAAGGGCATTACAAAAAGTGGAATTTATATGCATATAGGAATATTTATTTATATAATGATTTAATTACCCAGCAAACCTTACAAATCTCATTATAGTTCCAGTTTTGCTACTAAAGAGTTATGCTCAGAAGGGTATGTTCACAAAGCCCAAGCAACATGATTTAAAATTTAATTCTAAATCTTCAAATCCATATTGGAGAAAATGAAGATTTTTTAGTATTTGTGATTATAGTCAAAGTCTGATTTAGGAACTACTGACAGATAATTCTTTGAGAAAAATTAGTAGGTGGTTGATTCCCACCCTCTATTCCTTTGCCTTTTCCAGTCAGGGTTTTCAAAGGAAAAAGTCCAAGTCGGTTTTTTAGGTATATAATACCAGGGGTTAACTTTGATTTTCCTTATGTGCCTCTGAAAATCTTTAATGCTGTTTCTTGTTATTATATCTTTTCTTCTGTGACAGCCTCCCTTTTTATCTCCCAAATTTGTCTGCCTACCCATTTTCCCTAAAATAAAAGTTAAAATTTAGGATTATAAGGCATCTATACTTTTACTGGTGGGATAGGGATTATGTTTTTATTAATATTTCTTTATAGAAGCTATGATAGGGAAGAATAATTAAAAATTCTTTGAATTTCAGGTACATTCATAAATCTTTTTTTCTTAATTTTTGGTCATTTGTTTGCTGATCTTTTATTCGTTCAAGAAATAAATGTTAATTGTATACAGTATGCCAAATAACTGTGCTAAGGTTAATTGAGGTACAGCAATGAACAGACATATTTATAAGTGAAGCCTTTATTTTTTGGCATTGCCTATTAATCTAGCACAAAACACTCAACTATCTGCTTTTATTACTATTCCTAAAAGCTAATACTTTTAGAAAAAAAATTTGATCTAGACTATTTAGGGCATATTTGTTTCATGTGTTGCAGGTTACCTTATGTAAAATTATTTGTTGAGTGAAAATCAGAAAGCCTTATTAAAGTTGATAATTAGGGGAGTGCAGCTTGTAGTATCAGATTGCTTAGGCTTGAGTCCTGGTTCTCTTCTTACTAGCTGCGTTCTTGGGCATTTTCTTAAACTCATGGTTGTTAAAACATGTATTATAATACTGACCGAGGTAAATCATGTGGAGTACTTACTTGCCTTTCACAGTGCCATGAACATTATAAGTGCTTAGTAAATGGTAGTCCTTATTATTCATACTTGTTTTGACTTTTTAAACATACATTTCTGTATGTTTTCAAATGTAAACTTAGGGAAAGAGAACAGCCACCACGTTTTGCTCAACCTGGAACCTTTGAATTTGAGTATGCATCTCGATGGAAGGCTCTTGATGAAATGGAAAAGCAGCAGCGTGAGCAAGTTGATAGAAACATCAGAGAAGCCAAAGAGAAACTGGAAGCAGAAATGGAAGCAGCTAGGCACGAACACCAATTAATGTTAATGAGGCAAGGTAAAAATGGGTTTTCATGTAGATATAGTATTTCTTTTTTTAAGGCTTATTTATATTTCCCAGGGATACCTGTTATTTAAGTTGCTTGTTATGAGTTTTGAGCTAGTTGGAACTTCCACTGTGTTAGAAACAAAAATCTCCCTTTTCTAAGAGAACTTCCTTTAAAAAAAAAAAAAAAGCAAAAATATTTTATTAAAATAAGTTTTTGGGTGCCTGGGTGGCTAAGTTGGTTTGTTTTCTTTTTAAAAGATTTTATTTATTTATTTGTTTGTTTTTTGTTTGTTTTCTTTTTAAAAGATTTTATTTATTTATTTGACAGAGAGAGAGTGAGAGAGGGAACACAAGCAGGGGGAGTGGGAGAGGGAGAAGCAGGCTTCCCACTGAGCAGGGACCCCGATGTGGGGCTTGATCCCAGGACCCCAGGATCATGACCTGAGCTGAAGGCAGATGCCCAATGACTGAGCCACCTAGGCGCCCCACAGTGTCTTACTGTTGTTCTTAACTCAGGTCTTGATCACAGGGTTGTGAGTTCCAGCCCTATGTTTAAGAAGGAAAAAAAGGGCACCTCAGGGTATGTAGATTTGGCATAAGTCACATATCAGGATTTTGTTTTGGTGTACACCTGACACTAATATAACACTGTATGTTAACTAACTGGAATTAAAAAGTTTTAAAAAAGATTTTGTTTATTGGAAAGAAGAATTATAACAAATGCTGGCAATTTAAGATTGTACTGTGGGTCAGAAGATTACAGATCACAGATGGATATTCTTTGGCAGGGGTGAAAAAGATTCGTGTGTGCTGATAAATATGGGGATTCATGCAGACTGAATTCTTTGTAGTTGGCAAGAATATTTGAAACATTTGAAACAGAGCTCACTGAACCTTTAAGAGCGGTCTTAATGGGTGATCATCTGTTTTCATATTCACTGGTCAAATACCTAACATGACAGGCTGCTTAAATATATGTAGAAGCTCACTTATCCCCTATCTTCTTGGTGGTTTCCTTTTACGCCTATCTTTCTTTATTGTTTATCTCTTCTCCTCTTTTCTGTTCTTTAGTTCTCCATATAATTTCTTCTGGTTATTCCTGTCCCTCATTTTTCAACTATCCATAATAGGTTTTATATTTCTTAAAATAAGCATTTGATTGCTTTCTATTTGGCTGTTAATTTTTTTTTTTTTTTAATTTAACATTTCAGTGTACCTACTTTCTCTTGGCTACCCCTAGAGATGAAGGCACCAGGATGCCTAGATTTCTTCAGTAACCTTCTTATTAGACTGTCATTTAATCCTGGTCTCCTCTGAACTGTTCTTTATACTAGAGCCATATTTCTTTTAAAGGTCAAAAATATGATCATCTTTCAGTCCTTTTGTTAGATTCTTGATTCCTAAAAGTCTGCGGTTTATTTATTTTTTTCTGATCACTAAATATTTATTGAATACATGATCAAGTCACTAAGTAACTGCTGAAACTATAGAAACTAGTCAGACATTTCTGGTTTCACTTGGATGCTAAACTTAGCAGTTCTGTAAGTTTACTCTTCTAAGAAAATTGAACTCATTTATATTACATGATATAAGTCTCTTATCTAGCAGAAAATTTTAAATTGTTTTATAAGATAAAGTTATAGAATCATTGACTGCTTAGAAATGGAAGAGAGATTTTCGAGGTTATCTAGTCTGGTGGTTTTGTGGTTTTAAAATTTGGTTATACATCACAATCACCTGGGAAATTTTTAAAAATTTAATTTCCTGGGCCCCATGATTACTCTAGTACTTCTGTCCAGTATGAATTGTTTTCTCCTCATAGTCTGCTGGGCACTTTGCCACTGTCTAAGGTCATGTTATAGTTAGGATATAACATTGATTAAATATGGAAGCATTTGTACTACAAGATACTTGTTGCTGATGATGACAAACAATAGTGTAATAGTCATTACTTCACTTATTTTTTAATGTCAGCTGTAGAAGACACTGAGATATTTGAGGATATAGTGATGACAAAGAACATTTCTTTTGGCCTCTTATATAAAGCTCTTCTGAACTCTTAGATTTGCCTCATCCCTAAGGCTTAACTTTTGAAGCAGAATAATTTTGCAAAGTTATTTTCCATGAACTTTTTTTTTCCACTGCTTTTTGTGTGTTTCTTTATAACCCCTGTTAACAATATTTTGGTTTACAGTATTAGGAAAGCACTTTGTGTAGTGTAGCCTACTCCTTCTGGGTTTACTTCTGTTGAAGTACATCTTGTATTTTGGCAAAAGTCTGCAGGTGATAAATTTTAGCGTTTGTGTAAAATTTTTTAAAAAATTTATACTTTAGTTCTACAATTTTATATTTCATACAGCATTTCTAAGGATTTATTCAGGTTGAGGAGGAACTTTAGGTAATCGTTGTTCTGTTGCTGTGCAGAAACAAACAGCTCTTTAGTTCACCTATCATGGAAATAGGAAACTCAAATAGTGTAGAAAAAGTGTCTCCTCCCCTTCCTTCCTCCCACTTTCTACTGTCTTGTAGGAATCATAGTTTCTTTTGTACCTTGCAGTTTCTTTTGTATATCCCTTAATAAAAAGAAAACTTGACTATGTCAGTAGATATGTATATGTATTTATAACCAAAAACTCCCCTATTTATCTTTTTCTGTACCTTGCTATTGTACTTTCTACAGAAGATCGGCTTCATCTTTTAAATGGGTGCATGATACTATTAAATGGATATAATTAATTTAACTCATCCTCTGTTGATTGATATCTGGTTCTTTTTCCAGTTAGTAACAGCAGTGCTTCAGTGGATATTTATGTATGGATCGTAGCAAAATTTTGTAAATTTTTTAAAAAATTTTGTACATCTTTTTTATTTTTTTAAGGATTTTATTTACTTATTTGACAGAGAGAGGTCGTAGTAGACAGAGAGGCAGGCAGAGAGAGAGAGAGGGAAGCAGGCTCCCTGCTGAGCAGAGAGCCCAATGCGGGACTCGATCCCAGGACCCTGAGATCATGACCTGAGCCGAAAGCAGCGGCTTAATCCACTGAGCCACCCAGGCGCCCATTTTTGTACATCTTAATTCTTAATAGATACACCAATATGTTTTAATAATTGTACTTTTAAAAAAAATTTTATTTTTTATAAACATATATTTTTATCCCCAGGGGTACAGGTCCGTGAATCGCCAGGTACACACACCCCACAGCACTCACCAAAGCACACATCCCCCCTCCAATGTCCATAACCCCACCCCCCTTCTCCCAACCCCCCTCCCCTCAGCAACCCTCAGTTTGTTTTGTGAGATTAAGAGTCACTTATGGTTTGTCTCCCTCCCAGTCCCATCTTGTTTCATTTATTCTTCTCCTACCCACTTAAGCCACCATGTTGCATCACCACTTCCTCATATCAGGGAGATCATATGATAGTTGTCTTTCTCTGCTTGACTTATTTCACTAAGCATGATACGCTCTAGTTCCATCCATGTTGTTGCAAATGGCAAGATTTCATTTCTTTTGATGGCTGCATAGTATTCCATTGTGTATATATACCACATCTTCTTTATCCATTCATTTGTTGATGGACATCTAGGTTCTGTGCATAGTTTGGCTATTGTGGACATTGCTGCTATAAACATTCGGGTGCACGTGCCCCTTCGGATCACTACGTTTGTATCTTTAGGGTAAATACCCAGTAGTGCAATTGCTGGGTCATAGGGCAGTTCTATTTTCAACATTTTGAGGCTCCTCCATGCTGTTTTCCAGAGTGGTTGCACCAGCATGCATTCCCACCAACAGTGTAGGAGGGTTCCCCTTTCTCCGCATCCTCGCCAGCATCTGTCATTTCCTGACTTGTTGATTTTAGCCATTCTGACTGGTGTGAGGTGATATCTCATTGTGGTTTTGATTTGTATTTCCCTGATGCCGAGTGATATGGAGCACTTTTTCGTGTGTCTGTTGGCCATCTGGATGTCTTCTTTGCAGAAATGTCTGTTCATGTCTTCTGCCCATTTCTTGATTGGATTATTTGTTCTTTGGGTGTTGAGTTTGCTAAGTTCTTTATAGATTTTGGACACTAGTCCTTTATCTGATATGTCGTTTGCAAATATCTTCTCCCATTCTGTCAGTTGTCTTTTGATTTTGTTAACTGTTTCCTTTGCTGTGCAAAAGCTTTTGATCTTGATGAAATCCCAGTAGTTCATTTTTGCCCTTGCTTCCCTTGCCTTTGGCGATGTTCCTAGGAAGATGTTGCTGCGGCTGAGGTTGAAGAGGTTGCTGCCTGTGTTCTCCTCAAGGATTTTGAAGGATTCCTTTCTCACATTGAGGTCCTTCATCCATTTTGAGTCTATTTTTGTGTGTGGTCCAATTTCATTTTTCTGCATGTGGCTGTCCAATTTTCCCAACACCATTTATTGAAGAGGCTGTCTTTTTTCCACTGGATATTCTTTCCTGCTTTGTTGAAAATTAGTTGACCATAGAGTTGAGGGTCTATTTCTGGGCTCTATTCTGTTCCATTGATCTGTGTGTCTGTTTTTGTGCCAGTACCATGCTGTCTTGATGATGACAGCTTTGTAATAGAGCTTGAAGTCCGGAAATAATTGTACTTTTGTACCTTGCTAATGTTTATTTAATCCTTTCTATATCTAAATTCCATTATACTGTTATAGGTTATTTTTTTCCTTCTCCCTGTTTTTGATCATCAGCATAAGAAGCAGTTCGAGTTTTCTTCATTGTTATTTTTGTATTATCTTTGTTCCTATAGTTTATAAACTTTGAGTAGATGAGATTAATTGCCATACATTTGTTATTACTCTCTCCTCTTCCACCACTGGAATTTTAGCTGTTTATGTATGTCCTCATACTGATAAATCAAGTAGAGGAAGTAAATTGCCTTTTAAGTGTCTTTTGATCCTAATTACTGGAGGGGGAAAAAAAACAAGGATATTGGCATAATTTATTCCTCCTTCATTCTCTTTTCCTCTCAAATTTTATTTTGCATCTGATTTGTCTACATTTATGACATTAAGTTTTTTCTTTTTATTTTATTTTTTATTTTTTTAAGATTTTATTTATTTATTTGACAGAGATCACAAGTAGGCAGAGAGGCAGGCAGAGAGTGAGAGGGAAGCAGGCTCCCCGCTGAGTAGAGAGCCTGATGTGGGGCTTGATCCCAGACCCCCGGATCATGACTTGAGCTGGAAGCAGAGGCTTAACCCCACTGAGCCACCCAGGCACCCCAAGTTTTTTCTTTTTAGTGTAAAAGCTGATTTTGTTTATTTTCTGGTGTTGCAGAACATTTAGTTTTTACTTAGTAGTTTTCAGTTACGCAATACAGTATTATCAACTCTAGTCACTAAATTGTATGTTGAATTCTCAAGCCTTATTATTACAGGTGAAAGTTTTTACCTTTATATCAACCTTTCCCTATTTACCCCACTTCCCAGCCTCTGACAGCCACTTTTTTACTTCTTTGTTTCTATGAGTTTTTCAGATTCCACATGTAAGTTCTAGGCAATATTTGTGTTTTTTGGGTTTTTTTTTGGCATATTTTAGTGAGCTATAATGCCCTCAGGGTTTATCCATGGTTTGGAAACGTAGGGTTTCATTTTCTTGTGGCTGAATAATATTCTTTTTTGAGTATGTACATATGTATGTACGTATACACACCACATCTTTATCCATTAACTCGTTGATGGACATTTAGGTTGTTTCCATGGGTTCACTGCTCTGGATAATGCTGGAGGGAACAGGGAAGTGCACATAACTCTTCAATATCATGTTTTCATTTCAGCTTAATGTTCTTTCATGATAATCCTCACATGTTGAAATCTTAACCCTACTTTAAATAGATGAACCATGACTTTTCTGTTCATTTGATTGATGTTTATCCTCATGATTTAAGGAAGGGTTCATAAAAACAACATTCCTTGCAGTCTGTGTCTTCTAAAATACTATGTATGAGCCTTATATTTTATACTGGTGTTTGAAACTCATGATCTTTTTCTCTCTTCCTTTCTTAAGTACTTGATAGCATGTTTCATTGTCTTCTAACATTGAATGTTTCTGTGGGGATGTTTTTCTGAAGTAAGCCTGAATTTTTTTCTGTCTCGTAAGTGACTTGATCTGGATTCTTCTTCTATTTTATTTTTTGTTTCTTATTATTTATTTTGTTTTTTTTATTAACATATAATACATTATTTGTTTCAGGGGTACAGGTCTGTGATTCATAGTATTACACAATTCACAGCGCTCATCATAACACAGACCCTCCCCAGTGTCCATCACCCAGCACCCGCATCTCTCCCACCCTCCTTCACTCCAGCGATCCTCAGTTTGTTTCCTAAGATTAAGAGTCTATTACGTTTTGTCTCCCTCTCTGGTTTTGTCTTGTTTCATTTTTCTCTCCCTTCTTCTAGGATCCTCTGTCTTGTTTCTCAAATTCCTCATATCAGTGAGAGCATGTGATAATTTTCTTTCTCTGACTTATTTCACTTAGCCTAGTACCCTCTAGTTCCATGTCATTGAAATGGCAAGGTTTCTTTTTTTGATGGCTTGATAATATTCCATTGTATATGTATATATATATCTCCCCATCTTCTTTATCCATTCAAGTGTTGATGGACATCTAGGCTCTTTCCATAGTTTGGCTATTGTGGACATTGCTGCTATAAACCTTGGGGTGTATGTGTGGATTCTTTCTTCTTAAGTCAAGTCCAGTAATTTAACCCAGGATGTGTTCCCTGCCCCAGATATTTTGTTAATTTTTTTTCCTTTTCTTTTTTTCTTTTTAAGTAAGCTCCATATCCAGAATGGATGGAGCCCAACACAGGGCCTGAACTCAAAAACCCAATATCAAGACTTGAGCCAAGATCAGGAGTCAAATGCCCTTGTTAAGAGAAATTTTAAACATAGTGTTGAAGGAATTTTAAGGTGTTTATTACTTAGATTCTGTTACTAACATTTTATTGTACTTTATTATATTTTTCTGTCTTTTCGTTCTAGTAATTAAGATACATCTTGTTTTAATAGCATAGTGTTTTCAGCTTTTCTTTGGGACTAAATACGCCCTTAAAATCTATAGATTCAGTGCCTGTATTTCTGGAAATCAGAGAGTATATATGAATTGAGAAAACACAGTCCAGATCAAACTTTAAATTTGTCTTTATTCCCATAATATTCCCATATATTTATAGTATATTGAAATTATAGATGTAATTTTATGTTCTTTGTCATTAAATTAGGAAAGAACTTTCACATATTTTTTTGGCCTAGTAAGAAGTAGTGCTGCAGCTGATTTCTTTATGTGTATGGATGGATGCCTTTGGATTTTTTTTTTTTTTTTTTTAAGAAAAATCCTTGTGACTGTGATTTACTGCATCAAAGATTGAAAACATCCCAGATATAGATATATATATATATATATCTATATATATATATAAAAATTTTTTTTTTTTGGCAACTTATTCCCCCATAGGGTATTACTTTGGCACTATACAAATATGTAAGCTTTATTAAAATTTCAGGAACTTCAGATATTAGCAACTTGAATAATTTACTAAATGTAAATGGTAGTTTTGCTTTAAGTTGATAGTGCTCTTATATTGGATAATGTACTTTTATGAAAACTTTATTCTTGGATTCTTTGAGCTATATTATATCAGTGTTAACGGATGAGGAAATACTACCTGAGAGGTTAAAGTAGTTTTCTCAGCCGGCACAGCTTAGAAGGAGAAAGTCCATTTGTCAGAAGACAAATGTTTATGTTTTTTTCTTACCCCTGGAAGAAACTGTAATGCATATTTTTACATTATTATATATGGTAATTTGTCCCTGATTTAAGAGCAGCTAACCTGCAAAACCATGACAAAATTGTTACAGGATATACTGGATAGGCTTTTCTTCGATAATTAGTGATCGTAGTACACTTTCTATATTTTGGCTTATTGGAGCATTTCCTCTTAGGAATATAAGCAGATTATATATTTTTGGTGTCTACCAGGTTTCTCCAGCTAAAGCAGTTATCTAATAGTTTTATGGTTCTCAATGTTTGTACAGTGGATCAGCCCTGGTGCTTCAAAAAAAAATTGATGTCTCCATCACAAGATTTTGATTTAATTGGTCTGGTTAAAAGGTACTTAGATAGTTCTAAAAAGCAATTAAGGTTGACAACTAATGGTCTCAATGTTTGAGATCATTGTAGTAGGTTTTGATGGTTTTTAAGGTAGCTAAGTGTTTTGAGGCATCTTGTTGGAATCCCCTGATCACTACCTTACCCTTGCTGGATGGTTATAATACATTGATAAATCTTAATCTTTTTTCTTTGACATAAGTAATACATAATTCATTCTGTTTTCAGTCATTAAAATGGGGAAGATAATGTTTACCTTGTTAGGGTTATGATGCCTACTTTGTTATGGTTATATTATTAGGGCTATTGGCACGTAGAATAACTAACTGTTAGTATTTTGTTTTTTAAGTTTTTGATATAGTGATTTATTAAGAAATGCTTAATTGAGGTAATTTATGTTTACATTAGAAATTTCAGATAATGTGATAAGAGGAAAGGGAAATAAAAGCAACCAATAATTGTGCCACCCAGAGTATTTCGATATTTTTTAATCCATATGTGTATGCACACATAGTTTGGTAAGATATTGCTAAGATTTTTATAGCACATGGGCAAAGATGTACTTTTTCTAATCTTAAACTACTCTGGAACCCCTGTTCTTGATGATATGTTAGGGATTGGTGACTGTGGGACTGTTCATCTTGTTTATTTTTAAATTTTTTTTTTGCAAGATTTTATTTATTTGACAGATCACAAGTAGGCAGAGAGGCAGTCAGGAGAGAGAGGGAGAATCAGGCTCTCCACTGAGCAGAGAAGCCCGATGGGGGCTTGATCCCAGAGATCATGACTTGAGCCAAAGCAGAGGCTTTAACCCACTGAGCCACCCAGGTGTTCCTGTTCATCTTGCTTAAAGTAATCTTGTTAGTATCAGAATTCAGCCCTTCCCCACTTATAAGAATTCTCTCATTGCCTTTTTTCATAAGAAATTGACTTTGTGTGGGAGGAATCTTATGCTAATTTTATTGGCAGAAATACTCTTTGGAAGTTAAACAGTGTCCCATTATTCTTACTGTTTGTTCTTATGTGCCTTCTGCTCATGTCTCCCAAGGCATCTTTCTGGGCTTTATATTCCCAGCTGAATATATGAAAATATAGCTACCATTTTTTCAGTTTTTAGTATATTCCAGGCTTTACATTAAAACAGTTACTACCCATTTTAATTTCTTAAAATTAGGATAAATTTTATTGTTTTCTTACATATGAAGAAACAGGTCCAGAAAACATACTTACTTGACTAATTACATAGCTTATAATCTTCCCATTATAAAATAATATACAAAAAAAGCTAGCTGTATGAGTATGAATAAGTTACTAAATGTATTGCCAGCAATAGAGAACCTGTGTGATTATGGATTTAAAAAATACAGAAAGGGAAGGTAAAAATATTAATGTATAATCAATATTTTATAGATCTCATGAGGCGTCAAGAAGAACTCAGACGCTTGGAGGAACTCAGAAACCAAGAGTTACAAAAACGGAAGCAAATACAACTGAGGTAAAAGAACATCATTTAATATATATGTGAATATATGTAGTTTTCATTGTGTTTTTAATAAAATTCCCTACTGCCTACTATAAACAAGTTGTACAAGTTGGAAAATACAGAAAAAATAACAAATGTATCTATATTTTGACTGTACTCTGGGAATCATTCTATAAATTATTATAATTTTTGGAACTATGATTTTTTTAAGCTGGTTATGGACATTTGATTGCATTCACTGTGAACTTACCTAAGGGGCTTAGGTATTGCATATAATTTGTTGTAAGAATGTACTGTGATTTACTGGATCATTTTTCTAGAGATGGACATTTTAGTTTTTAGTTTCAGTTTCTGGTTTTTCCATCTGTATAATACTATTGTGAATGCTTTTATATATCTTTGTGCTTCTGATAATTTGCTTAAAAAAAGGTTTGTGGGAGTGGAATACATGATAAGGGATATGGGTATTTAAAGTCTCAATGTAAAATGGGCAACTGTAATGGTCAACTTAGTCTTCTAGGTTAAATAAGGACCTTGAGGAGTGGTTGATCCAAGATGTATTAAAAAAAAAAAAAATTAACAGGGCACCTGGGTGGCTCAGTGGGTTAAGCTGCTGCCTTTGGCTCAGGTCATGATCTCAGGGTCCTGGGATCGAGTCCTGCATCAGGCTCTCTGCTCAACGGGGAGCCTGCTTCTCTTTCTCTCTCTCTCTCTCTCTCTCTCTCTCTCTCTCTCCCTACCTCTCTGCCTACTTGTGATCTCTCTCTGTCAAATAAATAAATAAAAATCTTTTCAAAAAATAATAAATAAATAAAAATTAACAGCTTTTCTTGTACTAGCAGTATTTAATTGTGAAATATGAGATAAATGTTACTCTTAAAAGTTGTTAAAAATCAAAATAGTTAGGAAATGTTATGAACAGAACTATGATAGATTAAAGAAAACTTAACATTTTGTTTTTTTGTTTAAAAGAACTTTTTTTATTTCTAAAGATTTTATTTATTTGACAGAGAGATCACAAGTAGGCAGAAAGGCAGGCAGAGACAGAGAGGGAAGCAGGCTCCCCGCTGAGCAGAGAGCCTGATGTGGGGCTCACATCAGGCTTAGTATTCCAGATGATTGGTGTGCATCATAAAGTTCGAGAATCACTATTATATAAAATTATATAAAATTCCCCATATAATTTCCTTACACAAGGGACCTTTTTCCAATTTCTTCATCTTTGTTTTTTTTCCTTTTTATGTTGAGTTGTAAGTATTTAAGTATGTTAAAGTGTGTTCTACTTGTACAAAGAAAAAGAAGCCTTCCCTCCCAAATATAAAACTCTGACTCCATGTTTCCCTTGTATTTATATTTGCCAGTTAGGCTTTTAGAATTAATAATCTTACCCTTCATTTGCCAAAAAATAAAATAATTTAACCAGACAATGAAGGAGAATCATAAGAAGGCATTAAAAAAATCCACACAAATGGGTGTTCCTGGTTAGCTCAGTCATAGGGCATGCAACTCAGTCTTGGGATTGTCAATTTGAGCCCCACATTGGGTGTAGAGATTACTTAAAAATAAAGTCTTTAAAAAACAAATGAATAATTGCAATTGCAAGTAAGTAATATTGCGTTTCAAGGTTAAAGCCTCTGCCTTCAGCTCAGGCTCTCTGCTCAGCAGGGAGCCTGCTTCCTCCTCTCTCTGCCTTCCTCTCTGCCTACTTGTGATATCTGTCTGTCAAATAAATAAAATCTTAAAAAAAAAAAAGAATGTATATACTTTTTTGAGCGAACAGATCAGTAAATATAGGTAAGGAAACACGGGTTTCTCATTGTTGGAGAAAGAAAAAAGAGAAAAGGGCTAAAACTAAAATGAATCCTGTGATGATGAATTGGGATCAAGGTTATCAGTAGAACTCAGTGGTATTTAACTTAGAGAAGTACAGATGTGTGTAAATATGTAAATTCACACACATACATACATACATTCCATAACTCCTGTCTACCTAGAAGCAATGATGGGATGCCTCAGTAACAGCACACATAGAGGGCCTAGATTCTTGTTCCAAACACTATTCTCTAATAAAAGGAGCTAGGGTTTTGTGGAGAAGTACTTGATTCCTGGACTAAAAAGTCCAGCCTGAGCCTGGAATGTTGTACCAGGGAATAAGAAAGTACAGGTGTATCTCTCATACACTGCAGGTTCAGTACCAGACCACTGGAGTAAAGCAAATATTGCAATAAGGTATATCAAATGCATTTTTTTGCCTTCCCAGTGCATGTAAAAGTTATACACTATAGTGTAACAAGTGTGTAAAAGCATTAGGTCTAAAAAAATAAACACACCTTAATGAAAAAACACTAATTGATAAAAAGTGCTAACCGTCATCTGAGCTTTCAGTGAATTACAATCTTTTTTTGGGTGGAAGGTCTTTCCTTGATGTTGATGGGCTTCTGCCTGATCAGGGTGTTGGTTGCTAAAGGTTGAGAAGCCTGTGGCAATTGTGGACTCTCTTTCAGCTGACTGATCAGGGTGGTGGTTGCTGAAGTTTGGGAAGGCTGTGGTGGTTTTTTACTTTATTCCCCAAACGATTTCTCTAGTTGTGATGCAGTTTCATAGCATTTTACCCACAGTAGAACTTCTTTCAGAATAGGAATCCTCTCAAACCTCTCTTACAGACAGACATACCTTGGAAGATAACTGCAGATTCAGATCTAGACCAGTGCTGTAGAGTGAATATCACAATGAAGTGTGTCACATGAATTCTTTGGTTTCCCAGCACGTTAATATGTACACCTATAAACTGTAGTTAATGAAGTGTGAAATAGCATTATGTTTTTAAAAAGTGCATGCCTTAATTAAAAAAATACTAATCAGGTTGGTGGTTGGTGAAGGTTGGGTGGTTGTGCTAATTTCTTAAAATAAGATGATACTGAAATTTGCTTCATGAATAGTCTTCCTTTCAGAAAGGATTTTTCTGTGGCATGTGGTGCTGTTTAGTACCATTTTATCCACAGTAGAACTTCTTTCAAAATCATGAGTCCGTCCTCTCAAACCCTGTTGATGGGTTATCAACTACATTTATGTAATATGTTCTTTGTTGTCATTTCAACAGTCTTCGCAGCATCTTCATCAGGAGTAGATTCCATCTCAAGAAACCACTTTCTTTGCACATCCATAGAAGCAGCTCCTCATTTGTTTAAAGTTCTATCATGGGATCGCAGCAATGTGCTCCCATCATCAGGCCCCACTTCTAGTTTGCTTGCTGTTTCCACCACATCTGCAATTACTTCCCTCACTGATGTCTTGAACCCCTCAGCCTGAAAGACATCCAGAGGGTTAGGTCGGAATGAGTTTCTTCCAAACTCCTGTTAATGTTGATAGACCTCTTCCTGTGAAACACAGATGTTCTTAATGGCATCTAGAATGGTGAATCCTTTCTAGAAGTTTTTTGTTTTACTTTGCCCAGGCCCATCAGCGGAGTCATTGTCTACAGCAGCTATAGCCTTATGAAATGTATTTATTAAATGTATTTATACATTTATAATATGTATTTATTAAATAATAAGACTTGAAATTGCATTTGCTCCTTGATCTGTGGGCTGCAGGGTAGATGTTGTGTCAGCAGGCATGAAACCCGCATTAATCTTGTTGTGTATTACCATCAGACCTCTTGGGTGACCAGGTGCATTGTCAGCGAGCAGCAGTATTTTGAAAGGGATCTTTTTTTCCTGATCAGTAGATGTCAGCAGTGGACTTAAAATACTCAGTAAACCACGTTGTAAGCAGATGTGCTGTCATCCAGGCTTTGTTGTTCTATGTATAGAGCACAGGCAGAGTGGATTGAGTGTAATTTTTAAGGGCCCTAGGATTTTCAGAATGGTCAGTGAGCATTGGCTTCATCTTCAGGTTACCAAATAGCATTAAGACATTCAGCCTATCTTTTGAATCCAGGCATTGACTTCTCCTCTATGGCTATGAATGTCCTAGATGGCATCTTCTTCTAGTATAAGGTTATTTAATCTACACTGAAAATCTGTTGTTTAGTGTACCCACTTTCATTAATTATCTAAGCTAGATCTTCTGGATAACTTGATGGCAGCTTCTGGATCTCTGCTAGCGTCAGACCTTTTCCTGCAGCTTCCTCACTTTTTTCACCTTTTTACAATTGAATAGCATTAGGGCCTTGGTCTGGATTAAGTCTTGGCTTAAGGAAGTATTGTGGCTGGTTTGATCTTCCATGCAACTACTTAAAAGTCCTCCATTTCAACAGAAAGGCTGTTTTGTTTTCTTACCATTTGTATGTTCACTGGAGTGGTACTTTAAGTTTCTCTGAAGAACTTTTCATTTGCATTCACAGCTTAGCTAACTGTTTGCTGTAGGAGGCCCAGCTTTTGGCCTTTTTTGGCTTTGGGCAAGACTTCCTCACTAAGCTTAACCATTTCTGGCTTATGATTTAAAGTGAGAGACATGCAGCTCTTCACTTGAACACTCAGACCATTTTAGGTCTAGGCATCAGCCTAATTTCCATATTGTTGTGTCTCGGGGAGTAGGGAGGCCCACTGAGAAGGAGACAGATGAGAGGGAGAGACATGGGGGAACAGCTTGTTAATGGAGCAGTTAGAACACACAAAGTATTTGATAATGTTTGATCTTATATGGGTATGGTTTGTGGTATCTCAAAACAATGAGCAGTGTCAAAGGTCACACATCACCATTACAAATATAATAATAATAATAATGAAATATTGTGATAATTACCTACCAAAATGTGATAAAGAGACTCAAAGTGAACAAGTGCTTTTGGAAAAAATGGGGCCAATAGACTTGCTTGATGTAGAGTTGCCCCAAACCCTCAATTTGTTTAAAAAAAAAAAAAAAAAAACCACCAAAAATCTCACAGTATCTGTAGTGCACAGTAAAGCAAAACTGAATAAAACAAAGTAGGCCTGTACTCATAAAACATGGGGCATACTGAAACTACACAGGAGGCAAACTGAAGGTGCTCCTAAATGGTCAAAGTTGGAACAGTTTCAGCAACAAAATAAGAAATTATAGTATTAGATTTTAAACTGTAGAATAAAGCATATAACCATGAATCCATACTGATAGAAGTAAATAATTCAATGAATAAATAAATGGAAGAGAATGAACAACTCTTTTTATAGTAGAATTCCAGTTAATCAGTATGGAAGGATTGAGAGAAAAATCACCAGTGGGAAAGACACTGTAGTAATAATTAGTTACAGACATAAATAATAAAAAGTTACAAGATTTACTGACCAATGTTCAAGTTTCTCTTGAAACTTGAGAAACACAACTTGAATACACATTTGTATTAGGTACAAATGGAAAAACAGTAAATGTAGAGTGGAGAAGCGATAGCACCATTACCATGTATTAAGGTTCATATCACTTGTAGTAAGACATCGGTACCAGGAACTTCTTGATACTATTCAGTCAGAGAGATACATTGTCATTTCTTTGGGCGTTTTTGGCAAAAAATTTATAACCTCAGGCTAGTCCATGAGGAAATATAACAGGAATCCTGATTAATGACATTGTACAAAATTATCAGTTCTCTTTAAAAAAGTGTCAAGTTCACTCTGAAGGGAGTGGAGAGGAAGGTGTTTTGCGCACCCAGGCTGGAGACCGTGGCCTGGCTCTGTGTGCATGGTAGACCTCTCCTGCAAGGCTAGGAAGTCAGGGTGGCAAGTGCTAGACACCTGACTATGGCACCACCTGGGTGGGCTTCTGCCTCAGCTGGGCATGGTATACCCTGAGAAACTGCTGCCCCACAGGTCTAGTACGAGTTCTAGCAGTCAATGACAGAGCAGGGCTCCCATAGCCCAAGTACCCCAACAGCACTGTGCGTGCATTCCTGGAATGCCCCCAAGCTTTTCAGTGCCATCGCCTGGGTTTTGCAATGGCACATGATGGAGCTAGGAATGTGGTCTGCTGGAGGAAGGAGCGGTGTCCAAGATGGTAGAACAGAAGTTGAGGAAGAGTAGGAGAAAAGGAAGAAAGAGAAGTTGAAAGAGAATGTTACTAAAGGAGACCAAGGAGCACATCCTGAAGTTGTAGGAGAAGCTTTTGGTCCTACAGGAAGAGAAGCCACGGGCTTTTCTTGCAGCTCAAAAGTTTTACGTGAATCTGTGCCCGGCCACTTTTAGCCCACCCACACAGAGGTTCTTCAGCCTTGTGGTGCCTTGTACTTAAAAAAACAGATTGAACATGGTAATCAGCAGATTGGACTTCCCTCCCTATGCTCCACGAATCTAGTTTCTGGACTCCTTGCCTCCCCTTGGCTTCCTCCTGCAGATGCAACCAGCAGGAAAGTCAGGCTTTTTGCCTTTCCTGCTGCTCCTGCTGCAGATACAATCAATGGAAAAGTCAGACTTTGCACCTCCCAGCTAACTAGGCCCTTGGCTCTCAGCATAGCCAAAACTTGTGATTCTAGCACAAATCATACTTTATTTCCGACCTCACCTCTACCCTCTGCTGTGGGTGAGCATTCTGTTCTGCCCCAGCCCAGCTCAATGAAACCTACCTATCTGCCACTAGGAAAAAAAGAAAGTCAAGTTCATGAAAGACCAAGAAAGACTGAATGTGTCTAGGAACTTATGCTAATAATTGTCAAATATATCCTGTACTTGCAAGACAAAGCAAATAAAATTATAGCAGTTAAACTGAAGAAATACAGCTGACTGAGGCTACTGCTGTACAAGACTGCTTTAATTGTTAACAAGCCAGGAGTGTAGACTCTGCTTTTTTGTTTGACCTTAGAACATTGACAAAACTGGCTTAAGAAAGTATATTTTGAGAGAAATAATTTATTTGGAGTATGCAGGTTTCCAGTTTTCCTTTCAGTGCTTCAAATAAATTACTGGGTTTCTCGTAGGTCACTTAATTTTTCAGAGGCTGTGGCAGTGAAGGAATACTAGGACAGGGGATGATGATCTAGTTCAAGCTGTGACTTGACCACTTAATAGTTCATTTATTTCTTCATTCTCTTACCACCTTTCTGCTCATTTTATGCCATTTGTTATAAATATCTTCTGTACTGAGTCCTTGAATAGGTGTGGAGAGCATAGTGCTAAAACAAAGAGTAGCAGGACATTGTTATCCATTAGTTATATCATAGCTTACTTTCTAGATCAAAATCATAGAAAAATATATGAGACCTGAAAATAATTAGTGGGTTCAAATTAAATTGTAAAATTGAGGTTTTATCTATTTCCAGTTGTTACAACATGAAGGATGTTAAAATTTGTCATACTTTTTTAGTTCCATTTGTAAATGTTATCTAGGAAGTTATCTATCCTTCACCTGAAGAGACAGTAAATATACATATAAAAATATTCATTAAAGCATCTTGTGAAATAGAAAAAATGAAAATTGGTTATGTGTGTGTATATATATATATATATATAAGATAGGGAATATGTGACTATTATCTGTAAGTTCTGATTATAGAATTGTTAGTGTGGCATCAACTTATTTAAAAACAAAATAGAAATTCTTGAATTTATGGACAGAGGACTGGAAGGAAAAAAATAACTGTTTTAAATGATTTTACCTTTTTACTCCTGATTTGTAAATCTGTTCTCACGTTTTATCAGAAAAAAAGTTGCTTTAAGAATGGGAGAAGTACATTGCAAATTTTGTTTAAAATACTTCATTTTTTTTTTTTTAATTTCATGGCAATACAAATATAAAATAAAACTCAGTGATATATATGTAAAGTAAATGGTCCTGTTTCTCAGTTTATTCCCAGTATGATGTAAACTTTTTCTACCCCCCTCTGTGGTCATACAGGTGATTTTTAAAATCAGTAATAGGAATGCTGTTTATTTACTTGCTTTTTTCTGTGACAGCTATATTTTAGATACTATTTTGTTTTAGTAAATGCAAATGTGCCTTTGTAACAGTTTGTTTTGTGTTCCTTGGCATTAATGAGCCATACTTGTTTCCCATTTATAATTGATCATGTCTTCAACTTCTTGCCTTTAATGCCACAGTGTATATCTATGTTTACATATATTCTTGCACATTTATATAGATATTTCTTTTTAGTTTATTGGAAATGGACTTGCCCATTTAAAATTCTAATACATGTCTTAAGTTATCCCTGAATAAGTTTGTTGTTGTAATTCTGAAACCAAAATAACTTTGAAAACCAAAAGCTTTTTCATGTATCATTTAGTGGCAGGATCTGACAGGAGCCTATTTGATGAGAAAACCTGACCTACATTTATGTAGGTGTCTTGTCAGACCTTTATTATTTTCAGAAAAGTGAATGTTCATCTTACTGCAGAAATACCAGTGTGTTTGATTGTTGGGTGCTGTCCCAGATCCTGTTAATAATATAATAATTGTAGGGGCGCCTGGGTGGCTCAGTGGGTTAAGCCTCTGCCTTCGGCTCGGGTCGTGGTCCCAGGATCCTGGGATCGAGCCCTCCCTTGGGCTCTCTGCTCAGTGGGGATCCTGCTTCCCCCTCTCTCTCTGCCTGTCTCTCTGCCTACTTGTGATCTCTGTCTGTCAAATAAATAAATAAAATCTTTAAAAAATAATAATAATATAATTGTATATGGATCCTTTTTTTTTTTTAAAGATTTTATTTATTTACTTGACAGAGAGAGATGACAAGCAGGCAGAGAGGCAGGCAGAGAGAGAGGAGGAAGCAGGCTCCCCGCTGAGCAGAGAGCCCGATGCGGGGCTCGATCCCAGGACCCTGAGACCATAACCTGAGCCGAAGGCAGTGGCTTAACCCACTGAGCCACCCAGGCGCCCCTATATGGATCCTTTTTGAAATCAGGAAAATTCAGTTTCAAAACATACGTAGTAGTAGAGTTTTTGGATGGAGGATTTTTACCTCTACATATATATGTTTTCAGCTGTGTGAATATGAAAATATTTTCTTTACCATAAAATTTATGTGTGTGTTAATGTCTAAGAAGTAGATTTCCCACTTTATTTAAAATTCAGTTTATCTGAATAGAAATATGTATTGGGGACTTAGAGAAAAATCTCAAAATAGTCTAGGTTTTGCTTAAAATCCCTTAGGAACATTTTTGCTTTGTGGTCTGACCCAGACTCCTCTAACAGCTGGGTTTTCTGTTGTCCGTGGGAAATAACACCTTTTTTTTTTTTTTTTTTTTTTAAAGTTCATGGAATTGGTTTTGGGGACGCATTCTACAGGAAACAATAGTATCTTGAAATTCGAGTCTTAGTGTAGGAAGGTACTTACAAAAGCAATGTAGAAAATGAGACAATGAGAGGACATCAGTATTATATAGTCTTCACTCTTGAAATTGTTTTTTGAGTAGAGGATATATATACTTGAATTTGCATTGACATCAGTGCCAATATAATGTGAGTCTATTCGGTATTATTTTGTAGGGTTTTTTTCTCTTAGTCATAACTAGTTACTGACTTATTTGTAATTCTGAACACACATAGTTCAATATTTTTTTCTCCCACGTACCTCTAAGGCTGAGGTTGGCATACTTTTTCTGGGAAAGGGCTAAGGGCTAAATAGTAAATATTTTAGGTTTTGCAGGTCATACGGTCTTTGTCTCAACTACTCAGCACTGCTCTGGCCCAAAGGTAGCTATAGACATTAAGTAAATGATCGTCTTCTAAAACTTAATTTATAAATATTTATAAAAACAGACGGTAGGCTGACACCTGTTCCAGAAGTTTTCCTCAGTGGGTTGATAAAATGGGGAAGAGAGGGTTTGTTATGGGTTCCTTTGACACACACACATTTTTTTGACTAGGCAGTTTTGTTCTTTGTAATAGTCTCTATCAGGATTGGTTCTGAGTGCCTTTAAGAACTCTATTATGCCAGTGATAGATCCCAGGCTTTTCTCTTTATACAGTAATAGAATGCATGTTTGAGCTATTGGACTCCTGATTTCTTGACTATAAATATATGAACCATCTTAGTTACATGTTATTACTCTGTATTTTTATTTATTCTAGTTATTTTATTTCTTTGGGATATTTGATTTATTAAAGGCTTAGAGCAAACTAGAAGGAAAGTAAATATATTAAGTCAGTCATCATTTACAGATTTTGTATCAAGTAACTCATTAAATGATTTTGTTTTACCTGGAATAAAATACTTGCTCGTAGCTTGCATGTCAACTCTGCTGAAATTTTTATTTGAAAATCTTTCAGACATGAGGAAGAGCATCGACGCCGTGAGGAAGAAATGATCCGACACAGAGAACAGGAGGAACTGAGGCGACAACAAGAGGGCTTTAAGCCAAATTATATGGAAAATGTAAGTAAAATACTAGTTAACTGAAATTATTTTATATTGTCAGGTGGACAAGGCATATTTAGAATTCTTTGGATATTTGTTTATATATTTTTAAATCTTTACGAATTTGTCATGTTCGTTTACGTTAAACTAATGATTTTCTTAACCTCTTACAGGCAATAACTTATAAGTAGTTTCTGAAGATACTATTAATGTTTTATAAAAAGGATGTTAAATTTTTTCAATTTTTATCTTTTTTTAATATATGGTTCTAAATTAGAATTCTTGGTAAATCTATCATCTCTACTTGATTGAATTTCAACATTTATTGATAATAAAAATTCTTTAGGGGCACTTGGCTGGGTCAGTCAGAAGAGCATGAAGCTCTTGATCTTGGGATCCTGAGTTCAAACCCCACATTGGGCATAGAGATGATTTAAATAAATAAACTTAATGGAATGACAGAAATAAAAAATTCCTTATATTGGAGGATACTAGACAAATACAAATGTAGGCCAGTATGTTCTCATCACCCAACCATGACAACCAACCGCTACATATCTGATCTTTTCATCTACCCACCCTTCCTGAATTATTTTTTATTAAATCCCTGACTTTATATGGTTTTATTAGTATGTGTTTCAGTATGTATCCCTAGAAAATAAGGACTCTTTTTAAAAATATCTTTGTCGTATCTTAAAAATTGTTACTTCTTTAATATTAACTAGTAAAACCCACATGTGCCCAGGTTTTATAAAGGTTTTTATTTTGTTTATAACTGGTTCAAATTGGCTGACAAATCCAGTGTTTTTAGTCTGTAGGTTTTCTCTTCACCTTTTAAATTTTTTCCTTAATTTTTTAAGAAACAGACCCTTGTTGTTTCTCACATCCTGGATTTTGTTGAATTTATCCTTGCAGTGATGTTTAACAAGTTTCTCTATCCCTGAGTTTCTTTTAAATTGGAGCTCTGAAGATTTGGTCTTACTGAGGTTTTTTTGGGAAGGCAAAATGGTAGGGCAAACAAGGATACTTCAGATATGTTAAAATCCACATGTTCTTAATGTGAACTAACAAGTCTTACTATTCACCTTAGATGAGTGCCATTTTTAATAGTCATTATTCTGAAAAATATTTACTGGTGTTTTCTTCCCTAGCTATTCAGAAGTCATTCTTTAATAAAGTTTCTGAGGCTAAAAGTATTAATTCAAGTCACTGACTCTTGCGGACCTTCTGCCCCCATTCTTCTGTCCCTTGGAAAAATTTTAAACTTTTCTAAAAAAGAATACACACAGTAAAATGCACCCTAACTTGTATAACAACAACAAGAAATTTTTATCTTGGTTACATCAAGTAAATATCCTTTGACTAAAAATTTTGTGGCATTTAAATTCAATTAGAGAGGTTTCTTACTATTTATAAGTTACACTAAATGTTTAATTTAATTGATTTTTAAATTCCATTAACAGGTTAGTTGAGTTTTCAAGCATTGCACATTTTCTCCTAATTTCTAGCATTTCTAGCATCAATTCTCTTTTTCCTACTTGGATACATAGTCTTTGCCTATGACGTATTTTAAATGTGGTCTTAGGTCTTTTGGTTGTTAAATGTGAACATAATCTGTTGGATTTATCAATGTGAGGATATTTTATGATGTTATAAAACTATGTGGAATTAAATTTTTTTGGTCCATATTTTGAAAACTAGTGACTAAGTTTTTATTTTCAAGTATAATCAAGATGTAAACCACATATAATACATTTCCTAGGAAAACTTTATTTTGTTCCATTGAGGATTAGGAAATTCTTCCTTGTCCTTTTATGTACTTGAACTTTTCTTTTCCTAAAGTACTTGCTTATAGTCAGATTTGGTGGAATTAGCTTTCTTACTATTTTTTTGGCATAAATTTTGCTTTCTTGGAACATATGTGTAGCTATTTGTAATGTCATATACATAAATAATTTAGGGGACTAAAAGTAAATGATTAAGTAAAATGTATTCTCCTGTTACATTTAAGTTGGCTATATCATAAATTTGTTTGTAGGCTCTTTATTCTTTGAAATTATTTCATAGAAATTTTTTAAAAACACACCAGTGTTTTTTATATTTGTTCAGTGGCATATAATATAGGCATAATTAATGAAGGACAGATTTTAAATTTACCTTTCTATTCAAAAATTATTTGGAAATGTTGCTATAATTTAAAATTGAAATACTGCAAATTCTTGTTTTAATTTTAAAACATTTGTATGTTTAAAATTAATTTTTTGGTGGGTAGAATTTTACAAATTACCGATGAACGTTGAGAATAAATGAATTACATATTTAAAATATTCATGGTGGGTTTATTAAAGCATTTCAAAAATAGATCATTTATTGAAAATAAATTTCTTATTGAAAATGTAAATGTTATATTTTAATGTTAAGGTATTATTATTAAGATATTAAGATATCTTTGTTTTCAGGTAGTTAAAGTATAATTTGTATATTTGAAACATCGTAAGATTAATTTGGCTAGAGCAGAAGTCAGCAAACTGTAACCTAGGACCAGTGCCCAGTTTCTGCCACTCTACCACAGAGCTAAGAGTGGTTTTACATTTTAGAGAGTTGATAGATAAGGAAAATAAGAGAATATTAGAGTATCCGTGACTCAAAAAACACAAGATACTTAATACTCTTTGACCCTCTACAGAAGAAGTTGGCTGAATCCTCAGCTGGAGAGTTGGTGCTAGGTTTTTTTGTTTTTATGTTTGTGTTTCTGTTTTTAATTAATATTCTTGTTAGGCCACAAAGTTAACTATATTCTTAATTTTCTGAAGAGGAACCATACTTAAGGTAGTATGTAACAAAGAATTAAATATTTAGGGGAAATACAGCCTTTGCCAGATTTTTAGGTTTTTTTTGATATTAGAAATTATGGATAGACAGAAGTTTTTCATCATTTTGGTATCAGTTTTAATTGGTTTCTAGCTTCATAATGCTTGTTAATATAAGCTAATCAAGCACTGAAGAAATGTTAACAAAAGTTCTTTATAGGTCTTGACTGTTTTGTGTTAATAGACGAAACATTGAGGTAATTGTTGTATCAGTTACTCTTCATTTACTTTAAAACCGTCTTTGGAAAAAATTGTTAAATTTAATGTTTGTTTTTGTTTTTAAAAGCTTTGAAATTAGGCCCTCTTATGTGCTTTCTCTTTTTTCACTGTTCAGTTTAAAGGGAGGAATCAAATGGTAAGTGTTCAGCTTGCTCAAGTAGTAAGAGTAATTAGTATAAAGCAGATTTACTTGGTTTAAGATGCCACCTCTCATTTCTTTCTAATATTCCTATTAGGAATATTCCGACACAGATAGTAGTATGGACTTTTGAAGTAGAAAGTAAGAACTGATTTCCATATTTTGTGTCTTGAAAAATAATTTTTTTAAATGTAATAAAATACGAAGGAAAACATACATCATGTCTAGTCATGTTTTTCTTTGTTAGCCTTCAACTTTATCATAATTTAATGACATGGATATGTTTTTAAGTGTTTTAAGGATATGTCAGCACCTCATCAACTAGAAGTCATGAAATAATACCTTATTTCTTAGAAGTCAAGCTCTTTGATAACTCTGGTAATTATAAATAAAACACGTTAATTTTCACTTGTAGCATAATGTATTTTTGACAGCCATAACAATGTATTTATTTTTATGCTGTGTTTTAAATACATTTAAGTTTATCTTTACTTTTACCATACTGTAGAGTGTAATACCAAACCATTTTCTTGATAGTACTTATTGGGTTGAAATTTTCTATTTACCACAGTTTTAAAACTTTTGGACACATCACAGTAAGTTACAGTGTTAGTATAAAAATGTATGAGATTATCTCTTATGAATGTTTGTGATTTTTTTTTTATTTTTGTTAAGTTGCTCCACTTAATATAGATGAAGTAGTTTAAACATTTTAGTTCTTCAGTTTACCTGTTTTTATCTGTGGATTCAGTTTGTGTTGGAGTAAAGTGAAGATTTTAATTAGAATTTTTTTTAATGCAGTTTCTTAGAGTAAGCTTTGCCTTCTTGGGAAAAATGATAATTTTATAAGAACATCTAAATCTCATTCTAGCTTTAGCAGTTGCATCAAGTAGTTATAAAATACTTTGTTTAGGTAAATTGGGGCACTGTTTATATGGGATGCTGTTTTATTTTAAAACTTCAGGAGTGTTTTTTTTTTTTAGAAGTTTGTATTTGATGTAAATATTAATCTTTGTTTTTTAGTAAATAAAAGAATAGCCCTTCAGATCTGTTTCAAAACACATACATGAATTGATACTGAAGAATTTTTACTTTTGTTTGAGTAGGTGGGAATAGCCCTGGATGTTTAAACACATGTGCATAATAAACCTGGAAATAAATGTATATTATATGCTAGGGCAATAATTTGATTCAGTTATGTTTCTTTGTCAGAGTAGTTCTAGTATATTATATAGTGAGGCCAAGACCATTAAGGAGAAGTAGCCAGAGGCTAAGGGTGTAATGCCTCTTCCATGGTAGTGTTTTTCAAATAGTGCATAATAAACCCTCAGGGAGGTTTTTAAAAACGTAGGTTGTTCCCCTTAGGTCTCCAGCCTACAAATTGATTCATTTCATGATTACAGTAGAATCTAATACATTCTCCATTGATCACATTTTTGGCTAAATTTAGTAATTTTCAACCTGTGCATCACATCTTCTCGAACTTAAAAAAAAAAAAATGTCTGAGTTCAATTCATCAAATATTTTTGATGCAGTGGGTCTGAGTTGGAGCCATGGAATCTGCATTTTAAACAGCTCTTCAGTCTCTTTATTTTCATTAGCAAAATAGAAGACAATTGGCTGTATCTTGAAATGAGATATAGTTGAAATATTGAAATAAGAATATTAGTAGTTGAATTTTTTATGGATCCTGGGAGTTTGAAGGGAGGGCTCAGAGCCAGTCAACATGGAGGATAGGATTTATACACTTAATGGAAGTACCCCAGCATTTTATGTGAACAGTGCTGTGTGGGATTTTGGTGTGACAACTTTTAGTTCAGCTTTCAGCCTATATATGGAGGAGGTATTGTCTCAAATGATGGATTAACTTTTTGTTTTTTAAGTATTTCATCTAGACTGGGGGTTGACGGACTGGGATAAGCCAGGCCAAATCTGAACATTGCCTGTTTTTGGAAAGTTTTATTGGAATACAGTTGTGTTTATATTTTGATTATGGCTGCTTTGTCCAAAAGTGGTAGATTGACTAGTCAAGACACAGCTGTATGAGACTGTATCAAGACCCTTTGACCTGCTAAGCCTGAAATACATACTGTTTCTTTGCCAAAAAAGTTTGCCCACCCCTGGTCTAGAGTCCAGTCTGGGAGTTGGGGGTAATCTATAAAAAGTGACTCATCTTAACCAAACTCCAAAGAGTTTGTGAATTAAAATGCAAATTTATTAATTAATATGTTTTTTTCCAGTGTTTTTAGAAGGCTTATTGAATAGAGCACCTCATATCTTAGAATCAAGGTCCCTGAAGAATCCAAATTAGTGTCCTGAAGGTTTATTGGTAGTCGTGGTTATAAATCAGAGCACAAGTTACTGGAAGAACTGATAAAGCATCACTACCCCATAGCTGATTATCTTAGAGTTTTCAGATATTTTCTTAGTAGAGACATAAAGCATTGTTCTTTCATTTGTTACGCTTTCTTGATCAGTACTGCGAAATTTGGCCTATTTAATCAGCCTTTTCTTTGTTAGTCTTTTTTCCTGCTTCTTGAGTGGGCATTGTTTCTTTTCTCTGATTTGATTATGACCCAGTTTTCCCTGATGTGCCATGTACAAAATCAAAACAGAAATTCTAGCCAGTAATAAAATTTCATTAATAGGTCCTGACACAGAGAACTGACCATAATCATTAATTACTAGCGAGTAGGTACAAATATATTTTCTGAAATGATTTTTGAATTTTTGAGAGAAGTTGCCATTTTGTGGTTTCCACCTGGGCATTACTCCTCTTTATATATAAATTTTTTAGCTCTAACAAGTGATTTAATTGTATTGCAGAAGAAGATTGTTTTTTGGAAGTCTAAACTCCTGAAGCATTCAAACAAAGGACATACTTCACAAGGAGTGTTTATAGCATCTTTATTTTTCTGTGGATATGACCGAAGAATTATTTGCTGTAGGGTTTGGTGTCAGATTTAGGTTTGACTTGCTGGGTAGCTAAGTATACCTCTTGCTGTTGATAGTGGCAGTCCAGTTCCAGTGATTTAGACATGATGGTAAAGATCAGAATTGATTCTACCAGTTATATTGCAGTGATTTCCCATATAAGGCTCTAGATGTAAACAGGTTTTTATTAATGTTTTCATTTATTTATTTACTAAAATAATTTAATGTGTTTCTTACAGTGAGCCAGGAACTTTTCTGGATATTTGGGATGGAGCCTAATTGGAATTAGACTTGTAGTCAAGTGAAAACAAAAATCTATAGGTGTTTACATTTGTAATGTTTACATGTACTTTGGAAGTGATCTTTAGGGATTTTGACAACTGAGAGTATTTGAATTGAAGATATGTATCAAATTTAACCAGCTATGGAAATCTTTGATCCTTTCACTTCTCTTTGAAACTTCTCAGGATTTTTTTTTAAAGACTTCATTTGTTTATTAGAGATCACAAGTAGGCAGAGAGGCAGGCAGAGAGAGAGGAGGAAGCAGGCTCCCCGCAGAGCAGAGACCCTGATGTGGGGCTTGATCCTAGAATGCTGGGATCATGACCTGAGCCGAAGGCAGAGGCTTTAACCCACTGAGCCACCCTGGTGCCCCTTCTCGGGATTTTTTAATAGGGGAAAACATAATTTTTATTCTGATTGGGACAACTGAATATGGGTACTATTTAAATATGAGCACAATAAATTGCCCAACTGTGAATCATATTTAAAAGGTAATAATAATGTACCAACTAAATATTGATTTAATCAACTGGAAGAACTACACTCAGAAGATGGAAAGAGAAAAATGGGGATTGGGTGCATATAAGAGAGCTAATTTCTTAAGCTAAATATTTAGATATCTAAAGTAAAAATGTTTTAAAAGAAAATAAAATTGTATAATTTAAAATATGGAGACAGCGTCTGTAAAGAACAAAGTATTTTCCTCTGGGAGAAGGAATCAGGAGTAGATGGAAGTGTGACTGAGGACAGATTTTTAAAAAAATTATATCTTAAATTATGAGTGTGTGCCTATAAAATTTTAATTAGTTTAATAAAAATATACATCTTAAAAAAATGAAGTTACTTTTTTATAGTAGGCAGAAAAACGGGCTGGCTCAGGCAAAGCAGGATGGATGATTGTCCCAATCATATAATTATAAATAATTGTTTTTTCATTCATACTTAAAAGACTTCCGAATAATTCCAAAGGGAAATGCTTATTGAGCCTTCCTTAAACTCTACACACACTTTATCAGAAGTCACTCTATTGTACTTAATTATTTCTGTGTCCAGTTAGATGATTAGTGTCCTTTTTTGTCTTACCTTCCATTAGAGTTTCAGAGAGGCTTATAATCAGAAAAATTTCTTTATCTCTTTCCTCCTGGAGAATGTACTCAAGTGTATGCATAACCCTCTCTGACTATACACCTCAGCTGTATCCTTTTCAATATTCTTTTTTAATGCTTACCACATTACATTCTAATTATTTTCTGACTTTGTTACCAACTAATTTGCCTCTTTGAATTTTTTGAGTTTGAGAGTCTGTGTTTGTCATATTGTAGTTACTTAGACACGAATAGGGAGAATTAAATAGTTGTTTGATGTCCTGTTTTTCAAATACCAGTCCTCCTCAGTCATACGATTTTCACTCTTCTTTTTGGGTCACAATACTTTGGTATTTATTGAATACTAATGTCTCAGATGTTAAGCCTTTGTAGTTTTGAAACATAGGTGGTGTTAAGACTATTGATATTTTTGTAGACTTCATAATGGAATCCCGTAACAGTAAGTTTTTCAAAAATAGTCAAATAACAATTTTTTTGTTTGGTTTTCAGCACACCTAACTTTTCATTATTTGGATCCCACTTGAATATCCTATAAGAGCATTAGACTTACAGGAAGATTTAGAGGTTTCCATTTAATAAGAAAATTTGTTCACTGTTTTACTATTTCGGAACAGAGTGCTTGGTACCTTGGAGGATACAGAAATGAATCAAGCTCAGGGTCAGGTCTTTGAGGATTAGGTGTAGAGTATCTACGTAAAGTATACAGAGATACAGCTAAAAAGTTTTGAGAGTTAAGAGAAAGATTCTCTGCTAGGGAACGTGAAGAGTGCATTGAGTAGCCTTGGCACTGTTGTAGATATTATTTTGGGTTTTAAAAAAAATATGAATGGTTTATTATTCCACTGTGTTGTAGATATACATCATGTCTTTTCATTTGAAATGGTCAGTTGTTCTCATCTTTGTTCAGAATGATAAGATCTTTCAGCTCATGTTTACCTTTCTGGAGGGGTTGAGAAGAAGAAAGTCAAGATTGGCAAATAGAAATGTTAATTAAAGTAAACACTTTTTGAGATGTCACATATGTGTGATATAAATAATAAGATTTTTAGGTATTAAGTTGAATTAAAAAGATTCTAGGAAGACATAAAAATTCAACTTGTTACTTCTGCTTTGTGACTTAGCATTATATTTAGAGCCACCCTGAAACAGGAGTTGTTCTACAAGGTGATTGTGTAAAAAAAATTTTTTTTAGGTCAGCCTCCATCTAGTATCTTTTGTACTTTGTATTGAGGACATAAAGTTCTGCTAGTATCACCTGAAATGCCAGAGTTTTATATCAAATCTGACTAAATAAATGTGAATGTTAATATCTCTCTGTAGTTATTATCTAACTATTAGTGATGGGGTAGGAACTTGGGTTTGTGAGCATGCTCTGCTGATGAAATGTTTTTATTTCTGTTTAAAATTTCAAGCAATTGAAAGTATATGGGTAAGTCTGCCTATATTTTGTCTTATGATATCCTGCACTATATTGTACATCATGTTTCATGTTCTCTGTTTTCTGGTTGTAAATTTACCTTGTTTCTCACTAAGTAACTTCTTCATTTGGCCTATTACTGCTTCTTAAAATTCTGCTTTTAAACAATTGATATGCTTATTATAGTAGTTTCTCTTATAATTGTATATTTTAAATACTTGGATTTTATTTAGTTACCACTGAAATATTTTTAGAATTATTATAAATGTACCTGTAGCTTTGAGTTATCTACTTAGGAAAAACATAATTTGTTAAAATTTCAGTGTTTCTGGCATACTGCTAAAATAATGTAATGCCTAATATCGTTAACAGAAAGATTCCCCATTAAATATATACTTTAATTCTTTATACATCAGAACACATGTGCTTTTGTTTGTTCCTTCCACTGCTTTCTTCTGTTGATGGGGCCAGTTTGGCATTTCTTCTTATACAGTTTATATTAGTCCTTCTGTTTCATCTTTCATATCATAGTCTGACCAGTCATGATAGTTGTTTTGACTTTGGTAAGGAAATGTACTGGTTAAGAGGTTATGGGTGAAGAAATGCGACCCAGTTACCAGTATTATGTGAGCTTTTTGATAGGACACTATTCAAAATACTATGTTTGTGGCTGTAGCTGATACCATCGTGGTTGATTTCTTTAAGAGTTTAGGATAGAATAACCAAATCTGAATAAATATTTCTAATCAGTTTCAATTTTTAAAAGCATCTCTTTAAAGTTTGCCATAACAGTTGAAAAGTGATGGTGATAATGATAATTTTGAAAATGTCCCTTGGGTATATGATTAAAAATATTCTTAGTTGAATATGAACTTGTTTTAAAAATAATTTGTTTAAAATATTTTTTCCCTTCCGTCTCTTGATACATGATGATTATATGTAATTATATTTAATTAATCTTCAGTTAGAAAACCACCCTAGTTATTAAAAAGCTGCAATTTCTGTATTTGACAGTGACACCAAGCATAATCTTTTAAAGGTACCCAAACCAGGCTTTAAAAATACATTGAGTGAGGGGCACCTGGATGGCTCAGTGGGTTCAGCCTCTGCCTTCGGCTCAGGTCATGATCTCAGGGTCCTGGGATCGAGCTCTGCATTGGGCTTTCTGCTTGGCAGGGAGCCTGCTTTTCTTCCTCTCTCTGCCTGACCCTCTGCTTAACTTGTGATCTCTCTCTGTCAAATAAATAAATAAAATCTTTTTAAAAAAAGTACATTGAGTGAATGTAGATTAAGAGGTTCTTGTCTTGAGGTTAATGAATATAGTGAGCTAAGATATCAGCCTTCCTACTTATATTTGTTTCCTCTTACTTCTGATTTTAAATTTAACAAGTAACAAATCTTTATTATTCGTAACTTTAATAGGGATGCCTGAATGGCTCAGTTGGTTTAGCATCTGCCTTCGTCTCAGGTCATGATCCCAGGGTCCTGGGATCGAGTTCCATATTGGGCTCTGTGCTCAGTGCGGAGCCTGCTTCTCTCTCTGCTTGCCGCTCCTCCTGCTTGTGCATGTGCGCTCCCTCTCTCTCTCTCTCTCTCTCTGACAGATAAATAAAATTTTTAATAGACTAATTTTTAGTTTTAGATTCATAGCAGAATTGAGCCGAAGATAGAGATTTCCCATATACCTCCTTCCGCCAACATGTATCCAGAGTCCTTCACTATCACAATGGAACATCATTATTGCCAAAAGAAAATAGTTTATGTTAGGGTTCACTTTGGTGTTGGGCAGTCGGTGGACTTTCAGCAAATGTACCCGTTAAGAATCCTCTGCCCTCTGTCTCTTCATCCCCCTCTCCTTCCTAATCCTGGGGACCCACTGATTTCTGCTACTTTCATTATAGTTTTGCCTTTTCCAGAATGTCTTATAGTTGGAATCCTATGATATGTAGCCTTTTCATACTGACTTTTTGGTAATAAGCATTTTAAGGTTACTCTGTGTCTTTTCATGGCTTGATAGCTTGTTTATTTTTAGTGCTAAATAATGTCTCATTGTCTGGATGTACCAGTTTATCCATTCACCTACTGATGGACATCTTGATTGTTTCCAGGTTTTAGCAGTTACGAAAAAGCTGCTATAAACATCCATGTGCAGGTTTTTGTGTGGTCATAAGTTTTCAGCTCCTTTGTATGAATACCAAGGAGTATAGTTGCTGGATTGTGTGTATGTAAGATTATCTTTAGTTTTGTAAGAAACTGTTAAATTGTCTTCCAGAGTGAATATGCCATTTATAATCCCTATCAGCAGTGAATGAGAATTCTTAATTCTCTACATCCTTGTCAGTACTATGTGTTGTCAGTATTTAGGATTTTGGTCGTTCTAATTGGTGTGTTGTGGTATCTCATTGTTGTCTTAATTTGCAATTCCCTAATGATACATGGTGTAAAATTTCATTTTAACAGTTATAAAACTGAGGGACATTTTCCCAGATATCATGGAATGTATGTATTCAAATTGAGGGTAAAAAACCATCACAGATTGTATTTATTGAAAGATTGTCTTAGGTTGCTTAAAACATAATTCCCCCCTGCCCTGAGGTCTAGTAGTGAATAGTATGTTTTGGAAATTACTCTTTTTAACTACTTGAAGTAAAAATAAAAATGTTAAGCATTTTTGCTTAACATTCTCAAGCATTCTCTGTATCATTATGATTGAAAGTTTGCATGCTATTATTTGTATCAGTGGGAACATGTCTTCCCTTTTTAGTTTACAATTACTTCATTTCTATTAAGAAAATATTACTTTGTTGATGCATATACCCTTCAGTATTAGAACTTTTTAAATGAGGGAATAATTTCTTGTCAAAGAGGCCTACCTTTTATTTTGAATTTTTTTCTTTATACCCATTTTCTTAATATTTCATGTAATTGATTTTTCTTTCATTTTTAATTTCCAAATACCCTGTTTGTTAGATAGTATTTCAGCTGCTAATCAGTTTCTCTCTTGAAAGTTAGATTAGCTATCTAATAATCTTTATTCTTTTATGTGAACTTTTCTAGTGAAGGGAAAGATCTATTTCCAGGTACTAAAAACAATTTATTTTTAGAAATTCTTAATTATAAAAAAGTTGAGTCTTGTTACTTCCCAGAGCTTAAGATGTTTCTTTAGAATTATATTTCCCTTAGTAGATTTAAATGTTCTTTATCAGTGTTTTTATATCAGGAATTTTGGCATTTTCTTTATCAAGACACAACCTAGATGGTATGTGGTGATCCTTTAACAATCCCTTGGAGGCTTTTTCAGAAATGTATGTGAAAGATCTTTACAAATTAAAGAGTAATGATCATGGTCATTAAGACTGCATTCATTCAAACAGGAATTTACATTACTCAGTGTCAGATTAATATATCTTTATCATTGATTGCAAAATGTTTCAGTTGATACTATGTTGAATCATTATGTAGTGTACTTTTCTAAACCTTAGGCATTCATATTCTACTTTTAGACTCACCTTTGTGTACCATGTGAATCCTTTAAATTTGGTTATCTAAAAAAAAGAAACTATAGTATCTTTAAGTTCATAGGTTGATATTTTGAGTATTAAGTATTAAAGGAAAAGATCCTATTCTACACAAAATAATGTGAAGTTCTTCACTGGTTTATTTACTTTACATTAGTGCAGATTTTCTGCTTTTATTTTCATGAATGAATACTGACTAGAACTTAAAAGCATTGGTTCTTAAACTGTTTGGTATTGAAATTTTTTTACACTATTAAAAATTAAGAGCTTTTGTTTTGTTTTGTTACAGCAGTGATTACCATATTAGATAAGAGAAAGTTGAAAGAAAATCGGTAGTACTGGGAGCACTGGCTTCACTTTACATGTTTGCAGATTTCCTTGACGTTCCACTTATATGTAGTGGGAAGAGTAGTATTGTTTTATTGTTTTGTAAATTTGCTTAATGTTTGGCTTTATAGAAATGGCTGGCTTCCCATATTTGCTTTTGCATTCCATCTGTTGCAGAATGCTCTTTTGATTAAAGTGCATGAAGAAAAACCAGTTTTACTTAGATAAGTAATTCGTAAAATGGAGACGAGTATATTTTAACCTTTTCAGAGAAGTGTACCTATTTTTGTCTTCATTGCATTACAATCTATTGGGCTACCTTGACTGGATTATTTTTTTTTAACCTATGCACGATTTTTGTAACGTCGTATACCAAACATTAGAAAAATATTGATCCATTAAGTTATGTGCATCTTCTAAATTTTAATACAGTTTATTACACAGAATTAAAAACAAATCACTAATCTTGTCAGAAAATGTCTGCCAAATGCTGTCCCAAAGTGGAACATTCCTGTGATACCTTTTGTTAGCCAAAAAATGGCATAAAATGAAGAAACAACTACCGTTAATATTCATATGAAAAATTTTTGGAGTTTCTTACCTGGAATTACAACTCTTAGGCCTCTCTGATAGGCTTATTACACATCTTGCTACTGATCCACAGAATAAATCTAGATTAAGCACAGATGTTCACACACCGTTCAAAGCTATGACAGCTTGGTGATGAGAGGCTAAGTATAGTTCCCAGGGAGGGTGCTTCATAGTACTTTTTGCTGCTTCTAAAATTGCTTGCTACAAAACACACTGAACTTTATGTTCACTTTTTGCCTTTTTCCGTAGAAGTAAGAATCCCTTTTTGGTTAGCAAAAGCAGGTACTACAAATGTAGGTCTTTCGCAAAAGCCAAGTGGCATAATACTTCTTTAGAAAAACAAGGAATACCTGTACACAAGTCAGTAATCATAGTTTGTCAGATGCTGTCTTACTCCGTTTACAACCCAATCATATGAATGTTTTTCTTGAAGAACCACCCTATTTCAGAATGGAGCAGAAGTGATTTATGTATATATCCGGTTTTGGATAGATTATTAGAAAGACATGTAGGGATTCAGTAAAAATAATTCTAACTGCTTCATCTACATATTCTAGTTGAAATTTTAAAATTAGTTGTTTGGGCAGACAACCTCTCCTCTGCTGTCCTGCCCGTTGCTCCCTTGCAACAATAATAGTTACTAGTGGGGCATCTGGGTGGCTCAGTGGGTTAAAGCCTCTGCTTTCGGCTCAGGTCATGATCCCAGGGTCCTGGGATCGAGCCCCACATGGGGCTCTCTGCCCAGCGGGGAGCCTGCTTCCATTCCTGTCTCTCTGCCTGCCTCTCTGCCTACTTGTGATCTCTGTCTGTCAAACAAATAAATAAAATCTTTAAAAAAAAATAATAGTTACTAGTAAAAATTGAATATAAGTGCCTTAATTTTTGCTAAAATACCAAGATTTTTGCCTCCCAATTGCTTGTACACCATTCCTACATATGTTGATAGACTGAAAAGCCCAATTAGATTATAGTTTTATAATTGTGTTCTAATGTTTATTAAGACATGAAGCAGTTTTGAATTTGTGCATTTCCCGAAAGGGTCTTGTGGACTCAGTACTCTGCCAGCCACGCTCTGAGAGCCATTGTTTTAATGAATGCCGCTTTGATGATGTGGTTCTGGAAATCAGTCATACTCTGCTTGCTTTTTTGGTCAGCTGTGAATTTAAGCATACTTCAATGACAAGCTCAGGAATACATATATATAATTCTTTTAATGGAAAGGCACAACTTGTGAATAAAAATAACTAAAAACCTTGCCTTTTGTTGGGTTTTGTTGGAATCCTTGAAAAAAATGAAGGTGTTTTGTGAAGGTAGAAACTTAAATGAACTCTATTTTGGCAGAATTTTTATGTTAGTTCAACCTTGAGTAAATTATTTAACAGTGCTGTACCTCAGTTTTATGATCTCTAAAATAGGGTAACAGAAGACCTACTTGATAGAGTTGCTGTGAAGAGTAATTGAATTAATTGAATCATTTAAACCAAGTTTTCAGTTTTAATCATAGCTTTATTATCTCATTGCATAGTAATAAAGTACACTTATTGTGTAATCTTTATCAAGATTTTGTTTACATGTAAGTTGTTTCATGTCAAATCGTGACTCTTAATTTTTGGTAAAGTAGTAAAGCATTAAAATTCGTATCCCAAAAATACCGTGTATTTTATGCACCAGTTCTAATTTCAGATATTAGAATTCATAGAAGTGAGGGTCTTGTGTAATGCCGTGTATTGCCTTTTGGGTGGGTACACAGTTAATAGTGAACTTTCTCCTTACCGTTTCTCCTAACTGATACTTGATAAATAAAGTTAAATGAGAAGTACTGTCTTAATTTTCATTGCTAACCTGTACCTTTAAATATAATCTCTGACCTTTGCATTTTACTAGAAGTATGTAGCAGTGGATTTTTAGAAAATGACAGTAATCTTTTTTTTTTTTTAATTTCTTTTCAGCGTAACAGTATTCATTGTTCTGGCGAAAATGACAGTAATCTTAAGATACGACTAGAAAGTTGAAAACTTCTTTTGCTCCTTTTAAAATAGTTAAAAAATGATCTCTCATCTAATTATACTGTCTCTTTTTCTTAATCTTAATGTGTGAAGCTATATAAAACAGTACTCAGTAATTTTCTTTAAGGAAACATCAGTATTAAAGAAATTGAGTATATATGTATCTAATGAAAAATGCTGTATTATATGTATTTTAATGCAGTGATAGGCTACATTAGCATGGATTTTGTTAAGACATTCTGATTATTTCATTTAAAGACATTTTAGAACTGGAAAACCAGTTGTTTCTTTTTTAAAGATTTTTATTTTTAAGTGATTTCTACACTCAACGTGGGGCTCAAACCCACAACCCTGAGATGCAAGCGATGCGTGCTCTTCTGATGGAGCTAGTCAGATGCCCCTGGAACCAGTTTCTAATAGAGCTTCAGAAAGGAAATGTAATGGTCACTGTTGAATAGTTGATTTAAAAAACCTAAGTCTTGGGGTGCCTGACTGGCTCCGTCAGTAGAGCATGTGACTTTTGATCTTGGGGTTGTAAGTTAGAGCTCCATGCTGAGTGTAGAGATTACTTAATAAATAAAAGCTTTTTAAAAATCCAAAATGTATTTGATATATTAATCTCTTCAGAATTCTATTAATGAAGAAAATAGAATAATAGAACAGTTTCTTTTTCAAAGTACTGAACTTTGTGAATAATAAAGCTAAACATTGTTATTCTGGAAAATTGTAGGTGCAGATGAAATTATCAGGAGATAATAAAAACTTTATCTCCCTTTTTGTTCCCACCAGTGAATCCTAGGCATCCAGTTAGGATGTCAGAATATTTAAGGGGGATTTGAAAATTGAAGTCTCAATTGAAAATTGAAGTCTCATACAATAAGATTATCTTAATTACTCTTTGTTAGGGGTTAGATATTGCATTCTTCATCTTCATTGTTAAGGCAAATCCAAAACTAAAAGTTAAACCCTTGTTCACCTAAGATGTCATGGTCAAAAAATCATGCATTTTACTGTGGTGCTGAAATGGAACCAGCTTTTCCATAACAAGTATCTGCTATAAATAATACCTGGAAGGTTTTGGACATGCTGAAGCAGTCTGCATTTTATCAGGTTCTGGTGATGAGGAAATGACAGCTTGGTTTGATGATAAAATAGTATTTTCCATACAATAGAAATCCATCCTATGAAATCGTCTAGTTGTTTTGCTAGTTAGTATCCATCACTAACCAAACGTTTTATGAGAAGAGACAAATTTTAGTTGTAGGAAAGTTTTAAAAAAATAGCTTTGAGAAAATTTGGGATTTATGTTTTCTACATAATTGACAAATATTTCTTCCTGATGCTATGTAAGTGATTTATTTTTTTTTAACCACAGCTTTATGAAAGGTTACATTTTGAGGCATGCCCATTAGCTTAGAAAAGGGCAGTAGATCTGGGCTTATCTACCATATACCATAGGCTTTTACTTCCTCTTTTTCCTAGTGTTTTACACTGGTATTTTGTATTCTTAAAGAATTTTAATCACATTTTAATAAAATTGCTTTTAAAAGAAAAGCACCTTTTTAAGATTTAGACATTTCTACTTTGTCTCAAAATGTGTTTTATGATTGCTACGTTTAACACACTGGTCTGATAATGGAAAAGATCATAATAGTGCAAGTTTGAATTACAGAATTGGGGTAATTTCACCTAGAGTTTCATTGAAGTTAATTCTGTATAACTACTGTTAATAAATGAGTTAATAAATGAGTTTTTAGAAGGAGTTGAATTTTACTGAAATTTAAAAGTTTGTCATTTGCATGACCTTGTGTATCACAGTTAACCTCGAGAGCATTTTGTTTCAGAACTTGCTGACTGTGTAATAACACTTATTTAGATTTCCAAGTAAAACCCTTGTTCAAATAAAGGAAGCAGTGTTAGGTTGAACTTTTAATAATCGTGTGTTGTGGAGACTTTTCATGGCAAATCTTTAGGTCCTGGGTGAAAAACAGTGCTCAAATATTTGAACAAAAATGCAAAGGTGTATTAACAATGAAAATTGTCTATATAACTTTATTTTTGGCTTAGTACGCTATAGCTGTTTGTTTTGGATGTTTGAATACATTTGAATATAAAAGGGGTAGTGGTCATTTTTGTTTTAAGACAAAATTTCCTCGTGGAAGGAAAAAAATAATGGGCCCTGGTGGTTATTAATACTAGATTTTTCTTTTTTTGGAGTCTAAGCATATGTCTTTGCTCTCTTGAACATTAAAAACATTCTGTGATAGATTTTATGTAATTTGACACATTGATAATCTAGTAGTATAAACTGAGTGCTCTAAGCACTGTGGCATACCAGACCTGGAAGACTGAAGTTTCTTTTCAGTGTTCTTATTAAGTAAGTCATGTGGAAAATTTTAATTTTTTAATGGAAAGTGATGTCCCAATTTATTCTTTTCTTTTTGGTTTTAGATGGGAAATGTAAAGTCATAAGATCGATAGGTTGACTGTGACAACTATGCTTACTTACAGAGAGAACAGGAAATGAGAATGGGTGATATGGGTCCCCGTGGAGCAATAAACATGGGAGGTAGGGATTTGAAGCAAAAGCCTTCTGTAACTTGTAATTCTTTGGGGAATTGTACATGCTGTTTGTGGTATCTACATATCAGTAGCAAACTAAAATTTGGAACCAGCGCTTATAATGGTGAAATTTCTTATATTAAGTTGAAAAAATACAAGTATATTAAAACTAATATGCTAAGGAAGAATTTTGTTTCATTGAAGGCTAAAAGGTATATTATGTTTTAATAGACTTAATGAAAGGAACCTGTAACCAGGTTTTGATAAAACCTGAAACCTGTTCAGTCATTCCATGGTGTAATATATCTATGTTGCATTTTTAAAAAATCAAATTTCATGCTTTCAAATTGGCTCTTTTTACCTTTCTTAGAAATTTTGATAGTTGCTGAATTTGTAGGGGTTTTAAACTTCTTGAGAGTATTTTATAAATTTTTATTGGTAAGGTAATGTTTTGTGTATTAGTTATTTTTATTTATTTTACTGAATGTTTAGCTTATTTTGCCCTCACCTACCATATTGTGCACAAAAGTGCACTGTTCAGAGGCATCTGTGACATGTCAAGAAAATTAGATATGTCTTATGCATCTGGGCTGATGCATATCTTTAGAGATTATGTAAAGTTTTGAAGAAAGTACCTACATTAGCTTCTCCACTATTGAGGGAAGCAGTAGATTTGAAATGTCATACACTTAAAAATTAGATAAATTTTTAAAATACTTGTTTCATATTGTCCCACAGAAGCTGTCACAAAATTAAAATCTTTACATAACTCAAAGTATACATATTACATTACCATTAGCATGTAGTACTTAGGATATATAGTGTATGGAGTAAAAAAAAAAAGTAATATGTGGGATGAACATTTTCTGTGATCTACCTTTTTTCCTCTGATTTCTCGTGCAGTTTATTTGCTACTTTCAGTCAGATCATCTGAAATTGTTCATTGCTATATATTTTGTCATTTTTCTTACCTACCAGTAAGAAGTTACTAAGCATTTCTGGTATACAAAGGAAGCATGATACATGACCCTTACCTATAAAGATCTTAATTTGAAATTAGTTATGGATACATAAATTAATTGGTGAACAAAGAATACATAAGTTCTGTAGGTACAGTTGTAGGACATAAGTTATAGAGACACAGTTGAATATCTGGTAATGTACAAGTACTTCAGTTTTATTTTGTCTTTTAAAAGTAAGTTGTAGAATAGTGTATAATATAATACAGATGGTTTATTTAAGCGTTATAAATGTGAGGTTATGGATTGGAGGTACTTTAAAATGCCATTATAATTATTAGACTGTCATTAACATTAGAAGCAGCTGAAATATTTCAGATGTTGCTGAGACCTTGGAAACATTCTAATTGACTTTTAGCAACTTTGTCAGAAGAATAATGAGAGTGTATACCTTTAGTTTCCTTAATTAGTTAGGAATTTAAGAGAACTAAAATTTTTTATGGCATTTTATTTCATTAGAGAACCATATTACAATTGAGCACTTTCTCAACTCCCCTTAAGGTCCAGTCCATTTAATTTTCTCCAGTGTACATTTTATTCAATCCGAGACCTTGTCCTGATGGCTTACTAGAGTTATGAATCATTATCATGCAGTTGAATGCCACTGTTGAATCAGTAAATTGTCATATTCTTATCAAATTACATTGATAGAATGTGGCAAAAGATCTTCTGGTGTATCACCAGTGTACTGCCAAGTAAAACATAGATTATAAAACTGTTTTCAGGGGACCAGATAATTCTAACATTTCTTAGATCTTTAAATTTACTTTAAGTAAAGTAATTAAAGTAAATAAAAAGTAATTAAAGTAAAGTGATAGAAATCTTAATTACTAGAAATAAGACTCTAATTACTGATAGTTGGAAATGTTATTTTTGATTTATTATACCCATAGTTGTATAGTTATATTTGAATCTTGCAATTTAAGTGTAAAAACTATATTTTATTAAAAAGAGAAGAAAAGCCTAATCCTTGATCTGTTCTTTTTAGGGAAAGTTAAGATTCCTTATAGATAGTGTCTCCATTCTTCCTCATTTCCATGTGGGACATGTCATGGAATTCTAGTAAAAATTTTTATTTATAGCTATGCTAAGGGAATAGAAATATTCTTGGATAGTTACAATGTTCAGTTTGTTAGCAGGGACATTTTGGGATTAAGGAAAATAATTTCATCTCATGAAGTGGCTAAGTTCCCAAGGATTGGGTTGAGAGTGGTAGTCTGTATATTGCCAGGGATGGTAGGGAGTAAGAAAGACTTTTTCCTTCCAGTTGCTCCCTGGGCTCAGTCTTATGTAGAAGTCAGCTGCATTTGGTACTAGATAGAGTTCTGGGTTTGAATGAAAGTATCAATCTCCTGTTATAATGTGTTTTTGAGAAATTGAGTTCTGAGGGTTATAAAATTGACCTATAGAATGAAACACTAGAAGAGAACTCTAAGTTGGAGTTTGTCTGTTACGAATTTTTAATGAAATAAAGTATGAGTACTTTAAAAATAAAATTCAAAGAAGATTTGTTAAAATGTTGTATTTGAAACCATTATAAATACAATATTTCAGCTCAAACACTATTGGAATTAACATGAGGTTGGGTGGATATCTTTTTGATGGAAAAATTTGAACTATACACGATTATCCCCATTTCTATAATTTTTAGTATGTCGAAAAAATTCAGATAGCTCTGTTAATGTTTATATTTGCTTTTAAAAAATAAGCTTTGTCATGATGGCGCTTTTCAGTTGTTCTGCTTAGATTGCCTATTGCTGTAATGTTTCAAGTTAAAAAATAGTACCTCCTATAATTTTGGAATATGTTCAGTAACTTACATTAAAGTCAGGAGGTTAGTTTTAGTGAACTTTATATACCTACTTATAGTTTCCAAGTACTAATCCTTGGCTGTTAATTTAAGCTGGTATAATATAGTTACCATTGTAAGAGAGTAGTTTCTTAAAAAAGCAGACTATAACAAGTAATACTCATTTTTTAAAAAAACTTTGAAGCTTTGACAGTCTCAAATATCCTACAATAACTGATAGTTCTCTCATTTGTTTTATATACATTTGATTTTGGGTTGAAAATTCTGTAGTGTAGGTAATGCTCTATTATGGAGTAGATAAAATTAGGTGCCCTGTTCTCAAAGAAGGAAGTGATTTTGATAACAGTCGTTATATAGTTTGCATAAGTATTGTTAAGTTTTTAATGTTTACTAAACTAAGATAGGACAGCTCTAAGTATAGATTGTTTTGCGTAGATGCATTTAGCCCAGCACCTGCTGGTAACCAAGGTCCTCCTCCAATGATGGGTATGAATATGAACAACAGAGGAACTATACCTGGCCCACCAATGGGTCCTGGTCCTGCCATGGGACCAGAAGGAGCTGCAAATATGGGAACTCCAATGATGCCAGATAATGGAGCAGTGGTAATGTATCATAAACATTATTTTGATTATATTCAGTAATACATATTTTTCTGCCCCAAAGGTAACTTCACACTTAACATAATTTGGCATCATTTGTCTTGGCAGTAAAGGTCACGATGCAGTGAAGGAAACGTAATTTTGTGAAGTTCTATATTGACTTATGAGAGGCAATTTTTATATATAACAAGAGTTAATTTACCATTCTTGGCACGCTTTTGTACTCAATTATATGGCAGATACATATTAATTACAGTTATCTTTATATTGCTTTTAGTGTGTATCCACCTCTTAGTATTCACTGTAAAGGCCAAGTATTTTAAGATTGTGTTCTTTTCCTGTGTGGACTCCTTACCTTTGGTGGGGAATGAAACTCCAGTATGTGTGAAAACAGGTTTTAGTAAACACTTTTAACGAAAAGATCACTTACGATTAATTTCAGGGAACTTTTTTAAACTATAAAATAATGTATATTAAAATTTTAACGTGTATTTTCAGTTTACATTTTGCAGTCTTACAGAATTACTCATTTTGTATTTGTTACAAAATTTAAAAAGCATACAGTTTATTTCCTGGTTTGACAGTGTGAAGATATCTTTGTTTGGGTCAAATAATTATAAAAGCAAAATTTTTCAGTAGTTCTTATTTTATTTGAATATCAGTAGCAAGACTCGTAACTTCTCTCATTTTCCTTGAAGTCTATCACTGTTTAAATGAGGCTCTTGGCAGAACATTTTCTCATTTGGTTTTTGTTAATGGTTGTTCTAAATAATATTCAGAAAAGGAAGATTGGTTGATTGTATGTTTTGAAAAGGCAGTTTAGTTTTGGAATTACACAGCAGATGTTAAGGCGTCATTGCTGCTAAGAAAGAAAAAGCACTGCCAATTAAATTCAGACATGCCATCAAATATAAATCCATACTGTTTTAGAGATGTTAAAAGTGAATGTGCATCTTAGAATTGATGGATACAGTGTTTCATCATTTTTAAAACTTAATTACTTTAATGCAGTCTTTTAAAAATTTGGAAAAATTAGACATGCCAGCAGTTTTTTTTTTTTTTAAATGAGTGTTTATGTACAGAGATAAAAAGGCAGTGCCATAGTATCTATGATTAGATGGCACATGATATAATTAGTGTACTTGTTTCCTTCTTTGGAGGCTTTATATTATAGTAAAATGTTGAAAAGCTAAGTAAAAACTTTTACTACTTTGGTTAAGTTTTTCTGTAGCATATAATCAATCATCTGTAGTAACTTAAGAGTAATAATAACTGGCCCATTTTCCCACCCCTCTCCCTGAAATTGTGACCTTTATTTGAATATCACCCTTGGTCTTTTTCACAGTGACATTTTACTACTGCATGTAGGGATTTCTGGTCATCCTTTGAGATTAACGTATATTGTTATTGTAAAGTTTTCCAAAGCATAAGTTTCAGATATTTATTTAATTGTGCTATTAGTAGTACATATTAGTAAACTGTCAGGTTTTAAAAACTGTATCTGTTTTCCCATTAATAGTCTTTCTGGAAAAACACCTCAAAGGTTTTAATGCTGAAATTTAACTCTTTGTTTTTGTACTAGTACTTTTTTTGTTAAAAGCATTACTGTTGAAATTTTTAAAATGTTAATTTTTTCAATGTGATGCTGCTCCCCAGTTTTACCTCTTGGATTTTCAAAAAAAATATTTTTTATTACACAGCACAGTATAAGCTTTTAAGAAAAAGAGAGATCAGAACAGTGTTGTAATACTGATTAGGTTTAAATGGCACTCACTTACTTCTTAAAATCAGTTCTTTTTTTCATGAAATTGGGGCATAGCATTAGCAATTGTAACTCTTCACATGCTTTTTTTTTTTTTTTTTTTAAACGTAGTAACTAATTAAATTGCTCCTTTCTTCCTTCTATGTGTGATCCTGATTCTGCTGGACTTTCTGCTGAACTTCATGACACCACCACTTGGGATTTTGCCAATTTTTCTTGTCACTTACATTTGGCGTGTTCCAAATGGACTTCATATTTATTATGTGGTATTATAGCACAATGATAGATTTCCTCAAGGACCATCATCTCAGATGGGATCACCTATGGGGAGTAGAACAGGTTCTGAAACCCCTCAAGCACCAATGAGTGGTGTAGGTCCTGTTAGTGGTGGTCCTGGTGGTTTTGGTAGAGGAAGCCAAGGGGGCAACTTTGAAGGCCCTAATAAGCGTCGTAGATATTAAACATTATTTCATTCCTGGCTACTAAGAGAAAAAAAACCTCAGTGGTATGCCTTTACACTTTTACTTGTTACCTGGAAGAAATGGTTTTATTGTTAATGTATGTAGACTTTAAAGTTTTTTTTTGTAAAACTTGAGGTTTTTGTATTTTTCTTTATTCATACATAACCTTTGTAGATTAGAATGGTAATGATGATGCTCATCATTGTGAATGTTAAAATGTGTTTGTGACTTTAGCTAAATATACATATGCCATAGAACTGTGAAGTCTGTGTAGTTACTTAATCTTAATAAAGAAATCATTTTGGATAATTTACAAATGTTATTAGTAGTATTCTCTCATAGTTTTACTAAACTTTGCTGTAACAGTAATACTTTGGTTGCTTTAATTAATCCCAATGATTTAAAAATGAAAATGATTTTCTCCTTTTTAGTTTTTGCAAGTAGCACTGAAGATAGAAGCTTAGTGAACAAGCTAATGTCAGTAAGGGGTGGATAAAAATAGTACGTTGGGGAGGGATGTGGGAATGGGTTTACATTTGTATAAAACCATGATGTTCTTTCTGTGAAATCAGAGTTGCTGTCTACATTTCATATAGATTCTGAATATTCAAATATTCTGAGAAGGAATATTAAGGATATCTTTGTCCTGTGCTGATTTTTTCAAATAAACCTTTTGAATCTTGGAAAAAAAAAAACTGTTTGGAGGCAAATCTCTTTTGCTTTTAAAATTATGCCTATTTGTAATCTTATCTGCCATTATTTGGTGTCCGTATCTAGATCTTACCCTTTTAATTTTCTTTTAAAATAAAAAAATACTGTTAGGTTGGATTTTAAAAGAGGATTTGGTGTGGTTTAGAATTGGTTATTTCTTGAGAGTGTTTACAGAAGTATTAAAGATGGATTAACTTTGTGGTGTTGTAAATATCATCCTATAGTTAAGTCCAGTAAACTTGTCTGACAGGCCAGTTGTGTTTGTTTCCAAGGAATACAGTTCAAGTGGTGATTTAAAAAAGAAAAAATTAATTTGAGAATGGCTGAGATCATTGTATCAGATTAGTTCCCTCTACTGTCAAATAGGTATTTTGAAGTTTGATTTTCAGTACTAGGAATAAACTGGTTTTTATCCCATTATAATTGTTATTCTAAAACAAAGTCCTTGTTATATTTAAAGTTTTGTATGTTAGCCATGTTTAATTTAAAATTATGTTTAAGGAATTATATATTTACATTAAGCCACAAATCTGATGCATCAGCTATTGATTATAACATAGTTATTTCTCACATTTTAGTGTGTTACTGTATCATGCTTTTAGCATTTTTATGAAAACTATTCTGTTTTAAAATGAACAGTATGTAAAAATTAACTTGTTTTTGCATGGTATTTGTTTATGCTGGAAGGCATACTTTGTAAAAAAATAAATTCGGTTAATTTAAAATCTTGCATAAAAGCAGTTGTGAAGCAAAATTGAGATGCATTCTTTTGTAACATTTTTCTTTTGTACTGTTTCACATATTTTTTAAACACATCTGTATGGATAGAATTATTTTCTAAAATTTGCAGTATTCATAGGCTTTTGTTTTTTGGCAAATACTTGAAAACACGATTTGGAAGTTGTAAGTAATAGTCAAAAAAGATTGTTCTCATCACATTTTCCACGTGTATGATGAGTTGACAGGGAGTGGAATTTAATTAGTTGCAGTGTAGGGAGTTTTAACATTAACTATAATTTTTAAATGATACCTATTGCACCTAAATATACCTTTCCCATCATCTTTATTTTTATTCATATAATCCCAGGTAATTGCTAGCTTTGTATTTTGCTTCAAAACTGAATTAAGAGTGGGAAAGACTTGATCCTTTGATGTTAATACCAAGCTGTCTTTGGCCAAGGCTGTGAAATTCTGTAACATTGATTCAAGAACATTTGAAAGCCAGTACACAAAGAGATGTCCTTATCTCCTGAATGTTCTAGTGTCCGGCTCAACTCTGGCTCCAAGAATAAAGTTCTACACAGCTTTTTCCCTGCATCAAGAAAACCTTTGTTCCAGTATTTACCAAGTTTACCCTGGGAACAGTCAGCTTCTGAGTGACAGTCAAGTGGAGCATCTGTGAATCCCCAGTTACTCAGTTTTTAGTGTTTTTGTATGAACAACTTTGTGGCTGGTTCAGTCAGTATTTTTTCTTGTGAATTAGTATACAGACTGAGGAAGATATTTGAATATCATTTGCTTAAAAGCAGTAGATATAAAAATAAATAATATTAGCTTTTCTAAGTAAGTGTGAACTTGTCATATGCTACCATAATTTTCCATAAAAAGCTAATAGGAAACAATCTTAGAATTTCACAGTATCATGTTTCTTTCTGTGTCATAATTTACTGAATTAAAAGTCTGTAGGATTTAGATTTCATATGCTATTATTATGTAAGTAATGTATATAAAATAAACACCCATTTTTCTAATTATTTTGTCAAAATTTACCCATTTTTTGTTTGCTTTGAAGATAAATAAATTGTTTTTCTTCTTGCCAGATCTAGTTTTTTTGTTTTGTTTTGTTTCTTTGTTTTTTGACAGACCTAGTTTTTAAAGAACTTTTGGTTCGTCCAGATTTCAGAAAACCCAATTTGTTATTCCTTGAAATTTTGGATTTTTCTTTTTAAAATGAGTACTGAGCACTCAGTGAAAGAAATTATTTAACCCAACGGTATCCATAATATTAGAGGAAAAAATAACCTGTTTTCACCAGAATTGCTATTTAATATAAGAAATAGAAATCATCAACAAGGACATTAATGGAATGTTAGATCTTGTCTCTCAAGTACTAATTGAAGTTACATCTTCACATTTTATTCAAAACATACTTGTTGAACATTTCAGTAACTTGGTATTTAAAAGTAAAGTCTATAATAATTACTAAGTAATTAGTGTGAATGATTAATGGTCCCTAGTTAATATTTGGGGGTTTGGTTGCTAATTGCAGCCAAGATTCTGAATTAGAAAAAGATACGTGTGTGATTGAAATAAGTGTGTGATTGAAAAAAAAAAGTCTTGTGAATGTGATGTTTATGTTTAAACCTTTTTTAAAAGTTTTGAAATTTAGTGTCAAATGGGACTATAAGAAATAAAAGGGATACATTTTTTTTACAAAAACAGTGGAAATTTTCTGGGGAATATTGTGGTATTTAAATGTTTTGTGTGTGTTGTTGTGTTATAATATCTCATAATATGTTAAAATATGTTCCTGAAATATAAGAAAGTGCTAATGATTTGAAAGACTATTTTCAAAAATAAGTTCATGAACACCCACATATCTGACTCCTAAATTAAGCAATTGTAAGTATGTTCCTGTGCTTACTTCATTGATAGATGCTTGTTGACATGGACTTATTTGGGACAGGGTGGAGGGAAGAGGTGGAAACTACTTCAAAGTAAGTAGCAAGTCCATCACTTAAGTTAAATAGACCCGTTTGGGTTTATTTCATCCTAAATAAATGATGATTAAATACATCGAGAGTAGTGGCATACTTTCAAGAGCATTATTACCTTTCCTGCACCCTTCAGAACCAAATTTCTAAAAACAGGAAACAATTTTTGTATGCTCACTTTACATAATTGTTGTTCACAGTTGTGTAAAATGAAACACACAAAGCTTCCCAGTTGAGTGTGGACTAGTAATTTTTAGAACATCACTCTGGGGATATTATATATATTTTTTTATAGTATCTGATCTTAAATTTTTTTAATAGTGTCTGATTGAACTCTGTTTATGTATTATATATTGTATTTTTTTTATTTGTCAAAAGCACTGTCTTCTACATGTAGAAAAGCCATCTTGAAATTTTGTTTTCTTGATTACTGAAAAACTATTAATAGTTGAAGTTTGAATCTTAAAAGACTGAATATTTAAAGGCAGAACCAGAATGTCGTTACCTTGGGAATATTACTTCTTGTCTTTTTCTGTAAAACCATGTTTAGATTATAATTATCTTTAGGGATTCCTTTTGGTTGAAACTTACTATTTGATTATTTTTTTTTTTATTTACCTGGTGGGATCAGTGGAAGATACTGATCTTCCAAAATACTGATTTGTTTTATGATGTACATTTTCCCTTTTCAATAAGAGAAGCCTGTATTTTCTAGATGCAGTATAGTGCATTTCTTAAAGTAATCTTGCCAGTTTGTAGTACACATTTTTTAAAAATTGTTTTTCAGATATAATAGTTTTATGGTTTGAATCACTGTTACTCTTACCAGTTCTCACCTCTGCAGTAGATACTAGATTTGTTGACTGTGTTGATATAAAAATCTTAAGTTAGAATTACTGTTTGTCTTCTGAGTTAAAGAAGTGGATTTTAAAAGGTGGTATTCTGCATATATGTGTATGTAAAATTTCAGTTGTGTTTTCTACAATATAATTACCCAAATTTCATGTAAGACACTTCCATCTCATAAAGACTAATTATAATTAGTGCGATTAGGTAGAATTAAGAAGTGTACTTAGTAGGAATGCATACTTCTTAAATTTTCAACTTATTATTATTTTTTTTAAGTATCAGTTGGGACACCTAGGTGGCCCAGTCGGTTAAGCATCTGCCTTCTGCTCATGTCATGATCCCGGGTTCCTGGGATTGAGCCCCACATTGGGCTCTCCGCTCAGCGGGGAGTCTGCTTCTTTCTCTCCCCCTCTGTCCCCCTCCCCCAGCTCGTGCTCCCTCTCTCTCACTCTATCTCAAATAAATAAATAAAATCTTGAAAAATAAGAGTATTGTCCATTAATAAGAAATGGTTTTTATTAATTAAAAACAAGGGTTCTGCATTGCATCAATAGTAATGTGTGGACGTTACTTGAGTAGTGATGTAATGGACCTGGAGTTTCTTAAATTCTCTGTGTAAGTGTGTTTGCAGATTGAAGACTTTGGAATTGATACTTACATCTAACATTTGTTTCTAGCTCTGAAATTATTTCAGATATTTAAGGTAGGAAATACAAGGATATAAGTATCAAAACTTAAAGGAGTAGCCACAGTAATTCATTATGTTTCATGTTATATCTGTGACTGGATCTCTTAAGACATAGTCATCCTTGTTTCATCTTCCTTATGCAAAATGTCATCCTACCAGACATTTGTGAATGTGAATGAGGGTTTACGTATGTTTTGGGGATTTAGAAGAACCATGTAAATACAATCCTTTCACTATTAACTTTGCCAAGTTTGGCCTATGAGTTACTCTCATTTTTATATGCTTATTTAATTTCTGCAAATTATATTATTGTACATTGTGCCAAAATAATGGTAGTTAATTTTTTGTCAGGGTATTTTCAGATTATTAGGTAACATTAAATCAGCATCAAATGTGACACATTGCTTAGATTTACAAATGTTGCTTGGTGTTTTATATGTAATGAGAAAAAGTAAACAATCTCACACAGTGATTGTCTTTTAATTTCTGACCTTCTTAAAAGTGTTGGAGGCGGTAGTAACTTGCTCAGTGGTTACTTAGTCTATAATGCTAATTCTTAGAATTGCTTACAATATATATATATGTTCATGGACTGGTTAGAATATTTAAACATTAGGAATCAGCAGTTCAACAAAGTTGAACATGAAAATCAGAGTAATTGTCCACAAAATGATATTTTTGCAGTCATATAGAGTTTATGGGGGAGCCATGTCATTCAGAATTGCACTATATCCATGTATTTATTGTACCAATATGTATTGAGGGGTCCTTTTGTTTGCTGTACCCTTTCCTAAGGCGGAGATACAGGAGTGGAAAAAACAAAATGCCTACTCTTAATTAAAAACCAGCATCCATGTGAATATCCTTTCAGATTGGTAGTTCTCACACTTCAGTGTGCATTACAGTCACCTGGAGGGCTCATTAAAACAGATTTCTGGGCTCTACCTCACAGTTTCTGATTCAGCAGGTCTCAGGTAGGGCTGAGTTTCTAACAAGTTCCCTGATGAAGATAATGTTGGGTTTGGGGACTCTTTGAGAATCTCTGTTCTGAAGTGTTACTCAAAAGAATCATGGTAACTTTTTGGTTAGTTGGTTTTTGTTGCTGGTAGCATAGGTGATTGTCCTGGTACGTTATATGTTATTTAGGATCTCTGGCCAGTCATTGAGACCATTCAAAACTCCCAAACGTTTCCAGATACTGCCAACTGACAAGTACTGCAAAAAAGTCCATTAATTATAAGTGGGCTATTGAGTGCTAAATCTTACACATAAGATTTTTGAACTAGGATTTTTTGTGTCACAATCCTAGTGAATTCAAGTGAAAATAGATTACAGAAAAGTACAATTTGAAAATTTTGTAAAGGTTTCTCACTTAACCGATTTTCAACTACCTATACAGTATGAGAAGTGGAACACTGTAACAATGTTTTTATATAAGTATATTTGAAGATGCCTGGGGTGCCTGGCCAGCTGTAGGACTCCTGCTTGACCTTGCTGGGGTCATGAGTTTGAGCCCCATTTTGGGTGTCATGGTTATTTAAAAAAAAAAAAAAAGAAAAATGTTGAAGTGCTTATACCTGACAGATGAAGGTTTTAGAAAACACTCTTGGTCTTTGCTTACCATCTTGGTAAATAATGAATATAGTGACACTCTTTTGATGAGTTAAAATGTTGACTCAACCTTTCTCTTTTGTGAACTGATCTTTTAGTTGACTAGATTGAAGGTACAGATTTGATAAATGCATTTTCCAAGACAGTGAGTATATTTATTAAAATAATTTTCTATTGGTTTGCAGCTTTAATTTTAATTACTCGTTTTAGAAAGTAATGCCACCAAGGAGTTCAGTAAATGGAAATTGTTAAGCAATTTTATGGTAAAGTTATAGCCTAGCTCATGAGACCTTACAAAGATTTATGCTGCATGTATGTATTATTCAAACTCTATTCAATACATTAAATGTAGTACATTAAAACAATTAAATTGATCCATAATGAGAGCATATAGTTGTGATACTGATTATAGTTCCTTTAAAAAATTTTGACTATTATTAGTGCAAAGAAACAATCACCTGGTTTATAGCCTTTTAAATATTTCAGCAGGTAGTTTCTAGAACCTTGTGTATGTCTGCTAAAATCTGTGTATAGGAAACAGAGAGAGACTTGTTATTTCGATGTCACCTGGGTGCCCCTCTCGCTCTTGCTTCCCAAAGATTGCCATACTATAACGTCCTCTCAGTTTTACCAGGAAATCCACATTGACCAAGCATTTTGTGGTTTTGTGAACTAGAAATGGGATTGAATCTGAGTGGTTACATATCTGTCCTCAAGGAAATCAACCCATCTACCTTTTATCTTTCAACTTTGCATCAACCTACCCCCCCTCCTTTTTTTTTTTTTTTTTTTTTAAATTAAGGAGTCAGATTCCTTGCTCCACCGGAACCCAGGATTCAAAGAGACTACTAGGTTTCTTCCCCAACATGGCTTATTACCCTATTTTCCAACTGTGAAATTCTCATGTAGTCTATTGAGAGTAAAAGTTTCTTGAATCTGTTTTTTAAAAATTACATGGATAGATTTCTTACACATTTATTTTTCCTCTTCAGTTATTTATTACTAGTTTCCTTCAATCAAGAAATGATTAACTCCTGTGACAGTACTTGGACACTACAGTAAATTATATTTCTACAAGTCAGTGCTTTATTTTTAGGAACACAAATGCAGAAAAAAGGTAAAATTTGAAAAAGCAAGCTGTTAATCTACACTGAAGTTTTCTTTTTTTTTTTTAAGATTTTGTTTATTTATTTAACAGCACAAGTAGGCAGAGTGTTAGTCAGAGAGGGAGAAGCAGGGAGCCCCATGTGGGGCTCGATTCCACGATCTGAGCCCAAGGTAGCTGCTTAACCTACTGAGCCACCCAGGCGCCCCTATACTGAAGGTTTCTGATTCATGTTGTGGTTTCCCTATATAGCAATGTCCCCTAATCTGAGGAAGAAACATTCTAAGACCCCCAGTGGAAAAGCACAGACAGTACCAAACCCTGTACGTACTTTTCCTAATTAACAGGCGTTTCTGCAGTAAAGTTTAATTTATAAATTAGACACAATAGTCGGAGATTAACAGTAATGAGATAAATATACAATTTATCAAAGATACAATTATACTATAAATAAAAGTTATGTGAATGTGGCCTCTGTCTCAGAATATTGTACTGTATTCAATGCCTTTGATGATGTGACATAGCATTTGTGATGAGATAAAGTGAGGTGAATGTCTTAGGCATTGTGATGTAGCATTAAGCTACTAGTGACCTTCTGACCATATGTCTGAAGAGTATTGTCTACTTCCAGACTCTGGGTAACTGAAACGGTGGAAAGCAAAACTACAGATAAGGAAGACTTCTGTATTCCCTGCACATCTGATCTCATATTTAACAGCCCCAATTATTATCCCACTAGACAGGTATAAAAACTTTAGATTTATACTGGTTCTGTTGCTACTATTAGAATAACACATGATCATTAATTAGGAAAATTCAGAAATCCTTATTTTTTTTGTTTTCTTTATATTATGGTATATTGACTTTGACCTGGAGCCATTAAATCTTTTAAAATATTAGAGGAGGTCAGAAGGTTTTAGAAAACGACATGCTCCAAATTTGGAGGGATAGGAAGTATAATATAGAAAACAAGTATTCAGATTATTAATTTCTCCCTTGCTATATAACATGGATATATTTTTAGGAGGAACTCGTTTATGTCCCAGTATTTGTGCTACAGTGTCAGAGCTGAGGTAAACTAAGATATAGTTAGGTTCATATTATGATCTTTTAGACCTCTGAATGGACAAGATACTCCCTAGGTTGATTGAAATTATAGATCTTCAAATTTGAATTATTTTGCAGCTACTTGAACCATATGGAAGACGACCTGTCAAAAGCAGTTTCTAGTCATTCATTTTTTGGATATTACATAAGTATGATGTACATGTTAAATAATTTAACATTTAAAACATTCAGTAGTGGTTTTCTGCTGTTGCCGTATTGACGGTTTCTTGCAGTTTGGGCACTGCAGATAATAGCTGTATGCAGAGTAGAACAACCCTCAGTTCCCATGGCACTAGTGTTCTAGACCTAAAGGAACAAATAGAGGTGAAATAATTTATGAGGTCTTAAAGGTAGAGAAAGTGACAGCTGTTTCAGATAAGAGGACTAGAAAATGTCTGTCTCAGGAAAAAAAGGGACAACATTGTTTTATTTGGTCTGTGCTGATAAAAGACACAAAATGTGGGTGAAGTGGATGCCGTAAATCTACTGTTGGAGCTGTGCTGTTCAATGTGGCCATAAGTGGGCTATTGAATCTTTGGAATGGGACTAGTGAAACTGTAAGATTTTTAATTTTATTGTAATTACATTCAATTTTTCAGTAGTGTTTAGCATATTTGGAAGAACTTGGGTATTCAAATCTTTTGCATCTTAAGTAATGAAATATACATACACATAAATATTGGAGAGAATTTGCCAGTTGAATTAGATGTGTAAAGTACAGAATTGGAAAGATTTGGTAAGAAGAAAAAGAATGTAAGTTTTTAATATGGTCATATGTTGAAGTGATAAAGTCTGTATATATTGGGTTAAATAAAATGTACTATTTAGCTAATTTCATCTGTTGCTTTTTTTCTCTTTAATGTACTTAGAAATTTAGAATTTCTTACATTGCATTATTTTTCTTCTGGTTAGTGCTGGTCCAGAACAGTAACTTTGTCAAATTTCTCTTTTCCTTACATGGATATAATCCCAGAATCTCATAACATGGTGTAATTATGCTGTTATTTTTTTCTATTTTAACAAATGAACAATTTGAGTTTGAACTTTAGAGTTTATATATTCACCATTAGGTGTTAGATTGATTTCCTGGTAGTATAATTGTTTGGTGTTTGTGCAGGAGTGCAAGAAAGAAATTTGAATACCAGCTTTTAGGAAATAAATTATACACATTAAGTTTACAGTTACTTTTTTCACTTTTGTTATTTTTCTTTTGTGTTTATTATTTTACTTGATACTTGATAAAATTTTAAGTCCCCAAATTTTATTGTCCTACAAGATTTTTCTTAAAATCTTTGTGTGATGATTTTGTGTTCATTCATTTGTTTACTTGATTCTGTCCAGAGTGTCCGCTCTAGGAGAGTGCGGATCTTATCATTTAGTGATTTGTCTTCATTTTATATTACATCCTCATTACCTGTTTGTTTAGTGAATGAATGACCCCAGTTGAGGGCAACACATGGTTGTTGACATGAGAATATACAACAAATAAAATATGGTCCTTGCCCTCTTGGGATTTAGAGTCTGGTGGTTTTGCAGAAGCAACGTATAAGACCAGTTGGTAGTAAGGAAGGGTATAGGAAATGTTCTGAAAACCTAGAAGCAAGTATTCACTTACACTGGGAAGACTGGGAAGAATTCGCTAAGATGATAACTTTTGAGCAGGTCACAAAGGTGAGTAAATACTTGCTAGCTGTAGGTTTTTTTGGATGTAGAGGATAGGGAGGGAGGGTTGTGGGAAGATGGAATGGTGTCAGAAGGGCTAATAAGTGAACAGAGATCCTGAGCAGTTAGGAGCTATTTAGGGGAGGAGGTAAGAGTAGAGAAGGTAAGAAGTAATGTTTAGATAAAACTGATCTAAGTAGAGGAGTTTTGATCTTTGCCTTTTAGGTGACTGGGTGTTAGGAGAGAAGTAAATGGATCAGAAAACAGACCACATAGATCGTTGGTTCACTCTCATATTCTCCTCCCCCCACATGATATTTGAAAGGATCTTTAGTGTCCATGATGATTGTTCCGATTCCAGATGGTAATTCAGAAGTAGAGTGAATTTAACAGACTGGTGTGTTGGTGGGAGAGGAGGAGATGAAAAGTGATCTAGGAGTTTTCTAGTTTGAATGATGGGGTGATGATGGTGATAACCATTAACTGAAACACAGAAGGTAAGTGTGTTCAGGATCAGGGGTGGGGTAGCTGCTTGAGGGAGAGGAAGGTATTGGATTTTTTTAATATTTCAGTTTTGATTGTCTATGGTGGATTGTTGGGATTTTAAAACTCTGCTGGTAAATATGTTCTCAGGCACTGTCATTTGTTAACTTGTCATGCTTTTCTTTTGTTCTTGTAATTCAGTTTTCACATCGTATCTAGTGCATCCTTTTAAAATGTGAATTAGATCATTGTAGGTCTCCTTTTTCAGATGCAATAGCTTTTCATTTTAATTGAAACCCAACTATAAGGGTACCTGGGTGGCTCAGTTGGTTGTACCTCAGACTCTTGGTTTCGGCTTAGGTTGTGATTTTAGCCTTGTGGGGATAGAGCCTGGCTCATGCACTCTCTCTTTCTCTGTCCCTCAAAAATAAAAACAAACGAACAAAAACAAAAAACCAACTATATTGTTGGCCACAGGGATTTTTTTTTTTTTTTTAAGTAATCCCTACACCCAACATGGGGTTCAAACCCACAACCTCAAGATCAAGAGTTCACACTCTACCAACTAAGCCAGCCAGGTGCCTCTAGGTCACAGGGCTTTTTATGATCTGTTCTCAGTCTACCTTTCTAACCTCATCTACTTTCCACCCCTTGTGTACTAAACACTAAAATTGTTCCCCTGTCTCCACAGATATTTTTGTAGGTTTCTTAAGAGTCTTACAGAATTTTCAGTCCTGTCACTTTCTCAGTATATCATGTTTACTTACTTGCTTGTTATGCTTGCATTTTATTCATCTCTTATTAATGTTCCCCAAATCATAGCACATTTGACACTCAGTATTTTTTGAACCAGACTCCAGGAATATCATGGAGTAATGGCATAAATTTAAGTGTAGTTTTCAGAACCAACTAAAGTTTATGGATGAAAATCCCAGATTGCTTATTCATTTCCCAAACAGTTATTGAACATTTTTGTCTCAGCTCATTTGTATAAGAGTGAAGAAAATAAAATTGGTCCTCACCCTCATTAAGCGTGAAGTTCAGTGGGTGGCAAGAGAAATCATGGGAAGAAATGATAAATTCTTAGACGATTTCATCATTGTACTGAGCGTCAGAGAAAGAGCCATTAGAGAGTATAAGCGAATAGTCCAGTTTTTAATAGAATTTAGGAGAATATGTACCCTTACATATGTCCATATAGAAATCTATCTAAAAAGAAAGTACTAAGAGCAAGTGATAGAAGGACATGTGAAGGGAGTAATTTGAAATGGATGGATGGAAGTCACATTTTAAACTGAGGCTAGAGAGTTGTTGAGGTTGATGGCATGGAAGGAAGCAAATTTTTAACTCCTGGAACAATAAGGGCTCTTAAATTTTTTCAATTAAAAAAGTTCCCAAGTGTATGTTTTGTGTATTGGGTGTCTCAAGTACAGTGGTGTTTTGGTGTTGGTGGAATCCTAAGCATTAAGGAAACCACAGGTATTGGAAGGAAATAGAAAAGCCTTCCTGAAGTGTCAGGGTCACTTGGGTGGCTCAGTTATGTGTCCAGCTCTTGATCAATTCTTGATTTTGGCTCAGGTCATAATCTCAGGGTTGTAAGACCAAACCTGTGTCAGGCTCTGTGCTGTGCATGGAACCTGCTTAAGATTCTCTCCCTCCCCCTCTTAAAACGCCTCTTAAAGTGTCCAAATCCAATTTCTATTTCCAGAAAAAGAATACCTTTTTTTTTTTTGAGTATAAAAAAATATAAAAAAAAAGTATAATACCTTTTTCTGATTGAGTATAAAATGAAGGCTGTTGATTGTAAGTTTACATATTAGTTTCTCTGTTGCACCTTTTTTCTTTTCTTTTTTTTTTTTTAAAGATTTTATTTATTTATTGGACAGAGAAATTACAAGTACACTGAGAGGCAGGCAGAGAGAGAGAGAGAAGGAAGCAGGCTCCCTGCTGAGCAGAGAGCCCAATGCGGGACTCGATCCCAGGACCCTGAGATCATGACCTGAGCCGAAGGCAGCGGCTTAACCCACTGAGCCACCCAGGCGCCCCTGTTGCACCTTTTCTAATCATTGGTATATGTTGAAGAGAAGATTTGAAGCAGGAAAAGTAGGACAGGTTGGCTGCAAAGAGCAATTCCTTGGGAAATACTCAGAAGGGTCTCCTATTAACGTGTAGCAACTTCAGCTTATAGTTTCTGTGATTATCCATATACATTTTTTAAAAGTGTGATCATCAGATACACGTCTATAGACACTGAAGGTCTGATTATGGCAGTTCTCTAGTAATTGAACTTTAAAATGACAGAGTGGTTAAGATTTATTTCCAGAGAAGTCATTCAGTAAAACTTGGATGATATGAAGGGAACGCCTAGTCCTCCTAGAAGATTTGAAAAATAACTTGGGTATTATATGAAAAAGAGTTTGAAAAACTATTCTGTACAAATATTGGGAGAGAAAAGCATATAATACAGAGTTTGAAGAAACTATCTCACTTGGTCTTTTATTAACAGTTCCTATTTAAGAGTGGGTAATTATTCCAATACTCTAAAGGGTTTCTTCAGGGCTACCGATTCCCTTCCATTCCTTTATCATTGTCTTTGAGTTAACATTCATTACTGTTCATTTTGATGGATTATAGGGATTTTTAAAATTACCTATAAAGGAGGCATTATTTGCTTTTCTGAATTGCCTTTACAATATGATTTGAAATATTTCTAAGAAGATTAACATTTTTCTCAAATAGTAGACATTACTAAGTTCCTGGATTTAGGTTTTTATCTTTCATTTATTTTATAGTAAATGCAAATTCGTATAAGTTAGGAAGAAAGAGAATGCCACTTAGTTGGGACCTAAACAAAACAATTTTCTGTTTTGCCATTTTTTTTCCTCCTTGACTTCAGAGCTGTTGAAAAATTGGGAGATAAATATCCAAGTGCAGTATTTGTGAATGTTTTTAAAAATTTCCAGTTTACATTATGATTAAACTTTAGTTAATAATCAACATGTTAACAGTGGTACATGTTGTCTAACATCTACATGGAGGACAAATAAATTGAGTCAACTCAGGTTAGCTAAAGTTCTAATGTAATTTTTTCTTTATAGTTAATATGTACTGTATGAAATAGAAGAGTGTGTGTGTATGTTTTTTGGTTTGGGGTTTTTTTTAAAGCCCCGAGATCAATTCCTGAGCTGAGATCTAGAGTCATATTTTAACTGACTGAGCCACCCAGGCCCCCTTAAGTGTATTTTAGTATTTACTTGAACCATAGTTAAATTTTCTTTGTTTCAGTAGTGTGGAAAGAGAATTGGTTTAAGACCACTAATTGCTGTTTGAACTAATTTGTATAAGTTTTTCATAAAAATTTTCCCCCAGCATTCAGTATCTTTACCATTTCATTAATTTCCCATGCTCATGATCCTGCTTTTAGCTCCCTTCCTCATCCCAGGATTCTTCCTGGAGAATCACTTTTTTCTGCTCCAATCTAAGCTGTTGCTGTATGGAACAGATGCAGCAAAACGATACCCAGTAGAGTTTCAGTGCTTTTCGGGATTATATGTGCTTTTGGCTGAATCATCATTAAATGAAAGCAACTATTCCTTTCTTGTTTGTTCTTTAATCGTTATTTTCTTTGGGGTAGTGCTTGAAGATACGCATACACAATAGCATGGGTGCTAGTACTATGATGAGTTTTTTGTTTTCCAGAATTTTATCACATAGTTAAAAATAACTTAGGTATTAGAATGCTAATTTAATGTATGTGCACTGTTGCTGTCATAATTGGATCTATGCATGCATTTGGTCAATAAAAATCTTTTTTTTTTAAATGGATAGGGCCTATGAATGAATTGTGAAGAATTTTATCATTGTTACATTTGGAAAGAGCATAGGTGAGTATAAAATAGAAGTGGTCATAGATCATGAATCACTGATTCTATGGTAGGTACTGTTGAATGGAATATTAGTTCTGTTTAAGTATTTGCTACATTTAAGACTTAGGGCAGCCAGTATGGGGTAGTTACAAGGTGCTCCTGTTGTTGAGCAGTTCCAAACCCTGGTGGCAGAGGTTGGAATGTAGTACAATAGTTACTGTTCAGTGGTGAAGAAAAGGCCTAAGGGAAAACAAGAGGATGGTAAACATAGTAGGAGCAACACCTTTGAATTTGAGACTTGGATTACATTTACATGACTTGGGAGGCAGGGAGAAGAAAGGAAAATTTCAAGAAAGCACACGTGAATATAAAATAAGTCTTGGAATCATCAATAGAAATCGTTTTGTTGTGTTTGACTTGGAGCATCATGTGCAGTAAGTTATCACGTATTCCATTACCCATTGGGGAAAAAAATAGTATGCTGTGTATTCAGCTCAGTGGCAGTGCTCAGTATATTAGGGTGACTTCACTTACTAAATATGAGATCTGTTTGTCCAAAATTAAGTATTATAGAGAGTTTGGAGAAGAGAAATGAGTAGAAGATAAACTAATTGGGAAGGATGAGGAGAGTGTTCTTGTTTAGGCAAGGGAGATTTAAGGACCATTCAGAATAAAAGGGAGAGAATTACTTAATGAAGTATATCCAAGGAGTCGGGAAGGTAGAAGTGCCTGAGTATCATTTTCAAGATGCATTATAGCTTGTCTTTGAGAGCAGGTGTAATCAAAGAAGACCCATTATGAGCAAAGCCTGGGAGCTGATAAATGTGCACGAAGCTGGTAGTAATCCAGAAAGAGAATAGAAAACTAATGAGATCTTACTCCATGGTAAGGTATATTGGAAGTTTTTGGCCAGAGAATGGTGGTGGTCAGGTTTGTATTAGTAAAGTTAACTACATTTTGGAAAGGGTACATTTGTAGGAACTCAGACTGCAGGCAAGGAAACCAGTTTTTATATGTTACTTGGATTGGAAAGGAATAGTCAAGACCCTAATTAACTATGAAATGGTCAAGGCTTAGTGGTTAATTGGATGTGGGGGGCGGCTGTTATGTGGGAAAACAAAGATGACTAGTTCTTAACCAAATGGTAGGTGACTTTGGTGCTACCAACTTCGAAGAATAGAACAGCAGTCCGGATGGAAGGCTTCAGGTTCTTGTGACATCTACTAAGTGTTTTCAGCATGAAAAATTGTGATGCTTAGGAAAAGGTATTGGCTCAAGAATTTTGTTGTCAACAAAATCTGCAATAATTAATAAGTGAAAGTATGAGACAAATAGTTCACCAGTGCAAAACTTATATAGATTAGGGGCTATGATACCTTCTAACCATCTATGTAGATGGGGTTTAGGTAGGTTTTAAAGGGCTTGGTGAACTAGGTTGATTCTGAAGGGTTTGAACTGAGTCTCATACTGGAGTACTAGTGTTTGATCCATTAATACTGCAGTTGTGTGCATTAGTTATAGAAACAAACTTGTTAAAGGAATGAACATTTACTAAAGATTCATTTCATTCATATTTGGTCAGTGGTCAGCACAAGGAAATATGGAAACCAGAGGTGGACTAACACCTATTGCCTTACTCTTCAAACTTAAGTTTGAATTACCTAAGTAAGCCCTATAGTACAGTCATCATTCAAGTACTTGTTTGAGATCTAGAAATAATCCTTAGCACACTGTTGTACTTTGGAAAGCATTAACACCTAATAAAAGTCAACTAGCCTTCAAATACTATTAATACATAAACTACTCTATATTTTTAAATTATTTGAATAATAATACGCATCTGGTATGCAAATGTGAAAATACAGTACGCTATGTAGTGCAAGTAAATTTCTCCATGTTGTGTCTTCCGGTTGCCCAGCTTCTCTGTTGAGGTGTATTCATTGTTACTAATTTCTTGTGTATGCTTCCAGAAGTTTCTGTGTGCTCATAGAATATTTGTATTCTGTGTTTGTATACATTCTTAATACATATGCAAGGACACTGTACACACTTTTGCCATTTACTTATTTTCTCACAATATTCAGTTTTGGAGGTTGTTCAAGTAAATGCACATGTGAGAGGGAGAGAGATCCATTGTTTTTACATCTGTTGCTTGGTCATTATTAGTTATGTTATATGGATCTTTTTTGGCCGGTGATTAATGTATGTTCTCTCCCTCCCTCCCACCCCCCACCCACCACTTCTCCCCTTTATATGCTCTAAAGTATGTATTTGGGGATGTATGTGGATATATATGTAGGATAAAATTTCTACCAGTTCAATTGGTCACTGGGTATGTATATTTTTAAAGGGTTTTTTTTTTTTTTTTGATGTTCCCTATCCTAACTAAAGACAATGAGAATTTAACTTTATTCCCTGCAGTCCCCAACCAAATGCATAAAGTCAGTAAAGATCAGAAATTAATAAAAACTGATGGGACTGTTGCAAGTAATAGGTAGAAGTTTTAGAATAGAAGTTATGTGATTGAACTTGGAAGAGCTTTAAAGTCTAAAGCTGGCTAATAAGAATTCTGGGAATCAGAGGGGCGCCTGGGTGGCTCAGTGGGTTAAAGCCTCTGCCTTCAGCTCAGGTCATGATCCCAGGGTCCCGGGATCGAGTCCCACATCTGGCTTTCTGCTCAGCAGGGAGCCTGCTTCCCCCTCTCTCTCTGCCTGCCTCTCTGCCTACTTGTGATGTCTGTCTGTCAAATAAATAAATAAATCTTAAAAAAAAAAATTCTGGGAATTAGAGACCTAAAGTCTTGTGCTTTAAATACTAGATTACATTAAGTGTTGCCTGTTTAATTAAAACTATTAATGTCTTTAAGAGAGTTATCAATAGATTAGATTTTTTAAAAAAAGGTTTATTTATTTTAGAGGGAGAGTGAGAGAGTGGTGTGGGGTGGGGGGAAGTAAGGGCAGAAGGGGCGAGAGAATCTTGGGCAGATACCTTGTTGAACATGGAACCCAATATGGGGCTTAATCTCACAACCCTGGAATCATGACCCGAGCCCAAACCGAGAGTTGGATGAGCCACCCAGGTGCCCAGTATGTTAGATTTTTTAAAAAGACATGGTGAACATTAACAGTTTGCCTTGTGAGAGATATTATAGTGAATATAATAATGGCTTTTTTTGTGTGATAGAGAAGGGGAGGAGGGCATTAGACTTGAATTCAGAAATTTTTCACTTAAAAAAAATTTCTACGATTCTCCAGTGATGGGAATGGGCATAAAGTTGTGGTGCTCAAATACTTAATTTGGATTTCATTTCTTGAGTGTCAAAAGTAGAAGAACCATAAACTTTTCTAGAAGAATTCCCATCTTTGGTGTTCATACTACAATAGCACTTTGAATTTTAGATCTTGTATTATTTTGAAGTACTAGAGGGAGGTAGATACGTCATTCATAAACCAAAAAGGATGGAGGCTCTACGCTGTATTTTAGATTAGCTCAGCTAGAATTAATAAAAAAAACTCAAAGACACTGTGGATTTTATTCAGTGAATTATTATGTATGTTTGAAGACTTTATAGCAAGATGAAATGATTTTCTTAATTAAAAAATCATATCTTCATATAGTAACTTTAAACAGTTATGTATATTGTTTGCTCAAGGACTTGAATGAGCAGTTTGCTGTTCGCAGAACTGAAATCTTGGTCAGAAGTCATTTATTCCACCATTTGTCATAATCGTGAAGTGTTCTCTCTCTAAGGTATGACTGGAGTATACACATTATTTTGTTTCACCACATATTGCCCTAGTAAATAGTTGAGATTTTTTTTTTTTTTTTTAAGATTTTATTTATCAGAGAGAGAGGCAGAAGTGGAGAGAGAAGCAGGCTCCCTGCCAACCAAGGAGCTGGATTTGGGACTCGATCCCAGGACCCTGAAATCATGACCTGAGCTCAAGGCAGCAGCTTAACCGACTGAGCCACCCAGGCATCCCGAGATTTTTTTTCTTGATGAGATACCATCATGAAGGCTTGTGCCAGGTAGTGACATGATCTAGTTTATGTATTAGAAAAGAATTTTAGCAGGCACCTGGGTGGCTCAGTGGGTTAAGCCTCTGCCTTCGGCTCAGGTCATGATTTCAGGGTCCTGGGATCGAGTCCTGCATCAGTCTCTGCTCAGCAGGGGGCCTGCTTCCCTCTCTCTCTCTCTTCTCTCTGCCTCTCTGCCTACTTGTGATCTCTCTCTGTCAAATAAACAAAAATCTTTTTTAAAAATTTTTTTAAAAAAAGAAAAGTATTTTAGCTACTCATGGAGACTTGACTGAAAGAGAACCAGAATAAAAAGCAGGCAAGCCAATTAGACCAGTAAGGAGAGGTGAAAGGTTACCGTGGCTTGGTCTTTAAAGATTATTGATAATATAAACAGGTAAGGAAGAGTAGAGAGAGCTAAAGAAGGGTGAGAGAATAAATGGATGTAGCATTAATGGTCATAAAGTATGTCTACATGTGATGTTGATGAAAGCTTGGGGACCAGTGTTGCCCTCCAAGTTACAAACCCACTGAAATGAAAGAAGGAAATGACCCTTGGGAAATGAGAAACTTGTCTGGTTTTTAATCTTGTTATCATTTGAAATTTATTTTTCAGTAGAATATCACACATAATTTAGAATGGTCAGAACTCCGTATTTTTTTTTTTAGAACTCCATATTTATTTTAACTTTGTTTTTTGCTTTTTTTGTTTTTTCTCAATAGGAATGTGCCCCCTATTTTGTGCCTTCCATTCCAGAATTTTTATGGGGAAGTCTCTTTAAAAGCCTGCTTATTCTTTTGTATTCTGCTACAGTAGTGGTGGTTATTAGTATGTGAACATTTTCATTTAAAATTTCTTTTAGAATTAAATGATTCTTACATAACAGACAATTCTTGGGCCCTCTGACTTATGAGGGGTAGACCATAAATTCTCTAAGGCAAAAGGACTCACACCGCAGGTGCTTACTGCAGTTTGTTGAATCAGGAGGCTGTTTTTCCAAGTTCATATTGGAAGTGATTAGCAGAACCCAAATGAGGTTTTATGTCACACAGTTTTGTCTCAAAATTGAGTGTAATGAATGCAAAATTACTGGAAATGTTTAACAAACTCTGGTGGTGACTGAAAATGGGAAATAGCATAAGTAGCATTAATGGTTTTAAAAAGGAACTGTAGGGGGGCCCCTGAGTGGCTCAGTCAGTTTAAGCATCTTCCTTCAGCTCAGATGGTGATCTCAGGGTCCTGGGATCGAGAGCCCTACATCTAGCTCCCTACTTGGTGGGGAGTCCGCTTTTCCCTCTGGCTCTCCCCATTGCTTGTGCTGGCTCTTTCTCTCTCAAATTAATTAATTAAAAAAATAAAAAGGATGGCAGAGAGTTCTGAGGTTCACACCATTTAGATCCTGCAGCTCCTTGCCACGGGAAGGCCTGAAGTCCTCTTGGGCTCTGATGAGACACAGTGCAGTGCATCTGGAGCTTTTGCTGATTGGGAGTATGTTGCATTTACAAATGATGTGAAGGTGTAAAACATTTGAGGACTGAGATTTATTAATTTTTTTTAATGCTTTGTTTTTGTGTTTTCTGTTGTCTACAACCTAATTTCTCAAATCTAGTGGTAATCAAACAGGAAATTTTGCACATTTTTAAAATGTGACCAAAAATTTTTAAAAGACTTTATTTATCCATTTATTTAGAGAATGTGCATGGGTAGGGGCATGGGTAGAGGGAGAGGAAGAGAATCTCCAGCAGACTCTGCGGTGATCCTGACACAGAGCTCAATCCTAGGACTCTGACATCATGACCTGAGCTGAAACCAAGAGTCAGAGGCTCAACCCACTGAGCCCCACAGAGACCAAAATATTTAACTCTTCTGTTTTTAGACTTTTCAATCCCTTTTTTAGAACATATGTTGGCATTTTGTATCCAGGACAAAGTATTTTCATCACTGATTTAGTTTAGCACCTGTTTTCTACCCTATATTTAAATAAATGTAAATAGATAAAACAACAGATAATAGTTCAGATTATACTTGCACGACGTTTAATTTCTCCCTGATATAACATTTCATATTATTTACTGCATTTGAACACATGCAGTGGATTCTTTTTTTAAAAAATTTTTTACTATATATATATATATATATTTTTTTTTAAATTTTTTAAATTAACATATAATGTATTATTTGTTTCAGGGATATAGGTCTGTGATTTATCAGTCTTACACCACACCCAGCATGCACCACAACACATATTTCCCCAGTGTCCATCACCTGGCCACCCCATCTCTCCCACCCCCTTCACTCCAGCAACCCTCAGTTTGTTTCCTAAGATTAAGAGTCTTATGGTTTGTCTCCCTCTCTGGTTTCATCCTGTTTCATTTTTTCTTCTCTTCCCCTATGATCCTCTTCCTTGTTTCTTAAATTCCACATATCAGTGAGATCATTTGATAATTATCTTTCTCTGATTCACTTATTTCGCTTTGCGTAATACCCTCTAGTTCCATCCATGTCATTGCAAATGGCAAGATTCCTTTTTTGATGGCTGAGTAATATTCCATTGTATATGTACACCACATCTTCTTTGTCCGTTCATCTGTCAGTAGACATCTGGGCTCTTTCCATAGTTTGGCTGTTGTAGACATTTGGGGTACAGGTGCCCCTTTGGATCACTACTTTTGTATCTTTGGGGTAAATACCCAGAAATGCAATTTCTGGGTTGTATGGTAGCTCTATTTTCAAGTTTCTGAGGAACCTCCACACTGTTTTCTAGAGTGGCTGCACCAGCTTGCATTCCCACCAGCAGTGTAAGAAGTTCACCTTTCTCCATGCAGTGGATTCTGCAAGAAGTGTTTTTATTAAGTTGATTCATTCATTCATCAAAGTAGGGTAACAGTAGTTGTTATTTTAATGTGCTTAAGTATATGGTAAAAAGTAAACTGTGCATTTCCACTGCTTTTTTCATTATGTATAAACACGATTGATACATTGGATACATTGAACTTGGAAAAACAGCCTCCTCACTGATTCAACAAACTGCAGTAAGCACCTGTGGTGTGAGTACTTTTGCCTTAGAGAATTCACAGTCTACCCCTTATAAGTCAGAGGGCCCCAAGAATTGTCTGTTAGGTAAGAATCATTTAATTCTAAAAACAGGCCTGGGACCTTGAAGTTGACTTAGTTATAACTTTTCTTAGAAGTCATTAGTTATGTATGATATAAGTCATTAATTTGTACTTCATTAGATTTCATATGAGTGTTTGACCTTTGGAGAAAAAAAGACAGTATGTGCATGTGTGTATTTATATGTACATCATATATATCAGTAAACTTTTCCTGAAAAACCTGGTTGTCCTCAATAAAGCTGAAAAACCTAAATCTTTATTTTTTCTTTAGTATTTCCTAGATTTCAGTGTTATTTAATAGTATTTATAAATGATTCTTACCTATTTACTCAAACGATACCTTATTTTATGTACTTATTTCTTAATTTTGAGTTGATCTTTCTCTGATTCTTGAATCCAAAAAAAACTTAAAATCCCGGGGTGCCTGTCTGACTCTGGAATAGGTGATTCTTGAACTCAGGGTCCTGAGTTTGAGCCCCACGGTGGGTGTAGAGCTGACTTAAATAATCTTGGGAAAAAATTAACCTTACAATCCTGCTTTTTAAAAATTTGGAATAGCCTGTCACTTAAATTTGTGAGTTTTGCTTGGTTTGACAGCCTTATTTTTTATAAACCACCTATCTGAGGGGCTCCTGTCCAGTCAGTACATCCTGTATCAGAGCAACCTCTGTATTATTTTGGTCACCACAGATTAGTTTTGCATTGTTTTTGAAAAATATAAATGGAATCATAGAATGTATACTCTTTGCCTCTCGCTTCTTTCATTCAACATAGTGTTTTTGAGATTCATCCTGTGTTGTTGCATATCAGCAGTTGGTTCTCTCTTATTGCTGCATAGTGTACCACTAAATGAATATGCAACATTTTTTTTCCAGTATCCTATTGATGTATTCTTGGGGTCGATTCCAATTTAGGGTTATTATGATTAAGCTGCTATGAACATTCTTGTACAAGTAATTCACACATTTCATTTTCCTTGGGGAAAATATCTGGGAGTGGGATTGTTATAGGGATAGGGGATGTGTATGTTTCTCAGAAACTGCCAAACAATTTTCCAAAATGTGTGTCCTACTTTATACTCCCATGAGCAGTGTACCTGATTTCTGTTTTGCCTCTGCATCCTTCCTAGCACTCAGTATTGTCAAGTCATGTTTGTTTTAGCTGTTGCAGTGAGTATGTAGAGGTGTATCGTTATGGTTTTTAATACACATTTCCCTAGTAATTTTTCTTACACTCTGCGGATATTCGAATACCTTTTTATGTGAAGTATATTTGTGTTTCAAACCCTCCTTGCTAGTCCTTTGGAGAGCCCCAGTGGATGCCTGAGCTGTGGATAGTACCAAACCTTATAAATGTTTTTTTCCTGCATGTACATAAATACGATAAACTTTAATTTATAAATTAGGCACAGGAGGAGATTAGTAGCAATAACTAATTAATAGAACAATTATAACAGTATACAGTAATAAAAGTTATATGAGTGTGGTGTCTCTCAAAATGTCTTACTGTTCTGTTACCTTTCTGGTGACGTGCCAATGTGATAAAATGTGATGAAGTGAGGTAAACAATGTAGGTATGGTAAAGTAGCATTAGGCTTTTATTGACCTTCTGACAAAACATCAGAAGAGGATCTCTTGCCTCTGGACGACCGCTGACTGGGTAACTGAAACTACAGAAGGTGAAACCATGGGTAAGGGGGGAACAACCATCATTAACTAGGTTGTGTGGTTTCATTGCTAGCCGTTGTAAAACTTACTTATCTGTGTATAACCTATTGATGTAAAAAAACATGGGTATCTTGATTAGAATTTTGGAAAACCAGATGATGTTGGGAATGCAGAATAGATTGTTCATGTTACGGACTTTTGCTTTTTGTAAAATATCAGCTAGAAAATAGAAATTATGTAATTGAGCATTTATTATGATGTCTGGCATGCTAATGTGGGTAGAAGATACATGGGTTTGATTGAAAAAATCGAAGCCCACTTTGCTGTATTTAACCGACAGTTTGTTTTAAAGATTTTATTTATTTGAGAGAGAGAGCACAAGTCGGAGAAGAGTAGAGGGAGAGAGACAGACTCCACACTGAGCACAGAGCCCAATTCAGGGCTTGATTCCACAACCCTGATATCATAACCCGAGCTGAAATCAAGAGTCAGACACCCAACAGACTGATCCACCCAGGTGCCCCTTATTGCCTATTTTTAATCCAAAAGAGGTGAAGACTTAAAATGTTGAAATTTTTTTTATGTTTTTCTAACTTCCAACTAACTGTTCAGTTAACTGGAAATGTAATGTTACATTGTCTTCAGTTGAAAATGTATTACATCAAAAAGGATGAACTTGTAGTATTTCCATTGTTTTAGAGATCTGCTTTCATGGGTGTTTATGCATTTCCTTGGGAGATGATGACGTTTGAGTTTTTGGCCTAATTTCTTTGGATATATTATTCACTTAATCAGATACTATTTCCTTATACTCTTTGAAGATGTATTTTAATTTTTTAAAGATTTATTTTAGAGCAAGAAAGCATGTGCTTTCACAAGCCCGGGGAAGGGCAGAGGCAGGGGGGCGGGGAGAGAATGCTCAAGGAGGCTTCCTACTGAGAGAGCAGCCTAGTGTAGGGCTCGATCCCAGGACCCTGAGATCATGACCTGAGCTGAAATCAAGAGCTGGATGCCTAACTGACTGAGCCACCCAGGCGCCCCAAAGATATATTCTTTGTTGCTTAAAGAGAATCTTTAGTTAACATTGAAATAAAATTACTTCACTTAGGAGTGTGTTACGTATTTTCACTGTTGTGAATTCCCTGTAATAATAGTGTTCAGTTTATTGATTTAGCAGTCGGTCTTTGTCTTTGTCATGAAAGCAAAGGATCGTATTAGATTGTGAGCTTTATTCTATATATGTTCTCTCTGATGGTAATGTTTGATAATATGGATATCCTCCCGCCTCCATACCTCAAACTTCAGAACATAAGTTCCTCAGAAGGTAACCCCGCTGCAGAGCATGCCAATAAAAGAACGTGGCCCCTTTATGGTTTGATACCATCGGAATCTACTTCAGAAGAAATCATAACCTTTTACATTGATTTCTGGCAAAGCCTTTTCAACATGAGCCATTGCTAAACTCCTGTTTCATAGATATTTACAATTTATTTTAAACAAATTTTTGTAAATTACTGTAAAACTAATTTGAACACCTTTATAGAGTATTTTGAGCCTCCATGCTTGCTTAAGTATCTATATTTTATAAATTTCTTTCTTAGAATAAGTACAATTTATTTACTTGTATTATAATTTATATATTATAATTTACTATATATTATGTAATACAAATTTTATGTAATGTAAGGATTGTGTACTCAGTGGAAAAGGATACCTTCTCTAACTCAAAGGGGAGAATGTTAGGTGCATTGTTAGTAATTTCTAAGAATGGCCTTCCATATCTTCAATGTTTTGTTCTTTAAGAAAAGTCATTAGAAAATATTGTATGTTTCTGACGTAGGGTATGGTTAGAGTAGTCATTTTTCACTCTTAACAATTCATGTGTTTTGGCATGGGAAGGTAAAATCAAACATGAACTTGTATTTATTTGACACAGAGAGACAGAAGGATCACAAGTAGGCAGAGAGAGAGAAAGGAGGAAGCAGGTTCCCCGCTAAGCAGAGAGCCCGATGTGGGGCTTGATCCCAGGACCCCGGGAACATGACCTGAGGTTTTAACCCACTGAGCCACCCAGCCACCCCAAAATGGACCAGTTTCATCCAAAGTGGTATCATAGTCTTGTTACAGTTGTGCTTTAAGATTTCAATTAAGAATTTTTTTTAATGTAATTATTGGCTGGTGTTCCCCACCCCCAGTATTTAGCAGTATCACTTTATAGAGACAGCTGTTCTTCAGCATCAGAAAATAAATGTATCAGCTGTCTTTGTGTATCAACTTTCTAGGACTTTACAGACTTTAAATCCAAATTAGGAGTACCATGAAATGGATGTTCATGTGCAGTGGCTCACTGTAATTGTTAGTCGTTATGACAGACCAGTGTACCATAAGCCTCGTCACTTCTTTGTAAGACCGCTTTAAACAGAATGCTAGTGTTTTTGAGTATTCATATATTAAGCCACCCTTTTAAAGACTAAATATTGGCAACTAAACTTGGATAATTCTAGAGATTACCTTCCTAGGTTTCAATATAGGTAATGAATGCTTCGTAAATTGTGGGTTCACATTTTTGAAAAGTTGAGAAGATAGTATTTGGAATAGTTCAGTTGTGCAGTTTGGTTTATGCGTTCCATTCTTGTCTGCGATAACTTTACTAAAGATGGTAAAATTACAGAAGTATAAATATGCACTAAACCAACTTACGAATGCCCTAATGACTTTACTGACAGATACCTAACAAGGATCCTGCGTAGTAGAATGCTGCTTGTAGGTGGAAATATAGAAAAGATAAATTTTTTGGTGGTTTTTGGCATGCCTTATTTGAAAAAATATTAAAGTTTTATAACTGGGACCATGGGTCCTGTTGGATTATTTGGAATCCCTTTAAATTACATGTAGGAGTTTGTGTTCATATTTTTTTACGTACAGATTTGGGGGAGGGGACTGTTCATACTCCATCCAATTTTCAGGTGTATTTGAGATCCAAATGGGTTTTGGAAGCAATACTAATTTAGGGTAGTTGTTTCTAGTCTTTGGGGGTCAAGTAAATCTTTTTCTGATGGAATACAGGAAATGTATTTGTGTGCCCTGCCCTGGTACAAGCAAGTACAATAAAATGTTCCAGATTAGAGTAGGGATCAGGATCCTGTGTAGAATTTTGGATTATAAGATTTCAAGCAGTGGTGTGCTGAGGGATCAACAATGCAGAAAAGACGACCTGCCTATAGAAATAAAAACTAAAGATTTAGCAAAATAGGCTCTTAATATTTTAAAATTATTAGCAGACTTGGGAGACTAAACTTTTAGGATTTAGTGGTGTTTAAGCCAAAACATAAAATTGAACTGAATTTTAAGTCTGTTGATATTCTCCAAGAAAATGAATGCAAAGGAAAATCTTTCCTGAATGAAAATTACTATTAAGAACTTTAATACTTCTGCCATTTTATTGGTTGTGGAAACTGGCTAAATTTGACTTTTTTTTTTATTCCTAGGAGGGTGAAAGAAAACATGGATGACGCTTCCTGAATTTTGGCTTCTGGGATGAATCAAGTTCAGAGACTAGGAACTGCTGGTGTTGTCAGTATTTCCTCTCAGGTTAGTCAGTGTCTGTTAAAATATTGTTCCTTCCGGGACGCCTGGGTGGCTCAGTTGGTTAAGCAGCTGCCTTCGGCTCAGGTCATGATCCCAGCGTCCTGGGATCGAGTCCCACGTCGGGCTCCTTGCTCAGCAGGGAGCCTGCTTCTCCCTCTGCCTCTGCCTGCCACTCCGTCTGCCTGTGCTTACTCTCTCCCCACCTCTCTCTCTGATAAATAAATAAAATCTTAAAAAAAAAAAATTAAAAAAAAAAAAAATATTGTTCCTTCCTTCTGTTTCCTTAACCATACATACTTCCTGATCCTGGCACTGCTGATTTCATGAATATATGTAGTAATGGTCCCCATGCTTTGAATTAGTGGAATGTTAGTGAATAGTTTATAGTGGAAGCTGAAACCTCTGCTTCTCTGCCTGTATTAAGGGATCCCCAGGGTCACTGCCCTTCTCTCTGAGCCAAGTTGGAGGCTATTTTTAGCTCCAGGTTGCCCTCATCTTTCCTTGGTTAGTATTTGTCCTCAGATAAAAATGAATTGAGAGTAAAAATGACTTATCAAACAGGTCTTTACTAAGAAAAGAAATTTCCTCTTGGTTTTTAGTAATCCCAAGTCTAAAAGCCTTTAGTTCCTTGGTAAGGGTATAATCTTAAAAATGGTTTAATATCATAAATTCAGATCAATACTAGGGATACTAGTTCCGTATCTTCCTCGCTTTCTGCCTTTTGTAAAGGTAACAGTTTTCCTATTATCTTGTTAAGTTAGATAGAAACTTTTATAGGAACATTTACATTGTGACCTTCATGACAGAATTTCCAGTGATGGTGTATGGTCATCCTTATAGATCCACAAAGTATTATTTTAAGGGTATTTCTTTCCTACTTGTAATGATTTACCATCTCTTCTGTTCTTGCTTCTACAAGTGTGGTCCCAGGAACCAGGAGAATCAGCCTTTTGGGATTTTGGCAGTGCACAATCTCTGAACACAGCTGATCAAATGAATCTGAACGCTCATTTTAACACAATCCCAGGGGATTTGAATGATGCACATTATGTTGAGAATCACTGATAAGAGAAATTTCACCCTTTTAAGGTATCTGATGCCAGTGCATCATATAATAATGTGAAAACTCTGTTTTGTGTTCTATTATCCAGCTCTAGAAAATTAACTGTGGGTAATAATTCTCAAAGCTGGTTCCTAGACCATCTAGGAGCTTAAGAATGCACATTCTCAGGTCCAGCTACTGAACAGAAACTTGGGGTTGGGATCCAGCAATGCAGTATTTTATATTTAAAAGACCTCCAGGTAGGGGTGCCAGGCTCGCCCAGTCAGTAGAGCATGTGACTCTTGGTTTCTGGGTCAGGAGTTCAAACCCCACGTTGGGTTATAGAGATTACTTTAAAAAATAAGGCAGGGTGGGGACGCCTGGGTGGCTCAGTTGGTTAAGCGGCTGCCTTCGGCTCAGCTCATGATCCCAGGGTCCTGGGATCGAGTCCACATCAGTTTCCTTGCTTGGCGGGGAGCCTGCTTCTCCCTCTGCTTCTGCCTACCTCTCTGTCTGCCTGTGCTCGCTCGCTCGCTCTCCTTCTGTCTCTGACAAATAAATAAATAAAATTAAAAAAAAAAAAATAAGGGCAGGGTGGTGCCTGGTGAAGTGGCTCAGTCAGTTGAGTGTCCAAATCTTGATCTCAGCTCAGGTCTTGACCTCATGCTCATTGAGTTGGAGCCCTGCATTTTTCATCTTGAAAAAGATGAAAAAAATAAAAGCTGTCCACATAAACTGTTTTCTGTTGGAGAGCCAACAACCTAGGGAATTATTAACTAAAAAATTAGATTGCCTTTTGAAATTAGAAAATTACTTTGTAAATCTTCTGTAGACCTTTTGTTGAATTTTCATATTGCTTTATTTGTAAGTCCTTTATTAAGTAAAATTTGAAAAAATAATCTCAAAGTATGTGGGTAAGGGGAAACAAATTTAATGTGCATAGGCTAACTGCACCACAGATCAAAGCTGTGGCATTTATTATGTGGTTATCAGAGAGAGATCTTAGAAGCTTGTCAAGTGGATCAGTCATTGGAACTTTAGGATTTTGAAGTTAATTTTGGTAAGAGATGAATAGTTTATTTAAAATAATTGCTTTTCATTACAGATTTTCTAGTCAATGGAAAAGAAAGTCATTTCAGGAAGATACTTTTATTAAGTTTATAGATGTTAATAAAGTACATAAGTCTTATTAAAAATAGGGTATCCTCGGGTTATCCTTTGATGAAACAGTGGTTCTCACACTTTCAAGGGGCAGCAGAACCCCCTGGAGAACCCCCTGACTCCCTTTGTTAGATCAAAGACTGCAGATCCACCGTGTTTGATTTAGAGGGTCTGAGAGGTCTCATTTCTAACAGCTGGTGTTGCTCTGCTGTGAGGACTGCATTTTCAGAACCACTGCTGGTTGTTTTTTTTTTTTTTCCCTCAACATTAATGTATTTAACTTTCCAGGCACTTAATCTCTATATGAGCTCACAACAAAATACTAATTACAGAGGTGGATTGCTGAAGAAAATTTTATAAATCCAGCATATTAATTCAGTTCTTGAGTATTTTTTAGGTCTGTTGTTCAGTGACTCTAGCCTGGCAAATTATTTCCTTTGTAACTGAAACTTCTGTGTTTACAATAGAAGATACACAGTAGATACTAATTTCTGTTTGCTAACGATTTTATCTTTTTTTTCAGGTCATTTTGTGGGCAAAGTGCTTTTAAAGACATAGGAGAAACAAGCCAGAAAACAAACTCATTTCATTTGTGAATTTATTACTCCATATAAACAACTTAAGAATGTATGAGTAAACAACTTATGGATGTATGAGTAATCCTAAAATTTGACATTATGCCTCATGGAGTTTTCTTTGGGTTAAAATAATCTGAATAATGCAGACTTCCATTTTCATTCAGATGTTTTGTTGTTGTTTTTTTTTATTAAGATGTATACCTACCCCTTCATGTGGTCTTGCCATGGAATGTAGTATGGTGTAGTAACCCACAAATACAGAATAACCAACATACTTCCAATTCCCTATAAATGGGAACCATCAGAGGGATTATTTTTTACCACCCCATGTGGCCTGCAATTTTGGGTTAGTCCCCACGATAAGGAGCTCATCATGGAATTTGGCATTGTGAGAAAGATCATGTTTTACTAAAGCTATATATTATATTTTTTAGCCCAAAGAAAGCAAAGAATGGCAGATATGAGCAAGGCAGAGTGTGTTGTACAGTAATGGAAAATTACTTTCTTCCAAGTTAAACTGATGCCCAGTATTAGGGTTAGGATTCCAGCTGGGGTCCTTGGGAGCTCTGGGTGTTGGCAGAGGACTATTTCCCAATTTTAATTTGGTCCTTATTTGATTGTTTACTCATTGTAATTAAAATTTTCTGTCTTACTAGTAACGCTCTTCTGTACTTGGAGGAAGATGTAAGGCTTAGAAATCCCAGATCTGGTCTGAAAGGAGTATTATCTGAAAGTCGGCACTGGATGGGAGGAAAGCAGTGTGGGTTCTAATCAGTGGTTCGCTGCATTTACTTACCAACCAACTTGATTGGTAACCAACTTTACGTACTTACCAACTTTACTTACTTACTTACCAACACTTGAACCAATAAAGCTTTAAAAACTTAAAAACAGTTTTAAGGGCTTACATAGTTTTAGGCTATGAAAATTAACTGCATAAAATATTAAGATTTTCCAAATTCTCCAAATTCTTACTTCATAAATCACTTTTTGATAGTGCTGATGTGTATATCCTCCATTTCCTTTGTCTTTGCTTATCATCCTCCTTGCTTTAAAGACATTAGACTTGCATGGTAAATGCTTTATCAGGTCCCTTCACCATTAATATTCTGGATGCTAAGCCTTTTTCCACCACTAGTATTTTCTTACTTTGAAAGCTACCAGTGTAACACTGAGTCAATTCTAAAAACACCTCAGCTTCAAACTGCAACCTCCTGACATTTCACTAAGACAGGAATGACTTGGGAAGATGATACATGCAAATGACCTCTTCTCAGAGCTAAACCAAACTCCCTAACTGAAGCTGTTCAACATTTGAGTAGTTTGGATACTGGATGCTGCTCTTTGGTACTATTGCGATGAAAAAGCATGTATGGGGCGCCTGGGTGGCTCAGAGGATTAAGCCTGTGTCTTCAGCTCCGGTCATCATCTCAGGGTCCTGGGATTGAGCCCCGCATCGGGCTCTCTGCTCAGCAGGGAACCTGCTTTCCCCCCACCCCCAACCCCTCTGCCTGGCTCTCTGCCTACTTATGATCTCTGTCAAATAAATAAAATCTTAAAAAAAAAAAACAAAAAAAACATGTATAATGTGCTTTCTACTACAACCATACTCATTAGAGTGGACCAGATCTGAATGACAGAACTTAAATTAATTGAATAACCCAGTTATGTTGTCCTTACTGCCATATGCACTGGAGAGGATTGATTTTTTTTTTTTTAAATTTGCGAATGAGCGAGCGAGCAGTGGGTGGGGAGGGTTAGAGGGAGAGGGACAAGAAGACTACCCACCCTGAGCAGGGAGTCCTGCGTGGGGCTCAAACCCAGGACCTTGAGATCACAACCTGAGCCAAAGGCAGATGCTTAACGAACTGAACCATCCAGGTGCTCCTGATTTATTTTTTTTAAGTTAATATAAAACTGAAATAAAAATGTGTACTATTTGGTCTTCTCTGAGTCTGGCTGAACAATGATGCATCCTAGTTTTGACGATCTGCTTAATAAGATTGCCCATGGCCTAATATAAAGCTCAGTTACATATTCTGTATCATATATGCTTTCTAAGAAGACTGCTTTGGTTTTGACCTGTAGTACTAAGCAAATCTGTAAATCATCTGGTAAGGTGCTGCTTGAGAAACGGCTTGTTTTCTAGAGAAACCATGGCTCACACTTTGTGCAAATTTTATTTAAATGTCAAAGTAGCAGCATTATCAGTATCTGATGGAATTAGCTGCCTAGTCAGAGAACCAGCAAGAAACCACTCAAGTGGGGCACCTGGGTGGCTCACTGGGTTAAAGCCTCTGCTTTCGGCTCGGGTCATGGTCCCGGGGTCTTGGGATCGAGCCCCGCATCGGGCTCTCTGCTTGGCGGGGAGCCTGCTTCCTCCTCTCTCTCTGCCTGCTTGTGGTCTCTATCTGTCAAATAAATAAATAAAAACTTAAAAAAAAAAAAAAAAAAAAAAGAAACCACTCAAGTGCAAGTCTCTAAACAATTCAAGTCTTCTCCATCCTTAAGAAACCAGACCTTTCAGAGTGGACAGGTATGGTTTTCATTTGGCTATAGAGAAGGTATAGTTTAGAACAAAAGGTATTAAATTCTGTGGCTCTATTTTCTATTCCTAGTAGGTATAACTGTTTACATAATTTACTGCCACATCTGGCATAAATAAAACTGGTAGAAGTTGAGATGGACAACTCAAAGGTTGTGTTACCTCAAATAACTCACACTTTTGTCTTCCTTCTCTGACCCTGCTTCTGTCAAAATAACTTGCTGAGTTATTTCCTTCATGTTAACACGTTTTTGATTTTTGAAGATTTTATTTATTTAATAAAATTAAAGATTTTTATTTATTTGACAGATCGTGAGAGAGGGAACAGAAGCAGGCTACCTTCCCACAGAGCAGGGAGCCTGATGTGGGCTCAGTCATGACCTGAGCCCAAGGCAGATGCTTAATGACTGAACCACCCAGGTGCCCCTGTTGTTTTTTTTTTAAGATTTTATTTATTTGGCAGAGAGATCACAAGTAGGCAGAGAGAGGGAGAGGGGAAGAAGCAGGCTCCCCACGCAGCAAAGAGCCTGATGCGGGGCTCGATCCCAGGACCCTAGCTAGGATCATGACCTGAGCTGAAGGCAGAGGCTTTTAACCCACTGAGCCACCCAGGTGCCCTGGTTTTTTTGTTTTTTAATCCTTGCTGACTTCCCAGCTTTCATACTTCTGAACCTAAACTTATAAGGAAATTATTCATCAGATTTCCTACTTGATTTCTAGCCTGGCCTACCCTCTTGGATTAACTTGCCTCTTGTAAAGAGTAAGATAATACTATCTTAAGCATGATTTTGAGACAAATTTTCTTTAAAAATGCATTTCTCCCTGACTGTTCCTGACCCACACCACTAACTCAAATCTCACAACTTTTTTCCTAGAAAGCTGTGAAGTCAGATACAGTGCTAGTCAGACATGACTCAATGTAGATGAAAAAATTCCAATCCCAGCTGTCATTTAGCTAAAAAATTACACATTAGTATCCCCCTGGTTTTGAAGTCCTGAGACTTGATATACAAAGAAAATAGACCAACATTTGGTGTTTTATTGAGAACATTGTAGGAAAAGGCAGTACGTAAAGTAAAAAATGGCTCTCTGAAATGTCTATACAATGTATGTGGTCTACTGTATGACATTCTGAAAATTTTTCATTAAAATTATAAAACCAATCATGAACTAAATAATTTTATAATCTCCAAGTCCAGACTTTTTAGTTAGCCAAATACTTCTTAAGCGACTATGAAAGATCTGTGGGGAATCTCTAGAAGCAGTAACTCTTCACATGAGGCACAGTATGGCAAATAAGCCTTGGCTGGCCTTCCCAGTGTTCATAATAAGGGCACATGATCTGGCTTTTGAAAATTACTTGACAGATGAAAGAACAAGGATAAAAATCCACAAGTACTATGTTCTTTAGGCCCCACAGTGTCCTGGGCTTATATATTTTTTTTTCTTTCTTTTTTTTCCCTGTATCTTAGATTCTGATTTATTATCTTTTCAAAGAATAAAGGATAACTGCAAATACACAAAGTTGTCACCTCCAATTCAGGATCTGTGGAAACTGCATATTACAAAAAACTCAGACCTCTTCCCTCAAATCTGCCTACCAAGTTAGAAAGTCATCCTTTAAGGGCAGCAAATTGATACCTTATTTAGTGCTTCAGTGACTTGAATATCACATCCACACTTAATTGTTTTTAATGCAGAAATTCACCAGGGCTAGTAGAAAATTTCAAGTTAGAAAAAAAAGACTTTAATTTCTTAAATATCCTCCCATGTACCTTTCCACATTGTGGAAAAACTGAACTATGCAGTCTGGAGACATCAAAATTTCAGAACACTGGCACAAATACTTACATCTATATTTTATAATATATTAGAACCACCATGTCCTGTGTTAGAGCCTGTAACAGATAACAGGCCTGAAACTGCAAGAGGTTTACAGATGAAACTTCAATTCTAGAGGTGTTAGCTGTGCCAGAGTTCCAAAATAGGCCTGGAAATAACTCCATCCCAACTCTCCGTTCCGTCACTGCAGCTGTACTCTGTATGCACCTATTAGCAGTTTAACCTTTTGAAAGAAAACAGGCACAAGTATCAGTACAGATACCTCTGTCAAGTTCCTCTTTCTTCAAAGAGGGAAAACACACAACCAAGATTCTGTCTTATTGGCATATGTTCTCAAATAGGTTATCAATTCAGAGTGTTAGGTTACCACTTTTAATAAAAAATCCAAGTGCTTATAACTGGATTTTTAGATTATTATAATAAATAACTGTACTATTTGTTACATAGACTTTTGGTCCACCTTCAGTGTTCAGTGAACAGCCTAAAGACATACATAAAATGTTATACATTAAATAACAAAGGCAAGAACTACAACTTTGCTCAATACTGGAGAGATGCATCCTTATCATCAGTCCCTTTCTTTCTTTTTTTTTTTTTTTAAGATTTTATTTATTTATTTGGCAGAGAGGCAGGCAGATAGAGAGAGGAGGGAAGCAAGGCTTCCTGCTAAGCAGAGAGCCTAATGTGGCACTCGATCCCAGGACCCTGAGATCATGACCTGGGCCAAAGGCAGAGGCTTAACCCACTGAGCCACCCAGGCGGCCCATCAGTCCCTTTCTTGACACACAATTTATGTCTAACACATCTGTAGATTCTAGTGCACTGCTATCCCAGAAAGCACTGGTCTCCAGGACAGGCACACCAGGAACACAGCATTCTTGGAATTTTTTTCTGCAGATAAAGTAATCTGAAGTAGCAATATGAGTAGCTGCACTTAAATGTAAGGAAAGGGTTTTCACCTTGGCAGAAGGCGCTTCCGTCAATCTTATGAAGAGTTTATTGAGGCCTGCAGCAGGGCTGAACGAGTAAACAAAATGACTGTCCTAGGAAAGAGACCAACCAGTCAGTGTTCTCTCAGACTAATACATCAAAGAACATCATTGTATCTTAAAACATTCAGAATCCAAAGACGTAAAAGAGAACACAAATTTTATACTTTAGATCGATTTGCTGATTACTTTTCTCTTGATTTATTAAAAAGATACAAATGACAAAAAAGATTTATCTGCAAGAACAGCAACCAGATAAATCTTTAGGATTGGATTAGCTTGTATAATGTGTATAGATAGCCATATACAGCATAAGTGTTAAAAACCTTCATAAACAGTTGATTTTGCTTAAGTCAGCCTAAGGAAAGAATTCTAAGTATAGAAAAGGAAACATACACACAGGTTCTTCAAGACCATTTTTTTGTTAAAATTATATAGCTGCTAATATTTTATTATAAACCCAAATTAAAGTATAATGGTTACGTAAAGCTATACACATTAAAGCTAGGGATGAATACACCCATGTTCTAGGTATTTGAATCACAGAATGGGTATATTTTTTAAATTCTCTAAATTTCCTTTAGGTGAATGTTTGTAATTACAATGGTGGGAAAAAGCAGAATATTTTAAAAAATCAGTACATTTCTTATACCTTAAGAATTTATATTCATAATGTTCTGACATTATAATACAACTTAAGGCATATATATCAAACATGAGAAATCCAGATTCTTAAAAAATTTAGGAAAATTTTACTTTACAATTATGGGTTAGTGTCTTATTTCCAATTGGCTTAGCTGTGATTAACATATTTTATTAAAACACACCATTAAAAGTCATCTGTGCTTCTGGATTAGAAAAATGTTTTCAGTAATGAACTACAGAAAATCTTACCAGAAAAACTGGAAGTTGAAATTTATCATTTAAAACTACAGCTTGTACACTACATGGTCCACAGAGCCGGGCAATAACTTCTTTACCCAAAAAATTGGCATGGAAAATAAACAGCAGGATGCCAGAGCCTGAATAAGGGAGATGTAAAACATAGATTTTAGTATCAGCCCTACCATGGCCATCTTTCAACTCTGAAGAAGGCGCACCTGTATAAGTTGGGAGTGATCCCCTCAGTAAGCCTGGTGGAACACACCCTGCCTGATGCCCACTCATACCGGACAATCTGAGTCCCAATTTCAAAACTTGGTGTTACCTAGCATTTTTCAAACCACAGACCCTTTCTATTTTTTTGTCCCTACTGACAGCTCAGGGAACAAATTTTTTAAAATACGCTCTCTACGTTAATTTTGGTCTTAAAGGGTAAAAGTTGCTGCTGAATATGTAAAATGTCCATGGATGCAAACTTCTATGATGGTTTCTCTGGGTTTGGGTTTGAGTGACTGTCCCATTTTCTTCTACACAGTCTTTTTAACTTTTCCCAATTTTCTGATTAATACCAAACCTTATTCGGTGGGGTAGGGTAGGGTGGGGACTGTGAAATTTGAAGCTTTCACTGAATATCCAAAATACTCTGCATGACTCATTTTTCTGAACAAAGCTATACTTTTATTACAACAGAAAATAGATACCTGAACTCTATGACCTTTCTGATAAGCCATTTTTTAAGATGAAAAAACACTGATCCAGCCCAATTATAAACAAGAGGAGACTTCATAAAAGAGACCCCCAAGGAACCACTGACTTTTTTTGTTCTGGTCCCAGGGAAAGGAGGACACACTGATTCACCCCTAGCTCTCTCTCTTCTCCTTTCGAAGCTATTTAAGTTTTGTCATACTGATTACTTAAAATGCTATACCCACCCCACACCCGCCCCCAAAGTGCTGAGGTTCAAAAGAAAATGCCTACACACAATATAGGGACTGTTTCTTGTCTTTTTCCCCTCAGTTCCGCTATGAATGAGCATCTGATCTGGGACAAAAGTTGAGGTGAGTATTTGTTACTCTCTCTATAGAGGAGAGTGGTGGTAACTCTTCAAAATGACCTGAATGGGGACTAGTGGTCTACAGTGAAAATCCTATTTGAAAATCCTTCATTCGGGTGCTGTTTATTCTAACCAAAATCAGTTAGATCTAAGGAAGTTGTGTTCATTAACTCTACTCTGACAAGTACTTGAATTTCACTGACCTACTATGACATGAGGAACCCTAATTAATTTGCTAGCAGTTGTTTCATGCTATCAGTATAAACGTTTTCTCCAGCCAAACTTGGTGTTAAACACAATCACAGTCCCCCTCAAGGAACCAAGGTCAGTGCTTCTCAAACTTGAGTGTGTTCCTAAATCACCTGAGATCTTAACCAAGGTGTCAACTGAGAGTCAGGTCTGGGTGGACCTGAGAGTCTGCATCTCTAACAAGCTCTCAGAGCAGTCTGAGACCACACTGACTAGCAAGGGTCAGGGAAACCTATCAGGATCTTGTATCAGGATGACAAGGCATCTTTGGTAAGATTTCACATAGAGAAGATTTCTGTTAGCCACACTGTGTATGTGCAGAAAAAAAAAAATCAGTAACCTTAAGACAGTCCAGGTGCACTGAAGCCCGTAAGTTGTGAATGTTGGGAGACTGGCCCAGATCAGCTGAGCAACCCCTACACCCTGTTCCCCAACCTTGTGCTCACTACTCAGCAATGTAAACTATCTACTTGGACAGCTGAAATCACAAGTGATTCTTCAATGTCAAGTTCACTAAACACAGGTGTTATGTAATAGGTGTCTTTAATTAATTTTTCATTAATGAATACATACATACATACATATATATATATATATATATATATATATAAAGATTTATTTCTTTATTTGAGAGAGAATGAAGCAAGGGCTGGTGGCCAGAGTCAGAGTGAAAAGGAGAAGCAGACTCCCTGCTAAAGTGCAGATGCAGGACTCGATCCCAGGACCCTGAGATCATGACCCGAGCCAAAGGCAGATGCTTAATCAACTGGCCACCCAAGGACCCAATATGTATTTTTTTAAATGGATGTTTTTACTTAACAAAAAAGCCAGAACCCAGTTTCCTACTTTCATGAAGGCAGTGTTCTTTCCACTTAAACAGTTTATGCTGTGTCCCTGTCCTGGAGAAAGGCCATGCCCATGTCATGGTCTTGCCAGCACAGCAGCTGTTAAGCAGAGGCTAGGAACCAGAACCAAAGTTTCCACCTCCTGCTATTCAACTTTCCTATGGGTCAAGACACTGACTTTTTATTTTAATCAAGTTAAAAAACAAAATTAGTTAAGTTAATTAATTAAAATTAATTAACAAAAGTTAGTACAATTATTAAGATCCAACTTCCATACTTTTTTTCAAGATCCAAGGCAGGAAGAACAGTTCCAAATACCGTGCTTTTTTCATTTTTAAAAAAAATTTAAGATTTATCTGAGGGGGGTGGAAAGACAGAGAGAAAATCTCAAGCAGACTCCCTGCTGTGCAGAGCCCAACTCAGGGCTCAATCTCAAGACTCTGGAGATCATGACCTGACCCAGAATGAGGAGTCAGATGCTTAACTGACTGAGCCACCCAGGCACCCCTATGGTTTTTAAACAAGTGCTAACAGTGCTCCGTGGATCCCTCAAAGTCACCTGGCATGGTAGGTATTAGGTCACCTTTTTCTGCCAGAGTAGCTCTGCTGTTAACTATTTTATATAATTATTATGCATAATGGGATTCTGTGAAGATATGTTCATAGAGTTCTATTTAAAAATCAGCTGAAGTCTATGGCCATACCATCCTGAACACGCCCAATCTCATCTGATTAGAAATCAGCTGATATTTACAGTGTCACTTTTCAAACAAAAACATAGGCTTACCTTCTGGTATGTTCTGTGGGGGTTTGTAATTGAAATCTGTTGAAAAATCTGGCCCCTCACAGAGACGATGACATGCTATTGGAAAAATTGGTTCTAATAGAGCAAGACGTGCTTCAAAGTAATCCCTTATTGTTTCTTCTGCTACTCTTGAAAGTCTAGGCAAAAAGTATAGTAAGAGTTGTTAATATTAATGTAGAAAATAACCATGAGTCATATTCTCAAACTGCTGAATACATGAGGCCTTCCCAAATCAACCTTTAAAATAAATGTAACTTCCTACTCATCCTGCTTCCCTGGTGTATTTTTCTTTAGCACTTAGCATCTGACAAACTGTCTTACTGTCTATGTTGCCACGGGGAATTTAGGCTCTTAAGGGGCCAGTCTTCCCCCAATCCCCCAAGCCCCGCTGCTGTCTCCATATTCCCAGTCTTCTGAATAGTTCCTGGCGTACAGAGAGCACTCAAAACTTATTTGTCTAATGAAAATGAAAATTCTACTGAACAATAAATTTGAGAAGTGCCACAAACACACACACACACACTTTATAGTACTTAGTTTAGAAGACAGTTAAATAAAATGCTAATGCAGATTAGTGCTAATTCAGAAAATATTTTTAAATTATCTTGCTAGGAAAGTAACCAACTCATTTGGTTTTCCCGAGATATTCAGGTTTTAGGAGTGGAAATCCACTGTATTGGGTCATGGACACACAGAGAAATTACGGGTTGGGTAAAGCTCCCAGCAAAGGCTGGACAGACTCACGACGTACATGCCATTTTTGGTTTGTTTTTTGTCTCTTGTCTGAAATTTACCTTACTTTCTGCCTAGAATATAGATCCTGGAATTGGAGTAACTATCATGCAGGCATGAAGACTGAAGTCATACCTCTAGACTCCCTGTTATTTTGAACAATAAACATCTTACTCATGTTAACTACTGTTTGTGACGTTTCTGTTACGTGTTGTCAAAATAATTTCTTTTTTATTAGTTTCAGAGGCAGAATTTAGTGTTTCATCAGTCGCATATAACACCCAGTGCTCATTACATCAAGTGCCCTCCTTAATGCCTGTCACCTGATTATCCCCCGGCACCACACAGAGTCATCTCCCTTCCAGCAACCCTCAGTTTGTTTCCTAGAGTTCAGCCTCTCTGGTGGTTTGCCTCCCTCTCAATTTTCATCTTATTTTTTCCTTCCTTTCCCCTATGTTCATCTGTTTTGTTTCTTAAATTCCACGAGTGAAATCATGTATTTGTCTTTCTGTGACTGACTTATTTTGCTTAGCGTAATACCCTCTAGTTCCATCCACATCGTTGCAAATGGCAAGATTTCATTCTTTTTGATGACAGAGTAAGCCAGAATAGTTCTTAAGGAAAAAGCTAAGTTACTTGTGTGATTTTCAATTAAAATAAAATGATTTATAATTCATCTGAAAAAGAATGACCTTGAATGGATAAACTGTGGTACATCCAGACAATGGAATATTGTTCAGCATTAGAAAGAAATAAGCTAAGCCACGAAGACATGGTGGATCGCTATATTTATATAGTATTATTTAGTATTATTTACAACAGCCAAATTATGGAAGCAGCCAAGTGTCCATCGATAGATGATAAATGGATAAGGAAGAGGTAGTATGTAAATTATTCAGCCATAAAAAATTAAATCTTGTTATTTGCAACAACATGGATGGATCAAGATAGTACAACGCTAAGTGAAATAAGTCAGAGACAAAAGCCATATGATTTCACTCATGTGGAATTTAAGAAACAAAACAAATGAACAAAGGAAAAATAAAGAGACAAATCAAAAAAACAGACAACTATGGAGAACAAACTGATGGTTCCCACAGGGGAGGTGGGTAGTGGGATGGGAGAAATCAGTGAAGGAGATTAAGAGTGATGAGCACTGGGGCGCCTTCGTGGCTCAGTGGGTTAAGCCGCTGCCTTCGGCTCAGGTCATGATCTCAGGGTCCTGGGATAGAGTCCCGCATCGGGCTCTTTGCTCAGCAGGGAGCCTGCTTCCCTTCCTCTCTCTTTGTCTGCCTCTCTGCCTACTTGTGATCTTTGTCAAATAAATAAATAAAATCTTTAAAAAAAAAAGAGTGATGAGCACTGAGTAATATAGAGTTGCTGACTCACTATATTGTACAGCTGAAATATAATACTATGTTAACTAACTGGAATTAAAGCAAACAAATTAAAAAAAAAGACATGGAGGAATCTTCAATGCATATTACTGAGTGAAAGATGCCAATCTGAAAAGGGCAAGTACTATGATTCCAACTGCACGACATTCTGGAAAAAGCAAAACAATGGAGAGAGCAAAAAGATCAGTGATTGCCATGGGTTGGGGGGCAGGGGCAGGAAGGGATGAACAGGCAAAGCACAGAGGATTTTTAGGGCAGTGCTATTCTGTATGACACTAATAGTGGGTACACGTCATTATACATTTGTCAAAACTCCACAAAATGCGTGACACCAAGGTGTACCCTAATGTAAACCCATGGACTCTGGATGGTAACTGTCAATGCAGGTTCATTGGTTTTAGCAAATGCACCCCTCTGGTGGACAGATGTTAGTAGGGGAGGTTGTGCATGTATGGAAGCAGAGGATATGTAGGAACTCTGTACTTTTAGCTCAACTTCACTGTGAATCTAAAACTGCTTGAAAAAATCATGTCTATTAAAAAAAAAATACAGATTAGTTTTAAGAAAGCATGAGTCAAATTATGAGCATAATTAAGATTTTTAAGGAGCTACTCCTATCTAGGAGTGTCAGTGTTAAATTTTAAAGTTTGAGACCTCAATAACTGTCAGAAAAATAACTCATATGCCACTTACTAAATTTATGATATTTTGAGAACAGAAGCCTGTCATGACTTCCACTTAACAATCTTCATCTGAGCAATTATATACATGATGTGTCCACAAAGACTCTGTGACTTAACCATGGCACACTCGCTCACACTTACGTCTCTAAGTGATTCTTCAGCAAGTCATACACCAACACATTGTTACACTGCTTTGCAAAATGCAGTGCGCTGTTTTGGTGCTTCGACAAAATATTGCAGTCAGCTCCACATTCGATTACAAGTCGTACAATATCAGAATTTCCTCTTTTACAGGCCTACAATGGGGAAAAAAGGAACAGGAAATACTTAGCTGTAAGATAACTACCAATCTGTGTTTGCCCCTTTCTTCACATGTGAGCTTGGGAATTTCTGTGAAGAGAAGCACAAGAATGTTGGAGAGGGAGAAAAAAACTTGACACAGGGTCTCACCAAGAGTTACAAACTGTTAAGTAAACAAACAGTGGTACGCCCCTTTTACTCAGTGAACAGTACTGAAATGTGAGCTACAATTTCATCCCTGACTCCTGGGGAAATGGGCAACTCTAAAAAAGATACTTCTGTTCCAAGACAGAACAAACACCAGGCCTTCCTAAGCTCTAGCGTGCTCCATTCTTCAGATCAAGTCTCCCAGCGCCACAAAGTAATTTCAACATTTCCCCAGAAGACTGCTTTAAAGGAGACTAATTGAGCATAGATCCAAATTTGAATTCAGCAAATTTAAGATGGACCTGGACACAGTTCAAAGACCATTTCCAGAGTAAAAAGACCTACATCTATGTTTTCTCCTGTCTGTTATTTATTTACCAGCTAAGGGACGTCAAGTAAGTCCCTAATTCTGAGTCTCACTGTTTCCATTTGTTGAGAGGGGATCACAGTACTTCCACCTCACAACACTGAGGCTGAAATTAAATAACATATTGTAAAGGAACCAGGGCAAGCCAGTAAGCTTTTCTACAAAAACAAGGCCAGCTGGTATGCTACCACTCCAGACAGTATTTCTACAGAGTAGGTTTTTAAGCTGTGCAAGTGCTAGGTCAAAGGGCATGCATCTCATGGAATAGCTGATAAATATGCCCTTCAAAAGAATGTAACTCAGTGGTTCCCACTGGGGTGATCTGCCCCCCAGGGGAATTCAGGCAATGTATGGAGACATTTCTGGTTGTTACAGGGTGGGTACTTACGGCATCTGGAGCAGAAGTGAGGGATGCGGTTATACATGCTACAAATGATCTGGCCCACATTGCCAGGAGGGAGAAGGTTGAAAAGCCCTGCTGGAACCAATTATATGCCCCACATTGGTGGGTGAGAATGTGGTTTCTCCACCCCTTCGCACTCTGGTAACGACCATTTTTTTTTTTAAATTTTTTATTTTTTATAAACATATATTTTTATCCCCAGGGGTACAGGTCTGTGAATCCCCAGGTTTACACACTTCACAGCACTCACCAAAGCACATACCCTCCCCAATGTCCATAACCCCACCCCCTTCTCCCAACCCCCCTCTCCCCAGCAACCCTCAGTTTGTTTTGTGAGATTAAGGGTCACATATGGTTTGTCTCCCTCCCAATTCCATCTTGTTTGGTAATGACCAATTTTATATATTATTTCTGAGATGAAAGGTTTTTTAAATTTTGTTTCAAAAATTTCTGAAAATCTCTCCCCGTGTTTATTTCTTCTAATTCTAAAAACCAATTTAATATACTAAATCCTTAAAGCTTAAGAAACCAGTACCAAAAAAAAAAAAAAAAAACCCCAATACAAACAAAAACCAGACCAAAACAAAAAACAAAAACAAAGTTTAAATACAGTTATAGGCAGTATTATTCAGACAGCAGTTAAATATGCTTTAAGTACTTCTCTAGGAAGAAGGAACAAACAGTCCCTGGATCCCTTCCGCTCTGGACACTGCCTTCCTCCTTGTCAGATCAACTCCGAAGTGCCTGCTACATCCAAGATCCACCTCCTCACCTTGTGCAACCCCACACCCCTCATACCCAACAAATGAGGGCACTAATACCCTCTCCAGTGCTACTTCCCTATGGAACTTCCCAGCCTCTTTCTCTGGCATCTCTGCCTCAGCAGATGCAGCAGGCCTCCTGAAAATGCTCAGGATACTTTTCTCTCCTGATCTTCCTCCTCCTTCTCTAGTCTTCCCTATGTGGCTGCCTTCCATCTCTGGCTTTTCTTTCCCTTCCAACTCTCAGCAGTGACCCCACTCTCACCCTAGGGCTGTAACTGTGCTGTCTACCGTGATGACCCTGAATCTGAATCTACAGCCCACCCCGCTCTCTTGAGCTAAAGAACACATGTGAAACATCATCAGAGCATTCCTAGCTCAAATGCAACACCACTCATTGTATACTGCCTGAGTTCCCGAAATTAAGAAATAAGATTACCAAGCATCACCTTCAATTACCAAGTCCTGTGAGTTCTATCTTCTTAAACCACTGGTCAGGGGCGCCTGGATGGCTCAGTGGGTTAAAGCCTCTGCCTTCGGCTCAGGTCATGATCCCAGGGTCCTGGGATCGAGCCCCGCATCAGGCTCTCTGCTCAGCGGGGAGCCTGCTTCCCTTTCTCTCTCTCTGCCCACTTCTCTGCCTACTTGTGATCTCTGTCTGCCAAATAAATAAATAAAATCTTTAAAAAAAAATAAACCACTGGTCAGTCTATCCACTTCCATCTCCACTGTCACTACCTAGGTACAGACTATTATTTCACTTAATTTTATTTATTTATTTTTTAAAGACTTAATTTTTTTTTTTTAATTTTATTTATTTATTGGACAGACAGAGATCACAAGTAGGCAGAGAGGCAGGCAGAGAGATACAGAGGAGGAAGCAGACTCCCCGCTGAGCAGAAAGCCTGATGCGGGGCTCGATCCCAAGACCCTGGGATCATGACCTGAGCTGAAGGCAGAGACTTTAACTCACTGAGCCACCCAGGTGCCCCTATTTCACTTAATTTTTTTTTTTTTTAAGATTTTATTTATTTGGGAGAGAGAGAGAGAAAATGAGAGAGAGCATGAGTGGAGAAAGGTCAGCAGGAGAAACAGACTCCCTGCCAAGCAGGGAGCCCGATGTGGGACTAGATCCTGGGATTCCAGGATCGTGAGCCGAGCTGAAGTCAGTCACTTAACCAACTGAGCCACCCAGGAGCCTTATTTCACTTATTTTAAAAACATCTCTGTACTGTTTTTATTTATTTATTTATTTTTATTTTTTTATTTTACAGAGAAAGAGTAGGCAGAGAGGCAGGCAGAGAGAGAGAGGAAGAAGCAGGCTCCCTGCTGAGCAGAGAGCCTGATGTGGGGCTTGATCTCAGGACCCCGAGATCATGACCTGAGCCGAGGGCAGAGCTTTTAACACAATGAGCCACCCAGGTGTCCCACTGCTTGTCCTTTTAACCAATTCGTTCCCCCTACTGAACTAAGTGAGGGACATTAAAAACAACCACCTTTATTCTGATTATGTCTTTCTCTAGCTTAAACCTTTTAGCAGCCTCCAACTATTTCAGGACCAAGTTATCCTAATTCCTTGTTCCAGATATAGACCATGTCCATGCTCACTGCCCTATGTGCACACCTTTATGCACCAGACTACTTAAGTATTTACCGTTTAGAATGTACCTGGTGATTTCTCAATAAGACAAAGTTTTAATTCATATTTGATGTGCCAATTCTTCTCTAAGCATATGGCAACAGAAAACACAAAGGAAAACTAAAACTCAAAAGTAGGGATCCTGAACAAAATAAGCATTTCCATAAACCAAAAATGATATGGCAACACAAGCAGTGAGCAAGGTCCACATCTCGAGCATGGAAGAAGGTTGAGGGGATAGATAAACTGGGCCTTGCTCTCTGACTCAGGAAAGATGGCTGAAAATAGGTACTATAGACAAACACCCACTTGGGTCATTTTCTTGCACAAAACTGTATCTACAAACACAGCAGTAAGACAGAGCCTCCACGCTGGGAACTAATGCATGGCTCGGTGTCAGGACCTGCTCTGTCCTAATGGCACTTTAGGCCAGGAACCTAAACTACCACAGTAGTGAGACCGGGGTTGGCCCCAGGAGAAGCAAAAACAAAACTGCTAAATAGGGAGAGGTCATCAAAGGGATAGTCATGGGGGAGGCTTGAACAACCTTCCACTCAAAAAGGTCAGCAAACCACAATTCCAAATACGCATGAAGAAATTGGAGGCTAAGGAGATGAATCCACCAATGTAAAATAATAATGAAAGTACATCATGTTCTTTTCCACTCCCAGCTCTCTGCATATCCTATTCCATTTCCTGCTTACACAGTTCATCCCTGCCTGCTTATATGTCATTTGTAAGATGCAGCTCAGCCACCTATCACATCCACCCTTTTTATTTTTAAGTAATCTCTATGCTCAACATGGGACTCAAAACTTATGACCCCAAGATCAAGAGTCATATGCTCTATCGACTGAGCCAGCCAGATGTTCTACCCTGTCCCACCTTGAATCTGCACTGCTCAGCTCAACTTTTATGTAATCCCATGGCTCTCTGGGTTTTTTCCTATGACATTATTGCTCACATCAACTCTTAATTTTGCTGACCTATTTCTCCTACACATTTGTGTCCTGTTCCCCATCATATTCCCAGCCCCCAGCAGAGTGCCTGGCAATCAGGGTACTAACAGGAACATCTGTCAAGACCGAAGTGAAATATTTACCTTCATTAGAGCAGTCTCACCATTGCTCTGCTGGACATTAACAAAAGCTCCTGCTTCCAAAAGAATAGCCACTGTAGTTAAAAAGTTCTAGTTAAAAAAAAAAAAAAAAAAGGCAAATTTAATTCCCAGAATTCTTTAAAAGATAGTTTTTGATGACTTGAAGTTTTTAGCCATCCAGAAAAATACTCAGATTCTATCCCAAGCAGGTCAGTGAATATGGGTCTTCACTGTGCCCACCATTCAGGCCCCATGCACAACCACACACAATTTGACAGTAACTTCAACCTTAAGGTTAACTACTGGTTTCAACATAAGAAACTCTGTATATCAATCCTTTAAAAAGATAGTATGTGGAAACATTTTAATTATGTTCTTAATCAAAAGGAACACTTAATTTCAATTGGGAAAGATTTTTAAGATTTTTTTTTAAGGGTATCTTTCATGTTATTTTCTCTCTTTTTTAAAGATTTTATTTATTTATTTGACAAAGAGAGCGATCACAAGTAGACAGAGAGGCAGGCAGAGAGAGAAGGGGAAGCAGAGCTTGATCCCAGGACCCTGAGATCATGACCTGAGCCGAAGGCAGAGGTTTAACCCACTGAGCCACCCAGGTGCCCCAGTTTTAAGAGTTAAAAAATTTTTTTTTATTTGACAGAGAGAGACACAGCCAGAGAGGGAACACAAGCAGGGTGAGAGGGAGAAGCAGGCCTCCTGCCGAGCAGGGAGCCTGACACAGGGCTTGATTCCAGGACCCCAGGACCATGACTTGAGCCAAAGGCGGACACTTAACGAATGAGCCACCCATGTGCCCCAAACTGGAAAAGATCTTTAAAAGATTTAAGATTGAAACCAGCATTAGTATATTAATCAGAGGCCTTTTTTCTTTTCTTTTTTTTTCAAGTACTTCTATGCCCAGTATGGAGTTTGAATTCATAACCCTGAGATCAAGAGTCACATGCTCTACAGATTAAGCCAACCAGGTGCCCCTAGGGTCTTTTTTCAATATGAATCACTTCCCACTAGATAAATCACATTTTGAAAATTCAATTATAAAGTACTACTATTGACAAAAAAAAATCTATTCATGGTAAGTCCTAGATGAATTGAAATACGAGATTCTAAAGTTATGTGACCATAGGAGTTTTATTTCCCCACAGAAACAGACTCCTGTTCTGGTCCACAGGCAGGAATTCCTACAGAATAAGAAACTGAGGTCTTTTGAGTTCCCAACCTTCTCAGCTGCATGAATGAGGGCAGTGGTCCCATTCTTCTGTCTGCCATTCACCTTAGCCCCCTTCTTGATGAGGAGCCTCAGCAGGTCGTCTTGCCCTCCTGCTGCAGCAAGCATCACCAGAGTCATCCCGCTTGAATCCTTCATTGGTTTTGTTGAGGAAAAAGACATGTCAGTGTCCATCAGAAAAATTTTAGAGCTAAGTCTTTTCGTCTATGATGTTTCAATGTGAAATCACTTAAATACATGGATTTAAGCAGCTACTTAAGGTTTTTATAAAATATAAATTTTATAATAATTATAAATAATTATAATTAGAAATAATTAGAAATATCACAGTTTCTTTCAGATGTAAATATAAAATTCTACAACTTCCATGTTTGTTTGTTTGTTTTAAGATTTTATTTATTTATTTGAGAGAGATAGAGAATGAGAGAGACCGAGCATGAAAAGGGGAAGGTCAGAGGGAGAAGCAGACCCCCTGCTGAGCAGGGAGCCTGATGCAGGACTCCATCCAGGACTCCAGTATCATGACCTGAGCTGAAGGCAGTCGATCAATCAACTGAGTCACCCAGATGCCCTACAACTTCCATGTTTTAAAGGCCTATCATATCAACACTTGGAACAACATGTGATGAACAGTATTCGTATCTTGATGCTATAAAAATGGCAAAGTATTTATTACACATTTCAGACACAAAAGTCTCCTTGTGTTCTAGGTAAAACAGGTGAAACTTACTCACTCACTTGATACTCACTTAGTTGGCTGAAAGACCTAAGGCTCGAAATGACTACTAGACGTAACCTAAGTCCACTCTATTGATGACGGGCTAACTGAATGGTGTCACCACAAACGGTGGCCTATATGAATATAACTGTTGGGAAGTGACGGTTGGCTACTCAAAGGATAAAGAAAAAAAATCAGAAGGAGGAAACTGATACGACTGGATTCTAAGATGCTATGACAAAATAGAGAAATTAAAATACTTTAAAGAGATAAAATTACATAAAGTTGACAAAAAACAAAAAGGTAATAGCTTAAATATTTTCAATCATTAACTGAAACAAAAAAAATTTATTAAATACCATCCATTTATTAAATGCCATTTATTAAATACCATCTACTAAAACCAAGTTCTAATAGTTACTTTGTTGTTAATTTGGCTATAGGAATTTGGCTATAATCTGAAAGCTCAGCAGAATTCACTTATATGAGCAATCTGAAGGAATACAAAAGTCTTCTGAGTAAGAGAGTGCACTTCCTCTCATTTGTAAAATATCCTATTACTACAAAACATGTTAAAGGGGAAAAAACCTTCTTCTAATTTATTCATAAAGACCAAGCTACATTAGTAATAAAGTAGGAAAAAAAAATCTGATAAAACCCAGCATCCATCCAACCCTGATAAAAACTTAAGCAGGTAAACAAAGGAAGTCTAGAAAGATAAAGACTACTGTCCACAAGAAACCCACAACAGTAAGAGAGAAAGAGAACCTTCACACACAGCCTAAGGGGAAATCCCCACTCAGATCAGAAGCAGAACAAGATCACTTCCACTACTACTATTCTTCCAAATGTTACCAAGTTCACAACACCAGAAAAAGAAAGATTACTGGGAAAAAGGAAACAAAATAGTTACTTTTTAATAGGTGATCATATTCTCTGCCCAGAGAATCCCAGGCAAGTGACTTAAAATTATTACAGTAAGAGAATTTCACAGTGACGGGAGACCACATATATGCACATGGGTGCACACGTGCACACACACACACAAATCAATAGCTTCACCAAACATACAGAATAACCAGTTAGAAGACAAAATGTGGGAGGAAAAAGATCCTAATGATCATACTGAGATAATTTAAAAGTTATCAAATATGTAGGAACACAACCAAAATAAATGTGCAAGAACCATACAAAGAAAAGAAAATTTATAAAACTTTGCTTTAGGAATAAATGAAGAGCTGAATGAATGTAGAGTTACCATGTTCTTATTTGGAGGACTAAAAATGTAAAAATGTCAATTCTCAGTCAAATTAATCTATAGAGTTCATGCAATTTTACCCAAAATCTCAGCAATTCTTTTGAACTGTAACTCCTAAGGCGTAAGCTTAAAAAAAAATCCACCACCAAAGCAAAAATACTAAAGAAGAAAGTATAAAAAATCCTTTGTAAACAAGACACCCAAAGCCATAAAGGAAAGATCAACAGATATGACTATCTAAAAATAAAAATCCTCTAAATAATAAAAGACTCAAAAACAAAAACTAAAAACTAGGAAGAAAGGGTTAAGGCGCTTTCATTAAAAGAAAAAACACCCTCTCCCCCATAAATCAAAATGAAAAACCTATAGCAACAGAACCATGGGCAATTGCTGTGAAGAGGAGACTACCACCAAAGCACCATCAGAGACAAGGACACAAGGAGTCATTTTATGCCCCTCAGAGCAGCGGAGATTCAACCACAGACAAAAACTAGATAGGCCACAGCTAAACCAAATGGTTGCTCCTGGGGCTGGAATTACAAGGTCTACAATTTTCTACACTATACATCCCTACTGTGTTTTCAGTTTACAAAATGAACATTACTTTTTTAATTTTTAAAAAATGAAAAATAAAATAGAATTATATTAAAAGAGCTACTATCTTTATTTCATGAGATTTTACTAATTACCTCTTGGTCCAGGTTATAGTCTTCATTTGAATTAAGTGCAACTTTTACAGCAATATAATCCCCATTTTTCACAGCATCCCTCAATAAATCTACAATGAAAGAATTAAGAAAAATTAGGCTTCTCATATCTAGATACATGAAAAGGACCACCAAAATTCCTAAACTACTCACTACTTGAAATTGCATTTGCTGTGGTAAAGTTCTCATCTTCCCCATCAAGATGCTTTTGAAAATCTTCTAGTTTCATCCATTCCAACTGCAAGTCCATGCCCAAACTCAAAATCTGTTGTCTGCCATCTGGAACACAGAAGAGCCTTATAAATACACATTTTCTTTTCCTGTAACAATGCTGTTTTATTAACTTTTGGTGTCTAAAGCAAAGTTTCATATACACTCGTAATATATTTCATTATGTAATTGAGTCTTTAATTAAATTTCTGCTTTTCTTGGTAAAGTAATACCAACTACCCACATTTAGATGTCACAGTGCTTCAAAAGCATAAATACAAGATTAAGTAGCTCAAAGGAAGAGAGAAAAATCATAGGGATTCAGTAAGAGGAATCTCTTAACATTTCTATCTTTGGCCATTCTTCTTGGATATGCATTGCCTACAATCATTTATGCAAGTAAAGCCATTCTAAATGTGTAAACCAAGGGCACCTGGGTGGCTCAATCATTCAGCATCTGTCTTTGGCTCAGATCATGATCCTAGGGTCCAGTGACTGAGCCCCATATTGGGTTCCCTGCTCTGTGGGAAGCCTGCTTCTCCCTCTCTCACTCCCTCTGCTTGTATTCCCTCTCTATCTCTTTCTCTGTTTCAAATAAATTTTAAAAAAATCTTTAAATGTGTAAATTAGACCTGTATGTAAATAAGTCACTGGTCTTTCAGACTCAGCTCCAGGTCCTTCTCTTGGAAGTCCTCTGTGCTTCCTCCTACCCACAAAGCAAGTACTAGTTTCCTCCCTCATCTGTCTGACCCAGGAGCTTTCCTAACATTAGGAAAGAACATGTTCATCCACTATTGACAGTGCAGCAAATAAGATCTGAGCATTAGTTCATTGGGGAGTATTCAAAACAACTGTCTTATTTTATTTTTAAATATTTTATTTATGTATTTATTTGTGGGGGGCAGAGAGGGGCAGAAGGAGAGGTAAGCAGTCTCCACACCCAGCACAGAGCCTGATGTAGAGCTTGATCCCGTGACTCTGAAATCATGACCTGACCTGAAATTAAGAGTTGAGTGCCCAACTAACTGAACCACCCATCCAGACGCCCTTCAACTGTGCTATTTTAAAAAGCAAAAATAAAAAATATTTTATGGTAAAAGTATTTTCACCTAAAACCAATTCCTCAAACTACACAAATGTCAGGCAGTTAACCTTGCCATAGACATGAAGTTTGTAAAAGACACAAATAGATGAAAGAAATTCTTCCAAAGCTTTCAACTCAAACCCATACTTCTCTTTGCTACCTCCAAGAGCATTCCATCATAGAAAAAGCACAGCCTTAAGAGCTACACATACTGGATTTTCTGTATCCCAGCTCCTTATGTCAGTTGCATGGCTTTGAGTAAGTCATGTAAACCTGGAGTACCTCACTTTCTGAGTAACAGCAGTAGTAGTAATAGTAAAAGCAGCTAACATTCAGGGAGAAGTGTTAAAGTATTTACATAAATTAGCACATTTAATCCACACACAATAACATATACAGGGATACATGTTATGGGTAAGAAAACAAGGCAAAGAGGTTCTGTGATTTGCTCACACACATCAGTAAGCCAACAGGCTTCTTCTCACTGAGTTGTATCTGAGCCCACAGCAGGACCTCCTCTCTCTAGCGCAGCCCCACAATACCATGGACAGATCTGTGAAGCAGGACAGAAGAGGGTTCGTATCAATTGGGATACCACCACCTAACTTACAGGACTGTTATAAGTAACAAAAACATGCAACATAAATAACAAGAAAAGGTATGCTGTAGCTTGGATTTTGATCTCTAACAAAGCCAACTTGTTCAAAATCCTATGTTCATTCCTACCAAGTACTGGATCTTGATTTGGCATCTGGTAGTTTAAGCCTTTCTATTTTTAATGACTTTATTAATTTAATAAAAAGCTTATTTTTATTAACTAAAAGAATGTGTTAGGAGGTAAACATCTGTGAACAGAGCACTAACTTGAGCACAGACCCACTCTGGGGCCTCAACACTCCCCATACCATGCTATCCCCCACCACAGTGATGTCACAGAGTTTGAATCTGTCATTCCCTTCTGTTCTTTTTAAAAATGGTTTTGCCATAAATACATATATCCTAAAAAATCTACAGTTGTTTCTTAGCTTTATAAAAATTGGTATTGGGTGAATGGGTTGCTCAGTCGGTTAAGCATCTGCCTTTGGCTCAGGTCATGATCTCTGGGTCCTGGGATTGAGACCCATATAGGGTTCCCTGCTTAGTGTGGTGTCTGCTTCTCCCTCTCCCTCTGCCCCTCCCTCCTGCTCCTGTTCCTGCTCCTGCTTACATGTGCATGATCTCTCTCTAAGAAACAAAATCTTTAAAAAGAAATTGGTAGGGTGCCTAGGTGGCTCACTGGGTTAAGCCTCTGCCTTTGGCTCAGGTCATGATCTCAGGGTCCTGGGATCCTACCCAGCATCAGGCTCTCTGCTCAGCCAGGAGCCTGCTTCCCCTTCTCTCTCTCTCTGCCTGCCTCTCTGCCTACTTGTGATCTCTGTGTGTCAAATAAGTAAGTAAGTAAATAAATAAAATCTTAAAAAAAAAAAAAAAAGGAAATTGGTATCTACATGGCTAATTTTGTGCATCATATTGACTGGATTAAGGGATGCCCAGATAGCTGGTAAAACATTATTTCTGGATGTGTCTCTGAGGGCCTTTCTGGGAGATTAGCATTTGAATTAGAATGAGCTGAAGATCTGCCCTCATCAGTGTGGGCAGGTAACATGCAATCCTCTGCACTACACAAGAACACAGATTCTCTCTTCTTGAGCTGGGACCTCCATCTTCTGCCTTGACAGCAGGAATCCTGGCTCTTGGACCTTTGGACTTTCAGGTTTACACCATCAGCTCTGTGATTCTCAGGCGTTTGCACTGAGACTAGACCAAAATTACAGTTTCATCTTTCCTGGGTCTACACTGCAAATGGCAGGTTGTGGGACTATTCTAAACCTTTATAATCACACATGCCAATTCTTTCTAACAAACCTCCTTTTTTAATATATATCCTGTTGATTCTGTTTCTCTGGAGAATCCAATACAGTATCATCCTGAAGAAATTTTTAAATATATTTTGAGTATCAATCCTTTGTTTTTTTCACCTTTTTAAATGGGAACTTTAATAAATACAACTGCTTTGCAACCAACTTTATCACTCTTTTCTTTTATGGTACTTTTATGTGTCTTGTTTCAGAAATCCTTCTCTATCTTAAAGATATGATCCTTTGTCCTCCAAATATCTACTATCTAACTGTCCTCTTTATATTTAAGACCTTAATCCATCAGAATTTGGTTTTTGTGTATGGTTTCTTCCACTGATAACCAAGTATCCTCACACCATCTATAAAGAGCTTATCTTTCCCCAGTGATCTGTTGCCACTTACCATCTATCCAGTTTCCACATCTGCAAGGGTCCTAGTCTGAAAACTCTACTCAATTAACTAATTTAACCCTCTCTGTGTCAAGTAAATATTGTAGCTATACAATACAGCAGGTCTTGATTACTACTGGGATAACTGGTTTTGGCTTTTGGTTCCTCTTCCACATAAATTTTAGAATCAGTATTTATAAATTCCATTAAAAACTATGTTGGGGGGACGCCTGGGTGGCTCAGTGGGTTAAGCCACTGCCTTCGGCTCAGGTCATGATCTCAGGGTCCTGGGATCGAGTCCCACATCGGGCTCTCTGCTCAGCGGGGAGCCTGCTTCCCTTCCTCTCTCTCTGCCTGCCTCTCTGCCTACTTGTGATTTCTCTCTTTCAAATAAATAAATAAAATCTTTAAAAAAAAAAAAAAAAAAAAAAAACTATGTTGGGAAGCTGACTGGAAACAGAGTGACATTATAGACCAACTTAAAGAAAATATCAAATTTATATTGTGTTTATTAATAAAATGGTATTAATTTTAACTTTATAAAAACTTTCAAAAAGTTTTTATAATTTTCTCCATATAGGTCTTACAGATCTTCATACACAATATTCTTAGAAATCTTTTAAATGTATTGCTATTGAAAATTAATTTTCTCATCCCCCTACCTTTTTAACTGAAGTATAGTTGATACACAATGTTACACTAGTTTCAGGTGTACAACATAGTGATTCAACAACTCTATACCTTGCACTACGTTCTACGTTCACCGAAGTGGAGCTATCATCTGTCACCATACAATACTATTACAATATCACTGACTATATTCCCTATGCGGTCCTTTTATCCTGGTGACTTATTCATTCCATAACTAGAAACCTGTATCTCCCACTCCCCTTTACCCATTTTTCCCCTTTCTCCTTTCCCCTATCCTCTGGTAACCATCAGTTTGTTCCCTATATTTATGGGATATATATATGGTTCCCTATATTTATTCTGCTTATTGTTTATTCATGTTTTATTTTTTAGTTTCCACATATAACTGATATCAGATTGGGGGGGTATTTGTCTTTCTTTCACTTATTTCACTTAGTATAATACCCTGTAGGTCCATCCATGCTGTTGCAAATCTCAATTTTTTTTTTTAATGGTCGAGTAATATTCCACTGAGTGTGTAGGTATATGTATGTACACATAACCCACAGCTTCTTTATCCAGTCATCCGTTGATGGGACACTTGGGTTGCTTCCATATCTTAGCATTATGAATAATGTTGCAATAAACACAGAGATGTATATTCTTTTCAAATTCATGTTTTCCTTTTCTTTGGATATACTCAGCAGTGGAATTATGAGTCATATGTATCTTTTTTGAGGAACCTCCATATGGTTTTGACAGAGGCCGTACCAATTCACATTCCCCCAATAGTTCACAAAGGTTTTTTCTCTACATCCTCATTATTTTTTGATGAAAATTAACTTTTTATGATTACATTATTTACACAGAAATATATGCAGAAACATATACTGTATAGAAATAGAGAACTGTCATTAACTTTTGTATATTGGTTTTATATCCATCCAAGTCACCTTGCTAAACATTAAACATTTCTAAATATTTGTGAATTGAGTTCTTCATATATGTAACATCTGATAATGAAAATCTTTGCAGGGGGGGGCTTCTTTCCTAATACTTGTATGTTTTTGTTTCTTACTGTCTTACTCTACTGGGTAGGCCTTAGAACACTGTTGAAAAACAGGGGTGACAGATGTCTGCCAAAGTTTTAATGTTCTTTATTAATTTGAGAAAGCTTCCTTTTATTCATAGTCTGCTAGGTTTTGTTTTTTAAATATCAAGAATGTTCTTGAATCAGTTTCTCCCTTACATAGTGAATTCCTAGGGAACACCTAACTTGGTCATAAGAGGTTTTTATATACAGCTCGATTCAATTTGCTAATGTTTTGTTTGGGATATTTACTTGACCTGTCATTTTCCTTTCTAACGAAATTTTTATCTCATTTTGGTTCTGAAATTTTGATGGGCCCACAGAATGAGTCAGCATTCTTTATTTTTAGAAAGACCTTTTTATAAGTTTGGTAAGTTCCTGCATATGAAAACTATCTGTGCCTGCTGCTAAATTTTTAAGGTTACTTTAAATTACTATTTCACATTCCTTAACAGTTATAAAACTATTCAATTTTTGTATTTCTTCTTGGGTCAGTTTTGTTAAACCATATTTTTCTTTTTTTTTTTTTAAACTATATTTTTCCAAGAATTTTCCCATTCTGTTTTCAAATTTATTGGTAAAAAATTACTCAGAGAGTTGTCTTTTTAATCTGGACCCAATCTATAATCAGGTCTCTTTTTTCATTGGGAATATTGTTTGTGTAAGCATCCTTTCTTCTCCGTAATCAATGTTGCTAAAAGCTTGTCTATTACTCTTACAATGAACCAACCTCTGGCTTTACTGATGCTTTTTACTACTGGGAGGTCATCGAGAGGATGTGACTTTGGGTTGACCCACAGGCTGGACCTGAGCAACTGGAGGTTTCTCCTTAGAATGTACATGCTACCCACCATTCCCATACTAGGAGCTATTTCAAGGACATAGCCTTGAGAATATAAGGTATTATTGAGACCATCTGGACTAAATATGTGACTGAACCCAGTTAAAGCCTCTATATAAACTTCTAAGATTCAGAAGGAGGGGGGTGTGTGTGTACACATGCACAGATTGATCTACCCATCTTGTGGCCAACCAAGGTGAAGCTTGTATATAAGTTCCCTTGCTTATTAAACCTGCCATCTATCAATCTGGAATGGCTAGCTTCTTCCTTAGGTCATTTCCCACACTCCCCACACCCATGCTGGTTTCAAGATCTCACCCAGGGAAATTCTGAGTTTGCAAACCAATACCTACTATCTGTTCTTTGTTTAATATCCCAAGAGGAGTGCTGCTTTTTGGCATTTGCCCTGCGGGTAATCTCTTTCCTCCCTCTTATGTACTCCTCTTAGACAGTGTATCAATTGCCTGCAAGCTCAGTAATGTATCAAAAAGCATGTTTTTACACAGTGTTCAGAATCTAGTTGCTCTGCAGTATGGGAGCCACCCAGAGAATCTAGCCTGCCATATATTTTGAAATATTTTAAAAATTCTCTTCAATTATTTTTTAAGATTCACAAGTAACAGTTTTATCAGGTTAACCTCTTTTGTTTATTCCATCCTAGTTTTATACATACAACTCTTTTTATTACTCTTCCCTATAGCTATTGTACTCTGTATTCCACATGATTCTACCCTCCTTGGCAGCCAATTCCAACATCCCCAGGATAGCATTTATAATATAGTCTTATTTATCAAGTGTTACTTACTGCAAAGTTAAAAGGACAGAATACAAATAAGTATGTATTTGATAATTTACTGAAAAAAATCTAGTAAGATATAGAAACAGACTGATTGGCAAGAGAAGGTAATGTAGAAAACCGAAATCTTTCCAATTTCTAAATGTGTTGAGCACAGTATAGGAACTCTGAAAATATTTGTTTAATGAATTTAGAAATCATAGAAAGACTTAAGTCTTCAATATAAAAGTGTAGTAAAAATGTCAAGAGATTCACTAAATCTATGCCATTATTTTCTGATCAGAATTATACTGGAAGGGGCGCCTGGGTGGCTCAGTGGGTTAAAGCCTCTGCCTTCGGCTCAGGTCATGATCCCAGGGTCCTGGGACCGAGCCCCGCATCGGGTTCTCTGCTCCGTGGAGAGCCTGCTTCCTCCTCTCTCTCTGCCTGCCTCTCTGCCTACTTATGATCTCTGTCAAATAAATAAATAAAATGTAAAAAAAAAAAAAAAAAAAAAAAGGAAAAAAGAATTATACTGGAAGAGAAGAGTAAGGAGAATGAAATAATATGGTGCATTTACTGTGAAAAAATACTGCAAAATGACCACACACATACCAGAATTTTCATCTGCTTGGCACATACTGTCTAGAACCTCTTGATCACCTTCTGCAGCTATATATGCCCAAGTATCAGTTTCATCTCTTGTATTTCTCCTTTCTTTAAGTAACTGCTTGTTTTCCTTCATTTTGTGATCTTCTGTGATTTTACAATCTAGTGATATTTCTTCTCTTTTCCGATTATTCTCAGGAAAATCATATTTTTCTTCTGGAGTTAATTTAAATAAATCAAATGCATTTCTGATTTCCTTAAAGGCTGGTGAAAAAATAAAATTGAGAATAAATATGAGTCACAAATTTCTGCTGTAATCATAAGAAAATCTGGGTGTTAAGCAGTTATTTTTAAAATGTTTACTAATACTTGCCTTGGTTATAAAGAACGATCAAATTCACCATTCAAAGTTATTTCAACTGGCCTTTCTATTGGCTGTTCAGTATTTAGAAAGGGTTTCTAAAGCAAATAGCTGTTAAGTGTTTAGAACTACTCCCAGTTTTGAAAGGCTTACTAAAGATGGTGAGTCTCAAAATAATCTTAGTCATGCCACCACCGTCCTGCTAAAACAACTGCCTTCAACTGCATCCTGAGGTTAACCTTACACAAAAATGATTCCTGGTGGTGAACGGGAGAAACGGGTGCCAGCACACTGACCATGCTAAAATTATACCTGTTGTCTGTGAAAATCCACTCAGCTTTTAGCTAAAGATAAAAGTGGAAAAAGAGGGGCACCTGGGTGGCTCAGTGGGTTAAGCCTCTGCCTTTGGCTCAGGTCATGATCCCAGGGTCCTGGGATCGAGCCCCACATCGGGCTCTCTGCTCAGCAGAGAGCCTGCTTCCCCCCTCTCTCTCTGCCTGCCTCTCTGTCTACTGTGATCTCTCTCTGTCAAATAAATAAATAAAATCTTAAAAAAAAAAAAAAAAGTGGAAAAAGAATATGGGGCCCCTGGGTGGCTCGGTGGGTTAAGCTTCTGCTTTCGGCCCAGGTCGTGGTCTCGGGGTCCTGGGTTCGAACCCCACGTCAGGCTCTCTGCTCAGCGGGGAGCCTGCTTCCTCTTCTCTCTCTACCTGCCTCTCTGCCTACTTGTGATCTCTCTGTCAAATAAATAAATAAAATCTTTGAAAAAAAAATTTATTAAAAAAAAAAAAAGTGGAAAGAATACTGGCAAAACACTAGCTGTGAGATAATGACCTCTAAAAAGGGCAGAACAGAACAAAATTAGGAAGAACTCCATTATAAACTCTGGGTACATACCAGACAGGATTTATTAGCAGGGATGTTGAAAACTAGACTCCCAGGTAAGTACCATTATAAATAGGATGAACAGCAGTTTAAGACTACATGTTGAAGGTAAAAGTGTATCAGAAATAGACAAATAAAGATAGCAGGAGGAAGAAAAAAATTATCCAGCTTCAATTTCACAGTATTTTGAATCTCTACTTTTTGAAGAATAATACATGTTTAAAACTATAGTACTCTGACTAGATAGCCTTTAAATTGTAAACTACTTTATGCATAATCCATCAAAACAAGTGCTCCTTCTCAGCTTCCAATACCCTACTACTTACTACTAAATCACAGCTTAGGCTTATAACCAAAATCTACTTTGACTATTACTCTCAGCTTTTGGGAGAAAAACCAGGGGAAATTCTCTCTCTCTTAGAATCACCACTTCATTAGAACATATGTTCCAAGTACTTATGGTACATGAACTAAAATATCTATTGGGGTTTTATTCCAATACTACAATGGTGAATGTTTTATAAAGTACATGATTATAGTATTGACACGTCATGGATTCTCAATATGTTGTATCTTTCTGATCCAAAATTTATACTCTATATTTTATTTACACAAATGACTCATAGCTAAATACAACACATGCATGTATGAACAGTAGTTTGTCTCATTCAGCATCCACTATAAATAGACACATTTACTCTTCTACCACAACTAACTAGTGTCTCCATGATTCTAGTGTACTTCATCAAAAGGAGAAACAACAAAGTAAACAGAAGAGGAAAAATTACAGAAACAATATGAACCATAACATAATAAACTAAAGTAACTGTTTAAATAAAAGTAGCATACAGTGCTAAATTCTCCAGTGAAATTTTCTAGTTCTATGACATTGCAGGTTAGAAATGAGAGACTGTCTTCACACTAAATTGAATCCTTTGTATAAAAGATGACAATGGTAAATGACAAAATGTTAGTATTCACACTCACTCTTTAATCCCTTTGGCTCTTTACGGCCTTTTTCTTCCTTGTCCAAATCATGCCTTTTCTGGTTTTTTTCTTTGGGTTCATTTTTTTTAATCTCTTTCTCCTGAAAGAGACATATGAAAGACCCAAAACAGGAAGAGAGAAAGAACTGATATTATATATTTGAAGATTGGAAAACACAGGTCCCTGGCATCAGTGGCTGCATTTTGGGTACTACGGCACATAACCTCTAATTATTAAATCTTTTTCCATATCAACTGCTTCCACAGTCAGGATTATCCCTCAACCACGAAGATTTACAAAATATCAAATTCAAAACCCAACACCTCACTCTAAATATTTTTCATTATTAAAAATTCAAGAAAAAGGGGCACCTGGGTGGCTCAGTAAGTTAAGCTGCTGCCTTCAGCTCAGGTCATGATCCCAGGGTCCTGGGATTGAGCCTCACACTGGGCTTTCTGCTAAGCAGGGAGCCTGCTTTCCTTCCTCTCTCTGCCTGCCTCTCTGCCTACTTGTGATCTCTGTTTGTCAAATAAATAAATAAAATCTTAAAAAAAAAAATTCCAGAAAAATTCTCCTTTAGTCCTACTAATGAAACATCATTATTTTTATTTCTCCATTCTGATCTTTGTAAATTTACATAGATAATTTTGTTTAAAATTCATTTTCCTTTATTTATACTGCATAGATATTTTTACAACTGAGTTTATAATTTTCTTCAGCGTAGTATTTTACAAACTTTTCTATTTTTGCTACCTTGACCTCATAATTAGTATTTCAATGGAGAGATAACAGTCCCAAAGTTGATACAACAACATTTTCTTAATCATTTCCCTCATGTCTAGATAGTTAGTTGGACTGGTATTAGTTTTAGTAGAACTACACTGCCATAAATATGTTTGTATATCTAGCTTTTCCCTGCTTTAAAATGATCTCCTTAAGATAAATCCACAAAGAATAATAGATGAAAAAAAGATCTTTTTATAGCTCTTGGTAAATACTGCATATATGAATACTTTCATAATGAGGAAAGTATTTACATTTTGAAAAACCATACAAAATAACTTTTATAATAATGGGATAAAATCCTATTAAACATTTTTTTAAGATTTAAAAGGCTTGTAATTATTTGTGCATATTATTTAAATAAAAAACAGTATAGTGAGACAGAAGGGATAAAATATCAAGCAAGGAAAAGCTAAGCTGATGAAGCTTATTTTCAGCATTAATACACAATGCTACATACCACCTGAGTACCCCTAAAAAAAAATCCTTTTGTTCCCAAATTAGTCCTCAATTTTCTAGTTGTAATCTAAAAAAGGCAAGTTTTAAGACTAAGAGATAAATTTGGGAGATCCAAAACCTAGATGATCTTCAGTATTTATAAGTGCTTACTCTAGTCACATAGTAAGTAACTTAACTACTGAAAACTATTCTTATAGTTTGTTTCACGGTTTCCTCTTTGTTTTTGTGAAATTTCTTGATCACTCAAAAAGAATGCCAGCTTGATCTGAATATTTCTGTATTCTGTAAGACTTTGACTGCCCTTCAACCAATCCCCAGAGTACTTACCTCTCCACCTGAGTCAGGGGACCTGAGTCCTCTCTCTTCCACACCTGCTCTTGAACTCCTCTGTGTCTGGACAGGTAAAGGCGGCAGCTTATCAAACTCTGTGGTGCTTCTGCCTTTGTCCTGATTCCTTTGCTTCTTGTATATAGTTTTCTTCTCTAGGAAAAGATTCCTGTTTTCTAGTGTTTTGCTCTCTTTAAGTTCCTCGGTCTTTCTCAGTTTCTTTCTTTTTCTCTTTGCTTTGACATCTGCATCCTCATCAGCACTCACAAAGTCATCTGGCTGTTTATCAAAATCATCTTGAATTGCATCTTGCCCTGCTTTATCTTTTATGCTTTTAATCTTCTGTTTCTCTTCTCTGTTGTCAGAATGTAAATCTTCACTGTCATCTTCTTGAAAAGGGGAGTCATTAAGTATACTTGATTCAGATTCCAACTGAGATTCAAGACATTTATCTTTTTTTGTTTTTCTGTTTTCTCTAGAATCTTCTCTTAATTTATTCTTTAAATCTCTTATTTCACCCTTTTTAACTTTCTTTAATTCCTTTGTTTCTTTTGTATCCTCTTTCTTGGGTTTTTTGGATTCCTTTAATTCTTCTTTGGCTTCTGAAATTCTTTTCTTTGTCCTTAAATCAAAAGCAAAACTTTCAGAGGAGCTTTCCAGGTCTGGTTTGGATTTATCTTTGAGTTTCCCAGTCTTTGCTTTTTTCTTTTTCATATCATCTGGGCTTTTCTCTTCTCTATACCTTAATTTTTTCTTTTTCTTCTTTGGAGAAGTATCTTCTTTTGTCTCACTTTGCTGATCGCTATCAGAATTTGCCTCAAATATGTCATTATTTAAGGACAGTCTCTATAAAATATAAAAAGACTTAACTAGTCATTAACATAGCAATTTAAAGATTTTGAAAAGTAGTACTAATGAAATCTGGTAGAAATGTTTTTATTTTCAAGCAGTTTCTCAAGTTCTTAAATTATTTATCTAGGGGCGGGGCGCCTGGATGGCTCAGTGGGTTGAGCCTCTGCCTTCAGCTAAGGTTATGATCTTGGGATCTTGGGATCCAGCCCCACATCGGGCTCTCTGCTCAGCAGAGAGCCTGCTTCCCCCCCTCTCTCTCTGTCTGCCTCTCTGACTACTTGTGATCTCTAATAAATAAATAAAATCTTTAAAAAAAATTTTATCTAAATTGAAGTTGTATATTACTTATGTCTCTGATTTAGCAAACAGGCCTTGGTGATGACAGTAAGTCTCATTTTGAAAAAGCAAATAAACACAGTGCTAAACAAATGGTGTCGCTGAAGGTCCCAAACTAAACTAAAACAGAAATGAACAATAAAAGCCTTATGTATGGTGTGTTTTATATGATTTGAAATTCAAATTTCCCTAAAACACCAAGAAAGTAATTTGTATAGACTTTCTTGGCTGACAAAAAAGTAGTTACCAATCTAAATGCAATCTAAATGTTTTTAAAGAGCAGATCTTAGATATCTTTAAAGGTCCTGTTGTATTTCACAGTTACATATGGAATGGGCAAAACTGCACACAAATCTTACTTCCCCAATTGATCTGATTTGTGTTGGAACCTGAAATACCTCCTATGGAAAATGAATATTTCACCATTAACAAAACCCCCAAAACAGCAAGAACAACAACAAAAACCAAAACCAAAACAAAACAAAAAATAAAACCAACCAAACAAAAAACCCCACATCTTAAAAATATTCATGATAGGCACAAAAACACTGCAAAGTATTTTCAGTTCTCATTCCCCAAAGTCTTTTCTTCTAAATGATGTGCGGGTGGAAAGGGAGGAAAGATAGGTACACTTTAAAAACATTTTCCTGGGCACCTGGGTGGCTCAGTTCGTTAAGCATCTGCCTTCTGCTCAGGTCATGATCCCAGGATCCTGGGATCAAGACCCACACTGGGCTACTTGCTTAGTGGGAAGCCTATTTCTCCCTCACCTTCTTGCCTGCTGCTCCCGATCCTTCTGCTGTCTCTCACTAGCTCTGTCAAATACATAAAATCTTTAAATTAAAAAAATTAAAAAATTTAAAAGCCCACATTTTTCCTATAGTGTCTAAGAAATGAACATCACTGAGGTTAACAAGATAGTGAGAGTATGGTGGAACTGGCATAACTTTTTGAATCTCCCTGAATTGCTTCATAAAAAGACAGACCTGGGGCGCCTGGGTGGCTCAGTGGGTTAAAGCCTCTGTCTTGGGCTCAAGTCTTGATCCCAAGGTCTTGGGATCAAGCCCCACATTGAGCCCTGAAGAGAACCCATACTGGGCTCTCTGCTCTGCAGGGGGCCTGCTTCCCTTCCTCTCTCTGTCTGCCTCTCTGCCTGCTTGTGATCTCTGTCAAATAAATAAAATCTTAAAAAAAAAAAAAAAAAGATTGACAGGTCAATCCAAGAGGAGTGGAAGGAAGGGGCAGAAGCTGTACGTGTACAGGGTGACTGCAGGTGTCTATGGACATGTGAAGGGCTGGCCTAGGCCAGGTCCTGTGAACTCTCGAAAGTATTGTCAGTGGTCTCTTCCAGGACTTCCATGACAAAACCCCCAAATGAGCAGAAACTGCTGAAATTAGATTCCAAATAAAGTAGGACAGGAGAAACAGGAAACACAGAAAAGAGAAAATTCAGATTTGGGCAGTGGGAAGGTGGGTAGGGTAAAACCAAAGCCAGGAAAAAAATATCTCATTAGGTCTAAGGCCATATTTTTTAACTAACCCTTAAAGGACACAGCTCAGGAGCTGTTAAGTTAAAAAAAAAAAAAAAATTATCTTGTCCACTTCTTTTGCTTTCTAAAACATCAGAAAAAGTAATTTCATATCAATATAAATAGCAGAAAATTAGGGTAAAATATTTTACTGAGTTGTTATAAGAAAAAAACAGACCAAGGAATAGAGTACTCTAAAACAATAAAAGCATGCCAGAAAGACATGCCTACAAAACAGTAGAGAAAATAAACAAAAATTTTGAGGCATCACACAAAAATACCAAGTCACTTAGAAGAGAAGGAAATTCAGATTCATCTTTTTTTTAAAAAAAGATTTTATCTATTTATCTGACAGAGAGAGATCACAAGTAGGCAGAGAGGCAAGCAGAGAGAGAGAGAAGCAGGCTCCCTGCCGACCCCAGGACCCTGGGATCATGACTGAGCCACTGTGGCACCCCAGATTCATCTTTAGAGGACAGTGTTTTACTCCAGATAACAATAGAATAACACATTAAGATATTCAACAAAAGAAATTGTGAGCCAAGGAATTTATATCCTGTCAAACCGGCTTTCAGATCTAAAGACTGCAAACAACTATTATGAAATACAAGAACTCTAGGAATATTTTTGTCATGAGCCCTTCCACCATGAGGTGGTTCTAAAACCTTAGCATGCATCAGCATACTGGAGGGCTTATCAAAACACAGGCATGGGGTGCCTGTGTGCTCAGTCAGTTAAGCATCCAACTCTTGATTCTGGCTCAGGCTGTGATCTCAGGGTCATAGGATGAGCCCTGTGTTGAGCTCTGTGCTCTCCCTCTCTCTACTCTCTCTTTCAATCTCTAAAATTAAATAGAATCTTCAAAACAAAACAAAACAAAACACAACCCCCAACCAAGAAACCCCAAAAACATGGGCAGACAGTCCCTATCCAACAATGTGCAGCCCAGAGACTGCATTTTTAACACATTCCCAGATGAGGATAACTGATTATTTCGGCCTGGTGTCCACATTTTGAGAACCACTATGCTAAAGAATGAGCTTCAGATAACCAATAATGACTGGTTAGACATCAAAATAAAGACAGGTAAAAACCATTAAGTAGATATTTGCTTTTAGAATTAAGACTGAATGAGGACTATAAGAGAGTATCGTATGTAACAGTCACTAAATACTCTTGAGTAGAGCAGCTATCAAAATAACGGGGAGAGAATGGTGAGAAAATATGAAACAACACATAGTATTCTTGCTGACTGCCTTGTAGTTCTAACCCAAGAGTAAAGGGACAGTACTTCAAATCAGATATGGAGGTAGAGGGAACACAGTAACAACCAAATGAACCTTGTTTATCAAATTGGTAACATAACCATCAGAAAGAAAAAAAAAATCGATCCAAAGAACTTTTTTTAAAAAAAGATTTTACTTATTTTACAGAGACAGAAACATTATTTATTTGACAGAGACACAGGGAGGGAACACAAGCTGGGGGTGGGGAAGCAGGCTCCCCAACGAGCAAGGAGCCTGAGGAGGGGCTCAGGGTCTAGATCCCAGGACCTTGGAAAGGAGACCAGAGCTGATGGGAAATACTTAAGGACTGAGCCAGCCAGGCATCCCCAAAGAACTTTTGAATACTAAACATCCTCAGTGAATATGCTTATGTAGGGACAAAAAGAATTGCAAATAAATTTGGAGTTTTACAACAGAATGGATGTAGTAAACATCCATTTGTAGAACTGAGTAAATGAGTAATGTTGGTGGGAACCAGAGTTCTCACACTAGGAAAAGGGAAACAGACTATGGCCGGGCAGAATGAGTGGAAGACCCTGAGGTCATGGACTGAAATTATAGACACCAATACAAATTTTTGACTTAAACAAAATGACATATATTTTTTCCTTTAGCTCTGTCTACTTAAAGGGCCTAGAAATAATTGTACCCCAGTAGTAATAAGTAGTAATAAGTTTTTAAGCCTATTCTCCTCTACAAAGAATCAGGACTCCTTGGAGAAATGATTGATACCAGGGATGGAATAAGAAAGTACATGGTAACACTGGAACAACTTGTCAGAAGCAACAATGTGCTCAAAACAGAAAGGGAAATATCAAAAGGACACAGGAGCTGCCTTGAAGGGGCTCCACCTACCCAAATTTGGGACCATTTTAGCAGCAACATGCGTAACAACAGCAATGGAAGACTGATGAATAAAAAGATTCCATGAGTATGTACTGATACTAAAAAAAATTTCAGGGAGGGAGGAGCTGTTCTTTATAAAATACAAACAAAAAAATATACTATAACAGCATTAGAAAAATCAGTACTTGTAACCAACAAAGGAATAACCAATTGAGGCAAGAAGCATCAAGGTATTTTAAAATCATGGGGTGAGAGGCTGTGGGGGAACAGGAGACTCTCAGTCTCAAAGACTACTCATTATTAGGTTATTTATTATGTTATTATTTTAAAAGGAAAAGGGTACTTTTAAAAAGAAAAGGGAAGGGGCGTCTGGGTGGCTCAGTGGGTTAAGCCGCTGCCTTCGGCTCAGGTCATGGATCTCAGGATCCTGGGATCGAGTCCCGCATCGGGCTCTCTGCTCAGCGGGGAGCCTGCTTCCCCCTCTCTCTCTCTGTCTGCCTCTCTGCCTACTTGTAATCTCTCTCTGTCAAATAAATAAATAAAAAATCTTAAAAAAAAAAAAAAGAAAGAAAAGGGAAAAAACAGGCCTCACTTTGTCATACAATTGTAATTTAACACCAGCAATAATTGGGATAATTGACGTATCATGTATCGCTTGCCATAATGTAATTACCTATATAATGCATTTGTCAGAATGTTCACGCTGAATCTAATCATCAGGAAACAAAGCATCTAATTCCAACTTAGAAAAAACACTATTTGTGACTTAACACTAACTAGCATTCATCTAATTCCAATGTGAAGAACTTTCTATGAAACAACTAGCCTGGATTTTATTTTACTTTACTATTTATCAGAGAAAGCACAGGCTGGGGGAGTGGCAGGCAGAGGGAGAAGCAGACTCTCCACTGAGCAGGAAGCAGAATGTGGAGCTCCATCCCAGGATCCTGGGATCACAACCTGAGCTGAAAGCAGATGCTTAACTGACTGAGCCACGCAGGTACCCGAACTGGTTTGGATTCTTAAAGAAAGATCCACACCATGAAAGATGAAAAAACGGAAAACAGGCTATGGAACTGTTCTAGATAAAAGGAAACCAGAAAGACATGAAACTAAATGCCCTGCATGACAGAAAGGAACAAAGGACATCCCAAGACCAAAGGGGAAATCAAGATGAATGTAGATGCATCTTAGCTGCACATTAGGTTAACAATATTGCTGAGATACTGCTACTGATAGGGCACACTGATAAATTTAAAGTTCCCTGAGTGTTAACAATGCAGGAGAATGTCTTTGTTGTCACTAAATACGAAACATATACAAAATACGAATACACACTGAGGACTTAGAAGTCTACAACCTGCCCTCAAGTGCTCCTGTTGTCATGCTCTCACCCAAAAGCTACCTTTTTGCTTCAAGAAATTTCTGTGAAAGAGTACTTAATGACTTGTAATATTTCAATTTTCCCTCCACTCTAAAGAGTTTACAACCAACTGACTTCCTTCATCTTAAAAATAATTTTGCCTTATTTCACTTAGCATAATCCTCTCCAGTTCCATCCATGTCAATGCAAATGGTAAGAGTAAAATAACTCAAGCAAAGAAAGACAATTATCATATGATTTCACTCATATGTGGAACACAAGGAATAGTGCAGAGGACCATAGGGGAAGAAGGGAAAACTGAACAAGAAGAAATCAGAGAGGAAGACAAACCATGACAGACTCTGGGAAACAAACTGGGGGTTACGGGAGGTTGGGGGGGGGCAGGTAGGGGTGGGTAGAGTAGCCAGGTGATGGGTTTTAAGGAGAGCACATGTGGTGATGAGCACTGGGTATTACATACACTAATGAGTCATTGAACATTACATCAAAAACTAAAGATGTACTATACGTTGGCTAACTGAACAAAAAAAAAAAAAAAAAAAAGAACAGATTTTAAAATAATTTTGATCCAAAACTAAATAAACACATTCACTTATTATTTAAAAGAAAAAAAAAAGAAAGAAAGAAAAAAGAAAATCATTTTGCCAAAGACTGGTGTCGACCTCATTTCTCAACTATACAGCCTGTTTTTATTTAACTGTTCATATTGATAAAAGGGAAAAAAAGGTGCAGGCTGTGGTATGGGGGTGAAGAAGAAGAACAAATTCCATCTTGCTAGGTATATGACTAACATTACTTCAAAAAAATTTCAAACAATTAGTTTTTTCAGAATACTTACAATCATATTATTACTTGGAACACGGGAATAAACATATCCTGTATTCTCCACAAATCACCCAATCTATACTTCCAGCCCAAATCTTTCTCTTCAACTCAGACCAGTATTTCCAATGAGAAACTGGACATCTTCACTTGGATGACAAATAAGTAACTAAAATCTAAAGTATTCAAAACTGTATGTGTTCAAAACTGCATCTGTTCCCTAAGTAATACCACCATTTGTCTGGGTCCCCAAATGGGTAACCTTAGTCATCTCTGACTCCGCTTTTCCCTAGATCAGATCAGTTACTAAATCCTATGGAATGTACCATCAGTTATCCCAACTATGCTACCTTAATTCAGTCTTCACCTCTCCCTGCCAGCAGTGTCTCCTCATCTCAGAACCATGACCACAATACCTCCAGTATTCCTGCTAATAAATGCACAGGGATGAATGACAGAATTAGAAAATCACTATTTTCCACCCTCTAATGAGAGAATGGTCCTAGGCAATGAGCAACGGGCTCCTAAAACCTACACATGCAAAGCTGGGAGTTTTCTAATGAAGGATCAGACTAAAAACACCTAATTTCAAAGATCGTATTAACCCCACTGTAAGGGAGTCAACTAAGGGAGTCAACTAAACATCATGTGCTTTCTGATGTGCAGGAGATGAACACCACTTACAACTATCCTTGCAAAAATAATTAAACATGGGGCGCCTGGGTGGCTCAGTGGGTTAAGCCACTGCCTTCGGCTCAGGTCATGATCTCAGGGTCCTGGGATAGAGTCCCGCATCGGGCTCTCTGCTCAGCAGGGAGCCTGCTTCCTCCTCTCTCTCTCTCTGCCTGCCTCTCTGCCTACTTGTGATCTCTCTCTGTCAAATAAATAAATAAAATCTTAAAAAAAAAACTATCTAAAAAATAAATTTTTTTTAAAATAATTAAACCTGAATGTAAATATAATCATGCTTCCACATCTAGCTACCAGTTTACAAAAATATGGGGCTAGAGGAACGTGTTAAACACCACCATGCACTAAGCCAAACCTAGCATATGGGAAATTCTACAGAAAATGATGTGATTTCTTCGTCAAATAAACAACATGGAGCAGGAACTGCTTAGAGTAAGATTATTAATGACACATGTTGTGTAGACCCTTTTCAAATCTCAATTTGCTTGAAAAGATTCTAGCAAATAGGGGTACCTGGGTGATTCAGTTGGTTAAGCATCCGACTCTTGATTTCGGCTCAGGTCATGATTTCGGGGTCATGGGCTTGAGTCCCACATCAGGTTCCACGGTTGTCTTGGAGCTTGCTCAGGATTCTCTCTCTCCCTCTAGTCCTCCCCCCAACCTCCTCCTCTCTCTAAAAAAATAAATAAATAAAATAAATAAAAAAACCAATCCTAGTGAATAAAAAGGGACAGAGGGAGCAGTGGACAGAAAAAGGAAGGATGGTGAAGTACTCGTAACAACTGTTGATGGTGACAAATGAGTCTCATGACACTGCCCTTTACAGGTTTGTGTGTTCAAATTTTCCTTAACTTAATTCTTTAAAAATTAAGAGTCTGGACGGTATCAGACACTATATTTATTAAAAATACTATCCCTAAATAAAAGAAAAAACCCAGAAAAGTATAAATAGTAAAGTGCTGATAAAGCAGAACAGTGGTTCCCTTACTTGTAGATTATCTATCCATTAAAAACAAAGGGCTAGACCATATCACACATATGTACGTTAAATAGCACCTCAATTTTTAGTTTAAAATACTTGATGGGCAACAAAAAGATAAAAAGGGAACCAAATGTTAAATGATGATGAAAAGTATTTTAATGAATAACATTTCTACGTCATGTATATTTTCTGATTACTATCATTAAAACCATTTTGGGGGATTATTTTATTTATTTAAAAACAGGTATTTATTTTAGAGAGAGAAAGAAAGCATGAGCAGGAGGGACAGAGGGAAAGGGAGAATCTCAAGCAGACTCCTAGCTGTGTGCAGAGCCCGATACAGGGCTTGATTTCAAAACCCTAAGATCACGACCTGAGCTGAAACCAAGAATCAGACACTTAATTGACAGCGCCATCCAGGTGCTCTTTTTTGGGTTACTTTAGAAAACCATTTCTTATTTCTGTGATGCTTAATCAAATATTCTTACAGATACTACTGTGGTGAAACCCCTACATAAGATAAAAATTTTGGTTACTGGGATAGATCACAATTTTCATAGACAACACATATTTGTTGCTTGCATGAACATGGATGATGAGATGAACAAAGCAGTTTTCTCCTACATACTATTTCTACATCTACAGTGAAAAGAATCACGAAGTTTTTCAATGGCAAAACTATTTTGCTAAAGAGGAAAAAGATCAATGACTATTTGTATTTTTGCCATATTCCTATCCACTGATCTTACCTCAAAGAGTCACAGCAATAGACTGAATACTTAACAGACGAGAGAATTCATGAGAAAGCTGACATCATATAGGAAATAGAAGTTTCAGTCTTTAAAATGTAAATTTTGAATTTTTGAATTTCAGATTCAAAATGTACCTAAAATTTTAAATTTTTTAAAAAAGATTTTATTTATTTATTAGAGAGAGAGAAAGAGAGAGAGAGATCACCAGCAGGGTGGGGGGCAGAGGTCGAAGCAGACTCCCCAATGAGCAAGGAGCCTGACACTCAATTCCAGGACCCTGGGATCATGACCTGAACTGAAGGCAGACCCTTAATCAACTAAGCCACGCAGGTACCCCTAGAATTTTAAATTATTTATAAAATAGTAAGGAGAGCTTAGAAAAAAATACTTTTTACAAGTATTTTTTTTTTAAACACTATTTTTAAGTAATCTTTACACCCAATGTAGGGTTCATGCTTACAACCCCAAGATCAAGTGTTGCATACTCTACTGACTGAGCCAGCTAAGCATCCCTCAGGTGGAGATATATCTTTCTAAAATTAAGACAGGATTCATAAGCTTAAGAATACACCTTAAACACACCAGTCTATCAGGAATCATTCTCATTCAGACCATTATCAGTAATTCTAACAAGAAAAAGAGCTGCAAGTAGGGTTTAACCAGAGGCTTGGTAAAGTAAAAGAGACAATAAAGCTAGTATTCTGTAAGAATAAAACTTCTTGGGGTAAGTTTTAGCAAACTTATCTTATTGCAGGAAAATGAGAAATACACTTTAGCAAGAATTCAATCAAAAAGTCTAATTTTTTTGAGTAATGAAAACCTAGCACTTAGTAAAACAGGTTTATTTGTGTTTGTGAGAGTGTTTTTAGGGAAAGAAATAGGGAAAGAAACAATAGGCACCCATTCCATAAGAGTGAAGTGTAAGTATAGCAAAAGAATTTGAGGAAAAGTCTTTATTTTAATGTGAACTCATTTTGTAAAAGGTTCCTTTAAAAAAAATTTAAAAGTAACGCAAATTTTGCTTAGTAATTTAAAAACTGTATTTATTAAAGACCTTGCCACTATAACAAAAATTTAAAAACCAGGTAAGTCCACTACTCTGAATGGATTTCAAGCGATAGCCCAAACTGGTTAAGAATACAGCTGCCTCGGGGCGCCTGGGTGGCTCAGAGGGTTAAGCCTCAGCCTTCAGCTCAGGTCATGCTCTCAGGGTCCTGGGATGGAGCCCTGCATTGGGCTCTCTGCTCAGCAGGGAGCCTGTTTCCTCCCTCTCTCTGCCTTCCTCTCTGCCTACTTGTGATCTCTGGCTGTCAAATAAATAAATAAATAAAATCTTAAAAAAAAAAAAAAAAAAGAATACAGCTGCCTCAATGGCCACCGTTGCCAAACTGTGGAAAGAACCAAGATGCCCTTCAATGGACGAATGGATAAGGAATATGTGGCCCATATACACTATGGAGTATTATGCCTCCATCAGAAAGGATGAATACCCAACTTTTGTAGCAACTTGGACAGGACTGGAAGAGATTATGCTGAGTGAAATAAATCAAGCAGAGAAAGTCAATTATCATATGGTTTCACTTATTTGTGGAGCATAACAAATAGCATGGAGGACAAGGGGAGATGGACAGGAGAAGGGAGTTGAGGGAAATTGGAAGGGGAGATGAACCATGAGAGATTATGGACTCTGAAAAACAATCTGAGAGTTTTGAAGGTGCGGGGGGGTGGGAGGTTGGGGGATCCAGGTGATGGGTATTGGAGAGGGCACCTTTGCATGGAGCACTGGGTGTGGTGCAAAAATAATGAATACTGTTATGCTGAAAAAATAAAAAAATTAAAAAAAAAAAGAATACAGCTGCCTGGCTCTATCAGTACTAACTGGTTAACTTGAGCTATAGCTACTTATCTAAACCTGGGTTTCTCCTCTTAATCTACATAAAGTGGTGACCCAGTGTTTGGCACATACATAGAATAAGTATTCAGTAAATACAAGCTGCCTTGTTACTGCTATTATTATTAACAACCACAATATTCAGTCAAAATTGGTTCCTAATATTGTTTTGGTTGAAACTCCAATTGTATGGAAAGAAGATAAACATTCAGTCCTTAAAATCTAGGCTTCAGTAAAGTTAGAATCTATTTCTTGTGAAAATTTTTCACCATACAGTTCTAAGTCCAAGAAGCTCTGCCAGTATTCTAAAAAAATTACAATAATTTCTTTTTTTTTTTTTTTAAAGATTTTATTTATTTACTTGAGAGAGAGACAGTGAGAGAGAGCATGAGCGAGGAAAAGGTCAGAGGGAGAAGCAGACTCTCCATGGAGCTGGGAGCCTGATACGGGACTTGATCCCAGGATTCCGGGATCATGACCTGAGCCGAAGGCAGTCGTCCAACCAACTGAGCCACCCAGGCGTCCCTAAAAAATTACAATAATTTCTAATGAAAAAGAAAACTAAAAGCAAAAGCAAAAAGTTGAGTAAGAGTTGGTTCAATTTGTAAATAGAAGCTATAAAGGAAATTTACATGAAAAAGTACAATGGGAATTATACAAGAATGGAATTCTTACAAGAATTTATAAATAAGATAAAAATAAATAAAAAAATAAGATAAATAAGAATAGGAATATATAAGAATGGGAATTCTTACAAGATTTATAAATAAATCCAATTCAATTATTTGTGGAATAAGAGAACCAAAGATAACAATAGACAAATCCACAGAAGGAAACCCTTACTCCAAGTTTTTGCGTCTCTTTTAATAATATCCCACTCTAGCCTGTAAGGGCCTGGTTGGCCAAAGGGAGTCATTTTGTGTTTATGTAGTGAACTTAGATTGACCCCGCTCCTCCCAGAGGAACTTACTGGCAAAGCCTAGATACAAGGGCAGATCAGCCCAGGTGAGACTTCCAATCAGTGGGGCACGCATATATCTACTAGGGTAAATTGAAATTCAATCGGCCACCCGTGTGTTACCTAGCAGTTTTTTCTGTGTGTGGCAGTTTTCTCTGTGTATTGCAATCTCATTGGCCACCTGTGTATCGCCCAGCTAAACTACCTCTATAAAAGTCTGTGAGGCTGGGAGGGGTCGCCTCTTTGCAAGAGACGGCCCTGACCGGTCAGTTTGATTCTCGATGCTTGGTGCAAAATAAAGCTTTGCTTGACCTTCGCTTTGTATCAGTCTCGCTCCTTTGATTACGTACCCTAACATAGCCCACCATGAAATCTTTTTCCAAACTACTGATGACAGAAGTTTAACTTATCTAGGGCATCTGGGTGGCTCAGTCAGTTAAGCATCAGACACTTTTTTTTTTTTTTTTAAAGATTTTTTATTTTTTATTTGAAAGACAGAGATCACAAGTAGGCAGAGAGGCAGAAAGAGGGAGGGAAGCAGGCTCCCCCGTGAGAGAGCCTGATGCGGGGGCTCCATCCCAGGACCCTGGGATTATGACCTGAGCTGAAGGCAGAGGCTTTAACCCACTGAGCCACCCAGGCACCCCAAGCCTCAGACTCTTGATTTTAGCTCAGGTCACAATCTCAGGGTCGAGAGATGAAGCTGTGTCAATTTATCGTGTACGTGGAGCCTGCTTGGGATTATCTGTCTTCGTTTCCTTTTACCCCTCCCCCACTAGCACTCTCTATAAGACAAATAAATAAATCTTAAAAAAAAAAGTTTAAATTATCTGAGCTCCTTGACCTCTAAATCCTTCCTTACCATCAGCAAGGGTTTACTAAAAAGCAATAAAGTAGCTAAAAACCAAAATGGGAATAGAAGAGAAAAACAAAAATCAGATCTGTGAATAATCTCTAATAGATTAAAATTTATAGCTTTATAAAATGATTTAAGATTTTAATTAGCAGAAAAATCAGACATAATACATTGATAATGTAGATAAAACATACAAATATGTACTATACCTGTAGTAACAACATGAATAGTACAAAAAAATGTTCCTAAGGTACACAAAACAAGATGCTCATACCATGGATAAACAAAAATTTTTGACATGTTTTTAACCTCCCCACTTTCACCTTACTCTTAACTAAAAGAACAATATTAATCGGCATGTCCAAACTGTATTTATTTCTCAACTGTGATAATAGGTTGACTACAGAAGGAAGAGTTTGGCAAAATCAATTTAAACATTCTGTGAGAATCAATCAGCTATACAGAATTTATAATACATGGAATACTATATATTTTATTATTATTTGTAATTTTTAAAAAAGACTTTATTTGAGAGAGCAAGAAAGAGAGAGAGAGCACAAGCAGAGGGTGAGGTGCGGGGAGCAACAGAGGGAGAGGGAGAGACAGGCTCCCCAGTGAGCAGGGAGCCAATGTGAGGCTGGATCCCAGGACCCTGGGATCAAGACCTGAGCCAAAGGCAAATACTTAACTGACTGAGCCTCCCAGGCACCCTATTTGTAAATTCTTTACTGCACATTCCTTATGTTAGTAAAAATCATAGTAAGTTTATTATTCTGAAAAGAAGAAATATGAAATAAAACATGATACCTGAATATCCTTCTTAACTGGCTTAGCTTTGTTCTCCACAACTTTCTTCCTAAATTCAAGAAGAACTTCTTTACAGTCCTCAAGATGAATCTCAGGCTCCCAGGTATCATCATCTGATGTGTATCCTTTCCATCGAACTTTATAAAGGATTTTACCCTGTTACAGAATTTAAAACAGCCAAATAAAGAACATTAAATTTGATAATTTAAATTATTAAATACATACATACAATCCTGAGAATATATGAATGAACTTGAAATGGAAATTAACATCATTATAAAGTATGTTCATCTCCTGAAGCAAGTGCATTTAAGAAAAAGTGTCACACCAAAAGTAAACAAATAAAACTCTATCAAATTAAAAAACTTCCTTACTGCAAAGGAAACCAACAAAATGAAAAAGCAACCTACTGTACTGGCAAATATTTCCAAATCACGTATCTGATAATGGGTTAATAATATCCAAAACACAGAAAGAACTCATACAATTCAGTAACAAGGACAAAAAAATCTGCTTAAAAAATGGGCAGATCGGGGGCACCTGGCTGGCTCAGTGGGTTGGGCCACTGCCTTCGGCTCGGGTCATGGTCTCAGGGTCCTGGGATTGAGCCCCACATCGGGCTGTCTGCTCAGCGGGGAGCCTGCTCCCTCCTCTCTCTCTGCCTGCCTATCTGCCTACTTGTGATCTCTCTCTCTGTCAAATAAATAAATAAAATCTTAAAAAAAAAAAAAAAAAGGGCAGATCGGGGCACCTGGGTGGCTCAGTTGGTTAAGGAACTGCCTTTGGCTCAGGTCTTAATCCCGGAGTCCTGGGATCAAGCCCCACATCAGGCTCCCAGCTCCATGGGGAGTGTGTTTCTCCCTCTGACCTTCTCCCCTCTCATGCTCTCTCTCACTGTCTCTCTCTCAAATAAATAAATGGGCAGATCTGAATGGACATTTTTCCAAAGAAGACATACAAATGGCCAACATATATATGAAAAGATGTTCAATATCACTAATCAGGGAAAGGAAATCAAAACCACAATGAGATCTTACCTCATACCTGTTATTAATGAAAAGAAATAACAGGTATTAGCAAGGACTAGGAAAAAAGGAAAACACCTGTGCACCATTGGTGAGAATATAAACTACTATAGCCACTACACAAAAACAGTAAAAAGCTTCCTCAAAACATTAAAAACGAAAACAAAAACAAAAATCTACCATTAAAAAAAAAAAATCTACCATATGATCCAGCAATTCCACTTCTGGGTATTTATCTGAAGAAAATAAAAACACTAACTCAAAAAGATCCATGTACCCCCATGTTCACTGCATCATCACTTCAATAGCCAAAAAGTAGAAATAGCCCAAGTATCCTCAACAGATGAATGAAGAAAATAAATGCGCGCGCACGCACGCGCACGCACACACACACACACACACAAGAATATTATTTGGCCATTAAAAAAAAAGGAATCATGACACTGGCAACATGTTGGACCTCAAGAACATTATACTAAGTAAAGTAAGCAAGAGAGAGAAAGACAAATACTGCATGATCTCAATTATGTATGGAAGGAAACAAAATAAAACAAAAACCCAAGCTCACAGAAAAACAGAAAAGACTGGAAGTTGCCAGAGGCAGGGGTTTGGGGCAGAAGAAATGGATGAAGGGGGTCAAAAGTTACACATTTCCAATCATAAAATAAGTCATGGGGATATAATGTACAGCATGGTGACTACAGTTCATAACACTGTACTGCATACTTAGAAGTTGCTAAGAAAGCAGATCTTAAAAGTTTTCATAACAAGAAAAAATTTTTATATCTATGTAAGGTGATGGATATTAACTAGACTTGTTGTTATGATTTTGCAATGCATAAAAATATCAAATCATTATATTGTATATCTGAAACTAATACTAATAGTATATACAATTATACCAATTTTTAAGAAAATAAATAAACAATATTACAGATCTACTTTTCATAAATTGAAGATTAAGGTCTTTCTCTGATTACATAAGCAATGTGTAATATTTGAAAATCAATAAACATCAGGAAAAAACAAAAATCACCCATAGGTGATAGAAGGAACATACCCTAACATCATAAAAGCCATATACAAAAAACCCAAAGCAAATATCATCCTCAACAGGGAAAAACTGAGATTGAGAACACAAGAGGGATGTCCACTCTCACCACTGTTGATCAACACAGCACAGCAATCAGACAACAAAAGAAATAAAAGGCATCCAAATCCGCAAAGACGAAATCAAGCTTTCACTCTTCTTAGGTTATGTAATACTATACATTGAAAATCCAAAAGATTCTGCCCCCAAAACTGCTAGAATTCATACAGCAATTCAGCAAAGTGGTAGGATATAAAATCAATGCACAGAAGTCAGCTGCATTTCTATACACTAACAATGAGACAGAAGAGAAATCAAAGAATCGATCCCATTTACAACTGGACCAAACACCATAAGATACCTAGGAATAAACCTAACCAACAAGGTAAAAGATCTGTATTCTGAAAACTTCCACAAGAACACTTATGAAAGAAACTGAGGAAGACAGGGAGAAATGTTAAAACATTCCGTGCTCATGGATTGGAAGAAAAATACAATAAAAATGTCTCTGCTACCCAAAGCAATCTGCACATTCAGTGCAATCCCTATCAAAATACCATCAACATCTTTCACAGAGCTGGAACAAACAATCCTAAAATTAACTAGAGAAGACCCCAAATCGCCAGGGAATGTTGAAAAAGAAAACCAATGCTAAGGGCAACACAATTCTGGCCATCAAGCTGTATTACAAAGCTATAATCATCAAGACAGTTTTGTACTGATACAAAAACAGACACGTAGGATCAATAGAATAGAAGAGAGAACCCAGAGATGGACCCTCAACTCTGTGGTCAACTAACCTTTGACAAAGCAGGAAACAATATCCAATTAAAAAAAAGTTAAATTAAAAAAACAAAACAGTCTCTTCAGCAAATGGTGTTGGGGAAACTAGACAGCCATATGAAGAAGAATGAAACTGGACCACATCTTACATCATACACAAACAAAAATCTGAAATGGGTGAAAGATCTAAATGTGAGACAGGAATCCATCAGAATCCTAGAGAACACAGACAGCAACCTCTTTGACCTCAGGTGCAGAAACTTCTTACTAGAGATGTTTCCAGAGGCAAGGGAAACAAAAGCAAAAATGAATTACTGGGACTTCATCAAATAAAAAGCTTTCCTTTTGTAGAGCAAAGGAAACAATCAACAAAACTAAAAGCCTACAGAATGGGAGAATGTATCTGCTAATGTCTTATCAGATAAAGGGCTATAAAAATCTATAAATACTTATCAAACTCACACCCAAAAAACAAATAATCCAATCAAGAAGCAGAAGACACGAACAAGTATTTCTCTAAAGAAGACATACAAATGGCTAACAGACACATGAAAAAATGCTCCACATCACTCAGTATCAGGGAAATACAAATCAAAATCACACTGAGATACCACCTCACACCTGTCAGAATGGCTAAAATTAACAGCTCAGGAACCAAGAGATGTTGGCAAGGATGCAGAGAAAGGGGAACCCTCTTACATTTTTGGTGGGAATGCAAACTGGTGCTACTACTCTGGAAAACAGTATGAAACTTCCTCAAAAAGTTAAAAATACAACTACCATATGACCCAGCAACTGCACTACTAGGTATTTACCCAAAGGATACAAACAGTGATTCGAAGGGGGGGCAACTGCACCTCAATGTTTATAGCAGCAATGTCCACAATAGCCAAACTATGGAAAGAGCCCAGATGATGCCCATCAACAGATGAATGGATCATGAAGACAGATCTCTCTCTTTCTCTCTCTCTCTCTCTTTCACACACACACACACACACACACACACACACACACACGCGCGCGCGCGCGGAATATTAGTCAGTCATCAAAAAGAATGAAATCTTGCCACTTGCAATGACGTGAGGGAACTAGAGGGTATTACGCTAAGTGAAATCAGTCAGAGAAAGACAATTATCATACAATTTTAGTCATATATAGAATTTGACAGATGACAGAAGGGAGGGAAAAATAAAGTAAGACAAAATCAGAGAGGGAGACAAATCACAAGAGGATCTTAACGATAGGAAACAAACCAAGGGTTGGTGGAGGGAACAGGATGCGGGTAGGCGGATGGGACAACTGGGTAATGGGCATTAAGGCGGGCACTTGATGTAATGAGCACTGGGTGTTATATGCAACTGATGAATCACTAAACTCTACCTCTGAAATTAATAATATACTATACGTTAAACTGATTTTAAATAAAATTTTAAAAATAAATATAAAATTTTAAAAAATCACCCACAGATATTGATAACAATTTGATCTACTTCCTTCACCTTTACATTTACAAATGTAATGACAAATATGTATTTTACACATATTGTTTAAAACACTGGTATTATACTATTATTTTACCTTGTTTTCTTCACTTAGATATGGAACAATTCTTGTTTTAGTATTTTTCAAAAACATGATTTTTACCGATGGTTCTAAATACAGTCAGAAATACAACAAAAACTGTCCCTTTGGAAACCAAAGATTTTTTTTCTTTTAAAGATTTTATTTATTTATTTGACAGAGAGATTACAAGTAGGCAGAGAGGGAGAGGAGGAAGCAGGCTCCCTGCTGAGCAGAGAGCCCAATGCGGGACTCCGATCCCAGGACCCTGAGATCATGACCTGAGCCAAAGGCAGGGGCTTAATCCAATGAGCCACCCAGGCGCCCCCAGAGATTGTTTTGTTTCTGATTTTTGTTTTCATAACCAAAGATGTTACATACTTGTGCATCTTTGATCAGACTGCTAGAATAAATTCCCCAAAGAGAGATCAATGAGATCAAATAATAAAGTCACCTAAACACTGTTAAAACACACTGTCAGAAAACACATTTCCAGAAAAGATGCCCTAATTTACATTTCCACAGATAAAAGACCTCATCTCTGTGTATCAGAGGCCAGCAAACTATAGCAGGACCTGCCACCTATTTTGGTTTGGTCATCCTGTGAGCTAAAAATGCTTTTACAAAAAGTTACAAAACTGGTGGAAAACAAATCAAAAGAAGAATTACATTTGCATCGAGCGCTTTATAATGTCATGCATGGATTAAATCTTGGCAGTTATTAGCTCCTTTAATCTTTACAACAACCCCGTGGAGTACTAATACTCATTGTATAAAGAAGGAAACTGAAGCTTCTAGATAAAGTAACTAGTAAAAATTATACAACTAAAGAGTAATTCAGCTGAAAGTAAAACCCAAGGGCACTTAACCAGCTTCTGCATATATCCAACACTGTGAGGACAGTGTGTAAAATGTCAAAGGTGGATGCAGGTAACACATTCTAGTGCACAGCATGGAGCCTACTTAAAAATAACGTGCACGTACTCTTAGCTGATATAAGCACTGTCCCCTCACTCCATTATATAACTAAACCATAAAATTATATCAATTTAGTCTTAGTTATTATTTTAAAATCATGAGGATTTTCAGGTTGTCTTTAAAAGTTAGGAATCTGGGTGCCTGGGTCGCTCAGTTGGTTAAGCGACTGCCTTCAGCTCAGGTCATGATCCTGGAGCCCCAGTCAGGAGTCCCACATCAGGCTCCCTACTCAGTGGGGAGTCTGCTTCTCCCTCTGACCTTCCCCCTTCTCATGCTCTCTCCTGCTCTTTCTCTCTCAAATAAATATATAAAATCTTGAAAAATATAACAAGTTAAGAATCTAAGTCCACGTTTCCCATTATTTCTTAGTTTCCAATCCTACTAGGGGCTGATGTTGGTCTTTCTATAAGTGACAAGGACTGAAAGGCAGTGTAGCCATGTTGAAGGGTAAAAGCGGAGGGAGTAGCAACTGGTTTTGGTTTGGAAAGCTTACTGACTCAGTGGTTGTATGAATAAAATCAGGTAGGTGTTAAGTGAAAGCTAGAATGATACTCTGCAGTTCACGTGGAAAACTATTTCATATATTCTTTCTTCTCAGTCAGATTGGGTATTGAGTGGAAAACAAATAAGAAATTTGGAGAAGCAAAAATGTGGAATATGTATGATTAAGATTTGATAGCCATAAAACATTAAAAAGAAAAATTCTTATAAATGAGTGAGAAAATGGGCAAAAGATAAATAGGTAATTTAAAAACTGTGTTTATTGTAGTTTCGTGTTTTTTGGTGTATGTACCTTAAAATTTGCCATTTTAACCATTTTTAAGGGTAAATTCATAGAGACAGAAATGGCATTAAGTACATTCACAGAGACATGCAGTTATCATGACTGTCTATCTGTAGAACTTTTTCATCTTTCCAAATTGACTCTGTCCCTATTAAACAATAATATCCCTTCCTCTGAAACCCTGTAATCCATCATTCTACTTTCTGTCTCTGTGAATTTACTTATTCTGTGTACTTTATGTTAAATGGACTCATACAATATATGTTCTTCTGCTTCTGGCTTATTTCACCTACCAGAATGTTTTCAGAGTTCATCCATATTCTAAAATGTATTAGAATTTCCTTCCCTTTTAAGACTGAAAAATATTTGTGTATATATACCACATTTGTTTATCCATTCACCTGTTGATAAACACTTAGGTTGTTCCCATTTATTGGCTACTGTGAACAATGCTCTATTGGACATGGTTGAACAAATAACTGTTTGAATTCCTGTTTTCGGTTCTTTTGGGTATATATCAAACACAGGTGTGGAACTGCTGCGCCAACAGGTAATTCTGTTTAACTTTTTGTAGAATAGCCAACTGCACAGTATCTTTACCATTTTACATTACTGCCAGTGTAAGAAGGATCTAGTCTCTCCACATTTTCAAAAACACTTGTTTTCTATGTTTTTGTTTGTTTTATTATAGCCATCTAGTAATTGGTGTGAGGTAGTATCTCATGGTTTTGATGTGCATTTCCCTAAGAACTAAGGATGTGGAGCATCTTTTCATATGCTTATTGGCCATCTGTGTATCTTTAGAGAAATTTTTATCAAATCCTTTGCCCATTTTTAAGTAGGTTGTCTAGTTTTTGAATTATAGGGGCTATTAATATATTAAGGATATTAATCGCTTGTCAGATGTGATTTGCAATATTTTCTTCAGTTCTGCGGGCTGCCTTTTCACTATGCTGATACTGTTCTTCAATGCGCAAAATGTTTTTTATTTTGGTGAAGTCCTTTTACCTATTGTGTGTGTGTGTGTGTGTGTGTGTGTGTGTGTGTGTTTTCTGGAGTTATATCCAAGGCTGCATTGTCAAATCCAAGGTCCGGAAAGATTTACCCGTTTCCTTCTAAGAATTTTAGGGTTCTACCTCTTAAATTTAGGTCTTTCATTCAATTTGAGCTAATCTTTGTATAAGGTGTGAGATAGGGTCCAGCTTTTCTTTTTTACATGTGGAAATCCAGTCATTTCAGCACTATTTGTTTCACTATTGACTGGACTTGATACCCATTATGAAAAACCAACAGGCCACAGATGTTTGGATTCATTTTTGGATTTTCTATGTCTGTCCTTATGTCAGTACCATACTGCTTTGATCACTGAAACTCTGTAGTAAGTTTGCAAGTCTTTTACCCTATTAGTTAAATTTATTCTTAAGTATTTTGTTCTTTTAGGGGTATCTGGGTGGCTCAGTCAGTTAAGCATCTGCTTTCAGCTTTGGTCATGATCTCAGGGTCCTAGGATTGAGCCCCACATCAGGCTCCCTCCTCAGTGGCAAGTCTGCTTCTCCCTCTCCCTCTGTGATCTCACTCTTTCTCAAATGAATAAATAAAATCTTTCTTCTTCAAGATTTTATTTATTTATTAGAGAGATAGAAAGCACAAATAGGAAGACTTAGGGAACACAGGGACTCTATTAATCAACATTCATATTATAGGAGTCCCAGAAAAAGTGAAAGAAAAAGGGGCAGAAAATTTATTTAATGAAATAATGTCTGAAAACTTCCCTAGTTTGGAAAGGAAACTGATATCCAGATCAAGAAGGCACAAAGAATTCCAATCAAAGTCAACAAAGCAGATGCACACCAAGACATATTGTAATTAAATCTGCAAAATATAGTGATAAAAAAATCATAAAAGCAGCAAAACTTAAAAGGGAAAGCCCATAAGCCTAACAGGGGATTTTTCAACAGAACTTGGCAAGGAAAAGGAAAAGGAAAAGAGTAGCATAATATATTCAGTGGGCTAAATGGGAAAAATCTGCAGCCAAGAATACTCTATCCAACAAGGCTATCATTCAGAATAAACAGAGAGATCCAATAAAAAAATAAAGGCATTTGTGACCCTTAAACTAGCCCTGCAAAAAATATAAAAGGGGAATCTTGGAGTAGAAAGGAGAGACCAAAAATGACAGTATAAAGGTATGAAATACAAAAGCAGTAAAAATGAATATTTCTGTAAAAAATCAGCTAGGGAAGTCAGACACACACATAAAGGATATAAAATACACTAACATATACCTAAAAATGGGGACAGGAGAGAAGAATGGATTCAAACTTAAACAACTACCACCTTAATATAGACTGCCATATGCAGAAGATGCTATATATAAACCTAATGGCAAGTTAAAAACAGAACTTTCTTATGATCTAGCAATCACACTAACGGGTGCTTACCCAAAGAATACAAGAACACTAATTCAAAGGGATGCATGCATCCCAATGTTTGCAGACTGCTGTGTCCATCAACTGATGAATGGATAAAGATGTGGCATATATATGCAATGACGTATTATTCAGCCATATAGAGAATGAAATCTTGCCATTTGTGATCACATAGATGGAGCCAGAGAGAATAATGCTAAGCTAAATAAATTACAGAAGACAAATATCATCTGACTTCACCCATATGCAGAATTTAGCAAAGAAAACAAATAAGCAAAGGGGAAAAAATAAAAGAGAGATTGAGACAAATCAAGAAAGAGACTATTACAGAGAACAAAAGGATTAAACAGGTGATGGGCATTAAGGAATGCACTGGTGATGAGCACAGTGAGGTATATGGAAGTGTTAAGTAACTATACTGTATGCCTGAAACAATATCAGACTGTATGCTGGAATTAAAATTAAAACTGGAGGGGAAAAAAGTTCTTTTTGGATTGCGCATTACAAGTATACAGAAACACAACCTTTTATTATGTTATTCTTGTACCCCTGAAGTTTGCTGAATTCATTTATTACATCTAGTCATTTTCTTGTAATTCTTTGGGATTTTCTAGAGAATCAGGTCATCTGTGAATATAGTTTAACTTCTTCCTTTCTAACTTGAATGCGCTTTACATCTTTTTATCTAATTGCTCTCTCTAGAACTTACAGTACAGTACAGTGTTGAACAGCAGTGGTGAAAGTGGGTGTATTACAGGTAATTTTTTAAAGAAAAAGTGTGAATGACTTAATAATGATTCTGTAAGTGGTTACAGAGCCAAAGTCAGAAGACTTCGGTAAACTACTATACTACAAATATTTTATACTTCGTCAGTTGAGAGTCAAAATTAGGTTTCAAAGTTCATCCTAAAAGTCCTTCCTCTCTCAATGACAGTGATCTTCCCTCTTCCCCCACTTGGGGCCCTGAACTCATGACCCTGAGATCAAGACCAGAGCTGAGATCTAGAGTCCAACTGCTTAACTAACTGAGCCACTAGTCTTTAGTGTTGCTTTAAAAATTGACAGAGGTGCCTGGGTAGCTCAGTCACTTAAGCATCCGCCTTCAGCTCAGGTCATGATGTCAAGAGTCCTGGGATCAAGTCCCCCATCAGCTCCCTGCTCAGCAGGGAGTCAGCTTCTTCTTCTCCCTCCGTATTCTCTCTAGCTTTCTCTCAAGTCAATAACTAAAACCTTTAAAAATAAATAAATTTAAAAATAAAATTGACAAGGAACACATCATAAAAAATTCCAGTTACAATGATCAATAACAGGGGCGCCTGGGTGGCTCAGTCATTAACCATCTGCCTTTGGCTCAGGTCATGATCCCAGAGTGCTGGGATCAAGCCCCCCATCAGGCTCTCTGCTCAGCAGGAAGCCTGCTTATCCTTCTCTCACTCCCCCTGCTTGTGCTCCCCTCTTGCTGTATCTCCCTCTGTCAAATAATAAATAAAATCTTTAAAAAACCTAAAAACAATAATCTATAATATTAGGAGTATGAAACTGAGAACAGCTCATGCATGCAAATTATTCTCAAATTAGTTTCCCATATTTCCAGTTTCAACTTCCTAAGTAATGGCTAATTTGCTTGTTGGCAACTGTATTATAGGTTTTAAATAAACCAATTAATCAAACAAATATTCAGTGTGAAACAATATATGAATACATGTCAGTTTAAATAAAAAATTCTTTTAAAGCACATGAAATATTTACTATTACTCTCAATGTTTGGAAGTTAAGCAATATATTTGCACATAATTTGTAGAAATTGGAAAATATTTTTACCTGAATGAAAACACAGTATAAACATAATTTATGAGCTATAGCTAACCTAAGATTAGAGGTATATAATTTGAAGGTGCCTGGCTGGCTCAGCTGGTGGAACAGTTGGAACAGTAAAACTCCTGATCTCAGGATTTTAAGTTTAAGCCCCAAGATGAATGTGGAAATTATTAAAAAAGAAGAAGAAGAAGAAGAGGAGGAGGAGGAAGAAAAAGAAAAAAAAAAGGCTGAAAACAACTATGTATCCACCTCAAGATGGTGGAAAAAGGCACATAAAGATTAAAGAAAGAAAACAAAGAAAAAGCCAAAATTGACTAAAAAAACAAATACAAACATTAAAAAAGTAACATCACAACCAACTCTAGTTTATTCTGTGAATACAAAAGTGATTTGACATTAGAAAATCAATATAATTTACCACATTAATGCAATAAAAGAGAAAAATTATGTGATCATCTTGATAGATGCAGAAAAAAAATTTTAATAAAATTCAACATCCATTCAAAAAAGTATTTAGCAGCTAGAGTGCCTGGAAGGCTCAACTGGTTAAGTGTCCAACTCTTGATTTCGTCTCAGGTCATGATAATAGGGTGGTGAGATCAAGCCCTGTGTAGGTATGGCTCCCCACTCAGGGTGGCATCTGCTTGTGAATCTCTCTTCCTATGCCTCTCCTCCCACCCTCCTACATCCCAGGACTCACTCTCCCTCTCTAAAATAATAAATAAATAAACATTTTTTAAAAAAATCTGACAAAAATATTGTTGAGGGGAAAAAAGCACACACACAAAAAACAAATATTGTGAGATTCCGTTTGAACGAAAGAAAAAAATCTGGTACAACTACACTCAAGTCTCAGAGAATGCATCCTTAGGCAGAAAAATTACAAAGAAAAGCAAGAAAGCTATTTCCATATAATAATCCAGGACAGTGATTTTGGGGGATGGTAGAGGATACTTGATGAGAAAGTTGAATCAAAAGAGGTTTCCAGGGGCGCCTGGGTGGCTCAGTGGGTTAAAGCCTCTGCCTTCAGCTCAGGTCATGATCTCAGGGTCCTGGGATGGAGCCCCACATTGGGCTCTCTGCTCAGCAGGGAGCCTGCTTCCTGACCCCCTGCCTCTCTGCCTACTTGTGATCTCTGTCAAATAAATAAATAAAATCTTAAAAACAAACAAACAAACAAACAAATAAAAAACAAAAACAAAAGAGGTTTCCAGGGCTGGCAGTCTAATGTTTTCTGACTTGGATGGAGGTTACACAGGTGTTGGCTTTGTGATAATTGATGAAGTTTTATAATTAAAATATTTATTTGTACCGTAAAAAAAAAGTCAAATCAGATTCCCATAAATAGTAAAAGTACTAGCTTTTTATGATGTAAAAATGATTCCAATTCAAAATCGAAGCCAAAATTTCAAGATCTGTCAGATTCATTTGATTGTTCTGAAAACATACAAAAAAATATATTTAGCAATAAACTGAAAGAAAGAGCATGGCTAATATATAAATTTAGAATTAATGCTATTCCTCCAAGCCAACACTCATCATTATGATTGTCTTAGTCAATAAGAGAATACCACAGTCTGGTGGCTTATCAACAACAGAAATACCAAAGACCTTAAGACAAAAAGGAGGCCAAACAAACTCTTTAAGACCCTTAAGTTTTTCCACTGGCTGGCTCACTTAGCTGATGTAGATATAGTTCACAGAACCGATATAGTTCTGTTCTGCTGAGCTAATACTTTTCATCTTATGAACCACTCATTCTCAAGAGCACCTAAAAATACAAGGCCCTGAGAACTAGAATTTTCACCCAACTTCACATCACTAAAGTGATATAAATAACCCTCCTTTATTGCTTTAAACACTTAAGCTTCATAGTTTCATCCGCTTTTGACTAAAATATATGAGACTTTGGGTACAGCGCCTACAATTTTGGGGACAAGGAATATTAAATATTGTATGAATTTAACTACATTGGAATTAAAATAAATTTAAAAAAGAAAAAAGTACACCAAGAGGTGAATCATCTTAATTCTAAACATATTACTCCTCTAACCAAATATTTTTCCAAATATTTTCTATGTGCCAAGCACTGAGTTAATTGCAGAGAATACAAAACAGTCCAAGATTGGCTCTACTCTCATCCCAACATGCTTTTGTAATATATTTGGGAAAATTACACCAAATAAATTTCTATCTTTGCTGAATTGTAACTAATGATAATATTAATGGCACTAGATTTCAATTATTTATTCCCAATAGACAGACTCTTCAGTGTCAGCAACTGTGTATGCTACAATTCATCTCTATATGCTCAGGACCTAACACCACACATAGCACACAGCATGTGATTTAAAAAAAAAAAAAAGTCTGCTAAATAGACAAAAACATTAATGCAAAGTAGCACATGACAAACAGAAAACAACAGACAATAAAAAGAATACAGAGGGGCGCCTGGGTGGCTCAGTGGGTTAAGCGTCTGCCTTTGGCTCAGGTCATGATCTCAGGGTCCTAGGATCAAGTCCTGCATCAGGCTCTCTGCCGGGCAGGGAGCCTACTTCCCCCTCTCTGCCTGCCTCTCTGCCTATTTGTGATCTCTCTCTCTCTCTGTCAAATAAATAAATAAAATCTTTACCAAAAAACAAAACAAAACAAAAAACAAAAAAAGAATACAGAGATCCAACTACCACGTTAGACCTTTGGTTATCTCACACTTACCTACTGAAACAAAGTGCTTCCCTACTGTCCATCCTTCCACCCATTCTCCTTTACCCCAGCTTGCAGTCCATGATTCATTCACTCATTTAATAATCTGATATACACAAACCACTTACTACATACCAGGCACTGGATTGAATACCAGTGATACAAAAATTAATAAAAATATTCCTTTATTAAAGGAGCCTACAACCTAGCAGGCGAGACAAATATTTAAAGAAAAACGCTTTAAGTGCTGAAACAGGGGTCTGAACAAAGTGTTACTAGGGTCTAGTTGAAAAAGCATCTCACTCTGCAGGGATCAGGGCCAAAAAAAGATTTCACTGAGAAACTGACGCTCAGAGAATAAGACCTAAAAGACTGCGAAATAGAAGAGAGGAGTAAGCGCCAAGGCATAGTGTAAGGAAGAATTTCAAGTATTACTGTGTGGTTTCAATCACACAGTAAACAAGAAGGAAAGATAATGGTCAGGTTTTTAAGACCTTTAAATGCCACCCTCTTGGGCGAGGTTCTGAGGACGAAGAGGAATTCCAAAAGATTTTAAACCAGAAAATTGATCATGGCTTTGAAAAACACTGAAACGATGGCGTGGACACTGGACTATGAAGAGAAGCACGATGTCAGAGTCACTTTCTAACACGGAGCAGTGGCCCCAATCAGGTACTCGAAGACCATGACAAACCCTTCACCAACTGTCTGCACCCCTGACACTCACATACCGCAACCTACACTGCTTCCTCTCCTGGCCACATAACCCTTTCAAACTTCTTGAAACGGACCCTCACAGCCACAGCCCAAGAGTCCGTTGAGGAATGTCAATGCACTGCTCCCATGATTCGCACGCTTGCGTCGCCTCCGGCTGTCACGTTCCTTTCCCCCGCCTACGTCGTGTCTGCACAAGCTGGTCTTTCCCAGCTTGTGAATTCTGGGAGGGCTTTGCGTCCTCGCGCGGCAACCCTCCACAGACGTCCAACAGCTAGCTCCCTGCTTCACCACGCCAGGCCCAGCAGGCCCAGCCTCGCCTCCCCCCGGCGCACACGTACCCCCTCGGTCTTCATGTCCAGAATCTTTTCCACCTCAAACACATCTTCTCCGTCCTCCTCGCTGTCTCCAACTGCCTCGGCTCCTTTCGTGGCGGCATCCTTCTCTTCGCCCACTGCTCCAACACCTTCTCCTTCGACTTCAGGAGGTTCACCATTGCTGTCGGCACCTGCAACAGGAACTGCATTCACGCTCTCTCCCTCGGCAGCCGCCGCCGCCGCCACCGCCACCGCCGCCACCACCACCTCCGCCATAATATGAGACCCGCAAACCGCCGAGGAAGAGCGGCTGCGACACACACCCCGACAGTTCCTCGCGCTCCGCACTTGGCCCTAATCCACTCTGGCAGCGTGACGCTGCGAAGGAAACTCTCCAATAGCGGGCTCACGACCCTGGAGCGACACACACTGAAACCAATCACTTCGAGGCTGGCGCGCTGGAGCCCCACGGAGCCTACGGGAAGCGGGTGGGAGGGCCGAGGGGCGCCCCGGCGGAAGGGCGGGGCGGAAGGGGCCGTAAGAGTGTGGCGGAGGATCGTTTCTCGTGCTGGCGGTTGGAGGGATAGGGCCGCTTCTGAGCCCCTAGGGGGTTGGGGCGGGAACTGTCGGTGGGGAGGGGAGGGGCTTGTCTGGGCGCGGGGGAGGAGGGAGTGAAGTTGACGGGGTTCCTCGGAGAGGTTGGGCTTCAGCGCTGAGTGGTGAATCGGCAGCGGAGGCGGGCTCGGCGCTTCCCGAGTTGAGACGAGGCGGCGGGAGAACACCAGAGGCGCGGTAGTTCGACTGAAAGGGAAGCTCAAGCTCCTGAGGGGACGGAATGGTGCGCGAGGTCTCTTCCTTCTTCCAGTTGCGCCTCACGGCCAAGGCGGGGGCCTTTGTAGGAATGCGGCCCACCTCCCACCTCGGGCCAGAATGGAATGCCGGGCGGATCGTGCAAGTGTAATTTTGATTCGTTTAATGCGTGTGAACGACACAATCAAACATAACTCATAGTGCTATTATATATTAGTATATCGTATTGTTTAAGGTTAGGGGAAAAAAATTTTAAGTAGCAAGTCAAAACCAGTTATTTTCTAAGTTCTTCGGATTTTTTTTTCCCCATTGAAAATGTCAGAGGTTGTGATAAAAGTATTTCGTCCACGATTGACAAAGCTAGTTATCCAAAGTTGCTAGGATAATCCACTTAATGGTATAATATTTTTCTCACTTTGAATCTTAAATAAAATCTTTATTGTAGGGAACTTTCAACTTTTTAAATTTCTTATAAAGTTTAAGTAATCTCTACACCCAACATGGGGCTCAAACTCACCCTGAAGATCAAGAGTCACAAGCCTTTCTGACTGAGCAAGCCAGGCGCCCCACGGCACTGTTTCTTTGAATGGTGGACTTAATTTATAAGATTAGCTCTTTTAAATTAACTCTGAGGTTAACTAAAGAACCATCTATGATCCACCAGATCCATTTGGGTGATGGAGGAAAGACAGGTTTCAAAGCATACAGCCAAGAAAGAATTTCTGAGACATCTTTGGTGCAAAAAGTCCGTTTTACTAAAGCACGGGGACAGGACCTGTGGGCAGAGAGCTGCGCTGGGTCATTATATACTTTCAAGTTGGAAGGTGCTTGGGGATAGCATAGATTTCTCACAAATTTGGAAGCAAGGTTTCCAGGACCCAGAGGGGGCTAGCTATTGTTGCGAAAAGGTAATTAATTACTCTCTGGTAAAACCCCAGTCATGAGACCCTTCAGATGTATTTTGCAGGAGTAGAGATGAAGTTTCCAAAGGAGTTTTTGTATGTCAAAGTAGACTTACAGGATACTGGAGGGTCGGGCTAAGATTGCCTTTTGCCCTTAGCAAAGTATCAACATCAAGGCAGTTGAATCCCTAGATTCAGTTTCAGAGACTTGTCAATGGACTGTAAGTAGTAGGAAATTTAATAATTTTTCTTCTACCTTTGTTTCCCACATCATGGGAGAGGCACATCAGATCTTGAGTGGGCTCATTGATTTATTATTTATTTAGCTTACTAAATGCATCCTATGTACCATCACCATACTAAGTATTAAAAACACAAAGAGCAATAGAGCATAGTATTAAAATTCAGTTGACTAAATTTGAAGATCTTATTGACTTTATTCAACAGTTGGGGCAGCATCCCATCTAGCAAATAGGAACTCCAAAGAAATGCAGAAAAGGACAGGTTTTTCATGACAGAAAGGGGGTAGGGCAAGGAATTTCATAAACAAAAAAGGATTATTTCAGGCAAATGCACTGTTCTTTGGGGAAGGCTGGAGTCTATTAAGAGGATCACCTCACTAGTACTAACAGGAAATTCCAGACTACTAGTTAAGATTATATTCCTAGAACAGCCTGAAACTGCAGTTAGGTTGGATATCAAGTCTTGCTTTGCAAATGTGGGTGTTGACATAGATAAGTCCATTTTGGGCCTGTTGTCTCTTAACAGTCTCTGCCCTCCACAGACTCTTAGTCTATAAAGGAAGACACACAACAATTCTAATAATTAGATATCTTTTTAAAGTAAGTTTTAAAAAATACTATAATCAAATAACATTAGTTGATGGGGAAAGCTCATTTTTTTTTTCAGAAGAATTTCGCTTAACAAGCATAGAAGAGAACATAGAAAATCACAATATTTCATGAAAATAATTCAGGCAGCAAAACCATTAGATAAAAGATTGATGAGGAACTGGCTGCCAAAGTATCTCTTCAGACTGTTGCCTGGTTGTAGGAGAAACAAAACTTCACATTGGAAAACCCAGTGATCAATGTTAGCATTACTAAAAGTAGAACAACCAAACTGTATGCCTCCTATTGATAGAAATATTGATCGTTAACCTATTCAGGGCCTTAGATAGAATTTCCAGTTTACAAGAAATATGGGGAAAGAAAAAAATGGAAACAGTTGGACAAATCCAGAATGTAGGACATTGTTTCTTTACTAAGTCAATAGCAAAAAAGAGGGAAGAAAAGACTGTTCTAAATTTATAAAAACTTGGCAAAATATTTTAAATGATGGACTGTATGCTCATTATACTATTTTCTCTACTTTTATGTATTTTTGAAATAAAGTATTTAAGTATATATATGTTCACTATAAAAATTTTTCACTAATTCAAATATATAAGATAGAAATAAAGTTCCTATTTCTCAAAGGTAACGTTTAGAATATGACATGACAGACTTTTATCTCATACAAGTATAAATACCCATTTATATAATTGGTAAATGAGCTCTATTCCACATTGTTCTGCAACTGTAATACACACACACACACACACACACACACATATGCATATATAACACATGCATGTGCATGTGTCCATATTTTTGTAAGATGAATTACTAGAAGCGGAATTCCTACTAGTGAAATTCATACTTCAAGAAGGATAGTGATTTAAATTTGGATAAATGCTGCAAAACTTTGTTTTACTAGTATATAGTTCCAGTAACAACATAAGGAAGTCTGTTTACCTTCACACACTCTGCTACTAGGTATTATCAATTGCTGATCCCTTACTCTGATAAAACAAGAAAAGAGTTATCTTCTGTGATTATGTCAAACAAGCAGACAAGTTCAAGGGCAAGACATGATTGATTTAGCCAGCAAAAACATAACAAGCTATTTTAGATTTAGATGGATTATTATTTATATAAACACCAAGAAGAAGAGTAGTCAAAGATGCCATCTCCTCTTGGTCCTTATCCTACACACCAAGAGGAGCTAGATAATTGCAATGTGAGTTGTGGGACACATCACTGTTGAGGAGCCAATTCTAGATGCAGCTAGGAAGATTTTTAGTCTGCAGCTATATTTGGAGTTTATATTGCCTCAGAACTGGGAGGTGATGAGAAATAGAAATAGTCTTGTGTCTGCCTCTCAGTGGGATAGGCAGATGGGAAAAGGCCTCATGGAAGTTACTCACAAGCTTCCCATCCTTTGAGTATCACAAGATGTTCTGCCAAGACTCAATTATAGCTGTAGTTCAAGTCCAGGGAATTAGAAGGGGTCACACATCAGGATAATGGAAGTTACTCAAGATGAAGGCAAGATGGGCAGTAAAAAGGGAAATCCTGAGCCATATGTGGAGGAGGGTGGGTACTGGGCATTTGGCAAATCACAGTAATAAGGACAGGCTTAAAAAAAAAAAATAAATAAGGACAGGCTAAAGGATAGCTAAAAGACTGTATCTCAAATCTGTTGTGATGAGCATTGTGTTGACTAATTGAATTTAAATTTAAAAAAAAAGTGAAAACAAAAACAAAGAAACCAAGGTTTTTACATAAAGGTAATGGTCTGGAAGTGGTAATGTGGAGGAAGGTAGACAGCAACCTTACAGCTTTCATAAAAAATAACTCAAAATGGATCACAGACCAAAATGTAAAGTGCAAAATTTATAAAACTTCTGTAAGATAACATAGGAAGAAACCTAGATGACTTAAGGATTTTAGAGGCAACACCAAAAGCAAGGTCCATGAAAGACTTGCTTGGGATACCTAGTTTCTCTAAGTGACAAAAAATGTATCAGGGGATCTATAGACTAGGAACCACACCAAGGAGCATGCATAAATGAGGCAAAGGTCTGGATACTCAGGGCCCTGGAAACAGGCTTGCATGCCATGAACACTGACATCTTCCAAAGATCTTTTTTCTCCCCAGCTTTCTAAGTCCAGCTGGGCCAGTTCTCCACTAGAGTCCTTAAAGGGGAGAAGGAAATGAGGCTGTAGGACAAGCCAGATGTGTCTCTTATTACCTCAAAACATTTAAACCCAAATCTGTAATATGCAATATTTTGTTACCACTTGCTAGTTCATTAAAATAATCAATTCTGTTTCTCATTATTTTAAGTGAGTAACACTTAAAATTGAATGAAATCATAATTAAACTTCATTATGGGTATCTATTGATATCTTACTATTTTATACGTGGAAGCATGAAAAGTGTTTAAAATACAACTTCAGTTGATTCAGCTTGACTGTAATTAAGAACTCTGTGAAGAGGAGGTGTGGTGTTTATGTTTGGATCCCCAGTAGCTGTTTAGTGGCAGAGTCCCAATCTTGACCCAATTCAAGCCGTTGGCAGATAGATGGATATTGTCCTTCAGTTCTTCTTACCCATTCACTTGCTTTCTTTATTTCTTCAAAAGCCCGGGGAATATTTCTAGATTAGAAATAAATGGTTCCATCAACTTCAGAACACAATTATATACGAAATATAATATGATACCAAATCCAGCACATAATATCAGACAAGATAATTCTGTCAAAAATTGAGCTATGTAGGGGTACGTGGGTGGCTCAACCATTAAGCTTCTGCCTTTGGCTCAGGTCATGATCCCGGGGTCCTGGAATAAACCCCCACATCAGGGTCCCTGCTCCGCGGGAAGCCTATTCTCCCTTTCCCACTCCCTCCTGCTTGTGTTCCCTCTCTCACTGTCTCTCTCTGTCAAATAAATAAATAGAATCTTTTTTAAAAATTGAGCTATGTAATAAAAGCAATTACCTCTGACATTTTATGCAAGTTCTATCAGACTGAATCAACACATTTTAAAATATATTATTATACCCACCAAGTTCCAGCTTCCAAATGCTTCACAGACTTCCTTGCTGCCTCCAGGACAACTCAAGCTTTCTCTAGCCTTTATATATTGTGGTTTTTTTTTTTTTTTTTGTCATCCCCTTTCCATTCTTCTTGATCTAAATCCATCCATTCTTCAAGCAGAAACTCAATACTATTTTACAAACCAGGTTTCTATTTTTCTTTCCTTTTTACTGTACCAAGAATTCTTAATTTGATTAGTTAACAAAATACTTAACACTCACCCATGAAACTGCCATGTATTCTGTCACACAAATCAGGAACAACAGTACTAAACTGTGCATAACAAAAAACTTGAAGTTTGTGTACATAAAATGACATCAAGCATTCAAGACTGTCAATATTCAAAAGTCTATTCAAGATTCAGAAAAATTCCAAGATTTTTCATTAATATTAGTTAACTACATCCTCATTTATCTTTCACCTGCTAGAATTTATTAGCAAGCAAGTGGGAACATATACTAAAGTTTAAAAAAAAAATTCTATGGGAGGGGACTAAAAATATGGAAAATTCTCTCCATCTTCCTGATTTTTTTCCCTGTAAACTGGGAAAGAGCCATCAGTATAGTGTGGTAGCTAAGAGCTAGGTTCAAATCCTGACTCTGAAATTACACAATGTTGGCTGTGTGATATGGTGCATCTTTCATGCAACACTGGAAGTCTCCATTTCCTCAATTATGATAATATGAGATCCTTAGGGTTTGTTGTTGGGATTAGCAAAACACTAGATTTCATAGGCTTAACAGTCCCTCTCACAGAGTAGGTAATCAATAAATGTTAGTTGAATATTATGATGACACAAACATACTAAACAGGGAGCACGTCCAAAGTGGTTAAAAGACCTGTTTCCCGGTAATCATTAGTCCCACTTGTAGTTATGAACTACTACAAGCAACAAAACTAGTTTTAAATATTTTCACTAATTCCATTGGTTTTCCTCTAGCTGACCTCTAAACTTTGACTGACCATCTCACTAGTGTGAAGGTTTTGTTCATAAACCTTGATGCAATGTGCTACTGTAGTAATGTTATGTGCATCACGAAGCAGAAAAAGACAAAGAAAAGTTATAAATTATATATGCAATAAGCAGGAAATAAAAATTACTTCGAAGTTTGACTTTAATAAGTCAACTTTATTACTTACAAACCTTTTTGCTCTCACAATAATTCATATAGTAAGAACAAAGTGATGGAATATACTTCATTATTTTTGAAAATCTTGGTAAAATACTTTGTGATATTGCAATTAAAAGTAGGTTCAAGTTATTAATACTTGTTTTAATGGCTATCATAGTTGTGATGCCAGACAGGCCAAGAGGGAAGGCTTTATGCCTCTCACCAAGATGGTTTTTGGCTCTTTGAGAGAAAGAATTTAAGAGCAAGCCATGTAGAGAAAGGGACAAAGATTTCTTATGTATACAAGAAAGGAGCTACTACACATATAAAGTAGTGGCCTCTCTTCCAGGGGAGGAAGAGGAGCCCTCCCACCACCTTGTCTCTAACAAATGGTTTCATAGGGGTTTTTTTTTTGTTGTTGTTGTTGTAATAGGTAACCATATAGGGTGGGGGCTTACCTTTTAACTTTGGGTTTAACAGTTACATTGGGCATTTAGTTTTTCCACTGTCCTATAGAGTTGTGGAATTACCCACAGGAGCAATTTTAGGAATGTACAGTCTTTATGACTTTTACTGATGGAGGGAGTGGGGCCTTATGGTCTTCCATAAACTGAATCTTTTCACCTGTTGTCTTTTAGGTTAAGGGTGAGCCTAAAAACCAAAATGGCTTTACTTTGGTCAGCTTGTCTCCTAAGCTTCTCGAGTTCCCTCTGTCTCGGTTGAAAAAGATCTAAATAGAAGAAATGCCTCTTTGGTTGTGTCTGCTAAATCAAATATTAACTTGTCGTCCTGTCTCCTAGTTCTTTGAAGTATTTTTCTTGATATTCACTTAATAAATTCCTATCTTTCTCAAAGAACTCTTTTGGCAAGCTCATGAGAAGGTACTGCTTTTCTTAAAAATGTAAGTACAGCTCTTTCCCATCTTGCAAGATGGGCGAAAAAGCTGAGAAGCCGGATACTAAGGAGAAGAAACCTGAAGCCAAGAAGGCTGATGGTGGTGGCAAGGCTAAGAAGGGTAACCAGAAGGCTAAAACCCCGAAGAAGGGGAAACCCCACTGCAGCCGAAACCCTGTCCTAGTCAGAGGAATTGGCAGGTACTCCCAATTGGCTATGTATTCCAGAAAGGCTATGTACAAGAGGAAGTATTCGGCAGCTAAATCCAGGGTTGAAAAGAAAAAGAAGGAGAAGGTTCTTGCTACCGTCACAAAACCAGTTGGTGGTGACAAGAACGGTGGTACCCGAGTGGTTAAACTGCGCAAAATGCCTAGGTATTATCCTACTGAAGACGTGCCTGGAAAGCTGTTGAGCCACGGCAAAAAACCTTTCAGTCAGCATGTGAGAAAATTGCGAGCTAGCATCACCCCTGGGACCATTTGATCATCCTCACTGGGCGCCACAGAGGCAAGAGGGTAGTTTTCCTGAAGCAGCTGAGCAGTGGCTTGCTACTTGTGACTGGACCTCTGTCCCTCAATCGAGTTCCTCTGCGTAGAACACACCAGAAATTCGTCATTGCCACTTCTACCAAAATTGATATCAGCAGCGTGAAAATCCCCAAACATCTCACTGATGCTTATTTTCAAGAAGAAGAAGTTGCGTAAGCCCAGACACCAGGAGGGTGAGATCTTCGACACTGAGAAAGAGAAATATGAGATTACAGAGCAGCGCAAGGTTGATCAGAAAGCTGTGGTCTCACAAATTCTGCCAAAAATCAAGGCTGTTCCTCAGCTTCAGGGCTACCTCCACTCTGTGTTTTCTCTCACAAATGGAGTTTACCCTTACAAATTGGTGTTGTAAATTTCTTACAAAGAACCTAATTAAATAACTGATCCAAAAAAAAAAAAATGTAAGTACAAATTACCTACAGTAAAATGCTTGATTTATTATTTTCTGAGTTCCAATTTTGTATTTGATGCTATTGGGAATTGAGAATTTAATCAGTCTTTGTGAGAGGGTAAAAGTAGGTTTGCTTATTTATTTTAATTTCACCTGTAAATATATATCTCTAAGGGACAAGAAGAACTTTTTCTTAAACATGACATTAAAATAGCTATAAGAGATTCTTTAATATCACAAAATATCCAGGTAATGTTTAAATCTCCCTAATTCTCTCTCTCATTCTCTTTAATAAAAAAGGTTTTGTTCAAATCAGGATCCAGTGTAGACCTAACATTGCCTTTGGGCCATGTGTCTTTTAATTCATAGTTTCCACCCATCCCCTCGTTTTCCTTTTGCCATTTATTTCCTCACATTCCAGACACTGCTGTTGGTAGTCCATCGCATAATTTAACAATTTCAATCTCTTCTCTCTGGCATCTGGTCTTTATTATGCAAAATATTTATGTAGTTTTAAAGTTAAAAAAGTAAAACAAAGTATATTGGGAGAAACCTTGTCTCCTCTTCCTCCCCTATAAATAATATTTTGATTAGTTTTGCTAGTTTTCCCACTTATCTTGCCTTTTTGGAAAATCATAAGCTAATTATATAGGTATGTATGTATACATACATATATGTATGTTTTGTGTATATGCATGAACATAAGGGGTGAAAATTTGCATGAGGCATGGATGGAGTTTTTGTAAGTAAGAAGGGTATTCACATATGCCTCGAGGCCTCTTGTGTGCCAGAGGTCAGCCCAAGGACTAGGAGCCAGGGTGCCAGAACTGCCTCTCTCTACACTGTCACATTATGACATCAAACTTCAAGTGGTCACAGAACTCTAAATTTGAACCTGGTCTTCAAGAAGTTGTATTTGTCCAGGCAGGACTTTAAATATTTAAGTTTGTTAGTTTGATTTATAACTTTTAAATGCTTAGACATATAGTATGTGTGTTTCCATCTATATTCTTGTGCCAGACCCTGCAATTTTTTGGGAACAGACCTAGTCCTAACAATCACATTGTGGATTTTCCAAAAGCACACAGAATCAATATGCCATAGTGAAAAGAATACTAAACCGGGAGCCAAATATCTGAGTTCTGGTGTAAGCTACACTTAAACACTCTGAGCCCTGGTTTTACACTGAACCAAGAGGCATAAATATTGTGTCTGCCCTGCCTGTGACATAAGAACATAGGCAAGATATTCCCTGTGAATAAATTCTCTTTGTTCTTACAATTCCATGTTGCTTCTTACAAATTTTAATTAAGAAATGGTCAGAAGTGTAAGTGAGTTGCTTAATACTATAATTAAAGCTATACCTGGAAATGGAAGCATCATCCAATTTCATTAGTGATTTGAAGACTATGCCCTTTTGTTCCAACCTGGTGCGAAGAAATTATAGTACCAGAAATGTGGCAATCAGCTCCAGGAGACGCTCTCTTCCTTTTATTCCTAAAAGTGGAAAACCCTTTTATATTTGTTGGAAACTCTGCATCTCAAACTGTGCCCATTTATAAAAATTCTATTAAAGAATTTCCATACTATTAAACCATAATACATTAGCAGATCATAAAACTCCATAATTCTTTTCAAGATCCTTACCTACCTTGTTATTTAAATAAAATATGAGGAAAAATGGAACAAGTGCCATAGCACCCTGATGACTGTTAGGAAGGAATACATCCATAGCTTCATTTCTTTGCCCTCTTTAATAAACAGAGATGCATGAAGTTCGTGAAAGAAATTCAGTTTCTAGTCTCCTGCTACAAATAGCTTTGAGGAGTAAACCTAAATGTACAACAGATAAACAACTCATACAGCTGGGTAGGTCAGCGTAGCAAATTATTTCTAGTGATTTGTGTCATCGGAATAAATTCTTGGGCCCAAGATGGAGCTGCTACTACCCAGGGTGCCATGTCAGCAAACCAAAATCTAGATAACTTTTATGTCCCTATAAATACTTTACCTGATCAGAAACACAATGTATCTAGTCAGCCAATCCTCCAAAACCAAGCCAACTCTGGGTGCTATACTCACTTCCCTGTTCCTTGACCTTTCTAAATACGGTCAGATACACAACCCCAAGTAATGAACAGAACCAAGTACTTCTTCCTTGATTCCTGCTTGCCTCTTTATATAAGAGCTTGCAGACCTGTCCCCTTAACTTTGCAGTTCTCTGGACTCTTCAGGATCAACTAAATTGTCTTATTATTTTTAACAGTACCTACAGGTAACTGGTGTTATACACCTAAACCAAGATATTTTACTATATTATGAAATACCAAAATTGAAAATGAGTGTTTATATATATATTGAGCCAGAAATTAACACATTTTAATCTTCTTAAATGCAAGTATGTATTTGAAATCACATCATATAAAAATTAGATTTAAAGTATTGTTATTTTTCCAATCTAACACTTCATGAAACAAAACTTTCAACATCCATTTTTTTTTTTTAAGATTTTATTTATTTGGCGCAGAGAGAGAGAGCAAGGGTGAGCACAAGCAGGGAGAGCACCAGGCAGAGAGAGAGAGAGAAAAGCAAGCTTTCCACTGAGCAGAGCCCAGTGCTATCTGGGGCTCTATCCCAGGAACCTGATCTGAGCCGAAAGCAGCGACTTAACTGACTGAGCCACCCAGGTGCCCCTTTTAACATCTATCTTAAGTGGGTTAAGCCACCCAGAACATGCCACTTTCATTTTGAAAAGAAGGCAATCAGGACCCAGAGGACTCAGGAAAAGCATTTTACCTTCCCCTTAACTGTTTAAAAGAAATTAGAAAGGTGGCTTCTATCAGGAAGAGAGCTATTACCAGAGATAACTTTTTTTTTTTTTAAGATTATTTATTTATTTATTTGACAGAGAGACATCACAAGTAAGCAGAGAGGCAGGCAGAGAGAGCGAGAGAGAGGAGGAAGCAGGCTCCCTGCTGAGCAGAGAGCCCTATGCGGGACTCAATCCCAGGATTCTGAGATCATGACCTGAGCCAAAGGCAGCGGATTAACCCACTGAGCCACCCAGGCACCCCTACCAGAGATAACTTTTTCACCTGAGAAATATATATGCATTGGAAGACAACATCCATTTACCAAGCATTTCCTCCACTCACCTTCCTGTGAATCGCCCCTGTGCCTCCTCCACGTGAAGCCACAGACCTCTCTCCCTTTCCTTAGCTCAGTTGCCCAGCTGCCCTTTGAGTCCCATCCTTGAGGGGGCTCCCTACTGTACAGATATATATGTGTGTACATAATTAAAATGGTTTGTTTTTCTATTGTTAATCTGTCTTTAATTATAGGGTGTCTCAGCCAAGAAACTAGAAGGGGGGGAGAAAAATTATTTTCCTCCCTTGCAATCTTCATCATCATTGAGCTACACTGAGTTGTCTGCTAGTTTCCGAGGTAAATTATTTTTATTTCCATCTTAGATGTTTGATACGTAGCACAGTTAGTATCACTACAACATAACCATTTAATGGTTTTTTAAAATTATGAAATATTATTAAGCACACAGAAAAGAGAAATATATGATAGCTGGTCACCTTTTAATATTTCCCCTCATCTGCTTCAAATCTTTATTGATTGATTGATTGATGGATGGATGGAAATTCCTCTCTTCTTTAGAAGAAACAATATGGGGCACCTGGGTGGCTCAGTGGGTTAAAATCTCTGCCTTTGGCTCAGGTCATGATCCCAGGGTCCTGGGATCGAGCCCCACATTGGGCTCTCTGCTCAGCAGGGACCCTGCTTCCCCCTCTCTCTCTGCCTGCCTCTCTGCCTACTTGTGATATCTGTCAAATAAATAAATAAAATCTTTTAAAAAAATAGAAGAAACAATAGATTGTAAAGTTGAAGCCATCTTTATATGTCCTCTGATTCCCACCCCATCTCCCCAGCTTTTCAAAGGTAAACACCATCTGGATTTTGCAATTTACATTCCCATGATGTACTTTGCTTTTGTTGTTTTTGTTTTGCAAGACATGTCCTACTCTTTTCCAAAGTTAGTCTCTACATGTCATGTGTTCTCCCTTGCTTAATCAATTAAATGTATTTTTCCTCTTTTGTATATACCTTACATATACATATTTTGTCCCTTTATCTACCTTTTTAAAAAAAGTTTTAAATTCCAATTAGTTAATATACAATGTTGTATTAGTTTCAGGTGTACAATATTGTGATTCAACACTTCCATGTAACACCTGGTTCTCCTCACAAGTACACTCCTTAATCCCCATCATCTATTTCCCCTATCCCCCCACACACTTCCCCTCTGGTAACCAAGTTTGTTCTCCATAATTAAGAGTCTGTTTCTAGGTTTATCTATTTTTTTCCCTTTGCCTGTTTGTTTTGTTTCTTAATTCCACAAATGAGTGAAATCATATGGTATTTGTCTTTCTCTGACTTATTTCACTTAGCATTAATTGTTCCAGCTCCATACATGTCATTGCAAATGGCAAGATTTCATTCTTTTTTAATGGCTGAATAATATTCCATTGTGTTCATATATATCACATCTTCTTTATCTATTCGTGTATGTTGCTTTTGAAAGTGATCTTCTGTAGGCTCATTAAATAACATTTAGTGTTTATAATTTTCAATTCAATTCATATTTCAAGAAATACTTAATAAACTTGTGTTAAATTTCTTTTATTTACTTTTTTTAAAAATTTTTTTTATTTTTTATAAACATATGTTTTTATCCCCAGGGGTACAGGTCTGTGAATCACCAGGTTTACACACTTCACAGCACTCACCAAAGCACATACCCTCCCCAATGTCCAAATTCCCACCCCCTTCTCCCATACCCCCTCCCCTCAGCAACCCTCAGTTTGTTTTGTGAGATTAAGAGTCACTTATGTTTTGTCTCCCTCCCATTCCCATCTTGTTTCATTTATTCTTCTCCTACCCACTTAAGCCCCCATGTTGCATCACCACTTACTCATATCAGGGAGATCATATGATAGTTGTCTTTCTCTGCTTGACTTATTTCGCTAAGCATGATTCACTCTAGTTCCATCCATGTTGTCGCAAATGGCAAGATTTCATTTCTTTTGATGGCTGCATAGTATTCCATTGTGTATATATACCACATCTTCTTGATCCATTCATCTGTTGATGGACATCTAGGTTCTTTCCATAGTTTGGCTATTGTGGACATTGCTGCTATAAACATTCGGGTGCACGTGCCCCTTTGGATCACTACGTTTGTATCTTTAGGGTAAATACCCAATAGTGCAATTGCTGGGTCATAGGGCAGTTCTATTTTCAACATTTTGGGGAACCTCCATGCTGTTTTCCAGAGTGGCTGCATTTCTCTCAGATAATTTCTCTAAGTATTTGAAATAAATACTAAGGCTATTTCAAGCTGAGTCCTCTCCTCAATTGATACTTTCTCTTTAAAAACAAAGTAATTTAGAGAACGTAAAATATTTGTAAAGACTCAAATACACCCCTTTTTCTGGGAGACAATGGTTTTGGGAAAGAAAAAACCACCAAAACCTTGCCTTGTAATAATACACAATTTTGTTTTATAAATACAAAAGGACCTGTGCATAATATGTATATATCTGCACATAAAGCATTAATTTTAGATCATTGAGATAGCCATAACTACTTTAAAAATGACATCATTTAGGGGACCTGGGTGGCTCAGTCAGTTAACCATCCAACTCTTTTTTTTTTTTTTTAATTTACTTGACAGACAGAGATCACAGGTAGACAGAGAGGCAGGCAAAGAGAGAGGAAGGAAAGCAGGCTCCCTGCTGAGCGGGGCTCGATCCCAGAACCCTGGGATCATGACCCAAGCCAAAAGCAGAGGCTTTAACCCACTGAGCCACCCAGGCGCCCCTCTTTTTTTTTTTTTTTAAGATTTTATTTATTTATTTGACAGAGAGAGATCACAAACAGATGGAGAGGCAGGCAGGGGTGGGGGGATGCAGGCTCCCCGCTGAGCAGAGAGCCCTATGCGGGACTCGATCCCAGGACCCTGAGATCATGCCCTGAGCCGAGGGCAGCAGCTTAACCCACTGTGCCACGCAGGTGCCCCAACCATCCAACTCTTGATTTTGGTTCAGGTCATGATCTCAGGGTCATGAGATCAAATCCTGCACTGGGCTCTACACTGGGTGTGGAGCCTGCTTAAGACTCTCCATCTTTCTCTGTCCCTCCTACCACACCCCCACACCACTGTGTGCTTTCTCTCTCAAAGGAAAAAAAAAAAAGACATCATTTTCTTAATACAGGAAAAGAGAATTAAATACAATTTTAAAATGAAACAACAAAACCAATCCCCTATCTCACAAAGAAAATCAAAAGAGACAAAAGAAAATATGGGGGACTATTTAATTTACTGGGTTCTTCTTCTTCCTCTTCTTCTTTTAGTATTGGATATAAAATCTTAGAGTAACTTTTAAATAATTAGCAACACAAAGTTTTGTTTAAAACATCATAAATAATAGAATTATAAAATGCGTAAATAGTGTATTAGAGTCACTTAAGAAGTAAATTGACTGGGTTGTGGACATGGGGAGGGTATGTGCTATGGTGAGTGCTGTGAAGTGTGTAAACCTGGCAATTCACAGACCTGTACCCCTCGGGCTAATAATACATTATATGTTAATAAAAAATTTTTAAAAAACTAAAAAAGAAGTAAATTGAGAAGTGGAAGGAAAGATAAAAGGGAAATCAAGAAAATGATAAAAGAGAAAATTGGGTAGAGAGATATAAAAATAAATCAGGGGGAGAAATCAGACATCTTTGCAACTACAAGTAGAGGAAAATGGCAGAAAACACACATACAGAAAAGTAACATGGATAATATGGAGATATACAGAGTAGTACAGAGAAAATCCATGGGAAAGGCACATCCATAAAAAAAGCTCAGCTGTTGGCAACTCTGATACCGTACTCCCTAGCTTTCCTCTTATTTCTCTGGCCATTCCTCCTTAGGTCTTTGCTGCCTCCTGCTCTGTCTAACCACTAAATAATGGCATGCTCAAGGATGGCCCTAAGCCCTCTTCTCTGTTCTGGCTACATTCTTTACTTAGGAGATATCATACATGCCTATGGTCCATGGCATTAAATAATGACAGTTCTCCCAAAGTCTTTCAATTCTCACCTCTTTCTGAGCTCTAGCCTCATAGAACTAACTAGGTATTTCTTTCCAATATCTGCTAGGAACCTCAAACTTTAAAGTCCAAAGCATAATACAATTAGTATGTTTATAGGCTCAGTCTACCATTGTTTTCCCTTCTCACGCTCAATGCTGAAAATTCCCCTTCTCCTTCGACTGCCCACATCTAATTCATCACCAAAGCCTGATGTTTCTTAAGAATGAATCTCAAGGAGTGTCTGGGTGGCTCAGTGGATTAAAGCCTCTGCCTTCAGCTTGGGTCATGATCCCAGGGTCCTGGGATTGAGCCCCGCATCAAGCTCCCTGCTTGGTGGGGAGCCTGCTTCCCCGTCTCTCTCTGCCTGCCTCTCTGCCGACTTGTGATCTCTCTCTGTCAAATAAACAAATATTTTTTAAAAAAAGAATGAATCTCAAATCTTTCCAAGCATATAGTTAAATTTTTAAAAAAATTAAATTTTGAGTAGATGCAACAGGCAACAATGTATCTGTAAGATCTAAATAATATAACAAACACTCAAGTATGAACAACCCACTATGTATTATTTTTGTTTTAAAAACCTATAGTAAAATACACATAAAATTTATCATTTTAACCATTTTAAAGTATACAGTTTAGTTCTATTAAATACATTTACATTGTTGTGCTACTGTCACCACCATCTATCTCTGGAACACTTTTCATTTTGTTAATCAGAAATTTTGTCCCCATTAAATACCAACTCCTACATTCCCTACTCCTCTCAGACCCAGTTAACAACTATTCTACTTTCTGTCTCTATGAAATTGTCTGTTCTTGGTATCTCATAAAAGTGAAATCAAGCAGTATTTGTCTTTTTGTGACTGACTAGTTTCACTTAGCATCATGTTTTTGAGGCTCACCCATGTTGTGGTATGAATCACACTTCCTTAAGACTGAATAATACCAATTGTACATATATATCACATTTTTAAGATATATTTAATTTATTTATTTACTTGAGAGAGATAGAAGTGCACAAGAGAATTCTTCGTATAATATTTGCAACTTTTCTGCAAGTTTAAAATTACTTCAGGGACGCCTGGGTGGCTCAGTTGGTTAAGCCGCTGCCTTCGGCTCGGGTCATGATCCCAGCGTCCTGGGATGGAGTCCCACATCGCGCTCCTTGCTCGGCAGGGAGCCTGCTTCTCCCTCTGCCTCTGCCTGCCATTCTGTCTGCCTGTGCTTGCTCTCTCTCCCTCTCTCTGAGAAATAAATAAAAAATCTTAAAAAAAAATAAAATAAAATTACTTCAAAATAAAAAGTAAAAAACAAACAAAATCTTTCTCATCCTAAAATCATAAAGATTTTTTTCCAGTATTTTCTTCCAAAAGCATTATTGTTTGTCTTTCACACTTAAGTCTTCAATTTTTGAAGTATGGTATGAGGTAAAGGTTCAAACTGTACTTTTTTCCTTATTGTCTGATTGTCCTATTGTCTTTTCACCATTTAAAAAAAATTAGAACCATCCAAATGGGTATGAAGTAGTACTTCACTATAGTTTTTATTTTCATTTCCTTGATGACTAATGAGCCTGAGAGAAATATTTATTCAAATCCTTTGACTATTTTTAATTGCATTATTTGTCTTTTTATTACTGAATTATAACGGTTCTTTATATATTCTAGATACCAGTCCCTTATCAGATACATGATTTGCAAATATTTTCTCCCATTTTTTGTGCTTTTCATTTTTCAATTGCACACAAAATTTAAAAAGCTTTGTATTGAGGCACAGTTGACATATAACATAATTTAAATTTGATCAAGTTTAGTTTGTCTATTTTCCTTTTGTGCTTTTGGTGTCAAGAGATCATTGCCTAATCAAAGGTCATGAAGATTTACTTCTGTTTTCTTCTAAGGGCTGCATAGTTTTAACTCTCATATTTGTAAAGAAGAGATCCAATTTCACACTCTTGCATATAGATATCCAATTGTCCCAGCATCAGTTGTTTGTTGAAAAGACAGTTCTTGGGGCACCTGGGTGGCTCAGTGGGTTAAAACCTCTGCCTCCAGCTCAGGTCATGGTCCCAGGGTCCTGGGATTGAGCCTCTGCATTGGGCTCTCTGCTCAGCGGGAAGCCTGCTTCCTTCTCTCTCTTTCTCTCTGCCTGCCTCTCCACCTACTTGAGATCTCTGTCTGTCAAATAAATAAATAAAATCTTAAAAAAAAAAAGAGACCGTTCTTTCCCCATTCGGTTGTCTTGACATCCTTATCAAACAACAATTGATCATAAATGTAAAGGCTTATTTCTGGACTACCAATTCTAGTTCATTGATTCTATTCCATATATCTTTATGCCATTACCACACTGTCTTGATAATGCAGCTTTTCTGTAAGTTTTGAAATTGAGAAGTGTGAATACTCCTATTCTGTTTTTGTTTTTTTCAAGATTGTTTTGGTCACTCCAGGTCTTTATGTTTCCATATGAATTTTAGGATCAGCTTGTCAATTTCTGCAAGAAAGTAATCTGAGATTTTGATAGGGAGTGGATTGAATCTGTAGATCATCTGGGGCAGTACTATCATCTTGACAATATCTTTCAAACCATGAACATGTGATGTTTTTCCATTTATTGAGATATTTTAAAAAAATTTTAAAAAAGATTTTATTTATTTATTTGACAGACAGAGATCACAAGGAGGCAGAGAGGCTGGCAGAAAGAGTGGGGGAAACAGGCCCCCTGCTGAGCAGAGAGCCTGATGCAGGACTCAATCCCAGGACCCTGAGATCATGACCTGAGCTGAAGGCAGAGGCTTTAAACCCACTGAGCCAGCCAGGCACCCCCATTTACTGAGATCTTTTAAAAACTTTTTTTCATTAATGTCTTATGGTTTTCAGTGTACAAGTCTTGCATATCTTTTGCTCAATTTATTCCTAAGTATTTTATTCTTTTTGATGCTATTGCAATCCCTGTCATATCTGTTATTAAATTATGCTAGCAAAATAAGCTGAAAGGTATTTTCATTTTTTTCCTAAACTCTGCAATATTTTGTGTTAGGTTGGGGTTACCTGTTCTTTGAATATTTAGCATAAGATGGGGGTAAAACCATCTCAACCTACTGCTGTTTTCTTTGTCAGAAGGTTTTAAACTAATTTCTTTAATAACTATAGAATGATTCAGGCTGTCTATTTTATCTTTAGCTGGGCGTGGCAAATTAATTTTTTTCTAAAAATTCTTCTAAGTTTTAAGACTTACTGGCATAAGGCTGTTCATAAGTTCTTGTTATGTTTTAAATCTACCATCCTTCTTTATTCCCTTTTATTCTGAGTGTTGTTTTTAATGCCTTCTTTCTATCTCTTTTTTGTTCACTCATGCAAGAACTTTGTGATTTTTATTAATCTTTAAAAAAAAACACTTCTTTTGGAATTTTTTTCTTTTCTTGTGTGTGTGCGTGTGTGTGTGTGTGTGTGTGTGTGTGTGTGTGTGTATGTAGGGGGGTTCTGTATACATTTTAGGATTGTTTGTTCTATTTCTGTGAAGAATGCCACTGGAATTTTGATAAGGATCGCACTGAATCTGTAGGTTGCTTTGGCTAGTATGAACATTTTAGCAATATTGCAATCTAAGAGCATGGAGTACCTTTCTTTTTATTTATGTCAGTTTTTTTCCATCAATATCTTATAGTTTTCATATATAAGTCTTTCATCTCCTTGGTTATATTTATTCCTAGGTATTTCATTCTTTCTGATATAATTGTAAATGGGATTATTTTCTTAAAATCTTTTTCTGATAGCTCACTATCAGTGCATAGAAACAAAACTGATTTTGCGTACTGATTTTGCATCCTGCAAATTTCCTGAATTTGTTTATTAATTCTAACCATTTTTCCTGAAAATTTTTAATAATTTTAACAGTTTTTTTGAGTCTTTAGGGTTTTCTACATATACTACTATGTCATTTGCAAATAGTAATAGTTGTACTTCTTCCTTTCTGATTTGATGCCTTTTATTTCTTTTTCTTGCCTAGGACTCCTTTATCACTAAGACCTCCAATACTAGGTTGAATAAAAATGTGGACAGTGGGCATCCTTGTCTTGCTTCTTATCCTAGAGGAAAAGTTTTCTGTTCTTTTTTTTTTTTTTTTTTTTTTAAAGATTTTATTTATTAATTTGACAGAGAGAAATCACAAGCAGACGGAGAGGCAGTCAGAGAGAGAGAGAGAGGGAAGCAGGCTCTCTGCTGAGCAGAGAGCCCGATGCGGGACTCGATCCCAGGACTCTGAGATCATGACCTGAGCCGAAGGCAGCGGCTCAACCCACTGAGCCACCCAGGCGCCCAAGTTTTCTGTTCTTCACTATTGAATATTATGTTAGCTGTGCGCTTGTCAGGTATTATTATGCTGAGGTACATTCCCTCCAAATCCACTATTTCTTTTCAATAGAAAGAAATTGTCAAATGCTTTTTCTGTATCCACTGAAATGATCATATGATTTTTTTATCCTTCATTTTGTTAATGGGGTATATTGATTAAATTGCAGATGTTGAACCATCCTTGAATCCCTGGAATAAATCCCACTTGATCATGATACTTTTAATGTATTGTTGAATTTGAGTTTCTAATATTTTGAATTTTTTGCATCTGTAATCATTAGGATATTGACCTGTAATGTTCTTTTCTTGTAGTCTCTCTGTCTGGTTTTTGTATCAGACGAATGGTGGCCTCATAAAATGAGTTTGGAACTGTTCCTTCCTCTTCTACATTTTGGAAGAATTTGAGAAGGATTGGTGCTAATTCTTTAAGTGTTTGGTACAATTCACAGTGATCTAACTTTTGTTTGCTGGGAAGTTTTTGGTTACTGATTCAATCTCCTTACTAGTAATGAGTCTGTTCAATTTTTCTATTTCTTCATGATTCAGTCTTGATAGGTTGTATGTTTCTAGGAATTTATCCATTTGCTCTAACTTGTCTAATATGTTCGCATATAATTTTTCATAGTAGTTTCTTATGACCCTTTAGATTTCTGTGGCATCGACAGCAATGTCTCTTTCATTTCTGATTTTATTTGAGTTGTCTCTATTTTATCATGGTGAATCTAGCTGAAGATTTATCTATTTTGTTTATCTTTTAAAAATAGCTCTTGTCTCATTGGTCATTTCTATTGTCCTTTTAGTTTCTAATTCATTTATTTCCACTCTGAACTTTGTTATTTTCTTCCTTCTACTAACTTTGGGTTTAGTTTGTCTATTCCTAGTTCCTTGCAGTGTAAAGTTAGGTTATTTAGTTGAGATCTTTCATTTATTGCTATAAACTTCCTCCTTTGAGTTACTTCTGCCAAAGCCCATGTTTTGGTATATTAATTTCCATTTTCATTCACTCAAGTATTTTTTAATTTCTCTTTTGATTTCTTCTTTGTTCAGTAACAGGTTGTTTAACCTCCACATATTTGTAAATTTTCCAGTTTTCTTATATCCTCTAGGACTATTATAGTTCTACATTTAGGTCTATGTTCCATTTCAAATTAATTTTTAAAAAATATTTTATTTAGTTGACACAGAGAAAGAGAAAGAGAGAGAGGGAGAGAGAGAGAACAAGCAGGGGGAGCAGCAGACAGAGGGAGAAGGAAAAGCAGGTTCCTTGCTGAGCAGGGAGCCTGACTAGGTGCTTGATCCCAGGATCCTGGGATCATGACCTGAGCTGAAGGCAGATGCTTAACTAAATGAGCCACCCAGGTGCCCCTTAAATTAGTTTTTGAGTATGGCATGAAGGAAGGGTTGAGGTTTTTTCCCTTCCATTTACAAATCCAATTTTTCTAAGATCAAGTTTGAAAACTCTTCCTTTCCCATTAATTTCATTGATTTCTTTGAAGAAAATCAATGGACTAAATATGCAGGTCTCTACTTGGACTTTCTATTGTGTTCCATTAGTCTACTTATCTATTTTTATGTCAGTATCATACTGGCTAGTCTTACATTTGTGCACTTCTACTGTCGTTTTCTACCACAAGATTATCTTGATTATTCTAAGGGTTTTTGTATTTTCATATAAATTGTAAAATCAGTTTGTCTATTTGTATAAAAATGTCCCCTGGGATTGCAGTGAATCTCCTTCTGGGCTCTTCTGTTCCTTTAACCTATTTGTCTATATTGTTATCAATACCATACTGTCTTGATTACTGTAACTTTATAGTAAGTCTTGAAGTTGTGGATGCCTGTGTGGCTCAGTTTGTTAGGCGACTGCCTTCGGCTCAGGTCATGATCCTAGAGTCCTGGCATCAAGTCCCAGATCGGGCTCCCTGCTTGACAGGAAGTCTGCTTCTCCTGCTGACCTCTCTCCTCTCAAACTCTCTCTCTCTCATTCTCAAATAATAAACAAACAAGCAAACAAACAAATAAATAAAATCTTTAAAAAAAAAAGTCTTGAAGTTGCATAGCATCAGTCTTCCAACTTTCTTCTTCAATATTGTTTTGGCTAGTTGAGGTCATTTGCCTCTCCATATAAATTTGGGAATCAGTTTGTCCATATCTGTAAAATAACTTGCTGGGATTTTGATTGGTATTCCATTGAATCTGTAGGTCAATCTTGACAATGCTGAGTTTTCCTATTTATGCACATGGAACACCAATCCATTTATTTAGCTCTTCTTTGATCAGAGATCAGATTTATTGTTTTCTTCATATGGCTCTTATACATATTTTGTTACATTTATACCTACGTGTTTCATTTTTGAGAGTGCAAATATAAAGGATATTGTGTTTTTAATTTCAAATTCCATTTGTTCTTTGTTGGAATATAGGAAAGCAATTGGCTTTTTTATATTAATCTGTATCCTGTAACCTTGGTATAATTGTTCACTAGTTTCAATAATTTTTTCTTTTACTTCATCTGCAAATCTTATAAAAATCTTTTTTAAAGTTTTTATTTTAATTTCAGTTAAGTTTCAAGGGTTTTTTGTTGATTCTTTTGAATTTTCAACATAGACAAATATATCATCTCTAAACAAAGAAAATTTTAATTTCTTCCTTCCGGGTCTATATATCTTTTACTTCCTTTTCTTGCCTTACTGCATTAGCAAGTACTCCCAGTACAATATTAAAAAGGAGTGGAGAGAGGGACAATCTTTTCCTTGTACCTGATCTTCATGTAAAAGCTTCTAGTTTCTCACCTGTAAGTATAATGTTAGCTATAGTTTTTTTTTTAATGGTCTTTATTAAGTTGAAGAGATTCTCCTGTATTCATTGTTTACTGAGAGTTTTTAGCATGAACGAGTGTTGGATCTTCTCAAATGCTTTTTTCCTAATCTATTGATATGATCACGTGATTTTTCACTTTCAGTTTGTTGACATAATGGATCACATTAATTGATTTCCTAATGTTGAACCAGACTTGTATACCTATGATAAATCCCACTTGGTTGTGGTGTATTGGTCTTTTTATACTTTTTTGGATTCAACTTCCTAATATTTTGTTGAGGATTTTTGTGTCTATGTTATGAGGGAAAATGGTTTGTAGTTTCCTTCTCTTGTAATGACTTTGTCTGGTTTTGGTATTAGGGTAATATTGTCCTTATAGAATGAGTTAGGAATTATTCTCTCTGCTTCTCTACTTCTGAAAGACATTATAGAGATTTGGTATAATTCCTTCCTTAAATGTTTGGTAAAATTCACCAGTGAACTCACTGGGCCTGGTGTTTTATGTTTTGGGAGGTTATTAATTATTGATTCAATTTCTTTAATAGATACAGGTCTATTCATATTTTCCATTTCTTCTTTTGTGAGTTTTGGCAGATACTGTCTTTCAAGGAATTAGTCCATTTTATCTAGATTATCAAATTTGTGGGCATGTATTCACAACACTGAATCTATAGATCAATTGGGGAGAACCAACATCTTCACATTTTTAGTTTTCTAAACCCATTAATTACACTTAAAAATTTTCTCCATTTACTTTGATCTTTTAAGAATTCTCTCATTTGGGGTGCCTGGGTGGCTCAGTTGGTTAAGCATTTGTCTTGGGCTTAGGTCATGATCCTAGGACTCCAAGATAACCACCTGAGTTGAAGGCAGATGCTTAACTGACTGAGCCGCCCAGGTATCCCTCTCCTTTATTTTTAAAGGCTCTTTTCTGTGAATATAGAGTTCTTAGTTTGTAGGGCTTTTTCTTTCATCACTTTAAATATATTATTCTATTATTTTTTAGCTTCCATTCTTTCTTCCTTTTTTAAAAAATATTTTATTATTTATTTGAGAGAGAGAAAGGGCACAAGCAGGTGGAGCAGCAGGCAGAGGGAGAGGAAGAAGCAGGCTCCTCGTTGAGCAGAGAACTGGACATGGGACTCTATCCCAGGAAACTGAGGTCATGACCTGATCTGAAGGTAGCTGCTTAACCAACTGAGCCACCTGGGTACCCCTAGCTTCCATTATTTCTGATGTGGGATAATTTAAAATTCTTATAGATGTTCTCCTGACTCTAATGTGTCCTTGTTTTCTGTTTGCTTTAAGATTTATCTGTGATTTTCAGCAGTTTGATTCTGGTTTACTTGAATGTGTTCTAATTGTATTTATCCTGCCTGAACTTCTGCTGAGTGTCTCAGATCTAGACGTTGATGTCTTTCAACAATTTTAGAGAAAACTCAGTTATTATTTATTCAAACATTTTTCTATCTACTCTCATTCCTCTTGGGATCCCAATTATACAAATGTAAACCTTTTGGTATCACTCCACATGTCCTGGATTCTCTTCTTTTTTCATTCTATTTTTTTTTTCTGTGCTTCAGTTTGGATAATTTTTATTACCACTTTATATTATTTTAATTTAAGTTACATGATTTCTTTTTGTTTTGTTTTGTACTTTCTGCTACTAAGCCCATCCAATGACCCTTCCATTGAAGATATTGTAATTTCCAGTTTTAGGGTTTTCACTTGATTCTTACAGTTTCCATCTATTTGCTGAGCTCCTCCCATTTGTTCACCCCTTCTGTTCTTCTTTTCTGATAAATCCTTTACTGTATTTTTAAAGATTTTATTTTTATTTATTTGACAGAGATCACAAATAGGCAGAGAGGCAGGCAGAGAGAGAGAGAGAGAGAGAAGAAGGGAAGCAGACTCCGGGCTGAGCAGAGAACTTGATGTGGGGCTCGATCCCAGAACCCTGGGATTTAACCCACTGAGCCACCCAGGCACCCCTTTACTGTATTTTTAATAGCAGTTTTAAATCCTGTCTGCTAATTTCAACACAAGGGGCATCTGTAGGTCAGCATCTTTAGGCCATTTCCCCTAGATTTTAAGTCATATTTTCTTGCTTCTTTGTATATTATTAAATTTTCATTCTAGATTGAAAATTGTGGAGACTCTGGATTATACGCTCTTATTCTAAAAAGTGTTGAGTTTTGTTTTGGTATATCCTTTGAAAGCTTTGTTTTAGGTTTTGTTAGGGTGAACCTATTTTGTATTTCTCCTTCATCCTGTGGAAGTCTTTGATCATGATTTATGGTCCTTTTGATACTGTCTGGGTTTTAGTGGAAAACTTGAGATTTTTATAAATTCTAATTTGTTATAATTCAAATGCCAAACTCTGTCTCCCCAACACTTGGCAGCAGCTGAAATCTCTGCTCTATACGTTTCCTTTCTAGTTGTTGCTTTTTTCTAGATTTCTTAAAGTAAATATATGTGTGTATATATGGGTTAGGGAGAACCAAGATATGAGGGAATTTGTATGCAGATTTCAGAGGTCCCTGCTCCGTGGCTCACTCCTTTCTAGGATTTTCACCCTTAATTTCCAGCCACTCTGGCAACCTTGAACTCTGACCCCAATATCATTATCCTGTTAAGACTTTCTGTTTCAGTTCAATCTCTCCTGTGCCTCATGAACTGAGAAGTACTTTTGGGTAAAACAACAGCTGGATAAATGTGGAGCTCACCTCATTTTTTTCCTCTTTTCAGGGATTTTGTACCCTTTGGTTTCTGTCTGCTTTTTATTGTATTCTAGGCCTTAAAAGAGTGGTTTTAAAATATTTTGTCTGGGGTTAAAAAGTGTTTTTGGTAGGAGAGTTAGTCTGATACTATCCCCTTTATCATTCCAGGAACTAGAATTCTCCTTATGCAGATATTCATAATTTCTTCTTAGTGTGGTGCAGGTCAAACAGACAAAGATCTGCTAACCATGGAATAAGCCTGAGTATGAAAACCCTGACATTTCCTCAGAATTGTCAATTTCCTCAGAAATGTCAGGGTAGTTAGACCTTGCTGTTCAATGAATACTGACTAGTTGTTTAATATGTTTATTTTATTTTTAAAAAATCTCTTAACTTAGAGCTAGCATTTGACCTTTAAACCAATTGCTGATCTGTTCCCTTCAGTATCATGACAAGAAACAGGTCCACAGAGGTCGAACTTGCTCTGGCAGAGACTGACTAAATGCTTATAAAAGCTGTTTTCTTTTCCTTAACACAAAGCTAAAGTAAATTTCCCAGCCTTATTGTATCTAGGTGGAGTTCTGTGACTCGATCCTGCCACATTTTCTCTTTCTCCTATCTACCAGGTAGGTGATGCCAGAGCAATTTTCTTCTTTTCTTTTTACCAGAGTAATTTTAAAGACACTTTTGATAATGGTAGAGCCATAATATGGAAGGAGCCTGGGTCTGTAAATGACAACCTGGAGTGGAATTTCCTGCTGACCACTATTTGACTGTGATATGGGCAAGAAAATTATCTTTACTTTAAGCTACTGAAATTTTGTATTTTTTAAAACAGAAGTTACTGCTACTTATGCTAACTAATTACACAAAGCCTAATCAGTGGTGAAGATATGCATAGAAACTAGTCCTCTGTTTTCTTTGATGGTTAACAAACATAATTCCACTCATATGTAACTTACATAATTATCATAGTAGTACACTAGTTTATAACAAAATTTAAATAATTAAGAGCGTGCCATTTAATTAATAGAAAAATGGTGACTTACCCAGAGAGCGAATGCCTTTTTGTTCAAGAAAGCTGTTTAAAATAATTGTATTAAGGTTTAATATAAATCCCAGTTCTGGTGTAAGTTTCCAGAAGCCATCCTATGAAATAAAAAACAAATTTAAGCCACAGTACTAAAATTGATTCACATACATAAGAATGTAATATAATAAATAATATGTTTCCAATTATTTCAATTCAGTTTAAGACATTTCTAAAATTTTTATTATCAAAAATTTTTAATTACTATTTTTATTATTCTTTTTTTAAAAAATATTTTATTCATTTATTTGACTGATAGAGATCACAAGTAGGCAGAGAGGCAGGGAGAGAGAGGAGGAAGCAGGCTCCCTGCTGAGCAGAGAGCCCGATGTGGGGCTTGATCCTGGGTCCCTGGGATCATGACCTGAACGAAAGCAGAGGCTTTAACCCACTGAGCTACCGAGGTGCCCCTATTTTTATTATTCTTAAAATTGAAATTCTTCGTATACTAGTGACACAGTATTGTTGGGAATCTCAAAAATACTATGGATGTTAGGTACCAGGTGGCACTTATAAAAATCTGGAGGGGCGCCTGGGTGGCTCAGTGGATTAAAGCCTCTGCCTTCGACTGGGGTCCTCAGAACGAGCCCTGCATCCAGTTCTCTGCTCAGCAGGGAGCCTGCATCCCTTCCTCTTTCTCTGCCCGCTTCTCTGCCTACCTGTAATCTCTGTCAAATAAATAAATAAAATCTTAAAAAAAAAATCTGGAAAGCGGGGCACCTGGGTGGCTCATGGGTTAAGCCTCTGCCTTCGACTCAGATCATGATCCCAGAGTCCTGGGATGGAGTCCCACATCCAGCTCTCTGCTTGGCGCGGAGCCTACCTACCCTCTCTCTCTACCTGTCTCTCTTCCTACTTGTGATCTCTCTCTCTCTCTCTGTCAAATAAATAAATAAAAATCTTTTTAAAAAAAGTATGGAAAGCTGCTCATGTGTAAGGATTTAAAAAAATGGTGTTACACATTTTTTTCTTCTAGTAATGCTTTGAACTGATGTTTCTCAAACTTTTCTTTTTCATGGTAAGGAAACTTTAATTAAAATGCCAAGTGCAAAAGGACAGGATTTGGCTGACATATGTAAATGCAAATAAAAGACTGTAGGGAAAGTGAGACTTCATTGAAGGTGACATGATTGAAGAAAGAAGATGTGCTGAGCTTGCACCTCAGCAGAACAGGTAGTTTGGGGCAGTGCAATAAGCTACAGGCATTTCAGAAAAATTACACTGAAAATGTAATTGTGATGTTTCTCAAACCTTTAAGTAGCATGATTCCTTTTGATCAACATTAAAAATGTGCCTTTATGATGTCTGAAGTGTGAAAATGACATTTTTTAAAACTAAATATAAAATTGTTATGGTGAATATGCACTTTAAAACTATCTTACTTATTCTCACTGTCCTCTGCCCACCTCAGCTAACTTTTAGGGCTGATGTTTCTTACTTATTATAAGGTAGTTGTAAACCTGAACATGGGGATCTTGAACTTGAAGTAGATCAACTCCAGGTCTCAGGGGCACTAATACAGGGAGCAGAAAGAAGGGTGAGGTCATAGGCAGATGCACAGACTCGACAGCAATAATTTGAAAAAAATAACAGCATGTTAGCATATGCTAACACTTAGCACATGCTAACTAGTGATGAACTAGTTCTAGGTGCCAGGTTTTTTTTTTTTTTTTTTTTTTTATCTGTTTAGCCACTCGTGTGGAGGCTATTACTATACCTTTTGCAGATGAGAACTACTTTTCAGATGAGAATACTGAGGCACAGAGAAGTTAAGCAACTTGTTCAAAGTCACACAGCTAATAAGCAGCAGAAGCACAATTTAAGCCCCGACAGTCTGGCTCCAGGACTCATAAATGGCAGTATCTGCTATACTGTTTCCAACACTGTTTTCATGTACGTTCTTTCAGGTTTAAAAAAAAAAAAAAAAAAGCTGACAGCTGTTGTTATCTCGTTTAAACCTTAAAGCCACTCTAAGAGGCAGACACCATTATTACCCCCAGTATATGGGTGAAGAAACGAAGACTCAGAAAGGTTTTGACTTGCCTTAAATCACAAAGAAGTAAGACTAAGGCTCAAATTTAGTCTCACACTAAATCAAGTTGCTTTTCTGCTTCACTAAACTACTTTACATTAAAACACATAATTATACATGTGTGACTGGGTCTTAGTACCAGTGCAGGAACTATATTTATTGAGTGTTTACTAGCTTCACAAATGGAATGATAAGCTCTAACACAGTCTAACATGTTGAGTAATATTCCCAAGACCATATGTTAAAACAATCAGAGTATACTTACAATACTTGTTCTTTACTTCACAAGGGAAGTTTACATGATTGTAATTCATCTATCTGTTCTAGAACCTAGCAAATCGAGGTGTTACCCCATGACCCACTCAGGGATGCTAATTTTCAGCTGAGGAATATTAACATTCACTTGCATGACATTTTGGCCTAACAATTAAAAATAGATAAATACCATCAACAAGCACACTATATTGTTCAATGACTTTTTTAAAGCAAGATTTTCTCAATGAAGGAAGCAGTGTGTTGATTTACTTTCTTCCACCAGTCACTTTCCTCACTAATGCACTGGTAAGTATTTAAACGAGCAGCTACTTTGAGTAGCTCTGTTCTGAACTATGAAGCTAATTAACCATAGACCTAAGGGAAAATAAGACTAATACCTCCGTTTGTAGACTGAAGAGCTCAGTCCAAGGCACAATATTCATCCAGCTCTGTTCATCTTTTTGTGCTTGGAAGCTTGCAATAAAATCACTTCTTGTTATATCAGATATTATCACTTCTTGTTTCTTTTTCTTTTCTTTTTTTTTTCAGATATTGTCACTCCTTGAAGAAAATAATTTGCCAGAAATTCTGGTGTTCCATTATTTTCTGTTTCAGAAAAACTTCCATTACTTGAAGGAGATAATGAAGTTCCAGCAGAAAGAGCTGTACAGAAAGAAGCCTCCAGTTCAGTGTTAGCAAACAGATCTGCTGGTGGCTTGTAACTGGTGCTGAAAGGAACTTCAGAATTTTGAAAATAAAGAGGATAACAAGAAAGGGAATGAACTGCAAACCCTCTGGATGGACCAGCAGAATTAAGTCTACGAGGAGGTAAATGAATATTCGGCTGTGGAGGAGAGTCCAACTCAGAGAAAATGTTAGCAGAATTGTTGGTCTTATGGCCTTGGTAAGTTTCAGGTAGATTAGCATCACTGGTGTTAAATGAGACACCTTCACGAGCACAAAAACCAAAGGATTTAAGTAAGACGTGGGGGAGGCAGTCTGTAAGGGGTATGTGACGCAGGGGTAATGTCACTCAAATGGTCAGCTTGAAGGTCTTGGTCATACTTAGATGGACCAAACTCTTTGAGACTCCTAGCAAATATCTTAGGATGTAAGTGGGGATGATGGAGGAAACAAGCAACTTCAAAGGGCTCATCTCCCAAAAGGGCTGAACCATGGGCAGCAGAAATGCTGCAACTAACCAGTTTTGGGATAGGAGTATCTCTACACAGCGGTTGTTTAAATGAATCCATCTGACTTAAATCCAATGGCTTTTCCACATCTTCACATTCAAAACTGAGTGTTAAAGGTTTTTCTGATAGTTGGGAACTATCTTCAAAATCTTCAGAATCTTCAGAATCTTCCAGGTGATATGATCTAAACTTTCTGTTAGTCAAATGTGGTTGTTGCAGTTCTTCATTCCATTCAAAGAATGCTAAAAGAGGCTGTCCAAGAGGGAAAAATATAATGTAAGGGAAAATAAAAAATAAAATGAACAATCAAACATACTTCCTAGAATTGACTTCAGAGTAGACAAGAAATTGCTTATCCTAGAGCATTGAAAAATTGGAGATATACAAGATAATTTAAATACAATGCCCTTGTTATATAGATACAAATCTGAGATTTGGAGAGAACAGCAGTAATAAACACATCAAAGTTCTTAGTTTCTCTTTGTTCTTAGCATGTTGAAACTTCTAATACCACTCATTTGATACAAGAGGAAACGCAGGGCCACAGAAGTGTCTTGTCCAAAATTTTATAATTAGCAGTATCATAGTGTGTAAATTAGCCCTAAAATAAGCTGATAATTTGAAATAAATTATTCTAGTCTTTTATTCTGCTTTACAGCAATATTAAGGAAATGAGACAACTGATAGAAAATTTGAAAAGCTTTATCTTAAAAAGTTGCAAGTAAATAAAATCCAGTTTTATATGAATTATAAGTCTTTGAGATATTTTAGAAGTAAGTAGCCTGACAGCACCTGGCTGGCTCAGGGGGTAGAGTCTGTGACTCTTGATCATGGAGTTATAAATCTGAGCTCTATGTTGGGACAGCTTAAAAGTAAAATCTTTTAAAAAATAATTAGGGGTGCCTGGGTGGCTCAGTGGGCTAAAGCCTCTGCTTTTCGGCACAGGTCATGATCTCAGTGTCCTGGGATCAAGCCCTGTGTCAGGCTCTCTGCTCAGCAGGGAGTCTGCTTCCCTCTCTCTCTGCCTGCCTCTCTGCCTACTTGTGATTTCTGTCTGTCAAATAAATAAATAAAATCTTTTAAAAATATAAAAAAAATTAGTCTATAATTTTACCAATGTAAATCAGGTATTTTATTTTATTATTATTTTTAAAAACCAGCTATTTTATTTTAAAAAATTTTTTTAAAGATTTTATTTATTTATTTGACAGAGAGAGATCACAAGTAGGCAGAGAGGCAGGCAGAGAGAGAGGAGGAAGCAGGCTCCTTGCTGAGCAGAGAGCCCGATGCGGTACTCGATCCCAGGACCCTGAGATCATGACCTGAGCCAAAGGCAGCGGCTTAACCCACTGAGCCACCCAGGTGCCCCAAAAATCAGCTATTTTAAAAAAAGAGTAGTTCTTTCCCAACTCAGTCATTTCCAGTATACATTTAAATAATTACACTGCAGAACATATTACAAAACACATATTTGAAAATAATATTTAAAAACAATGTTTTTCTGGGTTTCTCTTAATTAGATAAACAAATGGAAAAAGAAAGTAATAGTGATAGACTAGACCTGTTAGATATTAAAGTATTTTATAAAATTGCAATAACATATCAGTGGAACAAAATAGATGGTCCAGCAATAGATCCTTAAACACATGGAAATTTAATAGATGACAAAGATGATATTTTAAGTCAATGGGAGGAAAAAGAATTTTCCAATAACTGTGTTGGGGAAAGTGGGTAGCTATCTGGAAAAGAATAAATTTAGTTCCATACTTCCTATCTTATACCAGGATAGATTCCAATTGGATGAAAAAATTAAATGTAAACAAGAAACCATAAAACTATTAAAAAAAATAAGAAAAAACCTTTAGGAAGCATAGCCTCTGGATAGGGAAGATATTTCTAAGAATGATAATAAAATAAAACAATATAAAACAAAAACAAGAAACCCAAAGATAAAAAAATTTGCCTGAATTAAGAAATCTGCATGACAAAAAGATGATGAATGACATCAAAATACAAATAGCAAACTGGGATACAAATCTGTGCAGCTCAAAGTAAAAATAGCTTATTTTCCTAAAACGTATTTTTCCTGAAATAAATAAGAAAATGACTAGGGTGCCTGGGAGGCTCAGTTGTTGCTTAAGCGACTGCCTTTGGCTAAGGTCATGATCCCAGGGTTCTGGGTTGGAGCCACACATCAGGCTCCTTGCTCTGCAGGGAAGCCTGCTTCTCCCTCTCATTCTCCCTCTCCCTCTGCCTGCCGTTTCCCCCTGCTTGTGCGCTCTCTCTCTCTCTCTGTCAAATAAATAAAATCTGTTAAGAAAAGAAGGGAAAAGAAAAGAAAAAAAATGACTAACATCACAATAATAAAGGTAAAAAAACATTAATAGATAACACATAGAAAAGAACATACCTAGAGCTCTTAAGAATATGAAAACATGCTAGCTTCATTCACAAAGAAATGAAAATTAAAATATCATTAATGCATTTCTCACCTGCCCAATTTGCAAAGATCAAACATTTGAATGATAAGCTGGGTTAAAGACGGACAGAATAAGACTCTCACATGCTACCAATGGGAGTGTGATTTGACATAACCTACAAATAGGGAAGTTTGGCTAGAGTTAATTAAAATTTTCAGAATATATTTTCTTAGGTATAATTGATGTGCAATAAACTGCACATTTTAAATGCATAATTTGAGGGGTACCTAGTTGGCTCAGTCAGTACAGCATGTGATTCCTGATCTCAGGGTCGTGAGTTGGATCCCTACACTGAGGGTAGAGTTTAATTAAAAAAATAATAAGGGGCACCTAGGTGGCTCAGTTGGCTGAGAAGCTGCCTTTGGTTCAGGTCATGATCCTGGGGTCTTGCTCAGCAGAGAGCCTGCTTCTCCCTCTTCCTCTGCCTGCTGCTCTGCCTACTTGTCCCTGTCTGTCAAATAAATAACATCTTTAAAAAAATAAAGTATATAATTTGGTGAGTTCTGACATAAGCATACATCATGAAGCCATTATCATAGTGAAGAGAATGAACATAACCATCACTCTCAAGATATTCCTGTGCCCTTTTATAATCCATCTCATTCCCCCCCTCGCAGTTCCCAGGCAACCACTATTTATCTCAATAACTTTATTTTGGTTTACATGTATTTTGTATCAATGAAATCATACAATTTCTATTCTTCTGTGTTTCACTTCTTCTACTCAGCATAACTGTCCTGATACATGAGGTTGCATGTATCCATCACAGGGCTATATCACAGTTTGCTTATTCATTTCCTGATGGTTGTTTCCAACTTCTGGCTACTACAAATAAAAGCCACAATGAGTACTTATGCAGAAATCTTTGAACATACACCTTCATTTCACTTGGCTGAGTCAAATGGTAGGTGTATATTTTTTAAGAAACTGTCAAAAAGTTTCTAAAATTGTTGTGCCATTTTGCACTTCTACCAGCAGTGCATGAGTAACCATTGTTCCACATCCTCACATGTAGTACTGTCAGTCCCTTTTACGCCATTCTAGTGGCTATGTGAAAGTATCTCACTGTGCCTCCAGTTTGCATATTCTCATGTGACTGATGATTTTGAGCATCTTTTCTGTATAACTTCTTTGGTGAAGTGTCTTTTCAAATCTGCTCATTATTTTATTGGGTTTTCTTATTACTGAATTGTAAGATTGCTTTATATATTTTAGATGACTTTGTCAGATATGTTTTATGAATATTTTCTCACAAATGTCGCTGGTGCATTCATTTGCTTAATGGTGTCTTCTAAAGAGCAAAAGTTTTTGGAATTAATGAAGTCCAATTCATCAATTTTTAAAAAAGATTTATTTATTTATTTGACAGAGAGAGAGAACACAAGTAGGCAGAGGGGGAGGAGGAAGTAGACTCCACAAGTAGACTCCACAGTGAGCAGAGAGCACGATGCAGGGCTTGATCCCAAGACTCTGGGATCATACCCTGAGCCACCCAGGTGCCTGCAATTTATCAATTTTTTTTTAAAGATTTTATTTATTTATTTGAGAGAGAGAGAGAGAGAGTAAGAACAAGCACCAGCAGGGGGAGTGGGACAGAGAAGCAGACTCCCTCCAACGCAGAGCAGGGAGCCTGATGCGGGACTTGATACCAGGACCCTGAGACCATTACCTGAGCCATGCAAGAGCCCCTCATCAATTTTTTTTTTATAATTTCTATTAATTTAAAAAACCTCTGTCGAACCCAAATTCATTAACATTTCTCCTATGTTTTCTTCCAGATATTCTAGTTTCAGTTGTTATATTCAAGTCTATATTCTAAATTAGTCTTTGCACATGGTGTGAGCTAAGGACAGAGGTTCATTTTTGTTTATTTGTTTGGCAAATGGCCATCCAATTGCTCCAGAAAAGAGCATTTGTTGAAAAGATCATCCTTTCCACATTGAATTGCCTTGACACATCTGTAGAAAATCCATTGACCCTGTATATGTGGATATATTTCTAGACTTTCTACTCCATTCCAACTGTTACATGTTTCAGTGGTGTTCTCATGGTGCAGATGTCTATTTTACACAAATATCACACTCTCCTAATTACTGTAGCCTTATAAAAAGTCTTAAAATCAAACAGTGTAAGACCTCCAAACTTTTCTTCTTTTTCAAAGTTGTTTTGGCTAACAAAGATGCTTTATATTACATATACAATTTAGAATCAGTGTGTCAGTTTCTAAACAAAAAACTTGCTGGGACTTTGAGTTGGATTGAATCTATGATCTAATCTATAGATTAATCTGAGGAGAATCTGATTAAACAAATTTAATCCAAGAACATTTATTTATTTTTTTTAAAGATTATTTATTTATTTATTTGACAGACAGAGATCACAAGTAGGCAGAGAAGCAGGCAGAGGGAGAGGAGGAAGCAGGCTCCCTGCTGAGCAGAGAGCCTGATGTGGGACTCGATCCCAGGACCCTGGGATCATGACCTGAGCCGAAGGCAGAGGCTTTAACCCACTGAGCCACCCAGGCGCCCCTCCAAGAACATTTATTTAGGTCTTCTTCAATTGCAATTTTCTCAGCAATGTTGTGTAATTTTCAGTGTACAGGTCCTGCTTATTTTGTCAAATTTGATTCTACATATTTCATATTTTCTATGGTATTATAATATAAGTGGTATTGTTTTTTAAATACCAATTTTTAATTGTTGCCAGCATACAGAAATTAAGTTGGTTTCTTACATTTTTTAAGAGGATTTATTTATTTATTTATTTGCCAGAGAGCGAGCGAGCGAGAGAGAGATCACAAGTAGGAAGAAAGGTAGGCAGAGAGAGAGGGAGAAGGAGGCTCCCGGCTGAGCAAGGAGCCTGATGTGGAGCTCAATCCCAGGACCCTGAGATCATGACCTCAGCCAAAGGCAGAGGCCCAACCCACTGAGCCTTCCAGGTGCCCCTGGTTTCTTACATTGACCTTGCATCCTATAACCTTGTCAAATGCACTTACTTACTAATCCTACTAGTCCTTCCATAGAATCTTTAAGATCTTCTACAGAGACATTTAGGTTGTTTGTGAGTAAAGAATGCTGATTTGTTGATTGTTTCCTTTTGCTATGTAAAAGGAAAGCTTTTTATCTTGATGAAGTCCCAATAATTCATTTTTGCTTTTGTTTTTCTTGCCTCTGGAGACATCTCTAGTAAGAAGTTTCTGTACCTGAGGTCAAAGAGTTTGCTGTCTGTGTTCTCCTCTAGGATTCTGATGGATTCCTGTCTCATATTTAGATCTTTCACCCATTTCAATTTTTTTTTTGTATGTATGGTATAAGATGTGGTCCAGTTTCATTCTTCTACATGTGGCTGTCCAGTTTTCCCAACACCATTTGTTGAAGAGACTTTCTTTTTTCTTCTTCTTCTTTTTTTAAAGTTGGATATTGTTTCCTGCTTTGTCAAAGGTTTGTTGACCATAGATTTGAAGGTACATTTCTAGGCTCTCTATTCTGTTCCATTGATCTATGTGTCTATTTTTGTGCCAGTACCATACTGTCTTGATGATTACAGCTTTGTAATACAGCTTGAACTCCAGAATTGTGGTTTCTCCAGCTTTGGTTTTCTTTTTCAACATTACTTCAGCTATTTGGGGTCTTTTCTGATTCCATACAAATTTAGGATTGTTTGTTCCAGCTCTGTGAAAAATGCTGTGGTAATTTTTTTAAATTATTATTTGATTTTTTAAAAAAGTTTTATTAATTTACTTTGTGAGAGAGAGAGAGAGCATGACTGGAGGGGAGAGGGAGAGGAAGAAGCACATCCCCCACTGAGCAGGAGCCTGACGCAGCATTTGATCCCAGGACCCTGGGATTATGACCTGAGCTGAAGGTGGATGCTCAACTGACAGAGCCACCCAGGCATCCCTTTTAATTCAATGTAATTAACATATAGTGCATTATCAGTTTCAGAGCTAATTTATTGATTTATCAGTTTCATATAATACCCAAGGTATATGAATACCCTACATCAAGGGGCCTCCTTAATGCCCATCACTCAGTTACCTCATCCCTCCATCCACCTCCTGTTGGTGGTAGTTTGATAGGGATTGCGCTGAATGTGCAGATTGCTTTGGGTAGTATAGACATTTTTTTTTTAAAGATTTTATTTATTTATTTGACAGAATCACAATTAGGCAGAGAGGCAGGCAGAGAGAGAGAGGGGGAAGCAGGCTCCCTGCTGAGCAGAGAGCGCGATGCAGGGCTCGATCCCAGGACCTTAGGATCATGACCTGAGCCACAGGCAGAGGCTTTAACTCACTGAGCCACCCAGGCGCCCTGGTGGTATAGACATTTTAACAATATTTGTTCTTCCAATCCATGAACATGGAATGTTTTTTCCATTTCTTTGGGTTTTCCTCATTTTGTCTCATTAATGTTCTATAGTTTTCAGAGTACAGATCTTCTACCTCTCTGGTTAGGTTTTTTCCGAAGATATCTTATGGTTTTTGATGCAATTGTAAACGGAACTGATTCCTTGATTTCTCTTTCTGATACTTCATTATTGGTGTAAGGAATGCAACAGACTTCTGTGTGTTGATTTTATATCTTGCAACTTTGCTGAATTCCTGTATCAGCTCTAGCAATTTTTTGGTAGAGTCTTTCTGGTTGTTGCTCTCTCCCTCTTCCTGTCTCCCTCAAATAAATAAATAAATAAATAAATAAATAAATAAATAAATAAATAAAATGAAATCTTTTTAAAAAATAAATGTTTTGTAGAATTCCCCTGGGAAGCCATCTGACCTGAACCCTTGTTTGTTGGGAGATTTTTGATTCCTAATTCCATTCTTTGCTTGTTTGGGGTCTGTTCAGACTTTCTATTTCTTACTGTTTCAGATTTGGTAGTTTATATGTTTCTGGGAATTTATTCATTTCTTCCAGATTGCCTTATATGTTGGTATATAATTGCTTATAATATTCTCTTATAATTGTTTGTATTTCTATGATGTTGGTTCTGATCTGTCTTTTTCATTTATGGTTTTATTTATTTGGGTCCTTTTTCTTTTCTTTTTGGTAAGTCTGGCTGGGGGTTTGTCAATGTTGTTAATTCTTTTAAAGAACCAACTCCTAGTTTTGTTGATTTGGGTTTTTTAAAATTTCTATATCATTTATTTCTGCTCTAATCTTTATTATTTTCCTTTTCCTGTTGGATTTAGGCTGTTTGCTGTTCCTTTCCCAGCTTCTTTAGGTGTAAGTTTAGGTTGTGAATTTGAAATTTTCTTCCTTCTTGAGGAAGACCAGTATTGCTATTGAACATCTTTTCCTGTACTTACTGACCATTCACATATCTTCTTTGTAGAAATGTCTACTCAAGACCTGTGCTCTATTTTAAAAATGTTTTTTTAAAGATTTTATTTATTTATTTGACAGATAGAGATCACAAGTAGACAGAGGGGCAGGCAGAAGAGAGGAGGAAACAGGCTCTCCGCAGAGCAGAGAGCCAGACATGGGGCTCGATCTCCAGGACCCTGAGATCATGACCTGAGCCAAAGGCAGAGCTTTAAACCCACTGAGGCACCCAGGTGCCCCTTAAAAATGTTTTTAAAAATTTATTTATTCATTTAAGAGAGACAGAGAGTGGGGAAGAGGCAGAGGGAAAGAATCTTCAGTGGACTCCCTGCTGAGCATGGCGCCTGACATAGGATTTGATCTCACAACACATGAGATCGTGACCCTGAGTCAAAAACCAAGAGTCTGATGCCCAACTGATTGAGCTTACCCCCTTACCCTATTTTTGAATTGGGTTGCTTTGTTGTTGTTGAGTTTTAGGAGTTCTATACATTTTGGATATTTTTTTTTTTAAAGATTTTTTATTTTTTGTCAGAGAGAGAGCGAGCGAGAGCGAGCACAGGCAGACAGAGTGGAAGCAGAGTCAGAGGAGAAGCAGGCTCCCTGCTGAGCAAGGAGCCCGATGTGGGACTCAATCCCAGGACGCTGGGATCATGACCTGAGCCGAAGGCAGCTGCTTAACCAACTGAGCCACCCAGGCGTCCCTACATTTTGGATATTAATCCCTTATCATGTATACCTCTGCCAAAAATTTTCTTCCATTCTGTGGGTTATCTTTTTATTCTGTAGATAGTGTTTTTTTTTTTTAAAGATTTTATTTATTTATTTGACAGAGAGAAATTACAAGTACACTGAGAGGCAGGCAGAGAGAGAGAGAGAAGGAAGCAGGCTCCCTGCTGAGCAGAAAGCCCGATGCGGGACTCGATCCCAGGACCCTGAGATCATGACCTGAGCCGAAGGCAGCGGCTTAACCCACTGAGCCACCCAGGCGCCCCGATAGTGTTTTTTGATGTACAAAATTTTTCTAAATTTTCATGAAGTCTGATTCCTTTATTTTTTTTTTTCTTTTGTTACTTATGCCTTTGGTATCACATCCTGACAGATTACTGTTAAACCTAAATGGTGAAGATTTGTCTTATGTTTCTTTTAGGAGTTATATTGTTTAAGGCCTTATATATAGGCCATAGATTCATTTTGAGTTAATTTCTGTATATGATATTAGGTAAGGATACAACATCTTCTTTTGCATTGTGGATTTCCAGTATTTCCAGCACCATTTATGCTTTCCCCAATGAATAATCTTGGTACGTTTGTCAAAAATCACTTGACCATATATACTAGGGTTTATTTCTGGACTCACTATTCTATTCTATTGGTTTTATAAAAGTCTGCCTTTATACGAGCATAACACTGCTTTGATTACTTATCATTGGAGTAAATTTTGAAATCAGTAAGTGTGAGCCCTCCAGTTTTGTTCTTTTTCAAGATTGTTTGCTATTTTGGAGTATCTTGAGATTCCATATGAATTCCACGGTGGATTTTTCTATTTCTTTTTTTTCTTTCTTTTTTTTTTTTTTTTAAGATTTTATTTATTGTGCACCTGGGTGGCTCAGTGGGTTAAGCCTCTGCCTTCAGCTCAGGTCGTGATTTCAGGGTCCTGGGATCTAGTCCCCCATCGGGCTCTCTGCTCAGCAGGAGCCTGCTTCCCTCTCTCTCTCTGCCTGCCTCTCTGTCTACTTGTGATCACTCTCTGTCAAATAAATAAATAAAATCTTTAAAAAAAAAGATTTAAAAAGATTTTATTTATTTATGACAGAGAAAGACACAGCAAGAGAGGGAACACAAGCAGGGGGAATGGGAGAGGGAGAAGCAGGCTCCCTGCTGAGCAGGGAGCCCATGTGGGGCTTGATTCCAGGACTCTGGGAACCACGACCTGAGCTGAAGGCAGACACTTCATGACCGGGCCACCCAGGGTGGCCCGATTTTTCTATTTCTTCAATAACATTGCTGAGCTTTTGATAGAGATTGCATTGAATCTATAGATTGCTTTGGGTAATATTGACACTTTAATAATAATACTGACATGAAGAAGCAGAAAAAGTTCAAGTTCATTGCTTCTTTCTTCTGCCTGCTCAAATCTGCCTTTGAATCCCTCTAGTGAATTTTTCATTTCAGGGTATTGTACGTTTTAGCTCCAGAATTTCTTTTTGGTTTCTTTTTAACTCTTCTTATCTCTTTACTGATATTTCCATTTCATCCATTCATCATTTTCTTGACTTTCTCCTCATATTCCTCTAGTTCTCTGAGCACCTTTAGATCACTGTGTTAAAGTCTTAGTCTAATATATCTGCCACTTGTCTTTTTCAGGGACAGTTTCCGGTTGTTTCAATTTTGGAGGAGGTCATACTTTCCTGTTTTTTGTGGTTTTTTTTTTTTGTATGCTTTGTGATTTTTCTCCCTTGAACACTGAGTATCTGAATCTAATAAATGTGGTAAATTTGGATATGAGATTCTCTCCCTTCCCCAGCGTTTGTTGTATTTTTGTTATTCTTTTTCCTTTTCTTAATTGTTGCAGGCTGTCTCTATGGTGAGGATCAGCCTGAAGTATAAACTTAATGTCCTCTTACGTCTCTTCTGAGCCTTTCCTTGGCCATGGGCAATAATTTTTTAATTATACTCATATAGGAGTTGTTTTGGAATGTCCTAGTCTTCAATGGTTGACTCCCAAAAGGGGAAGAGTAAAAAATGAGCAGAGAGAGTAAAGGTGCAGCTCTTTATATCTCCTGGAATTTGCTTTAGCCAAAAGAGGAGGGACTTGCAACAAGAGGGGAGGTGCACCAAAGGCTGCCTACCTCTTTATCTGCCAGTTGGGACACAGTCATTTCCCCAGCCCTGCCACTACCCATCTGTCCTGTGGAGGCTACAACTTCTCTTCTCTCTAGTGTGACCTACGTGACTAGAGAAGTGAACTCAGAAAAAGAGTAAAATCAGGATTTCAAAAGTTATTATCCCTCTCTCCTTTCTTTAAAGACAACTGTAAGATAAAACAAAAATTCTGAATGAAGGATTTGAGGAAACATTTACGGTTTTGTTTGGTTGTTGCTGTGTTGTTATTTACCATCTCAGATCATGATTTTTGAACAAAGTAAGCAAAGGATATCTAATGTGTTTTTATATTCTTAATTGACACAGTAACTTCGAAGTGGATCAAAGTAAATAAATGTTGCATATATTATTACATTTTCCCAAAATTCCTCTCAAAATTTTTCCTTAGAATCTAAATTTCTTATTTGGCAATTTTATTCTGCTAACCCAGATACCTAAGGGTTCATTAGCACTGTTTTGTTCCTTTGGTTTTGAATATGCCTTTCAGTTTCTATGCGAATCACATTTTCCAATTTTATTTCTGGTCACAAAGGCCACAATATAACATGTTACAAACTTTAAGAATTATTAGTGGTGAATTTAGATGATCAGATAGGACTTTTCTCACTACTTTCATGATGAACTATTAATTACTTAGAATAAGTGACTTTAGTTTCTTGTATGACAGTTTATTTGTCTATGAATGAAGTAAAATCACAGTTATTCCCCTTTGGTATTTTACAGCTACATTTATGTATGGTGACTCTCTCAGTCATATGACAGCTTTTTTATAAATGTGCAAATATTTTCCATTTTGAGGGTGACAACAGTTTCTGCAAATTCAAGCAATATGTGTGCTATTTGAAGCAAAGGGCTCCCCTCACAATCATACAAATATGAAAACACAATATTAATTGATTTGGTAATTAACACTTACCTGTGCCGCACTGGTATCTGGTTGCTCCTCCTGCCAGCTCATGTATGGTAGAAAATCAACATCTTCTTTGGCAATAAGTTCCCAAATATTAGGAATATTAGGAGAAGGCAACTCCTTACCATCCTATATTGAATTAAAATTAGGTAAAAACAAAACAGACATTATCAAATTAAATGATTACTATTCATTCTAAAGCCTGGTGAATCCTTAGTTTGAAATATGTATGGGTGTCAGATTAGATTGTTCTGGGCCACAAGGGAGGGAGAAAGAGTCTAAAAAGAAAATTATGCTCAGTTGAGTGGCTTTCCTCTTTCTTGAGCTGGGTGTGGGGGCTGTGGTAAGTGCTTTCCTCTTAAACTTACGAAAAAGAAAAGGCCTCACAGAGGATGAGGGAAGCTCAAGCCCTTTCTGTTTTTTGAGGGTCTTGTGTTAATAAAAGATGAGAAATGCCCAAATGTAGTAAAATTATAGTGTATCTCATAAATATACATATAACTAAGTAATAACTTATAACATCAAAAACATAACATATGTGACTCATTTAGAGAAATTATAATGAGCCCTTCGTGAATGTGAGGCTCTGGTTTCATGGTCCTCCCTGCCTCTCTCCTCCCTGCTCTTCATAAGCCATGAATGTGGATATTGTCAGTAACAGTCAGAGCAAGAGTAATTTTCTTAATATGTAAATACAAATGAAATAACCATGAATTAACAATACATACCCTCTTCTCAACTGCAACAAAGCTTGTAAACTGCGTTATGAGACAGTTTTCTTTACTGAGTTTAATAATCAGAGATTTTAAGATTTGCTTCTTCATCTAAAATAGAATCAAATGAAGTCATGTCTTATTTTATTTTTCACTGTTTAGCTATGTATGACCAACCAATAAAACAAGTATTAAATAACCAACAAATGTATTTTTCTACAAAATAAACCATTTTATAATTAGTATTTCAAATAAAATTGAGTCAATGGCCCTGTCTAAATGTCTACAGTAGATGACTTAACATTAACTTAACATAGGATCAAGTGACTGGTTAAGTCATAGAAAAATAATTCATATTTATATAGTTCTTTATGACTACAAAGAACTCTCACTCTCAAGTGTGGGGGGTTTCTGCATTTTTTAACAGTCTCTTCCTCCCATTTTAAAGATGGGAATCCAAGGTGTGGAGATGTAGAGTGACTTTTTCAGGACTATTTGGTGGAAGGGCTGGTCAGTTGCCCACACAGATAAAAAGGCCTTAAGGAGGGCACCTGGGTGCCTCAATTGGTTAAGAGTCTTGGCTTCAGCCCAGGTCATGGATCCAGGGTCCTGGGATTGAGTCCCACATCAGGCCTCCCTGCGTGGCATGGTGTCTGCTTCTCCCTCTACCCTTCCCCCTATTCGTGATCTCTCTCTCTCTCTCTTCCTCAAATAAATAAATAAAAATCTAAAAAAACAAAACCAAACCCAAAAAGGTCTTAAGTAAAACAGAACAAAAGGCTGCTAATCTAAGGGCAGCAAGGGAGTACAGTGAAAACACAAGGCCATTCTATTACCTGCCATGACTGCATTAAACAGCCAGGGGAGGTCCTCTGGTTCCTTCTTTTTGGGAGGGCATTGAGCGCCACTTCTCCTAAGCTCATTTAAGTTCACAGCTACCAAGGGACCAGGTCATCAGGTGGGCTGGCTGAGTGGGACCCCCTGTTGGAGGCCTCATCAGGTCAAGTGAAGAAGGCACAGGGTGGGCTTTGGCTCCACTGTGTGTCTTTAGGCTGGTCACTACCTGTCTTGCACCTGGGTCTGCTTTCATCACTAAGATGAGAATACCAACGCCTATAGTATATAAGATCTTAGGTGATATTTATGACAGGAGCTTACCAAACATTCTCTGAGCCCTCCTCTGGCCTCCTCTTGATGAGGAAATGACCAGAGAATTCTTAGGAAACCAGTGACATCCGTTCTTTCATTAATTCATTCAGCAAACATTTACTGAGTGCCCTGCACCCCAGGTGCAGAAAATACAGATACAATGATGACTGCCACCATACCACATGTCTCTCCATTCAGCTGTCCTCACTTTACAGTTCCATGGATAGATCAATTAAGAAGGATGGAGAACAATGAAAAGAGCAAACCTCATGGTTCGTTTCATTTTCGTGGAGAATGCCGTCTTCATAATCTCAGATCAGAGCTCGTGCTGTCCAGCTTGTGGATCATCTGTGTTTAAGCAGCAAAGGGGAAAAAAGATTCAGATGGCTTTCTCATTAAAGTCTTAACTTAGAAAACCACTTTTAAAATTGAGGTATAGTAGTACACACAATAAAATTCACCCCTTTTAAGTGTACAGTTTGATGAGTTGTAACAAATGTATATAGTTGTGTGACTACCACTGAAATAAAGATACAGAATAGTTCCTTCAATTTCAAAAGTGAAGGGCACTCCTCATGGTCCTTGCTGTCACCTCAAGACCTTGGCACCCACGCATCTGTTTTCTATGCCTACAGTTTTGTCTTTTCTATAAAAGGGCATTTTGCTAATTCAGTTTATTTCTAAAATTTTAAACTGTTCTTCTACTGTAGGAAGAAGTCCACTTAGTGCTGTGATGCCTAACTGTGAATGTGACCTCCACTCTGAAGGGCAGGGGTGGCAAAATGTGCCCTGGGAAGTGCAAGGTGAAGGACTGCCCCCTTCCTTTCCAATAACTAAGAAACACAGCTGATTTTAATAGCAATGTTTGCTTACAATGATAATTCCAACTCTTGTAATTTTTGTTATCAGTAAGGCCATAATTCACAGAATAAGTACAACTATAAAAACTTCAATTTTATGGAAAGTGACCTCTTTCCAGGTAAAACCCTTTTAATTATTAATTCCCCCCTTAGATTCATTTTTTTTAAAAAAATAGGGAGAGTCCCTTAAGTTCTATACATATATCACAGGCAAACAATAAGTTATAATAATTGATTCAGGGCTAAAAAGTAAGCTGTATTTTATTTTTAAAAAAAGACAAAATATCTGCAATGTCTTGGAAGTAGTTTACCTGGCTAGGCAAATAAACACTCCTATGAATAAAGCTACATATATATAGTATTATAGGTTAGGCATTTTCCAGGTATGAATCTAATAGATTAAGTACTAATACAAATACTATAAACTTTCTGGTGATAATTCATTTGCTTTTACTCTGAAAGTAGAAAAAACAAACACATTCTCAATATATGTTTACTCTCAGTCCAGTACTGTTACACTTCATATTTCAAAATAACAAAGGTTGATCTGTGGTGCTTAATTTTTATCATGTCATGAACAACTTTGAGAACCTCCTTAAAAAGTGTTCCTGTATAAAATACTAAATTTAATTGTAGTTAGTCATATCCACTGATGCCCATATGGATACACCTAGACTCAAGAACCCCAGAAAAAGAGCTGCTGCATCAGAAACTGAAGGAAAGTGTTCTCGTTTGTACAGACAACGGTTCCCCATATCATACTGTGCACTGAAGGGTCAAAATAGAAAAACAAGAACAACAAAGGTATGAAAATATAAATTTATTACAACTTTCAAAGAGTGAGTTCATAGTTAAAGTTTTTAATCTTACAGTTCCAGTTGTCTTCTGAAGTTCACTAGTTGATACTACTGTAGAAAATTCTTTCTCTTGAATCAATGCACATAGAGTTGCCTGAAATGGGGGAGGAGGGTGGAATCCCTTATTAATTTCTCATTCTGTAGAGTCTCAGTTTCACCATGATTTTCTCTTTCCTTTTAATGGAAAGGCTCCCCAGTATCCCCAGTTAACTACCCATTCAGTTTCCAGTAGGAGAATATTTGCCAGCATGTTATGATACAAGGAGGGGGAAGGAAGAAAAGAAAAAGAAAATTGTTGGCAACATACGTTGCTCTTCCCATAGTAGAATGAGCTGTGTGCTTCCTTACCTGTATACAATGAGGAATAAATCCATAGACAAGGAGTCGCTCGTTGTGGAACAAGGACTGCACCTGGGCTGGAGCCTGGAGAGGCTCAGGTGCATCTGTACTTAGCTGCTGCCATTTGATGGAGACAGAGTGACAACATGGAGAATGTAACCTAGCCATTTGGTCTTCTATCTATTTATAAGAGATGAATTATTTCTCTTTCAATGTTACATCCAGAAAATAGTTACTTAATACTTAAAATAATTTTATATTCTCTCTCTCGGGATTTGTGCTACTTTCATTTTGTTTTTCTCCTTCCTGCTTAGGGTACATTTTCAAAAAGATTTTCAATAGAATTCTTAATAATAGCATTAGCACATAATTTAAATACGTAAGACATTCCCAAATTATTCCATTACTTAACTACTAATATACAACTCTGGCAAGGAGTAGTTGCTAGTTATAAAAATTAATCTTACAAAGGACTTGAATAGACATTTCTCCAAAGAAAATATGGCCACTGAACACATGAAAAGATAGTCAATATTACTAGTCATTAGGAAAATGCAACTCCGAACACCAATGGAATACAATGTCACACCCTAGGATGGTTATTCTAAAACAAAAACCAAAACCAGAAAACAACAAGTGCTATCAATTATGTAGAAAAATTGAAACCCTAGTACATTGCTTATGGGAATGTAAAATGGTGCAGCCACTGTGAGCAACAGTATAACAATTTCTAAAAAACAAAACACAGAATTATCATATGGTCCAGAAATTTAACTTCTGTTATATACCTAAAATAACTGAAATCAGACCTGAACACTTGTTTATATGGCAATACTCAAAGCAGCATAATTCTCAACCACTAAAAGGTAGAAGCAACCCAAATATCTATCAACAAACAAATGGATAAACAAAATTTGGTATGTGAACACAATGAAATATTATTTAGCTTTTAAAGGGAAAGAAAATTCTGACATATGCCACAACATGGATAGACCTTGAAAACATACCAAATGAAACAAGACAGGCACAAAAGTACACATATTGTATGATTCTGCTTTCATGAAGTATCTAAAGTAGTCAAATTCATAAAGACAGAAAGTAGAATGGTAGTTACCAGGGACTGGGGGAGGGTGGAAAGGGGAGTGGTTTAATGAGTAGAGTTTCTGTTCAGGATGATGAAAAGTTCTGGAGATGGATGGTGGTGATGGCTGTACAACATTGTGAATGTGCCTTTATATATTACTATTTTTAAAGATTTTATTCATTTACTTGAGACAGAGAGAAAGAGTAGGAGAGAGAGCACAAGTAGGAGGTAGGAGCAGAGGGAGAGAGAGAGAAGCAGACTCCCTGCCAAGCAGGAAGCCCAAAGCAGGGCTTGATCTCAGGACCCTGGGATCTTGGGATCCCAGCCAAAGGCAGACACCAAACTGACTGAGCCACCCAGGCACCCCTAGTGTACCTTAATGCCACTGAATGCCACTTATGAATGGTTAAAATGGTGAAGTTTATGTATATTTTGCCAAAATAGCATATTAACTCCAGCAAAACATGTATAATACTTAAGTCACTTTTGATAAAAACACCTCCATGTCACTTTATGAAGAAGAAATCAAGCTATTAGGTAGGAGAATGAGCCAATTAAGGAGAATGCGTTCCTGCTAGGTGTCAGATGGATATTAACTAAGTAATTGCTTTCAGTAATTTTGTCATTTTCCTAAGTCCCCTGTGAAAACACAGAAGATACTGTCACTAGATTTGCAAGACGATAATATTTCCATATGTTTAAGCATAAAACTAGAAATAAGATGTTTGAAAAACGTACCTGTTTTTTCCAACTATGTTTGGATTTTGAGTTAAAATACTCAAATACTCCAGCACCGTACTGGGACAAAGTCCTTAAGATATGGCAATTTGCTGTAGAACTGATCACAGGTTACATGTTTTAATTTTCAAGAAATTTTAGACACATTTTGAATTTCATGTAGTTAACAATGTTGACATAGCTCAAAACTCAGTAGAAGAGATACTGCATGCAGAAGAATTAGTCTTTGTAGTTGAGGTTAAAGAGATGAAACTCAGGAAGGACAGTAGGAACATCTGAAGGTTTGGGTAACTTAAGCTCCCACGTATCAGAGAACTTATTTATTTTTCACAATAGAAAAAAAAAAAAGAGCAGAAATTCTTGACTCCTGGTTTACCAAAGAAGGGAGTAGATGATTCCGAAAAACCTTCAAAAAAGTTAATCGGAGTGCTCGCTTCGGTAGCACATATACAAAAAGTTAATCGGAATACTGACAAAAATATCAACTTCCTTTCAATAAGTGTCATTTACCTAAATTTGATCTCAAAGGCCAAGCATTGGAAGTGTTAATAAAGTCTACATCTTAAAATATGATGTGTATCTAGACAGCAAAAGAGATAAAGAAATCTCTTTCTAGCAAAGATAAGCTTTGCTACTTCAATGGCAGCGTCCTATTAAATTTCTCTCAATAATAATTCTAAAACTATTAACCTTAGGGAGGTTCCGCCTGAAATAGTAAAGACACAATTACTTTTCAGGAAAAGAGCTTAAAAAAATTATTTCTGAAATATTTCTTAGCCTATTGATTGGATTTGTCTTTAGTCTTCAAAATTGGTGGTGATTATAAACCAACTAGATAATTCCCCTAAGCTGTAGTTTATTTGTATTTTATCGAAGTCATCGGCAACTGAGGCTTCTTGGAATCTTTTTTTGCTCCTGCTGCGTGGAGCTCAGAGGACAGTTTGTGACAACATGCAGGATGAAAAGTCTCTACTGGACAACTCCCATATTGCTAGAGTTTGTGAATACAAATGAGCATTATAAAATGAGGCAGAAACATTTAGAAAGGTCCTAAAACCTGACAGAAAATCAGGAAAAATTCCAGCTTCCTCAGGCTGGGTCGTGTCAAAGCACACGTCATTTCCCAAAAAGGTTCATGTCCATTTTCCCCATCACAGCAGCCCCTCCTTATTTCCTTCCTGGCACTTAGGAAAACCCATCTCCCCTTTCAGCTTATTGGATTACTTGCTGCCTATCTCCCTATACACAGCACTGTGGTCCAGCACCAAGGAGTGTCTGTCTCATGACTAGCTCTCAGCAAAGAAGGAATCAACAGGGTCCAGTATCTTCTGCAATGAGCTCTGAGACATAACACTGGCATAGCCTCTGATACCTGGTCAGGGGAGAAAGGGGGGTGTTGCTGTGTCCGGGAAGATAGAACAGGGCACTGGCTCAGGCAGGGAGGGGGACATGTCCCTGCAGCAGGGTAGGGCCAGCCACCCCACGTCCACAAACAAGTTAATCAGGTAAAGCCTATTTAGGAGCAATTCCTGGGGAGTCCACTGTGGGGTGGGTAAGTTTCCTGGTTGGTCTGTGGTCCTCAGATTAGAGAAGAAGACGAGGAGCTGTGTCTGAGGAGGGGCAGAAAGAGGGAAAGAGCCCTCTGGGCAGGCAGGTCTGGCTTGGGTACAGCAGAGAGGGCGCTCAAGGGGTGTGGAGGGTCCCAGCTCCTGTAGTTCATAGCTGAGGCCTGAGGAGGACTCCATCCTAGGACAGCACAGTGACCCCAGGAAACACCAACAGCCACCACTCCCACCTCCGCCCCCACCCCCATGTTGAGGGGTGGTCCTGCTCCATGCACTGCCTCAGAATAGGGAGGCCTGGTTATCACTTGCCAGACTGGTGACTATGTGGGGGAAAGTCCAGGGAGATGAGAGTGCAGGCATGCTCTTTGCAAACAACAGTCTGGCCCCTTCTGTTTGGTGCTTTCCTTATGTTTACACCATATGCCTTGGTTCAATCCAAAAAAAGCTAACTATAACTGGGGAGGGGGTTCATTCCAACAACCATGGGGGCCTAGCCTCCCAAGAGAAAGATCCTATTTCCATCATAGGGTTAGTAAATGCAGATGTGCCCAGCCACCAGAAAGGTGTGAAGGAGCAAAGAGTCTGGTTGGGGGCTTGCCCAAAGCAGTGGCCCTCAGCCCTGGTCAGGAACTGCCAGGGGAAGGTGTGCGCCTGGCATTGCCAGGTCTTCAGGCTTCTCAGGATAGGTTGGAAATCTGGATTTTTATACAAAACAAAACAAAACTAACATTGACTTGGTGCTTGCCAGGTGTTCTTAAGTACTTTTTTTTTTCCCCCAAGCAGTGCCAGTGTGTGGGTCTTCCTTACACCACATTTTTCTCACCCCACTGTAGGGCTGGGACTTAACAACTTTTTAAATATGAACTCATTACATTCTCAGAGCAAACCTATTAAACTTATGACATTTTCATTATCATCTTCATTTTACAGATAAGAAGTTAAACAACTTGTCCAGAGCTCTGCAACTCTATGATAAACTGCTTCCATATACTGTTAGCAACTTCAAAACTTCTAAAAATCACGTGTAGGCCAACAGAGAAAACCTACCCACAGGCTACCTTTCCCCCGCACAGTGCTCACTGTGTGACTAGATCTCCTGCACTTACCCGATACCGCAGGAGAACAGCCTCGTGTGCTGGACATTTCTTTTCACAAGCTGCAATGTCAGACTCTCATTCTGGAGGTGCCCATCCGATATAAGGAGAATGCTCCGAAAGCCTTGAGAAGGGTACAGTAGATTTAAATATTGGAGTGTTTTCCAGAAGTCCGTATTTCCCATGGTAGGTGTAGCAGACTGGAGGAAATGAAGTGAAAGGTTATTCATTCCACCATTAACTGTAATCATTTACTAAGGCATGTCTCAAAGATGGTTTGGAGATATCATCACTGAAAAGATATTTTTTAAAATTATACATCTGTGGAACAACTATGCTTATATCCTGTTAATTTATTTCATATCACACAGTAACTACAATATTATTGGTTGACTTCTTTGATTTTTTTTTTAAAGATTTTTTTTTTAAAGATTTTTTATTTATTTGACAGATAGAGATCAGAAGTACGCAGAGAGAGAGAGAGGAGGAAGCAGGCTCTCCGCGGAGCGGACAGCCCGATGCGGGGCTCGATCCCAGGACCCTGGGATCATGACCCGAGCCGAAGGCAGAGGCTTTAACCCACTGAGCCACCCAGGCGCCCCTCTTTGATTTTTTTTATGGTATTCCTGGGTTTGCTGGCCTGGACTGAGGTGGCAACTAGTCATTCTCAGCTTGTGTCATTTTAAGAAAAAGAAAAAAAAGGAATAGAGGAAAACATTCTAACACCATTATGCTGGTTATATTTAGGTGGTAGAACTGTGGATGATTTTTTTTCTTTCTACCTTTCTTAATTTCTAATTTTTTAAATGAGTCCATCTCATTAATATTATATTAATATCATAGCAACATTCATATTATATATTAATATATAATATTAATTATATATTAATCACCATACAATATATTATTATTACTGTAATAATAACAAAAGAGCCCCACTGACATACAAAAACTGAAGGACTAGGGGTGTTCTATTATTGGTCTTGGAGGGAATAAGTCCAGATAGTACCATTAAAACTTGATAGGAAAAGACCCAAGAGACGAAGGACAGTTCTTTTACTTACCATAATGAACTCTGCTGGCATATTATTGCTTGTGATGGATTTAGGATATGAAAATAATTCCTTGTAACCTGTGTGATAAGATTGGCATTGAGGTGCAGCTCTTAAATACTCACTTTATTGACCACTAACAATCATGTTTGATAGTTTAACATATAAAAAAAAAACTTCACCACAGTATTCCTTCAAATAATTAACGTGCGTTGAAACTATGCACTTTTCTGTGTAAAATGTTCTGAGTAAAATCATATGTGTAGACCTCTGTTCTGTAGAAGATGGCTCATGCAAGAAAGATGTGGGGCATCCCAACAGTGTAGGTCGTGGCCGCCAGAGGGACACATTCTCCTTCCTGGCCCTTGGTACCCCAGCCTTACTTGATCTCTGCCCCAGCAGTAACAGATGCTAGCTCCTTCATAAAGGGCTCAGTCTTTTGCTGAAATGGCACAGAAGAATCAATAGGATGTGACTATCCCCTCACTCCACTCTGTGTTCCTTCTCTCATTCCTAAAATACCTTCTTCTGTGGCTGAGATGTCCTCAGGCTCCCACCTGGAGGATGGTGTTACTTTTCCTCTAAAAGGGCTGACCTGATGCTTCCTGAAAGAAAGCTAGATTTTTCTGCTACTGTGTTGACTTTAAGTGTTCTGTCCATATCGTTGGGACCCTCATACATGTCAAACCAAGGGTCTTGCATTTGTTCAGCTGTGGTAACCTAGTAATATTCATACAGTGCTTGCTCTCTAACAGGAATGGTTTAAATCCTTTATGTGCATCAGCTCAGTACTTACAACAACACTATTAAGCAAGAACTATTACTCTTATATTACAGATGAGGAAAGGTTCAAGTAATTTGCCCAAGGTGACATATAGAGCTAGTAAGTGGTAGAGCTGGAATCTGAATCTAGGGACCTAGCTTGAGTGTTCTCTGGTTCTTGAACTCCATGCTATGCTACCTCTTACTCCACAGATGAGGTCAGGCACCAATAGCCAACAGCTCTGCTCATGTCAATATTCAGGAGGAAGCACACTTTCAGGGCGACCAAAGAACACTCACCTGTGCCAAACTTGACAATATTTATCTTTTGCTTCTTACCCATCAAGGACAGTGCATATAAGGCAATTTGCTTGGCTTGCAAGAATGTTGCACCTTCCATGGAATTGGAGCAATCAAGACAAATAATCACTTCACTGTTTTCAGCTAGGTCAGGGACTGTGATACTGAGATCTGGTTGAAAAACAAGCATGCAGGCCTGAAAACAAAAAGAAGAAAGGTGCTGGGTTGATGTTTATCATAACTTAAACTGGTCTGGCTTGTTTATATTGGTATAGGCATGCCTTTAAGATACTGCCAGTTCAGTTCCAGACCACCAGAGTAAAACAAATATCATTAACAAAAAAAAAAAAAGTGAGTTAAATAATTTTGGATTCCCAAAACACATAAAAGTTATGCTTAGGAGGAGTCAAAGTGGCAGAGAAATAGCAGGCTGAGATGACATCAGGTAGCCGGAGATCAGATAGATAGCTTATCAAACCACTGTAAACACCTACAAATCCAAAAGGAGATAGAAGAGAATAAGAGCAACAATTCTAGAAACAGAAAATCGACCACTTTCTGAAAGGTAGGACTGGTGGAGAAGTGAATCCAAAGCAATGGGAAGATAGACTTGCGTGGGGAGGGACCGGCTCCGGACTAGCAGCGGAACAACGGAGCACAAAAATCAGGACTTTTAAAAGTCTGCTCCAATGAGGGACATCACTTGGGAGGCTAAACTGGGGTGAAGCCCATGTGGGGTCAGCGTGGCCCCAGGTCCTGCAGGGTCACAGAAGGATCGGGGGTGTCTGAGTGTCGCAGAGCTCGCAGCTTCGGCTACAGCAATGAAGCTGAGGAGTGAGCTCTCAACTCGGCGTTACCTTGAACTGTAATCCGCGGCATAGGCCACTGCTCTGTGAGTGAGGTCCCCACAAGATCCGGGGAGACATCCCCTGGGAGAGCTCAAGGATCTGCAGGGTTTGGAGACTCCAGGTGGAGCTGTGTGCCAGAGACAGAGACGCTTGGTCACAGGCTGGCTGAGCTCGGAGCAGGGTCAGAGGCCAGGGAGACAGGATTGAGTGAGTGCTTTTATCTGAGGGTGCACTGAGCAGTGGGACCCCGAGCTCTTCCCTCCTCTGGGCCAGAGATTGGGAGGCCACCATTTTCATTCCCGTCCTGTGGAACTCTACGGAAAGCGTTCAGGGAACAAAAGCTCTTGAAAGCGAACCTGAGTGGATTACTTAGCCTGGCCCCTGGTAAGGGCGGTACAATTCCCTCTTGGGCAAAGACACTTGGGAATCACTACAACAGGCCCCTCCCCCAGAAGATCAACAAGAAATCCAGCCAAGACCAAGTTCACTTACCAAGGAGAACAGTGGAATTCCAGAGGAGAAAGCAAAGAGAAAGCAAAGCATGGAATTCATGGCTTTCTCCCCATGATTCTTTAGTCTTGCAGCTAATTAATTTTTTTATTTTTTTCTTCTACAAAATCTTTTTTTAACTTTTACCCTTTCCTCTTTTAACGTTTTTTAACTAGTTTATCTTAACAAAAACTTTCATTAAAAAAATAATAATAATCTTTTTTGAACTTTCATTATTATATTCATATTTTACCTCTCATTGTATCTAACTTTATTTTTGTATACACATAGGGTTTTTTCTTCTAAAAAATTTGGGGTATGACTTCTTTTAATAGATCAAAATATACCCTAAATCTAGCTCTGGGCTTGTTCTAGTCACCAGCCTGAGCAAATTCTCTCCACTTTCTTTTTCTTTATTCTCCCAACCAACTTAGTTTATAAACTCCATTTTTAGAAATTTGAAAAAATATATATTTTTTTCATCTTTATAGGCATATTCCATCCCTTCATTGTGTTTACCCTTATATGTTTTTCATTCTTTAAAATTTTGGGAGGTAGTTTCTTCTAAGAGACCAAAATACTCCCAAAATTAAGGGGTGACCCTGTTCTGGTCACCATTCTAATATATGTATAATATTATATATGATATATGTAATATAATATATACATAATATATAATTACTATATATAATATATAATTAATATAGTAATATAATTAATATATATAATTATGTATATATATAAAATATATTATATATTTATAATATATTTATTTTTTCTTTTTTATATTTTTTCATTATTTGTTTTCTTTTTCTATTTTTTTCTTTTCTGAATTTCTTTTTCTCCTCTTTCTCCTCCAATGATTTGGGGTCTCTTTTGATCTGGTCAAAGCACATTTTCCTGGGGTGTTTGCCACCTTTTTAGTATTTTATTTGCTCGTTCATATATTCTTATCTGGACAAAATGACAAGGTGGAAAAACTCACCACAAAAAAAAGAACAAGAGGCAGTACTGAAGGGTAGGGACCTAATTAATAGGGACATTGGTAATATGTCAGATCTAGAGTTCAGAATGATGATTCTCAAGGTTCTAGCTGGGCTCGAAAAAGACATGGAAGATATTAGATTCTCTAATAACCCTCTCCAGAGAGATAAAAGCCCTTTCTGGAGAAATAAAAGAACTAAAATCTAACAAAGTTGAAATAAAAAAAAATTATTAATGAGGTGCAATAAAAAATGGAGGCTCTTACTTTTAGGATAAATGAGGCAGAGGAAAGAATTAGTGATATAGAAGACCAAATGACAGAGAATAAAGAAGCTGAGCAAAAGAGAGACAAACAAATACTGGACCATGAGGGGAGATTTCGAGAGATAAGTGACACTATAAGAAGAAACAACATTAGAATAATTGGGATTCCAGAAAAAGAAGAGAGAGGAGAGCAGAAGGTATATTGGAGAGAATTATTGTAGAGAATTTCCCTAATATGGCAAAGGGAACAAGCATCAAAATCAAGGAAGTTCAGAGAATCCCCCTCAAAATCAAAACCAATAAGAATAGGTCCACACCCTGTCACCTAATAGTAAAACTTACAAGTCTTAGTGACAAAGAGAAAATTCTGAAAGCAGCCCAGGAAAAGAAGTCTGTAACTTAAAATGGTAAAAATATTAGGTTGGCAGTGGACTTACCCACAGAGACCTGGCGGGCCAGAAAGAACAGGCATGATATATTCAGAGCACTGAATATATTCAAGAGATAAGAGATAAGATGAAATAATATTAGAGATAAGAGATTCAAGAGATAAGAGATAAGATGAAACAATATTAGAATAATTGTGATTCCAGAAGAAGAAAGAAAGAGGGGAGCAGAAGGTATATTGAAGCAAATTATTGTAGAGAGTTTCCCTAATATGGCAAAGGGAACAAGCATCAAAAATCAAGGAGGCACAGAGAACCCTCCTCAAAATCAATAAGAATAGGTCCACACCCTATCATCTAGTAGTAAAACTTATAAGTCTTAGTGAAAGCAGCCCGGGACAAGAAGTCTGTAACATACAATGGTAGAAATATTACACTGGCAGCAGACTTATGCACAGAGACCTGGCAGGTCAGAAAGAACTGACATGATATATTCAGAGCACTAAATGAGAAAAACATGCAGCTAGGCTATCACTGAAAATAGAAGGAGAGATAAAAAGCTTCCAGGACAAACAAAAACAAAAACAAAAACTGAAGGAATTTTTAAACACCAAACCAGCTCTACAGGAAATACTGAAAGGGGTCCTCTAAGCAAAGAGAGAACCTAAACGTAGTAGACCAGAAGAACAGAGACAATATACAGTAACAGTCACCTTACAGGCAATACAATGGCACTAAATTCATATCAATAGTTACCCTGAATGTAAGTGGGCTAAATGCCCCAATCAAAAGACACAGGGTATCAGAATGGATAAATAAACAAAACCCATCAATATGCTGCCTATAAGAAACTCATTTTAGACCCGAAGACACCTCCAGATTTCAAGTGAGGAGGTGGAAAACAATTTACCATGCTAATGGACATCAGGAGAAAGCTGTTGTGGCAATCCTTATATCAGATCAATTAGATTTTAAGCCTAAGACTACAATGAGAGATGAGAAAGGACACTATATCATACTCAAAGGGTCTGTCCAACAAGAAGCTCTAACAATTTTAAATATCTATGCCCCTAACATGGGAGCAGCCAACTACTGAAACCAATTAATAACAAAAATCAAAGAAACACATTGACAATAAGACAATAATAGCAGGGGACTTTAACACTCCCCTCACTGAAATGGACCCATCATCCAGGCAAAAGTTCAACAAGGAAATAAAGGCCTTAAATGACCCACTGGACCAGATGGACATCACACATATATTCAGAACATTCCATCCCAAAGAAACAGAATATATATTCTTCTCTAGTGCACATGGAACATTCTCCAGAATAGATCACATCCTGGGTCATAAATAAGGTCTCAACTGGTATCAAAAGATTGGGATCATTCCCTGCACATTTTCAGACCACAATGCTCTGAAGATAGAACTCAATCACAAGAGGAAATTTGGAAAGAACCCAAATACATGGAGACTAAACAGCATCCTTCTAAAGAATGAATGGGTCAACCAGGAAATTAAAGAAGAATTGAAAAAATTCATGGAAACAAATGATAATGAAAACACAATGGTTCAAAATCTGTGGGACACAGCAAAGGCAGTCCTGAGAGGAAAATATATAGTGATACAAGCCTTTCTCAAGAAACAAGAAAGGTCTCAGGTACACAACCTAACCCTACACCTAAAGGAGCTGGAGAAAGAAAGAAAAAAAAAAAGCCTAAATCCAGCAGGAGAAGAGAAATAATAAAGATCAGAGCAGAAATTAATGAAATAGAAACAAAAAAGGAGGAAAGAAAAAAAATCAATGAAACTAGGAGCTGGTTCTTTGAAAGAATTAATAAGACTGATAAACCCCTGGCCAGACTTATCAAAAAGAAAAGAGAAAGGGCCCAAATAAATGAAATCATGAATGAAAGAGGAGAGATCACAACCAACACCAAAGAAATACAAACAATTATAAGAACATACTATGAGCAACTCTACGCCAACAAATTCGACAATCTGGAAGAAATGGATGCATTCCTAGAGACACATAAACTACCACAACTGAACCAGGAAGAAATAGAAAACCTGAACAGACCCATAACCAGTAAGGAGATTGAAACAGTCATCAAAAATCTCCAAACAAAAGCCCAGGGCCAGACGGCTTCTCAGGGGAATTCTACCAAACATTGAAAGAAGAATTAAATCCTATTCTCCTGAAACTGTTCCCAAAAAATAGAAATGGAAGGAAAACTGCCAGACTCATTTTATAAGGCCAGCATCACCTTGATCCAAACCAGACAAAGATCCCATCAAAAAAGAGAATTATAGACGAATATCCTTGATGAACACAAATGCGAAAATTCTCACCAAAAGATTAGCCAATAGGATCCAACAATACATTAAAAGGATGATTCACCACAACCAAGTGGGATTTATTCCAGGGCTGCAACGTTGGTTCAACATCCACAAATCAATCATTGTGATATAACACATTAATAAAAGAAAGAACAAGAACCATATGATACTCTCAATAGAAGCTGAAAAAGCATTTGACAAAGTACAGCATCCCTTCCTGATCAAAATTCTTCAAAATATAGGGATAGAGGGCACATACCTCAATATCATCAAAGCCATCTATGAAAAACCCACCGCAAATATCATTCTCAATGGAAAAAAACTGACAGCTTTTCACTAAGGTCAGGAACATGGCAGGGATGTCCTTTATCACCACTGCTATTCAACATAGTACTAGAAGTCCTAGCCTCAGCAATCAGACAACATAAAGAAATTAAAGGCATCCAAATCAGCAAAGAAGAAGTAAAACTATCACTCTTTGCAGATGATATGATACTATATGTGGAAAACCCAAAAGACTCCACTCCAAAACTGCTAGAACTTGTACAGGAATTAAGTAAAGTGTCAGGATATAAAATCAATGCACAGAAATCAGTTGCACTTCTTAACACCAACAACAAGACAGAAGAAAGAGAAATTAAGGAGTCAGTCCCATTTACAATTGCACCCAAAACCATAAGATACCTAGGAATAAATCTGACCAAAGAGGCAATGAATCTATATTCAGAAAACTATAAAGTACTCATGAAAATAATTGAGGAATACATAAAGAAATGGAAAAATGTTCCATGCTCCTGGATTGGACGAACAAATATTGTGAAAATGTCTATGCTACCTAAAGCAATCTACACATTTAAGGCAATCCCTATCAAAATCCCACCCATTTTTTTCAAGGAAATGGAACAAATAATCCTATAATTTATATGGAACCAGAAAAGACCTTGAATAGCCAGAGGAATGTTGAAAAAGAAAGCCAAAGTTGGTGGCATCACAATTCCAGACTTCAAGCTCTATGACAAAGCTGTCATCCTCAAGACAGCATGGTACTGGCACAAAAACAGACACATAGATCAATGGAACAGAATAGAGAGTCAATAAATAGACCCTCAACTCTATGGTCAACTAATCTTCGATAAAGCAGGAAAGAATGTCCAATGGAAAAAAGACAGCCTCTTCAACAAATCATATTGGGAAAATTAGACAGCCACATGCAGAAAAATGAAATTGGACCATTTCCTTACACCACACATGAAAATAGACTCAAAATGGATGAAGGACCTCAATGTGAGAAAGGAATCCATCAAAATCCTTGAGGATAACATGGGCAGCAACCTCTTCGACCTCAGTCTCAGCGACTTCTTCCTAGGAAGATCACCAAAGGCAAGGGAAGCAAGGGCAAAAGTGAACTATTGGGATTTCATCAAGATCAAAAGTTTTTGCATAGCAAAGGAAACTGTTAACAAAACCAAAAGACAACTAACAGAATAGGAGAAGATATTTGCAATCGACATATCAGATAAAGGGCTAGTGTCCAAAATCTATAAAGAACTTAGCAAACTCAACACCCAAAGAACAAATAATCCAATCAAGAAATGGGCAGAGGAGATTCCTCCCCAGGAGGCAGCCGCCTGTCAGTATGGCTCAAGAGTTCGTGAACAGCAAAATCCAGCCCGGGAAGGTGGTCGTGTTCATCAAGCCCACCTGCCCCTACTGCAGAAGGACCCAGGAGCTCCTCAGCGAGCTGCCCTTCAAACAAGGGCTTTTGGAATTTGTCGATATCACGGCCACCAGTGACACAAGCAAGATTCAAGACTATTTGGAAACGCTCACAGGAGCCAGAACGGTACCTCGCGTCTTTATCGGTAAAGATTGTATAGGTGGATGCAGTGATCTGACGGAAATGCATCAGAGTGGGGAACTGTTGAAGCGGCTGAATCAGATCGGAGCTCTGCAGTAATTCTAGAGCCGATCCCAGGACGTTATCCCGGAGAGCTGGATGCCACTTCAGTTGATAAGCACACTTCCTGGTGTAGTGGATCACGTGGTGGATGGAGCCGGGGCTAAAAGCCACAGCAACTCTTTATTTAAAACTCTGAAATATGTTAACAAAAAAAGGGGGGGGGGTTGGCAAAAAAGAGCTGCTTCTTCTTTTGACTCAGTATTAAAAGTGGACCAACTTGCCCCAACCCACAGGTCTGAAAAGGTTGGTGGATATCTTGGGTTTCTTCTTAATTGGCCCGTTGGGTTCCAAAAGACCCTGACTGCTAAGTGGATTAGGATTCACTCAGTGACCCAAAAGGTCTTCTTTCTCTCTGGCACATGTCTCTTCCTAACTGCTCTTCATATGCTAGGACACCTCTACCTCTAAGCCAGTGTTTCTCGACCAAGTTTATCACAGGCCCCCTAGGATGAATCTGTAATTGGTTTTTGGCTACTGCCGGAAAGGTACTTCACTGAGATTGACTTATAGAATTTGCATTACAAAAACAGTATGTCTTTTGAATGTACTTTTTCAAGATACGGGGGTCTCCCAGTCATGAACCCCATCCCACACCATCCTATCTTGAGAATCACTGCTCTGAATCAGTGTTTTTAACCTTGGCAAGTCACAGACTCTCCTAGGGAATGTTCAGCAATGCCTCTAAGGGTCTTGAGAACCTAATTTGAGAAACACCACATGAAAACGGGTGCCAGAGAGATCACAGCTGCTGCAATCATGGGCACCTCTGTTATGTAAGACGGCATCCAGGTAATCCAGAATAACGGTCTATTAACTTGTTTAGATTATTAACAGAAGTAAAATACAACATTGAAAATGCTACCACAGGGGCACCTGGGTGGCTCAGGGGGTTAAGCCTCTGCCTTCGGCTCAGGTCGTGATCTCAGAGTCCTGGGATCGAGCCTCGCATCAGGCTCTCTGCTCAGCAGGGAGCCTGCTTCCTCCTCTCTCTCTGCCTGCTTCTCTGTCTACTTGTGATCTCTGTCTGTCAAATAAATAAATAAAATCTTAAAAAAAAAGAAAGAAAGAAAGAAAAAATGTTACCACAGAAAACTTACAAACCCCTCCCCCAAGAATAGGTCTGTGAAAGTGGCCATATTCGAGAAACAAGGTCCTAAATGAGTTTCTCTCTCTCCTTTTTACCTCCACTCTATGAAAACTTGAGTCCCTTATTAAAGTGAAGTTTGTTCTAGAATTGCAATTTTAAGTTAATTTTCTTCTGCAGTCTCTAGTGTGAATGGTTAATGGACAGAGATTTTTGTCTAATTATTTTCTATGTTCTCAGTATCTTGAGGAATGGTATTAATGTGAACTACACCATATTAAAACTTTATTTGTCTTTGTCCCTTACCATTATAAATAAAGGTACATGCTATTGTCCTTTACGGAGTAAAAAAAAAAAAAAAAAAGAAATGGGCAGAGGACATGAACAGACATTTCTGCAAAGAAGACATCCAGATGGCCAACAGACACATGAAAAAATGCTCCACATCACTTGGCATCAGGGACATACTAATCAAAACCACACACTAGTCAGAATGGCTAAAATTAACAAGTCAGGAAATGACAGATGCTGGCAAGGATGCGAAATAAGGGGAACCCTCCTATCCTTTTGGTGGGAATGCAAGCTGGTGCAACCACTCTGGAAAACAGCATGAAGGTTCCTCAAAAAGTTGAAAATCGAGCTACCCTATGACCTTGCAATTGCACTACTGGGTATTTACCCTAAAGATACAAATGCAGTGATCCGAAGGGGCACGTGCACCCAAACGTTTATAGCAGCAATGTCCACAATAGCCAAACTATGGAAAGAACCTAGATGTCCATCAACAGATGAATGGATAAAGAAGATGTGGTGCATATATACAATGGAATACTATGCAGCCATCAAAAGAAATGAAATCTTGCCATTCTTAACGATGTGGATGGAACTAGAGGGTATTACGCTTAGTGAAATAAGTCAATTGGAGAAAAACAACTATCATATGATCTCCCTGATATAAGGAAGTGGAGATGGAATGTGGGGGGCTTGGGGGGTAGGAAAAGAATAAATGAAACAAGATGGGATTGGGAGGGAGACAAACCATAAGAGACTCTTAAGAATGTTGCTGGGGGAAAAAAAAAAGAATGTTGCTGGGGGTCAGGGGGTCGGGAGAGGGTGGTGGGGTTATGGACATTGGTGGGGGGCTGTGTGCTATGGTGAGTGCTGTGAAGTGTGTAAACCTGGCGATTCACAGACCTGTACCCTTGGGGCTAATAATACATTGTATGTTTATAAAAAAATAAAAAAGAGTTATGTTTACACTATACTGTAGTTTAATATATGTGCAGTAGTATTATATCTTAAAAAACTATTCATACCTTAATTTAAAAATATCTTATTGTTAAAAAAATGCTAACCACCACCTGAACTTTCAGTAAATCATAATTTTTTTTATGGTGGAGGGTCCCACCTTGATGTTGGCTGCTGACGGACCAGGTTAGTGGTTGCTGAAGGCTGGGGTGGCTGCGGCAATTTCTTAAAATAACTATGCTGAAGTCTGCCACATCGATTGGCTCTTCTCTTCATGAACAATTTCTCTATAGCATGTGATGCTGTTTGATAGCACTTCACCCACAGTAGAGCTTCTTTCAAAATTGAAGTCACTCCTCTCAAACCCTGCCACTGCTTTGTTGAGTAAGTTTATGTAGCAGTCTTTAGAATCCTCTGTTGCCATTTCAACACTCTTCACTTTACCATGAGTAGATTCCATCTCAAGAAACCACTTTCTTTGCTCATCCTTAAGAAGCAACTCCTCATCCGTTCAAGTTTTATCATAAGACTGCAGCATTTCAAATATGATAATAATTAAAAAGTTTGAAATCTTGAGAGAATTACCAAAACGTGACACAAAGGCATGAAGTGAGAAAATGCTGTTGGAAAAATGGCACCAAAGGACTTGCTCCACAGGGTCACCACCAAATTTCAATTTGTTAAAAAAAAACAAAACAAAACAGTATCTGTACAGCATAAGACAGCACAGCACGATAAAACAAGGTATGCCTGTACTACTTTATGTGCCAAGAGACAATAAAATTTCAATCCAAAACCCCACCCACACAATCTTTCTAAATGATGGACATGTAATTGGGCTAGAGTAACAGAGAATAAAGAGTGACCCACTAAAAACTGATGAAGCCCCCCTGGTATATATGTGTGTGTGTTTCACCCAATATATAAGAACCCGTGTTTACAGAAAAGATTAGTTAATCTTCTTATTCCTGGTACTAAAATGATCCATCAATTTACTATGCTCTTTTATATGCCACTTTTATCTGTGGAATTTCAAAGGAGATTTAGGTTATATACAACTAAAATTACAGGGATCCCTGCAATGGATAGATATACATATACATAGAGGTAAGATTTTCAGAGTTTGGCATAGTGTATAATTTTTATTGGAAAAGACCTCCTCATAAAATTCAATTTTCTAGCCAGGTAATTTTATAAAGACAAAAATAATAAGACTTATTCAACAATGAGAGGTCTGTAGGGGATCAAATAAAAAAACTAGAATGTCAGAGCTAGGGTTTCCAATGTGTAGGCTATAAACACCTAAGAGGTCCAAATTTAATATAGAATTACTATCTGAAAACTCATATGGTATCAACAGTCTGAAGAATAAGTAATAGGTCTCTGTCTCTCACATATACACACACACTATTCTAAAAGGAATACAGATGCTATTGTGATGACTAAAATATGCAACCTTATCTTTTTATTTTTAATTTTTAATTTTTTATAAACATATATTTTTATCCCCAGGGGTACAGGTCTGTGAATCGCCAGGTTTACACACTTCACAGCACTAACCAAAGCACATACCCTCCCCAATGTCCGTAACCCCACCCCCTTCTCCCAACCCCCCTCCCCACCAACCTTATCTTTTTTAATCAACTAATACTTAAAGTACAACTACCATCGTAGAAGTTTCAATTAAAAAAACTTCCTCAGCTTTGAGATACAATTGATCTATTAACATTGTATAAATTTTAGGTGTACAATGTCACGATGTGATATTGGAAGTGATTACCACCATAGGGTTAATAGCACATTCATCACCTCATATAACTTATAGTTTTGTTTTTATAGTGAGAACATTAAAAATTTACTCTCTTTGCAACTTTCAAGTGCATAATACAATATTGTTTGCTGTAGCCATCATGCAATACATTAGATCCCCCCAAATTATTTGTCTTATGACTGGAAGTCAGTACTCTTTGACCTATAACTATCTGTCTATCACATGTTCTATAGCCATTCATCCATTAGTGGACACTTAGGTTTTTTCATGTCTCCATTATTGTGAATAATGCTGCAACTAATATATTGGTGCAGATATCTATTTGAAAGAGTGATTTCATCTGTTCTGGATATATACTCAGAAGAGAGACTTGTTGGATTACATGGTAGTTCTATTTTTAATTTTGGGGGGAACCTCTGTATTCTTTGTCTGTAGTGGTTGCACCAATTTATAATCCCATCAACAGTGTGCAAGTATTCCTTTTTTTCCACATCCGTGTCAATACTTGTTATCTGTCTTTTTGATAACAGCCATCCCAGTAGGTGTGAGGTGTTACCTCACTGTGATTCACATTTCCCTAATGATGAGTGATGTTGAGCAACTTTTCATGTACCTGTTGGCCACCTGGATGTATTCTTTAGAAAAATGTCTATTCTGTTCCTCTGCCCATTTTTTCAACAGATTTTTTTGTTGTTGTTGTTATTGAGCTACATGAGGTTTTTTTGTTTTGTTTTGTTTTGTTTTGTTTTTAAGATTTTATTTGTTTGAGAGAAAGAGACAGAACGAGCTAGGCAAGGAGAATCAGACAGCAAGGCAGGCTCCCTATTGAGCAGGAAGTCCCACATGGGGCTTGATTCCTGGACCCTGAGATCATGACCTGACCCAAAGGCAGACACTTAACCAACTCAGCCACCCATGCACCCCAAGTTACATGAGTTCTTTATATATTTTGGATATTAACCTCTTCTCTGATATACGGTTTGCAGAAGTTTTCTTCAATTCCATAGGTTACTTTTCCATTTTGTTGATGGTTTCCTATGTTATACAAAGGCTTTTAAGTTTGATGTAGTCCCATTTATTAATTTTGGCCTTTTGTTGCTTGTGCTTTTGGTGTCATATCCAAAAAACCACTGCCAAGACCTATGTCAAGAAGGTTTTCCTCTGTTTTCTTCCATGAGTTTTATGGTTTCAAATCTTAGACTTAAGTCTTTAACTGATTTTGAGTTAATTTTTATGAGCAGTTCAAGAGAGGGGCCTAATTTCATTTGTTTGCATGTAGATATACAGTTTTCCCAGCACCATTTTTTGAAAGGACCATCCTGTCCTCATTGAATATTCTTGGCTCCCTTGTCAAATATTAGTTGACTATATACACCTGGGTTTACTTTTGGGCTCCCAATCTGTTCCATGGGTTTGTGTGTCTGCTTTTATGACAGTACAATAATGTTTTCATTACTATAGTTTTGTACTATAGTTTGAAAACAGGAAGTGTGATGCATCCAGATTTGTTCTTATTTCTCAAGATTGCCTTGGCTATTCAGGTTTTTTTGTGGTTCCATAATAAGATATCTTTCTATTCGTTTGTGACTTCTTCAATTTCTTTCATCAGTGTCTTACAGTTTTCAATGTATATATATCTTTTACCTCCTTTGGTTGAATTTATTCCTAAGTATTTTATTTTATTTTCTGGTCCTACTGTAAATGGGATTGTTTTTGCTTTTTTAAAAAATATTTTTAAAATTTATTGGACAGAGAGAAAGAAGAGTAGAAGCAGGAGAGCAGCAGAGGAGAGGGAGACACAGACTCCCCACTGAGCAGGGAGCCTGATGCAGGGTTTAATGCCAGGCCCCTGGGATCATGACCTGACCTGAAGGCAAACACTTAACTGACTGAGTGACCCGGGTGCCTGGGATTGTTTTTTTAATCTCTTTTTCAAACAGTTTGTTGTTAGCTCATGGAAATATAATTGATTTTTGTATGTTGATATTGATCATGGTGTGTGATCATTTTGGTGTGCTATTGAAGTCCGTTTGCTACTATTACGTTAAGAATTTTTGCACCTATGTGAACGAGGGATATTGGCCTATAGTTTTCTTATAGTATCCTACAACTTGCCTAAATTTGTTTATTAGTTCTAACAGTTTTTTAGTGGAGACTTAGGGTTTTCTATACATGAGATGTTATCCACAAACGGAGATGGTTTTACTTCTTCCTTTCCATTTGTATGCCTTTCATTTCTTTTTCTTGCCTAATTGTTCTAGCCAGTACTACAATGAATAGGAATGGTGAGAGTGGGCACTCTTATTTCTGGTTTTAGAGAAAAAGCTCTATTTTTCACCACTGAGTATGATGTTAGCTATGGGTTTGTCATATATGGTCTTTATTATGTTGAGATATGTTCAGAGCTTTCATCATAAAAGGTTTTTTTTTTTTTTTTAAGATTTTACCTATTTATTTGACCGAGAGAGACACGGCGAGAGAGAAAAAACATGCAGGGGGAAGGGGAGTGGAAGAGGAAGAAGCAGGCTTCCTGCCAAGCAGGCAGCCTGATATGGGGCTTGATCCCAGGACCCCAGGATCATAACCCAAGCTGAATGCAGATGCTTAATGACTAAGCCAACCAGGTGCCTCAAGGGTGTTGAAAATTTCAAACACTTTTCCTGCATCTATTGCCAGGATATTCTATTTTATTTTTTACTAATGTATACTTGATGTACAATGTTATATTAGTTTCCTATGTACAGCATGGCAATTTGACAAGTTTATTTGTTATGCTATGCTCATCACAAGTATAGCTACATTCTGTCACCACATGCTACTACAATAGCATTGACTATACTCTCATGCTATACCTTTTATTCCCATGGCTTATTCATTCCATAACTAGAAGCTTGTGTTTCTCTAGTGTTCTTTCATTTCAACAACTCCCTTTGCCATTTTTCATAAGGCAGGACCAGTGGTGATGAATTCCCTTAGTTTTTGTTTGGGAATGTGTCTCTCCTTCATTTCTGAAGGGTAGTTTTGCTAAGTTTATGCTATATAGTGATTTATAAGAAATATGGATTTGATCAACTCATATATATTTGGTCTTTGTCCACTGTTCCTGCCTCACATCTTCCCAAACCTTGGAATTTCCTAAGTGATCAGAGTGATAAAGGTGTCTCTAATAAGAGACACCTCATGTTAATGAGGCAAGTTTTGGACCCCACCTAAGAAGGGGGGCCGGTTGCCAGGAAAATCAACCATATGACCAGAGATTTAGAACTTTAAGTTCTACCCCCAGACTTCTGGAAGGGGAGTGAGGCTGGAGACTGAATCAATTGACAATGGCCAATGATTTTAATCATTCATGCCTGTGTAATGGAGTCATCATAAAAACCCCAAATCATGAGTTTTTAGAGAGCTTCCACACTGGTGAACACATAGAGATGTGAAAGAATGATGTGCCTGAGGAGGAAATGGAAGCTCTGCACCCTTTCCTCAGACTTTGTCCTATGCATCTCTTCCACCTGGCTATGCCTGAGCTATATGCTTTTGTAATAAGCTAGTTATCTAGTAAGTAAAATGTTTCTCTGAGTTCTGTGAGCTGCTCTAGCAAGTTAATCAAAACTGAGGAAAGGCTTGTGGGAATCTGATTTATAGCTAGATGGTCAGAAGTATGGTAACATCCTGGACTTCTATGGTAGTGTGTGGGAAAACCCCCCAACTCCTCTTGAAATTGGTCCAGGAACCCAAAAGAATAGTATTCTTGGTTGGCAGTTTTTCTTTTCAGCATTTTGAATAGATCATCCCACTCCTTCCTGACCTCATGGTTTTTGCAGAAAAATTTGCAGTTAGCTGCGTGGGGGTGTTCCCTTATATGTGATGAGCCATTCTCCTGCTGCTTTTTTTTTTTTTTAAAGATTTTATTTATTTATTTGATAGACAGAGATCACAAGTAGGCAGAGAGGCAGGCAGAGAGAGAGGAGAAAGCAGGCTCCCCACTGAGCAAAGAGCCCGATGCAGGGCTTGATCCCAGGACCCTGGGATCATGACCCGAGCCAAAGGCAGAGGCTTTAACCCACTGAGCCACTCAGGTGCCCCCTCTTGCTGCTTTTAAAATTCTCTCCTTGTCCTTGATTTTTAATTTTTTAAAAGATTTTATTTATTTATTTGATAGACAGAGATCACAAGTAGGCAGAAAGGCAAGCAGAGAAAGAGGGGGAAGCAGGTTCCCCGCCGAGCAGAGCGCCCTGGGATCACGACCTGAGCAGAGGCTTTCAACCACTAAGCCACTCAGGCACCCTGGTGCCTGTCACGCAAATCATAGCTTTCCATTTCTTTAGGATGCGTTATAGGAGTTTTATTAGTCTTCTTTGGTGGTGTCATGTTTGCCTAATTCTTCATGATTTACATAAACCTTGCACTGTTCTCTGTGCATCTCAAGGAGCAAAAACCTCTGTTTTTACAGACTAGTTTGGCAGGCTCCCTGGCTGATGGGATTACCTCTGACACTACAGTTATGCGGGACTGGAGTCAATTTCAAGGCTGTTGCTCCGTATATGGTGTGGTCTGCAGTTGACATTCTTGTTACCAGGGAGTCAGGTGTGGATCATGTCTGGTCCCTTGGATGGCTGAGATAGCTCAGTACCTTGTTCGGTAGAGTAGCCTGGGACAAGAGGTCACTTTACAGTCCATAGCTCCTCAGTCAGCAGACCTATTACCAGCTTCCACTAGGTCCCTGGGAAGGCTCCTCCCTAGTTGCTGGATGAGTCCCTGGGAGGGCAAGACTGATCCTGGACTACAATTGAGAGGAGCTGCAAAGTTCCGGAACTGTTTCAGGTTTCACAGCCACAGCTGAGATCTGCAGACCTGCCTCTGAAGGTGCAGGTGGATGTCTCCCATGAGGTCTCTGGGTTGGTTGACTGGCCCCTGATCATCACTGGAGGGGCTGAAGCAGAATATCTGATCTTTCTGATCTCCTGAAGTGCAGAAATGAGCATCCACCAGGTCCTATGGGACTACTCGTGGACTGTAGCTAGGAGGGTTCTAGAACTGAGAATAGGGCACTTTCAGAATCTTCAGGGTTGTAGATTAAAGTGTCTCCTGCTGGGTCCCTGGAAAATGTCTAAAGGCATATTTTGGTTTTGGTGGGTATTAAAGTAAAAACTACAGTCATAGAGAAACATCACATGAGAGATTTGGTTGAAACCTTAGAAGTTTGTCAAGCCTGATTTCGTAAGTGTAAGGACCTACTTAGCCAGAGGGAGCCATTTTGTTGTTTATGCACTAAACTTAGATTGACCCTGTCCCTCCAGGAGGAACTTACTTAAAAGCAAGTCCGGGAAACCAGTCCTAGGTAGCAAAACTCAGACACAGGGGCGGGCCAGGCCAGGTGGAGACATCCAATCAGTGGGGCACACATACTGTCTCCCTAGCTACTAGTCCCAGGTAGCAAAGCTCAGATACAAGGGCGGGTCAGGCCAGGTGGAGACATCCAATCAGTGGGGCATGCATACTATCTCTCTAGTTACCAGGGAGAGTGGGCCCTGCCCTTTGGGTGCCAATTCTGACCAAGGTGATAGGCTAGTTCAAATATCTACTAGGGTAAGGTGAAATTCAATTGGCCACCCTTGTGTGACCTAACATGACTGTGCAGTTTTCTCTGTGTTTTGCAATCTCATTGGCCACCTGTATGTGGCCAGGCTCAACCACAGGGCCTTTGCTCTATAAAAGTTAGTCTGTGAGGCTGGGAGGGATTGCCTCTTTGTAAAAGATGACCCAACCAGTCGGTTTGATTCTCGATGCTTGGAGCGAAATAAAGCTTTGCTTGACCTTCGCTTTGTATCAGTCTCGCTCCTTTGATCATGGACCCATTATTGGGGACCTATCTTTGGGGGCTCATCTGGGATTAAACGACAAGAACTGAGCCAGCGTCAGAATTTCTGGGAAAAGCCTCCAGAGGTAAGATCTTGGGATCCTGTCTGTCTCTCTGGTTGCTGAGCTCCAGGGAATAGCCCACTGGGGAGAAGCTGGACACAGCCATGCTCCCCAGGGCTGGAGGGGATGCGGGGATGCCCCATCCCTCCACTGGTAGATTGTCAGGGGATTCAAGTCCCTCTGGGCGGTCAGGGGTTTTGAGTCCCCCAGGCGGTCAGGAGATCAAGAAAGTCCCCATCGCGGCAGGTTCTGGGTGAGGACCGGTGGGCCTGTGGTTGTCTTTGTCTTGTCCTTTTATTGTCTGTTGTGTTGTTTGTTGTGTTTGCAGGGGACCGAGAAAGTCCCTACCAGCAGCAGGCTCTGGATGAGGATCGCTGGGCCTGTGGTTGTCTTTGTCTTGCCTTTTTGTTGTCTGTTGTGTTGTTTATTGTGTTTGGAGAAATGGGGCATGCAGAGAGTAAGGGACCCGTGACACCCCTAAGTCTTGTTCTCCAGCATTTTAAGGATTTTCAAGGTAAAGCCACCCAGTCTGGTGACAAGTTTTACCCAGGAAAACTAAAAACACTCTGCCAATTAGAGTGGCCCATTTTCTCCACAGGATGGCTGCCAGAAAGAACGTTTGCCTTGGCTCCGATCTACTCTACCCAGAGTAAGATCTTTGATCTCCATCGAGACCAAATACATCATGGCCTGGCGATATCTGATAGAAGAGCCACCATCATGGCTCAGGTCTCACCTTCCCCCTGCTAACAAAACCATCTCTTTCCCTCTAAGGCACGTTAGATCACCAAAACCAGAACAGAAAGACGAAGGGGAACAAGGGAAGAAGACCCTCCTACCCCCTTCGGATGTGGAGGATGTGGAATTTCCCCCCCTTATCTGTCCCCTAAACCTGACTCTTGGTCCCGAGACACCCCTACCAGCCCACCTCATACGCGGTCAGGGTCCACCTATGGAACCACCAAGCAGGGAGACTGTCCTGAACCCTCCCCTTTCCTCTATCCCCCTTTGACTCCCTACACCTCACCGGTTCCATCAGTACCAATGCTACCTCTCCATGAGGTTGCTCCACCAGATGGAAGAGGGCACCCCCACCTTACCTATAGCCCTTTCCCCTCTTCTGACATATATAACTGGAAGGCCCAACACAAATCCTTTTCTGTCCACCCTCAGGATTTAATTAGTCTCTTGGAGACTGTCTTTCTTACCCACCAGCCCATCTAGGTGGATATTCAATAGTTCCTTATGGCTCTCTTTAACACAGAAGAGAGGGATCACATCATGCTAGAAACCCATAATGTGATAAGTGAGAGACTTGGCATGAACCTCGATCCCCAGGGAATGGAGGACTACTGTCCGAAGGAACCCCCTGACTGGGAGCCAAACTCCGATGAAGGTAAGGAAAGCCTACACTTCTACCACCAGGCTCTACTGGGAGACCTCCGTTCAGCTGACAGGAGATGCATAAATTTATCTAAAATTAGTGTGGTGACTCAAGGTAAGAATGAGTCTCCGGGAGCTTTCCTAGAAAGGCTTATTGAAGCCTATAAAATGTATAGCCCGATCAACCCTAAGGCACCTGAAAATCAGAGGGCAGTAAATCTTGCTTTTGCCAGTCAGCCCCAGATATAAGGAGGAAACTTCAGAAAATTGAAGGATTTGAAGGGAAGAATCTGACTGAGTTAGCAGAATATCAGAAAAGGTGTTTAACAATAGGAATGCATAAGAGGATGAAAAACAGGCAAAAATAACTGGTTAAGGTTTTGGCATTACATGAGGTGGGGAGGAGACAGGGGGAAAGAGGTCAATAGAAAGGGGAAAGGCAGGTAGGGGATGGTAAATGGAAGGAAAAGCCCAAGCACAAAGAAGGCAGGCGGGAAGATTTAGATTCAAATCAGTGTGCTTACTGTATGGAAAAAGGACATTGGGCCAGGGAGTGCCCCAAAAGGAAGACGGTGATGCTGGCCACCAGACACTGAAGGGGCCATGGTTCAGAGCCCCTCCCCGAACCTCGGGTAAAAATTGAAGTGGAGGGAAAATTAATTGATTTTTTGGTGGACACGGGAGCCCAATCTTCATCATTACTTAAACCTATGGAAAAACTATCTGGAGAGGAAGTCTGGGTACAAGGGGTGAATGGCACAGAAAGACATAAATGGACAACAGAAAGGACTTTAAATTTGGCTTTGGGAGTAGTCAAGCATTGATTCCTGGTCCTCCCTAATGCCCCATATAACCTGATGGGAAGAGATATCCTCCACAAACTATGAGCTGGCATTCAGTTCTCCCAAGGAGATATGACTGTAACCTTGAGATAACCCACTGTGCAGATGTTTGTGGCAGCAGTAGATGAATACCATCTTTACAAGCCAGTCTCAGAACCAGAGGAGATGAGAGAAAGGAGCCTTCTCCAAACCCTACAGGTCGAGTTTCCCGAAGTCTGGGCAGAAGGGAAGCCCTCTGGCTTGGCCAAGGGACAGCCTCCTGTGGTGGTACAATTAAAAGAAATGGCCACGGCTGTTTGCGTCCGGCAGTACTCCCTCCCCTGGGAAGCAAAGGAAGGGATTAGAAAACACATTAACCGCCTCCAAGGAGATGGGATCCTAGTTCCTTGCAAGTCTCCATGGAACACACCTTTGCTGCCTGTCAAAAAGTCCAAGACTGGGGAGTACTACCCGTTCAGGACTTGCGGGAAATTAATAAATGGGTTGAAGATATCCACCCAACAGGGACTAACCCCTATACCCTCCTTTCCCTCCTGGGCCCCAAAAGAATGGTCTATACCATCTTTGATCTCAAAGATGCATTTTTCTGCATATCTTTAGCAAGGGAGTCTCAGCCCCTCTTTGCTTTTGAGTGGTCCGATCCTCAGGAAGGATTCCAAGGCCAGGTCACCTGGACAAGACTTCCTGAAGAATTTAAGAATTCACCCTGTTCGACGAGGCCCTACATGAGGATTTGTGTGAGTACAGAACCTCCAACCTGGGAGTCACTCTGTTACAGTATGTTGATGACTTACTAATAACCTCTGAGGACTATGAGTCATGTTTGTGGGGGACAAGATCTCTCTTACAGACTCTGCAGGAAAAAGGGTATCAGGTGTCAGCAAAGAAAGCACAGTTCTGTCAGAGCCACAACACTTATCTAGGCTTTGATCTCCACAGGGAGTGCATTCACTGTCTGAGTCCAGGAAACAGGTGATCACTTGATATCCCTGCCCCACCGCATCCGACAAGACAGACAGGAGTAGCTACATGGTCATGGAAAGAGGTATGTGGGGGCTGCAGTGGTTTTGATGAAGTCCCAGAACCTAAGTCAGGTTCGGTGGGGTGAGGAGGTTCGGAGCCGACGACTAAAGAAAGAATTCTTAAGACGTCATTGGTGCAAAATGGTGGTTTATTAAAGCATGGGGACAGGACCCGTGGGCAGGAAGAGCTGCTGCTGCCCCGGGTTGTGAGGAGTGGTTGGTTATATACACAGGAGTTGGGTAGGTGAGGACAAAGGGGTGTTCAGAAGGGCTATTGGGGCAAAGAATACTATTCAGGATATTGAAGGCTTAGTTGCTATCAAGTAAAGACAATTGGAAATCTGGTGGAATGTTACATTCCTGCTATCAAGCTTCCTTGTTAATAAGATTTAGGTTTAGAAGAAATTTAACTTTATTTACTTTTCCTTCTACTTCCACCTCCTTCGGTTTTTATGGAGGGGAGGGTAACATTAGGGCTTGAGGAACTGAGTTCTGTGTCTTTGGAAATTGGGCTATTGATAAGGTAACTTCTTTGTTGTAATCTCAAGGAAATTTGCAAACCAAGGGAGACTCCTGTCTTGCAGGATTGTGATCTCAGCAAGTTAACTATTTATCATTTTATGGCAGTCGGGGTGCCTGAGGAATGCTACACACATGGAGGGGAACAGATGAAGGGGGGGTGCAAGGCGCCAGCTTTTGCTTTGTCCTCAGCCAGCCTCCTGCTCCCTCATCAGTTTCCCCTGAGCAGGAACTCTGGATGGCAGTCCTGCCACACGGAACCTCAGCGCAAAAAGCGGAGCCAATTGCACTCACGAAGGCACTGCAGATGGCCAAAGATAAAACCGCCAAAATCTATATGGACAGTGGGTATGCCTTTGCTACTCTACATATACATGGGGCTATTTATAAAGAAAGGGGCCTATTAACAGCAGATGGAAAAGGAATTAAAAACAGAGGAGAAATATTGGCTCTCCTCCAGGCTATTTGGGACCCAAAAGAGGTGGCCGATATGCATTGCCCAGGACACCAAAAGGGGACTGATCTGATTTCAAAAGGAAATCAATTAGCAGATTAAGCTGGAAAGCAAGCATCCCAAGAAACAGTGCAAGAGCTGGTTATACTCCTGGCTCCAGCCCTACCAGAAAAACCAGACTATTCAGAGGAAGATTTAAAGTATTTACAAAAATGGGCTAAATTGGACTACGAAGGGGACTAGGCTAAGACTAAAAGAGGAATGTTAATTCTTCCTTAAAGATTAGGTAAGAAGTTAGTAGACCAGATACATCAGGGTACTCATTTGGGGACACGCAAACTCAAGGATCTTATAGGCAAGCAGTTCCAGGTTTCTAAATTAGGGCATATAGTTCAGGATGTAGTTGATAGATGTGCTCAATGCCACGCAGTTAATGTGGGAAGAACTAGAATGGGAAGAGGGAAAAGAGAAGGAGGTAAGGAACCAGGAATTTATTGGGAAATAGATTTTACAGAGATGAAACCCAGAAAATATGGGCAGAAGTATATGTTAGTTTTGTAGATACCTTCTCAGGCTGAGTAGAGGCTTTTTCTGCCAAACATGAGATGGCAGGAGTGGTAGCCAAAAAGCTATTAGAAGAAATAATTCCTAGGTTTGGGCTGCCTCTCGCGATCGGGTGAGACAACGGCCCTGCATTTGTGAGTTGTCTCACAGGCATTGGCCAAGGCTGTGGGCACTAATTGGAAACTACATTGTGCCTACTGGCCCCAGAGAACCGGACAAGTAGAGAGAATGCACCAGACTCTTAAAGAGACCTTGACAAAGCTAATTCTGGAGACGGTGGATGGGTGGATCTCCTTCCTTTTGCCCTCCTCAGGGTGCGGTGTACATCCTACTTAAACAAGGTGATCCCATTTTAAATAATGTTTGGGAGACCACCCCCCACTCTGCCCTTGGCTACAAGAGGTTGCTCTAGCAGAAATGACTGATCAGTCTGTACTCCAGTCACTGCAGGCATTATAGTCTGTCTTAAAGAGAGCCCACACAGGGAACTGAACTGCCCACACTGAGATGGAGACAGAGGTGGAACCAAATCCTTACCAACCCGGGAACTTGGTTTGGATATGTCGCCATCAAGTGGGAAACTTGGAGCCTCGCTGGAAGGGACCATTTACTGTCATCCTGACCACCCCCACGGCAATAAAAGTAGAAAGCATCAGGGCCTGGATTCACTCCGGTGGTGTCAAATGAGCCAAGGACAAGGATGCCCCCCAGAGATGGAAGCCACAGCTGATGGACCCCCGCTGACTGTGGACTAAAGTTAAGACTCAAAAGACTATGAGTTCATTGTTGCTCCTATTGTTACCTGTTTAAGAGCTTCTGAGTTACCTCATGAGACAAAAAAGCATAGGTGGGAAATTAGACGAACGGAATTAGGAAAAATGGAAAAGGTTATATAAAGTGGTGAATGGCTAACTCATCAGCCCACTGCACACTAATGTTACTTTTTGGCCCCTGCATTATAAACGCCCTAATGTCATTTGTACAAAAGAAAATCAGAGCGATAAAAACGTTAGTCTTACATGCTCAATATAACCCCTTAAACAGGAGAACATAGAACTGGCTGAAAAGTCAAGGATTTGACTAATCTCCAAAGAAAAAAGTGGAATACAATGGCCTACTTAGCCAGAGGGAGCCATTTTGTTGTTAATGCTTATATTTACATTTATGTAAATTTAGATTGACCCTGCCCCTCCCAGAGGAACTTACTTAAAAGCAAGTCCAGGAAACCAGTCCCAGGTAGCAAAGCTCAGATACAAGGGCGGGTCAGGCCAGGTGGAGACATCCAATCAGTGGGGAACACATACTGTCTCCCTAGCTACCAAGGAGAGTGGGTCCTGCCTTTTGGGTGCCAATTCTGACCAAGGTAATAGGCTAGTTCAAATATCTACTAGGGTAAGGTGAAATTCAATTGGCCACCCTTGTGTGACCTAGCATGACTGTGCAGTTTTCTCTGTGTGTTGCAATCCCCTTGGCCACCTGTGTGTGGCCAGGCTCAACCACATGGACTTTGCTCTATAAAAATTAGTCTGTGGGACACCTGGGTGGCTCAGTTGGTTGGACGACTGCCTTCGGCTCAGGTCATGATCCCGGAGTCCCGGGATCGAGTCCCGCATCAGGCTCCCAGCTCCATGGGGAGTCTGCTTCGCTCTCTGACCTTCTCCGCTCTCTGACCTTCTCCTCGCTCATGCTCTCTCTCACGGTCTCTCTCTCAAATAAATAAATAAAATCTTTAAAAAAAATTATTAAAAAAAAAAAAAGTTAGTCTGTGAGGCTGGGAGGGGTCGCCTCTTTGTAAGAGACAGCCCCAACCAGTCGGTTTGATTTTCGATGCTTGGCACGAAATAAAGCTTTGCTTGACCTTCGCTTTGTATCAGTCTCACTCCTTTGATCATGGACCCATTATTGGGGGACCTATCATAAGTATTTTCAGTTGTAAAATCTTGGGGTGGTGAGAGCACATTTTGTAATGCTAGTTTTTCAGGACTATCAGTAATTTCCAAATTTAAGTAATCTATTCTGAAATATTTTTTCAATAGTGTTTCCCATTTTTAAGTAAGAAGGACTATACCTCACTTTCTTTTTCTGGATGTTTTCAACCCACATTCTTGGGAGATATGCATCAGACAACCCAACGTGAAGAGAGAATCCATCAATGTCTAAGGAGCTACCTTCCACGGTGCTAATTACCGCTTTGCAGTCTGTGCACTACAAAACAAACCATAATGACAACAAAGTAAATATTTGAATAATAACATATGATCAATTTGCAGTTACCTGTCAAGTGGCAAACCCTTGCATAATTTATCTAACTCCATCAAGAATCAACAAGGTAATAATAAATCCCAAAATTATGAAATTTTTAGAAGTCCTGACCATAATCATAACAGTTACCCTCCTGAAATTCTAAGATTGATGTACACAGTCAAATTGAGAAGTCTGAGACAGTCCAAATCCTGGATCCAAAGATTACAGATCTATTTATTTAGGTAGAACTATATCGATATAGCATTATAGCATATAGTAGTACACTAGAACTCAGAATAGTAAAAATAGAAAATTCAACAGAAATCTTATAATTATACCTTATTTTTAAATTACATTTTCATAAATATAAAATAACTTTTGAAAATGTGGATGATGAGTTTTAAAATAATAAAGTCAATGGGATAGATTGTAAATGGCCATAAAGTCTTTCCATTCCTGTGTGCTTGTTCCTTTGTAATGTGACTTTGCATCTCTTCCTATCAGAAGGTAACACCTATTTCTCTGCCTTGAATCCAAAGTTGGACAATGTGACTTGCTTTCATGTGATGCAAGAGGCTTGGAAAACATTGGTGCAATGGGGCTTGCCTTCCTCTGCTGCTACTGAGAACTTTTCCACTAACTATATGAATGAACCTGAGCTAACCTGCTGGATAAAGAGAGACATGGTCATAACCCCAACTGACACCAGGCCACCCGCCAGGTATTAGAATAAGCCCATTCTAGACTATCCTGTCCCAGGCAAGCCAGTGCAGCCCATTAGAACTGCCCAGCCAAGTCACAAAACTGTGAGAAATAACAAATGTCATTATTTTAAATCATAAGGTTTTGAGACTGTTACACAGCAGAAGCTATCTGATGCAGAGGGTTTCTTGTTAAGGATAGACTAAATATATATGTTTACCTCCATTCTTAGCAAAATCCTAAAATTCTCTACCATAAAAAGGAACCAATTAAAGGGTTTAAACCCATAAAGATATTGAGGATAGGAACAAAGACAATAGCAGTTGAGGGATGTCAAAAATTTTTTTAAAAAATGGAAAGTTGATAGAGGTATGGTAAGTGACGCAGCTAGAGTGGAGGTAGCTACTACCTGGGTCTGGTGGGGGACTACAGCAACCTGGTAAGGCTCATATCCTGGTGGTACTGCAGAAAACAGTGGTAACTAGCAAGTAGACTATGCACTAAGTTCTTAATACAGGCCCCCTCCCTGTCCAAACTAACCAAGCAGCTAGCACCAATAGCTAGTACTCTGTTCTCTCATTAAAGAAAACTGAGGATTAATTTCTTAGAAAAATTCAAGCAAACAGCATCCACATTGAGGAATTTTAGGCATAAAAAAGCATAGGAATATAGGGCAGCAAACTGGGGAATGAAGTAAAAGTTGGCATCCTAATGTGTGGGCCCTTCAGTCACTCTCCCTAGTCATACTTTATGAATAAGCTAGAGGTGTTCTGAATAACCACAGAAGGGCTAAACCACCACCACAAGACTCACCACCCAATAGCCAGTCAGTTGCCAGACTCTGCAGAGTCTTTGGTCCACTAGCTCCACCCACCTCAGAGCACCTAACTAGCTTTCTTGTGTCTCAGTTACAGTTGAACACAGAGAGGTCACCCAGGCATTTGAGAAAAAGCCTCTAACCCAAAATATGGAAACTGAAAAAAGAAAAAGCCAGAAAAAGAAAAAAGGGACTTAAAAAAAATACAACCCAGGGAAGAGAAAAATATATATATTATGTTTTCAGAGAAACAAGAAAGAGAAGATAAGGTACCCATGAAACACAAAAGATGCTATAAAAAAGGAGTACTGGGGCACCTGGGTGGCTCAGTGGGTTAAAGCTCCTGCCTTCCACTCAGGTCATGATCCTAGCCCTGCATAGGGCTCTCTGCTCAACAGGGAGCCTGCTTCTTCCTCTCTCTGCCTGCTTCTCTACTTACTTGTGATCTTTGTCTGTCAAATAAATAAATAAATTCTTTTAATAAAGTGGGGGTACTTATAAAACAGAATAGAGTTCTTACAAATTAAAAATGAGAATGTTTAAACACAAATTTCAGTAGAATGGAGTTTAAAATTGAGAATATCAGTCAGAAAGTAGAACAAGAAAATAATACAAAGGTCAAAGGAGAGAAAAAGAAAGAAAACAAGAGGCTCAATCCAGGGGACAGCTGACTTAAAGGCAATGCAATAGGTGAAGGAAAGAGGAACAATTTGGGGTGCCTGGGTGGCTCAGTTGGTTGAGTGACCGCCTTCAGCTCAGGTCAGGATCCCAGGGTCCTGGGATCGAGTCCCACATCGGGCTCCCTGCTCCTTGGAGAGTCTGCTTCTTCCTCTGACTTTCTCCCATCTCATGTTCTCTCTCACTGTCTCTCTCTCAAATAAATAAATAAAATCTTTAAAAAAAAAAAAAAGAGGAACAATTTATTGTAAAAAAAAGTAACAAAATTTCCTAGCACTAAAGGCTATGCATTACATACAATGAATGACTATCACATTCCTATGAAATTTCAGAATACCAGGGATAAAGAGAAGATCTGAAACTCTTGTAAAACTTAAAACAAAACAAAACAGACTACATACAAAGAATGGGAGATAAGAATAGCACTTAACTTCTCAAAAGTCATACTGGAAGCTATAAGATAATGTTTTCAATTTTCTGAGGAAGATGATTTTCAACCCAGGATTATACATCTCAGCAAATGATCAGTATTCACACATGGATTAAGGCTAGCTGCAGACATTGTTGCCCACATGCTGAGGAAATTAACAGAGGCTGTGCTCTGCCAAATGGAGGGGGAAAAAACAAGAAAGAGGATAAAGAGGAAAAGCCCTACAAAGAAGAATCATAAAGAAAGGCCCTGGGACAACAGATGTCCTGTGATAACCAAGCTGCATTGGGAGTGGACAGACAGAAGGGAGGAAGTCTCAGGGGGAAAACATTATCTGAATTATTAAGAGCATTCAAGAGTGACCAATAGTATTCTGAAGAGTTTCAATCTATGTGTGAGTGAGGTTAGTGGAGAGATAAGAGAAGGAAATTTTCATGTACCACAACAGGAAATAAAAAAATAATTTTGAATCAGATGAATCAAGAACAAGCAGTTAAAAAAAAAAAAAAAAGAGCATTTACAACTTCAGAGGGCTCCAGAAAGGAGGTAAAATATTTAAAGTGGTTCACTGTCTCTGGAGGCTGGACTGGAAGATGCAGGGCAGAACCAGGCTGCTGCTTCTTGAGAGAAGCCGTTGTTAGAATTATTTTCTTCTTCTTTCTAAGATTTTATTTTTTAAGTAATCTCTACACCCAACGTGGGGCTTGAACCCAAGGTCAAAAGTTGTGTACTCCACTGACTGAACGAGCCAGGCACCCCTGTTATTAGCATTATTTTTTAAAAATTTTAAACCACTTGAATATATTGTCTTTATAAAATAAAAATAATGCTAAAATAAAAGCTCCTAAAAAATAAAACAAAGATTTACTAACCTTTTGTCTCAGTTTATGTGTATCACTAGAAATGGATTCAATCCCATATGGCATCTCAATGGACATACTCAAAGAGAAGCTACCAAAAAAGAAGAAAAAGTCTATGAACTTAAATATTAAACAAATACTTGTTGTCATTTTATAGAATTTTAAGTAATATTTGAAACCATAAAGCTAATATCAATTGAATGTCTTAAGAGGTTTTATATTTTTGGTACTAACCTTTGTTTTGTTCCTATTTTCTCTATATAAATCTTCTCTACTGTATCCTGTTAAAAGAAAAATATACATGTATAACTAAGTATCTACTAAGTTTCACAATGAGAACTCTAAGCTGAATGTAATGTTACCAAGACTACTATCTATAGCAGCAATAAGACAACCGGTCTCACTTCCCAGTACTGAGACACAGAATATTTGCTCATGGAATCACAGTAACTTCTAAAATGCAACTGATATCAGGGATAATTTATCACCAATTTAACAGAGATTTTCAACTATACATATGTCTATATGCTGTACACCCACACACATACACACACATATACATCATACCTCTATATGCATACATACACACACACACACACACAATTTATATAAATACACACAAAGTAGAAACAAACTGTTACCCAGTAGCTTGTTCTACAGTCTCTGGCAATGGAATTAAGGATTGTTGAAATTTTCCTCTTTGGTTTATTTGCATTCTTTATGCTTATCTAAATTCCTCATAGTGCACATGTAGTACAGACACAAAATTTTTTAAAGTGACTGAACAGAATAAAAATATTACACCTATTGAGCATAACTGTGTCTTTATTCTTTTCATTTTACAAACATCACATGTATCTAAATGCATAAATGGCATTGAATTGACTTCATGCCAGAAAGATTAGATTTTTTCATGTATTATTATTATTATTATTTTAGAGAGGGGAGAGAGAGAGAGAAGCATGGGAGAAGGGAATGAGGGAAAGAGAGAATCTTAAGCAGGTTCCATACCCAGCATAGAGCCCAACTCAGGGCTTGATCTCACAACCATGAGATCATGGACCTGGGCCCAAATCAAGAGTAAGATGATTAAACTGAGCCACCCAGGTACCCCTGGAAAGATTAGCTTATTTTAGATGTTTTTAAATTCCCTATCAATAAATCACCAAAAAAACTTCTTTAAAAATTTCTAAGCATACGGGGGAGGAGTCAAGATGGCGGAGAAGTAGCAGGCTGAGACTACTTCAGCTAGCCAGAGATCAGCTAGATAGCTTATCTAAAGATTGCAAACACCTGAAAATCCATTGGCAGATCGAAGAGAAGAAGAACAGCAATTCTGGAAACAGAAAAACAACCACTTTCTGAAAGGTAGGACCGGAGGAGAAGTGAATCCAAAGCGACGGGAAGATAGACCCCGGGGGGGAGGGGCCGGCTCCCGGCAAGCGGCGGAGCAACAGCGCACAAAATCAGGACTTTTAAAAGTCTGTTCCGCTGAGGGACATCACTCCAGAGGCTAAACCGGGGCAAAGCCCACGCGGGGTCAGCGTGGCCTCAGGTCCCGCAGGGTCACAGAAGGATCAGGGGTGTCTGAGTGTCGCAGAGCTTGCGGGTATTGGAACGGGAAAGCCGGCTACAGAGACAGTGAGCTTACAGCTCGGTGTTACCTTGAACCGGTCGCAGGCTCGGTGAGCTCGGAGCGCGGCTGGAGGACAGGCAGACGGGAGTAACTGGGCACTGTTCTCTGAGGGCACACTGAGGAGTGGGGCCCTGGGCTCTCGGCTCCTCCAGGCCGGAGACCAGGAGGCCGCCATTTGTATTCCCCGTCCTCCGGAACTCTACGGAAAGCGCTCAGGGAACAAAAGCTCCTGAAAGCAAACCCGATCGGATTACTCACCCCGGCCCCTGATAAGGGCGGTGCAATTCCGCCTGGGGCAAAGACACTTGAGAATCACTACAACAGGCCCCTCCCCCGGAAGCTTAACAAGAAATCCAGCCGAGACCAAGTTCACCTACCAAGGAGTGCGGTTTCAATACCAAGGAGAGCAGCAGAATTCCAGAGGAGGAGAAAGCAAAGCACGGAACTCATGGCTTTTTCCCTGTGATTTTTTTTAGTCTTGCAGTTAATTTAATTTTTTTCTTTTTCATTTTTTGTTTTTTTTTCTCGCCTTCTGGTTAAACTTTTTTTTTAACTTTTACCTTTTTCTTTTTTAACATTTTTTAACTAGTTTATCTAATATATATATTTTTTCTTTTTTATATTTTTCTTATTTGTTTTCTTTTTTTAAAAATTCTTTTCTTTTCTTTTTTCTTTCTTTCTTTCTTTTTTTTTTCTTTCTTCCTTTTTGAACCTCTTTTTATCCCCTTTCTCCCCCCTCACGATTCGGGACCACTTCTAATTTGGTTAAAGCATATTTTCCTGGGGTTGTTTCCACCCTTTTAGTATTTTACTTGCTCCTTCATATACTCTTATCTGGACAAAATGACAAGACGGAAAAATTTAAGACACAAAAAAGAACAAGAGGCAGTACCGAAGGCTAGGGACCTAATCAATACAGACATTGGTAATATGTCAGATCTAGAGTTCAGAATGACAATTCTCAAGGTTCTAGCCGGGCTCGAAAAAGGCATGGAAGATATTAGAGAAACCCTCTCGAGAGATATAAAAGCCCTTTCTGGAGAAATAAAAGAACTAAAATCTAACCAAGTTGAAATCAAAAAAGCTATTAATGAGGTACAATCAAAAATGGAGGCTCTCACTGCTAGGATAAATGAGGCAGAAGAAAGAATTAGTGATATAGAAGACCAAATGACAGAGAATAAAGAAGCTGAGCAAAAGAGGGACAAACAGCTACTGGACCACGAGGGGAGAATTCGAGAAATAAGTGACACCATAAGATGAAACAACATTAGAATAATTGGGATTCCAGAAGAAGAAGAAAGAGAGAGGGGAGCAGAAGGTATACTGGAGAGAATTATTGGGGAGAATTTCCCCAATATGGCAAAGGGAACGAGCATCAAAATTCAGGAGGTTCAGAGAACGCCCCTCAAAATCAATAAGAATAGGCCCACACCCCGTCACCTAATAGTAAAATTTACAAGTCTCAGTGACAAAGAGAAAATCCTGAAAGCAGCCTGGGAAAAGAAGTCTGTAACATACAATGGTAAAAATATTAGATTGGCAGCTGACTTATCCACAAAGACCTGGCAGGCCAGAAAGAGCTGGCATGATATTTTCAGAGCACTAAACGAGAAAAACATGCAGCCAAGAATACTATATCCAGCTAGGCTATCATTGAAAATAGAAGGAGAGATTAAAAGCTTCCAGGACAAACAAAAACTGAAAGAATTTGCAAACACCAAACCAGCTCTACAGGAAATATTGAAAGGGGTCCTCTAAGCAAAGAGAGAGCCTACAAGTGGTAGATCAGAAAGGAACAGAGACCATATACAGTAACAGTCACCTTACAGGCAATACAATGGCACTAAATTCATATCTCTCAATAGTTACCCTGAATGTTAATGGGCTAAATGCCCCTGTCAAAAGACACAGGGTATCAGAATGGATAAAAAAACAAAACCCATCTATATGTTGCCTCCAAGAAACTCATTTTAAGCCCGAAGACACCTCCAGATTTAAAGTGAGGGGGTGGAAAAGAATTTACCATGCTAATGGACATCAGAAGAAAGCAGGAGTGGCAATCCTTATATCAGATCAATTAGATTTTAAGCCAAAGACTATAATAAGAGATGAGGAAGGACACTATATCATACTCAAAGGGTCTGTCCAACAAGAAGATTTAACAATTTTAAATATCTATGGCCCCAACGTGGGAGCAGCCAACTATATAAACCAATTAATAACAAAAATCAAAGAAACACATAAACAATACTACAATAATAGTAGGGGACTTTAACACTCCCCTCACTGAAATGGACAGATCATCCAAGCAAAAGATCAGCAAGGAAATAAAGGCCTTAAACGACACACTGGACCAGATGGACATCACAGATATATTCAGAATATTTCATCCCAAAGCAACAGAATACACATTCTTCTCTAGTGCACATGGAACATTCTCCAGAATAGATCACATCCTCGGTCCTAAATCAGGACTCAACCGGTATCGAAAGATTGGGATCATTCCCTGCATATTTTCAGACCACAATGCTCTAAAGCTAGAACTCAACTACAAAAGGAAGTTTGGAAAGAACCCAAATACATGGAGACTAAACAGCATCCTTCTAAAGAATGAATGGGTCAACCGGGAAATTAAAGAAGAATTGAAAAAAATCATGGAAACAAATGATAATGAAAATACAATGGTTCAAAATCTTTGGGACACAACAAAGGCAGTCCTGAGAGAAAATATATAGCGGTACAAGCCTTTCTCAAGAAACAAGAAAGGTCCAGGTACACAACCTAACCCTACACCTAAAGGAGCTGGAGAAAGAACAAGAAAGAAACCCTAAGCCCAGCAGGAGAAGAGAAATCATAAAGATCAGAGCAGAAATCAATGAAATAGAAACCAAAAAAACAATAGAACAAATCAACGAAACTAGGAGCTGGTTCTTTGAAAGAATTAATAAAATTGATAAACCCCTGGCCCGACTTATGAAAAAGAAAAGAGAAAGGACCCAAATAAATAAAATCATGAATGAAAGAGGAGAGATCACAACTAACACCAAAGAAATACAAACTATTATAAGAATATACTATGAGCAACTCTACCCCAATAAATTTGACAATCTGGAAGAAATGGATGCATTCCTAGAAACATATAAACTACCACAACTGAACCAGAAAGAAATAGAAAGCCTGAACAGACCCATAACCAGTAAGGAGATTGAAACAGTCATCAAAAATCTCTCAACAAACAAGATTCCAGGGCCAGGCGGCTTCCCAGCGGAATTCTACCAAACACTGAAAGAAGAATTAACACCTATTCTCCTGAAAGTGTTCTAAAAAATAGAAATGGAAGGAAAACTGCCAAACCCATTGTATGAGACCAGCATTACCTGGATCCCATAACCAGACACAGACCCCATCAAAAAGGAGAATTACATACCAATATCCTTGATGAACACAGATGCGAATATTTTCACCAAAATACTAGCCAATAGGATCCAGCAGTACATTAAAAGTATTATTCACCACGACCAAGTGGGATTTATTCCAGGGCTGCAAGGTAGGTTCAATATCCATAAACAAATCAATGTGATACAATGCATCAACAAAATAAAGAACAAGAACCATATGATACTCTCAATAGATGCTGAAAAATCATTTGACAAAGTACAGCATACATTCTCGATCAAAACTCTTCAAAGTGTAGGGATAGAGAGTACGTACCTCAATATCATCAAAGCTGTCTATGAAAAACCCGAAGCAAATATCATTCTCAATGGAGAAAAATTGAGAGCTTTTCCTCTAAGGTCAGGAACATGGCAGGGATGTCCATTATCACCACTTCTATTCAACATAGTACTAGAAGTCCTAGCCCCAGCAATCAGACAACAAAAAGAAATCAAAGGTATCCAAATCGACAAAGAAGAAGTCAAACTCTCACTCTTTGCAGATGATATGATACTTTTTGTGGAAAACCCAAAAGAATCCACTCCAAATCTGCTAGAACTTGTACAGGAATTCAGTAAAGTGTCAGGATATAAAATCAATGCACAGAAATCAGTTGCATTTCTCTACACCAACAACAAGACAGAAGAAAGAGAAATTAAGGAGTCAATCCCATTTACAATTGCACCCAAAACTATAAGATACCTAGGAATAAACCTAACCAAAGAGGCAAAGAATCTGTACTCAGAAAACTAAAAGTACTCATGAAAGAGACTGAGGAAGACACAAAGAAATGGAAAAATGTTCCATGCTCATGGATTGGAAGAACAGATTTTGTGAAAATGTCTATGCTACCTAAAGCAATCTACACATTTAAGGCAATCCCTATCAAAATCCCACTCATTTTTTTTTCAAAGAAATGGAACAGATAATCCTAAAATTCATATGGAACTAGTAAAGACCTCAAACAGCCAGCAGAATGTTGAAAAAGAAAGCCAAAGTTGGTGGCATCACAATTCTGGACTTCAAGCTCTATTACAAAGCTGTCATCATTAAGACAGTATGGTACTGGCACAAAAACAGACACATAGATCAATGGAACAGAATAGAGAACCCAGATATAGACCCTCAACTCTATGGTCAACTAATCTTCGACAAAGCAGGAAAGAATGTCCAGTGGAAAAAAGACAGCCTCTTCAATAAATGGGGCTGGAAAAATTGGACCTTTTCCTTATACCACACACGAAAATAGACTCAAAATGGATGAAGGACCTCAATGTGAGAAAGGAATCCATCAAAATCCTTGAGGAGAACACAGGCAGCAACCTCTTCGACCTCAGCCGCAGCAACATCTTCCTAGGAACATCGCCAAAGGAAAGGGAAGCAACGGCAAAAATGAACTATTGGGACTTCATCAATATCAAAAGCTTTTGCACAGCAAAGGAAACCGTTAACAAAACCAAAAGACAACTGACAGAATGGGAGAAGATATTTGCAAATGACATATCAGATAAAGGGCTAATGTCCAAAATCTATAAAGAACTTAGCAAACTCAACACCCAAAGAACAAATAATCCAATCAAGAAATGGGCAGAAGACATGAACAGACATTTCCGCAAAGAAGATATCCAGATGGCCAACAGACACATGAAAAGTGCTCCACATCACTCGGCATCAGGGAAGTACGAATCAAAACCACAATGAGATACCACCTCACACCAGTCAGAATGGCTAAAATTAACAAGTCAGGAAACAACAGATGCTGGTAAGAATGCAGAGAAAGGGGAACCCTCCTACACTGTTGCTGGGAATGCAAGCTGGTGCAACCACTCTGGAAAACAGCATGGAGGTTCTTCCAAAAGTTGAAAATAGAGCTACCCTATGACCCAGCAATTGTACCACTGGGTATTTACCCTGAAGACACAAATGTAGTGCTCTGGAGGGGCACATGTATCCGAACGTTTATAGCAACAATGTCCACAATAGCCAAACTATGGAAAGAACCTAGATGTCCATCAACAGATGAATGGATCAAGAAGATGTGGTGTATATATACAATGGAATACTATGCAGCCATCAAAAGAAATGAAATCTTGCCATTTGCGATGACGTGGATGGAACTAGAGGGTATTATGATGAGCGAAGTAAGTCAATTACAGAAAGACAATTATCATATGATCTCCCTAATAAGAGGAATTTGAGAGGTAATGCGGGGGTTTGGGGGATAAGGAAGGAAAAAATGAAACAAGATGGGATTGGGAGGGAGACAAACCATAAGAGACTCTTAATATCACAAAACAAACTAAGGGTTACTGGGGGGAGGGGTATAGGGAGATGATGGTTGGCTTATGGACATTGGGGAGCGTATGTGCTACGTGAGTGCTGTGAAGTGTGTAAACCTGGTGATTCGCTGACCTATACCCCTGGGGCTAATAATACATTGTATGTTAATAAAAAATTTAAAAATTAAATAAATCCTGTATATATAGTTTATAGCTATATCTGTATATGCTTAAACTGTACCATTTTTTATATTTTCTTTCCACAGAGGAAATGTTTTCAAGTTATATTTTATCAAAATATCTAAAATATGTAAATCAGCATCATTTTGAATGCTAGGGTTTTCACTTATATGATACTGGAGAAATAATTTCCTCTTTTTCTTTTTAATGAATAATGTAAATACTTGGTGTCATATCTACTCTTTAAAAAGAAAAAAAGAGGGGTGCCTGGGTGGCTCAGTCGTTAAGCGGCTGCCTTCAGCTCAGGTATGATCTCAGGGTCCTGGCATTGAGCCCCATATTGGGCTCTCTGCTCAGCAGAAAGCATGCTTCCCCCTCTCTCTCTGCCTGCTTCTCTGCCTGCTTGTGCTCTTTATCTCTCTGTGAAATAAATAAATAAAATCTTTAATAAAAAATAAATAGTGGGAGGAGTCAAGATGGAGGAGAAGTAGCAGGCTGAGACTACTTCAGCTAGCAGGAGATCAGCTAGATAGCTTATCTAAAGATTGCAAACACCTACAAATCCAACAGAAGATCGAAGAGAAGAAGAGCAGCAATTCTAGAAACAGAAAATCAACCACTTTCTGAAAGGTAGGACTGGCGGAGAAGTGAATCCAAAGCAATGGGAAGATAGACCGCGGGGGGAGGGGCCGGCTCCCAGCAAGCAGCAGAGCAATGGAACACAAAATCAGGACTTTTAAAAGTCTTTTCCGCTGAGGGACAATGCTCCAGAGGCTAAACCAGGGTGAAGCCCACGCGCAGTCAGTGTGGCCCCAGGCCCCAAAGCGTCACGGAAGGATCGGGGGTGTCTGATCGCAGAGCTTGCAGGTATTAGAACGGGGAAGCCGGCTTCAGAGACAGAGCCAAGGAGTGAGCTCCTAGCTTGAGGTTACCTTGAACTGGTCGCATGTTTGGTGAGCTCGGAGCATGGCCGGAGGCCTGGGAGACGGGAGTAATTGGGTGCTGTTCTCCAAGAGCGCACTGAGAAGTGGGGCCCCAGGCTCTCAGCTCCTCTGGGCCTCCAATAATTCTCCAATTATTTTTTATTCCCATCCTCCGGTAATCTACGGAAAGCACTCAGGGAACAAAAGCTCCCAAAAGCAAACCCGAACGGATTACTCAGCCCTGCCCCTGGTAAGGGCTGTGCAATTCTGCCCGCGGTAAAGACACTTGAGAATCACTACAGCAGGCCCCTCCCCGAGAAGATCAACAAGAAATCCAGCCAGGACCAAGTTCACCTACCAAGGAGTGCAGTTTCAAAACCAAGGAGAGCAGCAGAATTCCAGAGGAGGAGAAAGCAAAGCACGGAACTCACGGTTTTCTCCCCATGACTCTTTAGTCTTGCAGTTAATTTAATTTTTTTTCTTTTTCAATTTTTTTTCTTCTTCTGCTAAATTTTTTTAACTTTTACCCTTTTCTTTTTTAACGGTTTTTAACTAGTTTATCTAATATATATTTTCTCTTTTTTATACTTTTTCTTTATTCATTTTCCCTTTTCTTTTTTTTAATTCTTTCTTTCTTTCTTTCTTTTTTCTTTTTTTTTCTTTTTTTTTTTTCTGAACCTCTTTTTATCCCCTTTCTCCCCCCTCACGATTTGGGATCTCTTCTGATTTGGTTAAAACATATTTTCCTCAGGTTGTTGCCACTCTTTTAGTATTTTACTTGCTCTTTCATATACTCTTATCTGGACAAAATGACAAGGCGGAAAAATTCACCACCAAAAAAAAAAAAAAAAAAAAAAAGAACAAGATTCAGTACCGAAGGCTAGGGACCTAATCAATACAGACATTGGTAATATGTCAGCTCTAGAGTTCAGAATGACAATTCTCAAGGTTCTAGTTGGGCTCGAAAAAGGCATCGAAGATATTAGAGAAACCCTCTCGAGAGATATAAAAGCCCTTTCTGGAGAAATAAAAGAACTAAAATCTAATCAAGTTGAAATAAAAAAAGCTATTAATGAGGTGCAATAAAAAATGGAGGCTCTCAATGCTAGGATAAACGAGGCAGAAGAAAGAATTAGCGATATAGAAGACCAAATGACAGAGAATAAAGAAGCTGAGCAAAAGAGGGACAAATAGCTACTGGACCACGAGGGGAGAATTCAAGAGATAAGTGACACCATAAGATGAAACAACATTAGAATAATTGGGATTCCAGAAGAAGAAGAAAGAGAGAGGGGAGCAGAAGGTATACTGGAGAGAATTATTGGAGAGAATTTCCTCAATATGGCAAAGGGAACAAGCATCAAAATCCAGGAGGTGCAGAGAACCCCCCTCAAAATCAATAAGAATAGGTCCACACCCCACCACCTAATAGTAAAATTTACAAGTCTTAGTGACAAAGAGAAAATCCTGAAAGCAGCCCGGGACAAGAAGTCTGTAACATACAATGGTAAAAATATTAAATTGCCAGCAGACTTAGCCACAGAGACCTGGCAGGCCAGAAAGAGCTGGCATGATATATTCAGAGCACTAAATGAGAAAAACATGCAGCCAAGAATACTATATCCAGCTAGGTTACCATTGAAAATAGAAGGAGAGATTGAAAGCTTCCACGACAAACAAAAACTGAAAGAATTTGCAAATACCAAACCAGCTCTACAGGAAATATTGAAAGGGGTCCTCTAAGCAAAGAGAGAGCCTAAAAGTGGTAGACCAGAAAGGAACAGAGACAATATACAGTAACAGTTACCTTACAGGCAATGCAATGGCACTAAATTCATATCTCTCAATAGTTACCCTGAATGTTAATGGGCTAAATTCCCCAATCAAAAGACACAGGGTATCAGAATGGATAAAAAAACAAAACCCATCTATATGTTGCCTGCAAGAAACTCATTTTAAACTGGAAGACACCTCCAGATTTAAAGTGAGGGGGTGGAAAACAATTTACCATGCTAATGGACATCAGAAGAAAGCAGGAGTGGCAATCCTTATATCAGATCAATTAGATTTTAATCCAAAGACTATAGTAAGAGATGAGGAAGGACACTATATCATACTCAAAGGATCTGTCCAACAAGAAGATCTAACAATTTTAAATATCTATGCACCCAATGTGGGAGAAGCCAACTATATAAACCAATTAATAACAAAATCGAAGAAACACATCAATAATAATACAATAATAGTAGAGGACTTTAACACTCCCCTCACTGAAATGGACAGATCATCCAAGCAAAATATCAACAAGGAAATAAAGGCCTTAAACGACACACTGGACCAGATGGACATCACACATATATTCAGAACATTTCATTCCAAGCAACAGAATACACATTCTTCTCTAGTGCACATGGAACATTCTCCAGAAGAGATCACATCCTCGATCCTAAATCAGGTCTCAACCAATATCAAAAGATTGGGATCCTTCCCTGCATATCTTCAGACCACAATGCTGTGAAGCTAGAACTCAATCACAGGAGGAAATTTGGAAAGAACCCAAATACATGGAGACTAAACAGCATCCTTCTAAAGAATGAATGGGTCAACCAGGAAATTAAAGAAGAATTGAAAAAAATCATGGAAACAAATGATAATGAAAACACAATGGTTCAAAATCTTTGGGACACAACAAAGGCAGTCCTGAGAGGAAAATATATAGTGGTACAAGCCTTTCTCAAGAAACAAGAAAGGTCTCAGGTACACAACCTAACCCTACACCTAAAGGAGCTGGAAAAAGAACAAGAAAGAAACTCTAAACCCAGCAGGAGAAGAGAAATAATAAAGATCAGAGCAGAAATCAATAAAATGGAAACCAAAAAAACAATAGAACAAATCAACGAAACTAGGAGCTGGTTCTTTGAAAGAATTAATGAGATTGATAAACCCCTGGCCAGACTTATCAAAGAAGAGAAAGGACCCAAATAAATAAAATCATGAATGAAAGAGGAGAGATCACAACTAACACCAAAGAAATACAGACAATTATAAGAACATACGATGAGCAACTCTATGCCAACAAATTTGACAATCTGGAAGAAATGGATGCATTCCTAGAGACATATAAACTACCACAACTGAACCAGGAAGAAATAGAAAACCTGAACGGACCCATAACCAGTGAGGAGATTGAAACAGTCATCAAAAATCTCCAAGCAAACAAAAGACCAGGGCCAGACAGCTTTCCGGGGGAATTCTATCAAACATTGAAAGAAGAACTAATTCCCATTCTCCTGAAACTGTTCCAAAAAATAGAAATGATGGAAAACTTCCAAACTCATTTTATGATCCCAAAACCAGACAAGGATCCCATCAAAAAAGAGAATTACAGACCAATATCCTTGATGAACACAGATGCGAAAATTCTCACCAAAATACTAGCCAATAGGATTCAACAGTACATTAAAAGGATTATTCATGACCAAGTGGGATTTGTTCCAGGGCTGCAAGGTTGGTTCAACATCCGCAAATCAATCAATGTGATACAACACATCAATAAAAGAAAGAACAAGAACCATATGATACTCTCAATAGATACTGAAAAAGCATTTGACAAAGTACAGCATCCCTTTCTGATCAAAACTCTTCAAAGTGTAGGGATAGAGGGCACATACCTCAATATCATCAAAGCCATCTATGAAAAACCCACTGCAAATATCATTCTCAATGGAGAAAAACTGAAAGCTTTTCCACTAAGGTCAGGAACATGGCAGGGATGTCCAGTATCACCACTGCTATTCAACATAGTACTAGAAGTCCTAGCCCCAGCAATCAGACAACAAAAGGAAATTAAAGGCATCCAAATCGGCAAAGAAGAAGTCAAACTATCACTCTTTGCAGATGATATGATACTATGTGGAAAACCCAAAAGACTCCACTCCAAAACTGCTAGAACTTGTACAGGAATTCAGTAAAGTGTCAGTATATAAAATCAATGTACAGAAATCAGTTGCATTTCTCTACACCAACAAGACAGAAGAAAGAGAAATTAAGGAGTCAATCCCATTTACAATTGCACCCAAAACCATAAGATACCTAGGAATAAACCTAACCAAAGAGGCAAAGAATCTGTACTCAGAAAACTAAAAGTACTCATGAAAGAGACTGAGGAAGACACAAAGAAATGGAAAAATGTTACATGCTCCTGGATTGGAAGAATAAATATTGTGAAAATGTCTATGCTACCTAAAGCAATCTACACATTTAATGCAATTCTTATCAAAGTACCATCCATCTTTTTCAAAGAAATAGAGCAAACAATCCTAAAATTTATATGGAACCAGAAAAGACCTCGAATATCAAAGGACTATTGAAAAAGAAAGCCTAAGTTGGTGGCATCACAATTCCGGACTTCAAGCTCTATTACAAAGCTGTCATCCTCAAGACAGCGTGGTACTGGCACAAAAACAGACACATAGATCAATGGAACAGAATAGAGAGTCCAGAAACAGACCCTCAACTCTATGGTCAACTAATCTTCGACAAAGCAGGAAAGAATGTCCAATGGAAAAAAGACAGCCTCTTCAATAAATGGTGCTGGGAAAATTGGACAGCCACATGCAGAAAAATGAAATTGGACCATTTCCTTACACCACACACAAAAATAGACCAAAATGGATGAAAGACCTCAATGTGAGAAAGGAAACCATCAAAATCCTTGAGGAGAACATAGGCAGCAACCTCTTCGACCTCAGCTGCAGCAACATCTTCCTAGGAACATGGCCAAAGGCAAGGGAAGCAACGGCAGAAATGAACTATTGGGATTTTATCAAGATCAGAAGCTTTTGCACAGCAAAGGAAACCGTTAACAAAACCAAAAGACAACTGACAGAATGGGAGAAGATATTTGCAAACGACATATCAGATAAAGGGCTAGTGTCCAAAATCTATAAAGAACTTAGCAAACTCAACACCCAAAGAACAAATAATCCAATCAAGAAATGGGCAGAGGACATGAACAGACATTTCTGCAAAGAAGACATCCAGATGGCCAACAGACACATGAAAAAGTACTCCATATCACTCGGCATCAGGGAAATACAAATCAAAACCACAATGAGATACCACCTCACACCAGTCAGAATGACTAAAATTAACAAGTCAGGAAATGACAGATGCTGGCGAGGATGTGGAGAAAGGGGAACCCTCCTACACTGTTGGTGGGAATGAAAGCTGGTGCAACCACTCTGGAAAACAGCTTGGAGGTTCCTCAAAATGTTGAAAATAGAACTACCTTATGACCCAGCAATTGCACTACTGGGTATTTACCCTAAAGATACAAATGCAGTGATCCGAAGGGGTACGTGCACCTGAATGTTTATAGCAGCAACGTGCACCATAGCCAAACTATGGAAAGAACCTAGATGTCCATCAACAGATGAATGGATAAAGAAGATGTGGTGTATATACACAATGGAATACTGTGCTGCCATCAAAAGATATGAAATCTTGCTATTTGCGACAATGTGGATGGAACTAGAGGGTATCATGCTTAGCGAATTAAGTCAAGCAGAGAAAGACAACTATCATATGATCTCCCTGATATGAGGAAGCAGAGATGCAACATGGGGGGTTTGGAGGGTAGGAAAAGAATAAATGAAACAGGACAGGATTGGGAGGGAGACAAACCATAAGTGACTCTTAATCTCACAAAACAAACTGAAGGTTGCTGGGGGGAGGGGGGTTGGGAGAAGGAGAGTGGGGTTATGGACATTGGGGAGGGTATGTGCTATGGTGAGTGCTGTGAAGTGTGTAAACCTGGCGATTCACAGACCTGTACCCCTAGGGATAAAAATATATGTTTATGAAAAATAAAAAATTAAAAAAAAGGTCAGATCCCTTTTAAAGGGAACACAATAAAATATGTGGTTTATTTTCCTCAAATTAAAAAAAAATAAATAGCTACGTTAGTATTTTTTACTATTTATATTTTTATTATGAGCACATATTATTTTATAATAAAAACACTCAAAAGTTAAATATTAAATTTTAAATATAAAATACAAATCAGACTCTTACTTTTTCCAAGGTGTTATATTTTGCAACTTCAAAGTCTTGTGGAAAATGAGGAATTTCAACATTCTCTTTACAAAACCTGAAACTTGTATAATAAAATTTTAACATTAAAATGGAATTTTAGATTAAACAGAATATTCATAAAATTTTTCTTATATATCCCCTAATTCCATACAAAATACATTTTAAGTCCCTAATCCCTCCTCAGATACTCTGAACATGGTTAAAAAGTCTTGTGTAATGAGTTGGAATCCTCCTTTGGTTAACTCTAGAGCTCTGATGCCGAATACTGAGGGTCTGCATTGGAAGGTGGGGTGGCATGAAGCACAAGTGGAGGTGAAAGAGAAGCAGACCAGTGCACTGGAGAAAGCACCAGTCCTAGCAGTGGCAGGTGACCTGTGCTCTCTTGGGTTCTGGCCCTTAAGAAGCTGTCACTCAGGCAGGCTCACACCGGAGACTCTGTACTACAGTCAATCCCCACCCCCTTTAAAATAAAGGCATCAGATTTGTCATAGTCTGTGCTGTCTTTTAACAGTACTATTAACAAATAAAATAAGGCTCAATGTGATGCTTAATTGATACTACAGTTGTGGGTATGCTTTACAAAACCATATATAATTGTAGCTCCAGGGCACCTGGGTGGCTCAGTCCTTAAGCATCTACCTTCACTCAGGTCATGATCCCAGGGTCCTGGGATAGAGCCTTTGTTGGACTCCCTGCTAAGGTGGGGTGGGGGGACCTGCTTCTCCCTCTCGCACTCCCCCTGCTTGTATTCCCTCTCTCACTGTCTCTCTCTGTTAAATAAAGAAGCAAAAAAAAAAAAAAAAAAAGAAAGAAAGAAAGAAAAAGAAAAAGAAAAAAAGAACTGTAGCCTCATATACTCCATTTGCAGAAGGTTGTCACTTTTTCTATTTTTTTACATCTTAGGTAGGGAGTAAGGAAGAGTCTCAACTCTAAAGCCTTCTCGGTAAGGTAGCAGGGTAAGCAGACTACCCAGATCTCATCTCTAGTGCCTTTTCTTTTTAAAAATCAATCTAACAATTATGTCCACTCTTATATAATACTAAGATGGAAATAATTAGCACTAGACTAGTTGAAGTAAAAAGTCTTAAATAAACAAAAGCCTAAAATTAGAGAAGCAAGATAAATGAAAATACTACAAAGACATGAGGTATTAATAGCATTTTAAAACTGTTTGAGCATCTTCAGTCCAGGTCATGATTTCAAGAGTCATCAGATCAAGCCCGCATCAGGCTTCCCACTTATTGCTTATCAGGGAGTCTGTTTGTCTTTCTCTCTCTCCCTCTGCTCCTCCCTCCTGCTCCCTCTCTCTGTCTCTCTCTCAAATTAATAAATAAATAGAATCTTAAAAAACAAAACAAAACCTGTGCTTGAGGTTTACAAAACATTTTGCAAACTGAATTTTTTTTTTAAGATTTTATTTATTTATTTGACAGAGAGAGATCACAAGTAGGCAGAGAGGCAGGCAGAGAGAGGAGGAAGCAGGCTCACCGCCGAGCAGAGAGCCCAATGAGGGGCTTAGATCCCAAGACCCTGAGACCATGACCCGAGCCAAAGGCAGAGGCTTAACCCACTGAGCCACCCAGGTGCCACTGCTAAGACTGGTGCTTTCTCCAGTGCACTGGTCTGCTTCTCTTTCACCTCCACTTGTGCACTCTGGGGACACCTGTGTGACTCAGTCAGTTAAGCATCTGCCATCAGCTCAGGTCAGGATCCCAGAGTCCTGGGAATACTGTATCAGGCTCCTTGTTCAGTGGGGAACCTGATTCTGCCTCTGTCTGCTGCTCCCCCTGTTTGTGCGTGCTTGCTCTCTCTCTCTCTCACACAAATAAATAAATAAAATAAATAAAATTAAATAAAATAAATTGAAAAAAAAAAGTAGATTACTCTGTGAATTCCAAAATGTTTTCCTTCTCCATGGAGTTGTCCAGGGACGGATCATCTGTTGTCACTTCTAAAACAAAAACACTTGTTTACTACTTAAAGATTTATTAAAATTATAAACAATAAATCCTGGAATTTTTAAGATTCTTGAATATAGGTCATTGTGGGAGGCCGCAATAAGGCTTGAGATGAGGACCAAACCAGGCCCTGACTTGTGCCTCCTTTAAAGTCCGAATAACCTAACAAAAGGTTAGGACGGGAAAAGCTGAGTAGCACTGAGAAAGGGTTTGTGCTGTGTTATGCGCTCCCCTATGTGACTTCCCACATGCTTGCTAAACAAATGAGAACAATTCGGTTGGGGTCAAAAGTTCATTGCTGGTCCTTGCTGCCCTGGTACTGCTCCTAAATTACTTTCAGGTTTGCCGTATGGCTACAGAACAATTGTACTAGCATCAGCTGTTTGGTGTCACGAGGTCTGCTTATAGTTAAATGTGAAACTTATTATGGGAACTCGTGGTTGTTTAGGCACAGGTATATTGCTTCTCCTATCACTATATATATGGCTTTAGTGCTTTGAATAAACTTAGTACTGTTGGACATCCTCCTTACTGCTCCTCCTGCCCCCATCTCTTTGTCTCTTAATTTCTTTTCACCATCCTCTTACCCTCACGTTTCCTGGTAGATTTGTTGCGCTGGTCACGACAGGTCATACTTAACACGGTATTCTTTTTTTTTTTTTTTAATGTTCTTAAAGTAACTATAGTAATTGGTAATCTAAGGATAGTACAAATGGGACAAAAAGAAGGTAGATTAAAATAAAAGATAGTGAGAATAGATCATGATTTTATTTTAAGAGACATGTGAAGAGAATTCTAATATCTGTATTATTTGAAACTCATTGATGGATATACAATTTCAAATGATATTTTTCTTTTCTTAAGATTATGGTGAGTAGGGATGCCTGGGTGGCTCAGTTGGTTGAGCCTCTGCCTTCGGCTCAGGTCATGATCCCAGGGTCCTGGGATCGAGTCCCACATCGGGCTCTTTGCTCAGTGGGAAGCCTGCTTCTCTCTCTGCCTTTGCCTGCCGCTCTGCCTGCTTGTGTCCTCCTTCTCTCTCTCTCTCTGACAAATAAATAAATAAATAAATAAATAAAATCTTTAAAAAAAAAAAGATTATGGTGAGTATAGTAATGAAATGCATTTCTAGTATGCTGCAGGGTCAGAATGAGTTCCCCAGTGCCATCATGTCACAAATGAAGGACCTGAGGATGTTTGATAATTTTTGTAATATGTCTAGACCATTCTTTGACTATACTGCCTTTGATAAACCAAAATGTTTACTATAGCACCTGTAATATATTAAGTGCTTTGTATAAAATACTTACCAGAACTGTTTGCCTTTTGACAAGGAGGTGGTGTGATGTCCAGTGCCTTATTAGGATCATAATTCATTATGTCCAAGAGCCTCCTTTCTTTGATTGAGTCCCATATAAAATCTGGGTTTATAATATGGATATGGTTCTTTTGGATAGACTGTAGTTGATACTGGCTCAGAACATCAACATTGTCTAAGATTATATGTGTGCGCTTAGAAAAAAAGAATCAATTCATTATGTACATATAGAAACAAATCTAAATACTTTTATCTGTTAGTTTCATCCTTAAAAGTCTTTCTTTATTAAGTTCAATTAGCCAACATATAGTACATCATTAGTTTTTGATGTAGTGTTCAATGATTGATTAGTTGCATATAACACCCAGTGCTCATCAGATAATGTACCCTCCTTAATGCCACTCACTCTGTTACCCCAATCCCCCACCCTCTGCCTTCTGCAACCCTCAGTTTGTTTCCCAGAGTCTAGAGTCTCTCATGGTTTGTCTCCCTCTCTGATTTCTTTCCATTCAGTTTTCCCTCCCTTCTTCTATGGTCCTCCGCGCTATTCCTTATGTTCCATATATGAGTTCCATATGATAACCACCTTTCTCTGCTTGACTTATTTCACTTAGCATAATACTCTGCAGTTCTATATGTGTGGATGCAAATGGTAGGTATTCATCCTTTCTAATGGCTGAGTAATGTTCCATTGTACACATGAACCACATCTTCTTTACCCATTCATCTGTCGAAGGACATCTTGGCTCCTCTCACTCTTACGACTATTGAGGAAGTTGTTTCTATGAACGCTGGGGTGCATATGTCCCTTCTTTTCACTACATATGTATCTTTGGGGTAAATACCTAGTAGTGCAAATACTGGATCATAGGGAAGCTCTATTTTTAACTTCTTGAGGAACCTCCATACTGTTTTCCAGAGGGGCTATACCAGCTTGATGCCATATCCTCGCCAATATTTGTTGTTCTCCTCTAGGATTTTGATGGATTCCTGTCTCACATATAGGTCTTTCATCCATTTTGAGTTTATCTTTGTGTATGGTGTAAGAGAATAGTCCAGTTTCAATTTTCCCAACACCATTTATTGAAGAGACTGTCTTATTTCTATTGGATATTCCTTCTCACTTTGTTGAAGACTAGTTGACCACAGAGTTGAGGGTCCATTTCTGGGCTTTCTATTCTCTTCCAGTGATTTATGTGTCTGTTTTTGTGCCAGTACCATGCTGTCTTGATGGTAACATCTTTGTTATACAGCTTAAAGTCAGGCATTGTGATGCCCCCAGCTTTGGTTTTCTTTTTCAACATTCTCCTTGTGACCGGTGTCTTTTCTGGTTCCATACAATTTTTGGATTGTTTATTCCAGTTCTGTGAAAAAGGTTGATAGATTGCATTGAGTGTGTAGATTTCTCTGGGTAGCATAAACATTTTAACAATGTTTATTCTTCCAACCCATGAGCATGGAATGCTTTTCTATCTCTTTGTGTCTTTCTCAATTTCTTTCATAATTGTTCTGTAATTTCTAGAGTACAAATCCTTTGCCTCTTTGGTTAAGTTTATTCATAGTTATCTCATAGTTTTTGGTGCAATTGCAAATGGGATAAATTCCTTAATTTCTCTTTCTTCAGACACATTGTTAGTGTATAGAAATGCAACTGATTTTTGTGCATTGATTTTGTATCCTGCCATGTTGCTGAATCACTGTTATGAGTTCTAGCAGTTTTGGGGTGGAGTCTTTTGGGTTTTCCACATAAAGTATCATGTCATCTGCAAAGAGAGAGAGTTTTACTTGTCAATTTGAATGCTTTTATTTCTCTTTGTTGTCTGATTATTAAGGCTGAGACTTCTAGTACTATGCTGAACAGCAGTGGTGAGAGCAGGCATCCCTGTTGTGTTCCTGACCTTAGTAACACAAATCTCTTAGTTTTTCTCCACTGAGAATATTTGCTGTGGGCTTTTCATAGATGGTTTTTATGATATTGAGGTATGTTCCCTCTATCCCTGTCCTTCAAGAGTTTTAATCAAGAAATTATGCTGTATTTTGTTGAATGCTTTCTCTACATCAATTGAGAAGATCATATGATTCTTGTCTTTTCTTTTATTAATGTGCTCTGTCATATTGATTAATTTGTGAATGCTGAACCACCCTTGCACCCCAGGAATAAACTTCACCTGGTAGTGGTGAATCATCCTTTTAATGTACTATTGGACTCTATTGGCTGGGATCTTGTTGAGTATTTTGGCATTCATGTTCATCAGGGACATTTGTCTGTAATTCTCCTTTTTGATAGGGGTTTTTGTCTGGTTATGGAATCAAGGTAATGCTGGCTTCATAGAAGGAGTTTGGGAGTTTTCCTTCCATTTCTATTTTTTGAAAGAGCTTCAGTAGAATAGGTATTATTTCTTCTTTTTTTATGGTAAAGATTTTATTTATTTACTTGACAGAGAGAGAGAGAGACAGAGAGACAGCAAGAGCAGGAACACAAGCAGGAGGAGTGGGAGAGGGAGAAGCAGGCTTCCCACTGAACAGGGAGCCTGATGTGAGGCTCAATCCCAGGACCCTGGGATCATGACCTGAACCAAAGGCAGATGCTTAACGACTGAGCCATCCAGGTGCCCCTCTTCTTTAAGTGTTTGGTACAATTCCCCTGGGAAGTCATGTGGCTCTGGACTCTTGTTTTGGGAGGTTTTTTATTACTGCTTCAATTTCCTTGCTGGTTATTGGTCTGTTCAGGTGTTTTACCTCTTCCTGTTTGTCTTGGTAGTTTATACATTTCTAGGAATGCATCCATTTTGGCATATAGTTTGGCATATAGTTGCTCGTAATATATTTTAACAATTCTATTTCCTTGGTATTGGTTGTGATCTCTCCCCTTTCATTCATGATTTTATTAATTTGGGTCCTTTCTCTTTTCTTTTTTATACATCTGGCCAGATGTATATAATCCTATTAATCCTATTAATTCTTTCAAAGAACCAGCTCCTAGTTTTATTGATCTGTTCTACTGTTCTTCTGGTTTCTATTTCATCGATTTGTGCTCTAATCTTCAATATTTCTCTTCCTCTGCTTGGTTTAGGTTTTATATGCCATTCTTTCTCCAGGTCCTTTAGGTATACAGTTATCTTGTGTATGTGGGATTTTTCCGATTTTTTTTTGAGAGCAGCTTTGACTACTACGTACTTCCCTCTCAGGACAGCTTTTGCAGTACCCCATATGTTTTGAATTGATGTGTTTTCATTTTCATTAGTTTGCATGAATTGTTTAAGATCTTCCTTAATTTCCTGATTGACCCATTCATTCTTTAGCAGGATGTTCTTTAACCTCCAAGTGTTTGAGTTCCTTCCAAATTTCTTCTTGTTATGGAGTTCCAGTTTCAAAGCATGTGGTCTGAAAATATGCAGGGAATGACTCAATCTTAGGTATCAGTTCAGGCCTGTCTTGTGACTCAGTATGTGATCTATTCTGGAGAATGTTGCATGTGCACTCAAGAAGAATGAGTATTCTGTTGTTTTAGGATGGAGTGTTCTGTATGTATCTGTGAAGTCCATCTGGGCCAGTGTGTCATTCAAAGCCCTCATTTCTTTATTGATCTTCTGCTTAGATGATCTGTCCATTGCTGTGAGTGGGGTCTGCAAGTCCCCTACTATTAATGCATTATTATCAATATGTTTCTTTACTTTGGATATTGTTTTATATAATTGGCTGCTTCCACATTGGGAGCATAGATATTTCCAATTGTTAGATCTTCGTGTCAGATAGACCCTTTGAGTATGATATGGTGCTCCTCTACATCTCTTATGAAAGTCTTCTGTTTAAAATCTAATTTGTCTGATATGAGAACTGCTATTCCAGCTTTCTTTTGAGGTCCACTGGCTTGGTAAATGGTTCTCCATCCCTTCACTTTTAATTTGGAGGTGACTTTAGGTTCAAATTAGTCTCTTGTAGATAGCATATGGATGGGTCCTCCTTTTTCAATCCAATCTGATACCCTGTGTCTTTTGATTGGAACATTCAGCCTGTTTATATTCAGAGTAACTACTGAAAGATATGAATTTAGTGACATTGTATTGCCTGCCAAGTCTGTAGTTTGTTCTGTAGATTGTCTGTTACTTTCTGGTCTGTTACTCTTGGGCTCTCTCTTTGCTTACAGTATCCCCCTTAGTATTTCTTACAGGGCTGGCTTGGTGGTCACATATTCTTTCAGTTTCTGTCTGTCCTGGAAACTCTGTATCTCTCCTTCCATTCTGAATGAGAGCCTTGCTGGAGAAAGTATTCTTGGCTGCATGTTCTTCTCATTTAGTATTCTGAATATATCTCGCCAGCACTTTCTGGCCTGCCAGGTTTCTGTGGATAGGTCTGATGTTATTCTGATGTTCCTCCCTCCATGTGTAAGGAATCTCCTCTCCCTAGCTTCTCTCAGCATAACTTCTTTGGCTCTAAGATTTGCAAGCTTCACTATTATAGGTCAGGGTGTTGATCTGTTTGGGAGGGTTCCTCTCTATCTCTTGGACATGAGTGCTTATTTTCTTTCTCAAATTAGGGAAGTTCTCAGCCATGATTTGCTCAAATATACCTTCTAGCCCTCTCTCTCTTTCCACCCTCTCTTGGATCCTGATGATTCTGACATTGGTTCTTTTCAATACATCATTAAGTTCTCAAAGCCTTTCTTCATGGGCTATTAGTTGTTTTTCTCTCTTTTTCCTCAACCTCCTTCCTTTCCATCAGCCTGTCCTCTAGATCACTGATTTTCTCTCTGTCTCACTGACCCTAATTGTTAAAGCATCCAATTTAGATGGCATCTCATTCACAGCACTTTTAGATCATTAGCACTTTTAGGCCTGATTAGATCTCATTACCACCTTTAGAGATTCTGTATTGTCATTTATACTCTTTTCAAGCCTAGCTATTAACTTTATAATTGCTATCAGGTCATGATCTCAGGGTCCTGGGATCGACCCCCACATCAGGCTCTCTGCTCAGCAGGGAGCCTGCTTCTCTCTCTCTCTGCCTGCCTCTCTGCCTACTTGAGATCTCTGTCTGTCAAATAAATAAATAAAATCTTAAAGAAAAAAAAAAAGGAAAGAAAAAATCCAAAGAGGTCAGACACCACCATAGAAAAGCAAACAAGGCAAGATGAACCAAAACAATTAAAAAAGGGGCATGGGAGACACTATAATCTCACAGGGTGGACAAAGCAGGGTGATACTCTTGTTCCTGATTGAATTTTGGTTTCTGTGTTAGAATATATATATATATATATATATATATATATATATATATAAAATTGGATAGAGTGAAAAAAGGACAAGAATGAGGCATAAATCTATAAAATGTAGATGTGAGAAAAAAGTTAAAAATAACTTAAAAACATAAGTTGGTAAAATAAGAATCTAGTTAAAATGCGGAAAAGTTTAAAAAAATGTAAAATTTTAGACTGAAGGATAAACCAATCATGAGGTAACATATGGAACTCAATACATTATTTGCCCCTGGTTCTGGGGTTTTACCATCCTGTGGGATTTCTCAGGGAGGTGCCTGCTGTTCTACTTCTCAGGTGTCTTTCCCTGGGCAAAGTTGCCCCACCCCTTGTCAGGGGGATGGGCTCAAGGTGAACTGGTCATCTGTGTCACTTTTGTTTCTTGGTGGCTTTCCACACCTCTTCAGAGGGTCAGAGCAAAAACAGCCATGCCAGGATCTTTGGCCCAGAGGCACGAGATCACAGTTCCCCTTCTTCAATAAACCCTCCAGGTCAAATTATCTCCACATCTGTGTGTATCAAGCCCACAGACTTCTACAGTTCACCCCCACTACACTTCTCCTGGGGGGTGCCTCTGGTGCCCATGAGCAACACTTCGCTTTGTGTCTTTGCAACTGCAAGTGGTTGTGAGCTCACACACATCCTGCTCTGCTGCTGCCAGGTCACAGCTGGGTGCCATCCTACTCTCCTTTCTGGAACCATCAGTGCCTGAGAGCTGTTGTCCAGTCATAGGCACAGCCTCTGTGTGCCATCCTCCACAGACTCTGGCAATTTGCACCCAATTTGCACCCAATTTGTACCCAGGGGGTGCTCTAAGGGTCCACGAGCCTCACTGCACTTTGTGTCTTTGTGACTGTGAGTGGTTCTGAGGTCAGGTACGGACCCTGCTCCATTGCTCCCAGGTAATAGCTGGATGCCATCCTACTCTCCTTCCTGGCGCTACTACTTCCCTGAGAGTTGTTGCTAGATTCATGGGAGCAGCTGTTTTATTTCTATCCAGGAGATGTTAAACAGCCCACATGTTCCAGTTGCCTGGGGTGAAGAGTGGTTTTCCTACCAGCCCAGCTCACGGTTTATGGTGACTGGAGCTGAGAGTCCCTTCTGAGCTCTCTGACCATAACCAGATTCCCACTTCACTGCTCAGGCACCCTATCGGATCAGGCACCCCCATTCTTTCTGTGTCTCCGGGATCCTCAAGAAATCTGTCCTAGTGAGCAATTTCTAAGAGTTCTGATTTCACGCTCCAGTGTTATATCACTTTCCAGCAGCCAGCTTATGGAGGATCCCTCCCCACTCTGTTTATCTTAAGATATTTCCCCACAGATTCACAATTCCACATCTCCTACCTTGCAAAAAGCAATTGTTTTTCTGCTTGTAGAGTTCCAAATATATTTTCTTACAACTCAGGCGGAATTTGTGTGTGTTCAGAATAGTTCTATAGATACCCAGCTAAATTCAAGGGACCAAATAAAATGAAGTCCCCGACCCTGTCACTATCTTGCCCTAGAATGTTCACCCTTAAAAGTCTTCAAAATAATTTATAGTAATCTTTCTCAGACTTCTAAAACTCTTACAAATAAAATAATTTTTAGTTAAATAAAAGTTTAAAAATTCAATAGTTTTTAAAGAATAGGGATAGGGATATACCATAATTGATTAACCAACCCTAGAGGTTATTCCCAAGTTTTCACTCCTTTAAACAATGCTGTGCTGAGTAACTTCATGTACACATATTTGTACATTTGTTTAATTGTTTTCTTAGGAGTGGAATGATAGATTCAAAAGGTATTCATTATTTATTTTATTTGTTAAGTTGTAATTTTATTAATTTATTATGGAATAAATAGTATACACACATTTTAGAATATCTACAAAGTAAAATAATAATAATAATAATAAATTAACATATGTTTCATACCATTGTTCCCAGTTCATCTCCCCAGAGGCATCTGTTTTAACTTGTTTCTGGAGTATCCTTCTAAGCTATTCTATGCATAGGCAACACACATATAAGTACACAGCCCTAATTTTAGTCACAAATGACAGCATACTAAACATGATGTTATGAACCTGCTTTTCCACTTAATAATTCATCTTGGAGCTCATTCCTCAACAATATATAGTTGTCTCCTTCATTATAATACATGGTATGCACATTTCAAAAGTTTATATACATTGGCAACATAATTTCCAAAAAGTTTACACTATGTGGGAATTTCTGGAAATGAGAGACCATGTTGGCATTCTTTACCCAGAAGATAAACTGAGAAAGCATAACTGGCATGAATTATTCATCCATGCACAGAAATGGAAACAGGCAAGTGAGGAAAGCTGTATTAAGGGATGTATACACAGTTCTGCCTAAACTGGAGGTGAACAGGGACATTCCATTTCTGATAATCACAGGCAAACTACTAAATGCCAGAGAGCACCTAGGATCTAGCTGGAGTTGAACATACTTCACAGAACAAACTAGACTCATGTCAGCAAGCCCCAGGGATGTGGTCCAGGAAGGGTCAGGCTAAGCCACCAATCTTAAACTGTCAGGTCTACAATTCCATTTCAAGAGAGGGAAAGTAGCTTCCTTCGGACTTTAAATAAACAAAACAAGCAGTAAAAGCTGTATAAGCAGTTCAAGATGAGTTTACATGTTTTTCTTTGTCCCGAGTCACACTGTACAGGTGACACTCAGGGACGACATACTAGGGAGTGATTAGATGGAATGCTTTTTGCAAATGCTGTACACCATCACTTTTCTCCTTCAAGAATAGATTTGGCTGGTCTGTAATTATTTCTGTTTAGGTCTTCAGGTCTTGTACTCTAATAACTTCAGATTCACAAGGTACGTGGAATTTCTCTACAGCTCAAGGAAATGGAGAGAAGGTGGGATGCATGGTCTTTCCTCCTCTGCCTTTCTCCAGCCCAGCTTCCCTGTTAACGATGTCATAATTTCACCTGCCTTCAGTGACTTTCTTCTGTGGCCAATTGTCTCTGCTTACCCTTCTAACCATGACCCATTCACCCTTAAAAAAATATATTAATTTATTATTTTAAGTAAGCTCTATGCCCAACATGGGGTCTTAACTCAAGACCCCAAGATCAAGAGTTGCATGATCTTCCCACTGAGCCAGCCAAGCACCCTGAACTACCCTCCCTGAACGGACAGTATTTATCACACAGTTCTTACAAAGTTTACATACCTGAGGATTTAATAAAAAGGAAAAATTTCCACCATTCTCCTTAATGTCATTTTGTAGCTTTTTCTTCTGTTAAGGAGCTAAGTGCTTAACTTTCAAACAGAAGTTACAATTTGCAAAGATCCTCACAGTCATCCTGTAGGGAAAAAAGTTTCAAGTCATAGTTTTAAAGTCTTCTCAATGGAATATTATTGAGCCATCAAAAAGAATGAAATCTTGCAATTTGCATTGACATGGCTAGAACTAGAGGGTATTATGCCAAGTGAAATAAGTCAGTCAGAGAAAGACAAATACCATATGATTTCACTCATATGTGGAGTTTAGAAACAAAACAGAAGAACACTGGAGAAGTGAAGGAAAAATAAGATAAAAACAGAGAGGGGGAAAATCACAAGAGACTTTAAAAAAAAAAAAAGATTTTATTTATTTATTTGAAAGAGAGGATCTCCAGCAGACTCCGTGTGTAGCACAGAGCCTGATGCGAGGCTCAATCCCAAGTCCCCAAGATCATGACCTGAACCAAAATCAAGAATCAGATGCTTAACTAACTGAGCCATCCAGGCACCCCAGCCATAGGATACTCTTAACCATAGGGAACAAACTGACAGTTGCTGGGGGGAGGTCGGTGGGGAGATCCGGTGACTGGGTGATGGGCATTAAGGAGGGCACTTGAGGAGCACTGGATGTTAGATGCAACTGATGAATCACTAAATTGTACCCCTGAAACCAGTAATACAGTATATGTTAACAAAATTGAATTTAAATAATAAATAAATAAATAAATCACAGTATAATAAAATTCAGGGGAGTCTGTGGAAAAAAATAAAGGATTTTCTTTTCAGTGAATATAAATGACAGTGCATCAGGAATTGTTCTACAAGCAAACAATGTGAATATGGGCATTATTTTAAAAAGGCATATTGCAATCATTTTTAACTACAAAAATTGAACAGTGATCAAACTTACAAGTATGTTGGTTTTAGAATCATTTCTAGCTTTATGGCTGGTACTATGGCGCTCCAAAATTCTTTCGTATAGGCTTGTACTATACACCTTAATGAAAATGTACAGATTTCAGTTACAGATCAGGTGTGTGGTTTAAGAACACAAAGCACTTCTTTCTAGATTAAAAATTAATATATGTGATAGTGAAGCCACAGATTTTATACATAATTCTTTAAAACTTAAAAGACCCTTAATCCCATTAGTTATGTGGATGTCTGTTAGCCATTCTAGAGAAAAAACTGATCAATTAGTAATAAAAGTATGCAACTTATGTTTAAATGGAAACATATTTATGTTTTAATTTAACTTCTTTTACTGTCCTACTTTCCTATATATGGAAAAGAATTACTTCTAAGAAAAATAGGCATGTTTTGAAAGGAAAGAAATGTATAAGTATTTAACAGTAAATTTCATTTGCCTTTTCTTCCAGGCTTTTTTTCTATGTGTATGTACTGTAATGGACTATGTTATTATCAAAACTGAAATCATACCATATTCACAATACCTATCTTGCATTTTGTTTCAGCATTTTGTCTTTAGCATCAAATCATTAATTATTCCTGGAAAACATTTTTAAGAAAGGCTATCTTAGATAAATGTCATAAATGAACTATTTCTATTGTTGGGCAATCAAATTACTTCTAAATTTTGGTATCAAAAACAGAGCTATAGGGACACTTGGGACATCAGGTGGATAAGTGTCTGCTTTCAGGTCAGGGATCCAGTCCCTCATCGGGTTCATTGCTAGCCTGCTTCTTTCTCTGCCTGCTGTTCCCCCTGCTAGTGCTTGCTCACACACACTCTCTCTCTTTGACAAATAAATAAAATTTTAAACAAACAAACAAACAAACAAACAAAACAAAACTTATGGGAGAGTCTAGGTGGCTCAATTGGTTAAGAGTCTGACTCTTGATTTTGGCTCTGGTCATGGCCTTGGGTTCCAGGATCAGCTCAGTGGAGAGACTGCTGGAGACAGTTTCTCCCTCTGTGCCCCCACCTTCTCTCAAATAAATAAATATTTTTTAAAAGATGTTTATTTATTTATTTGATAGAGAGAGACAGCAAGAGAAGGAACACAAGCAGGAGTGGGAGAGGGAGAAGTGGGCTTCCCGCTGAACAGGGAGCCTGATGTGAGACTCGATCCCAGGACCATGGGATCATGACCTGAGCTGAAGGCAGATGCTTAACGACTGAGCCACCCAGGCGCCCTTCAAATAAATCCATCTTTAAGAAAAAAAGCTACGATGCACACCCTTACATGTAAATCTTTGTTTGCAATTCCAATGGTTATCTTAGAAAATAGTACTGAAATCCTAAACAATACTGACTCAAAGAGCTTAAATGATTTTTATTCTTGTTAAATTATATTACTTTTAGTTTTACCTTAAATTGTATTATTTTTCAGTTTTGCTTAAATTTCCAAGGAAAGTACTATGAATTTGTCTTTCTAAAAATAACTTCTCCCCCAAAGTAGGTTAACCAGAATGGAGAAAAATAAAGAGCATCTACAGTGCTGGAAATGTTCTAAACCAGATAATGGTGATGATGCACAACTCATTAAAAGTCTTTGAATCATACAATTAAAATGGGTGAATTTAACGGTATGTAAAGTATATCTCAGTAAAGTTTTTTTTTAAAAAGCACTTAGGGGGCTCCTGGGTGGCTCAGTGGGTTAAGCTGCTGCCTTCCACTTAGGTCATGATCTCAGGGTTCTGGAATTGAGTCCCGCATCAGGATTCCTGTGTAGCAGGGAGCCTGCTTCCTCCTCTTTCTCTGCCTGCCTCTTTGCCTACTTGTGATCTCTCTGTCAAATAAATAAATAAAATATTTTTTTAAAAAAAGCACTTATGATCCCTCCATGAGAAATAACACCACTGTTGATTTTGATATTTCTTTCAATATCTTTAAATATTATTCTTTCCTGTATCAATATATTTTATAAATTACTTTAATAAAATTATGTTATTTGTGAATATTATTTATTGAATTTTATAGCCAGTTTCTTTTATCTAACTTTTAATGAGTATTTGCCCAATATCACTAAATAGTCTTTGAAAATATCTGTTGTGGCTATGTGTAATTTAACTCTTCCCCAAGTCACCAGATATTTGATTACTGAAAATTGTTCATTATGAAAAATACACTGACAGAAATGTCTTAAACATATATTTTGACCAAATCTCTGTCATTGTTTCCTTAGAATAGATGGCCAGAAGTGGAATTACTGTGTCAAACAGTATAGATATTTTTTAACCTTTATTTTGGTGGCACAATGTACCTCACATAAAATTTGCCATTTTAACCATTTTTAAGTGTACAGTTCATGGAACTATTTGTGAAACCAAAATATAAACAAACACTTTAAACAACTCTTCTTCACAACTGAGGTCCTGTAGGGGTAGTGAAACTAACACTCAAATACTGTGAAATCTCAAGTCAGGCCTTGACTTCTGTCTTCCTACTCATTGTAGGAAGTGAAACTAACACTATAAAATTCTGTGAAATCTGAAGTCAGGCCTTGACTTTTGCCTTCCTCCTGATTGTATATGGAGTCTCTCTTACATGTGTGGCCTCTCCTGGCTAGCCACTTTCTTAACATGTGCCACCGGTCTCTCCCTTCTTTCCAAGCTTCTCCTAAACAGTCAGTGTTCATTCATGTGGGCATCAGAGTTTATTGTGTACATAGGAGATTTTGGAATCTGTCTCTGTTAGAAACACAGGATAAGACACACATCCCCAGCTCCTGAGAAACAACCTGAGCTCCTCCTCACAAATTCCAGCTACTCTATCCGCAACATGCAAATATGGAGAGTGATTTCCTCCTTTAGCATTACACTCCACTTTAAATATTTTTATGTGTTTATTGTTATTTTGTAATCCAGAGTCAAAAGTCTAAACATTCAGCAGTGCCGTGTTCCTCCGGACAAATGCCCAGCTGAGTCACTGGGCATTCCCCGCAGGAAGTATTTAATGGATTTCCAAGTTTTCAACTTTGATCTTCAACATGTACACTGAATGTTTCTATCATGATGTTTCTAATTTCGAGGTCAGATTACATTCCCTGATTATTCACAAAAATACTGTATTTTTTTTTAAACGTATACTTTTCCAAACCTATATTGAAGAATACCCCATTTTAAGAAGACAGGGTGTCTGCCTATTAGAAGCAAGAAACAGAGTTTTGTCGCCATCTGCTCATTTTCCCGGAGCCCGGAGCGCGCTCAGAGACCCGCTCGAGCACCGGCCCCACCTGTGTCCTGTCACCTGGGCCGCCGACTCGCTCGAGAACACGCCAATGCCCCCGAAGGGGGCATGCCCTCGGGCTGCATGAACGGGCCTGCTGTCCCAGGGCCACCAGCGCGGCAAGGCCAACCACGCAACCACCATCAGCGGCGGCACAGAGCTGAGCCAGCCGCTCAGCTTGGGAGTCGACACGGACACCCTCGGCCAAGACTGCCCCAACAGCCCACGGGGTCCGGCCATCCGCGCCCACGCACTTGCCTGCCAGGGGATATGGCCCACTCCCGATACTCGCTGCTCCTGGCGCTCCTGGCTCGGGACTCTCTCCTCGCATCCGATGCTCTGGGCTTTCGAAGCTCCCCGCTGCCTACTCTCCCCACTCCCACAGCTCCCTCACCGACTGCTTCCGGATTCCGGGCTCCAAACTCCCCGCACTGACCCGAGGCGCGGTCCCGGCAGCCAGTGCCCCTGAGAGCGCTGCCAGAAGCCAGCCCTTGGCTGCCTCCAGAGGCCCAGCCCGGCGATCCACACAGCATGCTCCTTAGGCGGAAGACCGAGGGGCTGCCCCGGGATTAAGTAGTTGGCTGGGCTCGGGTTTCTTTTCAGACTGAGGATTCAGGATTTTATTTATTTATTTATTTTTAAAGATTTTATTTGTTTGCGAGAGAAAGAGCACAAGCAGGGGGAGGGGCAGAGGAAGAGAGAGAGAGAATCCTCAAGTTGACTCCCTGCTTAGCACAGAGCCCAGGGGCCTTGAAGAGGGGGTCAGTCCTAGGACCCTGAGATCATGACCTGAGCCAAAGTCGGAGGCTTAATCTACTGAGCCACCCAGGCACATCAAACGTTCAGGATTTTTTTCAGTTTCATCTTTCAGGCAGGATTTGGCCAATGAGGTTAACTCCAAAGTTGGAGTTTGATTAAAAGTGGGTGAATGGTGCTGCCATTTAACGGAGAAGTGAGAGTAATTACCAGAAGCAAGTAAGAAGCAAATTTCGGGAGGGTTTGAGAATGGAGAAGCAGGAGGTTAAGATAATGAATTTAGTTTAGGACTTACTGAATTTGAAACTTGTTGTAGTGTTCTCAAGTAGTTATAAATATAGATCTACCATTCGAGAGAGGTGGGGGCTGAGATTCACTGGGTGGGGGGAAATAATAGGAAACAATAAAATTCTCCAGATAGTGAATTAAATGAGAATAGAAGAGATGTAGAGCAGATATGGACTTGAATTCTGACTCTACTATTTATTACTCAGGGGACTATGGACAAGGTACTTTACTGGGGCCCCTGTTTCATCATTAACTTTTGGGTGGTATAAGGATCAACTTAGGTGACAGCAGCAAAAATGGTACAGTAGGGAGGCTCAGGGTCCATCCCTGCCCCAAAACATTTTTATTTATTTTTATTTAAAAATGTTTTTAAAATATTTTTATTTTTTTATTTGAGAGCAAGTAAGTGAGAGAGAGAGAGAGGGAGAGAGAGCAGGTGAGGGGGGGAGGGTAGGGAGAGAGGGAAAGGGAGAAAGACTCCTGCTGAGCAGGGAGCCAGATGCTGGACTGGATCACAGGACACTGGGATCATGACCTGAGCAGAAGGCAGATACTTAACCAACTGAACCACCCAGACACCACCACCCCCCAAAACCCAGAAAAAACTGTCAGAAACAACCTTATCAGAATACGGAAGATAGTCAAAGTTTTAGAGCAAACAAGCAAATATGTAACCAGGAAAAAGGCCACTGAAACAAGGTAGGAGATGTTTACATGTTTTCTCTTACTCTAGCTTCACTCCCTTTGCCAGTCCTCATTCCCGGTTTGTATCATCTGGCTCTGGAAGGAGCAGAGACTTTGTCTTAAGGAATTATGTTTGTTTTGACCTGTGTGGGGTTTCTGTGAAGGACTGATACTATGGGTTTACCTTTGTTTTTCCTAACTCAGATTTTCTCAGGCAGTAAAACAGCTACTTAGGGAATGTAATGTTCAAGAACATTGAAAGGAAAATGAACAAACTCCTGCCTGGGCAACAAAACAAAACAAAAAAACCCAAAAAGCAAAGAATAGGCTGAAAGACTAGGAGGAAAAGTAAGGGAAGAAAAGTCAGGAGTGAGATTTTTTGGAAGAATAAGTTCCTTGAAAAGCTCCTGTGTATACTGGGACATCTAGAAAGCAGCACACGTGCCCAGAACTCATGCTCAGAAAAGACTTGAGAACACATAATATAACTCTCGCTGATCTTTAAGCTGTTGAAGCTCATGAGAGAGCAAAAGGAAAGCTGAGAGCAAAACAGGAGCTGATATCCCACAATCCCACCCTTAAGGTGGGATATGTTTAGCATTCCTCAGGCACTGGTGACTGCCTAAGAACAAAGGCAGGAGAGAAACAAGTGGTCAACTGACAAATATCACATTCATGTAGGACATGAGACTCGACTATAATTTGTAACTGTTTTAATGATTTACAAGAAAAACACGATCTTAATAACTGAACTCCAGGAACCTATTGACTCAATTTCTTGGAGACCTAATGTCACCTTTACCTCCTTAGGATAGAAAACCCTATATAATCAGTCCCTCCTTACAATCACAATACAGCTCTTTCTGCCTGTGGGTTCTGTCTTGATGCTCTAATAAAAACACTCTTTTGTACCATAACATATTTCAAGAATTATTTATTGTTATACTTGACAATCCTGCATAAAATGCAAAATGAACAAACCCTTTAGAATTTCTTAAAAAAAAAAAGGAAGACAGTTTTATTTCAGCCTAAGTGAGGACAGCTGCCCCAGATACACAATCTTCACAAAGAAGAGAGTGCTCTGGAGAAAGAATGTTTAATACAGGGTTATATGTGTTTTTTTGTTAACTAAGATTATAAATCACCATGAGGGAGGACATTCCAGAAAATTATAAACTTTGTCTTATGCTTTTGGTAAGTGCAATATTGTAGGCTTTGGAGGTATGGGAATAGGATGTAGGGAGACTTTTACTTCTTAGTTTGAAATGCTTCTTTTATATTATTTGCTAATGAAGCAGATGTATAATGTGTGCTGGGGCAGAAATAGGGCCCCTCTTTGAAGTTTGGTTAAGTCATTCTGACCTTTGTAAAAATTAAAGTATGGCTTCTCTGGGAACCCAGGAGCAGCACCCATAAACTTTAAAAGTTAAAACTTTTCTTTATCAAGACTCAGCACAAGCAGGAACTGCAGCAGATTTATAAATAGCCTGCCTAAACATAGAAGGAATGTCCCAACACAGAGCCAATCTCCAAAGACCTGAAGGCTATTTTTTTTAACTTTTATTAAAATTTGTAAAGATTTTATTAATTTATTTTATAGAGAGAGTGAGTGCACACAAGCAGGGGGAGGGGCAGATAAAGAGGGAGAGGGAGAAGCAGCCTTCCTGCTGAGCTTGGACCAGATGTGGGCTCCGCCTAATGCTCAGTTCCAGGGCCCTGAGATCACAACCTGAGCCAAAGTCTGATGCTTAACTAACTGAGCTATCCAGATGCCCCTTTTAACTTTTCTCTTCTCTTTCTCTCTCTCTCTCTCTCTTTTTTTTTTACTCCAGGCATTTAAGAAAATTTCAAACCACTAGCTGAGCATTAAGCTAAAGGATAGAGACTTCAGAGGTCACAGATAATAAGGAATATAGTCTTTACAAAAACCAGTTTTTAAAAGTAATTAACCATAGTTTGGCTATTGTGGACAGACATCTAGGTTCTTTCCATAGTTTGGCTATTGTAGAAATTGCTGCTATAAACATTCGGGTGCACGTGCCCCTTTGGATCACTATGTTTGTATCTTTAGGGTAAATACCCAGTAGTGCAATTGCTGGGTCGTAGGATAGTTCTATTTTCAACTTTTTGAGGAACCTCCATGCTGTTTTCCAGAGTGGTTGCATCAGCTTGCATTCCCACCAACAGTGTTCCCCTTTCTCCTCATCCTTGCCAGCATCTGTAATTTCCTGACTTGTTAATTTTAGCCATTCTGACTGATGTGAGGTGGTATCTCATTGCGGTTTTGATTTGTATTTCCCTGATGCCGAGTGATATGGAGCACTTTTTCATGTGTCTGTTGGCCATCTGGATGTCTTCTTTGCAGAAATGTCTGTTCATGTCCTCTGCCCATTTCTTGATTGGATTATTTGTTCTTTGGGTGTTGAGTTTGCTAAGTTCTTTATAGATTTTGGACATTAGCCCTTTATCTGATATGTTGTTTGCAAATATCTTCTCCCATTCTGTCAGTTGTCTTTTGGTTTTGTTGACTCTTTCCTTTGCTGTGCAAAAGCTTTTGATCTTGATGAAGTCCCAATAGTTCATTTTTGCCCTTGCTTCCCTTGCCTTTCAGCAGATGAATGGATAAAGAAGATGTGATTGATACACACACACACACACACACACACACACACACACACAATGGAATAATATGCAGCCATCAAAACCCTGAAATCTTACCATTTGCAACGATGTAGTTGGAACTAGAGGGTATTATGCTAAGTGAAAAAAGTCAATCAGAGAAAGTAAATTATCATATGATCTCTGGGGTGATATGAGGAATTTGAGAGGCAGGGCAGGGGGTCACAAGGGGAAGGGAGGGAAAAAAGTGAAACAAGATGGGACCATGGTGGGGCAAACCATGAGACTCTTAATCTCAGGAAACAAACTGAGGGTTGCTGAAGGGTGGGTTGGGGAGGGATAGGGTTGCTTGGTTATGGACATTGGGGAGAGTATGTGCTATGGTGAGTGCTGTGAATTGTTTAAGACTGATGATTCACAGACCTATACCCTGAAGCAAATAATATATTATATGTTATTAAAAACCATTAACCAAATTAAAAGCCATTTTAAAATTTAAAACCATTAACCAAATCAGGGAAACCCTAGCAAGCAATAACAAAATCCTGTGGAGGAGAGAGATTCTGATTTATTCCAGAGTTGCCACATTATAATCCTCAAAATGTTTAGGCTTCAATAAAGTTGTGATGCATGCCAAGGAACATGAAAATAAGGCCCATTCAAAGGAAAAAAGAAATTAACAGAGACTGTGCATGAGGAAGCACAAGCATAGGATTTATTACATAAATGCATTAAATGGACTATCTTAGATATACTGAAAGAGCTAAAGGAAACCAGAATAACAGTGTATCAACAAACAGAATATCAATAAAGAGACAAAAATGATACGAAACCAAGTAGAGGGGCACCTGGATGGCTCAGTGGGTTGAGCCTCTGCCTTTGGCTCAGGTCATGGTCTCAGGGATCTGAGCCCCATATCAGGCTCAGCAGGGAGCCTGCTTCCTCCTCTCTCTCTGCCTGCCTCTCTGCCTGCTTGCGATCTCTCTCTCTGTGTCCAATAAATAAATAAATAAAATCTTAAAAAATTAAAAAAAAGAAAAGGGGGGAGGGATGGAGATATATAGGAGCATAGTTTCTATATACTATTGAATCTAATTTGGTTTTAATTCAAACCAGGTTTTTTAAGTTTAAGATGCTAATTATAATCTTAAAGGTAATCACAAAGAAAATAAATAAAAAATATACATAATAGGTAACGGGAAGGAAATCAAAATGGCATATTAAAAAACACAACTAAACACAAAAGAAGGCAACAATGGAAAAACTGAGGAGTAAGAAAGAAGACATAATAACAAAATGGCAGAAGTTCGTCATTAGCAGTAACTCCTTCAACTCTTCAAATAAAAGGAAGAGATTGGCAGAACAAACACATTAAAAGAAAAAAACCCCAAAAACCTACTATGATCCATCCATATGTTGTCCACAAGAAATTCACTTTAAATCCAAAGACATAAATACATTGAAAGTGAAAGAATGAACAAAAGACATTCTATGCAAAAAGTAATCAAAAGATAGCAAAGAAGGCTATACTAAGACAAAATAAGTTTTAAATCAAAAACTGGTATAAGAGACAAAGGAGGACATTGTCATTATATATTACTAAAAGTCATCACATCAGTAAGATACATCAATAAGATACATCAATAACATAGAACATTTATAAATAGGGGCATCTGGGTGGCTCAGTTGGTTAAGCGTCCAACTCTTGATTTTGGCTCAGTTCATGATCTCAGGGTCCTGAGATCAAGCCCTGCATCAGACTCCTCACTCAGCAGGGAATAGGCTTGAGATTTTCTCTCTCCCTCCCTCTCTGCCCCACCCCTTGCTCCCTCTAAAATAAATAAACAAATAAAAATTTTAAAATAACATTAATAAATATATACACATCTAAGAGCAGAGCCCCAAAATATCTGAAGCAAACATTGACAGAACTGAAAAGGAAAATAAGATAGTTCTACAATAATAGCTGGAGACTTCAATACCCAATTTCAATTTTTTTCACTTAATTTATTTGAGAGAAAGTGAGAGCAAGAGAGATCACAGAAGGAGAGAGAGTAGCAGACTCACCACCGAGCAGAGATTTGATGTGTGGGGCTCAATCCCAGGACCTTAGCTGAAAGTAGACGCTTAATCAACTGAGCCACACCAGCACCTCCCCATTTCAATATGTGATAGAAGTAGAAATAAGATTTTTTTTTTTTTTTTTTTTAGATTTTATTTATTTATTTGACAAAGAGAGATCACGAGTAGGCAGAGAGGCAGGCAGAGAGAGAGAGAGGAGGAAGCAGGCTCCTGCTGAGCAGAGAGCCCGATGCGGGACTCAATCCCAGGACCCTGAGATCATGACCTGAGCTGAAGGCAGCGGCTCAAACCACTGAGCCACCCAGGCGCCCTAAGATTTTTTTTTTAAAGATTTTTATTTTTTTATTTATTTGACAGAGAGAGATCACAAGTAGGCAGAGAGGTAGGCAGAGAGAGAGGAGGAAGCAGGCTCCCTGCTGAGCAGAGAGCCAGATGTGGGACTCGATCCCAGGACCCTGAGATCATGACCTGAGCCGAAGGCAGCGGCTTAACCCACTGAGCCACCCAGGCGCCCTAGAAATAAGATTAATAAAGACATAAACACCATAAACCAATAAGATCTAAAAGACAAATATAGAACATATAATAATTTCATAATACATATTCTTTTAAATGAATATGAAGCTACTCTTAGACCACATGTTATATCACAAATTTTCAGTAAATTTCAATAATTGAAAACATACAAAGTACTTTCTCTAACCTCAGTGGAATGAAGCTAGAAATCTGTGGCAGAGAAAAACTGGAAAAGTAGCAAATATGTGGAAATTAAACAAAACACACTTAACCTGTGGGTCAAAGAAAAAAATCATAAGGGTAACTAGAAAATACTTTGAGATGAATTAAAACAAAAATACATCATACCAAAACTTAGAAAACATTCAGAGGCAATCTATAGCTATAAATGCCTATATTAAAAAAGAAGGAAGATCCTAAATTAACAAACCCAAATATCACCCTAAAGAACTAGAAAAAGAAGAAGAAAGTAAACCCAAAGCCAGCAGAATGAAATAGTAATGATTAGAGCAGAGATATATGAAATAGCAAATAGAAAAAGAGAATGAAATCAAAATTTGGTTTTTGAAAAGATCAACAAAACTGATGAAATTTTAGATAGACTGACAAAACAGAAGGAAGGCTCAAATTAGTAAAATCAGAAATGTAAATGGGGGCATTATTACTAACCTTACAGAAATAAGGATTATAAGAGAATCTATGAACAATTGTATATCAACAAATTAGATAACCTAGATGAAATAGAGAAACTCCTCAGAAACACACAAACTACCACAACTTGCTTAGGAAAAAATAGAAAATATGAATAGATAAAAGATAATGATTGAATTAGTGATCAAAACCACCCAACAAAGAAAAGCCCAGAATCAGCTGGCTTTACTGGTGAATTCTACCAAACATTCAAAGAAGAATGTGCCCAGCACAAAGGAACTACTCAATATTTTGGATATGGGTATTAGGATATGCAAACTGGTAATTTTCATATTTGTGGAAAATAAATGGGCTGATTTAAAATTGTGTAAGAAAAGCAGAGGTGCATTGTGGCTCAGTTCATTAAGCAGCTCTTTATTTCAGCTCAGGTCATGATCTTGGGGTACTGGGATCACGTGGCACCTTAAGCTCTGCACTCAATGCGGCGTTTGCTTGAGCATTCTCCCTCTCCCTCTGTCCCTCCCTGCTCGAATGTGCACGCTCTCTCTCTCTCTCAAATAAAGAAAAATACATCCTTTTTAAAAGATTTATTTGAGAGAGAAAATGAACAGAGGGTGGGGGGAGGAGCAGAGGGAGAGGGAGAAGCAGACTCCCCAGTGAGCAGAGAGCCCAATGATGCTTAATCCCAGGATCCCAAGACCACACCTGAGCTAAAGGCAGAGGCTCAACTGAGCCACCCAGGCATCTTGATAAATAAATCTTTTTAAAAAATGTGTAACAGGGGCGCCTGGGTGGCTCAGTTGGTTAAGCGACGGCCTTCGGCTCAGATCATGATCCTGGAATCCTGGGATCAAGTCCCACATTGGGCTCCTATGGGGAGTCTGCTTCTTCTTCTAACTCCATGGGGAGTCTGCTTCTCCCTCTGACCTTCTTCTCTCTCATGCTCTCTCTTACTCACTCTCTCTCTCAAATAAATAAATAAAATCTTTTAAAAAATATGTAATGAAAATGTAGAGAATGCTTTGAAAACCATCAGGGAATTATATTAAAGTTTCAATTATTATTCCAATATTCAATTATACAATTATTATTTTCAAGAGGAGGGTAACAATATAGGTGTAACAAGTATCATAGCATTGTTCTGCTGTGATCATAGCAATGATTCAGGCTAGTTCTCTATTATTGTGTATTCAGCATTATTGCTCATTCTAGAATGTAGTAGATGTGAGAACCCCTTTGTTATTTAGACTAACAGGTTTTTGAGATCTTTTGCTGCAAGTCCAATGCACCAGGAATAGTTTTTTTCTTTATTAAAATAAGATTTTTGAAAAAGCTGTCTTTCTGCACCTACATGTTTGATAGAAACTACTGTGATAGAATTCTAGAAATCTGAGTTTGTGGTCTTGGTGAGGAACCCTTTCTCTTCCCCAAAGGTTAAGTGGGCTATTGGTTTTCTTGCCTTTGCATAGAGGCTGGGTACTTGAATCTCTCAGTATTATCTCCTTATCCTGCTACAGTCATCCTTCTAGCCTAGATGATACCGGCATGGGAATCATTCCTTGACCAGGCCTACAACTCTGTCTTCCCTAGACAGAGTAGTCAGTATTACTACCAACCCAACAGTGAAATGTTTTCAACTCTGAACATCTTTCATAGCCAGATCAACTATGTTAAAACAGTATTATTACCAAATAACTTGATAATAATATGGTTTTATTTTGTATCTTACAAAACCATTTGACATGACCTGTGGAGCTGGGCTGTGGCAGGCAAAGTGAGTTCATCAACAGTTGAAGTCATGGCAAAAATGAACACATCTTGATAGATACACTTATGGTATAGATTATGTTGAGGGTTTCATGGATTTATACTTATCTCCAAGCCTCATCAAGTTATATACATTAACTATATATTGCTTTTTGCATGTCAGTCATACCTCAATAAAGTGGTTTTTTAAAAAAGTGAAAACACCTCCTATTCATTAAATTTTTACTACAAGGCAGCTTTTATGCTAAGTTTTTATATATCTTCTTTAATCTTCTTGACAATTCTATGGGTAGGTATTGTTATCCCCATTTTGCAGATGAGAAGACTGAGCTTCTGAGAAGTTGAGTGCTAAAGACTGCAAAATGCTTTGTAAGTCATCAAGGTAGGATTTGATCTCAGAAATGCCTGACTCCAAAGCAGGGGTTCTTAACCATTATAATATAGTACTGTCTTGCCTCCTATGATGGCATAAAGGATTGTATCAGCATGGATAATTTGTGGTTGAAATTCCTGGATGGGAATTCATAGTCTAATTTTTCTCTACAGTAATATTTGAAGATGCAACACGATAGGAGCAGCTGATGAAGTTCAATCTTTCATTGTCTGGCAGAGTAGAAGCTGGAAGCTCCTTCCTTCTACCCCTTCCACCTTGTGATGGATTTTGAGGACCCTTCAAACTTAGGGGGCAGTTTTGAGAATTCCCTGGGCTACAGGTGAACCCTTATATATTAGAACCTTTATTTAACAACTGGTTAAGACTTCAGTGTGGCAAAAGACCCATTTATTCAATCAACAAGCAGTATGGTAGTACATACTACATTAGAATAAAAATACAGTAATGAAATACGGCACAAAATTTGAGGATATTGTGACTATCTGAAAAGATAAAACATTTTAAGAGAAATGATGAAACTTTTAGGCATGTTTTTTCAAGCCAAAGGGCCATTATAAACGAAGAAGAGCATTTACATCCTCAAACGGCATCTTAAATTGTTGTGTGATGTTGGAAGTCTTGGGCTTTGGTTTCCTCATCTAGAATAAAAAAAAAAAAAAAAAAGGCAAATCCAAATCTTGCTTAGAGAGAGTCTATTTTTTAGGTAGTTAGCAAAACAATTTTGCGGGGGAGGCCAAATCTCTGTGAAAGTGTTTTTTAATTATCTTTAATCAGTGGTAGTTTATTTCAGCGATTACACTGGTTGTTATAAATGGCACTATTTAATTAATTAATTTATTTTTAAACGAATTTCACTTGGCATACTGGTAATTAAACAGACACGAAACCCGGGTATGTACACTATGGTAAGTTGCCCCTCAGTGTTCTCCAGCTACACAGCCCTTTGTGGTGGCAATTAAGAAAATATTTGCTGAATTTTGCACTTTCAGTGCTTATAGACTTTTAACATCTAATGGACACGCACAGCCAAACCATTTGTTTATTGGCTATACGAGAAGCGATGAGCGATGACTATTTTGGGAGTGAGTCCCCCCCCACCCCCAACAGCGTTACTTTTGTCTGATGAGTCCATGTGAGCAGGGTCACACCCAGCCAGATGCGAAAACGAGGCAGACCGACATAAAGCAAAAAGCCCCTGCCCTGCCCCCATCACCCCTAAAAGCGTCCATCTGTACACTCTTAGCTCTGAGTCCCCTACTTTTCTCTGAACACGGAGACTTCTCGCAAAGGCGCCTTCCTTAGTTTTCAAGGCAGGGAGGGCGGGGGCGGGGGAGGCGGTCACGGAAGTTCACTAGGAACGGTTCTTCCCTCCCGCTCAGCCGCCCGCCCACTAGCCGGCGACCCAGGAGGAAGACGTCCAGCAGTGAATTCCTGAGGTAACGTCCGCCCCTGCGATCCCCGCTGGGTATGGTAGTTTGCCTGGGTCTCCCAGTGCCCTCACGGAAGTACAGAGGGGGCTGGCGGAGACTACATTTCCCAGGAGCCCTCGGATAAGGGGGCGGAGCCGACTTTGGGGGAGGGGCTCAAACCGGAGGCGGTGATTGTGGCGCCTCATTCATAAATGCAGCGGCGATTCATGATGTAGTTTGAGTGGACTGAGAGGCCAGGGTACTGCGGAGCGGTAATTTGTGGGTGAAAGGAACGGGGGAGCTGGTGTGTTTGTCGCCCTCCATCAAAGAGTGTTGGCGGGGCGCGGGAGGGACCTGCTCCGGGCCTCTGAGCTGGCTCAGCGGGGCGCGGAGGGAGCCGCGGCCGGGAGACTCTGCGGCGGCGGCCAACATTAATTCTGTGGACGTCCCAGCTTAATGCTGTTCCGTGGGGAGCCTGCCTTTCAGGGACGCTCACCGCCTGTGGTTTTGGCTGTACTTCAGGCTGCTGTTTAGAAGCGCAGGGGACACGGTTCGAAAAGAAAGTGTAAAGTGGGGTTGCTTTCTCTCCTTAAGGCGGATCATCATCGATGATCCATCAGTCAGGAGCTGTCCTTTAAAGCTTTGCTGTGGATTCGTGGTTTTCATGTACATGTTTTGGGAGACTGATAAATCATCTCCCAAATCAACTAGTTATACGGTCGGAGGGTGACTTTGGGCTGTTTGTGTCCACGCAGAGAATTTATTCCTCCAAACCGCTTCAAGTATGTTTATATAGCACTCTCTGGAGGTTTCGAGGCCGTGAATTTGTTTCAAACAGATTTTGATATCCAAAAAAATCCTAGTCCACATGCTAATCCTTTCTAGACATTTTGCTATATATATAGGTTCTTTATAGTTTGCCTGAATATTAATAATAAATAGCAGATTAAGGTGAAACAATATTTTCTTATGCTGACAGTAAACAATATTTTTATTCTTATGCTGACAGTAAATACACTTTTAATACTCATGAAATTAAAATGACGGAATAGAGGTCTTTAAGTGTGGTTTGTTTTAAGGTGTTTGTTTTAAGATGCATGTCTTGAGTGCTGCAGCACCACCCGCACCCGTCAGTGTAGTAGGGAACTTTTTTTAGTTTTTTGATGTTACAAAATAACCTTGTAACTTGTCTCCTTTCTAAATTTGGATTTCAAATTTTCCTGGTAGTCTTTGAAATTTAACATAGATTACTTGGTTGAGTTTGATGAAAAGCTGTTACCTTTTAGATAGGTTTTCAACTCAAAAATAATTAGAATTAGTTTACTTAGAACAGATTTTTAAAAATTATTCAGGAATAACAGATATTCAATAAACTGCCCTAATCTTAAGTGTACTACCCAAATGTATACACCGGTGTAATTAACACCAGGTGAAGATAATAAGATTCCCTATCAGCTCTGAAGGCAGAAAGCCTCTATACCCATGAGTCTGACTTCTCTACTTATCAATTTATTTTGCCTGTTTTTGAACTTCCTATTACATGGAAACAGTATGAATCTGTTGAGACTTGGACTCAGCATTATGTTGCTGTTTGTTGCAGCAGTTTTTAAAAATGTGTGAATAGCTGTTTTCCAACTGATATCTGAGAAAAATCACACTGTCGCTTTGGTCTTTGCTTATTGAATAGCTTGCAAGCATTCCTTTTGTCCTATATTTTCTTTGAACAGTACTACAAACTGATGATTCATAGTATTTGTATATATGTTTTAACAGCTGTACCGATGACATTATTTCAGGATTCTGCTTCAGAAAATGGAGCATAAGTATTTTCACTGTATGTTGTTACACTCAGTAAAGCAACAAGGGAAACAGCAGTCTCTTGTTTTAAAATTCCATTAAATCCGGTTTTAGTAAAATGACCCCATCTGTCTTTCAGTTCTCCAGTCACATTAGCTACTTTCAAGTGCTAAATAGCCATATGTGATCAGTGGCTATCATAATGGACAGCACAGTTCTAGGTAATTGTGCTTTTTTGTCTTTATTTCTTATAAAGTGTTTTGCATTTTGCCTTTGTCAGTTTAACTATATCTTGGATATATTCAGGACTCCCATATTGGTACTTAATAAGCTTACTTGGTTCTCTGTAACCACTGCATAATGTGAATGATGTAATTAGTTGGTCCTCCCTTAATAGACATTTAAGACATTAATCTCAGTTTATTACAAATGTTGTGAACTTGTGCCAGTATAGCACAAAATGCCTAGATGTGAAATTGCTGAGTCAAAGTTGCTGTACATTTACAGTTTGGATGGATATTGTCAAATTGCCCTTCAAAAGGTTTTTACCAGTTTACATTCCCAAGTAACACTTTATGAAAGAGTTCTTTTCCCACACTGGGGTTTAGCAGTTTTTAGCTTTTCCAACCTGGTATGTGAAAAATATTATGTCGTTATTGTTTTAATTACTATTCAGTTGAGTGATGATGAACTTTTTTGATGTTTGGGCATCTATATTTCTTTTTCTGTTTATATCTTTTTTTTTTTTTCAGACACTGGTTACAAAGCTAAATACATGTTTGCCTTCAAATTGCCATTTTTCATTTTCTTTGGAGATATCCATCAGTTTGGCTGTCTATCTATCTTAAAGTCTAGAATTGTATCTGAAAAATTGTGTGACATGTTATTTCACTTTGGTACTAAATTTTCTCATTTCTCCCCTCAAGGTCAATGCTATAGTAATTCTCTACTTTCTTCATTCTCATCAACCTACAGACATGCTTTTATTTCTCCTGTCTTAAAAAATCTTTCTTTACTCTGCCTCCCTGGGCAGCTACTGTCCTATTTATTTCCTTCACTTAATAGCAAAACTCCTAGAAAGAGTTAGCTATCCTCAGTTTCTTGTTCTTTCGTGTATTCCCTCCATTCAAACTTTTTCAGCCTTCCTCTTCCCCAAGTTGCTCTTATCAAAGTTATCATGACCTTTACTTTGCTCAATTCCAAGGTCCGTTCTCAGTTCTCCTCACCCTTCATGTGTTAACAGCTTTTAACACATATCTTTCTTTCTTGAAATACTTTCTTCATTAAAAACAAAACAAAACAATAAAAAACCACTTTCTTCACTTGGCGTAAAGGACACTATACTTTCTACATCTTCTCTTTTTTGTCTACTGTTAGTCACTTTGTGATCTCAACAGGGTCAAGGCTTTAAATATCATCTATATGCTAGGGATACTCACATTTATGCTTCACAGCCTTGGCTTCATCCATGAATCCCATTCTTCTGTGAATCCCATTCTTGTGTGTCCCGCTGCTTATATGATGATGACTGGAATGTCTACTAGGTATCTTCAAATGTGCCAGGGGCATCTGGGTGGCTTAGTCAAGTGTCTGCCTTCGGCTCAGGTCATGATCTCAGGATCCTGGGATGGAGCCCTGCATCGGACTCCCTGCTCCGTGGGGAGCTGGCCTCTTCCTCTGTCCCGCCCATTGCTCGTGCAGCCCCCCAAATAATAAAATCTTGAAAAAAAAAATTCAGCTCTTGATTTCTCATTTCCCTCAAACCTGTTTCATTCCCAGTTTTCCCCATTTCAGTTAATGGCAACACTGTTCTTCCAGTTGCTTAGAAAATTTTAAGGAATGAAGGGGAGGACCCTGGTGACCTCTGGAGGTTTGGTAGACAATAAAGGAGGGAGTCGTAAATAATAAAATCATATGAGATTCAGAATTTAGTGGTTTTTATGGTGGAGGAAGGGAGAATCATCTGGAAGCGAAAAAGGACAATACAAAAAACACATATTCTACTCCCAGGCCCAGTGGTCCAGAGTATGGGCTGTGTAGGAAGAGGTGTTTTCAGGAAGGTGAGAAACGAGGTTGAGGATAATAGATTTTGCTAGTGATGGACTTTGGGGCTGCGTGGACATTGGACATGGAATAAAGCATGTGCATGGATATCAGAGCATTGAAGATAAAGAGTTGCTTAGGAGCCAAGTGGCTGATGTAATAAGTCTAAACACATACCGAAATTAATTCCAGAGAATTTGAGATCGATAGTGGTGATGGGACTGTAAGAATTAGTGGAGGTCATTCTGCAAGTGAAGGTTTTCAATATGAAGGCTGGGGTCTTATTCCATCCCTCATATCTGCGCCACTTGTTCCTTGACCTCCACCCGGTCCTTGAGTTTATCTCCTAAAGGAGGACTCCTGTCTACCCTCTCTAAACTTGCAAATCTACTTCTCCCATATTGCTTTTATTTTTCTCCTCAGCATTTATTACTATATAGCATACAGTAATACTCTTAAAACTATAGCTTTCTTTTATATGCATGTATTTTCTTCACTAAGACTCTGATTTATTAACTGCCATATGCCGTATGCCCAGTGACTAAAATAGTATCTGGCACAGAGAAAGGACTCAATAAATACTAGGTGAGTGAAATCAGTCATACAGAGGAGGACAAGCTTATCTTCTCCGTGATGTGCCATTTAAATTTATTGCATGGTGACTGAATTACACTAGGAATTTGGTTATATTAGAGTATGATTCATACAAAGTAGCTGTCCTATTATATGAACTAATGTAATTCTGTTGTTGAGTATCGAATGAACACAAATAATATTTTATAATACTGAATTTATTTTAAATAATAGAATCTTAGTTCTGATTTAATTTTACTTAATTTTAGCAAACATTTATCAAGTTTCTCCATTCCTTCCTAGCAGGAATGGATGGTGCTAGGCATGGGTGACTATATCTTCAAGGAGCTCACAGCTTGGTAGATTATGAACACAAAGGCAGAGTACCACTAATATTGAGATGCATGCCAAAATAGTGATATCGGAGACCTCTAAGAATACAGATGAGGGTCTGCTTGGTGGGTGAGGGGCTAGAAGGGGGTTGAAGGAATTAGAGAAATGCCAGTGAAACCATGGTGGTGACTCTTGTTCTGTAAGTAGGGAGAACATGGGCTCCCCAGTTGGGCAGAGAAGCCATGTGGGACTAGGGCCAGAAGCATGAAAGTGTAATATGAGTAATATTTGATAGTTATAGTAATCAAATAACTTAGAAAATTCTCTAGTTCCTAGAGTTTTATGTGAGCTGTTTTTATTTTATTTTGTTTTTATTTTGTTTTATTTAGCACTTGTATAAAATCCTCAGTAATCAAATGATTAAATCGGAAGGGAACTTAGGTTTTTGATTGACTCAATTTGGATTTTTTTAAGACTGAAAAGAAACCACATAGTTTAATGCCCAACTGCTTTGCTGGTTGAAGTCTTTTGTATTTGAAATATTCAGTAGATTTTTGCGCTGATTCGAGTTTTGGATAGAATAGCTTTAACCAATGCTTTTTGTTGGCATCTTCTTTCTACAGGTTTTGGAAATTAGTAGCTCTTCTAACCTTTATATTATTTAAATATAATATTATCATTGGACTAAAATGTTCCTGATGCCAACCTCTTCTGAATTGAACAATGGACAGAACTTCTTAACCCAATGGATGACCAATCCTTCTCGGGCTGGGGTCATATTAAATCGTGGGTTTCCTCTTTTGGAAGGAGATGAAGAGAAGCGAGCAAATGTAAACATTTCTACCAGTTTTCCTGTTAAAGCCACACATTTTTCAAATAGCTTCAGCCTTATAAGTGAAGAAGATTCACTACGTGAAGTACAGAAGTTGGAGTCTAACAGCCCTTATAAACTACAATCAGATAAATCTGAAACACATATAGTGTTTCCTTTAACTAAAGAAGGACCACAAATAGTGGTATGTCAAGATGCTCCTGGATACCGGGAAGACAACAAAAATGACTTTATCTCAGATCTTTCCAGTGAATGCAAAGAAGTAGCTTATAAAGACCCACTTTTTAAAAAGCTTGAACAGGTACAAAAGTATTTGGCCCAATATGTATTTATGTTATTGCAAGTTTCTGTTGATGATGAAAAGTCACCTGCTCAGGGCCTCTTGTTTCTTCCCCTTTACTATGAAATCCTCAAAACACCAAATTTTGCCTTTTGTCTAATGTGAAGAGGTTTGGTATGTAAGATATACCACTTGAGGTAAAAATGTCTTTAATTTTCTGTTTTACTTGGTAAAAACTAAATTAGAAATGGTTGATCAAATATTAGGGAGAAAATGTTGATCATAAATGTACTGACACCTATCCTATTTTAAGAACCCATGGATTCATATGACTTTTAATGTTTCTTAGTTGGGACAGTCAGTATGGTACCCTTCATAAAAAGATGGGATTTTGGAGTATTGGTGGTAGGTGTAGTTACTTAGGAATCTCCATTTGGAACTCTTTTCTAGAGGTGATATGGAAAGGGAGATGAAAGGCATTAAGATAAGTATAAGGAGCAAAGATCCATAAAGAAATGTAAAGTTAATTTAATCAAATAAATTTTATGTTTAAAAAGTTGAAAGAAGTACAACAGAAGAAGCAGGAACAGCTGAAGAGGCAGCAGTTAGAGCAACTACAAAGACTCATGGAAGAACAAGAGAAGCTGCTTACTATGGTGTCTGGACAACACACACTGCCAGGTATTTTTTGCTTACATAGAACCTTCAGTTAGTACAACAGTGGACAGTTACATACATTTCTCACCTTCAGTTGTCTGACAGGTTATTTCTACCATTTCTCTATCATTTGTTGTAAACTCCAGTTTCCTTAGGGGCCTTGCAGAGAACTGTGAAATGGTGCTAGTGTTATGTAATTGGGGCAAGTGGGAGCTGTGCCATTCTGGAGCATGTGTGCCCTGCTTAATGGCATTCATATTTATTTATAATAAAATTTTAAAAAGATGTAGCAGAATAAAATATCTAGAGCCAAGTTTGGCCTGGAGCTACTGGCTTACAGTCTTTGCCTCAGGGTCATAAATGTAACTATGTGTAGAAGCCATTCTGTTCAGCAAAAGGACCATACCAGAAATGTTTTCTCTGGTGGGAGATGACAAAATTCTTTGTTGTAGGCTAGAGCAATTAAAAGAAAGAATGATGTACTTATCAGGAGAAACTAAACCTGTTAAAATGTGATCTGGAGCAGTGGTTTTGAAAGTTGTTTGACCATACTGCATTATAACGAAAACATTTAAACTCATAATTTCAAAGAGATTTCATAAATCAGATCTTACTGGTGCACCTGACATGTAGCAAGGATATATTCTATTTATCTAATCCTATTCTTGGTCACTAAAAAAAATGCCAGTCATGATTCTGATGATAAAATTACTAATGGATTGTGTCCCACGGTTTGTAAAATAGTGATGTGCAGTTGCTTTTCGGTGCTCCCTTTTAAGAGACACTACTGATTCAGGAAGGTGCCTGTTTTGTTCAGCGGTTGCACTGGGCATTGAGAATACAGAGAAGAAAAGACATTGGCAGATAACTATGCAGGGTGTAGCCAGATGGGATTTGGGGAGTGGTAGTGATGAGAAATGTACCATATGAAGACTGGTTTAAGGAATAGGGTGCTTATCTTAGCAAATATAGAGAACACTGTGTGTGTCTTGAAATAGTTGAATGGTTCAGGGTTCCTTTATGAAATACATAAAGAGGATAATCAAGAACATTTAACTAACAGCCTGTGATACTTCTTAAGGTAGAAATAGCGCTATGGTAGAACAATAGGGAAGCAGATTCTTCACAGTTCTTAATATTTAAGAACTAGCCCCATTTATTTATGGAACATTGCTTTTAGGGCAGTGGTTTTCACTGTTTGGTCTTAGGACCCCTTAACACTCTTAAAATATTGAGGACCCCAGAGAGCATTTGTTACATGGGCATTTACTGATGAATTTACTGTATCAGAAATGAAAATGGAGATATTTAAAAAACAATTTTTAATTTTTAATTTTTTAAATTTCTTTTCAGTGTTCCAGAATTCATTGTTTATGCACCACACCAAGTACTCCATGCAATACATGCCCTCCATAATACCCACCACCAGGCTCACCCAGCTTCCCACCCCCCGCCCCTTCAAAACCCTCAGATTGTTTTTCAGAGTCCATAGTCTCTCATGGTTCATTTCCCCCTCCAATTTCCCTCAACTCTTTTCTCCTCTCCATCTCCCCATGTCCTCCGTGTTATTTCTTATGCTCCACAAATAAGTGAAACCATATGATAATTGACTCTCTGCCTGACTTATTTCACTCAGCATAATCTCTTCCAGTCCCGTCCTTGCTGATACAAAAGTTGGGTATTCATCCTTTCTGATGGAGGCATAATACTCCACAGTGTATATGGACCACATCTTCCTTATCCATTCGTCTGTTGAAGAGCGTCTTGGTTCTTTCCACAGTTTGGCAACCGTGGCCATTGCTGCTATGAACATTGGGGTACAGATGGCCCTTCTTTTCACTACATCTGTATCTTTGGGGTAAATACCCAGTAGTGCAATTGCAGGGTCATAGGGAAGCTCTATTTTTAATTTCTTAAGGAATCTCCACACTGTTTTCCAAAGTGGCTGCACCAACTTGCATTCCCACAACAGTGTAAGAGGGTTCCTTTTTCTCCACATCCTCTCCAACACACGTTGTTAACTGTTGTTAATTTTGGCCATTCTAACTGGTGTAAGGTTGTATCTCAATGTAGTTTTGATTTGAATCTCCCTGATGGCTAGTGATGATGAACATTTTTTCATGTGTCTGATAGCCATTTGTATGTCTTCACTGGAGAAGTCTCTGTCCATGTCTTCTGCCCATTTTTTGATGTGATTATCTGTTTTGTGTGTGTTGAGTTTGAGAAGTTCTTTATAGATCCTGGATATCAGCCTTTTGTCTGTACTGTCATTTGCAAATATCTTCTCCCATTCTGTGGGTTGCCTCTTTGTTTTGTTGACTTTCCTTTGCTGTGCAGAAGATTTTGATCTTGTTGAAGTCCTCAAAATTCATTTTCGCTTTTGTTTCCTTTGCCTTTGGAGACATATCTTGAAAGAAGTTGCTGTGGCTGATATCAAAGAGGTTACTGCCCATGTTCTCCTCTAGGATTCTGATGGATTCCTGCCTCACATTGAGGTCTTTTATCCATTTCGAGTTTATCTTTGTGTATGGTGTAAGAGAATGGTCGAATTTCATTCTTCTATGTATAGCTGTCCAATTCTCCCAGCACCATTTATTGAAGAGACTGTCTTTTTTCCACTGTGTATTTTTTCCTGCTTTGTTGAAATTATTTGACCATAGAATTTTGGGTCCATATCTGGGCTCTCTACTCTGTTCCACTGGTCTATGTGTCTGTTTTTATGCCAGTACCATGCTGACTTGTTGATCATAGCTTTGTACTAAAGCTTGAAATCAGGCAATGTGATGCCGCCAGTTTTGTTTTTCTTTTTCAACATTTCCTTAGCAATTCGGGGTCTCTTCTGATTCTATACAAATTTTAGGGTTGTTTGCTCTAGCTCTTTGAAAAATGCTGGTGGAATTTTGATTGGAATGGCATTGAAAGTGTAGATTGTTCTAGGCAGTATAGACATTTTAACAATGTTTATTCTTCTGATCCACGAGCATGGAATTGTCTTCCATCGTTTTGTGTCTTCTTTGATTTCTTTCATGAGTGTTTTGTAGTTCCTCAAGTAGAGATCCTTTACCTCTTTGGTTAGGTTTATTCCCAGGTATCTTACGGTTCTTGGTGCTATAGTAAATGGAATCGATTCTCTAATTTCCCTTTCTGTAGTTTCATTGTTAGTGTATAAGAAAGCAATGGATTTCTGTACATTGACTTTGTATCCTGCCCCACGTTACTGAATTGCTGTATGAGTTCTAGTAGTTTGGGGTGGAGTCTTTTGGGTTTTCCATTTAAAGTATCATGTCATCTGTAAAGAGAGAGAGTTTGACTTCTTTGATAATTTGAATACCTTTTTTTTCTCTTTGTTGTCTGATTGCTGTTGCTAGGACTTCTAATACTATATTGAACAAGAGTGGTGAGAGTGGGCATCCTTGTCGTGTTCCTGATCTCAAAGGGAAAGCTGTCAGCTTTTTCCCATTGAGGATATTTGCTGTGGATCATTCATAGATAGATTTGATGAAGTTGAGGAATGTTCCCTCTATCCCTATACTTTGAAGTGTTTTAATCAGGAATGGATGCTGAATTTTGTCAAATGCTTTTTCTGCATTAATTGAGAGGACCTGTGGTTATTCTCTTTTCTCTTACTGATTTGTTCTATCACATTGATTGATTTGCGAATGTTGAACCACCCTTGAAACTGAGGGATGAATCCCACCTGGTCATGGTGGATAATCTTTTTAATGCACTGTTGTGTCCTATTGGCAAGGATCTTGTTGAGAATCTTAGCATCCATATTCATCAGGGATATTGGTCTGAAATTCTCCTTTTTGATGGGGTCTTTGCCTGGTTTGGGGATCAGGGTGATGCTGGCTTCATAAAAAGAGTCTGGAAGTTTGCCTTCTGCTTCAATTTTTTGAAACAGCTTCAGAAGAATAGGTGTTATTTCTTCTTTGAATGTTTGGTAGAATTCCCCAGGGAATCCGTCAGGTCCTGGGCTCTTGTTTTTTGATCACTGCTTCAATCTCGTTACTAGATATTGGTCTATTCAGGCTGTCAGTTTCTTCCTGGTTCAATTTTGGAAGTTTATAGTTCTCCAGGAATGTATCCATTTCGTCTAGGTTGCTTAACTTATTGGCATATAACTGTTGATAATAATTTCTTTCTTTCTTCTTTTTTCTTTTCTTTATTTATTTGAGAGAGAGAGAGAGAGAGAACGACAGAGAGAGAGAGAGAGAGAGCATGAGAGGAGAGAGGTCAGTGGGAGAAGCAGACTCCCTGCTGAGCAAGGAGCCCCATGTGGGACTCTATCCTGAGACTCCAGGATCATGACCTGAGCTGAAGGCAGTGGTTTAACCAATTGAGCCTGCCAGGCATCCGATAATTTCTGATGATTGTTTCTGTTTCCTTGGTGTTAGTTGTGATCTCTCCCTTTTCATTCATAATTTTATTAATTTGGGCCTTCTCTCTTTTCTTTTGAATTAGTTTGGCCAATGGTTTATCGGTCTTACTGATTCTTTAAAAAAAATCAGCTTCTAGTTTCTTCAGTGCATTCTACTATATCTCTAATTTCTATCTCATTGATCTCTGCTCTAATCTTGATTGTTTCCCTTCTTGTGTGTGGAGTTGGCTTAATTTGTTGTTGATTCTTTAGTTCTTTAAGGTGTAGAGACAACTGGTATATTCTGGATTTTTCAATTTTTTTTTTAAAATATTTTATTTATTTGACAGAGATCACAAATAGGCAGAGAGGCAAGCAGAGAGAGAGGGGGAAGCAGACTCCCTGCTGAGCAGAGAGCCCGACGCAGAGCTCCATCCCAGGACCCTGAGATCATGACCCTAGCTGAAAGCCACCCAGGCGCCCGGAACCAAGCATTCTTAAGCAAGGTGGTCTTTAGTTTCCAGGTGTTTGAATTCCTTCCAAACTTTTCCTTGTGGTTGAGCTCCAGTTTCAAAGCATTGTGATCTGAGAATATGCAGGGAATAATCTCAGTCTTTTGGTATCGGTTGAGCCCTGATTTATGATCCAGTATGTGGTCTATTCTGGAGAATGTTCATGTGCACTCAAGAAGAATGAGTATTCTGTTGTTTTAGGGTGGAATGTTTGTATATATCTATGAGGTCCCACTGGTCCAATGTGTCATTCAATGCTCTTGTTTCATTATTGATTTTCTACTTGGATGATCTGTCTATTACTGAGAGTGGCATGTTAAGTTCTCCTCTTATTAATGTTTTCATATCAATATGACTCTTTATCTTGATTAATAGTTTTCTTATGTAATTGGCTGCTCCCATATTGGGGGCATAAATATTTACAATTGTTAGATCTTCTCGTTGAATAGTCCCTTTAATAATTATGTAGTGCCTGGGGCGCCCGGGTGGCTCAGTGGGTTAAAGCCTCTGCCTTTGGCTCGGGTCATGATCCCAGGGCCCTGGGATCAAGTACCGCATCGGGCTCTCTGCTCCGCAGGGAGCCTGCTTCCTCCGCTCTCTCTCTCTGCCTGCCTCTCTGCCTATTTGTGATTTCTCTCTCTCTGTCAAATAAATAAAATCTTAAAAAAAAAAAAAAAAGAAAAAAGAATTATACCGGGGCGCCTGGGTGGCTCAGTGGTTTAGGCTGCTGCCTTCAGCTCGGGTCATGATCTCAGGGTCCTGGGATCGAGCCCCGCATCGGGCTCTCTGCTCCGCAGGAAGCCTGCTTCCCTCTCTCTCTCCCTCTCTCTCTGCCTGCCTCTCTGCCTGCTTGTGATCTCTGTCTGTCAAATAAATAAATAAAATCTTAAAAAAAAAAAAGAAAAAAGAATTATGTAGTGCCCTTCTGTATCTTTGACTACAGTCTTTAGTTTATAATCTAATTTATCTGATATGAGAATCGCTACCCCAGCCTTCTTTTGAGGCCCATTGGCATGAAAGATACTTCCCAATCCCTTCACTTTCCGTCTGGATGTATCCTTAGGTTCCAAATGGGTCTCTCCTGTCATTTTATCCAATCTGCAACCCTGTGTTGTTTTATGGGTGCATTTAGGCCATTCACCATGAGTATGGTTATTGAGAGATATGTTTTTATTGACATCATGTTACCTGTGAAGTCTTTCTTTCTGTAGATTGTCTCCATAAATTTCTGTTCAATGATATTCTTAGGTTTTTTCTTCTTTTATAGAACCCCTCCTTTATATTTCCTGCATTGTCGGCTTGGTGGTCACATACTCTTTTAAACCTTGCCAGTCTTGGAAGCTCTTTATCTCTCTATCCATTTTGAATGTCAGTCTTGCTGGATAAAGTATTCTTGGCTGCATGTTCTTCTCATTTAGTGCCCTGAATGCATCTTGCGAGCCTTTTCTGGCTTGCCAGGTTCCTGGGGACAGGTCTGACATTATTCTGATGGGCTTTCCTCTGTTCGTAAGCAATTTCTTTACCCTAGCTGCTTTCAGGAAGTCCTGTCTACAATTATGATTCATCATTTTCACAGTCAGGTTGTCTCGAGGTCTTTCTAGATTTTATGATCTTGGGATCTTGGGGGGAGACCTTTCTTCTAGTACACGAATGCTGGTTGCATTCGTGAGATTGAGAAAATTTTCATGGAGAATTTATTCAACTATATCTTACAGTCTTCTTTCTTTCTCCTCCCCCTCAAGGATTCCAATAATTCTGACGTTGGAACGTTTCATGGCGTCATTTATTTCCCTAATTCTGTTTTCATGGCTTCTAAGCTCTTTGTTCCAGGCTTCCTCCTGATCCTTTTTCTATATCTGTTTGTCCTCCAGATCACTAATTCTATCTTCTGCCTCAGTTACCCTAGCTTTTAGAGAATTTAGATTGGATTGGAACTCATTGAGAACATTGTTAACATCATCCCTGGTGGCTTTTACTTCTGCCCTAATCAATTCTATTTTGTCATCAAAGACTTTCTCCAACCTAGCTATTGCCTGGATAATTGTTAGCCTGAATTCCCTTTCTGACATACTGTCTATGTCCATATCCAATAGCTCTCATGGAGAGGGCCCAGTCTCTGAATTTTTATTTTGTTGGGCATTCCTCCTCCTAGTCATTTTGGTGAGAGATGGCTGAACAGATGTGTAGCTCAATGTATCAACCATCGTGCAGGCAAGGTGCACCCTGGAACGCTTCTGCCTGCTGGCGTCTTCTGCCCCCATAGAGATCCAGAAGTGTATAATTCTAATCTCAGGCTGATTTCATGGGTGATCAGAGTTCTTTGGTAGGTAATCAGCTCAGTTTAGGGGAGAGGTGGAAACGGCGCCTCCTCCTACTTCTCCGCCATTTTGTCTCCCAGCCAGAGCTTTTTAAAAATTAATTCACTTAAAATAATAACCAGTTACATGTTATCATAACTAACATTTTTTTAAATGAAAAGGCTTTTCTAAAAAATAAGAAGAATGGCATAGTTTTATATTTTTGAAAATCTCTGAGTTAAAAGTTCAGCTGATTCTCCTATTTGCTTCTGCATTCAGTTTCCTAAGTTATATTGTTTTGGTTGAAGCATGTGAAAAAAAATTCAGCTTCACATGGTGTTTAATTGGAAGAAGGAAAGAGGAATACTATAATAGCCTTTTGAAGTAATTGTGGTTCTTCCTTTGATATTGTATCCAAACCTAAGTTAGTAGTGATTCACAGTATGGAGTCTGAAACCATATTCATGCACTTTTTTATACTCTATTACATAAATTATATTGGAATATCTTGACATTTTGAATGGCTCTTTTATTTTGCATGATCTGGTGAAATTGTGCATTGATTATTTGGGAAATAGTGGTTCATGGATTTATGTGGGTCTTTAAAATACTAACATTTCAATATGTAATATAAAAAAATTATATCTATTAATACCACTACAGATTTCATCATGAAAGTCCTCAAGTATTATGAAACTGTCAAGATCATGGTGGTAGACATGTTTACTGAGTTCTCATTTTTACTTGAAGGTTTGAATTTTACCATTCTTAGCAAATACTGTCAGTTATTTTCCTTGAAGTGACTGGTTCACTCGTTTCATTTTTGAGAAAATACCTGCCAAGTACCAAGTTTAAATCATGATAGTTTGTCTCTCTCTTTTTTTTTTTAAGATAAAGATAATGTTCTTTGAGAGAAGTGGCTAGTTGAGCTTAAAACTGCAAAAAAAAAAAAAAAAAAAAAATGGCACAGCCATGTCTTGGTTTGCAGCAGAAATGATTTATGCATACTTTCTGTTTTGTCCAATAGAATATTCAAAAGACATGTACTCAACAGTTAAAATTCAATTAAAAGATTAATAATTTTTGTAACTTTAGGACATTCTTAAGTAAAACAGGTTTTTTCTTTCTTTTTTTTTTTTTAAACTGCAAGTGCTTGGTAGTAACTCATACAGTGACTGCTAGCACAGTTGGGTGCTCCTGTCCTGCTTTCGAGTTAAACCAGCAGTTTCCATTTTTCTCTTGCACCATCAGTGCAGGTGTCAGCAAGGTGAAAAAGGCAAATATTGTCTTAATATTTTATGAAAATAGATTTGGCCTGGGGGATGCCCTGAAAGGATTTTAGAGACCTTCAGGGGTTTCCAGACCACACTTTGTGAGTTGCCACGTTGAGCTTTTGGACTTTTATCAAAGACATCTTCAGTCTGAAGTGGGATGACTGTCAGTCAAAAATGTGAATGGGGAGAGTATTGTTATAAAAGAAAGGATGTAGAACCTGATAATCAGAGAGGACCTACCTATTTTCCAGTTTTATTTGTGGGCTGGAGGTGAGGCCGATGGGTATGAGAGATAGGTAGCCTGGCTCTTTTTATGTTTTATTAAACATTTCCCATTGTGTTTCTTCTTCATCTTTTTTTTTTTTAAAGATAAATTGCTTTTTAAAAAATTTTTTTATTAATTTGACAAAGAGAAACAGCTAGAGAGGAAACATAAGCAGGGGGAAGTGGGAGAGGGCTTCTCACTGAGCAGGGAGCTTGATCCCAGGGCTCTGGGATCATGACCTGTGCCAAAGGCAGATGCTTAACCACTGAGCCAACCAGGTGCGCCCCCCCTTTTTTAAGATTTAAGAAAAAGATTTATTTATTTATTTTAGAGAGAGCACATGCATATGTACAAGAAGCAGGGCAAGGGATAGGGAGGGCAGCGGGAGAGAATCTTCGAGCAGACTCATCATTGAGCACAGAGCCCGATGCAGGGTTTCATTCCATGATCCATGAGATCATGACCTGAGCTGAAACCAGGAGTTGAACCCTCAACTGACTGAGCCACCCAGATGCCCCTAAAGATTTTTTAATCTCTGCAACCAGTGTGGGGCTTGAACTCATAACCCCAAGACCAGAAGTCATACGCTTTACTGACTGAGCCAGCCTGATGCCCCTTCACTTCTAAATTTAGTTGAGACATTCTGGGAGAAGAGAAGAATAGTAGGAGGATTTCAAGGGGATGGTATAACAACTAGGATGGAGTTTTGACATCTACCCTTCAAGAATTACAAATTAGAGATATATAGCAGGGGAATCTCTGTGTTTATTTCCCAACCAGAGACTCAAGAAAACAGTGAAACGGTAATACAGGAAATTTAGAAACTACAGAGAAGTACAAAAGTCACCTATAATTCTACTGCCTGAAGATACCAAAATGTTAACAGTAATCTAGAGGAAAGGTGCTTTTATAGGCCGTGACACAGGGCAGTTATTTGTCATTGGGGAATTATTCCAATCATTTTGTAGCCATCTGCCTTGGCACTCTCCGTGTTTGTCACGGGGCTGCAGAGTTGACAATTCCAGCAGTGCTTCTCTTATGGAACATGAATCAGGCAGTGCCTTCCAGAATCAGGCAGTGTTGCAGCTCTGCAAGGTGTACACTGTCTGCACAGGAATTGCAGTATAAATAAATTATGCAAGAGTCATTTTTAGACTTAAAATTTCATGATTTTAAACAGAATTTCCTAATATGGAAGAAACAAATACTTTCATCACTTTAGAGAAAACCTGGTGGGTAGGGATTAATAAAGGAGAGAAAATGTTCTAAGAAGTCATTAGTTTTGGTGATGTTTTTAATTGCCAGGTTTAACCCCACTGCCTGATGATCAGAGTGAGAAGTATAGATCTCCAGGAAATTCAGCCACCATAGAGAAAACCACACCCTTCTTACCATCGTATATCTACCAGAATCAAACCCTAGAGAAAACGCACACTTCCAGCATTTTATTTGATGAACAAAACAACTTTTGTAGAACTACTCATCCAGATTTAGTCTCAACTTCAAAAAGTGGTGCTTCTCCCAATTTGTTTGGTGAGGCACAATATCAAGAAACACTTGTGAAAAAAAGTGATTTGAAGGAAGAAAACCATAACCATTCTTTAGGTAAGTTACTTATATTTTTCTCTTCTGTACCTAATTAGGAGTGTTACCAAGCTGTGCTAAGATAAGAAAAGTCCTTTCTGCATTTTTTCTTGTCCTCTGTGGCTTTTATTATGAGCCCCTACATATTGCACAGCCACTGAGCCTGGATTGGATATAGAACTGGACATAAGAGTTTGTGACTTTCCAAGAAAAATTGCAGTACTCATGCTGACTTTAGACCTCCCTGGTCACATGGGGTCTTCAAAAAGGGAGGCAATGAGTTCCTTGTATACCATTTCTCTTTGAGAGCTTAGAAATAGTTTTGTTTTGTTTTTTTTTTTAATATTTTATTTGTTTATTTGACAGAGAGAGACACAGTAAGAGAGGGAACACAGCAGAGGGAATGGGAGAGGGAGAAGCAGGCTCCACACAGAGCAGGGAGCCCGATGCGGAGCTTGATCCCAGGACCCTGGGATCTTGACCTGAGCTGAAGGCAGATGCTTAATGACTGAGCCACCCAGGCACTCGAAGAGCTTAGAAATAGCTTGAGGTTGATTTAAAACATACATGGTGGTTGTGGTGGGGAAGCATGACAGAAGATGGAAAATGTGAGAAATAGGTTGGTGATGGCAGTTATTTTTCAGAAAAGAAATCTCCTGCAACCCCAAACATTCCATTTGTCCTCAGTGCATCTCTTTATTCCCAGTATCTAGCACATTTCTGCCAGAGAACCAGCAGTGTCTGATGGTCTAAACTTATGGAGCTCTCATGGCATTTTCTTCTGGTCTTTTTTTCTTAACTCCTATTTCTGTGCCCCACTCCTCCCTCCACTTTTTTTTTTTTTTTTTTTTTTTTTTAACATTTTGTAACCATAGAATATTGTATAATTGTGTTCCTTGCCCTCTCAACATGGAAAATGCTTATGGTACATTCCATAGTCTCCATAACCATAATTTTAATGGTTCTCATCATTATGCTAGTCATCAAATAATATATCAGTATTTAATGTTCTTTGAAGTAGGGCTGACTTGTTTCCAATATTTTAAATTTAAATTTAATTCTCAATTTTAATGGTGTTTTCATGAATATGTTCTTTGGGGTAAGTTATAAAAAATACAGATAATACTACTTAGGGTTAGGCACTTTTGTGCATAATATTTTATTTCTAATTTAGAATAATTCCTTTGTATGGAAAGGTCTAATGCCTTTAAACATTTTTTTAAACGTTATACTCTCTTAACCTTTTATTTTGGAAAATTTCAAACATCCAGAAAACTTGAAAGTCCACTGCAGTGATTAGCAGTAGATCTCAATTCAGCAGTTAATTTTTGCCATGTTTACTTTGTCTTTATATATTTGTATGTGTTATATATATTTATACCTATATCTATATCTCTGTCTATATTTATGTATAATTTGTTCAGTCATTTCATTGCAAGTAATATGCAGATATTATGTTACATCATTTTAAAAATTTCAGCATACATCAAGTGAAAAATTAGGACATTCTTCTGTATAATCCCAGTAATATTCTGTAATATTCAAATCCATTTTAGAATTCCTGCTATTGTCCCAAAAATGTCCTTTGAAGTTTTAAAATTTGATTTAATTTAATTTGATTTAATTAAATTATTTGATAGAGAGACACAGTAAAAGAGGGAATACAAGCAAGGGGAGTGGGAGAGGGAGAAGCAGGCTTCCCACCGAACAGGGAGCCTGATGTGGGGCTCAATCCCAGGACCCTGGGATCATGACATGAGCCAAAGACAGATGCTTAACGACTGAGCCACCCAGGTTTCCCCCCAATTTTTTTTTTTAAAACAGGATCCAGTCAAGTCCATCTATTATATTTTGTTGTTATAGCTCTTTAGTAATTTTTAATTTAGAAAAGCCCACACTTGGGGTGCCTGGGTGGCTCAGTGGGTTGAAACCTCTGCTTTCGGCTCGGGTCATGGTCCCAGGGTCCTGGGATTGAGCCCTGCATCGGGCTCTCTGCTTGGCGGGGAGCCTGCTTCCTCCTCTCTCTCTGCCTCTCTGCCTACTTGTGATCTCTGTCTGTCAAGTAAATAAATAAAATCTTTAAAAAAAAAAAGAAAAAAGAAAAGCCTACACTTTTTTTCATAACATTAACCTTTTGAAGAATGTAACTTCTTCAATTAAGATTTTGTAGTTTATGTCTGTGATAGTAAAGAAATCCTTGAGAGCTCTAAAATCTTTAGCACATGTTACTTTTTTCTTTTTTTTAAGATTTATTTATCTCAGAGAGCGTGCGTTCAAAGGGTGGGTGGAAGGGGCAGAAGGGGGAGAGAAGCAGATTCCCAGCTGAGCACAGACCCCATTGCAGGGCTCCATCTCACAACTCTAAGACCATGACATGAGCTGAAGTTAAGAGTTGGATGCCCTACTGGCTGAGCCACCCAGGTACCCCTAGCATATGTTACTTTTTTTTTTTTTTTTTAAAGATTTTATTTATTTATTTGACAGACAGAGATCACAAGCAGGTAGAGAGGCAGGCAGAGAGAGAGAGAGAAGGAAGCAGGCTCCCTGCTGAGCAGAGAGCCCGATGTGGGACTCGATCCCAGGACCCTGAGATCATGACCTGAGCCGCAGGCAGAGGCTTAACCCTCTGAGCCACCCAGGCGCCCGCATATGTTACTTTTGATAAATATTTTTTTAGCATAGTAACTTGTAAAATTATCAAGTTTTAGGACTTTCTTTTTTGCAACTAAATTTTCCAATTTTTATCCTAGGAGAAGGTGTTTTACCATGTTGGGAAAAGGTGACTGAACCGATTGAGGAAGGGAATGATGTGAATGTAAAAAAAATTGGTGATTCTTCAGAAGTGGCTAATACTGAAGAAAGGTATCCTCCATGTTGAAAGGAATAAGAAGAATGACAGTTTAATTTAATAGTCAGCTATTAAGATAGAGCACTTTCTTTTTTCTTTGAAAGATGCATGGTTTTCTTATTTTTGCTTGAATATGCTTTTAAGTATGATGTCAAAGATAAAACTTATCACATATTTTCACTGATAGTGCTTAGGGAAATATATCAGTTCAAGTAGATTTGACATAGTTTTGGAAAAACTGAGCAAAGTTTTTTCACAAAAGAGAAAAAAATCTGGATAAAATTAATCTTCTCTCAAATAGTTAAATAAATCCCATTTTGGCAAAGAGAAACAAATTAATATTGAGTCTCACATTTGGTGTTACCTCTAAACTATAATTGGGTAAGTCTGGTAACAGAATTTAAAAATTTATGACAAAGATAAAATATCAATATTGAAGTTTATTATTTTCTTAAATATTTGAATATTTTAGTGTATGTTATGGAAAGGAAAATTACATCTGATTATTGCTTTATCTACATTGTCAATGCTCTTTATCTTAAAGATATATATTTGAAAATTTTAAAATGTATTTTAAAGTGATGCAGTGAATATGATATTTCAAAAGTTAATCTACAGGCAATAGATGGGTATAGAAGGGTTTTTTTCAAGTCATGTGGAGTGTTGCCTTCTCTGTATTTCGGGAGATGGGGTGGGATTATAGCTTTCATTGGATTTTCAAAGGGGATCGGTGACTTTGAGAAAGGTTAGTTCTTAGTGTAGTCAGGGGTATCTGTGTCAGGCACACTAAGTGTCAAATACCACATCTTGATTTGCATGTTAAATAATTATTTTTATGATTAGACCTATTAAAGCTGCTATCAGAGAAAGGAAACAGACATTTGAAGACTACTTAGAAGAACAAATTCGGCTGGAAGAACAAGAACTGAAACGAAAGCAACTAAGGGTAGGCATTGCCACTATTTTGATTAAGTTCATTAAGGCTTTAGAGATTTGTTTGTAATTTTTTTTTTAAATAACTTTGAGATAACTTGGATATACCAGAATTAATTCAAATATTGTTCTCTATTTAAGGAAGCCGAAGGATCGTTCCTAATCAAAGCAAAACCAAAACAACCATTCTTGAAACGAGGAGAAGGTTTAGCTAGATTTACTAATGCTAAATCTAAGTCTCAGAAAGGAAGAGAAAATAAACTAGTGACTAATCAGAGCACTCCAGAGGACCAACCTGTGTTTAAAATGGATAGACAACAATTCCAGCGGAAAACTGCTCTTATAAATAAAGAACTGTGTACAGAGAACCCGCTTGTTAAAAAGAACAATAAAGGTAGAGGCAAGAGTGATTTCGTCACAGTCAGCCAGAAGCCTAAAGTGCTTAAGAGTAGTAACAGGAAAAGTCTTCCTCCAACAGGATTGAAAATACCTGGAGGGAAGAAATATGATGGGCAATTTAGAGATCAGATAAAATTAGAAAAAAAAGTTGAGTCTAATAATAGAGAAAATGTACCTGAGTGTGCAAAACTTTGTGATACTGGTTGCAAAGTCTGGAATAAGACACAGGGTAAAGACAAACTTCCTTTTTCGGCAGGACTGGTCAGCTACATGTGTTCGAATAGCCCAAAACACGAGACCTTGGAAAAGTCAGAATCTTCTCTTGACATTTCTCTTCAGAAAAAATTAGAGAATTGGGAACGAGAAAAGGAAAAGGAAAATTTAGAGTTAGATGAATTTTTGTTTTTGGAACAAGCTGCTGATGAAATATCATTTTCCAGTAATTCCTCATTTGTACTGAAGATCTTAGAGAGAGACCAGCAGATCTGCAAAGGCCACCGGCTGTCTTCCACCCCTGTCAAAGCTGTGCAGCCGCAGATGGTGACACTGGATCCTGTTACTCAATGTAACCACAATGAGGCTTCAGGCTGTACTGAACCTGAACATGAGGGTGAGTGTAAGGTCACACCCAACCAATCTGATTCAGTCTCCTCACCTGAAGGGTGTAGGGAACAGTCATGTAAAGTCAGTAGGAAAGCACTCCAAATGAGCACTTCTGAAAATCAGACTCAGTGGAATGTAAGTGATGATGAAGGTGTCACCAACAGTGACAGTAGCACTGACTCTGAGGAGCAACTTGATGTTACTATAAAACCATCAACTGAGGATAAAGAGAGAGGTTTCAGCAGCAGAGAAGACAGTCCACAAGTTTGTGATGGTAAGGACCCTTTTAGGGACACTGGGATTCAAGAAGAAGATAAAAGGAGAGATGTTGATTTAGATCTGTCTGATAAGGATTATAGTAGTGATGAGTCTGTCACTATAGAAATCTTGAAAAACAAAGTTTCTGAGTCCTCAAGAAGACCCTCATCCATAAGTATGAGTAAAATTGACTTTGACGATGAAAGAACTTGGACAGACCTTGAAGAGAATTCATTTAAGCATGATGCTTTTCTGGGGAATGACTCCATTTATGGGACTCCTCAAACAGCCTACCCTAAGAGTGAAATATGTGTGTCGGACAAAACAATAAAGAGGAAAGTTGCACCGGTCAAGAAGGGAAAGGACTTGAGCAAACCCAGTAGGAGCATAAGCCCTCCTCCTACATCGGATCTCATGATGAAGTTCTTCCCTGCTTTGAAACCAAAACCAAAATCAGATTCACACTTGGGAAATGAACCCAAGTTAAACCCAAGTCAAGACCAACCACTTGGTAAGTCAGCATTATAAAATGTATCAGAATGTTCTAAGTTTCACATTTACCTTATTAGTCTGCTATTGGAATGCTTAAAATCCTTTCCTTTCTAGTTGCTCAGTATAAGTCTAATTAGGAAATTTGTTAAAATTTTATTTATTTTGTGGGCCTAAATAATAACCACTAGTATAAGACTCGGATGGATTGTCATTTCAGATTTTTCAAGTTTAAGCCTATGCCTTATTCTCAAGGCTTTAAAATTAATTTGTTGTAAAGTGAGATAACACTTTTGTAGCCAGAGAGTACCCAGTTTATGGTTTGTGTCGCTGTAAGATGAACCTTTGTGCTCTTTTAAAAATGATTATGTTTTTACTTAGTTTTTTTACTACCTCATGTACTACCTTGCTAAATAGGACCAAGAAGAAATACAGTAAAATTGAAGTTTCCTTTCTTTCCTGGACCTGCCCTCCTAGTTCCCTTTCCTAGTTTTGTAGGTTCCTAGAGGAACCATTTCCTTTGTGTATTCTAAAAAGATTCTGTGTGTGTGAAAGCATATGGGTGAGTGGGTATATAACCTTTCTACACAAATGACTTTTTTTTTTTTTTTAAAGAATTTATTTATTTATTTGACAGAGAGAGATCACAAGTAGGCAGAGAGGCAGGCAGAGAGAGAAAGGAGGAAGCAGGCTCCCCACTGAGCAGAGAGCCCGATGTGGGACTCGATCCCAGGACCCTGGGATCATGACCTGAGCCGAAGGCAGTGGCTTAACCCACTGAGCCACCCAGGCGCCCCAATGACTTTTTTTTTATATATACAATTTTTCAACTTTTTTTTCTTTTCTTTTTTTTTTTTAGAGATTTTAGGAGAGAGAGTGCACATGAGCGTGTAGAAGGGGGGAAAGAAGGAGAAGGGACAGAGGGAGAGGGAGAAGCAGATTCCCCACTGAGGACAGAGCCCTCTGCCCATGCTCAAGGACCTCAGGACCCTGAGATCATGACTTGAGCCAAAGGCAGATGCTTAATCAACTGAGCCACCCAGATGCCTTCACCTGATTTATAATAAATTTTGAAGATTGTTCTTTTCCACATATACATCTGCTTATTGCATTTAATGGCTTTGTAGTACTCTGTTAATGTGATGGGCTTTTAAAATTATTGAAATAGTGAAATATTGAAAAACTCCTTTCTATTATATTATAAATTCTGAATGACTAGCAAAGCATAGGTGCTTTAAAATATAAATTATAACTTAAACTATTTAAAAAGTACTCTGATTTTAAAAGTAGTACTTTTTGCAGAAAGTTTGGAAGCTTAAAAAATATAGAATGAAAAATGTTTATAACTAAACTATCCAAAGGTAGGTGTGGTGTCATTTTGGGGTATTTCCTTCCGGTCATTTTTCCTATGTATTTTTAATATGGTACAGTTATTTGTACTTTTAAGTTACCTTGTTTTTTTTGACCAAGTGTATAATACATATTGGCTATATTTTTAAAACTCTGTGTATTTTTTAAAAAGATTTATTTATTTATTTGAGAGAGAGAGCACACCAGTTGAGCACTCCCTGTTGAGCAGGGAGCCCCATGCGGGGCTTAATCCCAGGACCCTGGGATCATAACCTAAGCCAGAGGCAGATGCTTACAATTGAGCCACCCAGGTGCCCTTTTTCATGTATTTTAAAAATGGTTGCAGAACACTGTATGAATGCAACATTATTTTATTCAATAATTTCCTTATTCCTTATTGTTGAATACTTAAATTATTTTTCACTATTAGAAATAACACTGTAATGTATATTTTTGTGCAAAAATCAGTTTTTCAAAGGGGTAATAGAAGGACAGAAGCATTGACTATTTTACTCTTTTAAATAGCAAATTTGGTATGGAAAAATTCTTAATTTATATTTCTGTGCATAGTGGAGGTAAACTTTGATTTTGGTGTTGATTAATGCTTTAGATGTCTTGTGAATCACTTATTAATGTTCTTAAGCTATTTGTATATGTGCATATATTTATTAATTTTTAAAAGATTTATTTATTTTTAAAGATTTATTTATTTTAGAGAGAGAACACATGCAAGCATGTGTAAATGGGGGGGAGGGGCAAAGGAAGAGGGAGACTTCTTGAACAGACTCCTTGCTGAGCGGGGGAGCCTGATGTAGGGCTTGATCCTAGGACCATGAGATCATGACATTAGCAGAAACCAAGAGTTAGACGCTCAACCAACTGAGCCACCCAGGTGTCCGTATTTAATTATTTGAGAGAGAGCATTTGAGCAGGGGGTGGGGCCTGGAGAGGGGAGAGGGAAAGAAGGGAACTCCCCACTGAGCATGGAGCCCAACACATGGGCTCTCATGAACCCAAGGTCATGACCTGATCCAAAACTGAGAGTCAGTCATTTAACTGGCTCTATAAAGAGTCCTAAATGAAAAAAAAAAAAAAAAAAAAAAAAAAAAAAAATAAAGAGTCCTAAATGTACATATTTAAAGTTGAAGTATAATTGATGTACAACATCCTGTTAGTTTCAGGTGTACATTATAGTGATTTAATATTTTTATACATTATAAAATGATCCCATGATAAGTTTAGTTACCATCTGTTACCCTACAAATGTCTTTCAATATTGACTGTTAACAAAAAATATATGTATTGGGGCGCCTGGGTGGCTCAGTGGATTAAGCCTCTGCCTTCGGCTCAGGTCATGATCTCAGGGTCCTGGAATCGAGCCCCACATGGGGCTCTCTGCTCAGCAGGGAGCCTGCTTCCCCCTCTCTCTCTGCCTGCCTCTCTGCCTACTTGTGATCTCTCTCTATCAAATAAATAAATAAAAATCTTAAAAAAAAATATATATATATATGTATTAGATGTTAAAAACATTATTTGAATTTCTTTTTATATGTAATGTTAATTCATTGTCCGATTGATACTCTTGAGGTTGAATAATGTTTTTCTTAAATTTAGATTGGTTTCATCTGGATAGTTAGGCCAATATAATTTTTGTTGTTGTTATTAGAAGCATTGTTTCTTATGCATTTTAATAGTACCAATGTTGACAGTATTTTTGCCTCTTAGTGTTAAAAGCTAACTATTGTTCTTGCTGCTGAAGGCCTTTTGTGAAATTCAATATATATGGCCTATGTTATAGGTGACAGTGTTCGATCTCAAGTTTTGAGAGAGAAAGTTATCGAATTGGAAACAGAAATAGAAAAATTTAAAGCTGAGAACACATCTTTAGCTAAACTTCGCATTGAACGGGAAAGTGCCTTGGAAAAACTTAGGTAAGTTTGCATCTATAAGTTGGGAAAAAATATGATGATTGAGTTTTCAAGATGATATGTAAAGTATTTGAAATAATTTTTGTCAATCCAACAAAATAAAATAAAAAAGTGAAATATTTTTCTTTGAAATCTTAACTGCATAAAAATTTTTTAATTAAAATGACCCATTGTAGTCAGAAATGTGTTAAAAGGGGAATTTTCTTAGTTGAGGACATTACAAATTGAATTTTGAAAAGGATTTTTAAAAAAAATATTTATTTATTTGATAGAGAGAGATCATAAGTAGGCAAATAGGCAGGCAGAGAGAAAGGGGGAAGCAGGCTCCCTGCTGAGCAGAGACTCAGCCCTGATGCAGAGCTCGAACCAAGGACCCTGAGATCATGACCTGAGCTGAAGGCAGAGGCTTTAACCCACTGAGCCACCCAGGCGCACCTTGAAAAGCATTTTGAAGCTGTTAATTCAAGTGCTACCTTGGCCATTGCATAAGTTTTCTAGGGCTACTGTAACAACGTATAGTTGATTCTGAACAATGTGGAGGTTAGGGGCTCCATCCCCCTGTACAGCCAAAAAGCCACATAAAATTTTTGACTCCCTAAAAACTTTGCTACTAATAACATACTACTGCCTGGAAGTCTTACCGGTAGTGTACAGTTGATTAACACATGGTTTGTTACATGTGTTATATACATATACTTGTAATAAAGTAAGGTAAAGAAAATGTTAATAAACTTGTAAGGAATAGAAAATACACTTACAGTACTGTACTGTAAAAATTTGTATGTAAATGGATCCATGTAGTTCAAACCCATGTTGTTCAAGGATCAACTGTCTACACAAACTAAGTGGCTTAAAACAACAGGAATTTACTCTGTCAGTCCTTGGGTTTACTTGGCTTATCGTTGGACATTTGGGTTGTTTCTACCTTTTGATTATCGTGAATAATGCTATTAACGTTGGTGAGTAAATACCTGTTCAGGTTGTTAGTTCTTTTGGGTATATACCCAGGGGTGGAATTGCTGGGTCATATGGTAATTTTATACTTAATTTTTTGAGGAACCACGATACTGAGTGGTTACACCAGTTTACATCACATTAACTGATTTGATATATTGAGCCAGCCTTCACTTCCAGGGATGAATCCCACTAGGTCATGGTGTAAATCCTTTTAAAGTGCTGTTGGATTTGGTTTGCTAGTATTTATTGAGGATTTTTATATATGTTTGCATCAGGGATTGTCCCATAGTTTTCTTGTGGTGTCATTGTCTGGCTTTGGTGTCCAAGTGACTGCCCTCATGAAATGCGTTTGAAAGTATTTCTTCCCTCTTTTGGAAGAGTTTAGGCAGAATGGGTATTAATTATTTTTTGAATATTTGCTGGAATTTACTTGTGAAGCTATCTGGTCCTGAACTATTCTTTCTTGGGAGGTTTTTGATTACTGATTCAATTTCCTCATTATTGTTCTGTTCAGGCTTTCTGGTTCTTCTCGATTCAGTTTTGGTAGGTTGTGTATTTCTAGGAATTTATCTGTTTCTTCTAGATTATCCAGTTTGGGGAATATTATTGCTCACAATATGATCTTTTTTATTTCTGGGGGCATCTATATTAAAGTGTCCTCTTTATGACTTTATTTGAGTTTTTTTCTCTTTCTTAGGTCTAGTAGGGGTTTGTTGATTTTGTGTTTTTTCCTTCTGAGACTTCCACAATGAATGTATTGGATCTCATGGGCTTTCTTCATTCTTGTTCATTCTTTTTCTTTTTTTTTCTCTAAATGACCTCAAATTACGTGTCTTTGAGTCAGATTCTTTCTTCTGCTCGACTAAGTCTGTTGTTGAAGCTCTCTATTGTATTTTTTTCACTTTATTGATTGTATTCTTCAGCTCCAGAATTTCTGGTTTTTAAGTTTTATTTATTTATTTTTAAGTAATCTCTACACCCCACATGGTGCTCACACTCATGAAACCTGAGATCAAGAGTCACATGCTCCCCTGACTGAGCCAGCCATGTGCCCCCTCTTTTTAAAGTTTTATTTATTTATTTAGTTTTTAATAACTGTGGTTTTTAAAAAATGATTTCTATCTCTTTGTTGAGCATCTTGTTTTCTTTCGTGTATTGCTGATTTTGTTGAGTTATCTGTGTTCTCTTGTAGTTTGCTGAGCTGCTTTAAAATAGTTATTTTGAATTCTTTGTCAGGCAATTCTTAGATCTGCATTTCTTTGGGATTGATTGCTGAAACTTTATTAGTTTCCTTTGGTGGTGTCACATTTGCCTGATTCTAATGTAGCCTTGTGTTGACATTTTTGCATTTGAAAGGGCAGAAAACTCTTTCTTTAAAGACCAGTTTTGGCAGGTAAAGACCTATTCCAACTGGATCCCTGGACTGGTGGCCAGATTCTAGGATCACAGTTGAATGGGATTGTAGTGTGGCTCTTGCTGGGTCCATACTGGAGTCCATAATTGGTGGGTCTCTCTCTCTCTCTCTTTTTTTTTTCTTCAAGATTTAATTTTATTTGAGAGAATGAGAGAGAGAGCACAAGACAGGGGAGGGTCGGAAGGAGAAGCAGACTCCCTACTGAGCAGGGAGCTCCACGTGGAACTCAATTCTGGGATTCCAGGATCATGACCTGAGTCGCTCAACCAACTGAGCCACCCAGGCATATTGGTGGGTCTCTTAACAGGGGCATGGTGGATGTAGTTCCTGCTAGATCCCCAGTTGGGCAGGATTGCTTGTAGGACTACAGTCCAGCAGTGCTGAAGCTAGTCATGAGGCTGCTTCCAGGTCTGCTGTTAGTGTGCAGACAGTGGGTCTGTTACCAGGGATGAGAATGGGTGTGACTCCTGCCAGGTTTTTGAGCATCCTCCTGCTGGGCCTCTGGGTGAGCAGGACTGCCTCCAGTACCACGATACAGCCAGGCTAGAGCCATGTTACAGAACTGTTTCACATTTTATAGTCATGACTGAGGTCTGTGGGCCTGTTACCAGGGAAACAGATGGGTTTGGCAGATGGGCTTGGGGTTTCTCAACCTCTTATCTGGATGGTAGAGCTCCCACAAAAGTACTTTTATCTGTGTATGGTTGTCAGCTTGTTTTTTGTGTAAAGAGATGTGAGCTGGGACCTCCTGTTCTACCATCTTGATATGTCCTTTCCCTATGCTCTTAATAGAACATCAAAATACACCTGGGTTATGATAGTTCCTCTGATCAATATTCTCCTAAGCTAAGACACCAAGTTCTCACACTGGTCTATTAGACCCTAATTCATTTGGCTCTCTGTTTTATTTTTTGATACCTTTTCCTACTTTTCTGTTTCAGCTTTGTTTTATCCACCCTGGCCTCCTGTAATCTTCGACCACATCAGGCATATTCCTACCTCAGGGCTTTTGCATGTGATGTTCCCTCTTTCTGAACTGTTTTGTTCAGATATCCTTATGGCTGTTTTCTCAATTCCTTCAGGTTTTACGTAAAATATTATCTCAGCAAGATGACCTCATCCATAATTTCAATCTCCTTGATACTTCCTACCCTTATTCTTTGCATTATTTTTCTCCTTCTAATATGCCATATATTTTATTTATCTTGTTATTGTCTGCCTCTTCCATTAGAATGAAAAGCTCCATGGGACTAAGGGTATTTATTTTTTCACTGGTTTCTCCAGTACCCGGGATAGTGCTTGATTCATAGGTGCTCACTGAATATTTGTTGGAGGAATGCCTTACGGCGTTAACTGACAGTTATTTCAGTACTATGGATTGAAGATGGATTCACGAAGACCAGCAGCTCCTGCATTCCAGGCTGTCACTGATGTTCCATTTCATATGACATGTGGATTACTCCATTAAGATGGTCCCTTTAAATGATAACGTGGTTTGGTCATTTTAGGAAAGAAATTACTGACTTTGAACAACAGAAAGCAAAAGAATTGGCTCGAATAGAAGAGTTTAAAAAGGAGGAAATGAGGAAGCTACAAAAGGAACGCAAAGTTTTTGAAAAGTATACTACAGTTGCAAGAACTTTTCCAGATAAAAAAGAACGTGAAGAAATACAGGTATGCCAGTTCTTTATGTTAGACTTACGTGATATGTTTGTTCCAGTGCTGTGGGGCACAGAGTAGGAGGGCTGTCCCTTGGCTCTCCTCCCTCGGGCCCTGGAATATCAGAGTTTGTAGGAATATCAGAGTGATGTGTCAAAGAGAAATGGGGTGTCAGTTTTTTAAAACAATTTTAAAAAAAGATTTATTTATTTATTTGAGAGCAGGGAGAGGGGCAGAGGGATAGGAAGCAATTCCTTAAGCAGACTCCCTGCTGAGTGTGGAGCCCAACGTGGGGCTTGATTTCAGGATCCTGAGAACGTGATCTAATCTGAAATCCAGAGTCAGATGCTTAATTAGCTGAGCCACCCAGGGGCCCCTGGGTATCAATTTATTAATCATCCATTGACTCGGTAAGTTATCAGTCTAAGACGGCATGAGGAACATTTTTTGTAGTCCTGACTTTTAAAGAACAAGGTATATCAGTTCTTTTCTTAGTAGAGGCTTCCAAAACAAAACAAAACAAAACAGACTACAGTAATTCCATGGATGAATTAAGAAACCAAGAGTTGGAAATTCACCAGCATCATGTTGTGTTGATCTGATTGGCACCCCTTACACCAAATACTGTTACTTCCAGTCATTTATACAAATTTAAGGCCCCTGTACTAACTGGGTGTTTAATTTTAAAACTTATCAACTGATAGACCAAGTAATCAGTCCTCTTCATTTCAAAGTTAGAATGGACATAATCAGAGGAATGTAGTAGTTAAAAATAACTACTGCAGGGGCACCTGGGTGGCTCAGTCATTTAAGCATCCGGACTCTTGGTTTTGGCTCAGGTCCTGAGATTGAGCTCCACATCAGGTTCCATACTTTGCATGGAGTACATTCTAGTTTCTCTCTTCATTTCCCTGTCCCTCCCCCCATGTTCTCTTTCACTCTCTCTCTAAAATAAAAGTAAATAAATCTTTAAAATAAATAAAAATAACTAATTTCTAGCTAAAAGTCAACTTTCTAGAAAAAAATAGGTGAATATATTTGTGACATTGACGTATGCAGAGATTTCTAAGAGGACACAAAGGACTAAGTACAAAGAAAACACGGACATACTGAATTTCATTACAAGTAATACTTCAGTGGTGCCTGGGTGGTTCAGTCAGTTAAGCATCTGCCTTCGGCTCATGTCATGATCCTGGAGTCCTGGGATTGAGCCCTCGTCAGGCTTCCCTGCTCAGCAGGGAGTCTGCTTCTCCCTCTGCCCCTTCCCCTTGCTCTGCTTGCTCTTGCTTATTCTCTCTCTCTCAAATAAATAAGTAAAATCGTAAAAAACAAACAAGTAAAACTTCAGTTTACCAAAGAAAAAATTTTAAAAGTCTCTCCATTGCTCATGGTATAAAGTACAAACTCTTCCATATTTTAGATACTAGTATTTTTGGGGCACCTGGGTGGCTCAGTTGGTTAAGCATCCAGCTGTTGATCTCAGCTCGGGTCTTGATCTCAGGGTTGTGAGTTCAAAGCCCTGCATTGGGCTCCATACTGGGTGTGGAGCCTACTTAAAAAAAAATAAATAAATAAAAGTAAATACTAGAATTTTTTAGTTGCAGTCTCTGCTTTCTCCCCTCTCATGTAGTATACCTTCCTTGAGAAAGCCCATCTGCAAACCCAAACTTAAGTTATAACATGCTATGTCAACTAGGGTCTTTAAATCTATTTATTTATTTTTGTGGGAAGAAACAAATGCTGTTACGTTTTTGTTTAATGCTCAGTTTATTGAATCTAGTATGTTAGACATTAACAATCTATTTCATAGTTTTGGAAATCATTCCTGAACGCTCTTTGTACTTTGATAGTGTTGACTTAAGCATTAGACCCTTTCCAGACTTGATTATTGTGTGTGGCCATGGGTATTCATTATTTCTTTCTGTTTTTGTTACACTTCCTCTTTTTCTTACACTATGCAAGTATGACTTTAAGAAATATATATGTAATAAAAACAAGCCTATATTTATTGCTACTCTTCTACTTACTAAATCATTAAAAGAATAGAGATGGTATATTCAACCTTCTTTTATATTATAGTTTTTGAAAATACTAACTCTTTTCTTTTGGGTGTTCATTCTTTCAGCACATTGATTTGAGAACCCTTTATGATGAGCATTGGGGAATTATTGATGAAGAAGACATTTCTGTCTTCCTGGAATTTATATTCATCATTATTGATTTATGGCCTTTTACAGACTCAGGTTACTCTAATTTATTACAAAAATCTCCTTTTTGATAATCAAGTGGCCCCAATTTGGCCAGAGGGAGCCCTATATGTACATCAGCTTCCTTGTCCTTCAGCTTTGCCCTTGCCCTTAGATGGCTGAAATTATCCCTGCTTTCTCTAACAACTGGTTATTTCAGATAACCTGGTTTTTGCTTTTGTTTTTCTTCAGCCTACCCCAGATCTGGAATCAGCCACTGTCTAGGGAGCCCTATGAGGATTGGTGGTCAATGGCAGTGGTATCCTTGCTGTTGGTTCCTGTCACAGTGCCTAGCTGGGGAAGGGTGATGACTTTCTGAAGTCATGAGTTCACACTGATTCTTTTATCTTAATCATGTAACATTATTCCAATTTTTATGCAGTGAGTTTTCATTGACCATTTACACATTGATGTTCAGTCAGATCTCTGCTGAGTTTCCAACATGTGTATCTGTTTGTTCATTCAGAAGGTATTTGAGGGTCTACGATCTATGAGGTGCTATTGTAGTGAGCTGGTTAGCTCTTTTTGGATGTTTCAAATTTAACTTACCTTATTCCTACTAGATCTGCCTTTTCTTCTGACTTTTTACCCATTCACACCTGCGATAAAAAGAGGTCTAAACTTTTTCCACCTTCAAATTCCATCAATAATAGTTTCTTTTGACTTTATCTTCTGCATATCTTTTTTTATCCTGACCCCTTCTCTTTCTCTTCTTCACACATACTCCTTCTAGCTGTTACTTTAAATCCTATTTTCTATTCCTTTTGACCAAATATATTAATATTTGTCACTCCCTCTATGATTCTATTCTTTTGACCCCTTTAGGACCTTCCAATTCATTGGTTTCCCTCACCTTCCTTTAACCCCAGAGACAGTTACTCTAGTCATTTCTATAAGTGTATTCTTTATTACCTTTTTCTCAAGCCATCAAATTTTGTTGGCAAAACTATAGGCCTGGCATTTCCTACCTCCTTCATCTTTGTGCCCATAACACTTGGTTTAGCTGGATGAAAAATTTAATGGGGAGAAGGTCCATGCTTATGGGGAAGCCCTGCTTATGTACCAGATCTCACCCCTTCACCACCTACAGCCCTGCTCCAGCATTTCTTGTTTCTCTAAAACCATCCATTTCCACTCTACTGAATCTTGCCATCAGTGTACCCACTTGCTGTTACTTCTTAAAATCTCTCTTGCCCCCATACTCCTTCAGTCACAGCCATGTTTCTTTGTAGCAAAATTCCTTGAAAGTGTTGTCTGTTTCACTGTCTTTCATCTCAACTCCTGTTTTGTCTACAACATGCTTCCGTCCGCACCACCTCTTTGAAACTGCCCCTGTTGCAGTTTCCAGTCTCTCCCTGATGGGGGAGCTTGTGGTCCTCATGTGACTTGGCTGTCAGCAGCGCGGGACTCCTCACCAGCGCTTTCGTTTGTTTGACTCAGTTTGACTCACAGGATGGATACCTGATGCTCTGGGTTTTCCCCTTACCTGATTGATGCCTTGGCTTGTCCTCTTTGTCTTTTTCCTCCTCTTTAACTTAATGGTGGAGGCCACCCAGCCGGGAGGAGGTCCTGTCCTTCTTTGATGATCTTCTCTAGTTTCATGCCTTCAGTTGGGATTTACATGCTAAAGACTTACATACTTAAATCCTGGCCTGGACCCGCTGGATGTGCTGATCTGGTCTGACCAGCTACTGGATATTTCACCTCCATGTGTCTCCAAATGAACTTCTGAACTTCCCTTCTCCAGCCTTCTCCATCTCAGGTGGCCATATCCCTGACTTCCCACATGCTCTGCCAGAAAACCTAGGATTGTTCACTTCTCTTTCTCTCACACTGCATGCTCGTCTGTCAGAAATGTACCCAGACTTGAGCTGCCATCTCTGAGTTCAAGGACTGGCTGGCCACAGCTCTGCTCCTGCCCTGTCTTTTCCATGGGTTGTTTACCATGTAGCAGCCAGTAATTCTTCTGAAAGACGCCAGGTCTGCTCCCTCTCTGCCCTTTAATGGCTCCACTTTTTTCTTATAGTTAGAGCCACAGTCCTTACAGCCTCAAGTTCCTGTATGAACTGGTGTTCTTTCACCTTTTTCATGCCATCTCCTCTGTGTCATTCATTCTGCCCCAGCTCACTAGCCTGCTTGCTCTTCTGCGACTGTGCCCAGGCACTCTCCTCTCTGGTGTATCTCCTCTGCTGGTGCTTTTAGCAATGCTCTTTCCCAGAAGAGCCACATGGCTCATTTTGAGCCTCCTTCGGTCTCTGTTCTGTGAGATCTGCTGTAGTGTGTGCTGCAGCCTCCCTTCCCCGCAACTGTAGCCTCCCTTCCCCACAGCATTGCTTTCTTCTGCCTACCTTGCCTTTTCTTCCCTAGCGCCTGGCACCTTCCACACAACTCTCCCTGCAATCTTTTTGTTCTTCATATTCCCGGGACCCAGAACAGTACCTGATGGTAGGTGTTTTATAAATATTAGTTGCTGTTAAATAATTTTTTTAACCTTATTGATGAATAATTGAAAAACATAAAATATATACTTAAAATGTACAGTGTGATGATTTTATATATATACATAGCAAGATCAAGATGGTAGCATGCACCTGACATAGTTAACTTTTTGTGGGTGTGTGTGCTGAGAATGCTTAAGAATTGGTCTCAGCAACATTTGCTGTCAATGTACACCACTGTATTATTACTGTAGTCACCATGTCATATGCTGCTCCTCAGAACTTATTCGTCTTATAACTGAGGGTTTCTATCCTTTGACCTTCATCTCCCCATTCCCTTTCCCCCAGCCCATGGCAACCACCATTCTGTTGTTTCTATGAAATTGGCTTTTTTCTTTTTTTCTCTATGATTTCACATGGGATACCATACAGTATTTGTCTTTCTCTGTTTGGCTTATTTGCTTTTGAATTCTTAGCCTATTTAGAGTTCTGTGTTACCATTTTGGTATAAATAAGTCTCTTTGCCCACATGATGATAATGTTTACCAGTTAGAAATTGCTCATTTATTGGTTATACTCCACAATTTTATAAATAGGGAGACTGGTGTTCAGGGAGGTTAATACCTTTTTTTTTTTTTTTTTTTTTTTTAATATTTAATTAATTAATTAATTTATTTATTTTTTATTTCCAGCATAACAGTATTCATTATTTTTGCACCACACCCCGTGCTCCATGCAATCCGTGCCCTCTATAATACCCACCACCTGGTACCCCAACCTCCCACCCCCCGTCCCTTCAAAACCCTCAGATTGTTTTTCAGAGTCCATAGTCTCTCATGGTTCACCTCCCCTTCCAATTTCCCCCAACTCCCTTCTCCACTCTAAGTCCCCATGTCCTCCATGCTATTTGTTATGCTCCACAAATAAGTGAAACCATATGATAATTGACTCTCTCTGCTTGACTTATTTCACTCAGCATAATCTCTTCCAGTCCCGTCCATGTTGCTACAAAAGTTGGGTATTCATCCTTTCTGATGGAGGCATAATACTCTATCCCCAGGGGTACAGGTCTGTGAATCACCAGGTTTACACACTTCACAGCACTCACCAAAGCACATACCCTCCCCAATGTCCATAATCCCACCCCCTTCTCCCAAACCCCCTCCCCCCAACGAACCCTCCTACACTGTTGGTGGGAATGCAAGCTGGTGCAGCCACTCTGGAAAACAGCATGGAGGTTCCTCATAATGTTGAAAATAGAACTGCCCTATGACCCAGCAATTGCACTATTGGGTATTTACCCTAAGGATACAAACGTAGTGATCCAAAGGGGCACGTGCACCCGAATGTTTATAGCAGCAATGTCCACAATAGCCAAACTATGGAAAGAACCTAGATGTCCATCAACAGATGAATGGATCAAGAAGATGTGGTATATAATACCTTGTTTCAAGAGCTTTTAAGACACAGAACTGGGATTTGAGCCCTGATCTCTCACCCAAACCCAGAGTTCATGCTCCCTGTGATGTGACCACCCTCCAAGGGAGGTCCTTCAAGCCCTAGTCTCTTTCTGTCACCTGGTTGCTTTTTGGCAGTCATGGGGCTTACATGAGAATGGATGGTTGTCAAGTTTTACATATCTATTAGTGAGCTGCTTAGGGCTTCTCACTGCCTTTAGGCTCACATCAGGTCAGTTCTCAGTTGGTGAGCAATGTCGTCTTGCTTTCGCCCATGCCCCTTGCCTCTGCTCCCAGGCACTCCCCATATTTTGCACCCACATGAGCCATGTAGGTGACTAATTTTTCCTTAGTGCTGACATTAATCTCAATTTTTGTGTAATTGTACATTGCTTCTAGACATTTCCAGCAATTTCTTTCTTCACATGGGTCATTTAGTGTGTCTGAAACAGATCATTTTCTTTCTTTCTTTTTTAAAAAGATTTATTTATTTATTTGACAAAGAGAGAGAGAGATCACAAATAGGCAGAGAGGCGGGCAGAGGAAATGGGGGAAGCAGACTCCCTGCCAAGCAGAGAGCCTGACGCAGGACCCTGAGATCATGACCTGAGCCAAAGGCAGAGGCTCAACCCACTGAGCCATCCAGGCTCCCCAAAACAGATCATTTTCTTAAAACCAATTTCTTCTCATGAATTCCAAGTAGAATCTGTTTTCAGGACTGATAGTTTTGACTTTGAATCTTATTCATCTGTTTACCTAACTCTTCTTTTAATTAGTCATAAATTCTTCTTAATTTTTTCTTTACCAGATAATCCCCTATTTATCTCTCTTCTTCAATTAATAGCTTAGTATAGGCCTTTATTACCTCATGGCAGTGTTATTGCAATGACTCCTAAGTGGTGCCTGCCTCCTTCTGGAATCAGTCTTGTTGATGGTATAAGGTGAGGCTCTAACCTGAACCCCAGTCCCTTTCATGAAAAACTTATTATTTTTGAAATATGATTGACCAAGCTTTCCCTTTTCTACTCTCTGTGCTAGGGCAGCACTTCTATATTGTTGGTGTGTCTCTTTTCTTCTATTGCATTGTTCTAATCCTAGGTTTTTTGTTTTTATTTATTTATTTTTTTGAGAGGCTTTGAAACAGCAGATAGCAGATTTACAGGAAGATTTGAAAAGAAAGGAAGCAAAATGGTCAAGTACACAAGGCCGTCTTAGAAGCCAGATAGAAATGTTGGTCAGAGAGAACACAGACCTCAGAGAAGAAATAAAAGTGATGGAAAGGTTCCGACTTGATGCCTGGAAGAAAGCAGAAGCTACTGAGAACAGCATCAGGATGGGTCCTTGTGTGGCTGCCACGAAAAGAGACGGGTCCATGGTAGGTTTGAAGCTAGTTTCATCAAGTCAGGATGTTAAATATCTGAGTGCTCCAATTTATTCACCTGAAACCTAGAGGGTGTTTGCCAGGGCTGGGGGTGGGGGGTGGGAATGGGGAGTTGCTGTTTAATGGGAACAGAGTTTCAGTTTTGCAAGAGGAAAAGAGTACTGGAGCTGGGTGGATGTGAGGGTGCACAGTAGTGTGTATGTGCCTTGTGCTGCTGACCTGTACACTTAACAGTAGTTAAGGCGGTGAATGTTATGTATATTTTACCACAGTTGACCAATTCTTTTGGGCAATTGCTTTGCAGAGTTTTCAAATTCATTTTTAGAATTCTTTTAAAAGAATTATAGCACAATAGGCAGATAATCTTAGTTAAAACAGGCCAAGTGAAGTTTTTCTTGCAGTGAGTCACATGCATATGAACTTTTCAAATCAGATAATTAGTCTTTCATTCATCTATTTTCACAATTATCATGTACCAGACACTGATTTTGGGCACTGGGAATAAAGCAATTAACAAAATAGGGGAACTTCCTTGCCCTCTTGGAATTTTTATTCTAGTGGTGGGAGGTCTATAAAGAAGATAGATAATAAAATATATGGTGTGTTATATAGTGACAAGAACCAAGGAGAAAAAAGCAGGAAAGGGGATGGGGTGGGCGGTGTTGCTGTTTTAGACAGGATGGCCAAGGAAAGTCTTACTGAGAAAGTGACATTTGAGTAATGGCCCACAGTATTAAATATATTGAATATATTAACTTAAATATATATAATTATTATGTTTTAAATATAAATATAATAAAGGGGTACCTGGGTGAGAGTAGAGCCCATAGAGGAGCCTGAGGCCCAAAGGCTGTCTGCCTTGTGGGCCTGAGCATGAGTATGGCGGAGGCTGATGGAGCTACAGGGCAGTAATGGGGAGAATGGTAGGGGATGCGATCAGAGATGGGACAGAGGGAGTTGGGTGCAAGGTTCATTAGGCCTTAGTCAGTTCCTGTAAGCCCTTGGGTGTTTCCTCTGAGAAGGCCCCTCCTCCCCCAGCCCTGAAGGGCTGAGATTGGAGTTGACTTAATCTTTTGTTTTAGTAAGTATACCTTGTCTACTGTCTACTGTAGACTGAACATGGAGTGGAGGGTCATAAACACAATTGGGAACACTGGTTAGGAGACCATTGGAGTAATTCACACCAGAGAGAACAGTGGCTTAAGACTAGGGGAGAAGCAGTGGATGGCTGAGAAATGGACAGGATTTATTGATGAGCTGGATATGGGGTATGACAGCAAGGAAGGAGTCAAGAGTACAGTTTCCAAGTGTAGTATAGTGTTTTGGCATATTAGAGTTTACATTTATCGTAAGACAAGAAGAGAAAATGTTTTTCTTGGGGGCATGGATATTAGGATCTCAGGTTTAGACAGGGTAAGTTTGAAATGCCTGCGGAGAAGTTTGAAAACGTGGAGACGTTACCTGGGCAGCTATGCACATATCAGGAGAAGGTTAGGTTGGAGCTAGAAGTTTGGGGTTCATCAGGATGTGTGATAAAAGTTTTAGGCTGGCAGAGATCACCAATGCTGAAAGTGTGGGTAGTGAAGAGATCCACACACTGAGCCAGAGTGTGAGAAGATGGGGGATGAGGAGAATGGTTAACCAGAGAGGATGGAGTAAAGGAGGCCAGAGTGGTGTCCTGAGAGCCAAGAAAAGAAAGGACTTCTAGGAGAAGACACTAGCCAGCAGTTTCAAAAGCTGCTGCTAAATTAGACGAGGGCTGAAAATGAGTCATTAGATTTACCAGGTAGGGATGTATAGAAGATAAAAGCCTGATTGGATGAAAGAGAATGAGAAGTTTCAAACAGAGTTTAAGAACCTTGTGGAGAGGTTTGGCAGTAAATGTAAAGAGATGAGGTGTTGGCTTTAAGGAAAGTTGTTTTTTTTTTTTTAAATGGAAAAATTAAGTGTTTATGTATTGGTAGGATTGATTTAGTGAAGAGGAAAATACTGATGCAGGAGAATGTGGGGGAATTGTTGAAGCAATGTTTATAAATGAGAGAAGAGGGGATTTAGGGAATGAAGGGAGGGGCTGGACTTGGCTGGACAGTACGTGCCCTGTGGCAGAATGTTGAAGGTGTGGACTCTGGGCTTGATGTGTGGTGCCTGCTGGTGGGAAGTTCCCTTTTAATGCCTTTGCATTGTCAGTGAAGTAGGAAGCGTGGGCATCCGCTGAGAGTGAGGATAGAAAAGTGTAGGATGTTCAAGTAGATGGGAGAAAGTGTGACTTCGTCGTCTAAGGGAGTGGAAAGCAAAGGGACTGAGGAAGTGTAGCCTGATTCCTGGGCTGCTTTGGGGACGAGTGTAGGTTAGAGTCATATATTTCAAGTGAGAATGTTTGTATCATTTTCTTGATTTTTGGTTGTAGGGTGGTGGAGAGTTATATTTTATAAGAGGTGTGGTCATCCAGGTGAACACCACAGAGTGAGTGAGGGGTAGGGAAGTTGACAGTATATGCAGCCAGAATGACAGCAGTGAACCATGTAAGCTGGGGACATAGCAAGGACCTTGTAGATTGTACACATTGGTGGAGTTAGGGTGTTAGATGAATAAGCTAGAAGGGTAGGATATGGCAGTCAGAAGAGAGTGGAATTCTTGCCTCTTCCCATTTTATTAAAACAGCTTCCCTAAACAGAAATTTGAAAGAATAGTATGATGATGATCAGGTGACCTGAATAGTCACCTAGATATGACCACTGTTGACATTTTACCACTTGTGTATGTGTGTTTTGCTGGACCATTTGAAGCTAATTGCAGAAATCATGGCATCTTACCGTAAATACTTTAGCATTTTATTAAATGACATTGGCTTTTTGAATGTCTAATTTGAATGTCTAATTAGGCTAATTATTTTGTAGAATACTGCACTTTCTGGCTTTGAGGGCTTAGAAATTGAGATCTTTGCAGTTACTGATAATGACTGCATGGCTGAGGTAGGATAGAGTAGGTCAGGAAACAGAAGCTAAGGCAGTGGAGTTATCTCCTGGCAAGGGATACCTGTGGCTGAATCATGGACGTGAGAAGCAGAGCTGGGGCAGGGGTGATTAGGGAGGAGAGAGATTTGTTGGAAGTGGTGACAGGGAGCAAGGAAGACCTCTACCCTACCCCAAACCTAGGGAGTGGAGTTCGGAGGGTGAGAAACTTCTGTCCCTGGAAGGGGGCTATGGGGAGTCTTCATCTCAGTAGGGAGCTAGGGCTCAAAGTGAGAACAAGATGGTAAGGGAGGTGCTCACAGGAGAGGTTGAGATAAAGGGGTTTTGCTGATACTGAGTTCCTGCCCTCTTCTTTGGCTAATCTGATAACAATCACAGAAGACTCTTTTATTTTATGTTGTCTGTTATCCCCTCACTTGAAGAATGAATACACAGGTGACCTTTGAACCACATGTGTTTGAACTGTGCAGGTCCACTTCTATGCAGATTTTTTTCAATAAATAGAGTATAACACTGTAAATATATTTTGCCTTCCTTAAGATTTTAATAACTTTTTTTTTTGCTCTAGTGGACTTTATTGTAATAATATAGTATGCAATACATATGCCATACAGGATATGTGTTAATATGCTGCTTATGTCATCAGGATGGCTTCCAGATGACAGTAGGCTGTTGGTAGTCACATTTTGGGGGAGTCAAAAGTTACACATGGATTTTCAGGTGTGTGGGGTGGTCATTGCCCTTAGCCCCCCTCCCCCCAGTGTTTTTCAGGATCCACTGTATATCTGAAGGTGGGGTGTGTGTGTAGTTCATTTTCCTAAATAATAGTTTGTTCCCTCTGACCTGCAGTGAAAAATAAAATGAAAACATAAATGAACAGACTTAAGCCATTTTCATTGCAAGCTGAGTTTTACTTTCATTCATTGTACTAATGTGTAGACTAACACTAATTTTATATTCAAAATTATCTCATACTATAGAATTCATTTCGGTTACAAAAGAGTCAAATTTCTTCAGGAACCCAGGTAGAAAAATGTAAGAAAAATCATTTGCCGACACAAGGTAAGAAGTTGCATGATCTTTTTATAAAATACTTCAGGAATTTAAAGAATAGAGAATTTACACCCAATTTAAGAAGTAAAGCTTTGTAAATATCATTGTAGCCCTTGTGTACTCCCCTACTTATTTCCACCCTGACAACATTCCTTTGTTTTTCATTCTTTTACTACATTGTATCCATAAATCAATATAGTATTGTTTCTATGTATCCCTCTACAATTTGTTTCTCTCAATATTTTGATATTCACATTAATACATATAAACTCTAGTTTACTGATTTTAATAGCTATACAGATTCCATGTGTATTTGTTACAGTTGAGTTTTCCTGTTGATGGACTTCATGTTTTTTCCCCTAGTTTGTCAATAGAATGAATAGGGCTGCAGAACATAGCTATCCTGTGAGTTTCTCTAAAACACATATCAAGAATGAGGATGCTGGGTCATACCAGGCTTGTGGTGTAGGAGGTTTTCTCTTTGTTCTGCAAGGTGGTTTTGCCATTTTTTTTCTTTCTTACGATCAGCAGAATATCCTCTTTGTGCTTATTCTTGACCTGGTCAGACTGAAATTGTGTCTAGTCAGATGGGTGTGAAATGGTGGGTTAGTGTAACTTTAATATGCGTTTCCCTGATTACTGGTAAGATCATGTGAGCATCTTTTTGTATATTTAGTGGGCATTTGGGTTTCCTCTTTTGTGAATTGACTGTTCATTTCTTTTGCCTGTTTAAAACTTTTTAGTGGGGGGTGCCTGGGTGTTTCAGTTGATTAACCCACCGACCGCCTTCTGCTCAGGTCATGATCCCGGAGTCCTGGGATGGAGTCCCACATCGGGCTCCCAGCTCCATGGGAAGTCTGTTTCTTCCTCTGACCTTCTCCCTGCCCATGCTCTCTATCATGCTCTTTCTCTCTCAAATAAATAAACAATCTTAAAACTTTTTAGCGGGGAGGGCGAAGTTTCTCCTTATTGAGGTTATTCTTCGTGCTCATCCTTTCTCATTTAGAAGCACTGCCAATATTTTCTCCCAGTTCTGGGTTTAGCTTTTCTGTTTGTGTTTTTTATGTGCATTTTTCCCCATTTTTGACTTTTTTTTTTTTTTTAAGATTTATTTGTTTTAGGGAGAGTCCACAAGGATCCCAGGGGGGCAGAAGGAGAGGGAGAGGGGAAGCAGACTCCCTGCTGAGTAGGGAACCCGATGTGAGGCTCCATCTCAAGACCGTGAGTTGACGACCTGAACAGAAAACAAGAGTCAGAGGCTTAACGGACTAAGCCACCCAGATGCCTCTGTTTTCCCTTTTATTATTGAATTTATCAATCTTTTTTCATGACTGTAAGAAATCTTTCTCCAGCCCTAGGTCACAAATATACTATTTTCTCTTATGAACACCTTTAATCTATCTGGAATTTTTAGAAATTATTTTCATGAATTAAATTTAGAAAATTGGATATAACATATGCAGTTTGATAATTACAAAGGACATACTTAGATAACTACCAACTAGATAAAGAAATAGAGTAGCAACACCCCAGGGCTGTTCCCCCCCCCCCTTGATTACTCTCATAGGTGCAGCCCTAAAAAAAGTTTTGTTTTTGAACTTTCTGAGTAGTTATACTGTATGTATTCCATTGCCTTTTGTTTTTTACTGTACATTGCTTTTGAGAGTCATGTTGATCTGCAACTCTAGTTCACTAATTTTCAAACCTGCAAGATAGTTTGAATGTTTTTTTTTTGACTGGTTTTTTTTTTATTTTTTTAATCTTTTTTTTTTTTAATTTTTATTTTTTTATAAACATATAATGTATTTTTTCCCCCAGGGGTATAGGTCTGTAAATCGCCAGGTTTGCACACTTCACAGCACTCACCATAGCACATAGCCCCCCACCAATGTCCATAACCCCACCACCCTCTCCTGACCCCCCTCTCCCCAGCAACCCTCAGTTTGTTTTGTGAGATTAAGAGTCACTTATGGTTTGTCTCCCTCCCAATTCCATCTTGTTTCATTTATTCTTCTCCTACCCCCCTCAAAACCCCCCACGTTGCATCTCCACTTCCTCATATCAGGGAGATCATATGATAATTGTATTTCTCCGACTGACTTATTTCACTAAGCATGTTACCTTCTAGTTCCATCCATGTCATTGCAAATGGCAAGATTTCATTTCTTTTGATGGCTGCATAGTATTCCATTGTGTATATATACCACATCTTATTTATCCATTCATCTGTTGATAGACATCTAGGTTCTTTCCATAGTTTGGCTATTGTGGACATTGCTGCTATAAACGTTCGGGTGCACATGCCCCTTCGGATCACTGCGTTTGTATCTTTAGGGTAAATACCCAGTAGTGCAATTCCTGGGTCATAGGGCAATTCTATTTCAAACTTTTTGAGGAACCTCCATGCTTTTTTCCAGGGTGGTTGCACCAGCTTGCATTCCCACCAACAGTGTAGGAGGGTTCCCCTTTCTCCTCATCCTTGCCAGCATCTGTCATTTCCTGACTTACTAATTTTAGCCATTCTGACTGATGTGAGGTGGTATCTCGTTGTGGTTTTGATTTGTATTTCCCTGATGCTGAGTGATATGGAGCATTTTTTCATGTGTCTGTTGGCCATCTGGATGTCTTCTTTGCAGAAATGTCTGTTCATGCCCTCTGCCCATTTCTTGATTGGATTATTTGTTCTTTGGGTGTTGAGTTTGCTAAGTTCTTTATAGATTTTGGACATTAGCCCTTTATCTGATATGTCATTTGCAAATATCTTCTCCCATTCTGTCAGTTGTCTTTTGGTTTTGTTAACCAAAAGACTTTGGTTTCCTTTGCTGTGCAAAAGCTTTTGATCTTGATGAAGTCCCAATAGTTCATTTTTGCCCTTGCTTCCTTGCCTTTGGCGATGTTCCTAGGAAGTAGTCACTGTGGCTGAGGTCAAAGAGGTTGCTGCCTGTGTTCTCCTCAAGGATTTTGATGGATTCCTTTCTCACATTGAGGTCCTTCATCCATTTTGAGTCTATTTTCGTGTGTGGTATAAGGAAAAGGTCCAATTTTTCCAGCCCCATTTATTGAAGAGGCTGTCTTTTTTCCATTGGACATTCTTTCCTGCTTTGTCAAAGATTAGTTGACCATAGAGTTGAGGGTCTATTTCTGGGTTCTCTGTTCTGTTCCATTGATCTATGTGTCTGTTTTTGTGCCAGTACCATACTGTCTACTGTCTTAATGATGACAGCTTTGTAATAGAGCTTGAAGTCCAGAATTGTGATGCCACCAACTTTGGCATTCTTTTTCAACATTCCGCTGGCTATTTGAGGTCTTTACTAGTTCCATATGAATTTTAGGATTATCTGTTCCATTTCTTTGGAAAAAAAAAAAAAAGGTGGGATTTTGATAGGGATTGCTTTAAATGTGTAGATTGCTTTAGGTAGCATAGACATTTTCACAAAATTTGTTCTTCCAATCCAGGAGCATGGAACATTTTTCCATTTCTTTGTGTCTTCCTCAGTCTCTTTCATGAGTACTTTTAGTTTTCTGAGTACAGATTCTTTGCCTCTTTGGTTAGGTTTATTCCTAGGTATCTTATAGTTTTGGGTGCAATTGTAAATGGGATTGACTCCTTAATTTCTCTTTCTTCTGTCTTGTTGTTGGTGTAAGAGAAATGCAACTGATTTCTGTGCATTGATTTTATATCCTGACACTTTACTGAATTCCTGTACAAGTTCTAGCAGATTTGGAGTGGAGTCTTTTGGGTTTTCCACAAAAATATCATATCATCTGCAAAGAGTGAGAGTTTGACTTCTTTGCTGATTTGGATACCTTTGATTTCTTTTTGTTGTCTGATTGCTGAGGCCAGGACTTCTAGTACTATGTTGAATAGCAGTGGTGATACTGGACATCCCTCCCGTGTTCCTGACCTTAGTGGAAAAGCTTTCAGTTTTTCTCCATTGAGAATGGTATTTGTGGTGGGTTTTTCATAGGTGGCTTTGATAATATTGAGGTATGTGCCCTCTGTCCCTACACTTTGAAGAGTTTTGATCAGGAAGGGATGGTGTACTTTGTGAAATGCTTTTTCAGTAACTATTGAGAGTATCGTATGGTTCTTGTTCTTTCTTTTATTAAAGTGTTGTACCACATTGATTGATTTGTGGATGTTGAACCAACGTTGCAGCCCTGGAAAAAATCCCAGTTGGTCGTGGTGAATAATTCTTTTAATGTACTGTTGAATCCTATTGGCTAGCATTTTGGTGAGACTTTTCGCATCTGTCTTCATCAAGGATATTCTTCTGTAATTCTCTTTTTTGATGGGATCCTTGTCTGGTTTTGGGGTCAAGGTGATGCTGGTCTCATAAAATGAGTCTGGCAGTTTTCCTTCCATTTCTATTTTTTTGGAACAGTTTCAGAAGAATAGCTGTTAATTCTTTAAATGTTTGGTAGAATTCCCCTGGGAAGCCGCCTGGCCCTGGGCTCTTGTTTATTGGGAGATTTTTGATGACTGCTTCAATCTCCTTACTGGTTATGGGTCTTTTCAAGTTTTCTGTTTCTTCCTGGTTCGGTTTTGGTAGTTTATATGTCTCTAGGAATGCATCCATTTCTTCCAGATTGTCAAATTTGCTAGCGTATAGTTGCTGATAATATGTTCTTATAACTGTTTGTATTTCTGTGGTGTTGGTTGTGATCTCTCCTCTTTCATTCATGGTTTTATTTATTTGGGTCCTTTCTCTTTTCTTTTTGAGAAGTCTGGCCAGGGGTTTATCAGTCTTATTAATCCATTCAAAGAACAAGCTCCTAGTTTTGTTGATTTGTTCTATTGTTTTTTTGGTTTCTATTTCATTGATTTCTGCTCTGATCTTTATTATTTCTCTTCTGCTGCTGGGTTTAGGCTTTCTTTGCAGTTCTTTCTCCAACTCCTTTAGGTGTAGGGTTAGGTTGTGTATTTGAGACCTTTCTTGTTTCTTGAGAAAGGCTTGTATCCCTATATATTTTCCTCTCAGGACTGCCTTTGCTGTGTCCCACAGATTTTGAACCATTGTGTTTTCATTATCATTTGTGTCCATGAATTTTTTCAGTTTCTCTTTAATTTCCTGGTTGACCCATTCATTTTTTAGAAGGATGCTGTTTAGTCTCCATGTATTTGGGTTCTTTCCAAATTTCCTCTTGTGATTGAGTTCTAGCTTCAGAGCACTGTGTTCTGAAAATATGCAGGGAATGATCCCAGTCTTTTGGTCCTGGTTGAGACTTGATTTGTGACCCAGGATGTGATCTCTTCTGGAGAATGTTCCATGTGCACTGGAGAAGAATGTGTATGCTGTTGCTTTGGGATGGAATGTTCTGAATATGTCTGTGATGTCCATCTGGTCCAGTGTGTCATTTAAGGCCTTTATTTCCTTGTTGATCTTTTGCTTGGTTGGTCTGTCCATTTCAGTGAGGGGGGGTGTTAATGTCCCCTACTATTATTGTATTATTGTTGACGTGTTTCTTTGATTTTGTTATTAATTGGTCTATATAGTTGGCTGCTCCCATGTTAGGAGCATAGATATTTAAAATTGTTAGCTCTTCTTGTTGGGCAGACCCTTTGAGTATGATACAGTGTCCTTCCTCATCTCTTATTATAGTCTTTGGCCTAAAATCTACTTTATATGTTTCCACCCCAGCTTTCTTTTGATGTCCATTAGCATGGTAAATTGTTTTCCACCCCCTCACTTTAAATCTGGAGGTGTCATTGGGTCTAAAATGAGTGTCTTGTGGACAGCATATCGATAGGTTTTGGTTTTTTATCCATTCTGATATCCTTTGTGTTTTGATTGGGGCATTGAGCCCATTTACATTCAAGATAACTCCTGAAAGATATGAATTTAGTGCCGTTGTATTGCCTGTAAGGTGACTGTTACTGTATATTTTCTCTGTTCCTTTCTGCTCTACTGCTTTTAGACTCTCTCTTCGCTTAGAGGATCCCTTTCAATATTTCCTGTATGGCTGGTTTGATGTTGGCAAATTCTTTTAGTTTTTGTTTGTCCTGGAAGCTTTCAATCTCTCCTTCTATTTTCAATGCCATCCTACTGGATATAGTATTCTTGGCTGCATATTTTTCTCATTTAGTGCTCTGAATATATCATGCCAGTTCTTTCAGGCCTGCCAGGTCTCTGTGGATAAGTCTGCTGCCAGTGTAATATTTCTACCATTGTATGTTACAGACTTCTTGTCCCAAGCTGCTTTCAGGATTTTCTCTTTGTCACTAAGACTTGTAAGTTTTACTCTAAGATGATGGGGTGTGGACCTATTTTTATTGATCTTCATGGGGGATCTCTGTGCCTCCTGGATTTTGATGCTTGTTCCCTTTGCCATATGAGGGAAATTCTCTACAATAATTATCTCCAATATACTTTCAGCCCCCCTCTTTCTTCTTCCTCTGGGATCTCAATTATTCTAATATGGTTTCATCTTATGCTATCATTTATCTCTTGAATTTGCCCCTCGTGGTCCAGTAGTTGTTTGTCTCTCTTCTGCTCAGCTTCTTTATTCTCTGTCATTTGGTCTTCTATATCACTAATTCTCTCTTCTGCCTCCATTTTTGATTGCACCTCATTAATAGCTATTTTTATTTCAAGTTGGTTAGATCTTAGTTCTTTTAGTTCTCCAGAAAGGAATTCTCTAACATCTTTCATACCTTTTTCGAGTACAGTTAGTACCTTAATAATTGTCATTCTGAACTCTTAATTCTGACATATTACCAATGTCCATATTGATTAAGTCGCTAGCCGTCGGTACTGCCTCTTGTTCTTTTTTTCGTGGTGAGTTTTTCTGACTTGTCATTTTATCTAGATAAGAATATATAAATGAGAGAATCAAATACTAAAAGGATGGCAAAGACCCCAGAAAAATAAAAGCTAATCAAATCAGAAGAGACCCAAAACCGAGGGGAGAAGGAAGGGGGAAAATAATAATTAAAAAATAAAAAAAAAATATCTATGTATTAGACTGGTGAATAGAACAGAGCCACCCACTTGATTTTGGGTGTATTCTGGTATCTTACAAGAAACTACCTACCAAAATTATATAGAAAGAAAAACATATATATACAAAAATAAGGGCAAACATGATTAAGGAATGGAATATGACTGTAAAGATGGAAATTAAAAATGATTCTAGGGGCACCTAGTTGGCCCAGTAGGTTAAGTCTCTGCCTTCAGCTCAGGTCATGATGTCAGGGTTTTGGGATCGAGACCAGCATCGGGCTCTCTGCTCAGCAGGGAGCCTGCTTCCTTCTCTCTTTCTGTTTGCCTCTCTGCCTACTTGTGATATTTCTCTGTCAAATAAATAAAATCTTTTAAAAAAAGATTGTAAAAAAGGAACTGGTAAGAGAAGTTTGTTGGAAAAAGAAAAAAAGAGGAGAGAATGTGATCAGGCTGGGGACTAGAAAGCCATGTGCTAGATTTAGGGTATATTTTGATATATTTGAAGAAGTTGCATCCCAAAATTTTAAAGAAAAAAAGCCTATATGCATTCAAAAAATAAGGTTAAATACACGAAGGGATAAAATATGACTATAACAATGAAAATTTAAGAAGATTTTTTAAAAAAAGGTATTGTTAAGATAAAAGAGTTAAAAATCGATACTAGAGGACAGAGGAACAGTTAAACAGAATAAGAAAAAAATTAAAAAAAATTTAACTCTGCAAGACTAAAGGATCATGGGAAGAGAGCAATGAATTCTAAGTATTGCTTTCCCCTAGCTCTGAATTTCCTCAATTCTCATTGATTGGTGAACTTGGTCTTGGCTGGATGTTCTTGCTGATATTCTGGGGGAAGGGCCTGTTTCAGTGATTCTTAAATGTCTTTGCCCAAGGTGGAATTGCAGCGCCCTTGCCAGGGGTCAGGCTAAGTAGTCTGCTCCAGTTCGCTCTTGGTAGCTTTTGTTCCCTGAATGCTTTCTGTAGAGCTTTGGAGGATGGGAATGAAAATGGCGGCCTCCCAATCTCCAGCCCCGAGGGGAGGAGAGCTTGGGCCCCCACTCCTCAGTGCACCCTCAGAGAAAAGCATTCAATCCCTCCCATCTCCCTAGTCTCCGATTGTACTCCAGGCTCACCTGGACTGTGACCGATTGTTTCTGTCTGTGACCACGGCCCCCTTTGGAGTCTCCAAATCCAGCAGATTCCTGCCATGTACTCCCTCACCGCTCCTCCCGGAGGAGGAAGGAGGGGGTCTCTCCCGATCTGCAACTCCATGAGCAGTGGCCCGACTGTGCCTTGGATCATGGTTTAAGGTAACCCTGAGCTGAGAACTCACTCCTTGGCTCTGTCTCTGTAGACAGCTTCCCTTCTCTGATACCTGGCAGCTCTGCTGTGCTCAGACACCCCCGGTCTGTCTTTGACCCTGCGGGTCCTGGGACCGCACTGTGCCTCTGGAGCGATGTCCCTCATTGGAGCAGGTTTCTAAAAGTTCTGCTTTTGTGCTCCACTGCTCCACTGCTTGCCGGGAGCCGGCCCCTCCCCCCGTAGTCTATCTTCCCGTTGCTTCGGATTCACTTCTCCACACAGGCTACCTTCCAGAAAGTGGTCGATTTTATGTTCCTAGAATTGCTGCTCTTCTCTTCTATCTCCTATTGAGTTTGTAGATGTTCAGAATGGTTTTAGTCTGTTACTCCTCAGCCAGCTTGCTTCCTCCCATGTCTCAGGTTTTCTTGACGATAGCCTTTCTGACAGTGTGAAGTGATATCTTGTGGTTTTGATTTGAATTTCCTGGATGCTTAGTGATGTTGAGCATCTTTTCATGTACTGTTGGCCATTTGGATGTCTTCTTTGGAAAAATGTCTATTAAGTCTCTTTGCCCATTTTTCAATCATAGTTTTTGTTTTGCTTTGTTTTGTTTTTGTTACTGAGTTATAAGAGTTCTTTCTGTATGTTGGACGTTAATTCCTTATCTGATATATAGTCTGCAAGAATTTTCCCTTTTAGGTTGCCTTTTCATTTTGTTAATTGTTGCTTTTGTTTTATAGACGTTTTTGATTTTTGATTTGTTGATTTTTGCTTTTGTTGCTTGTGCTTTTGGAATAAAGAAAGTATTGCCAGGGCGCCTGGGTGGCTCAGTGGGTTAAAGCCTCGGCCTTTGGCTCAGGTCATGATCCCAGGGTGTTGGGATTGAGCCCCGCATCAGGCTCTCTGCTCCACAGGGAGTCTGCTTCCTCCTCTCTCTCTGCCTGCCTCTCTGCCTACTTGTGATCTCTGTCTGTCAAATAAATAAATAAAATTTAAAAAAAAAAAAGAAAGAAAGAAAGTATTGCCAAGACCAGTGTCTAGGAGCTCCTTCCCTCTGTTTTCTTCTAGAATTTCTATGGTATCCGGTTTTTTATGAAAGTCTTTAGTCAAAAATAGAGATCCAATTTCGTTTTTCTGCATGTGTTCAGTTTTCACAGCATCATTTACCGGAGAGACTATCCTTTCCTTGTTGAATATTCTTGGCTCCTTTGTTGAATATTAATTGATTGTACATGTGAGGATTTAATTCTGGGCTTTCTGTTCTGTTCCATGGGTCTGTGCCAGTACTATTTTTATGCCACTACCATACTGTTTTAATTACTATATTACAGTATAGTTTGAAATCAGGAATTATAATGCCTCTAGCTTTGTTCTTTTTTCTCAGGATTGCTTTGGCTTTTGGGGGTCCTTTGTGGTTCCATACAGATTTTAGGATTCTTTGTTCTAATTGAGTGAACACTGTCATTGGTATTTTGATGGGGATTGCACTAAATCTGTAGATTGCTTTGGGTATTATGGACATTTTAATTCTTCCCATGTGCACAGTGTGTATTTAATTTTTCCCATCAGCACACACATATTTGTGTCATTTTTAGTTTCTTTTATCACTGTCTTATAGTTTTCAGGTACAGGTCTTTCACCTCCTTGGTTAAATTTATTTCCAGATATTTCTTTCTTGTTGATGTAATTATAAATGGCATTTTTTTCTTAATTTCTCTTTCTGTTAGCTTGTTATTAGTGTATAGAAACTCAGCTAGTTTTGTTTTTTAGAGAGAGAGCACAAGCAGGGGCGTGGCAAGGGGTAAGGAAGCGGGAGAAAGACTGTTAAGCAGACTCCATGCTCAGTGAGGAGCCCAATTTGGGGCATCATCCCACAACCCTGAGATCATGACCTGAGCTGAAATCAATAGTTGGATGCAACCAACTGAGCTACCCAGTTGCCCCTCAAGTTGTCCCTTTATGTTAATTTTCTATCCTATATATTTACTGAATTCATTTATTCTTAGTTTTTTGTTTTTTGTTTTGGTTTTGGTTGAGGGTGTCTTTAAGGGTGTCTTAAATTTAGTGTCATGTCATTTGCAAATAGTGACACTTTCCTATCCAATTTGATTCCTTTTATTTCTTTTTCTTGCCTAATGGCCAGGACTTCCAATATTATGTCGAATAAAAATGGCAAGAGTGAGCCTCTTTGCCTTGTTCTAATCCCAGAGGAAAAGCTTTCAGCTTTTTACCATTGAGTGATAGTTATTTTAATATTCTTTTCCTTTAACCTTTATGCTATAGTTGTGTTTAATACAGCATCCTATTGTAGAATGGAGTTTTCTATATTCGTTTATAAATTTTTCGTCTTTACCATTGTGTTGTGTGCTTTTGTGTGTTTTCATGTTGCTGATTAGCCTCTTTTTGTTTCAGCATTTCTTGCAAGGCAGGTGATTAAACTCCCTCTGCTTTTGTTTATCTGAGAAAGCCTTTATTTCTTCTTCATATCTGAAGGATTACTAGATAAAAATATTTCTTGGCTGGCAATTTTTGTATTTTATCACTTTGAATATGTCATTCCCCTGTCTCCTGGCCTGTAGAGTTTCTGCTGAGAAATCCAGCTAGTCCTATGGGTTTTTGGCTTTTTGTTTCATTTTCTTTTCGTAGGTTACTTTTTTTTTCTGATTGCCTTTCTGGTCCCCTCTCCTTTTTTTTAAGATTTTATGTATTAGCAAGAGTATGCATGAGCAGGGGGAGGGGCAGGGGAAGAGGGAGAAGCAGACTCCCCTCTGAGCAGGGAGCCCAACACAGGGCCTGATCCCACAACTCTGGGATCATGACCTGAGGGACCTGAGCCAAAGGCAGACACTTAACTGACTGAGCCACCAGGTACCCCTTTAAGATTCTTTATGATTAATTTTTGATCTTAGAGAAGATCTTCTCACATGGAGATAATAGGGTATCCCATTAGTTTCATGGACTTGTTTGTTCAAATCCTTCCTCATGTTTGGGAGTTCTCAGCTGTAATTTCTTTAAATAAACTCTCTGCTCCCTTCTCCTTCTCTTCTGGAACCCCGGTTTTTCAAGTATTTGCCTTTCTGATGGAATCTCATACCTCTTGTTGGTATTCTTCACTCTTTTAAAATCTCCTTTCCTGCTTCTCTTCTAACTATATTATTTCTGTATTCCAGTTCTCCAAGTCACTTTTTTCTTCCATGTGGTCTGGTCTGCTAATGATGCTCTCTGTTGCATTCTTCATCTCATTCACTGAATTCTTCCCCTTCAGAATTTGGCTCTTTTTTGTAATTTTAGTCTTTTATAAAGAACTCCTGTTTATTAATTTATTCCTGATTTCATGGAATTGTCTTGGGTTTTCTTGTAACTTGGTGGATTTTTTCATAGAAAACAATTTTGAGTTCTTTATCAGTTAGAGTGCAGTATTTCATGCCTTTGAGTTTGGTTGCTAAAGAATTATTATTTTCTTTTTGTGATGTCATTTTTCCTTGATTTTTTTTTTTTTAAGGTTTTATCCATTTATTTGACAGACAGAGATCACAAGCAGGCAGAGAGGCAGGCAGAGAGAGAGGGGGAAGCAGGCTCCCTGCCGAGCAATGAGCCCAATGCAGGGCTCGATCCCAGGACCCTGGAATCATGACCTGAACCAAAGGTAGAGGCTTTAACCCACTGAGCCACCCAGGCGCCCCCTTCCTTGATTTTTTAATACTGTTTATAGCTATGGACTTCTGCTATCACATTTGAAATAGCAGATCCTCCTTAGTTTTTATGACTTCTTTGGTTTTTACAGTTCACCAGGCTGGCTATTGGAAATCTTTCTTCTGTATTCCAGAAGGTGGTATGATAGCTCAAATTTGTAACCCTTCCCACCAACTGTGGCCTCTTTTCTGAGCATGCTCCCTGCCTACCAGATCTTGCTTTCTTGGATGTAGTTGGGAGGACACACAAGGAGCTGGCAGCAGAGTTGGAGAGGTGTGGGTTTAGCACTTGCACTTTGAGGGTACCCTTGGGCCTGAGGGAAGATCCTCGAGTGGGATCCTACCAGAGTCCTGTGGGTGGACTTCTGTTGAAGTGCTGAAGCAGACAGCAGGGACCACGTTCCTTTAATGCTCTTTGATATTCTAGTATGCTTCCTTCCCTTTCTCATTCCTTCCCCAAGTCATGGGGGTCCTTCCTCAGAAATCTGGGTACTGCAAGAGATAGAGTTTTCTGTAGCCACAACCTACATAACTGAGCTAGCTGGGCAGTCACTCATTGCTTTTGCTTTCTACTGCTTCCTTTGGGAAGGTTGTGACTGCCACTGCCAAACAACCTAGCTGTGCAGTGTCACCCTGGGGAGGGGAGCAGCTCTGGCAAGTTCTTTTCTCTGTGTCTAAACTCATCTCTGGCCTGTTCCAGTGGTATGCTAGAATCTCCCTTCAGGCAGACTAGACTTCTACATTTTCTCTCTTGCCTTTGGGTATCTGCCAATGTTTATAGCTCTCTGGGTTTCTTTTCCAATTGTGATGAGTGGGAGTGAGGTAGGTTCACCAACTCCTGGAGCTACATCTCTAACTGTGGTCTTATTTTTGGATGCACAGGTAGGCAAGAATCCTCCTAGATTTGTTGGTGTAAGGTGCTGGGGCACTTTTATTCAGTTATGGAGGTCTAATAAGTAGTTTAAAATGGGGAGAAAGGGGCGCCTGGGTGGCTCAGTGGGTTAAGCCGCTGCCTTCGGCTCAAGTCATGATCTCAGGGTCCTGGGATTGAGTCCCACATTGGGCTCTCTGCTCAGCGGGGAGCCTGCTTCCCTTCCTCTCTCTCTGCCTGCCTCTCTGCCTGCTTGTGATCTCTCTCGTCAAATAAATAAATAAAACCTTTAAAAAAAAATAAAATAAAATGGGGAGAAAAAAGGAATGACTTATGCTGCTGTGATGCTTGATAGTACCTTAAAGTTCCCCAAAATTCCTCAAATTCTTAGTCACTGTTGGATTTTAGTTTTTTTCCTTTATAGGTAGTGCCTCTTAAGTCTTCCCTATCTTGAAGTCATAAACATATCCTTCTATATTATCTATAGCTATTCCTAAAGCTATATTATCTATAGCTTTATTATCTATAGCTATTCCTAATATCTATAGCTATTTAATCTTTCTTAAATTTATATTATATGTAATTTATAAGGTATGTTTGTACAGTACTCACAATGGTAAATACAGCCGTAGGAGTCAGAGCTCCATGCTGCTCACTTTTCCTGGACCTCCCAGGGGGTGTTTAGCTTAGAGGCTTCAAGTTACTGCTTATGAACAGCTTGAGAGAATTAAGCTTGATGGGATTGAATCCTGGTTTCCCTTTATTAGTTGACTACTCTGGCATGTTATTTAACCTTAGCCTTGGATTCCTCACCTGTAAAATGGGGATATTAGTCCCTTTTAGAGCTTACTTTGCACCTTGGAGGTGGAGGCAGTTCGTCCTTTATCATATCAAAACAGAACACTCCTTTCATGCCCAGAACCTGTCTCCTGTCCACCTAATTGGCCAAGCCAAAACACTCCAAAGGATTTCTAAACTGAACCTCCTGATGTTGATATTTTCTGAGTCTATTAAGTAGGTTGAACCGTATGAAACTGCTGATAACTTGGCTCTTTGGGACCTATCAGACCTATCAGTGATCTAACAAAGTGCACTTAAAACTTTCATTCTCACTGGGTGCCAAACAAGCCGCTTCAGATGCCTGCCAGCCTCCTGAATGGACTCTGCTTTTCTTCTTCTTCTCTACGTGTTCTCCATGTAGCATCCAGTGGCACGTGCTTGAAAACTTTCAAATCAGGAATGTTCATAATATGACTATTGATATATAGGAAGAAAATATTAGAACTTCAGTGTATTTTTTAACATACATTTAACAATTTGTTGTTGATTTGTGTGTATGCTTATTTTATAATAATGTATTACTAATACAGTATATTATTGGTGTGCTAGTCAATTTAAAAAGTTTAGAACACAGCAGTTAGGTCTAGATTTTAATGAAATACCCAGTTATTTTGTTAAGCCTCTAATTAAAGTCCTTGTGATTATTTCCAAAATAACTTTGGGTTCATCTGTTAGGTTAGTTGAACAACTATCTCTTCCTCTAGATTGTAAACTCTCAAAAATAGATATTGTCTTTGTCTTTGTCTTTCTTTGTCACACAGATTTAAGTGCCTAGTAAATATCTGAAACTCATTAATAAACTCCTATAAATTGGTAACAAAAATATTAAGAATTCCTTAATGGGTAAAGGACAGTAGTTCTTAAGGGGATATGAACTAAGGAAATGTTTGACCATAATACTAAGTAAATTTAAAACTTTTAATTAAATCTTAAAATTAACTCTTGACAATTATATTCTAACAGGCAATCTATCTCGAAGATCCAAGCCTGTGCCTCCTCGTGATTTAGGCAGTTCGGATAAGGGACAAGTAAATATCTTTATATTTTTATATATTTAAGCATACATCACTCAGGCTTAGTTATTAGTTAGTTATTTAAGTTTCTAAACCATTTATAAAGGAGGATTTTAAAAAAGATTTTATTCATTTATTTGAGAGGTGTGAGGGGGAGGGGCATAAGGAGAAGGAGAGATTGAATCTCAGGCTGACTCTGTGCGTCATGTGGAGCCTGACTTGGGGCTTGACACGATCCGGAGATCATGACCTCAGCTGGAACCAAGAGTCAGACGCTTAACTGACCTACCGAGGTGTGCCTATAAAGGATGTTTTTTACTTAACATTGTGAATGTTTTTTATAGAACACCAAATGCTAGTCATTGAATCCTATAATAGTAGAACCTGGCATTTAGAAATAAATGTGAGTTTTAGCTGCTTGAAATGTGATTAACATGTCCTTTAGGACAGATGAAAAGAGAACATCTTGTCCTTACAGACTGCCTCACCCAGGGAGCCTCCCGAACCAGTGGACTTCCCAGATCCTGCATGTAAAAAGGACAACAAAAAAGAGGAAAAAGAAGAAATTCAGGGAGAAATCAGTCATCCTGATGGAAAGGTTAAAAATTAAAAAAAAAAAATAATGAATACTGTAAGAAATACAGGTTAAAGTAGAGTTGGAACACTTAGATTCTAAGTTAATTGGTCTTTAACACTGTTGAGGACACTTAAGCACTGTAGTTCCTTGGAGTGTGACCTTAGTTTGAGCCTCTGGACTCCTAAAAATGCTTGACACACACATGCATTTAGTTGCCATTTTTAGTGTAGAGATACAGCAAAAGCGTTTTGTTTAAACGCTGTTCTTCCTCTAAACATAGCTAAAAAGTGTCATCCTTGGTACTTTTTAAAAGCTTCCATTCAAGGTTTACCCTTCCTGCAGCCTTTCTGTCCACCTCCAGCTACACAGTTTTATTTTTGTGTTTAGGAAATTTTTGAGCAGGATACTGCCTGGCTGGGTGTTCCAGCTAGAAGAAAGACTAAAAAGGGAAGGGCCATAAACAGGTTTGTTAGCAGGGAGGGGATGAGGTAATTTTCCCTCAGGTTTATAGAAAATCTACTTTTCCAAATACCCTAATTTGACCTATTTTAATTGAAATTTTAAGGCCAAAGTTCACTGCTAGTCTCACTACTAGTCTTGAGGAGTGAGGGAAGGACAAAAGAACAGTAGTCGAAGGAAGTAATTATAGACTTTTCCTGTACAAATCCTGCTTTCATGTAACAGATTGTTGGTGGGAAAAGGTTTTCTTTTTGAGAATTCTGCTGATAAATGGGAAAGGAATGAGAAAATTTGAGAATCATCACTGTGCAGTCTCTGATGAAATAAGGGATCTAAGCAGCTGTCATGAATAAACACTGAACTCCTAGATGAGAGGTTGTTGGGTCTTCATGGCAGATCTAACTGATGTGACCCCGTTGGTCTTGCAGTCATGAGGACAGTCACATACTGCACTTCTGAATGTGTAGCCGTAAGAAGCTCTCAGCAGTTTGCAGAAAGTATTCTTATTAGAATAATTCAACTAGACTTTATTCATGCCTCTTAGCTGTAACTACTAGTTTTTTCTCAGGAAGTATAGGGCATATAAGAACATATTAAATGACACCATGATTGGAAAGCAGTCAACCAACTCCAGAATCTGGGAAATTTTACATGTTCAGTGACCCAGTTCTTTCAATAAGTAATCATCATTAAAAAAGGGGCAGGGAGGGGAATGTTAAAGGTTGAGATTTAAGAGACATGTTATCAAGTGTTGTGTGTGGACCATATTTTGATCCTGATTCAAATAAACTGTAAAAAGTCTATTTTGTGAATATAGGGGAAACAACATGGAAGTTAAAATATGGTGAACGAATAACAGTTTGTTAGGGACAGTAATGATTTGGTTATATTAAAACCTGTCCTTAAATCAATTGAAGTGTTTTACATGTGACGTGATATCTGTGGCTTGCTTAAAAAAAAAAAAAAAAAAACCTCAGCAGAAAAGAAATTGAAGGTGATAGAATCAAATCGAAAGATACTCCTTGCTCACGGATTGGAAGAATGAATATTGTTACAATGTCCACTACCCAAAACTATCTACAGATTCAGTGCAATCCCTATCAAAATGGCAACAGCATTTTTCACAAAGCTAGAATAATACTAAAATACGCATGTATAAAAAAAAAAACCCTGAATACCAAAAGCAATTAAGAAAGAAAGAATCCCAGACTTCTAGTTGTATTACAAAGCTGTAGTAATGGAACAGTATGGTACTGATACAAAAATAGACACACAGATCAATGGGACAGAACAGAGAGGCCTGTTTTACGTTTTTTGTTTTTTTTTTTTTAAAGAGGACAGGTTTTTGTTGTTGTTTTATTTTAAAGATTTTATTTATTTATTTGACAGAGAGAGAGAGAGCGAGCGAGTCCAAGCAGGGGAGAATAGAGGGAAAGTCGGCTTCCTACCAAGCAGGGAGCCTGATGTAGGGCTTGATCCCAGCACCCTGGGATCATGATCTGAGCCAAAGGTAGACATCTAACCAACTGAGCCATCCAGGTATCCCTGAACCCATGCTCTTATGGTCAGTTAATCTATGACAAAGGAAGCAAGAAATACAACGGGAAAAAGACAGTCTCTTTAATAAATGGTGTTAGGAAAACTGGACGGTTACATGCAAAAGATGAAACTGGATCACTTTCTTATACTATACACAAAAACAAACTCAAAAGGGATTAAAAACCTAAATTTGAGACCTGAAACTATAAAAATACTATAAGAGAGCACAGGCAATAACCCCTTTGACATTAGCTATAGCAACATTTTTCAAGATAGGTGTCCTAAGACAAGAGAAACAAAAGTAAAACTATTGGGACTACACCCAGATAAAAAGCTTTTGCACATAGCAAAGGAAACCATCAATAAAACAAAAAGGCAACTCTGAATGGGAGAAGATATTTGCAAATGACATACATGATAAGGTGTCAGTATCCAAAATATATGAAGAACTACACAACCCCCCCCCCCCAAAATAATCCAGTTAAGAAATGGGCAGAGGGGATGCCTGGGTGGCTCAGTGGGTTAAGCCGCTGCCTTCGGCTCAGGTCATGATTCCGGGGTCCTGGGATCGAGTCCCACATCGGGCTCTCTGCTCGGCAGGGGGCCTGCTTCCCTTCCTCTCTCTCTGCCTGCCTCTCTGCCTACTTGTGATTTCTCTCTGTCAAATGGATAAATAAAATCTTAAAAAAAAAAAAAAAGAAATGGGCAGAGGATCTGAACAGACATTTTTCCAAAGAAGATATACAGATGACCAACAGACACATGAAAATTTCAACATCCCTAATCAGGAAAATGCAAATCAAAGCCACAATAAGCTATCATGTCACACCTGTCAGAATGGCTAATAGTCGAAAAGACAAATAACAAGTGTTAGAATGGGGGAGAAAAGGAACCCTTGAATACTGTTGATGGGAATGCAAACTGGTGCAGCCACTGTGGAAGACAGTACAGAGGTTCCTCAGAAAGTTAAAATAGAAAAAAAAAAGTAAAATAGAAATACCATGATTCAATTATTCTACTACTGAGTATTTGCCAAAGGAAGCAAAAACAATAATTCAGAAAGATATATGTGCCCTTATGTTTATTGCAACATTATTTACAATAGTCAAGGTATGGAAGCAAGTGTACATTGATAGACAAATGGATAAGGAAGATAAGGTGTGTATACACATACAGACACACACATACAGTGGAATATTACATAGCCATAAGAAAAGATGAGATCTTGCTGTTTGCTACAACATGATGTACCTAGATGGTATTATGCTAAGGGAAATAAGTCCAACTAAGTACCATATGATTTCACTCACATGTGGAATCTGAAAAATCAAATGAGTAAACGAAAAGCAGAATCAGACCTATACATATAGAGAACAAACTGATGGTTACCAGTGGGAGTAGGGTGGGGGTATGGACAAAATGGGTCAAAGTGAGTGGGACATATAGGTTTCTAGTTACGGAATGAGTAAGTCATGGGGGTGAAAGGAACAGCATAGGGTATATGGTCGATGATACCATAATAGCATTATCTGGTAACAGATGGGAAAGCTACACTTGCGATGAGCACAGCACAACATACAGACTTGTAAAATCACTATGTTGCACACCTGAAACTAATGTGTATCAACTATACTTAATAAAAAAAGAAAACTCAGCAAAAAATGAGTTTGTTTTGGGGGAATAGGTAACAGAAGAATGGTGAATTGTTGATACTCAGAGACAATGGTTTTGAGATGATGTTTTTGCCTTCTATTATGAAAGATTTCAAATTAGGCAGTTTGGAAGAGAATTAGGGCTATTTTTGTCTTGTGTCCGGAGGAAATCTAATGATAATCTGGTGGGTTTTTTTTTTTTTTTTTTTTTTGGTAGGTAGAAAAGGTTTACAAGAATGGGTGCCATGTTATATTGTTTCCAAATGGAACTCGAAAAGAAGTGAGTGCAGATGGAAAGACTGTCACTGTCACTTTCTTTAATGGTGATGTGAAACAGGTCATGCCAGATGAGAGAGTGGTAAGTTTCCCTAGGAACGTTTTTCTCCATGGCTTAAACCTCTCTAGAGAAAACACATACTGACTTTGTGTCTTTACAGATCTATTACTATGCATCTGCCCAGACCACTCACACTACTTATCCAGAAGGACTAGAAATCTTACATTTCTCAAGTGGACAAATAGGTAAAAACTTGCTCTGCCCTCTCCTAGTTAACTACTTTCCTTTCCTTAAAATTAAATACTTATAGTAAATAAGTATTAATTACTTACAAGTAAATACTTACAGTAAATACTTTTTAAAACAGAAAAACATTTCCCAGATGGGAGAAAAGAAATCACATTTCCTGACCAGACTATCAAAAACCTATTTCCTGATGGAGAAGAAGAAAGCATTTTTCCAGATGGTACAATTGTAAGAGTACAAAGGTATGATTTCTGTTTAATTTGCTTCTAGATTTGCCAAATTTCAATTTCTATTTCCAAGTGAATTTTTAAAATCTTAAAACATTTATATGTCATTCAGAATTTCAGAAAGTTTAGCAGTGAATACAGATACACACTTTGAGAGCATACTCATACTATAGCATATTCTTTTCTGTTCAGCATTTTGGAGTTTAGAACTGAGACATATAGGTTCTAATATATAGTCTATAACCTAGAAACTTAAAGGAAATCTGTATAGCACTTCACAAAAGGGGAATGGCAAGTATTTGTACAGAAATGAATTTGGTGGCGTGCCTGGGTGGCTCATGTGGTTAAGTATCTGCCTTTGGCTCAGGTCATGATCCCAGGGTCCTGGGACAGAGCCCCACATGGAGCTCCATGCTCAGCGGGGAGTCTCCTTCTTCCTTTCCCTCTGCCCCTCACCACTGCTCATGCTTTCTTTCTCGAATAAATAAAATCTTTAAAAAAGAAATTAATTTGATGAAATATGAAAACTAAATATTTAAGACACAAAGAAGGAAAGCTACCCTATCAGTTTTTAAGAACAATCGAACAGTGATGGCAGTATTTGAATTAGACTGTATCTCTTCTGTCTTATATTTTGATTTTCTGGATATCCCTGTCCCTACCTGATTAGTATTTTAGTCCTCTGGCCTCCCTGACTCAATTCTTTAAAATAGCAACTTCTTTATCCTTCTGAGTGTTAAATTTCTTGAAATTAGAGACTTCTTAAGTCCACAATACAGAGCTTTTCATAGTCACCATTTTAATTGAAACCATAGTGAAGGTCTGTCAAATCCACTGTCCTACTTAAGTTTGTACCTTCCTCTCCTAGAGTGTGCATGCATTTAACTACTTGAGTTCAGTAATTGAAAGTTAGCAAAAAAAAAAAGTAAATGGTAAAAACAATAAGTCAATATTATAATAATTCAATAGTAATTATAATAATTAATTATAAATAATAATTCAACAATAAAATAATTCAAATAATGTAGGAACTTTGATATTCATGGTAGTGTTTTTCTTTAACATGGTTTGAAACTTTCTTTGGTGCTCAACTAAATAAATACCAATCTCTCCTAAAACTTGAGGAAAATCTTACGTGTAAATTATACTTTGAGCAATTTCAGAAACTTTTCCGTCTTTTTTTTAACTCTTATGTTTGAAATTTTTTATAATAAAAAGTAGAGAAAATAATATGAAAAACCCCATGTACCCAATCCATTCATCTTCAACAAATATTAACTTGTCTCCGGTCTTTTTTCATCTATATTCAAGCAAATCCCAGATATCAGATCATTCAGGATTATTTTGGCATTTTTTATTTATAGTGGTTCTTCAACTTCACTGTGCATTAAAACCACCTGGAAGAATTGTTCAGTTGCAGATTGCTGGACCCCACCCCAATAATTTGCATTACTAATAATGTCTCAGGTGATGCTGTCTGTCATCCCTGGTCCTGGGGCTGCACTTGATAAAAGAGTGGCTCTCAAAACGGCTTTTTGGTCTAACACTTATATGTGGCATAAAGCCATTACATTCACATACAATTTGAGAAATAACCAAAATAGCAAAAAACTACTGAGTTGAGAAATGGTGATTCACAGTCTGTAGCCTAGCTTTGTGTTTTTTTTTTTTTTTAAAGATTTTATTTATTTATTTGACAGAGAGAGATCACAAGCAGACGGAGAGGCAGGCAGAGAGGGAGATAGAGGGAAGCAGGCTCCCTGCTGAGCAGAGAGCCCTATGCGGGACTCGATCCCAGGATCCTGAGATCATGACCTGAGCCGAAGGCAGCGGCTTAATCCACTGAGCCACCCAGGCGCCCCAAGCTTTGTGTTTTTAACAGCACATAAAGATTTAGATTCAGTTTGAATGTCCTGCACACACATCAAGCAGTCCACTTGATGCACTGCTTCAGAATAGGTCTTAAGTCTGATTTATGGCCCTTCCCAGGGATATAAATGCTCTTCTCCAACCTGATAAAGAGCAAGCACTCAGACTGCTTATAACTTAGTGAAAAGGATAAAGGTCAAAACTGAAAACCATTTATTTATAAGATTTTATTTATTTATTTGACAGAGACACAACGAGAAAGGGAATATAAGCAAGGAGAATGGAAAGGGAGAAGTAGGCTTCCTGTCAAGCAGGGGGCCTGACCTGGGGTTTGATCCCAGGACTCTGGGAGCATGACCTGAGCCAAAGCCAGACGTTTAATGACTGAGCCACCTAAGCATCTCCATCTATATTTTTAAAAAGATTTTATTTATTTGAGAGAGTGAGAACACACAAGCAGGGGAAGGGGCAGACAGAGGGAGAAGCAGTCTCCCCACTGAGCAAGGAGCCTGACGAAGGGCTCAATCCCAGGACCCTGGGATCATGACCTAAGCCTGAAGGCAGCCGCCTAACTGACTGAGCCATCCAGGCACCCCTGAAAGCCATATTTTAATATAATGTCCAATTTTTCTTAGAGGCAGAATACATATAAAGTTAAAAAACCTAAGCATTTTGTAGTGAAAACATAAATTCATTAACTTTTCATGGGCACATTTAAGTGCTAATCTGGTCAATGGAACTATCAGCTTGAAGCAGAAACAGGGTGGAAAGAATTTTTAAAGAAGGTACTGTGCAGGGAGAGGACCAGTGGAGGTTCTAAGAGAGGAGAGAACTGCCAGAATCAAAAAGCCACTTTTAGAGCATTTTCCTATTGTATATTTAATAATTTAAAGAAATTAAATTTTATTTTAAATTTACAGAGATGGCAACAAAATCATAGAGTTTAATAATGGCCAAAGAGAACTACACACTGCCCAGTTCAAGAGACGGGAATATCCAGATGGCACTGTTAAAACTGTATATACAAATGGTCATCAAGAAACAAAATATACATCTGGTCGAATAAGGGTTAAAGACAAGGATGGTAATGTTCTAATGGATACAAAATTGTAATGATCCTGTGCCTGACTAATCATGAAATAACACTAACTTATTTTCTTGTTAAAAAATACATTTCTTGTGGTTATTGTGGTTTAATTTATATATGGTGTGTGTGTGTATATATATATAAATGGAAAAGACTTTGGATTATAAAATAAAAACACCATAGCTTTTTACATTCTTTGAAATGTACAAGAACAGCTTTCTTTCTTTTCTTTTTTTTTTTTTTTTACAGCTTTCATTTTTAATTCACCTGTCTTTCTACAGTTAAATGCATGACTAAGGAAAGCATTATTTGTTATAAACTGAATGGGCAAAAATAATGAGGCGTTTCTTTTGAAGATGGTTATAAAAACCAAGAAGTACAAGAAATAAAACAGCACAGATATTCCACGAGCACATCAGCCATAAAACAAGGACTTGCAGAAAAAGTTTACTTGAGGAGTAAGAGAATGTCTCTAGTCAGAATATACTGTATTCAATTAGTTCTAAAATTAAAGCATTTTATCTACTGAAGAGGTTCTTTAGTTGTAATAGAATAGGCGGTTAAAACACTGAATGAATACAGACAGATCAAACACCAAAAGAGGTAGAAGAATTCATTCTGTGAGTACAGATAAGCACAGGAGAAAACATTTACTGTGGTGGTATGTAATGGTTAAAATGGGAGACTTGAGAATGGAGGGGGTGGGAAAAATCACTAGAGCTCGTGTTAAAGATCAACGACAGGTACCTTGATGTTAAAATCTATAAAGCTGTATAGGTTGACAGAAGCAAGATGTCCTTGAAGGAAGGATAGGTTATCTACATATCAATTTACATAATAATTACAGGTTGTATAGTCCCTTAAAGTGCAATATACAGTAATATTGGCAATGACTCCCACTTTTAAAAATAGCTAAATGTATCAATTCCAGGTGATTTTAGAAATGAATATGAAAAAAGTCCCAAGCTTATCAAATAAGGACTTATATATACTATTTCACGATAAAGAAGGATTTTTAAATGAGACACACTGCAAACTTGAAAGGTTGACAAATGAATGAAATGTGTCCAAAGATACCACAAAATGTGTCCAAAGATACCACAAAAAAGAAAAGATGACCCACAGACTAGAAGATTACAGACTAGAAGACCCACAGACTAGAGGATTAATATCCAGAATATATAAAGAATTCCTACAAATAAACAAGATAATTATAAACAACTCAATAGAAAAATGGACAAATGATATGAACAAACAAGTAACTATTAAACCAGTGAATACATACTGAAATAATGAGATACTTTTTTTATATTAGAATCAATACTGGCAAATAACAGTGTGGCCACGCCACACATTGCCAAGGAACTCAGACTACTGATGGTAATAAATTGAGTAAATCCACTTTTTGGAAAGCAATTACCCCATGACCCAGTAAGTTTCACTACTAAGTATATATACTAGAAAACCCATAATGTGTACACAGGGGCCCTACAGAAGAATATTTGTAATTGAGAAAAAAACTGGTAACAACCTAAATATCAGCAGAATTATGTGCAGAGATGGATAGGAGAGTGAAAGTGAATAAAAAAAAGTTCAGCATACCAACATGGATAAACAGCACAAATAGTGGGAAAATTAAAGGTGCAATAGCACACTCATTAAAAATATATATAGCAGCAGTATACTTTGCTTTATGGACGCATTCATATGCAGTAAAAATACGAATGTAAGGATAATAAACGCCGAAGTCACAACAGTGTTCATCTATCTCTGCAGGGAAGAGAATAACTGGGGAAGGGCACTACAGGAGTCTTCAAATGTACTGAGAGGTCTGCTGTCTGAAACTTCATATACATTCATAATAAAATGAACTACATTTTTTTCATGTGCCTAAAATATGAAATTATTATAAAGTAAATCCAGAAAATATTTGAAAGTAAGTATTTATTAACTCTTTCAAACAACTACTGACAGTTTAACATGTAAGGAAAAAAAGGCCATCACTATTGCAGAACAAGTCAAGATAAATAAGCCTGAAATGGCTTATGCATAACAGAAAACTTTCTTCTAGGCTGCTGTATAGATGCTCTGCACTGTATACCTGAAAAAAACAAAATGCATGTTACTTTAAAACATTTGCTTAAGTAAATGTTCAGACTAGTTACTGAATCACTTGTTACATTTATGTGGATGAATAAATAGCTGGTTACCCAAGTATTTTAATAGCTTTGTTATTAGGTCATGGATTGTTCAATGGTGTTCTGTGCATACCATATACTAATATGCTTAAATTACTTAAAGTGTCCACTTCCTTCTGCTCTTCAGCCCATCCCCAGCAACTATCTGTTACTATGATAGTCATTTCAAGCATTCTTACAGATGGGAGATCCTCTTTGATTCTGGTATTCGATAGGTGAAAAGGGCCTATGAAGAAGTTTAGAAGAAAGATTCTTGTTGAGCTTTGTTGTCATTCTTCGAGAAATCAAGGAAAGTCTGAAGGTGCTTTTATGGGTAATTTAGCATTAATCTCCACTGTATTAGTCACATGCAGGAACAAGAAGCCATGATACTTACATCATTCATCTTGGTCCGCTAGCCCCATTTCTACTAATGACATATGAACTGGATATTGTTCATCTTCATATAATGTCACTATTTGTTCTGGTGCCTGAGCCTAAAATTAAAAGACAGTTGTCAAAAAAATACAGTAAGGTCTTTGCTGGTTTTCCCCTCCTACATCTGGCCTATATCACATAGGAAGGAAAACGCACTCTCCAAATTTATTAATAATTTGTATTTTAAAAGGTCTTTGTGGTGATTTCCTATTAAATCCATTCTTTCCATTCTTACACTTTATTTAAAATGTAACTCCAGGGTGCCAGTGTGGCTCAGTTGGTTAAGCAACTGCTTTTGGCTTGGGTCATGATCCTGGAGTCCCAGGATCGTGTCCCACATCGGGCTTCCTGCTCTGTGGGGAGTCTGCTTCTCCCTCTGACACTCCTAGCTCTCATGCTCTCTTTCAAATAAATAAAATCTTAAAAAAAAAAAGTAACTCCAACCCAAAGTTTTCCTAGATTAAGCCAGTGGGCTTTAACACTACCATCCCTGTTAAGATTCATTTATATTCTATCTAGAAGGCCTTATGCTTTTATGCATAAACTGGCCAAATTATGAGTTATTCTTAGAGATGAATAATTACATGTCTGTAAGAATACCTACTAGCCCTGTCTGTATTTTTATTGGCTCCTTGAGAGAAACTGTTTATGGCTATTTACACTACTTTGACACACAAAAGCATGGTACGTATGGAGGTTTTCAAAAAGCACTTTCTAGTAAAAGCACTGTTATATTAAGAGTTCACTCTTGTCAGAGCCAGTACATCAGGAATCTGCAAATCCTGGGTCTCAAAATCAGGGTAGGTTGGGCTGAAAACAACAGTATTGAGGACTAAGGTGAATTAGTCCTCAAAGGAGTTGTTGAATTAGTCCATTCAAAGGAGTTGTTATATGAGCTCACTGCTCATATAGCAGTCAGGATTCCTAGAATTTATAATATTTAATCAGAAATCAGAAATACATAGACTTTTAAAATTTTTTTTTTTTTTTTATTTCCAGCATAACAGTATTCATTATTTTTGCACCACACCCCATGCTCCATGCAATCCGTGCCCTCTATAATACCCACCACCTGGTACCCCAACCTCCCACCCCCCGTCCCTTCAAAACCCTCAGATTGTTTTTCAGAGTCCATAGTCTCTCATGGTTCACCTCCCCCGGAAGGGGATAGAGTATTATGCCTCCATCAGAAAGGAGATTATGCTGAGTAAAATTTTTTTAAAATATTTTTTAAAGATTTTATTTGAGAGAGAGAGAAAGCATGAGGGGGGAGGGTCAGAGGGAGAAGTGGGCTTCCCACCAAGCAGGGAGCCCAGTGTGGGACTCGATCCTAGTATGCTGGGATCATGACCTGAGCTGAAGGCAGATGCTTAACGACTGAGCCACCCAGGTGCCCCCAAAATAGAGACTTTTGGGGGGTTAATTTTTCCAATTTTAAAACACATTCAGGCCAAATTCTGCCTATGGACTTCCCCTTTGTGACATGCTAAAGCTCTAAAGCAAGCATATTTATATAAACACAATATGAACATTTGAACATTTATTTTTTAAATAAATGTATGTATGTGATATAGGAGTGTGTGTGTTGATTGTGTGGTGTGTCTGTGGTATGTTTGGTGTGTGTGTTGTATGTGTAGTGTGTACATGGGTATGTGTGTGCACTATGTTGTATTTTTTTTTTAATGATTTATCAATTAGGGAGAGAGAGTACATGTGCTTGAGCAGGGGGAGGGGGAGAAGGAGAAAAAATCTCAAGTAGATTCCCTGCTGAGTTCAGAGCCCTACACAAGGCCTGTGTCAAAATCACAAGTTGGGCACTTAACCAAGTGAGCCACCCAGGCCCTCTGTGTATGTATATTCTATATGTGTTATGCATTTTGTCTTTTTCTGTGTGTTATGGGTGGTGTTGAGTAATATATGTGTGATGTGTGTTTTGTTTTGGTATTGTAGGTTTGTGAGGTATATGAGTAGTGTTAGTATGTATGTGGTGTATTTGTGGTGTTTGGTATTTCTGTAGTGTGTGGTATATTTTGGTGTGTGGTTTTGTGTAGTGTTATGTGTGGTTTGTGTTATGTATAGTTTGTGTGTGCTGTATGGAGTGTATGATGTTGTGTGCTGTATGTATGTAGTGCCTGTGGTGTATGAACAGTGTGAGTGTGGTTTTGACTGGTGCATGGTGTATCTGTGGTGTAGGTGTTGTGTGTGTTTAGTATGTGTGCATTATGTGTATGCATGAGATGTGGGGGCATGGTATGTCAGGCATGTATGCATATATGTATGTATATACTTGTGTGTATAGCATAAGTGTGTTGTATTTGGTTTATGAGTGGTGTGCATGATGTTTAAGTGTTGTCTGATGTATTTGATATATGTGTAGTATGTGTGGTGGATAAAACTATTTATTCACATAAACACACCAAACACATACTGTGCACACATGAAATAAATACACTAGTATTGATGTGTTTGGTGTGTTTATGTTCCATGTGTTTTTTTTTTTTTTTTTTTTTTTTTTTAAAGATTTTATTTATTTATTTGACAGAGAGAGATCACAAGTAGATAGAGAGGCAGGCAGAGAGAGAGAGAGAGAGAGGGAAGCAGGCTCCCTGCTGAGCAGAGAGCCCGATGCGGGCCTCGATCCCAGGACCCTGAGATCATGACCTGAGCCGAAGGCAGCGGCTTAACCCACTGAGCCACCCAGGCGCCCTGTTCCATGTGTTTTGTGTGTTGTTTGTGTGTGTGCTATTTTCCTTAGTGTATAGTGTATGCTGGTGTCTATTGTGAGTGGTGTGTGTGTCCCAGTGTTGTGTGTTTATGTGGTGGTGGTTATGTGTGGTGGTGTGTGAATGAAATTTCTACACTGTGCATTGTCTATTTTATGTGTGTGTGTGTGTGTGTGTGGTGTTTTTGTGGTGTATGTGTGATATGTGTGTACTCTATGTTTATGTACTCTGTTTTATGTTTAGTTAGTGTTGTGTATTTGGAATATGTATGCTATGTGTTGTGTGTATGCTATATGTGTACTGAGTGTGGTTTTTATGTGGTGTATGGTGTGTCTGAGGTATATGTATGGTGTTTGTAAAACATGTGCAGTATATGTGTGTGCATGGTCTGTGTGTACTGTGTGTCAGATTATGTGTGGCATGTGGTATCTGATTATGGTATGTTACATGTGGGGTGTGTAAGTACTGAGTGATGTGATATATGTGATGAGTATGTGTTGTGTGTGCAGTTTATAGTAGAGATGTGATGTAGGTGTGTGTATGAGGTCTGAATATTTTTTGAGTGATGTGTGTATGTTATGTTTGGTATGTGTTGAATGGTGAGTATATGGTGTTTGGGTATTGTGGTTGCACTTTATTTTGTATGTTCTATGTGTGTAGTGTGTTATATGTTTCTTTATTATGTGCATGGTGTGAGTGCTATATGTGTGGTGTTTTTCAGTGGTGTGTATTTTTGAGCTGTTCATGCGGTGTTGGTTATATGTGGTGTCTGCAGTGAATATGTGGTATATGAATGGTACTTTTGTGGTTTTGTGGGGTTTGTATGGTGTCCGTGCTATATGTAGTGTTTGTATGTCTTGTTTAATTCTTGTTTTGTGTGTTTAGAGTGTGTAGTATGTGTATTATGTGTGGTATATGTGTGCTCTGAGTGTAGTTTTATGATGTGTGTGGTGTGTTTGTGGTATGTGTGTAGTGTGTGGGAAAGGTTTTCGGTATGTGTGTGTTATGTTTTTTTGTGTGGCATACAGTATGTGTGGTATGTGGTGTATGGGTGCCTGTGTGCTATATATTTTATGTGTTATATTCTGTAAGTGTACTGTGCATTGTATATTTCTTTGTGTGTGGTATGTGTGGAATATGAGTGTTGTATGTGTTTATTTGAACCTTTTGATGCAGGTTCTATTGCATTAAACAATTCAAAATTACTACAGTTCAGTCCTTTCCACGGCTTTGACCAGAATTCCCATTCTGGGAATGAAGTTTAATGTCACTTCGAGACCCACTCATTCACTTATCATTTGACTGTCTACTAAGGAGGAGCTCAAATACCATATCCTATCCTGATCTGTACAGAGGGAAGTGTCCTTGTACCTATACTTATTTTATAGAACATATTTCATTCTACCTCATATTTACAAATGGTTTACAAATGTTTCATTTCTCTCACTGATTTATGAGTTCTTTGATTATAGGATACTCATCTTGATCATTTTTCTTATTCATTACATCAGTTATATTTTATGTCATTGTAGGGCTAATAAAAATTTGCTAAATATAAACTGAAGCATAATTTTAATAAGCCTTAAAATTAATCTTATAGTATTTAAAGATTTATATGTTTTAAATATTTTTTTTCTTTTTGCATCTAGAGTTGCATAGATAGAAAGCACTTTAGAAAGTGGCTAGGGACCCTAGAAATATCTTCAATAAGATTTTGGATAATTAAGATAGATAGTTACCATGGAAGAAGCATAAAGTTGTTTTCCTTGAAGACAGTCTATCATAGCCCACAGTGCTTCCATGCTCCATTTGGGACAATATGGTATTCTTGTCTTTCCTGGATCTCTTAAGGGAGGTTTAAACCCTGCCAAGAGAACCTTTATGGCACGGGCTGGATACTGCATAAGGTGAAGAGGAATTTGACGCAATCTGTCACAAAAGAAATTCTTAAAATGTTCAGAATGTCACAATTAAAATTCTCTAATAGCTAAAACTGCAATGGGAAAAATTTATGACATTGGATTTGGCAATGAATTAGCTGTGATATCAAAAGCATAAACAGCAGAAGAAAAAAAAATCTGACTACAGCAAAATTAAAAACTCTGCAAAGGAAATAATCAACAGTGAGAAAGCACCTACAGGATGAGAGAAAATATACACTAGAAAGTAGACATTTCTCCAAAGAAGATATATAAATGGTCAACAACCACATGACATGGTGCTCAATATCATTAATCACCAGGGAAAAGCAAATCAAAGCTACAGTGAAATACAACTTCACATCCATTAAAGTGGCTACTTTAAAGTGCCTGGGTGGATCAGTTGGTTAAATAACTGCCTTTGGCTCACGTCATGATCCTGAAGTCCCAGGACCAAGTCCTGCATCAGGCTCCCTGCACAGCAAAGAAGTCTGCTTCTCCCTCTGGCCCTCCTGCTTCTCACGCTCTCTCTGTTTCTCAAATAAAAGTTTTTAAAAAGGTGGCTACTATCAAAACACCAGAAAATATGAAGTGTTTATGAGGATGTAGATAGAGACTGGAATTCTTGGACACTTAGAACATGAGTGTTGTATGTGTTTATTTGAACCTTTTGATGCAGGTTCTATTGCATTAAACAATTCAAAATTACTACAGTTCAGTCCTTTCCATGGCTTTGACCAGAATTCCCATTCTGGGAATGAAGTTTAATGTCACTTCGAGACCCACTCATTCACTTATCATTTGACTGTCTACTAATGGTACAGTGGTACAGCTGCTATGGAAAGCAGTTTGCTGGTTTCTCCAAATACTAAAAATAGAATGAGTATGATCCAGCAATTCCAGTTCTCATATACCCCTAAAGAATTGAAAGCAGGGTCTTGAAGAAATATATGTACACTCCTGTTCATACCAGCATTATTCACAATAGCTACAAGGTGGAATCAACACAGATACCCAAATAAACATTTATCCATGGATGAATGGAGAAAAGAAGGTAGGGTACACATATGATGGAATATTATTCAGCCTTAAACAGGAAGGAAATTCTGACACATGCTACAGCACGGCAAACCTTAAGGAAACTATGTTAAGTAAAATAAGCCAGTTACAAAAGGACAAATACTATATGATTCCACTTATATGGTTTACCTATAATAGTTAAGTTCATAGGGAAAGAAAGTAGAATGGTGGTTGCCGGGTGGGGGGGATGAGGGGGAAATGAATGAGGAATGTTGTTTAAAGAGTACAGAGTTGCAGTTTTGCAAAATGAAGAGTTCTGGGGGCGCCTGGGTGGCTCAGTGGGTTGAGCCGCTGCCTTCGGCTCGGGTCATGGTCTCAGGGTCCTGGGATCGAGTCTCGCATCGGGCTCTCTGCTCAGCAGGGAGCCTGCTTCCCTCTCTCTCTCTCTGCCTGCCTCTCTGTCTACTTGTGATTTCTCTCTGTCAAATAAGTAAATAAAATCTTTAAAAAAAAATGAAGAGTTCTGGAGGTTGGCTACATAACAATGTAAGTATAGTTAACTAATTTAATTATTAATTAAATAGTTAAATTAGTTGAAAAGTTAATGTTAACTAATTTCAAATGGTTAAGATGACAAATTTTATGATACATGTATTTTGCCACAATATTACAAACAAAAAATGGAAAATAACTCGTGTTGGCAAGATGTGGAGAAACTGGAATGCTTGTGTATTGCTGGTGGGAATGTAAAATGGTATAGACACTGCAGAAAAGTTTAGCAGTTCTTCAAAAAGTTTAACAAAATTACCATATGCTCCAGCAACTCCACTTCTAGGTATACATACCAAACAACTGAAAGCAGTGACTCAGACAGCTACTTGCACAATTAATGTTCATAGCAGCATTATTCATAATAGCTGGAGGATGGATACAACCCAAGTGTCCATCAACATGTGAATAAATAAATGTAGTATTTAGGAGTATTATTTAATATTATTTAGCCATATATATATATATATACACACATATATATTATATATATAAATACATACATATGCATATATATGTATATATATATATATATATATATATATATATATATATATATATATATATATATATATTTTATACAGAATTTCTGTTTGGGATTAGGAAAACATCCTGAAAATAGACAGTGGCAATAGCTGCACAATATCCTGAATATACTTAATGACAATTAAATGTATACTTACAAATGGTTAAAATGGTAAATTCTATATTTTACCATAATAAAAAGACAGAGACTTTCAAAAAATCCTAATAAATAGCTTTAAAATAGTTTTTCTCTTAAAAGAAAACCCAAAACTTTCCCAATAATTACTATTTAAAAAACCTCTAAGAATTCTAGTTCAACTAAGTTGACAAAAATAAAACAACCTGTTTATTGTCAGTTTTTCAGTTGATCCGTAATCAACAAATTGCACCAGAACAGCTAGAGGATTAAATTCTTTAACAGACACAATCTTTGCTCTATACCATAAGCCATCATCATATTCTGCAAGGCAGGGCATTTCTGGAAAGAAAGAAAAAGGAAAAAAATCACATTACCTTGTATTTTCTTTAAAAAACAATTTTTTAAATACAGAAAATTACAAAGAAAATGTAATCACCATAAACCCATCATTCAGATTTAAACAAACAATAGTCTGTCATATGTTGGATTCTGCTTTTTTCTGTTTATAATTTATACACCTTGTTTTTCCTAATTCCTAAGAATTAAGCTCTTAAGAAAGGCACTTCTCCCATTCTCATAGTTTTCTAGTTCTGCCCATGGCTTCAATTATCCTTCAATGCCCACACTTGTTAGACTCCCCAAATTTTTCATTTAAGCCATCATCTTCTGCAGAAGATAATAGTTTCTGCTATTCCTTTCAGTTTTGAATTTAAAAACTTCAATTGTCCTTCTTTAAAATTCTTCAGGGGTATTATAACCATCTGCAATATCAAGTGCTTAGTACTGCAATAATAGGGTTCTTCACAATTATTCCCAACCAACACCTATCACATATTTCCAAGGGTTACCTAATGAAAATTACCTAAACTACTACTTTAGTTCATGGCAGTTCCCTGTAATTAAAATGTTCTCCTAAACCCTTTTCTGGATAATCATCTCTTTTCAAAGATCAGCTCCAACATGATTTTTATAAAAAGCCCTAACTACTCCTAGTCATAATTTCTCTGTGACCTGATGGTACTGTGCATACACCTTTGATATGAGCTGTTATTTTCATATTGAACCTGGTTTTCTTGTCCCATTAGTTCTTATGTGCAGAACTGTATTTGTATTGCTAATATAGTACCTGTTACAAGCAATTGCCCAATAGAAAATGTGCTAATAAATGAATGCCAGGCTTGAGTAAAACTGTGGAAAAATTGGTATAATATGTATTCTCTTCTCTACAGACACTTTCAGATTTGAGTAGATGGAACACACTTTGAGCTCTTGTCTTGCCCTACTTCCATCCCTCTCTTTATATTATCATATTCTTTTCTACATAATCTCCACAGAAGTGTAGCTCTGAGCAAGTAATATTTTAAACACTACATGATTCTAATGTACAAAGATTTTTATCAAAGAGTTTTAAATAATTTCTTGTGTTTATTGAAAAGATTATCAATAGAATAGTAAAGAATGTCTTCTAATTGAGCTGTCTGCACAGTAAGCAATTGACTGAATCACTGTTAACAATCTCAGCTTTTACCATTTCCATCCTTAAAAACATGACTGAAAGTTCATCTCAAAATAGAACTAAAAAAATAAAAAACCAAAAAACCCAGCCAACCTAGTTGTGTTATTTTAACCTACACAACTTTTTAATAGGCACTTGGTTATGAATCAACTTGTACATATGAATACTTAAAAAAAACTTATTGAAGATTAAAAAAATACCTACAGAAAAAAATAAAATACTCACAGAAAAAATAAAATGCCCACAGAAAATGGAGCTATATATAACTCCATGAATGATCACATTACACACAGAATGCTTCTGTGACTTCCTTTGAGACAAGAAGACAATGAGGAAGGAACTGCTTCTTCCAGACTATAAATCTGAGTTTATAAAAAGTAAAAATCATGAACTTATTCTTCCACTCATTCAACAAATGTTTATGAGCACCTAACTTGTGCAAGGTACCCTTCTAACTGCTAGTGACACAGCAGTACAAAGAATCCCTGTTCAGAGTGCTATTTAAAAAAGGAACAGAAGCCATGGAGAAAAATGGCATAGGAGAGGGTGGCAGGCAGTGCCACTTATATGGGGAGGACAGGGAAGACCTGCAATATGGAGACAGTTAAGCAGAGATCTAAAGTGCTTACAGTTTGGGGGAAGAACATTCCAGGCAGAGGGAATAGCCAGTGCTATTTATCACCAAACCATGAGTCACAACTAATTAAAATCTCATTGAGTAAAACCAGGTAAGACTTTAGGCTGATGTTTTCCTTTGCTTTAGCATATCTTTTGATATGTACAAAATGCTATGAATAAATCTACTCTATATATCGCATACTGATAAAAATGTATAGACACACAAATACAAAAAGATACACACACACAAAATGTAGACAACACTCTTGCTTTTCAGAAATTGCCAACACCAGTAATAAGATGCATTTTATTCATAGAAGAATCACATATATTTACTAAATATGGGTAGAAATGGATTAGAAGGAAAAAGAACACGATTTGACCTATCCTGATAGGACAGGACAATCTGAGCTCCCCTACCCTACTTCAAATTATCAGTGTAGATAGTTTGTAATTAAAATTACTGCCACTCAGGTGTGAATGACAACTCTAACAATTTGAGCTAATGGCAAAACCTCAAGCTTAGAAAATTCATCTTTATGCAATTTTTCAATGCAGCCTGAGTTTTAGAAAATGGAAGTGACCCAAGGCAGTTATTTCCCTTCTCTTACTTTACTCATCTAGAAAATGAGAAAGATCATCTATAGAGTGTCTTGAGGAATCAAAGAGATCATGCATATAAAGTATATAAAAATATCATATGATTTCATTCATGTGGAATTTAAGAAATAAAACATATATATAGGGGAAGGGAAGGAAAAATATGATGAAAACAGAAAGGGAGACAATATAAGACACTTTCAACTCTAGGAAATAAACGGCTGCTGGAGGGGAGGCAGGTGCAGGGGATGGGTAACTGGGTGATGGACATTATGGAGGGCATTTGATGTATGTAATAAGCACTGGGTGCATGCAACTAAAGAATCACTAAGTTCTACTTCTGAAACTTACAATACACTATATGTTAATTAAATTGAATTTAAGTAAAAAATTTAAAAATACATCAGTTAACATTAGAAATAGCTGAAACTCAAAAGCCCTTAAAACAAAACAATGGTTTATTAAGAATCCCATTTTACTCAGAAGATTTAGTATACCTGTTCTAAAATCTGTCAGAGGAGGAAACGTCTCCACATTCTTATTAAACCTCCGCAGTGCTTCATTAAGGCTCTCAGACTCAGATTCCCAGCTGATTCCACTGTCATCTGTATCACTATGCTGGTTAAACAGATTACAACTTTCTACAGAATCAAGGCAAATATACACCTAAGTGGAGAAAGGGAAGGAAAAAAACCTTTCAAATTCTGTAATGTTTAATATTCATTTATATGGACAAAATTACTGTGGTAGTCTCTAACAATGGATCCTGATGATACCTTGTACAGTTCCCCTCCCACAAGATACCAAAATAGATCTTTATGACCAAAAGATAATGACATAAGTGATGATATATGACTGCTGAGACCAGATCGTCAAAGACATGTGGCCTCTGTCTTGGTGGTACGCTCTTTCTACAACTGTTCTCTCTCAGGGAAGCACGCAGCCATGTTCTTAGCAGACCAACGGGGAGGCCCACAGGACCAAGAACTGAGCCTTCCAGGTAATATCCATGGGAGTCTTTTTGGAAGTGGGTCTTGCAGCGTGCCCCCCCCCCCCGCCCCCCACTATCTTGGCTGAGCACTTGTCAATGAGAGATCCTAAGCCAGCACTTAATTAACTAGCTGCTGGATTTCTGACTCTCATATGTGTTTTAAGCTGCTAAGTTTGGGATAATTTCTTATGCAGCAATTAATAACTAATATGAAAAGAAATCATTATAAAACCCAACACAGTTGTACACTGCTATCTTCCTTAATGGAATTAGCAAATTTTCCTGTGAAAGAATGGTCTAATATGTAAAACAGCTAAAGGAACTACCTGTTCTACTTAATTTGCCACTTTTTTCTTCTTTCTTGTTAGGTAAGGACATATAATTGAATTTTCTTTAGGGCACTTATTTATTCAATCAATATTTATTGATTTACTACTATATATTAGGCAATATTCTGGATCCTGGGGACACATCTGTGACCATAAGGGGCAAAACTCCCAGTCTTCATGTAGTTAAATTCTAATAGGGAGAAGCAGACAAACATAGTAAGAAAATGTATTAGAAGGTGATAAATGACATGGAAAAACAGAGCAGAATAAAGAGTATCTAGAGTTCAGTGTAGGAAGAGGACAAGGAAATGAGATGTTTAAGATTTCAAAGATGGAAACAGTTCTGCCTTAAAATTTTAATATTGACATAAATAGACTAAAGCAACACAACACTTGAAACCCAGCAAGTCCTTAAGAAACACTTGTTTTATTAACAAATGTCTGAAGAGGAAATTATACAGTTGGCACACTGGAGGTCAACTATTTAAAATCAGAAAGATGAGAAGAGGAGTTAAGATGGCAGAGGAGTAGGGGGACCCTGGGCTTGCCTTGTCCCTTGAACACAGCTAAATAAACATGAGAAATTGATCTGAGGACTGAGAGAAGAAAACTGCATTTCTATAAGTAGAAAAATGACCGCCAGGTGGAAGGTAGGGGCTGCAGAGAATGGATTGGGGGAGAAAAGAACAGTGAGTGCCATGGATGGAAGGGAGCCCTGATTGCGGAGAGAGAGAAAAAGAGAGGGAGGGAAAGAAATGATGAAGCAGCACGCAGGGGATGACACAAGAAAAACTGTTTGCCAAAACTACTGACTGGGAAAAAGAGAAGTGTGGATTCCCACATATTACTATAAGCATCAGAGTGCAAAGTCTGAAGTTTTAGAAGTCCGTGCTATTACTGAGGTCATGCCTGGTGGGCTTAGGGGTACACCTACTGGGAAGGAGGGCTGAGACCCTGGAATAGGCAGTATGGTCTAAGAATCCTCTAGGTAGTAAGGCGAGAAAGTTTCCCTTCATCTGTGCATCTGGGAGTGGTAGCACAGCTTTTCCAGGGACAGAAGAACTGGTGGTGCCAATGTACTGCCCCATTCCCTAACACAGGAACAGACACCAGCTGAGAGCAATAAGCCTTGGTGTTGGCTTTTTGCTACACTTAACTATAGGCTCCAAACAACTACTTGTCATGCAACTACTTTTATGGGACAAATTGGCAAATGGCAAAAGCATGGCAAGACCCTCCCCAAGAGGATCAGTGTGGATCTATGCCCAGTGGGTCCATAAAACTGTGCCACCTAAGCAGACAGACAACTTGGACAAAGACAGGGTGAAGATAGGAATCTAACAGAAGCTGGGGGCTTAAGAGGTGTGACTGTTTGCTCTTCTGTGAGGACTTCCAGAAGAGTGGCAGGCTTGAACTCCCCACTCTGGGGATGAGAGAGCAGGGTGATGCCATTTCCCCCCTTCCCCTTCCATCAGCACTGACTGACCTCAGGGAGCAACAAAGCACCCCCCAGTGGAGACCACCAAGCTCCACCCCCCTGTGCCTTGCAAGTGCAACTCCACTAGGACAAGTCAGCCTGAGAATCAGTGCAGCAGGTTCTTCCGTAGAAAATCAGCACAAACCTCTCACATGCACCAAATCTACTGACCACAGAGTGCTGCAAAGCTTCAGTTCTAGGGGAAGTAGGATCTAGCTGTTGCTTCTCCTTTATTTTTTATTTTAAAAATTTTTTGGATCTAGTTTCTTTTTTTTAAATTTATTTTTTATTTTCAGCATAACAGTATTCATTATTTTTGCACCACACCCAGTGCTCCATGCAATCCGTGCCCTCTATAATACCCACCACCTGGTACCCCGACCTCCCACCCCCCGCCCCTTCAAACCCTCAGATTGTTTTTCAGAGTCCATAGTCTCTCATGGTTCACCTCCCCTTCTAGTTTATTTTTTTAAAATTTATTTATTTTTATTTATTTATTTTTAAAGATTTTATTTATTTATCAGAGAGAGAAGGGGAGAGAGCAAGCACAGGCAGACAGAATGGCAGGCAGAGGCAGAGGGAGAAGCAGGCTCCCCGCTGAGCAAGGAGCCCGATGTGGGACTCGATCCCAGGACGCTGGGATCATGACCTGAGCCGAAGGCAGCTGCTTAACCAACTGAGCCACCCAGGCGTCCCTAGTTTCTTTTAATAAACAGACCAAGACACACCTAGTTAAAACTTGCCACACAGTGGACAGGGTCTAAACATGTCTCCACCACTGCAGGCAAGGAAAAATCTGCAGAGGACTGACCTGAGAGTAGGAACATCAAAACACAACAACAGAGTAATATAGGATCCCTCCACTTTTTTTGGACCTCTTCTTAATATAGTCATTATTCTCAGAAGCAGGAATATGACAAGCTAGCTATCATACAATAAAACAGGAACCTAGACAAAATGACAAGATGGAGGGATTCACCCCAAAATAAAGAATGGGAAGAACTAACAGCCAGGGATTTAATCAATACAGATGTAAGTAATCTGTATGAAAAAGAATTTAAAAAATTTATAAGGATAGTAGCTGGGCTTGAAAACGAATAGAAGACATTAGAGAATTCCTTACTGCAGAAATAAAAGAACTAAAAATCAATCAGGCCAAAATTTAAAATGCTGTTACTGACTGGATGCCTTGACAATGAGGATGGATAAAGCAGATGAACGAATCAGTGATACAGAAGATAAAATTATGGAAAATAATCAAGCTGAAAAAAGAGATAAAGAAAGGTATTGGATCACAAATACAAAGTTAAGGAACTCAGCAACTCCTTAAAGCTTAATAACATTCATATCATAGCAGTCCCAGAAGAGAGGGAAAAGGAGGCAGAAGGTGTATTTGAGCAAAGTATAGCTGAAAATTTCACTAAGCTTGGAAGGAAACAGACAATAAAATCCAAGAAGCACAGAGAACTCCCATTAAATTCAGCAATGGTGGTGACCACCACCACCAAGACATATCATAGTCAAATTCACAAAATAAACAGACAAGGAAGAATCTTTAGGCAGCAAGGGAAAAAATTCTTAACCTATGAGGGAAGATGGATGAGGGTTGTAGCATATCAATCTACAGAAACTTGGCAGGCCAGAAAACAATGACAAATATATTTAACATGCCGAATGGGAGAAATATGCAGCCAACTCCAGCAAGGCTGTCATTCAGAACAGGAGAGATAAAGTTTCCCAGAGAAACCTAGGAGTTCATGACCACTAAACCAGTCCTGCAAGAATACTGAAGGGGACTCTTTGAGTGGGGACAAAAAGGACCCAAAGCAACAAAGACTAGAAAGGAAAGAAAACATCACCACAAACACCAACTTTACAGTTAACACAATGGCACTAAATTCCTATCAATAATTACTCCAAATGTAAAGAGACTTAATGTTCCAATCAAAAGACAAAGGGCATCGGAATGGATTAAAAAACAAGACCCATCGATATGCTGCCTACAACAGACTCCTTTTAGACCTAAAGATACCTGTAGATGGAAAACAAGAGGATGAAGAAACATCTATCATACTAATACATGCCAAAAGAAAGCTGGAGTAGCCATACTTATATTAGTCAAACTAGATTTTAAACCACAAATTCTAACAAGAGATGTAAAGGGGCACTATTGTCATATTTAAGTGGTGTATCCAACAAGAAGACCTAACAATTACAAATATTTATGCCCCCACCTTGGGAGCACCCAAACATATAAATCAATTAACAACAAGCGAAGAAACTCATTGATGATAATACAATAATAGTAGAAGGCTTTAATACCCCCACTTACTGCAATGGACAGGTTATCTAAGCAGAAAATCAACAAGGAAACAAGGCTTTGAATGACACACTGGACCAGGTGGACTTAACAGACATATTCAGAATACACCAGCAGAATACACATTCTTTTTGAGTGCGCATGGAACATTCTCCAGAATAGATCACCCACTGGGTCATAAATCAGCCTTCAACAAATACAAAAAGATCGAGGTCATACCATGCATATTTTCAGACCACAACAATATGAAACTTGAAGTTAACCACAAGAAAAAAATATGGGTGTTTACGCAAACAATGACTCATGGAAGACTACATCAAAAACTAATGATGTACTGTATGGTGCCTAACATAATAAAAAAAAGAAAATTATGGAAAGATCATAAATACATGGAGATTAAAGAACCATCCTTCTGAAGAATAAACTGATTAAATAGGAAATTAAGAAATAAAAAAATGGAAGCAAACGAAAATGAACACATGGTAGTCTAAAACCTCTGGGATGCAGCAAAAGTGGTTTTAAAGGAAGTATACTGCAATACAAATCTACATCAAGAAGCAAGAAAAATCTCAAATGAACAACCTAACTTTATACCTCAAGGAGGGAGAAAAGGAACAGCAAAACTAAGGCCAGTAAAAGAAGGGAAATAATTAAGATCAGAACAGAAAAAATGATATAGAAACAAAAACCCAGTAGAACAGATCAACAAAACTAAGAGCTGGTTCACTGAAAGAATTAAAATTTATAAACCCCTAGCCAAACTTATTAAAAAGAAAAGAGAAAAGACCTAAATAAATAATTAATGAAAGAGGACACATCACAACTACAGAACTACAAATAATTACAAGAAGAATAATTGTAAGAATATAAGAATATTATGAGGAAGAGGAGTCGGATAGCAGAGGAGTAGCAGGCTGAGATGACATCAGGTAGCAGGAGATCAGCTAGATAGTTTACCAAACCATTCTGAAGACCTACAAATCCAACAGGAGATCAAAGAGAAGAGCAGCAATTCTAGGAACAGAAAATCAACCACCTTCTGAAAAGTAGGACCTGTGGAGAAGTGAATCCAAAGCGAAAAGAAGATAGACCGTGGGGAGAAGGGCCAGCTCCTGACAATCAGCAGAGCAACGGAGCACAAAATCAGAACTTTTAAAGGTCTGCTCCACTGAGGGAATCACTCCAGAGGCTAAGCCGGGGTGAGGCCAGAGACAGCATGGTGTCAGGTCCCATGGGGTCACAGAAGGATCAGGGGTGTCAGTGTCGCAGAGCTTGCAGGTATTAGAGCAGGGAAGCCGGCTACAGAGACAGAGCTGAGGAGTGAGCTCTCAACTCCGGGTTACCTTAAACTGTGATCTGTGGCACAGTTAGGCCACTGCTCTTTGAGCGGGGACCCCAAAAGTGGCAGATCCCAGGAGACCCCCCAGGAACAGCAGCCAGGATCTGCTTTGGAGATTCCAGGTGGGACTGTGTGCCAGAGACAGAGGCACTTGATCACAGGCTGGGTGAGCTCAGAGTATGGCTGGAGACCAGGGGGACGGGAGTGATTGAGCACTTTTCTCCAAGGGCACTCTGAGGAGTGGGGCCCTGAACTCTCGGCTCCTCTTCACTGGAGATTGGGAGGCAACCATTTTCATTCCCATCCTCCAGAACTCTATGGAAAGCATTCAAGGAACAAAATCTCTGATTGCAAACTGGAGCAGATTACTTAGCCTGGCCCTGGCAAGGGCGATGCAATTCTGCCTTGGGCAGAGACACTTGAGAACTACAAAAGGCCCCAACCCCAGATGAGAAAGAAATCCAGCCAAGACCAAGTTCACTTATCATGGAGAACAGCAGAATTCCAGAGGAGGAGAAAGCAAAGCATTGAATGCATGGCTTTCTCCCCATGATTCTCTAGTCTTGCAAAGTTAATTAATTAAAAAAAATTTTTTTCTTATTCTAATTTTTTTAACTTTTACTCTTTCCTCTTTTAACATTTTTAAACTAGTTTATCTTAACAATACCTTTCATTAAAAAAAATCTTTTTGAATCTTCATTATTATAGTCATATTTTATCCCTCATTGTATCTAACTTTATTTTTTGTATACACATAGGGTTTTTTCCATCTAAAGAATTTTGGGATACAACTTCTTCTAATAGATCAAAATATACCCTAAATCTAGCACAGGGCTTTGTTCTAGGCTCCAGCCTCAGAAAATTCTCTACACTTTCCTTTGCTTTCTTTTCCCAACCAACTTATCTTATCAACTCCTTTTTTAAGAATTTTTTAAAATTTTTCATCTTTATACTCATATTCCATCCCTTGATCATGTTTACCCTTATTTGTGTGTGTGTGCGTGTGTGTGTGTGTGTGTGAGTGTGTGTGTATTTTTTTTTCTTCTATAAAATTTTGGGAGGTAGTTTCATCTAAGACATCAAAATACTCCCAAAATTAAGTGGGTGTCTCTGTTCTAATATATATATTAGATATATATACATATATATCTAATATATATATTAGGAAATATATATATTTTCTTTTTAAAAATTTTTAAACTACTTTTTACCCCCCGTTTTCCCCCCACGATTTGAGGTCTCTTCTGATTTTGTTAATGCATATTTTCCTGAGGTTCTTGCCACCCTTTTACTATTTTATTCTCTCCTTCATATATTCTTATCTGGATAAAATGACAAGCCAGAAAAACCACAAAAGAAAGAACAAGAGGCAGTAACAAAGACTATGGACCTAATCAATACGGACACTGGTAATATGTCAGATCTAGAGTTCAGAATGATGATTCTCAAGGTGCTAGCTGGGCTCAAAAAAGGCATGGAAGATATTAGAGAAACCCTGTCTGGAGAAATAAAAGACCTTTCTGAAGAAATAAAAGAACTAAAATCTAATCAACTTGAAATAAAAATAGCTATTAATGAGGTGCAATCAAAAATGGAGGCAGAAGAGAGAATTAGTGATATAGAAGACCAAATGACAGAGAATAAAGAAGCTGAGCAGAAGAGAGACAAACAACTACTGGACCACGAGGGGCAAATTCAAGAGATAAATGATAGCATAAGATGAAACCATATTAGAATAATTGAGATCCCAGAGGAAGAAGAAAGAGGGGGGCTGAAAGTATATTGGAGATAATTATTGTAGAGAATTTCCCTCATATGGCAAAGGGAACAAGCATCAAAATCCAGGAGGCACAGAGATCCCCCATGAAGATCAATAAAAATAGGTCCACACCCCATCATCTTAGAGTAAAACTTACAAGTCTTAGTGACAAAGAGAAAATCCTGAAAGCAGCTTGGGACAAGAAGTCTGTAACATACAATGGTAGAAATATTACACTGGCAGCAGACTTATCCACAGAGACCTGGCAGGCCTGAAAGAACTGGCATGATATATTCAGAGCACTAAATGAGAAAAATATGCAGCCAAGAATACTATATCCAGTAGGATGGCATTGAAAATAGAAGGAGAGATTGAAAGCTTCCAGGACAAACAAAAACTAAAAGAATTTGCCAACATCAAACCAGCCATACAGGAAATATTGAAAGGGATCCTCTAAGCGAAGAGAGAGTCTAAAAGCAGTAGAGCAGAAAGGAACAGAGAAAATATACAGTAACAGTCACCTTACAGGCAATACAACGGCACTAAATTCATATCTTTCAGGAGTTATCTTGAACGTAAATGGGCTCAATGCCCCAATCAAAACACAAAGGATATCAGAATGGATAAAAAACCAAAACCTATCGATATGCTGTCTACAAGACACTCATTTTAGACCCAATGACACCTCCAGATTTAAAGTGAGGGGGTGGAAAACAATTTACCATGCTAATGGACATCAAAAGAAAGCTGGGGTGGAAACATATAAAGTAGATTTTAGGCCAAAGACTATAATAAGAGATGAGGAAGGACACTGTATCATACTCAAAGGGTCTGCCCAACAAGAAGAGCTAACAATTTTAAATATCTATGCTCCTAACATGGGAGCAGCCAACTATATAGACCAATTAATAACAAAATCAAAGAAACACGTCAACAATAATACAATAATAGTAGGGGACATTAACACCCCCCCTCACTGAAATGGACAGACCAACCAAGCAAAAGATCAACAAGGAAATAAAGGCCTTAAATGACACACTGGACCAGATGGACATCACAGACATATTCAGAACATTCCATCCCAAAGCAACAGCATACACATTCTTCTCCAGTGCACATGGAACATTCTCCAGAAGAGATCACATCCTGGGTCACAAATCAAGTCTCAACCAGGACCAAAAGACTGGGATCATTCCCTGCATATTTTCAGACCACAGTGCTCTGAAGCTAGAACTCAATCACAAGAGGAAATTTGGAAAGAACTCAAATACATGGAGACTAAACAGCATCCTTCTAAAAAATGAATGGGTCAACCAGGAAATTAAAGAGAAACTGAAAAAATTCATGGACACAAATGATAATGAAAACACAATGGTTCAAAATCTGTGGGACACAGCAAAGGCAGTCCTGAGAGGAAAATATATAGGGATACAAGCCTTTCTCAAGAAACAAGAAAGGTCTCAAATACACATCCTAACCCTACACCTAAAGGAGCTGGAGAAAGAACTGCAAAGAAAGCCTAAACCCAGCAGCAGAAGAGAAATAATAAAGATCAGAGCAGAAATCAATGAAATAGAAACCAAAAAAACAATAGAACAAATCAACAAAACTAGGAGCTTGTTCTTTGAATGGATTAATAAGACTGATAAACCCCTGGCCAGACTTCTCAAAAAGAAAAGAGAAAGGACCCAAATAAATAAAACCATGAATGAAAGAGGAGAGATCACAACCAACACCACAGAAATACAAACAGTTATAAGAACATATTATCAGCAACTATACGCTAGCAAATTTGACAATCTGGAAGAAATGGATGCATTCCTAGAGACATATAAACTACCAAAACCGAACCAGGAAGAAACAGAAAACTTGAACAGACCCATAACCAGTAAGGAGATTGAAGCAGTCATCAAAAATCTCCCAATAAACAAGAGCCCAGGGCCAGGCAGCTTCCCAGGGGAATTCTACAAAACATTTAAAGAATTAATAGCTATTCTCCTGAAACTGTTCCAAAAAAATAGAAATGGAAGGAAAACTGCCAGACTCATTTTATGAGGCCAGCATTACCTTGACCCCCAAAACAGACAAAACCCCATTAAAAAAGGAGAATTACAGACGAATATCCTTGATGAAGACAGATGCAAAAATTCTCACCAAAATACTAGCCAATAGAATCCAACAGTACATTAAAAGGATTATTCACCACGACCAAGTGGGATTTTTTCCAGGGCTGCAAGGTTGGTTCAACATCTGCAAATCAATGTGATACAACACATTAATAAAAGAAAGAACAAGAACCATATGATACTCTCAATAGATGCTGAAAAACCATTTCACAAAGTACACCATCCTTTCTTCATCAAAACTCTTCAAAGTGTAGAGATAGAGGGTATGTACCTCAATATCATCAAAGCCATTTATGAAAAACCCACCACAAATACCATTCTCAATGGAGAAAAACTGAGAGCTTTTCTGCTAAAGTCAGGAACACAGCAGGGATGTCCAATATCACCACTGCTATTCAACACAGTACTAGAAGTCCTAGCCTCAGTAATCAGACAACAAAAGAAATTAAAGATATCCAAATCGGCAAAGAAGAAGTCAAACTCTCACTCTTTGCAAATGATATGATACTTTTTGTGGAAAACCCAAAAGACTCCACTCCAAATATACTAGAACTTGTATAGGAAATCAGTAAAATGTAAGGATATAATTCCCGACTTCAAGCTCTATTACAAAGCTATCATCCTCAAGACAGCATGGTACTGGCACTAAAACAGACACATAGATCAATGGAACAGAATAGAGAGTCCAGAAATAGACCCTCAACTCTATGGTCAACTAATCTTTGACAAAGCAGGAAAGAATGTCCAATGGAAAAAAGACAGCCTCTTCAATAAATGGTGTTGGGAAAATTGAACAACCACATGCAGAAGAACGAAACTGGACCATTTCCTTACACCACACACAAAAATAGACTCAAAATGGATGAAGGACCTCAATGTTAGAAAGGAAACCATCAAAATCCTTGAGGAGAACTCAGGCAGCAACCTCCTTGACATAAGCCGCAGCAACATCTTCCTAGGAACATCGCCAAAGGCAAGGGAATCAAGGGCAAAAATGAACTATTGGGATTTTATCAAGATCAAAAGCTTTTGCACAGCAAAGGAAACAGTTAACAAAATCAAAAGACAACTGACAGAATGGGAGAAGATATTTGCAAATGACATATCAGATAAAGGACTAGTATCCAAAATCTATAAAGAACTTAGCAAACTCAACACCCAAAGAACAAATACTCCAATCAAGAAATGGGCAGAGGACATGAACAGACGTTTCTGCAAAGAAGACATCCAGATGACCAACAGACACATGAAAAAGTGCTCCATATCACTCGGCATCAGGGAAATACAAATCAAAACCACAATGAGATATCACCTCACACCAGTCAGAATGGCTAAAATCAACAAGTCAGGAAATGACAGATGCTGGCGAGGATGTGGAGAAAGGGGAACCCTCCTACACTGTTGGTGGGAATGCAAGCTGGTGCAACCACTCTGGAAAACAGCATGGAGGTTCCTCAAAATGTTGAAAATAGAACTGCCCTATGACCCAGCAATTGCACTACTGGGTATTTACCCTAAAGATACAAACATAGTGATCCAAAGGGGCACGTGCACCCGAATGTTTATAGCAGCAATGTCCACAATAGCCAAACTATGGAAAGAACCTAGATGTCCATCAACAGATGAATGGATAAAGAAGATGTGGTATATATACACAATGGAATACTATGCAGCCATCAAAAGAAATGAAATCTTACCATTTGTGACAACGTGGATGGAACTAGAGCGTATCATGCTTAGCGAAATAAGTCAAGCAGAGAAAGACAACTATCATATGATCTCCCTGATATGAGGAAGTGGTGATGCAACATGGCGGCTTAAGTGGGTAGGAGAAGAATCAATGAAACAAGATGGGATTGGGAGGGAGACAAACCATAAGTGACTCTTAATCTCACAAAACAAACTGAGGGTTGCTGGGGGAGGGGGGTTGGGAGAAGGAGAGTGGGGTTATGGACATTGGGAGGGTATGTGCTTTGGTGAGTGCTGTGAAGTGTGTAAACCTGGCGATTCACAGACCTGTACACCTGGGGATAAAAATATATTATATGTTTATAAAAAATAAAAAATAAAAAAAATGTCAGTTATAAAATCAATGGGAAGATATCAGTTGCATTTCTCTACACCAACAACAAGACAGAAGAAAGAGAAATTAAGGAGTCAATCCCATTTACAATTGCACCTAAAACCATAAGATACCTAGGAATAAACCCAACCAAAGAGGCTAAGAATCTAAGAGTACTCATGAAAGATACTGAGGAAGACACAAAGAAATGGAAAAATGTTCCATGCTCATGGATTGGAAGAACAATTTGAAAATGTCTGGGCTACCTAAAGCAATGTACATGTTTAATGCAATCCCTATCAAAATGCCATCCATTTTTTTTCAAAGAAATGGAAAAAATAATCCTATAATTTATATGGAACCATAAAAGGCCTCAAATAGCCAGAGGAAAGTTGAAAAAGAAAGCCAAAGTTGGTGGTATCACAATTCCAGACTTCAAGCTCCATGACAAAGCTGTCATCCTCAATACAGTATGGTACTGGCACAAAACAGACATATAGATCAATGGAACAGAATATAAAGCCCAGAAATAGACGCTCAACTCTATGGCCAACTAATCTTCGACAAAGCAGGAAGGAATGTCCAATGGAAAAAATAAAGCCTCTTCAATAAATGGTGTTGGGAAAATTGGACAGCCACATGCAGAAAAATGAAACTGGACCATTTCCTTACACCACACACAAAAACAGAATCAAAATGGATGAAGGACCTCAATGTGAGAAAGGAATCCATCAAAATCCTTGAGGAGAACACAGGCAGCAACCTCTTTTGACCTCAGCCACAGCAACGTCTTCCTAGGAACATCGCCTAAGGCAAGGGAAGCAGGGGCAAAAATGAACTATTGGGACTTCATCAAGATCAAAAGCTTTTGCACAGCAAGGAGACAGTTAACAAAACCAAAAGACAACTGACAGTTGTACCCCAATGTTTATATCAGCAATGGCCACAGTCGCCAAACTGTGGAAAGAGCCAAGATGCCCTTAACGGACGAATGGATAAGGAAGATGTGGTCCATATACACTATGGAGTATTATGCCTCCATCAGAAAGGATGAATACCCAACTTTTGTAGCAACATGGACGGGACTGGAAGAGATTATGCTGAGTGAAATAAATCAAGCAGAGAGAGTCAATTATCATATGTTTTCACTTATTTGTGGAGCATAACAAATAGCATGGAGGACAAGGGGAGTTAGAGAGGAGAAGGGAGTTGGGGGAAATTGGAAGGGGAGGTGAACCATGAGAGACTATGGACTCTGAAAAAGAATCTGAGGGGTTTGAAGTGACGGGGGTGGGAGGTTGGGGGAACCAGGTGGTTGGTATTAGAGAGGTCATGGATTTCATGAAGCACTGGGTGTGGTGCAGAAACAAGTAGTACTGTTATGCCGAAAATAAAAATAAATAAACAAATAAAAATTTTAAAAAAAGACAACTGACAGAATGGGAGTAGATATTTGCAAACAACATATCAGATAAAGGGCTACTGTAAAAAATCTATGAAGAACTTATCAAACTCAACACCCAAAGAACAAATAATCCAATCAAGAAATGGGCAGAAGACAGGAACAGATATTTCTGCAAAGAAGACATCCAGATGGCCAAGAGACACATGAAAAAGTGCTCCACATCACTTGGCATCAGGGAAATACAAATCAAAACCACAATGAGATACCACCGCACACCAGTCAGAATGGTTAAAATGAACAAGTCAGGAAATACCAGATGCTGGCAAGGATGCAGAGAAAGACAGCTGGCGGGAATGCAAGCTGGTACAACCACTTTGGAAGACAGCATGGAGGTTCCTCAAAAAGCTGAAAATAGAGCTACCCTATGACCCAGGAATCGCACCACTGGGTATTTACCTAAAGATACAAAAGCAGTGATCCAAAGGGGCACGTGTACCCGAATGTTTATAGCAGCAAAGTCCACAATAGCCAAACTATGGAATGAACCTAGATGTCCATCAACAGATGAGCAGATAAAGAAGATAGGGTATATATATACAATGGAATACTATGCAGCCATCAAAAGAAATGAAATCTTGCCTTTTGCGATGATGTGGATGGAACTAGAGGGTATTATGCTGATTGAAATAAGTCAATCAGAGAAAGACAATTATCATATGATCTCCCTAATATGAGGAATTTGAGAGGCCACGTGGGGGGTTTGGGGGATAGGGAAGGAAAAAATGAAACAAGATGGGATCAGGAGGGAGACAAGCCATAAGAGACTCTTAATGGCACAAAACAAACTGAGGGTTGCTGGGGGGAGGGGGATAGGGAGAAGGTGGTTGGGTTATAGACACTGGGGAAAGTATGTGCTATAGTAAGTGCTGTAAAGTGCGTAAACCTGGCGATTCACTGACCTTTACCCCTGGGGCTAATAATACATTATATGTTAATATAATAAAAACAATATAAGCATATTATGTAAAATCATATGCCAAAAAACTGGGAATTCTGAAAGAAATGGATAAATTCATCTAAACATATAAATGACCAATACTAAAACAGGAAGAAATTAAAAATTTGAATAGACCCATACCAGAAAAGAAATTAAATCAGTAATAAAAATTCTCCTAACAAAGCCAAGTCCAGGACCAGATGGTTTCACAGGGGAATTCTATCAGACATTTAAAGGAGAGTTGATACCTATTCTTCTCAAAGTGTTCCAAAACACAGAAATGGAAGGAAATCTTCCAAACTTCTTCCACGAATCCAGCATTACCTTGATTCTAAAACCAAAGATCCCATTAAACAGGAGAATTCAGGCCAATATCCCTGATGAACAGGGATGCGGTAATTCTCAACAAGATACCAGCAAACTGAATCCAACATTACATTAAAATAATTATTCACCACAATCAAGTGGTATTTATTCCTGGGCTACAGGCGTGGTTCAATATTTGTAAATCAATGTGATACACCACATAAAAGAAAGGATAAGAACCACATGATTCTTTTAATAGAGGCAGCAAAAGCGTTTGACAAAATATAGCATATTTTCTTGATGAAAACCCTCAACAAAGGATAGGTGGAACATACCTCAACATCATAAAGGCCATATACAAAGGAACCACAGCTAATATCACCCTCAATGGGAAAAAACTGAGAGCTTTTCCTCTACTGTCAGGAAAAAGACAGGGATGTCCACTCTCACCATTACTACTTGACATAGTACTGGAAGTCTCAGCCTCAGGAATAAGACAACAAAAACAAATAAAATGCATCCAGGCTTGCCACCCAGATATGTCCATTAAGCATCTGTCTTTGACTCAGGTCATGATCCCAGGGTCCTGGGATTGAGCCCCATGTCCTGTTACCTGCTCATGGGGGAGCCTCTTTCTCCCTCTCCCTCTGCCCATGCCCTCCTCTTGTGTTCCCTTTCTAATTCTGCTCTCTCTAATAAATAAAAATTTATTAAAAAAAGAAAAATTAAAGAGGGCACATATTGCATGGCCACTGGGTATAGTACATAAACAATGAATCCTGGAACACTGTAAAAAAAAAGGCATCCAAATTGGCAAAGAAGTAGTCAAACTTTCACAATTTGCAGACATGATCCTCTATGTAGAAAACCTTGAAAGACTCCACCAAAAAAATTGCTAAAACTAATATATGAATTCAGCAAAGTAACAGGATATAAAATCACTGTACAGAAATCTGTTTCATTTCCATACACCAATAACGAAGCAGCAGAAAAAGAAATCAATGAATCGATCCCATTTACAATTGCACCAACCCATAAGATACCTAGGAATAACCCTAACCAAAGAAGTAAAAGATCTGTACTTTGAAAACTATAGAACACTTACGGAAGAAACTGAAGCTGACACAAAGAAATAGGAAAAATATTCCATGCTCATGGATTGAAAGAGTAAATATAGTTAAAATGTCTATGCTATTCAAAGCATTCTACACATTCAACACAGAATACCACCAGAGATTTTCAGAGCTAGAACAAACAGTCCTAAAATTTGTATGGAACCACAAGAGACCCCCAATAGCCAAAGCAATCCTGAAAAAGAAAACCAAAGCCTGAGGTATCACGAGTCCAAACTTCAAACTTTATTATAAAGCTGTAGTCATCAAGACAGTATGGTACTGGCACAAAAACAGACAGGTAGGTCAATATAAGAGAACAGAAAACCCAGAAATGGACCCACATATTTATGTCCAACTAATCTTTGACAAAGCAGGAAAGTATATCCAATGGTAAAAAGACAGTCTCTTCAACAAATGGTGTTGGGAAAACTGGACACCCATATGCTGAAGAATGAAAGAGGCCTACTTTCTTACAACATACACAAGAATAAATTCAAAATGGATGAAAGGCCTAAATGTTAGACAGGAAACCATCAAAATCCTAGAGCACTACAAAGGCAGCAATCTCTATGACCTTAGCCACAGCAAATTCTTAACTAGACACATCTCTTATGGCAAGGGAACAAAAGCAAAAACAAACTACTGGGACTTCATCAAGATAAAAGCTTCACAGTGAAGGAAATGATCAACAAACCTAAAAGGCAGCCTACAGAATGGGAGAAGATATTTGTAAATGACATCTGATAAAGCGTTAGTATCTAAAATCTATAAAGAACTTATCAAACTCAACACTCCAAAAATAAATAATCCAGTTAAGAAATGGGCAGAGACATTAACAAGTATTTTTCCAAAGAAGACATCCAGATGGCTAACAGGAGCATGAAAAGAGGCTCAATATCACTCATCATCAGGAAAATACAAATCAAAACCGTGATGAGATATAACCTCATGCCTGTTAGAATGGGTAAAATTAACAACATAGGAAACAAAAGATTTTGGTGAGGATGCAGATAAGGGGGAAACCTCTTACTCTGCTGGTGGTAATGCAAACTGCTGCAGCTACTCTGGAAAACAGTATGGATGTTCCTCACAAAGCTAAAAGTAGAACTACCTTAGGATCCAGCAATTGCACTGTTATTTACCCAAAGGATTAAAAAAAATACAGATTTGAGTACATGCACTCTGATGTTTACAGCAGCATTATCAACAACAGTCAAACTATGGACAGTGCCCAAATTTCCACTGACTGATGAATGGATAATAAGATATGGTATATATTTATAATGGAATATTACTCAGCCATAAAAAAGAATGAAATCTTGCCATTTGCAACAACATGGATGGAGCTAGAGTGTATTATGCTAAGTGAAATACGTTAGAGAAAGACAAATATACAATTTCAGTCATATGTGGAATTTAAGAAACCAAACATAAGAATATAGGGGAAGGGAAAAAATTGAGTGAGGCAAGCAAACTATAAGAGACACTTAACTATAGAGAACAAACTGACAGTTGATGGCAGGAGATAGGATAAATGCGTGATGATAAGTATTAAGGAGGGTACTTGTTATGATGACCACTGGGTGTTGTTATATCTAAGTGATGAATCACTAAATTCTAAATTCTACTCCCCAAACCAATATTACACTATATATTAATTAATTAGAATTTAAATGAAATTTGAAAAAAAGGAGGATGTAAGCATAAAGAGTCAAACCTAGAGTTTAAGACTAAGATTTCCTGTTATATTTTCAATCAGCAACTAATCATTTAGATTACATACTTCATTAGGTGAGACAACGTGCTTAACTTGAACAGCATAGAGTTCTTCTGGGGGAGGCAGAGATGAAGGCAAATATGGTGGTAAAATAGGAGTCTCTGTTTCAGACAGAAGCAATTCCTAAGGCACCACAAATAAATTCAAATTTCAGAATGACTATTACAGAAATCTAGTACATTATTAAAATTTGATAAAATTCATTACGTTGCCAATGTATTTTCAATTAGCAGAAAGCAAACTCTCTTAGATAATGGATACCACAAAATGATTGTTTTAGTAGGACCAAAATGTGAGTAAAGACCTTTAACACCCTTTTGTTTCCTCAATTAAAAAAAATTTGTGTTAAAACACTCATATAAATATATGTTTATGTATACATATTTACCTATACACATAAAACTCCAGAAGAATGGTTAACAAACAGCTAACAGTAATTGCCACTCAATTATTTGAGGTATAGAAAGGGGTACATTTTTCTATTCACATTTCTATAGTATTCCATTTATTTTTAGAGTAAGTACATATTTTACAGTAAAGACTAAAGTAGTATGGGGCATCTCGGTGGCTCAGCTGGTTAGGCAAACATCTTCAGCTTGGGTTATGATCCCATGGGACCAAGTGCCACACTGGATTCCTTGCTCCCACAAGAGCCTGCTTCCTCCTCTCCCTCAGTCTGTGTCTCCTTTTCCCTCTGCCTGCCACTACCCCTGCTTGTGCTCTGTCAAAATAAATAAATAAATAAATAAATAAATAAAGTTTTTTTAAAAAAAAAAAAAACCTAAAATAATATATGAAATGCCAAAAGAAGATTTAGGTTAAAATCATCAAAAAAGTGTGCTCTCTTTAAACTCTGAAAAAAAAAAAAGTTAGATGATTCCCAAGAGGAACCTGGCAGTCAGCAGTTGTTAAAAACAAAAATATAAAAATGTAGGTGGTGTTTAAGAAAGTTTAAAGAGTTTTAAATATGGTAATTAGCATAAAAAGTAAAATGATCACATTCAAACTAAATTAGTTTATTACTATTTATATTTCCAAACTGGTGACAAAACAGAACAAAACCTATCTGAACCACTTAGTAGCATTCAGTGAACACTGATTACTGACTGCTATATTACTGATTTGTTACAAAGCACTTTATACACAGAAATATTTTTATATAAAATATTTGTTATTTTTATATAAAAATATAATATATATTATATATAAATATTAAAATATTTGTTATTTTTATAATCACAGGAATAAAACTCTACTTATAAATAATTGGAACTTTCATTAAAACTCTTACTTCCTGCATCAAAAAGCACAAGTGGAAAAAAGAAAGCATATATACTAGACTTCACCAAGATTAAAAACTGGTGTTTTAGGGGCATCTGGGTGGCTCAGTTGGTTTTAAGTGTCTGCCTTTAGCTCAGGTCATGACCTCAGGGTCCTATTCAGCCAGGAGTCCACTTCTCCCTCTCTCTTTGCCTCTCTGCCCCATTTGTGCTCACTCTTTCTCTTTCTCTCGTAAATAAATAAAATCTTAAAAAAAAACCCTAGAACTTTGGTGTTTTAAAGGATACTAATAACAAAGTGTAAAGACAACTCATAGAATGGAAGGAAATATCTGCAAATCATGTATCTGATAAGGGACTTACGTATAGAATATGTAAAGAACTCTTACAGTTCCACAAAATCAACCCAACTAAAAATGGGCAGAGGAATTCTTTTCATTATTTTCTACTTTTATTTTCCATTTTTTCTGGTTTTATTGAGATATAATTCACACATAACATTGTATTAGTGCAAGGTATACAACTTAATGATTTTAGTATATGTATACAACTGTAAAATGAACACCACAAGTTTAGCTAACATCAATCATTTTCTGGTGAAAACATTTTCTGATGAAAAACATTAAGATTTACTCTCTTAGCAACTTTCAAATATACAATACAGTGTTAACTATAGTCATCATGTTGTATATTACATCCCCAGGACTTTGGAAGTTTATATCTTTTGATTGCCTTCACCCATTTCCCCCATACCCTCATCCCTGGCAACCACCAATATTTTCTCTGTATTTGAGTTCAGTTTTTAAGATTCCACATATTAGTGAGATCATATAGTATCTGACTGACTTCACTTTGCGTAATACTTTCAAGGTCCATCCATGTTGTCACAAAAGGCAGGACTTCCTTTTTATGGCTGAAAAGAACACTATTTCATTGTGTAAAGAATGTGTATAACATACACCCACACCCCAAATCTTTACCCATTCACCCACTGAAGGACACAGGCTGTTTCCATGTCTTGCTATTGTAAATAATGCTGCAATGGACATACGGGTGCAGTTACTTCTTTAAGATAGTGATTTTGTTTCCTTTGGATATATACCTAGAAGTGAAATTGAGAAGGGTAATTCTAATTTTAATTCTTTGAGGAACCTCCATATTGTTTTCCATAATGGTTGTACCAGTTTATATTCCCTCTACTGGTACACAAAGGTTCCCTTTTCTCCATGTTCTTGCCAGCACTTCTTATCTCTTGTCTTTTTGATGATGGTCATTCTAATATATGTAAAGTGATACCACAATGTGGTTTTAAATTTCATTTCCCTGATGACTGATGATGCTGAGCACCTTTTCATGTACCTGTTGGCTATCTGTATGTCTTCTTCGAAAAAATGTCTATTTAGTTCTTCTGCCCACTTTTTAATCAGATTGTTTTTTTTTTAAAGATTTTATTTATTTATCAGAGGGGGGGTGGAGAGCGAGCACAGGCAGACAGAATGGCAGGCAGAGGCAGAGGGAGAAGCAGGCTCCCTGCCGAGCAAGGAGCCCGATGTGGGACTCGATCCCAGGACGCTGGGATCATGACCTGAGCCGAAGGCAGCTGCTTAACCAACTGAGCCACCCAGGTGCCCCAGATTGTTTATTTTTTACTATTGAGTTGTATAAGTTATATATATATATATTCTTTATATATTTTGGATAGTAATGCCTTATCAGATATATGATTTGCAAATATTTCCTCCCTATCTGTAGGCCACCTTTTTATTTTGTTGTGCAAAAGCTTCTTGGTTAAAATTTTGTTTCTGTTGGCTTTGCTTTTGGTGTCAAATCCTGGGCAAAGCACTTGAACAGAGATTTCTCCAAAGAAAATATATAAATGGCCAAAGAGCCTATGATAAGATGCTCGCCATCATCAGTCATTAGAGAAAAGCACATCAAAACCACAATGAGATACCACTTTAAAACTATGGGTGAGAAACAAGTCAGATAACAAGTGTTGATAAGGATATGGGAAAAAAATGGAACCTTGTACATTCCTAGTATAAAAGTAAAATGGTGCATCACTTTTGGAAAACAGTCTTGTAGTTCCTTAAAATGGTAAATAGAGTCACCATGTGACTCAGCAATTCCACTAGTAGGAATTAGGTCCATACCAAAAGAGAAGGAAAAATAGATGTCTACATAAAAACTTGTATGCAAATGTTCACAGCTTTATTCACAACTGCAAAAAGATAGAAACCCAACAGATTGTCCATCAACAGAGTAATGCATAAATAAAATGTGGTATATCCATACAGTGGAGTATTATTCAGCAATAAGAAGGATATGTACTACACTACAACGTGAATGAAACTTGAAAATGTTATTCCAGCTAAAGAAGCCAGTTACAAAGGGCTATGTATTATATGATTCTCTTTATTTTATAAAATTTCCAAAATTGGCAAATCCAGAGAGACAGAAGATTAGTGGTTTCCAGGACACTGGGAAAGGGAAAAATGGGAAGTTGACTCCTATTGGTACGGAACTTCTTTTTGGGATGATGAAATGTTGTGGAATTAAATAGCTGTGATGACTGCACAACTCTGACGATACAAAAAAACCACTGTATTGTACAGTTTAAAAAGGTAAATTTTATAGTATGTAAATTATATCTCAATAAAGCCATAATAAAAGAAAATGCTTACTTCCTGATCTTATATTAGATCCTTTGTACTGATGAAGTGTCCAAAGTTTCCAAAATATTTGGGTTGAAACTTACCTCAAATCTTATTTCCCATCTTTCATCCTCATACTTTTTATTGTAATCTGCTAGCTTCTGAAATAATATAGTATTGTTAATAAATAAACCGTCTTCAACTATATAGTATTTTTAAGGCACTTTCATATTTCATCCCCACAAAAACTGGGTGCATGTTCTTGTTGGCATAGTTATTTTGTTGTTATCTTGTTGGCATAGTTATTTTGTGTTAACTATGGGAAAATCTACTGTTCTGGAGTAAACTTAATAGTGCAATAGTAAGAATCCTCAAATTATGTTAAATGCATGTCAATAGTAATTACAGTTAACCTCTGAACACCATGAGGGTTTGGGGTGAAAATCCACATATAACTTTTGACTTCCTGAAAACTTAATTAGCGTACTGTTGACTGGAGGGCTTACCAATAACAAAAAGTTGATTAACACATATTTCATAAGTTATGTGTATTATATATGTATTCTTAGAATAAAGTAAGTTAGAGGGAAAAAAGTGTTATTAAGAAAATCGTAAGGAAGAGAAAAATTTACAGTCCTGTAAAAAATCCACATGTAAGTGGACCTAAGCAGTTTAAACCTGTGTTGCTCAAGGACCAGCTGCAGTTTATTATGAGAGAGAAGAAATTCTTATATATTTTTAAAAAATGTTCACAGTAAAGAGTACAACTGGAAGGGAGGGACTTAGTAATCTTTATAAATCCAGTTTAACAGATGGTATACCTTTTTACAAATACACATGCATGCACATCAACACACATACCACACACACCCTTCTGCTCATAAGAAAAAAACTGACAAGAATTACATGTATAAAGTAATATCACAGTTTCTATGTGAAGAAGAAAGTTTTCTATATTGAACTGAACATTCAATGTTTGGTTGCATACTGTTATGAACAGGAATATTTAAAAACCTAACAAGTAAACTGTAAGTCTAGAAATAAAAATACCTTGTTATATAAAATGTTAATGTTATTATTTATGATGAATTCCCCATTTACATTAAGTATTTATGGCATATTGCAATGTGAAAACATATCTATAATAGGCTAGTTATGTTTTTAAAAATATTAAGAAACAGTAGCACTGGGAAACTGGAGAGGGCTATTTATTGAAATTAAGCTTAAAATCCAGCTCTGAGTTTCCTGTAAAAAGGCAAAATGGAGGAAATGTTATAATGTCAAATAAAAGGAAAAAAATTATCTGCTGAGAGAATCCTTTTCTGGCAGTGAATTCTATTAGCACTTTATAATTTACATTTCTATATTCAAACAACATTATATCTAATGTTATAAAAGGCCATATAACATATGGCCTTTTCACTAAGTTTAAAGATATGAAACATTAATTGAATCTTAGTGCAACTGAAGTCTTTTTTAGGATGTTTATAAAGCATGATATATTGCTTTCTCAACAAATAATTGATAATTCTCTATACTTTCTTAACGTATCAGACACATAGAACTGTACTAAAGACTTGAAGTATAAGGCACTATATGACATTTTATCCAGAACTTGTTTTTCTATAATTTAGATTTTTATAGAAAAATAGCTCACTTACTTCTTTCAATATCTCTTCAGAATGCTCAAAAGTACAATACTTATGGTATGCCATAAAATAAGAAAGTGACATTCCATCAAAATAGAGATGAATAGATAATTTCTCCCATGGGTTTTCAGGTAATTCCTATTTAAGTTCAACAAACAAGATTATTACTATAAAAATAAAGTCTGTTTGAAGATTAAAATTTTAGGGTAGACAAATATGAAATTAGATTTCTAATGACCACAGTATTACCAGTTTGGCTAGCTGCTCAATTCTTAAAAATTTCTTCTTAGTATTTTGGCAGGTTATAAAACAGCAATTCTACTACCATGGTTTCTTTGAAATATGCTTACATGTCCATAAGGTAGAGAGTTTTCTAGTTATTTATAAAAAAATTACAGTAAGGCAATGAATTAGGTACTAGAAGGAAGGTATAGATGAATTTAAGAGATGCCTCACTTTACAAAACTGACAGTGTTGAACACAAGTTGACAAGCCATAGTCTGTGGACCAAATCTGGCCTGCCACATGTTTTTGTATGGTGTGTGAGCTAAAAAGGATCTTTACATTTTTAAATGGTTTGAGGACAAAATAAAAAAATAATATTCTATTGCATTCATAAATAAAGTGTTATTGGAACAGAAAAAAATTGCATCACCTTTAGATGATACTAATAATTTATACTAAGTAGAAGGAGAAAGAAAAGATAGTCCAGAGGTAAAGAAATGAAGTTCTGTTAAAAATCCAGAAATGGCAGGAATCAGAAAAAATTCATGACTGTTTAGAAGGAGTTATGAGAATTCTTAAGTCCACTTAACATTTACTAGGTACTGAACATGTACATAACTTAGGTACCATACACTTGGTACCATCTTAGGCCTACTGTCTCTACTGAGTTACTGTAATTGCCTTCAGCAGATCTTCCTGCTCCCTATCTTTTTCACTCTCCAGTAGCTCCACTACTACACTTAGTGTAGCAGACTGGAAATACTAGAATGCAAGGGTAGGTCATGTCACTCCTTTGATCAAATCCTCAAGTGGCTGCCTGGGTCAGCTTGAGAGCTAAAACTTTCACAAATCTCCCCCATCTCCAACTCTTCTCTGTCTTGCTCCTTCTGCTCCAGCCCTAGTGGCTTCTCTGCCAATCCCTTTAAGAACACTCCACGAGGAGTGTTCCTGCCTGGAGCTCTCCGCACTGTTCTCTGGAGAGCTGCATGGTTTGTCCTCTCACCATTTTAAAGTCTTTACTTATCTCTCATTTTTTGCAGTGAGGTCTTCCCTGACCACTGTATTTAAAATGTTACCTTCTCCCGGGCCCACCCTCCCCAACAGCCTTTCCTTCTTTATTTTCTTCCTAGCACTTACCATGATCTAATATACCTTATATGTTATGTTTTTAATTTTGTTTCCCACCACTAAAACGGAAACTCCTTAAAGGCAGAAATTTGGCTCTTCAGTTCATTGTTGTACCTCCAGGCTAAGAACAGAGCTCAGCTAATAAGAAGTACTCAGTATTTCTTAGTAGTATATAAGAGACACAGGACCAAGTCTGGGTAAGTTCAAGTATGGCAGTAAGGGCTGCAGGGCATGCATGTTCACGCTTTCTGACATTTTAAGCAGCCTTGGGGATACTACAAATTGCTCTCCTGTGTTAAGCTAAGCAGCAAAGAAAGCTATCTTGATAAACTAAAAAATTTCAACTGCCATGACTTTCCACAGAGGCTATAGGTAACCAGATAGGGGCTCGTGGTACTAATATCAGCAACAATAAAGCTGCTCTACTGTTTTATGTAAGTGGGTCTGTGGTTCTTGGTAAGTCCTTATCATAATTACACCTTTCATACAGAAATACTTTCCTTACAGTTTTGTACCTTACTACTGGAATCCTCAAACACAGCTGCAGATTAAACTTATCACCTCACTACTCAGAAAATGCCAATAGGGCTCCAATGATTGACTTTTTTGGTGTTTATTTATTTTTTATTGTGTTATGTTAGTCACCATACAATACATCACTAGTTCTTGATGTAGTGTGCCAATGGTTGACTTTTACCTCTCTTAAATCCTATTCACCTTCATAAAAACTTTTCCTTCATAAACCCCTATTAATCTAGCCATTATAATTCTACTATTGTTATATTCTATTATTCTAGCAACTACTTCCTCAATGTGCCATGCCCAGTTCTGTCTCTCTGTGTTTACTTGTGCATTCCGTTTCCCTGGTCAGGAGAATTTTCCATCTTTTCTTACCATCTCTGAATTCCTATCACACTTAATCTTTTTTTTTAAACTTAATTTTACTTTTTCAGTGTTCCAACATTCATTGTTTATGCATCACACCCAGTGCTCCATGCAATACGTGCCCTCCTTAATACCCACCACCAAGCTCACCTATCCCACTAACCCCCTCCCCGCAAAACCCTCAGTTTTGTTTCTCAGAGTCCACAGTCTCTCATGGTTTGTCTCCCCCTCCAATTCCCCCAATTCACTTTTCCTTTCCTTCTCCTAATGTCTTCCGTGTTATTCCTTATGCTCCACAAGTAAGTGAAACCATATAACTGACTCTCTGCTTGACTTATTTCAATCAGCATAATGTCCTCCAGTCCCGTCCATGCTGGTACAAAAGTTGGGTATTCATCCTTTCTCATGGAGGCATAATATTCCATTGTATATATGGACCACATCTTTGTCCATTTGTCTGTTGAAAGGAATCTTGGCTGTTTCCACACACGTACTCTTTTTATCACTTGGCTCTTGGCATGTTACTTTGTAGTGTGTAATTTTAAGGTTTTTGTCCCATATCTGGTTGTTTCACTAACTAGATAAGTTCTTTGAGAGCAGGAATTACCTGCACCTAACACAGTGCTACATACACGGTAACATCCTGAAAACTACATGTGCTTATAAGCAATTCCAGTTCTTTGATGCTGCTCCCTGTTGCTGATAAAGAATCTTTCAGATTACTGACTTTAGTATTTATGGAAGTTCTCAGGAACTTGCTCAAAATTAGGTTTATTTAAAACAAGCCTAGAAACCCAACTAGTAACTTTTCATAGTAATGAATAAATTATATTCACACAGGAACATGGCTTGTCATAAAAATATCCCTCAAATTATGTTACTGATAACACTTTATAGCAAATAATTTAAATCCACAATATATGCTGTAAATATACATTACCATAATGTGAATTTCCACCTCTCTCTTTGAAAGCAGTTCCTGAAGGAGTTCTATTGCATCTGGTTGCCACACATTCCCAACCTATTTGGGATTAATAAACTCAGATTCTTTCACACTTTCAAAAAATAGGACAGAGCAGAAGGCAGATAAAGAAATACAAAAGTAGCCATACCCAGGTTAACAGTAATTAATAGTATAAAATATACAAGTAGTTTTAAGAGAATATCATGGGTATATGATAAAAATGATCTGAAGAAACTAATAATTTGCCTGGGGTTCCACAATAGTTTTCTCCTGAAGCATTTAGTGCTTTAAAAATGTAAACCTACTGGTATGTGCTTTGGTGAGTGCTGTGAAGTGTGTAAACCTGGTGATTCACAGACCTGTACCCCTGGGGATAAAAACATATGTTTATAAAAAATAAAAAATTAAAAAAAATAAAAAAAAAACAAAAAAAACCAAAGCATCACAAAACTTTTTTTTTTTAAACACCAATATGTCAACATGGTGCTTTCCTAATGCCTATGATATGTATTTACTAAGGGGCAGGGACTGTTGTGTTTTTATGTTAAGAGGTTTACATAGCAAAGAATTGGGACCTCCTCCCAGAAGCCACTGAGGAGCCTCAACCTGCCAATGCCATGAAAGCTATCTGGAGGTGGCTCCTCTATTCCAGTGAACCCTTAGATGCCTGAACCTCTAGTGGATATTCATTGCAGCATCACTAGGGATCCTGAGCCACAGAAATTTTATGAGGGAAGGTAAGTTTATTGTTAATTTAGTCCACTAAATTTTAGCTCAATTTGTTATGAAGCAAGAGATAATTAAAATGCCATTCCTTTATCTGATTTTCAGCTTCCCATCTGTTACGATTTTATTTGATGAAGAAATAGCTATATTTTAACAATCTTACACTTTCCCATCTATGAAGAGATTAGGTTTCCTCACTTACTATATGATTTTCTATATCCTTCAGTACGATTTTGTAGTGCTCTTCATAAAGGCTTTAGTTGTCTTATTAAACTTATTTCTAAGTATTTTATTTTTTTGCTGCAACTGAAAGGGATATCATCTTACATTCTAATTTCCAGAAAATTATTGTTAATAAAAAAGACAGTATTTAAGATTAATCATCCCACAAATTACAATTTACTCACAGGTTTGGTATTATAGAGCTGACATGGAATACAAAACTGGGGTGTATCAGGGTATAGTAAAATAGGGTAAAGATGACATTGTGGAATTTTCTCAGTAAATCCATGATCCAAATATTGTACCTGAAACAGGATAAATAAAATTTATAATTGAAATTTACTATTAAAAACTAGAGGCCAGAAAGGTCTGAAATACCAGACATTCTAGAAAAATATCTAAATCTGGATTTGAATAATCTCCAGCAAAAAAAACCCCACAGAACTCCCTCATCCCATAATGTATGTATTAAATTTCATTGTCAGAAGTTTCTTTATGCATAAACCGAAGTTTTTTTTAAAGAGAGTCTTATTAGATTTATACATTCCTTAAGAATTTCTTTTTGAAGACAATTTAATTTTGTTTCTCCAAGTATTTTAGAAGCACTGATTTACATTTAATAAAGGAATAAATTGGGGGCGCCTGGGTGGCTCAGTGGGTTAAGCCTCTGCCTTCGGCTCGGGTCATGATCCCAGGGTCCTGGGATTGAGTCCCGCATCGGGCTCTCTGCTCGGCAGACAGCCTGCTTCTTCCTTTCTCTCTTTCAGCCTGCCTCTCTGCCTACTTGTGATCTCTGTCTGTCAAATAAATGAATAAAATCTTAAAAAAAAAAAAGAATAAATTGGTTTATTTTCTTGTTGAATTTTAAGAGTCTTTTGTACACTTTGGAGAATGGTCCTTTACCAGATGTATCTTTTGCAAATATTTTCCCCCAGTGTGTGGCTTGTCTTCTCATTCTTTTGAGGCTGGCTGTAACAGAGGGGAAGTTTTTAATTTAAATGAAGTCCAGCTTATCTCTTATTTCTTTTGTGGGACATGTCTTTGGTGCTATATCTAAAAAGTCATTACCATACCCAAGGTCACTGAGAGTTCCTCTGCTATCTTCTAGGAGTTTTATAGTTTCGTGTTTTACATTTAGGTGTGTGATCCATTTTGAGTTCATTTTTGTGAAGGGTGTAAGAGTGTAAAAGTCTAGATCCATGTGGATGTCCACTTGTTCCACCAGCATTTGTTGATAAGACCATCTTTGCCTAGTTGTATTGCCTTTACTTCTTTATCAAAGATGAGTTGACTACATTTATATGGGTCTATTTCCAGGCTCTCTATTCCATTCCATTGATCTATTTGTTGTTTTTCTAATACCAGATTGTCTCCATTACTATAATTTTATATTAAGTCTTGCAGTCAGGTGGCATCAGTCCTCTGACTTTGTTATTTTCCTTTAATATTTTGTTGACTCTTCTGGGTCTTTTGCCCCTTCATATAAGCTTTAAAATCAATTTGTTGATATCCACAAAATAACCTGCTATGATTTTGATTGGGATTGTATTGAATCTACAAATCATGTTGGGAAGAACTGACATTTTGACAATAGTGAGTCTTCCAATTCATGAACATGGAATATCCCTCTGCTCATTTTGATTTTATTCATCAGAGTTTTGTAGTTTTCCTCATACAGATTTTCTACATATTCTGTTACAGTTATACATAAGTATTTTGTTTTTAGGATTGCTAATGTAAATAGTGTTGTATTAATTTCAGTTTCTATGTGTTCACTGCTGATCTACAGGAAATTGATACTTTTGTATGTTAACCTTATATCCTTATATATATTATAGCAACCTTGCGATAATTGCTTATAGTTCAGGAATTTTGTTGATTCTTTTGCCTTTTTTAGATAAACATGTCATCTGTGAACCAAGTTTTATTTCTCCCTTCCCAATCTGTTTATCTTTTATTTTCTTTTATCTTATTGCATTACCTAGTATTCCTCATATAATGTTGAAAAGGAGTTGTAAGAGGGAACATTCTTGTCTTGCTCCTGACCTCAGGGGGAAAGTCTTGAGGTTCTCACCATTAAGTATGATGTTAGCTATAGGTTTTTCGTTGTCAGTTTTTATCAAGAAGAAAGTTCCTCTCTGCTCCTATTACAGATGTGTGTGTTTTTTTTTTTAAGCATCAGTGAGTATTGGATCCTCTCAAAAGCAGCTACATCTACTGATATGATCATATGATTTTTCGATTTTAGCCTGTTAATGTGTAGATTACATTAACTGATTTTCAAATGTTGAATCAGCCTTGAATACCTGGGATAACTTCCATCTGGTCATGACATATATATAATTATTTTTATGCATCGTGGATTTGATTTACTAATATTTTGTTGAGGATTTTTGCATGTATATTCCTGAGATACTGGTGTGTAACCTTCTTTTCTTATAATGTCATTGCCTGGTTTTGGTATTACAGTAATGCTGGCCTCATAGAACGAATAAGGAAGTCTTTCCTAGTCTTCTATCCCCTGAAAGAGACTGTAAAGAAGATGTAAAGTATCTTCCCTAAATATTTGGTTGAATTCACCAATGAAACCATATGGGCCATGTGTTCTTGTTTTAGAAGGTTATTAATTACTGACTCAGTTTCTTCATCAGATATAGGCCTATTCAGATTTTCTATTTCTTTTTGTGTGAGTTTTGGCAGATTGTATCATTTAAGGAATTTGTCCAGTTCATCTAGGTTATCAAATCTGTAGGCACAGAGCTATTCATAGTATTCCTTATCTTTTGATGTGCTTACAATTTGTTGATATCTCCTTTCATTTCTGATATTAATAATTTGTGTCCCCTTTTTCTTAGCCTACCTGGAAGCTTATTCATCTTTTCAATGAAATGACTTTCAATCTCATAGCTTTTCTTTTTTGATTTCCTGTTTTCAATTTTATTGATTCCCGCTCAAGTTATTTTTTTTCCAGTTTACTATGGATTTAATTTTTCTAAGGTAGAAACTTGGAAAATTGATTTTCCTTTTTTACTGTATTATGTAAGTCACCATACATCATTAGTTTTGGATGTACTGTTCCAAGATTCATTGTTTACATATAAAAGTGCTCCACGCAATACTTGCCTTCTTTAATATCTCCCACCAGGATTATCCATTCCCCACCTTCCTTCCCTCAATTTGTTTCTCGGGGTCTACAGTCTCTCATGGTTCATCTCCCCCTCAGATATCTCCTAATTCACTTTTCTTTTCCTTCTCCTAATGTCTTCCATGTTATTCCTTATGTTCTACAAGTGAAACCATATGATAATTGACGTTCTCTGCTTGAGTTATTTCACTCAGCATAATCTCCTCCAGTCCCATCCATGTTGATGCAAAAGCTGGGTAGTCATCCTTTCTGATGGCTGAATAATATTCCATTGTATATATAGACCACATCTTCTTTATCCATTTGTCTATTGAAGGGCATCTTGACTCTTTCCATAGTTTAGCTATTGTGGACACTGCTGCTATGAATATTATTGAGGTACCTATGGCCCTTCTCTTTACTACATCTGTATCTTTGGGGTAAATACCCAGTAGTGCAATTTCAGGGTTATAGGGTACCTCTATTTTTAATTTTTTGAGGAATCTCCACACTGTTTTCTAAAGTGGCTACACCAACTTGCTTTCCCACCAACTGTGTAAGAGGGTTCCCCTTTCTCCACATCCTCTCCAACATTTGTGTTTCTTGCCTTGTTAATTTTTGCCATTCTAACTGGTGTAAGGTGATATCTCAATGTGTTTTTTTTTTAAAGATTTTATTTATTTGACAGAGATCACAAGTAGGCAGAGAGACTGGCAGAGAGAGGGGGGAAGCAGGCTCCCTGCTCAGCAGAGAGCCTGATGTGGGGCTCGATCCCAGGACCCTGGGATCATGACCTGAGTTGAAGGCAGAGTCTTTAACCCACTGAGCCACCCAGGCACCCTTAATCAATGTGGTTTTGATTTGAATTTCCCTGATGGCTAATGATGGAACAATTTTCACGTGTCTGCTAGCCATTTGTATGTCTTCACTGGAGAAGTTATCTGTTCATATCTTCTGCCCATTTTTTGACTTATGTTTTTTGGGTGTTGAGTTTGAGTTCTTTATGTATCTTGGATATCAGCCCTTTGTAGTGTCATTTGCAAATATCTTCTCCCATTCCTTGTGTTGCCGCTTTGTTCTGTTGACTGCTTCCTTTGCTGTGCAGAAGCTTATCTTGATGAAGTCCCCAAACTTTTCACTTCTGTTTTCCTTGTCTTTGGAGATGTATCTTGAAAGAAATTGCTGTGGCTAATGTTGAAGTGGTTACTGCTTATATTCTCCTCTAGGATTTTGTTTTTAAGATTTTACTTATTTGACAAACAGAGGTCACAAGTAGGCAGAGAGGCAGGCAGAGAGAGAGAGAGAGGAGGAGGAGACAGGCTCCCTGCTGAGCAGAGAGCCCTATGCAGGGCTCGTTCCCAGGACCCGGAGATCATGACCTGAGCAGAAGGCAGAGGTTTTAACCTACTGAGCCACCCAGGTGCCCCTCCTCCTCTAGGATTTTGATGGATTCTTATCTCATATTGAGGTCTTTCATCCATTTTGAGTTTATCTTTGTGCATGGTGTAAGAGAATGGTCGAGTTTCATTCTTCTGTACATAGCTGTCCAACTTTCCCAGCACCATTTATTGAAGAGACTGTCTTTTTTCTCCTGGGTACTTTTTCCTGCTTTGTTGAAGATTATTTGACCACAGAGTTGAGAGTCCATATCGGGCTCTCTACTCTGTTCCACTGGTCTATGTGTCTGTTTTTGTGCCAGTACCATGCTGTCTTTGTGATCACAGCTTTGTAATAAAGCTTAAAAGTCAGGCAATGTGATGCCTCCAGCTCTTTCTTTTTCAATATTTCCTTGGTGATTCAGGGTCTTTTTTCTGGTTCCATACAAATTTTAGGATTGTTTGTTCCAGCACTTTGAAAAATGATGATGGTATTTTGATCAGGATGGCACTGAAAATATAGATTGCTCTGGATTTAATCTTTGTTCTTTTCTAATCTATTCATTCAATGCTATGAATTTTCCTCTTATCACTGGTTTCAGTGCATCTCATAAATTTTGACATTTCATTTGAGGTGGTGAAGGGCAGAGAATTTTAAGCAGGTTCCATACTGAGTGCAGAGCCTGATGCGGGGCTTGATCTCATGACCCTGAGATCATGACCTGAGCTGAAATCAAGAGATGGACACTTAACTGTCTGAACAACCCAGGTGCCCCTCATAAATCTGATAAGTGCTTTCATTTTCATTTAGTTCAAAATATCTCTAAATTTCTCTTAAGATGTCCTCCTTGACCCATGTGTTATTTAGAAGTTTGTTGTTAAATCTCTATGTATTTTGGGATTTTCCAGGTATCCTTCTGTTACTGATTTCCTGTTTAATTCCATTCTGGTCTGAGAGCAGACACTGTTTGATTTCTACCCTTTTAAATTTAAGGTTTGTTTTATGGCTCAAAATGTGGTATATCTTGGTAAATGTTCAACGTGAGCTTGAGAAGAATGTGTATTCTGCTCTTGTTTGATGAATTAGTCCAGGGATGCCAATTACATTCAGTCAATTGATGGTTTTTTTGAGTTCAACTACGTCCTTGCTGATTTTCTGCTTTTTGGACCTATTTCTGATAGAGGAGTGTTGAAGTCCACAACTATGATAGTAGGTACACCTATTTTTCTTTGTAATTCTATCAGTTTTTTCCTGATGTAGGTTCACTCTCTGTTGTTAGGCATATACACATTAAGGATTATAATGTCTTCTTGGAGAACTGACCTCTTTGTCATTATGTAACACCCTTCCTTATCCCTGATAATTTTCCTGCTTTGAAATCTACTCTACAATTATTATAACTACTCCTGCATTCTTTTGATTAGTGTTGACATAGAATATTTTTCTCTACTTATTTTTAATTGATATGTGTCTTACACTTAAAGTGAGTTTCTTATGGACAACATATAGTAATTTGGTGCATTTAAGCCATTGATCTTCAAATTGATTACTGATATGGCTGGATTAATATCCAGCGTATTTGTTACTGTTTTCTATTTGTTGCTTTTGTTTTCCACCATCCTTCTGTCTCTTGTGGTTTAAACTGAGCATTTTATATGATTGCATTTTCTGTTTGTGTTTGTTTAAAAAGTGTATCAATTATAGTTTTTAAAAAGCATTAAATCAAAAACTAATGACATGTTATATGCTTGCTAACTAAACTTATATTTACAAAAAAGAAAGTTGCATACCCCCCTTTTTTCCACAAGGGGGGAAAAAACATTTTTTAGTGGTTTCCATTCAGTTTGCTATTATAATGAATTATTATTATTATTAAACATTTTCATGAACCCAAGGATACTTTCAAATAACATTATGTCATTTTACAGGTATTATGAGTACCATATAATAATAATCTTAATTACTCTCTTCCATTCATTGTACCACTGTCATTGATTATATTTATATTTAAGCATGCACGTATCTATGCATATGGTATATGTATATAGTATATACATATGTAGTTGAATACATTGCTCCTATTACTTTTAACTATTATGCTACATCAATTAAGAATAAGAAAGCTACAAGTTTTATTATTTATTTATTTATATTTTAGAGAGAAAGCACAAGCAGAGAAGAGTAAAGGAAGGTGGAGAGAGAAAATCTTAAGTATGCTGTGCACTTAGTATGGAGCCTGACGTGAAGCTCAATATCATGACTCTGAGATCTTGACCTGAGCTGAAATTTAAAATCAGACACTTAACTGAATGAGCCACCCAGGCACCCCACTACAAGTTTTATCTTCACTATTCCTTCTTCAGTTCTCTTTATGTAGATCTGAGTTTCTGAACTTTATTATTTTCTTTTTAAAGAATTTTAAAAAATATTTCTTGCAAGGCAGGTCTACTACAAGCTCAATTTTTGTTTCTCATTCAGTTTGAAGGGTAACTTCATAGGGTACAGAATTATAGGTTGGTGGGGTGTTTATCTCAAGATTTTAAATATTTCAATCCACTTTCTTCTTTATATGGTTTCTGAGGAGAAGTTGGATGTAATTTTTATCTTTGTTCCTCTATAGGTGAGGTGCTTTTATCCCCTCTAGTTTATTTCAGGAGTTTTTTCCTTTAACTTTGATTTTCTATAGTTTGAAGTGATATGCCTAGGTGTATTTTTTTGTTTATTTGTTTTGTTTTTGTTATTGCATTTATCTTAGTTGGTATTCTTTTAGCTCCTGGATCTGTGGTTGAGTGACATTAATTTGGGGGAAATTCTCCGTCATAATTGTTTCAAATACTTCTTTATTCCTTTATTCTCCCACAGTGCTTGGGTATTTGGTTCTGTTTTCTTCACTTTTCAATTTTAGAGGTCTCTGTTGATATACATATCATCTGTGTCCAGTCTACAATAAGCCCATCAAATGCAATCTTCATTTTTCTTTATATAATTTCTATCTCTACTTTCTTTTTTCTCTTTAAGTATTTTTAATCTCTCTGCTTACACTGTGCATTGTTCTTGCACATCCTATTATATCCATGAGAGGCCTTAGCGTATTAATCATAGATGTTTTAAATTCTCATTCTAATAATCCCATCATCCCTGTCAGGTCTTGTTCTGATATGTCTCTGTCTATTCGAGTAATCTTTTCTGCCTTTTTAGTATGCCTTGTGATTTTTTCCTTTTTTAAAACTTAAAATTTATTTATGTTTAATTGACATATAACATTATATTAGTTTCAGGGACACAGCACAATGACTTTTTATATACACTGTGATATGATCACCACAATAAATCTAGTTAATATCCACTGCCTTACATAAATTTTTTTTATAAACATATAATGTATTATTAGCCCCAGGGGTAGAGGTCTGTGAATCGCCAGGTTTACAGCACTCACGATAGCACATACCCTTCCCAGTGTCCATAACACCACCCCCCTCTTCCGACCCCCCTCCCCGGCCTCCCTCAGTTTGTTTTGTGACATTAAGAGTCTCTTATGGTTTGTCTCCCTCCCAATCCCATCTTGTTTCGTTTATTCTTTTCCTACCCCCCAAACCCCTCACGTTGCATCTCTACTTCCTCATAACAGGGAGATCATAGGATAATTGTCTTTCTCCGATTGACTTATTTCGCTAAGCATAACACCCTCTAGTTCCATCCACATCATTGCAAATGGCAAGACTTCATTTCTTTTGATGGCTGCATAGTATTCCATTGTAGATATATATACCACGTCTTCTTTATCCATTCATCTGTTGATGGACATTTAAGTTCTTTCCATAGTTTGACTATTGTACACACTGCTGCTATAAATATTCGGGTGCACGTGCCCCTTTGGATCACTGCATTTGTATCTTTAGGGTAAATACCCAGTGGTGTGATTGGTGGGTCATAGGGTAGCTCTATTTTCAACTTTTTGAGGAACCTCCATGCTGTTTTTCAGAGTGGCTGCACCAGCTTGCATTCCTACCAACAGTGTAGGAGGGTTCCCCTTTCTCCTCATCCTTGCCAGCATCTGTCATTTCCTGACTTATTAAATTTAGTCATTCTAACTGGTGGGAGGTGGTATCTCATTGTGGTTTTGATTTGTATTTCCCTGATGCCAAGTGATATGGAGCATTTTTTCATGTGTCTGTTGGCCATCTGGATGTCTTCTTTGCAGAAACGTCTGTTCATGTCCTCTGCCCATCTCTTGATTGGATTATTTGTTCTTTGGGTGTTGAGTTTGGTAAGCTCTTCATAGATTTTGGATACTAGCCCTTTATCTGATATGTCATTTGCAAATATCTTCTCCCATTCTGTCAGTTGTCTTACGGTTTTGTTAACTGTCTCCTTTGCTGTGCAAAAGCTTTTGATTTTGATGAAGTCCCAATAGTTCATTTTTGCTTTTTCTTCCCTTGCCTTTGGCAATCTTCCTAAGAAGAAGTTGCTGAGGCTGAGGTCGAAGAGGTTGCTGCCTGTGTTCTCCTCAAGGATTTTGATGGATTCCTTTCTCACATTGAGGTCCTTCATCCATTTTGAGTCTATTTTCATGTGTGGTGTAAGGAAATTAATAAATATTTTTGTGTGTGATGAAAAATTTAGGATTTACTCTTAGCAACTTTCAAATATACATCATTAACTATGGGCACTATGCTGTACATTATATCCCATGATTTATTTTATAGCTTGAAGTTTATACTTGTTGATCCCGTCACCCATTTTGCATGCCCCCAGCTCTCCACCTCTGGCAACCACAGATCGGATCTCTGTATCCCTGAACTTTTTTTATATTGATGATTTTTTTTATATTTCACAAATAAGTGATATCTTATGGTATTTGTCTTTCTCAAACTTTTTTCACTTAGCATAATGACCTCAAGGTCCATTCATGTTGTAATGAACAGCAAGATTTCCTTTTTTTTAATGACTGAATAATCTCCCACTTCATGTATGTGTGTGTGTATGTATGTGTATGTATATATATATATATGTATATACATATATATATATATGTGTGTATATATATGTATATATATATACATATATATGTATACATATCCCATTTTCCATATCCATTCATCTATCAAAAGACACTTAGGTCCTTTCAATATCTTGGCTATTGTAAATAATGCTGCAATGAACATAAGGATGCATATATCTTTTTTATTTAGTGTTTTCATTTCCTTCAGATAAATACCCAGAAGTGGAATTTCTGGATATGATAGTTGTATTTTAATTTTCTGAGGGAAACTTTCATAGTGTTTTCCATAGCGGGCTGTACAAAATTTTATATTCTCAACAACAGTACACAAGAGTTCCCTTTTCTCCACATTCTCACCAACACTTATTTCTTACCTTTTTGATAAGTCAAAACTTATGTTTTTCAAAACAGGTGTGAGGTGATACTGTGGTTTTGGTTTGCATTTCCCTAAGGATTAATGGTTTTGAGCACATCTTCATGCATGTGCTGGTCATCTGTATATCTTCTTTGGAAAAATGTCTATTCAGATTTTTAAATCAGATTCTTTGCTATTGCTTTGTATGGATTCTTTATATATTTTGGAATATTGTAGCTTATCAGGTATACAATTTGTAAATATTTTCTCTCATTTGATAATTTGCCTTTTCATTTTATTGATGGTTTTCTTTGCTGTGAAGACTCTTTTTAGTTTGATGTAGTCCTAATTGTATATTTTTGCTTTGGCTACCTTTTTGGTGTGTACAAAAAATCACCAAGACCCATGTCAAAGAGTTATTGCTTGTGTTTTCTTCCAGGAGTTTTATGTTTTCAGGTCTTAAATTCAAATCGTTGATCCATTTTGAGTTAAGTTTTGTATATGGTGTAAGATAGAATCCAGTTTCATTCTTTGGCATGTGGCTGCCCAGTTTTTCCAACACCGTTTATTGAAGAGACTGTCTTTTCCCCAGTATATATTATTGGCTCCTCTGTCATAAATTAACTGACCATATATGCATAGGTTTATTTCCCAGCTTTCTATTCTGTTCCACGATCTACATGTCTATTTTTATGCCAATACCATACTGTTTTGTCTGTAATTTATTTTTCTTGATAGCTGGATATGATGTACTATGTAAAAGAAACTGCTATAAACAGGACTTTAGTAATGTGGTAGTAAAGTGTGAAGGGAGGGGAAGTGTTTTGAAGTCCTATGATTAGGTCTTAGTCTTTTAGTGACACAAGTGTACATCAGTTTTGTTCTTCTCCGTTAGGTATAAGAGGATGGATAAAGTGGGCTGGAGTTGGGTATTTCCTTTTTTCCATGTGGAAGGCCAGAGTTGACTGGAATTGGGTACTTTCTGTTCTCCTAGGTCAGTTAGGTGGTAATCTATATGGTTAGGCCCTGATTAACTAGTTTTCCTGAAAGCAGGCTTTATTACAAAAAGACAGAACGCTCTGGCATATTTTAAAAGCTCCTGCTGACAGACATATGAGGGGATTTTTTTTCTTTATATTTATTGTAAGAATCAGGTTGAGTACCTAAAGATAAATGACACAGAATTGTGGAGGGCCTTCTTAGGACTGGGTCTCTCTGAAGTTTTTAACTTTCAGAGCTGTCCACATGGAGTCTCCAGCAAAACGTAATTCCATTTACAGTTTTAAGTTTCTGCTCTTAAAAGCTGTGACTCCCTATGTTTGCCTGATTCTCATCTTTGGAGCAGTGGTATACCTTGTATACTCCCTCTGTTATAAATTTAAGAAGAGTTGTTGATTTTTCAGTTTGTTGAGCTTTTACTTGTTAGAATGATGTGGCAACTTTCAAGCTCCTTACAAATGCAACCAGAACCCAGAACACCAGTCTTTGAAATGCTTTATTTATGATAATTCAACTTCTAAATTTAGTAATAAGGAATATCAATAAGTTATTTATTTTTCCCCAATGTAATGAAATTAACCTATCACTATATAGTTGGGTTGGTTTGGCAATCACCATTTAAAAAAATGAAACAGTTGAACTAAAGGTATCTGAAGTTGGGGCTTTCTCTCTTTCTTTTGGATTAAGTGTGGCCAATGAATGAAAAGGGAGAGATCACAACTAACACAAAGGAAGTAGAAACAATCATCAGAAGTTATTATCAACAGTTATATGCCAATAAGCTAAGCAACCTAGATGAAATGGATGCATTCCTGGAAAACTATAAACTCCCAAAATTGAACAAGGAAGAAATTGACAACCTGAATAGACCGATATCTAGTAGCGAGATTGAAGCAGTGATCAAAAACCTCCCAAAAAACAAGAGCCCAGGACCTGACGGATTCTCTGGGGAATTCTACCAAACTTTAAAAGAAGAAATAACACCTATTCTCCTGAAGCTGTTTCAAAAAAATCGAAGCAGAAGGAAAACTCCATGACTCTTTCTATGAAGCCAGCATTACCCTGATCCCCAAAACAGGCAAAGACCCCACCAAAAAGGAGAATTTCAGACCAGTATCACTGATGAATATGGATGCTAAGATTCTCAACAAGATCCTAGCAAACAGGATCCAACAGCACATTGAAAAGATTATCCACCATGACCAGGTAGGATTCATTCCTGGGCTACAAGGATGGCTCAACATTTGCAAATCAATCAATGTGATAGAACAAATTAATACGAGAAGAGAGAAGGACCACATGGTCCTCTCAATCGATGCAGAAAAAGCACTTGACAAAATCCAGCATCCGTTCCTGATTAAAATGCTTCAAAGTATAGGGATAGAGGGAATATTCCTGAACTTCATCAAATCTATCTATGAAAGACCCACAGCAAATATCATCCTCAATGGGAAAAAGCTTGCAGCCTTCCTGTTGAGATCAGGAACACGACAAGGATGCCCACTCTCACCACTCTTGTTCAACATAGTATTAGAAGTCCTAGCAACAGCAATCAGACAACAAAGGGAAATAAAAGGTATCCAAATTGGTAATGAAGAAGTCAAACTCTCTCTCTTTGCAGATGACATGATTCTTTATATGGAAAACCCAAAAGACTCCACCCCCAAACGACTAGAACTCATACAGCAATTCAGCAACGTGGCAGGATACAAAGTCAATGTACAGAAATCAGTGGCTTTCTTATACACTAACAATGAAAATACAGAAAGAGAAATTAGAGAATCGATTCCATTTACTATAGCACCAAGAACCATAAGATACCTGGGAATAAACCTAACCAAAGAGATAAAGGATCTGTACTTGAGGAACTACAGAACACTCATGAAAGAAATTGAAGAAGACACAAAAAGATGGAAGACCATTCCATGCTCTTGGATCAGAAGAATAAACATTGTTAAAATGTCTATACTGCCTAGAGCAATCTATACTTTTAATGCCATTCCAATCAAAATTCCACTGGTATTCTTCAAAGAGTGGGAGCACATAATCCAAAAATTTGTATGGAATCAGAAGAGACCCCAAATTGCTAAGGAAATGCTGAAAAACAAAAATAAAACTGGGGGCATCACATTACCTGATTTCAAGCTTTACTACAAAGCTGTGATCACCAAGACAGCATGGTAGTGGCATAAAAACAGACACATAGACCAGTGGAACAGAGTAGAGAGCCCAGATATGGACCCTCAACTCTATGGGAAAATAATCTTCAACAAAACAGGAAAAAATACACAGTGGAAAAAAGACAATCTCTTCAATAAATGGTGCTGGGAAAACTGGGCAGCTATATGTAGAAGAATGAAACTCGACCATTCTCTTACACCGTACACAAAGATAAACTCAAAATGGATAAAAGACCTCAACGTGAGACAGGAATCCATCAGAATCCTAGAGGAGAACATAGGCAGTAATCTCTTTGATATCAGCCACAGCAACTTCTTTCAAGATATGTCTCCAAAGGCAAAGGAAACAAAAGCGAAAATAAACTTTTGGGACTTCATCAAAATCAAAAGCTTCTGCACAGCCAAGGAAACAGTCAAGAAAACAAAGAGGCAACCCACGGAATGGGAGAAGATATTTGCAAATGACAGTACAGACAAAAGGTTGATATCCAGGATCTATAATGAACTCCTCAAACTCAACACACACAAAACAGACAATCATATCAAAAAATGGGCAGAAGATATGGACAGACACTTCTCCAATAAATACATACAAATGTCTATCAGACACATGAAAAAATGTTCATCATCACTAGCCATCAGGAGATTCAATTAAAACCACATTGAGATATCACCTTACACCAGTTAGAATGGCCAAAATTAACAAGACAGGAAACATGTGTTGGAGGGGATGTGGAGAAAGGGGAACCTTCTTACACTGTTGGTGGGAATGCAAGGTGGTGTAGCCTCTTTGGAGAACAGTGTGGAGATTCCTCAAGAAATTAAAAATAGAAATTCCCTATGACCCTGCAATTGCACTACTGGGTATTTACCCCAAAGATACAGATGTAGTGAAAAGAAGGGTCATCTGTACCCCAATGTTTATAGCAGCAATGGCCCGGTCACAAAACTGTGGAAGAACCAAGGTGCCCTTCAACGGATGAATGGATAAGGAAGATGTGGTCCCATATACACTATGGAATATTATGCCTCCATCAGAAAGAACGAATACCCAACTTTTGTAGCAACATGGATGGGACTGGAAGAGATTATGCTGAGTGAAACAAGTCAAGCAGAGAGAGTCAATTATCATATGGTTTCACTTATTTGTGGAGCATAAGAAATAGCATGGAGGACATGGGGAGTTAGAGAGGAGAAGGGAGTTGGGGTAAATTGGAAGGGGAGGTGAACCATGAGAGACTATGGACTCTGAAAAAACAATCTGAGGGTTTTGAAGGGGTGGGGGGTGGGAGGTCGGGGTACCAGGTGGTGGGTATTATAGAGAGCACGGATTGCATGGACCACTGGGTGTGGTGCAAAAATAATGAATACTGTTATCCTGAAAATTTAAAAAAAAAAACGGTATCTGAAGTACATCACAGGTAATTAGGGTCAATACATTTTAAGGCAATATATTTTTTAAGATTTTATTTTTAAGTAATCTCTACACCCAACATGGGGCTCAAACTCACGAACCTGAGATCAAGAGTTGCATGCTCCACTGACTGAGACAGCTGCCTCTAATGTACTATTTCTTAATGCAGATCATAGAATAAATTTTGAAAGATTATCATGTTAAGGAATGAAAAATTTATTGTATATACTTGAAATGTAAAATGACCTTAGGGAAAAAAGTACTGATTAAAATATCAAAGTACTTTTAGGGATACTTGGGTGGCTCAGTTGGTTAAGTTTCTGCCTTTGGCTCAGGTCACAATCCTAGGTAGGGTCTGGAGATCAAGTCCTGCATTGGGCTACTTGCTCAGAGGGGGAGCCTGCTTCTCCCTCTGCCTGACAAAAAAAATTTTTTTAAATCTTTAAAAAATATTAACAAGTCAGGAAATGACAGATGCTGGCGAGGATGCGGAGAAAGGGGAACCCTCCTACACTGTTGGTGGGAATGCAAGCTGGTGCAACCTCTCTGGAAAACAACTTGGAGGTTCCTCAAAATGTTGAAAATAGAACTACCCTATGACCCAGCAATTGCACTACTGGGTATTTACCCTAAAAATATCAAACTATTTTTATTTATTTTTTTTAAAAAATATTTTATTTATTTATTTGACAGACAGAGATTACAAGTAGGCAGAGAGGCAGTCAGAGAGGAGGAAGCAGGCTCTCTGCTGAGCAGAGAGCCCGATGTGGGGCTCGATCCCAGAACCCTGGGATCATGACCTGAGCCGAAGGCAGAGGCTTTAACCCACTGAGCCACCCAGGCGCCCTCAAACTACTTTTAAATAAAATTTTAAAACAGAGATGTTAGTGTGAGAAAAAATAAGGTTCACCATTATCTTATTTACTTGGATCCCCTATATGGAAAGTTCATGAATTATGATAACTTAATCAAAATTGGATTTTAGTTTACTTTTATATTAAAAAGAAAAGAGATTACTTGAAAAATTCAAATGTATGTGAAATGGGACTCATTTGCATATAGATACATGAATCTTTATCCTTATGCCTAAATACTGAAAATTTGAAACCATTTCACTTTTATTAAAATCAGTTAAATCTTATAATCCAGCAGAAGCAGCATGTCACTTAGATTGGAAATTTAGCAATCAGATGCATGGATATGAATTCTAGCATCAATACTCACTGATATGGTGACCCTGGGCATGCCACTGAATCTAAATGTTAATTTTCTAATTGGTAAAATGGGAATTATCTACTTCTGTGATAGTTGGAAGCAAATCATAAAAATATGAACGCACACATGTGCAAGAAGCTTAACAACCTAACATGCTATGTAATTGTTAGGTGTCATCACCAAGTAGATAATAAAAGTCTTGTTCAAGTAGAAACAAAGCACTTTTCTTAATTTTTCCTCCTCTCCTAAAACAAAAAGTCTCAAGTGCTAAATGTCTTATGAAGTACTTTATCAATTTAATTGCTTTACTTAATTCACTGTAAATGGAGGTATTTTCATCTATATTTTTATATACAGAGTTTAAAAAAACAATTATTTCTGATGATTTTGCATGAAACTCAAGTAAGTACTATCTCACTATTCTGGAAAGGTAAATTAACTGTTATTGTGAAAGGGTTAACAAGCTGAGCTGTAAACAAATTTACTAAGGAAATATACAACATATTGAAAAATATGTTGTTTTACTTCATACTATATGTACAAATAGGGCTGTAATTACAAATAAGTGGTACCATTAAAGTACCAGAGGCCAGGTCCCTACCTGAAAATGGCTTTTGGTTGTTCAAGTTAATAAATACTACTAATAAAAAGAAACTTGAAGATAAAAATTCTTTATTTTTCAAAACATTACATTTTTTATTTTTATTTTTTTATTTTAAAGATTTTATTTATTTATCAGAGAGAGAGGGGAAGAGAGTGAGCACAGGCAGACAGAATGGCAGGCAGAGGCAGAGGGAGAAGCAGGCTCCCTGCCGAGCAAGGAGCCCGATGTGGGACTCGATCCCAGGACGCTGGGATCATGACCTGAGCCGAAGGCAGCTGCTTAACCAACTGAGCCACCCAGGCGTCCCAAAACATTACATTTTTTAAAAGATTTAACTTATCTGAGAGAGAGAGAGAGCCAACATGGGGTGGGGGTGCAAGGGGCAGAGGGAAAAGGAGAAGCAGACTCCCTATTGAACAAGGAGCCCGATGCTGGTCCTTGGGATCATGACCTAAACGGAAGGCAGATGCTTAACCGACTCAGCCACCCAGGGCATCCCCAAAATTCTTATTTATTTATATACTTATTTATTTATAAATAAGCTCTGTACCAATGTGGGGCTCAAATCTACAACAACAAGATTAAAAGTTGTACACACTACTGAGCCAGACAGGTGCCCCCAAAATAAAAATTCTTGTTATAAATAAGTGTGTAATGTATCTGATTGGTCTTCCTACAAAACTGATCTCATTAATACAGGTTTTAATCAAACTTTCATGTATTAAGTTTTCATGTATTAAGACGACTTAACATTATAGCATTAATTTTAAATTAGTCACAAGAGTATCAAACTCACCTTGATTGTGCCGCCAACAACTTCCATTACCTTGCCTCTATACCACATAGTATCTGATCCTCTTACTGCACAGGCTTCTCCCTTTTTCCAGAAATAAGGCTCCAAAAGACCAAGGCATTTTAAATTATTTTGAATTTCATTCATCATTTTTATTAGCTCGAGTTCTGAAGAAATTATTAAAAATAGAAAGCATTTAGGAAGAATTTACTACCATTTTCAATATGAAATCATCAATAACCTTTAATAATTTCACCACCTTGACAATAGCATAAGGAATCAATAGAGTTTTAATAAAGATTAATTCAGTCAGGGCACCTGGCTGGCTCAATCAGTTAAGCATCTGAATCTGAGTTTAAGCTCAGGTCATGGTCTCATGGATCCTGAGATTGAGCCCTGCCACTATCAGCATGGGAACTCCCTGAGATTCTCTCTCCCTACAGCTTTGCCCCTCCCGCCATGTGCATGCATGTGCCTTCTCTCTCCCTCCCTAAAATAAATAAATCTTTTTAAAAAAATCTGATTCATTCATAGCTTCTATATGTTTCAAAACATACTACTAACATGTAAATAACTATTCTGTTCTCTGGTTATGAATGCAAGCATCATTTTGGGAGTAAAGCATCATTAAAAGCTCTAAACACATACTAGGAACACATAAAGGAACCATAAAGAAACTACCACTTTAAGATAAGTCATTTTGCCAATATACCTAAGTAAAATAGAACACAAGTCAGGTGTTAGTTGATACTTAGATACAGCATAATGCTGGGATATAAAATTAAAATTCTGATGTTGCTACTCACTGCTAATTGGATCATCAATTCCACAGTAAATACATAACCCCATATAGCACTGAAAGCAAAGTGTGGGGTCAATTCCCATAAGAGTTCTACCACTTTAGTTGTGTGATTTTGGGGTTGTTCCTTTACCTCCATAAGCTTCAGTTTATTCTATAAACTTGGTATAATAGAACTTATCTCCATTATCAATACTGTGTAGGATTAAATGTAAAACATCCAGAACACTTCCTGAAACATAGTAGTCAACCAGTTTTAGCTATGACTATATAAAGTTTAAGAAAAGTTTCTGGATTAAGTACTACTGCTGAAAGTCTCAAACACTGTTCTCTTCTGGTATAGCCAATTGCACAGATCTATTTATTTTTGAGTTAAAAAACAGTTTTAGGAGGTCAACAAATGAAACAAAAATTTCAACAAATTTACAGCCACCTATCCATAGGTGGACTTACTATGGATTTCATGGAACTTTAAGACCCATGAGTGTTAGAGTTATTGTCAGTTATAAATTATTCTGGACACACCTAGGTTGTAGTAAGTAAATACTTGTACATAAATCTCAGGAAATCTTTAAATATTCTCAAAGGGCCCCCAAACTCCAGGCATCCACTGTGATTTCTGTCCTCATTCTGAATGAATATAAACTTCTATATCTTTTTTCTTAGAGAGCCTCCAAACTTGTGTAAGTGCCAGGTCTTACAAATCTGGAACCACCCCCATGCTTAACTTAGGTCCAGTGTCTATTCCCAAGTGTTTCAATAAATGATTTTTATGTGGAAAGCACTTTGTTTGAGTTATTTCATTTAACATCACAACAAGCCTGTGAAAATGAGGTTAAATCTTGCCCAAGGTATTTCAGCTTATAACTTACTAGAGAATTGGAGCTGCTAGTTACTCCTTGTACTGATTAATTCCACATAACATAAAATATATTACCTGACAATTTAGGTACTACAAATATAGTTCCATCATCGCCAATACAGCTGACAATTGCCTCAAATACTTTCATGTTAGGAATAGCTGGTGGTCTGTAGCATCCAGTGGTTCTTGGTTCTGGAATTTTCTGCTGAAATTCAGATACCCTGTACTCACTAATAACATCAGCAGCTTTTTTGTCAGGTTCAAAGTTAATCTTAATACACTTAGTAACCATTGAGTCTTCTTGTTCCAAGGGGATTTCCAGAGACTTCTCAGATGATGAATAGCTGTTATTTAATTTTGTAATTCTGTAACATTCAAAAAAAATATTATATCTAAACATGAGCAAATAAAAACATTCTGTGGAAAGTAATATAAAAAGAGTCCTTCAGATATACTGGGAATTTAAAGAATATATTTGCTCTAGTCTAGGATACATTAGTCTAATTTGTTACATAAAATGAGCATAATTTAGGTAATAGTAAAAATTATTTTAAACTGTAAGTGAGCCTGATGAGAAGAAAATTAATAAATTGCACTTAAATGTTTTAAAATACTATGTAATATTTACATGTTACTCTGTCTTAAAATTTCGTATTAAGTATATCACCAGTATTATACAATTAACTAGATGTCAAAGGTAAATACAACAACTTTAGGTTGATTCTCTCTCTCTCTTTTTTAAAAGATTTAATATTATTTGAGAGAGAGAGAGATCACAAGTAGGCAGAGAGGCAGGCAAAGAGGGAGGGAGAAGCAGGCTCCCTGCCGAGCAGAGAGCCTGATGCTCTGCTTGATCCCAAGACCCTGAGATCATGATCTGAGATGAAGGCAGAGGCCTAACCCACTGAGCCATCCAGCCATCCCCTTCAGGTCGATTCTAATGTAGTCCACAGACAGAACATGCACATGTTCTATCAAAATAATACAAATATAAGTCCTTTAAAAAATAATACAGTACTAGGGAGAGAATGGTAATATGCTATATTCATTCATAATTTTCTTTTTACTTCCTATCATTCCCTTCCAGTTTAAAAAAAAAAAAGTTACGTCTACTATTAAAAAAATCCTAGGATATAGGATTTTGTATTCTTCTTGTATTTTCTTTCAAAAGGAGATAAACATTTATGAAACAGCCACATAATATTTCAATTAAGATCGTTCCCACTTGGTCCCTAGCCTTGAGATAGCTAGTAGTTTAGGGGATACCGCAGTGGCAGATGTTAGCAGTATTAACTTGCCTAGTATTTTTCACTTTAACATTTATCAAGGAACTGCTTTAGCCTAAAGCCAGTGAACCCGAAAAGAGACACATGCAGGACATCAATACACAGAGCCTCGCCGTATGCCAATACCTAGCTAGTTAAGTCAGCATTTACCATGCCTAGGCAACTACTTCATGTCCCATTTTATTTTGGGTTTCTTATTCTCCTTCCCTTCCATCAGGATTAGAGTCCTTGTCCATATAAGGTAATATATAGTAATGCAAGATTAAAAAAAAAGAAATCTGGCCATGTATGGTATGAAGTGGCTACTTGGAACATGTGTTTGCAATTCCAATATACCTTACGTCCAGAAGGAAAGAAATAAGAAGAGGAAGCTAGGGCTATAGCAATATCTTAATCCTTTGCCCCTTGGACAAATGGTACCTTAAACCACAAATTTAGTACCTGAAAAGACTTTAAGTAAATATTCAATTACATTTGTGCTATCCATTTCTGTTTCACATAAACACATTTTGGTATATACCTACCACAATTTCCAAAATAAAGCTTAAAGATTTATGTCTAAGCAAATGATGTCAGAGGGTCAGATCTGGTAACAGCTATGTAATTCTCTTTTCCTCTGGTTTAGAGTATAAATGCCGAAGCAAAAGGCAAAATATAAAAGCAAGGGCACCTGGGTGGCTCAATGGGTTAAGCCTCTGCCTTTGGCTCAGGTCATGATCTCAGGGTCCTGGGACTGAGCCTCGCATCGGGCTCTCTGCTCAGCAGGGAGCCTGCTTCCACCTCTCTGCCCACTTGTGATCTCTCTTTCTCCATCAAATAAATAAATAAAATCTTAAAAATATATATATATACATATATATATATAAGCAAAAATATCAGTAGGGATTTAAATATGCAAGAACTAATGGGCCTGAATATAGAAATTAGTGATCTTGAATGAATTTATTTCTGAACTATCTCCTAAAGGTTAGTTTATAAATCATTAAGAGCATGCAAGATGAAATTCAGGCTTGAAAGCACACAGATATGAAGATGTACATAGGCAAATAAGAAGCCTTCATTACAAACTGATGTTAAAAAAACAAGTCTATACCTCCTTTCTCTCAAAGCCAAACCCTTTTTAATCAAATATTTAGAAACATCGACACGCTCTCCTTTTTCATCTCTGCAGAAAATTTTCACAGGTAATGGCCATGTTGTATTGTTTTCCTGCAGTGATTTAAGAGCAGAGTAAATATGAAACAATAAAAGGAAAACTTCAACAACATACTTCTTACAGGCATTTCCTCCACATTTATCCAAGCCAGAAAAATAAATTTCCAGTCAAGTAAAGTTATTTTGATATTTTGTCAGAGAGAAAAAACATGGGAGAGAGTCAAGGGGGACAGACAGTTGGTTTGTGAAATATGTCAGGAAGGCCTCCCTGCCAAGGAGTAACTTACCTAAGGGTGGGTGTGTGTAGGGGGAGCCCAACTAAAAACATTTTCAGCCCACAGTGGGCTAAGGAAGTATCAGTTACAAATTTCTCTATTCTCCTAAACTCTTGGAAAATTACAGAACTGAAATGTATTCTCCCAGCTGTGTCTTGTGTGTGTGTATGAATAGAAAGGAAGAAACTGCAAGACCTATATTCTGCTTTGAACGGAATTATGAAAATATAAAAGGTATACATAGAAAAAGTAACATGGACAAATTACTTATTCAAGAAAATTCTAATCATTAATGCAATGAAAAGTAACAAGTTAAAATAAAAGAAATAATATGTCTAGGTGTTCTGAAAAAATATATTCTCTTCTCAAACCCTTATTCCTATAAACACATTTTTTTTAATGACATACAATCAATATGATTTCACTAGAAGCCTAACTTCTCAGTTTGTAAAGAATAGTAGAAGGCTTCCACAATGCACTCTAGCATACATACATTGTTTTTTTTTTCATACATTCTGCTTTTTAACATGCAAATTATCGACTCAAGATTATTACTTTGGAAATTTTTTGATTAACTCATACAATCATTATGGGGCATCCATTATCAAACAGGTGTTATAACAAAATAAGACAAAAAAAGAGGGCTGCCAAAAAAATCCAAATAATTTGCTGTTATCTTCTCAATAATGAAATCTAGAAAACATCAATGAAATAGTCATTACACGTCTATTATAATTGCTTATCCCACTACACACCTGCAAGATTATAGTTGCTACAGCTCCAGTTAGGTACAATGAAAGACAGTCACAGGCTGTAGCTGTCCATTTGTCACTCCCACCAGTTGGTCTAAAACAACAATAAAAGACAACCTGTTTTTTAATAAAGAGCATAACATATAGAAATATAAAAAAACCCCACTATATGTATATATTCATATATATATATGAAAAAACTACATACATAGTGAGAAATCAATTTAACTTTGTGTTAACATGTCTTTATGCTGTTTTCACAATTTTCTTCCCTATTTTCATATCCTTTTGTTCATTCCTCTATTCTACTTAATGGACCATATCATACATTAACATATGTATAACTGTTATATGCAGCTATGCTAAGAACACTTAAAAAGGTACATTTTAAGTATTTTTTAACATATACATTTTATACATGCTGACTAGATTATAAATTCAGAGAGCAGGGATAATGTATTATGTGTTATGTCTACCATCAGATCTCTAATGCCTAGGATAGTGCCTGGCCCACAGGAGGAACTTCAAAATTATTTAATGTAAATTTAAAAAGAACAGTCCCTTTGCAATAATGATTTCACTGTACATTTTGCAATTTTTTCTGGAATTTAAATCTAATATGAATTGCCATCCATGAACAGCAGACTCATTAATTATAGAAAATGTATTTTTTAATATTCATAGTAAAAATGCTAAGTAAATATGGACAGATCAACGAAAAGCAGAGTATTCAGCTTCATATTCTATTTTAGTTTACAGAATTAAAACTGAACGACTTTCTAACCATCAAAACCACCTCCAAAGAATAAGAACTAATACCACTAAAGAGATTAAAAGTATCAGAAATGCAGGCTCTGAAGGCTCTTTTACACATGGTTTCTAGATCTGGAGTTTCACTTCAGCTGACCCATTGAGTAAATAACCAATCTGGTCAATCTTCTCACGTGTAAACAGTTTATATGAATAAGCTAACAAAATCAACCGTGCATGTAGTCTGACCAAGTAGGATTTAGTAAATGTGCTACATTATTTATTAAGAAGCCCTGTGTTCTTATGAGTTAAGCTTAAATTGTCAGTGACTCCTAAATTTTTTTTATTATGATGATGGTATTCAGATAAAAATCAGTGTCAATATTAAGATTTTCCTATGATCTGTTATGAATTAATGAATATTAACTTTAAAATATATATATATATATATTTTTTTTTTACAAGAACACCAAACATACTTTATTAGCACAAAAAAGCAGCCATAACAAGGCACAGCAAGCAGAAACGTACATTAGCAGTCAAAGGGTTAGTGTTGCATACAAATATAGCTTTTCTTTTTTGTAGCCTTGGCAATAGCCATCAGGATGTAAAAGAACTTTCTGTAGCAGCAGGTAAGGAAACCAAGGAGCACTCACCAGTGGTACAGAGCACATTAACAAAAAGACACAAAAATGGATTTGACTAGTGCAAAATGTCTAGGACAGAACTGTAAATTCAGTTCAATACTAAGAAGCAAACACTAGGACTTGGTATTACTTCCAAAATAGCTCACTTAATTAGTATTGCATAATATTCTAAGTGACAAAAAGGTGCTAAGTAAAGTTATTTACAGATACAACAGTTGTACAGTACCTTTTAAATCTGCAATTAGGGTTTCGGATTTTCCATTAGAAATTAACTGCACTGAAATTCTACAAATTGTACTTAAGCAATTCAGCTACGAGTGTTTACAACAAAGAGCTAAATAGTGCCGTCCAAATTGTTCACTGCAGTTTAAAAATCATCTCAACATCAGCAACCACCGCTGTTATCATATACGGACTTGTTTGGGCATCTTCTAGTCTCACGTTCTTCATGGTTCACAAACGCATCATGGGCACAGGAAAAGATCCAACTTTAAATAATCAACAAGTAGACCACACATACTAACTTAAGAACTCACACACAGGACTACATTGCAGCTCTTCCCAATGTGTTTTACGTTAAAGCACTCATTCAAAATAAAATGAATAACTAAGGCCTTGAAATAAATCAACTACCAACTTTATAAGCCTGAACTTTTAAAAGCAACTATTTAGAAAACCTGGTTGGCTTAACAGTACCTTTTGCAGAAGAGACAGGAGACTGACTATAAACTCTATCAACACTTAAGTGAACTGCACTCTGCCCTTGTGGCCAGAAAATTGCATTTTTCTTTTTTCCTCAAGGAAGGCAGTCTTTATTTTTTGGACTTCCAAAGCTTGATCTATAGTAACTACAAACAGCGCTACTTTTGGAAGGTTATAGAAAAATTCTTAGAAAAAATAACAATTTCAAACATTAGTCACACTGTTGAAATACTCTTCCAATATTAATAATTTGTTCTTCAGTAAGAAATAGAATTCTTCATAACAAATGCCCCCGAGTTGCTTCACTCAATTCCAACAGTCATTATAAACCAAACCGTTCGCTCGATCGACAAAATGCCTTCGCAGCCTTACTGAACACCTGTAGCTCTGTCCTCTGTTGTCTCAAATAGGCACCACATTTATCTGAGGAAGTAACAGCAGATCGCATCTGACAGATACTAACACTAAGCCTACATACTGCACTGAAAGACACCTAACACTGACACGTGTGCTTGCTATAGGTGTACTGTCTGGTGCACAGAAAAGCAGATCTAGATAAGGCCCACTGGGGGCAGGAGAGTTTACTTCGCCTTGACTGGTTCTCCTTCTAACCAGCGAACTCTAACTTTTTGCTTGTAATGATACTCTTTCAAAAAATCCTGCAACATTGATGGTAAAGGAAGCCCATCAATTCCATCATATGTAGTGCATCTACAGATTACTGCACGGCAGATATACTGCAGGCTAAAAGGGAAAGTCCTGTTTAGTGATATAGTAAGCAAGGGTTCAAAAAACATGCAAGAACTGGGATCTTTATAATGTTCCAAAAGTCCTGTTACAGTGGAGGAGTGAAATACACAAGGGTCGTGGGCGTCAAAACTAAAGTTGTGATTCCACTGTTCAATTCGGGCATGCAGGGACCTGTTGTAGCGACGGAAGCTCACAGAGAAGAGGTAGTCCTCTTGCGCAGAGTCCCTGAGCAAGAATGTGCCTTCAGGTTTCCCTTCAAGGAGGGCTTCTGCTTCGTAACGGTCCATCACTCCCCAGTAACAGGGATTCCCTGTAATCTGGAGCAAGTCAGGCACGAGGCAGTGTATGTAATCGATCTGCGTATGGACTTTCCAAGCTCCCTGTCTGCTAACGTGGGCATGGCTGTCTCCGGACACCTGACGTTGCTTCTGCCTACGTGACTGCAGACACAGGGTGGTAGTGTCCTCTTCTGAGTCACAATTAGCTTGTGGAATTGCACTACTGTCCCCACTTACTTCAGTCATTCCAGGAGCTAACTTTGGTCCCAGTTTATATAACGGATTAACCTGTGCGGTGGCTTCAAAGGTATGTATTTGTGCATTGGGCGGAGGGTCAACCCCCTCTTCAATACTGAGCCGTCTTCTCTCTCGAAGCCTATCTTCTTCATCTTCCGTGGAAACCAAGGATGGATCAAACGTATCAAAAAATGTCGAGTGTGGGCTCACAGGGGCTGTATGCTGTTTAATCAAATGCCATTTTTGGGCTAAATCTGAGCCAGCAGGAAAAGGGCATTTCTCAAGCATTAATTCAGAAAGGTGTATTTTTCTTTTATTAGAAAAGAGGGGTTTTGACTGCTTGCTGTAAGTTCTCATGGGAAAACACAAGCCCACAGTGTCCTGCAACCTCTGTCTCAGAGAGCGGCTCCCCACAGTTCTGCTGGACACGCTGTCCATGTCATGCACAGAGCTCACACCATACCGCCTCTCTCTCCTTTGAAGTCCGCTTCGAGTTCTACCGAACTTTTTATCAGTATCCAATGAACTCTGTGTCTTTGTAGAACAGGAATGTTTTTTCTTCCCACCCCATGGAGCATGCCGAGAGTAGGAATCCCTTCTTGCAAGTCTCGCTCCTGGGGTGACACAGGAATCATTATCCTTTTCAATGCTTATTTCAACAATCTGAGGAATTTCAGTGGCACAGTTTTGGTTTCTCCTTGAAGAATTCTTGGAAGGGCTTAATCCCAGTTGTAAGGCAACGTTTTCTCTTAAGGGACTGCTTTGTTGCTGAGGAGCTGAGTCTCCTGTACTGATGTTTCTCTCTTTCACAGACAAACATCTATTGGAGTTCATGTCCACATTTTCACTACGGCTCCCTCCCTCGTGACTGAAGAGATTCTGACACCTGTATTTGAAGTTATTCCACATCTTTCCCACTTTATCCATTGATTATAATATCGGTCCCGGTGCGCGGGGCGGCCTCATCCAGGGGCACCTGCGGCCAGGCGGACGGGCCCGGACGGCGCAGTCACGGAGAGGGCGAGTCCGCCCGCCGCTCCTGTCCCGTCCCCTCCAACTGCCCGATCGAGCGCAGTCTCGTTTCCTCTGGACGGAGCCCGGGGACCCCAGCTCTGCCGGATGCCCCCGCCAGGCCCCCACCCCCTTCCCCGGCCGCCTCCCCCCTTTACCCTTTCCCCTCCCCCCTCCCCCCAACCTAAAATATATTTTTAAAAAGATTTTATTTATTTATTTGTCAGAGAGAGAGAGCTAGAGCACAATCACGGGGAGTAGTAGGCAGAGGGAGAAGTAGACCCCCACTGAGCAGGGAACCCAATGTGGGACTTGATCCCAGGACCCTGAGATCACGACCTGAGCCAAAGGCAGACACCTAACCAACTGAGCCACCCAGATGTCCCTAACTTTTCTAAATATCTGAAACAACTTACATCATTTAAAAAATACCATTGATCTGTATTCCTAAAACTGTACGTTTCAGTTGGGAAAAATGAAAATGGAAATGGATAGTGGTAAAGGTCACACAATATTCTTTTTTTTTTAAAGATTTTATTTATTCATCAGAGAGAGAGAGAGAGGGAGAGAGAGCGAGCACAGGCAGACAGAATGGCAGGCAAAGGCAGAGGGAGAAGCAGGTTCCCTGCCGAGCAAGGAGCCCGATGTGCGACTCGATCCCAGGACGCCGGGATCATGATCTGAGCCGAAGGCAGCCGCCTAACCAACTGAGCCACCCAGGCGTCCCAAGGTTACACAATATTCTTAATGTATTTAATACCACTAAAATATACACTAAAAATGACAAATTGTATGTTATATATATTTTCCTAAAATGAGAGATTTCTCAGAGAGGCGGTAAAACAGTGATTAGAGCTCCAATTTTTTTTCTCTTTTAAAGATTTTATTTATTTATTTGACAGAGAGAGAGATCACAAGTAGGCAGAGAGTCAGGCAGAGAGAGAGAGAGAAGCAGGCTCCCCGCTGAGCAAAGAGCCCGATGCGGGGCTCAATCCCAGGACACCGAGATCATGACCTGAGACGAAGACAGCAGCTTAATCCACTGAGCCACCCAGGCACCCCTAGAGCTCCAATTTTCAATTCAGACCTCGTTTATAATCCTAGCTCAAAAGTTAATAGATGCATTACTCTGGATAATTACTTAACCTATTGAAGACTCAATTTCTTTACCAATAAATAACACCTTATCTATAGTTTTAAGGTTTATTATGAAGATTAACTAAAGTAATGCCAATAAGGTAATTAGTACAAGGCCCGGAAGTAGTAAAGGTTAACTATTACCACACTCTTGAAATAATGGTACTCCACTGGAGTTCAAAAGCTATTATCCAAGGTGTGTACAGGAACACATTCTCTACATTATTGGATACAATTAAAGGACTGATAGAATTCTGTTCAATTGTTCTGACTGAACCATTCCAGGTAGAAGTGAAAACTAGGTTAAGATTTTTATAGTATGTCAGCCTGAGATTTCCATTCCAGGGCAATAAATTATTTCAACTGATTGTTCTATCAGTAGATATGGTCCCACAGTCACTATTAGTAATCATGAACAGTGGGAGAGGTACCTGTAAAATTAGAGAAATGTTCTGTACAAACAGGTGGATTATGGTAACTCCTAATATAAGTTCTTCAAGGACATTAAATAAATGGTTTACCAGCAATTAGAACAGAAAGAGCATCCAAAATACATTAGAACAAGGTATCCTGCTGGGGAGATCAATTTTAATGTCATGTAAGGAAATATAGTGGCTGAACATGCCTCATAAAGAAACAACCTCCTTGGGCCCCTGGTGGCTCAGTTGGTTAAGCGACTGCCTTCAGCGCAGGTCATGATCCTGCAGTCCAGGGATTGAGTCCCACATCAGGCACCCTGCTCAGCAGGGAGCCTGCGTCCCCCGCCCCCTCTGCCTGCCTCTCTGCCTAGGCATGATCTCTTTCTCTGTCAAATAAATAAATAAAATCTTAATAAAAAAAAAAGAACCTCCTTTAAGAGAGATGCTTAATTTAACAGCACTGAAGTCAGGTTTTGAATGTTCATCTATTAGGGGTGGTATACAAAGAACTACTGTCATGATGCCTCTAATATCTTTGAGTTCCAAGTCTAAGAGTCTATAAATTCTTCTATTTTTATAAAGTATAATTAACATACAATGTTATATTAGTTTCAATTGTACAACATATTGATTCAATAATTCCATACATTGCTCAGTGTTCACCAGGGTACAAAAAATTAGATTTCCATGGATTTCTCAATGAAAAAAGGTCCCCTAGAAGCAGGAAATTGTCACTTTTGTATTTTTCAAAGAGAAATCCGATTATAATAAAAACTCATACTGAGTCTCCTAAGATCTATTATGAACAATTATACATCAACAAATGGGACAAATGGATAAGTTCTTAAAAACACAGAAACTTCTAAGACATAATCAGGAAAAACAGATAATCTGAACAGACCAGATAAATGGCAGTAATGAAAGTGAAGCAATAATAGTAATAATAGTGATAAAAAAAAACCTCCCAACAAACAGAAGTCCAGGACCAGATGGTCTCACAGGTGAATTATACCAAACATTTAAGGAAAAGGTAATACTTACCCTTGAACTATTTTAAAACTTAAAAAGGAAGGAATGTTTCCAAACTCATTCTACAAGGCCAGAATTACCCTGGTACAATGGGGTATCACCTCACACATCTTTATGCATTCATCTGTTGGTTGACAGTGAACTTGCTTTCACATCTTGGCTATTGTAAATAATGCTGAAATGAACACAGGGATGTATATGTCTTTTTGAACCAGTGTTTCTGTTTTTTGTTTTGTTTTGTTTTTGATAAATACCTAGAGGTGGAACTGCTGGACCATATAGTGGTTTTGTTTTAAATTTCTGAGGAACCTCTGTAGTGTTTTCCACAGGGACTGCACCACTTTATATTCCAACCAACAGTGCACTAGATTTCCCTTTTTCCTACATCCTCACCAACATTTGTTATTTCTTGTCTATTTGAGAAGAGCTATTGTAACATGTGTGAGGTGATATCCTATTGTGGTTTGCCCATCTGTAGGTCTTTTTAGAAAAAATGAACTAAATGAGATGTGAACCATAAAAATCCTAAAAGAGAACACAGGCAGTAATTTCTCTGACATTGGCCATAGCAACATTTTTCTAGGTACACCTCGTGAGGCAAGAGAAGCAAAAACAAAAATAAACTACTGGGAATTACATCAAAATGAAAAGCTTTTGTGTGGCAAAGGAAACAACCAGCAAAACAAAAAGACAATCTACTGAATGGGAAAAGGTATTTGCAAATGATATAGCCAATAAAGGGTTAGCAACCAAAATACATAAAGAACGTATAAAACTCAACATTCAAAAAACAAATAATCCAGTTAAAAGTGGGCAGAAGACATGAAAGATATTTCTCCAAAGAAGACATCCAGATGGTCAACAGACATGAAAAGATGGGCAGCATTACTAATCATCAGAGAAATGTAAATCAAAAGCACAATGAGCTATCACTTCACACCTGTCAGAATGGCTATAATAAAAAACACAAGCACTTTTGATGAGCACCAGGTGTTGAAATCACCATTTTGTACACCTGAAACTAATATTACACTGTTAACTACCTAAAACTTGGAAAAAAAACCTTTAAAAATAAATGCACAAATAACATATAAAAACCCCCGTAAGAATAGTATGTTGGTGAGAATGTGGAGAAAAAGGAACTTTTGTGCATGGTTGGTGGGAATGCAAACTGGCACAGCTACTGTGGAAAACAGTATGGAGGCTCCTTAATAAATTAAAAATAGAACTACCGTAAGATGCAATAATTCCACTACTAGGTATTTACTTGAAGAATCCCAAAAACACTAATTCAAAAAGATATATGCACCCCTGTGTTTATGGAAGCATTATTTACAATATCTAAAACATGAAAGTAACCCAAATATCCACTGACAGCTGAATGGATGAAGATTTGGCATACACATACTATGGAATATTACTAAGCCATAAAAAAGAATGAGATCTTGCCACCTGTAACAACAAGGGTAGACCTAGATGATACTATAAAGTATCATCATTTACTTAGTAAAATAAGTCAGACAGAGAAAGACATACATCATATGATTTCATTTATATGTGGAGTCTAAACAACAAATGGATAAACCAACAGACTCAGATACAGAGAACAAACTGGTAGCTGCCAGAGGGGAAATGTATGAAATAGGTGAAGGGGATGAAGAGGTATAATTCTCCAGTTATAAAATAAATAAGACAGAGACTGTAACAACTTTGTATGGTAACAAATGGTACCAATAACAAATGACCTATTGTGGTGACCATATAAATATCAAATCACTATATGGTACACCTGAAATGAATATTGTATTGTATAACAATTACGCTTCAATAAAAGTATGTTTAAACAAACCTAACCACAGTACATTAATACACCTAAAAAAATTTCTTAATATCAACCATTCAGATAGCATTTATGTTTTTGTGAGGTTTCAAATCATTATTTTGAATTTTTTCCCTACAATTTTCTGTTAAAGAAATAGAGTCATTTGTTCTATAGTTTCCATGCCTGGATTTAGCTGATGTCTTTCCCATGGTGTTTAATATGTTCCTCTGTCCCTTGAGTTTCCTTTAAAATCATAGTTAGGTATGCAGTATTGATCAGATTCAGGTTTCTACTTTTTCAGCAATAGTATTTATAGTCTATGCTGTGTATTTCCATCAAGAAGCACATAATGCCCAATTCTCATTTTGTTATGTTAATAGCCACTGACAATCATTGCCTAGACTCCTTATTAGGGTTGTAAAATGATACAATTCTAGTGAAATCATTCTTCTTTTGTTATTTGGAATACTTAAAAAGAACAACTTCCCCTTGCCAACTATTTGATTATACTGAGGTACAGATAGTATAGGAAAAGCAAAACAAATTTTCATTTTCCTTATTCACCTGTTTTGGAATAGTGAGATAGTTCCCTAGAATCCTGTGGAAAAAAAATCCTGTTTAAGATTTTTAAAGTCACTTTATGAACTTAGGGATTTAAAATATGTCAATTGCTTTACCGCATTACAATTATCCTACTAATGCTAAAGTCCCTTATTTGGTCAATGGAAGTTTATTCAGATAGGCTACTGAGTCTTTTTGTCATAACCTCAATTTTTTTTATAGCTTTGTTTTTTGCTATGACAAGATATTCTAGGTTCATACTGTACGAAATTTCCTGTCCAAGATCTGGAATCAGACAGTGTCCCAAAGAGCTCTAATTTCTTTTATTGGGAAATGGGATTTGGAGACCACAATTTACAAACCAGCACAGGCCATTGCTACTAGGTCCTTCAGATATGTATTTTTGATAATTAACATATCAAATGAGGGGCGCCTGGGTGGCTCAGTGGGTTAAGCTGCTGCCTTCGGCTCGGGTCATAATCTCAGGGTCCTGGGATCGAGCCCCACATCGGGCTCTCTGCTCAGCAAAGAGCCTGCTTCCTCCTCTCTCTCTGCCTGCCTCTCTGCCTGCTTGTCATCTCTCTCTCTGTCAAATAAATAAAAATTAAAAAAAAATAGAATATCAAATGAGTTTCTAGATATAATTCTGATTCAAAATCAGAAGTAAAAGGTAAATTAACCTTAATCTTAACATCTTTATTATGTATCAATCATACCAGGTCTCAATATTACATACATAATTGTAATTTTGACTTATCCCACAATACACACAGAGTAGTTTCAGTAACACTACAACCAACTTAGGGAGAATGAAAAAAACAGTTAATTTTTTGAGGGGAGAAGTTTTTTTTTGTCCTTAGGATATATTCTGGTAGGGATGTACAGACAGCATTTTATGTTTTAAAGTCATTTGAAAAAAGGGCTCCTAGTTGGCTCAGCCAGTTAAGAGTCCAACTCTCAATTTCAGCTTAGGTCATGATCTCAGGGTTGTGAAATGTTGGTGTGTCAAGCTCTGAGCTGGGTGTGGAACCTGCCTGAGAACCTCTCTCTGTCCCTCTTCCCTGCCGCAATCCACTTTCCCTAACCCCTCCCTTAAAAAAAAAAAAGTCATTTGAAGAAATTTCTCTGAGACTAGAATTACATTTTCCTTACTGGTTTTACTAATATGTGTTTATATGAAATATTTTATGAAATATTTAACATATATAATATTTATATAAAATATTAACATAGTTCCCATGTTAAATCAATACTATTAACAACTTTCCCCCAGTATCTTATTGGAAATCCTCATTCCTAGTTAATAAGGCAAAAGGCAAACTTATTCAACTTTCCATGAATACTTTACTTTGTATCTCCCTACATTATTTTTGAAACTGTGCCATATCTACTTTCTATTCTATGCTGCTTCCCTAACAATGACCATTTTAGTCTCTGTTCTTTAAGTAAAAATAAATGTAACACCACCAGTTCTTATGTCAAACTCTCTCGCTTACTGTTGATTAAATAAAGTTTGTTCTCTTATAGATTCCTCAGGAGTGGTTCCTAGTTTGTCTGTAATCTTTATACCTAAAGGTCAGTTTGGGTGAATATAAAACCCATACCTTGCCATTTTCTTTTAGTATTTAAAAAATGTTTCTCCAGTGGAATGCCATCTGACATTAAGGTTTGATCTTCTTCCTCTTATAAATTAATAATTTTACTAATCTCTGAGTGTCAGCTTTCCTGAATTAATTTTCCAAGACATGCAGGGTGCTCTTTTATACATAGTTCTAAGTAATCTTTTATTTTGGGAACACTTTCTTGAATCGTAGTTTTTAGTATTTATTTTGTTCTATTTCTTTTTATTTTCTTCTTTGAGATTCCTATTACACATATGTTGAGGCTTTTTAAAATTTTAGAGATCTTTTGTTTTAAATCTTTTGGATTTTTGTTCTTTTTAATTTTAAAACTTTGTCCTCCTTTCTGTCTATTTCTTTATTTGACAGAGAGAGAGAGAGAGCGCGCGCGCACATGCGCACAAGGAGAGGGAGGGACAGGCAGAGGGAAAAGGAGAAGCAGGCTTCCTGCTGAGCAGGGAGCCTGGCTTGGGGTTCCATCCCAGGACCTTGGGATCATGACCTGAGCAGAAGGTAGATGTTTAACCAGCTGAACCACCCAGGTACGCCTCTATCTTCTATTTCTCTTAAGGCATTATCTATTGTGTATTTGCTTTTGTGCTTTTTTCTAGTTTGGTCTGTATTTCTGATATGATTTTTAAATTTTATTTCTCTTTTTTGAGTATTGTCATTTCTCATTTCAAATTTACTTTTTCTGTAATCAATCTTATTTCTGAGTTTTTATAATTTTGTTTTATGTTGTTCTTCAGTGTCTATAATTTTCTAAATTTTTAAGCTCATTTTGAAATTTACAGTTTTATTATTTTGTGAGCATGCCGTTTTGGTGGGGTTCTATTGCCTGTAGGGTTATTATCTGGCTTTTTATTCTTTTTACTTCTAATAGTTTGTATAGAATTTGACTGTAATTCTTTCTTTTGCTCACGTTTTAAGTGAAATAAAATTTCCTGCGCTTGGGTGCCTGGGTGGCTCGGTTGGTTAACCAACTGGCTTCAGCTCAAATCATGTCCTGGAGTCCCAGGATCAAGTCCCACAAAGGGCTCCCTTCTCAGTAGGGAGTCTGCTTCCCCCTCTGACCTTCTCTCCTCTCATATTCTCTCTCTTAAATAAATAAATAAAATCTTTTTAAAAATCTCCTGTGTTTTTAGAAGGAAGAGGTGGATCACAATTGCTTTCCTAGCTTCATGGCTCTAGAATTCTCTGGTTGTTTTCCCCAAATGACAGAAAATATTGCCTCATATTTTGATATCTTGTTCCTCTCCCCTACTTTTGTCTGCATCTTTTCTTTCCTTTGCCCTATTGTCTGATTTGCTAAAATCAGGTTCTATTCCTAAGAGTTTCTACTCGGTGTGAGGTCATGGAATACTTCCAAAGGTTATATGGCTACAGCTCCAGTACCATGAAATTCTGGCACATTATGTTTTAGCATCCAGCTCTGAAGAGCATCTTGCATCTTGGTTGAACAGCAACAGTCTTGGTTTCTCAGACTGGCTTGCATGCTCAGTGAAATACTACTTTCAGTCAGCCTTCCTTCCTTCCATACAAATACTGGTAACCAAAAGGGCGCATAAGGGCATGGTATGCCACACCTGTTTGTATCTGGAGGCTTAGAGAGGGAAACCTAGTTGCTCACTTTTATTGTAAAGACTGTGCAGTCTTCAGTTTTGCTATCCAAGTTGCTCTGTGTTTATGGTAGAATTCTACTAGACTCAAAAACTAATTAATGCCACTTTCCCAGAATTTTTTTTTAAGATTTTTATTTATTTATTTGACAGAGAGAGACACAGTGAGAGAAGGAACACAAGCAGGGGGAATGTGAGAGGGAGGCTTCCTGCCAAGCAGGGAGCCTGATCTGATGCAGGCCTGGATCCCAGGACCCTGGGATCATGACCTGAGCCAAAGGAAGATGCTTAACAACTGAGCCACCCAGGTGCCCCACTTTCCCAGAATCTTAATTCATTTTTTTTTGTAATTTACATATTTTTGGCTTTCCATGCAATGCTAAGCTTATGAAACACACATTATTTCTATCTGCCTATGTCCCTCAAGTTTTTTAATATTTAACACTTTGAATTCTATTTAGATACCAATCATACTGACCTATCTCCATTCCTTAGTACCACTAAAATTTATGTGCTCCAAATTTTTCTTTCCCTTTTCTTAAAACCTCAAAATTAACTAGATTTATGAAATTTCAGATGTTAGTAATATGAAAACTGACAAGAACCCATCCAAAACCAAAAAGATATACAATTATTCAATAGTGAGAAAAATTATTCAGTGAATAACTACCTTATGTCAACAAGAGAACATTCCAAAGATAATCTTCCCATTGTCCTTAGGTTTTCTTGAAGTTCTCGTAAACACGTAATATTCACGACTAGTTCAACACCCACATCATACAGCAAGACCTATGAAAGCAATAACTTTTAGTCTGTGGAAAGACAATATTTCAAAATATATTTTGCCACTGAATAACATAATAAAAATGAGACTAAAAAATTTCAGGATAAAAATATTGAATGCATTCACCTTCAGTTACTATTTTTAACTCTTCAATTACCTCTACCAGTGTGTCTGTAACCATTCTGATGATCTGGCCTCTTCGCCACTGATTTTTATCAGGGATCCTAACAGCACAGTGCATATCGTTTTCCCATTTAATAGGTTCCCACTTTGAGTTTTCATAAGCAGCTATCATCTTTTCTTCTAAACTATATAAAGAAAAAATTTTAACTTTTAAAACTTTTCTTACAACATATAATGCTATAATATTTCTTACAATAATATAATGCTCCAACTACATATCTTCTATTATCCCTCTTTGCCCAAACTGGATATTTTGTTCTTCCTTGAATACCCAAGTATATTTCCACTGCAGGATCTCTGAACTAGCTCTTCCCTCTGCCTGAGATTATTTCCCCCCAGATAGCCTCATGGTTTACTTACTCCCTTTATTCAGGATCCATTACAATGGCAACTGTCTTCTTGAGGTCCTTCCTGATTATCCAAAATTGCCTTCCTTCCCAACTGCTTTTTCTCTATTGTCTTTATCATCATCTGTTACATTAACTATTTTATTTGTCCACTGTCTCTCCCTCTACCAGAATTTAAGCTCCAAGACAGCAAAGACATGTAAATATTTTTACCACCATATCCCCCACACCTAGAATACTGGTTATGCCCAATTAGGTATTTGTAGAATGACTAATTCTAATACAGTGAAAATAACTAGTAAAGATACTACTTGTATACGTTTAACTAGTTTTAAAATAACTGTTTAGCTGAAATAATTTTGTTTTTAAAAGTCCACCTTTATGATTTCTAGATCTTTGAAACAAAATATAGGGAAAATCCCATAGGTAATATGTTTTCCTTATATACCTATTAAGTAAGTTTTCTGTTAATAACCACTGAACATAAATCTTCTCAGGAGATATCACATTACAGATATGTACAGGCAGTTCCTTATTATAAAGTGATTGGAGATTCTCATTAGGTAGAGATCTTACAGACACGGGATTTAAGCTGTTTACTTCATTTGAAATAATTTCTTCTGGAGAAGGATCCCATACTTCAATATGCTTTTTGCAATTATCCTTGAGGGTATATCTAGAAAATAACAAAACCCATTAGCAAAAAGAGCAGCTAAGAAAATATTTATATTTGTATTTGTTTAGATCTAGTGATGAACAAATTTTAGCTATTATTCACTGCTTCCCAGTTTTGATATTAACAGCAGTTTAAGTCTTTTTTTTTTAAAGGGTTAAATACTACCAATGTAAGACTAAATCCCCCAAAAGCCAAATTTTCTATTTTAAAAACAGTTTAAAATCTCATTGACATTTTGTACTCACAAAGAATACAGGAATTATTCATAATTTTTCACAAAATCTGGCATTTCAAATGGTGGTTTATATATAGATAAAAAGTATAATAAGAAAGTATTTTGTGATGACTGAATTTTGTAACGTTTGTAGTATTTGTCAACTTTTGAAAATCTGTTATTTGTTGGGATTTCTTTTATCAGTCTATGTAAATATTACTTTTGCTTATTTAGTTCTATAGTTAAAACTCTGTATTCCTTTTCTTTAAGGGGGGCTCTTTAGGCTCGCCCATGAAACCTGGATTTGCCTTTGCTGAGCACAAAAGTGGCACCATTCGGAAGTGAGTATACATGCCTGAACTTTTCTTACCCCTTGTGCAGCCTCATCCATTTCCTTAGCTACTGCTGTACCTGCTTCCCACTCTTTATCATGTGCTTCTGCTACTATGCAAATAAACCACTACAGTGTGTGACTGACAGTCCTCTGGCCACTGCACAGTTGTTTGCCAATTGAAGTTATCCCCCTTTGCTTTAACATGCCTCTGCTTTAACATACCAAAAACACCTCAAGCACATGTCCAAAGCCATCACACCCATTTCCTCCCCCAGACCTGCTCCCCACTCTACTGTTCCTTGTTCTCCAGGAACAGTATCCCCAGATATTAGGTGGTTATAGTTATTAGTTCTGAAAGTCAATCTTGACCCCTCCTCTTCCTTACCTACAATCAGTAGCAAGGTCTTGTAATAGTCACTTCCATAATGTATAGCCTACAGTACTCACTTACAGCCCAACACTTTATTTTTAAGACTTGCAGTCAGAGAGAGATTTCTAAAACCCAAATCTCCTCCCAGTCCTCTGCTTAAAATCAGTCAATAGCTGCTAATCCTCCTTCCTGAAGTGATAAAGTTCAAACACACAGAAGTGTTTGAAAAGTACTTTTCTTTCTTAGTGATCAAGGTTCTGTAATTATCTGGTCTGTGCATTTCTCTCCAGTTTGATCTCGGCTTACCTGCCACTATTACCTTTTTTCCTGTCTACCAGCTGTGAGACTGTACTAACTGTACTAACAATGCCTAAACACATTACATTTTCCCTGTGTATAGGCTTTCACTCCCAGTTGTACTACAGAATTCAGTTTAGGTGAAATCTCCAGTGGTAAACCCTCTAACAATCCCACAATACTGTGACTACGCTTAACAGAGTCCTTATCACACTGAAAGGTAAGCTTGACCATCTCTACTACATACTGTAAGCTCCTTGAAGGCACAAACCATCCTTATTCATCACTGGATATACCATTTGCTACAATTTAACATGTAGGCCTATAAATACCTCTTGCTTATATAACCAAACAATGGGAAGAGAAAACTAGCTAATGGACTTCTAAAAAATTTTTTGTAAAGATTTTATTTATTTATTTGACAGAGAGAAAAAGAGCACAAGTAGGCAGAGCAGCAGGCAGAGGGAGAGGGAAAAGCAGGCTCTCTGCAGAGCAGGCAGCCCAATGTGGGACTCGATCCTTAACCAACTGAGCCACCCAGGCGCCTGCTAATGGACTTTTTATTTTTTATTATTATTTTTTATTTTTTTTAAAGATTTTATGTATTTATTTATTTGTCAGAGACAGAGAGAGAAAGCATAAGCAAGCAGAGGCAGAGAGAGAAGCAGGCTCCCTGCTGAGCAAGGAGCCCCACATGGGACTCGATCTCAGGATCCTGGGAGCATGACCTGAGCTGAAGGCAGCAGCTTAACCGACTGAGCCACCCAGGCATCCCATGGATTTTTTTAAAACAACTTTATTGGGGCACCTGGGTGGCAGGTGGGTGCCTTCAGTTCAGGTCATGATCCCGGGGTCCTGGGATCGAGCCCCGCATCAGGCTCTCTGCTCAGTGGGAAGCCTGTTTCCTCCTCTCTCTGCCTGCCTCTCTGCCTACTTGTGATCTCTATCTGTCGAATAAATAAATGAAATCTTAAAAAAAACTTTATTGAGGCATATTTTCTACCAAAAAAGTTCACCCATTTCAAGTATATAGTTCAATGATATTTAGTTAACTTTATCAAATGATGTAACCATAAGTCAGTTTTACAACATTCTCACTGCTCCCCAAAAAGATCCCCTTTGTCCATTTACCATGAATCCTCCTCACCCATAGCCCCAGGAACCTCCTAATAAATTTTTTGTACTACAGACTTGCCTTTTCTGGGCATACCATATAGATGGAATCATATAATATACAATCTCTTGTGTCTGACTTCCTTTATATAGCTTAAAATTTGAGATTTTTCCATGATGTAGATGTGTCAGTACTTTGTTATTTTTTTATGGCTGAATAGTATTCCATTATATGAACATATAGTATTTTCTCTATTCACCACTCACTGGATATTTACAGAATTTCCAATTTTGGGATATTCTGAATAATGCTATGAATATTTGCTCATAAATCTGTGTATGAACATATGTTGTCATTTCTCCTAGATAGGAGTGGAATTGTTGGGTTGTGTGAAAATTTTATGTGTAACTTTTTTTAAAGATTTTATTTATTTATTTGACAGATAGAGATATCACAAGTAGGCAGAGAGGCAGGCAGAGAGAGATGAGGAAGCAGTCTCCCTGACAAGCAGAGAGCCCGATGCGGGGCTCGATCCGAGAAACCTGGGATCATGACCTGAGCCAAAGGCAGAGGCTTAACCCACTGAGCCACCCAGGCGCCCCTTGAGAAACTTACAAACCCTTTTCCAAACAGGCTGTATCACTTACCTCTATGACAGCAATAAAGGTTACTCCACATCCTCACAAACACCTGTAACTGTCTCTTATGTAACAGCTATTCTAGTGGGCGAGAAATGGTATCTCATCGTGGTTTTAATTTGCATTTCCCTAATGACTAATAATGTTAAGCAAATTTTCATGCACTTATTAGCCAATTACACACTTTCTTTGGTAAATGTCTGCTTTTATCTTGTGCCCATCTTTTGGGCTGCTGAATTACTTGTTTTCTTAAGTTGTAGAAGTTCTATGAATTCCAGATACAAATTCTTTATGGGGCATGTCTGGCAAATATTTTATCTCATTCTGTTATTTGTCTTAACAGTATCTTTCAACGTACACTAGTTTTGAATTTTGGTGAAGATCAATTACTAATTTTCTTTTATGAATTGTGCTTCTGGTGTCAAATCTAAGAAATCTTTGCCCAGTCTACAGTCCTAAAGATTTCCTCCTGTTTTCTCCTAGAAGTTTTGTTTTAGCTCTTAAGAGTATAATCCCTTTTGAGTGAGCTTTGTGTATGGTGTGAGATAAGGGCTATGTTCATCTTTTTTTGCTAGTGGATATCCAATTGTCATAGCACCATTTGTTGAACAGACTATCTTTTTTTCAATGAACTGCCTTTGTGCCTTTGTTTAAAAAGTCAATTAATTATAAATATAAGGATTTATTTCTCAACTGTCAATTCTATTTATTCTTCTATATGTCTATCTTTATGTTAGTACCACACTGTCTTTGTAGTTTTGTTTTGTTTTTAAGATTTATTTATTTGACAGATCACAAGTAGGCAGAGAGGCAGGTGGGGTGGGGGGGAAGCAGGCTCCCTGCTGAGCAGAGAGCCCGATGTGGGGCTCAATCCCAGGACCCTGGGATCATGACCTGAGCTGAAAGCAGAGGCTTTAACCCACTGAGCCACCCAGGCGCCCCGGTAGTTGTAGTTTTATATTAAATTCTGATTCTAGGAAGTGGAAGTCCTCCAACTTTGTCTTTGTCTTCAAAATTGTTCTATTTTATGCATTTTGCATTTTTATATGAAATTTGAGACCCCATCAATTTCTACAGAAAAGTCTGCTGGAACTTTCACATAGCTTGAGTTGAATCTATAGCTATCAAACTTAAAATTTTAAAAAATGAGGTGAGATTCACATAACATAAAAGTATTTTAAAGTGAACAATCCAGTAGCAATTAGTACATTCACAGTGTTGCACAACCATTACACTTCTATATAGTTCCAAAACATTTTTATCACTCCAAAATAAAATCCCCCTAAAGCAGTTGCTACCCATAATCCTCTTTTCTCAACTCCTATTAACCACCAATCAGTGTTCCATCTCTGTGGATTTAACTATTCTGAATATTTCATATAAATGGAATCATTCTCTCACCTTTTGTGTCTGGCTTATTTCACTTAGTATAAAGTTTTCAAGTTGTATCAATATTATATCAAAATTTAATTCTTTTATTTTTGGCGGGGGAGGGACAAAGGGAGAAGGAGAGAATCTTAAGCAGGCGCCATGCCCGGGTAGAGCCCAGCTCAGGGCTCAGTCTCACAACCCTGAGATCATGACTTGAGCCAAAATCAAGAGTTAGACACCTAAGACTGAGCTACCCAGGAACCCCTAAATTTAATTACTTTTTAAAGGCTGGATAATATTCCATTGTATGTCTATCTACCACAATTTGTTTATCCAACTGTTGATAGACAAACAGGGTGGTTCCACTTATGAATATATATGTACACACATTTGAGTACCTGTTCTCAATTCTTTTGGGAATATATCCAAGATGAAATTTATGGGTCATGTTTTAAGTTTTTAAGGAATCTTCAAGCTGTTTTCCACAGTGCTTCACTATTTATATTCCTCTCTCCACATTCTCACCAACACATTTTTTTTTTATTACAGCCATCGTGGTCTGTGTGAAGTGGTACATTAATAGACTTTTAAAAAATAAATATTACTAATTTTTGAGAAAGTAATATATGTACATGGTTCAAAATTTAAAATTTGAATTTTATGACTCTTTCCAGAGAAACAGTACATATACATGTATTTAGTCTTTTTTGTTAAAAAACTAAACAACCATCATTGATTATATGCCCAAATCTGATGTCTTATAAAATTAATGTTAACTGGAAAAAACGTAGTTAAAACTATATGACCCTGATCTTTTTTTAAAAAGATTTGGTTAAATGAGAGGTAAGAGAATACTTTATGATTTTAATTAAAACACAATTGCAGCAATGGAAAACTTCTGAATTCAGTCAACATTACCATGGCCAGCTTTAGTGATCCAGATTGGCCAAGAGTCATTCAAAAGAAACACAAGTTTCTATGACCAAGAACTGTACCTTTAACTTTTGGCTAGCAGGTGGATTATATGGGTTATATATCCATGGAAAGATATTAACACTGATAAAAAATTCAGGGCATGCTCACAGTTTAACACGTGAATGTTATCTTCTACTGCATGTTGACCATATTGACTACTAGATGGCTAATTAAAAAAGAATTACAGCTTTGCTGGGATATAACTGACATATAAAATTGTAAGATATTTAAAGTGTCCACTGTGGTGATTTGATATAAGTACACATCATGAAATGCTTCTTCTCTTCTAGTTAACTATCATGCTTTTTTGGGGGGCTTAAGGCAGAGTCATATTATACATGACTTCAATATTGCCTAAATAATGATTTGTAACTAGAAAATTCTCCCCTAATATTTAAATTTATATATATGGAGAGGTGCAAAAGACAGGGAAATTTTATTTTAAAAGCTAGTAAAGATCCCTGTGTATTTTATAGAACACTGCTCTTGCAGAAAGCTGCTACACCGTCATAAAGAGTTCTTCTTTCTAGAATCTATTTTGCTTACTGTGGAATTGAGTTTTGTTTTAGCTTTAGTTCTCCCCTACAACAGTGGCATATTAAAGTGAGCAGATGGGTGCTTGCTGTTCTCCTCTGATGCTCTTGATAGTAGTGATATTTTGGAATATTTATCTAATAAATGCCTTATTCTCCAAAGCTGCTTAAGCAAAGGGAAAAAAATTTAAAGTTTAAAAATAGCTTTATTCCATGAATCATGGGACAAAGTATTTAGAAGTTGAATTTCACTGAAATTATAAACATCTGTTCTGTCAAAGACATGATGCAAGAGGATGAAAAAAAGCCACATACTTGGAGAAAATATTTGCAAAAGGCACATATTATACATAAAGTACTGTTATCCAAAATATAAAAAGAACACTTAAAATTCAACAATAAGAAAGCAAATCACCTAAAAAATGGCTCCAGAACATTAAGAGGAACCTCCCCAAAGAAAATATAAAGATAGCAAATAAGCAAGTGAAAAGATGCTCCATATCACATGTCATCATGAAATCACAAATAAAAACAAAAAAAGATTCTAACACTACACATACAATTGAAAGACCAAAATCTGGAATGCTGACACCACCAAGTGCTAATGAGGATGTGGGGCAACAGGAATCCCTCATTCATTGCTTGTGTGAATGCAAAATGGTACAATTGCTTTAGAAGACAGTTTGGCATTTTCTTTCACAACTAAACACATCTTACCATACAACCCAGCAATCACACTCCTTGGTATTTGCCCAAAGGAGGTGAAAACATGTCTACACAAGAACCTGAATGTCAATGTTTATAGCAGCTTTATTCATAATTATCAAACCTGATCTCAACCAAGATGCCCTTTAGTAGGTGAATGGACAGACAAACTGTTGTACATCCAGACAATGAGCTATTATTCAGTGCTAGAAGGAAAAAAGTTATTAAGACATGACAAAATAAGGGGGAAGTTTAAATGCACACTATTAAGTGAAATAAGCCAATCTGAAAAGGCTATATGCTGGATGACTCCAATTATACGATATTCCGGAAAAGGCAAAATTATGGAGACAGTAAAAAAGATCAGTAGTTCCTAGGGATTCAAGGGAGGGAAGGATGAATAGACTAAACACAAGAGATTTTTAGGACACTGAAAATACTCTGATATCATAATGGTAGATTTGTGTCATCATACATTTAGTCAAAACCCACAGAATGTAAATTATGGACTTTGGATGATTATGATATGTCAATGTAGTTTCACTGATGTTAACAAATGTACCATTTTGGTGGTTGACAGTGGGTGGTTGACTGTGCCTGCTGGGGGGAGCCAGGAATATGTGGGAAATCCCTGTGCTTTCTGCTCAGTGTTGAGAACCCAAAACACAAATTCTATTTAACAAAATAAAAAAAATATGAAACCTAAAACTATAAAACTTTGGAAGAAAACATAGCAGAAAATCTTTATGACCTTGAGTTAGGTAAAGATTTCTTAATTACAGCACAAAGTGCCTGACTTACGAAAGAAAAAAACTGTCAAAGTGGACTTTAAAACCAGAAACTTCTACTTGTTGAAAGACACTGGTAAGAAGTCACAGATTGGAAAAAAAATTTGCCATATTTGCAAAGCAAAGCACATAATCTTGACGAAGAACTTCTATCTGGAATATATTAAACTACTTTCACATTTCAAGAACAGTAAGCAAAAAGCACAAAGCAAAAAACTATTGAAAACTTCACCAAAGAAGAGACACAGATGGTAAATAAGAATATGAAAAGATCTTTAATATCATTAAGCTAAAATTAACACCACTATGAAAAACCACTATATTTCTATTAGAAGGGCTAATGTGAAGACAAAGTGACAAAATCAAGCACTAGCAAGGACAGAGAATAGTAGAACTCACAAATTGTTGGTGGAAATTCAAGATGGTAGAGCCAATTTAGAAAATGTGTGGCAGTTTCTTATAAAGTTAAAAAAAACTACAACTTAAAAAAAATCTTTTTCTTTTAGATATACATACCAAAATATTAGATGGATGAAGTTATGTGATGTCTAAGATTTATGCCAAAATTATCAAGGCAATAATGTGGCCAGGACACTAGATTAAATAAAGATCCCAAACTCACTTACCTTATAAGCAGCAATCTCACTCCTGGGTATTTACTCACGAGAAAATACATAAATATGTCTACATACAAAGACATGTATGCAAATGTTTACAACACCTTTTTCATAAAATCTCTCAAACTGGAAACAGCTCAAATGTTCATCAATTAGGAAATGCTCAATATTGTCGTACATCCAGAAAACAGAATAATAGTGAGCAATAAAAACTGATACATGCGGGGCGCCTGGGTGGCTCAGTGGGTTAAGCCGCTGCCTTCGGCTCAGGTCATGATCTCAGGGTCCTGGGATCGAGTCCTGCATCGGGCTCTCTGCTCGGCAGGGAGCCTGCTTCCCTCTCTCTCTCTCTCTGCCTGCCTCTCCATCTACTTGTAATTTCTCTCTGTCAAATAAATAAATAAAATCTTTAAAAAAAACCTGATACATGCAACAACATGGATGAGTCTCAGAAGCATTAAGCTAAATGAAAGATGCTAGACACAGAAGGCAAATACACTATGACTCCATTTATAAGAAGTTATGGAAAAGTAAAAATTATAGAAACAAATTAGATTAGTAATTGCCAAGGTTTGGGTGTGGAGGAAGAGAAAGAACTACAAAGGTGCACAAGGAACTTTTTATTATGATAGAAATATTCTGTATTTGGAGTGTGATAATGGATATATGACTGTATATGCAAAAGGTGAATTTTATTGTATGTTTCACCTCAATAACCCTAACTTTTTTTTATAAAAGAGAAATAATAATATTTTTTGAGAGGAAGCGAGAGAGGGCAGGGTGGGGGAAGTAGGAGAGAGTATCTTAAGCAGGCTCCATGCCTATCACAGAGCCCAAGTGGGGCTCTATCTCACAATCCTGATATCACAAACAGCTGAAATCAAGTCATACGCTTAACCAACTGAGCCACCCAGATGCTGCTCAGTCCAATACATTTAAAAACTTCCTCTCATTTCTTTCTCTCCCCTTACTTAGGGCTTACAGTGGAAAAAGGGCAGGCCCACTCCACCTTCCAATCCCCCAGTGTTAGGGCAGGGAAGGAAGGCAAGACTACATTCTGAGCACATTACTGCAGGTTTCTGCTTCTCTGGCTTACCCCAACAGACATTATGTGTGGGTGTTATCAAATATTTGCTTTCTTGAGAGTGATATGTGGGAATTCTTCAAAACACCTTTCAGGGGCCACCCTACTGCATAAGTCAGTATTGTGAAATAATTGTTTTGTCTTGACTCCTAACCCTCCTAACTCCTAACCCTACCACCCCTCCTCACTAACCCCTGTCCTTTTGCTTCAGGGCTGCTCAACCACTGGTCTGTACTAGGCACAATGGCTCAAATCTGGATCTTGTTAAAGTATCCCCTTGAACCTAGGAAGAATGTACATTTCTCCAAGTGGGAATGTGGGCTAACCCTACCACTAACTACCCTATCCTGCCATTTCTCTTCCTAATTATCTTTTCAAATAGCCACAAATGGCTGCCAAAGCAGATGTTCCACCTAGAAATAAGATGCATTTTCCTTTTCTTAGAAGTATCTTCAATCCCTATAAGCCATTCTCTTGGTTTCAGAGTCCCTTAGGGAAAAGCCACGCTACTCCCCATTAGGCTAATGACTCCAGTTATTTTTCCTACTATTTTTCAAGAATGGGGGAAACATCCCAAAGCTACAGCCTAAGCAGATATCCTAAAGGGAAAGGTATGCCAGTTTTCCTTCTTGAGAATAAAATGTTATGTATGAACTAACAAACATTTACAGGTCTACTTACCCTACTTCGTAAGATGCTAGGCCCTCTTTGACTAGCTGGTCATTTATACTAGTAGGAGTCATTCCAGGAACACCAAGAGAATCGAAAAGCTCAACCAAGAGCACATTATCTTCCAGAATTTCTGTAAAACATTAAGATGAGTTTGGGGAAAGAAATAAATATGTTGCAAAACATACTAAATGAAGCAGTTTTTAAAAAAGCTATAAACAATTACATTTTGCATAGATGTGGGTTTTTTGCTGAATAATACCAAAATGTCTCTACAGGGGGATAAGCAGCATTTTGCCAACAAAACAATCGTCCGTGTTATCTGCAGCATATGCAAATTAATAAAATTTTCATTTTAGATTGTGTACCGTTCTATAACAGATCAAAAACAGTTTAAAGCTTTTAAATTCAGAAAAATATAAATTGATATATATTCATTGAAGAAATGTTCTGGTGTGTTTTTAAACTGTTTTACTGTGTTCGCCCAAGTTCCAGAGTACAAAAGAATGAAATTCAGGCTAGAGATTGTCCGCAAAGGTTTACAGCTTTTAAAAGAATGGCACAAAGTTTACAACGAGAAAAAAAAATCTAGAATCCTCAATTAGAGACTGAAATCTGGATATTTTCCCGTATTTTTAGGACAATCTAATTTTTAATTTCTTTTAGAATACATAATGGTTACTTAAACACATAGATCTATTTAGATCTATTTCTTAAACTAAACTGGGAGTTTAACTATGGATAAAGTTTACATCTTGTATGCCTGTTTACTTACCTATAGTACTTAGCACAGAGAACCTGCCTAATATGTATTTGAATAAACAATAGAGTAATTTCTTTAGGAAACACATACTTCAGTGTACTAAAGTATACACTGAACACACACTTCAATACAGGTTATGCTTACACCTTCTACACAACAGCAGCTGGTAGCTGCCGGTCAGAATGATGATTCAAAAAAAAAAAAAGATGATTCCAAATAACACAAAGTGTTACCTCAACATACTTTATTATCTAGTCATAAAAATACATATTAGGTAACCTTTCTCAAGAGCCTAAAAATGATTCCTGACTACTTTTCAAAAGATCTGATATATCATCTAAAATAAAAGGCTAAGCAATGCCAAGCCTCAATTAATTTTCATCTTCTTACTTTCCATGTCTTGTGGTCCCATTAGTTCTTTGTCTTCATATTTCCCATACATAGAGTTCTTTATTGCAACAGGGCCAACTTTCCATATGTTCTGTACCTTTACCAACTTCCCTGCTCTGCTAATTAAAATTTAAATATCCCTGGGTGGCTCAGTAGGTTGAGCAGCTGCCTTCAGCTCAGGTCATGATCCCAGGGTCCTGGGTTCGAGTCCTACATCAGGCTCCCCCTGCTCTGCAGGGAGCCTGCTTCTCCTTCTCCCTCTGCCTGCTGTGCCCCCTGCTTGTGTGCTCTTTCTCTCTCTGTCAAGTAAATAAATAAATAAAATCTTTTAAAAAAATTTAAATATCCCTTGCTTTATAAGGTAACAATGCTCCCCTTATCATCTATTATTAATGTCTTTAACTGTCAATCTCATCATTGTGCAGGTTAATGGGGTAAGATATTTTAGATTTAAGGAGTGCCAGAAGGCCTGTTCAAATAAAATTATCTAGCGTAATAACTATGTTATGACTAGTGTTTGGATGTTATTGGTATAACAGGTAATTAAATGAGTAAGAAAAAGAAGGAATCAAAAATCAGTGGAGATTACTCAAGGACTAAGAAGCCCTTAATTTACTGCTCGCATCAGAGAAGCCAGATATAAAAATGTTATTGACTAAGGATGCAATATCTGTAACCACATTCTTATTTAAACAAACCATTTCTTCAGAACAATTTCTCATATCAACAATGTGGATAAATTATCACTGATATATCATCAGTTCCCAGTTATGTAACTTTGAACTGCTGATTGCTAAGCTTTAGTCTCCTTATTGTAACAGAGGCTAACCCTCTTCTGGTGATTGGGTTCATTTAATGGTAGTATGACAAAAGTGAATAAATAGATAATAGTAATCTTGTGTGTCCTGCACTAGCACTTATTAAGACCAACTAAGCCAGAAAAATAACAGACTTCCACCACCCCCAACCCCTGCATCCAAAGCCCTTGGGGTCAGACAGGTTTTAGAATTTCAAATTGAGAAAAGCTACATAAAATATATACTGCCTATTTTATTTTATTTTTTAAAAATTTTTTATTTTTTATAAACATATATTTTATAATATCCCCAGCAAGATTCCAAGGCAGGAGCCTACAAACATACATTACTATCCTGAAATGGAATATATGAATATTCACTATAAAGGAGATAAAGACTATATATATCTTCATGTCACTTCAAATCAGGTTTTGCTAGTCAACTTTTCATTGTCAGAACGTGCTAGGTTACGAAATTGTGAGCTAGTGGTCAGCCTATATCTTAGGCCCAAACTAGTCCAAAAAAGAAATGACTTTTTTTAAAATATGGAGAGAGGCTACAGTTGAATTCACTTAAGTAAAATGAAAAAAAAAAATATGAAAAGTATTTAACAATTGTGTCCCACCTCCTCTCACTTTCCTGCACATTAAACTTTAACATTCATCATGCCAAAATGAGGAAAGAACCACTGCAGAAATGTAAATGAAATAAGAGAAGTTAATTCCTGGCTTTAGGGTGTTCAAGAGGCCATATCTAGGATGACTGATTTTTTTTTAAGATTTTATTTTTAAGTAATCTCTACACCCAATGTGGGGCTTGAACCTACAACTCAAAGATCAAGAGTCCCACACTCCACCAAGTGAGCCATCCAGGCACCCCTAGCATAACTTGATCTTTAATGGCAATTTTTGCCTTGTACTGATTTTATACTCTACAGCCTGCAACTATATCCACTATACACAATTCTCAATAAATGTTCTCTCTTACTAGTCTCATTGATGACACACTGAATTTAGCTTATATCAAGCAAATGTATTATGTTATCCTTATTTGAAATTATATATAATTACATAGCAACAAATAAAAACGGAATAGCTTACTGATGACTGAACATGTCATAAATTTATCTTGAGTTTTTTCTTCAAATTTTTCCTTAGCTTTTTTGGACCACTGCATTGTCTTTACACATGGTTCAATATAGGCCAGCTTACATTTAATTGCCTGTGTCAAACAAAATTGCACCATTAAGAAAAGGTGAAATTTCTAGTTATTTTAGAATTAAAGTTTTATATGTGTACAAAAAACTCTGAATATATAATCTGAAAATAAATGTGCAAAAGGTATCTATAAAATATTTTATAAATGGCAATAACTGGAGTCAACAAATCATTTGGTAGAATTATTGCACATTCAGACACCAATATAACAAGCATCTACTGAAAAAATTACAGATACTCATTATATACTGTTAAATGAGAAAAGCAGGTTACAGGACTATTTTTCTAATCCTATAATTGTTAAATAGAAGACACATCTTTGAATTAGAATTGTAGGAGCGGCTGCCTTTGGCTCAGGTCATGATCCCAGCGTCCTGGGATCGAGTCCCACATCGGGCTCCTTGCTCCGCAGGGAGCCTGCTTCTCCCTCTGACTCTGCCTTCCACTCTGTCTGCCTGTGCTCGCTCTCGCTTGCTTGCTCTCTGACAAATAAGTAAATAAAATCTTAAAAAAAAAAAGAATTGTATTTATAAAAACATTGAATAGTTCTGAATGAGTCCTTTTTATTTATATTTTCAAGTTTTTCCTAGTTTACCCATTTTTAAAATGAAAAATATTGTTTAACAATAATTCAAATGCCCAAGTGTAAAGTGAGTTAGAAAATAAGCCCCATTAACTTTATCTTTGAGGAATAAGATTCCAAGAGAAAGATAATTTTTACTTATTTTTCCAGACTTCTCTTTCTCTTGGACATGTTATATATGCTTAAACATAAATGGAATTGCAGTAAAAATACTCCTATGATGAGATTTTCACACAAAATCTATCACCTTCCTACCACATTATACAGGTTTTCAAAATAACATTTGAGATCTGGAGACCAGTAAAAACTTATGAAGACACAAACATACAAACAGATATACATTTACAATTAATGCTTATTTGTTACGATTTACATACATCTTAACAACTTATGGCTGCTATATAGGAAATTACAGTAATGACAGCAACTCTTTTCTATATTCCATGTATCAAATTATTTACAGACAAAAATGTTAGTTAACAGAGCACTTCTATGATAAAAATGATTTCTAAAAATACTGTCACAATTGTGTTAATATTCTGACCCTATGACTCATAATAAGTAGATTACCTTCTCTGGGGGATTTAGAAACTCATCTTTTATTTTACGCATTTCTTTAAGTGTTATTTTTGCAGTATTACCAAAGTCCACATATTTAACTTCAACTTCACGATGTCCAGGCAATCCTTTAAAAGTTATTAAATTAGAAATCATAAACTTGGAAAGAAAACAGAGAATTATCTAGAAAAATTTAGACGGGACAGTCAATTACGTTAGAATACTTTTATGATCAACATATTAACCTAATACTTTTTTAAATATAAAAAAATTTCTAATATGTGGACCTAAAAAAATAATCAACCATAATGCAGTCGTTCAGACTTGAGAAAGTAACAATTTTAAGATATCCAGAGGACAATCAAAACCAGGATAACAACACAGCTATCAAATGCTAGGTGTTGTGGCCTAAAAGTTAAAACTAGGCATTAAGTCAAGCAGAGAAAGACCACTATCATATGATCTCCTTGATATGAGGAAGTGGAGATGCAACATGGGGGGTTAAGGAGGTAGGAGAAGAATAAATGAAACAAGATGGGATTGGGAGGGAGACAAACCATAAGTGACTCTTAATCTCACAAAACAAACTGAGGTTGCTGGAGGGAGGAGGGCTGGGAGAAGGGGGGTGGGGTTATGGACATTAGGGAGGGTATGTGCTATGGTGAGTGCTGTGAAGTGTGTAAACCTGGTGATTCACATACTTGTACCCTGGGGGGATAAAAATATATTATATGTTTATAAAAAATAAAAAATAAAAAAAACAAAAACAAAAACAAACCCCTAGGCATTAAGACTGACTAGATTAGGGGCGCCAGGGTGACTCGGAGGGTTAAGCCTCTGCCTTCTGCTCAGGTCATGATCTCAGGGTCTTGGGATGGAGCCCCACATCGGGGCTCTCTGCTCAGCAGGGAGCCTGCTTCCTCCTCTCTCTCTGCCTGCCTCTCTGCCTACTTGTGACCTCTGTCTGTCAAGCTAATTACTCTTTCTAAAATATTAGTCTGAGCAAGTTCCTTTTTCTCTCCAAGCCTCACTATCTCATTCATAAAATGGGCATACCAGTAGAATCCAATCTTGTAAGATTTATTTTTTTTGAGGATTCACCTATTTAAAATAATTTGCAAAGCACCATAGTAAGCATGAACTTAATAAATGTTTACTGTTAGCCAACACAGGTTGACTAAAGCAAAAGATTTAATAATCAAACTAAAGATTCATTCATATGATGATACCTAAATGAAATTTAAAAAAAATTATTTCGGGGAATATTGTGAACAATAAGCAAAGACAGACCTCCATGTCAATCTAGTCTCTATATTTTACAGAATACCAACGAATCCCCTAAAATGTTTAAACATACAGAAGTCTGAAAGAAAACCTATCACAATGACCTTTTTGAAAACACTCAAAATATATGGCTGACTTTAGCCTCTCTTATCATACCTATGTATAATTCTACTAAACTGGTTGCCACCATTTTCAAATTTAAAGAGTAGTACCATATACATAATTTCAAAAATGGAAAAAATACAGGCATTCTCTGCTCCTTAGCAGAAATGGAAGCATATGGAACAACACTGGTATTCAAGAGGACACTTCAAACAACTTAGGCCCTATGGTAACTGGTATCTGGAGTAATTGAGAAGATACATGTTATTATAAGTATAATAATAAGATGAGGAAATCCCTCCACACTTCCGGAATTCTCATGCTAGAAGGATATTCTTAACTGACTAGTGCCATTGGATTCTTATTATTCCTCAAGTCTCTGAATGGAGATATAGTTTTAGACAAAATAAACAGGAGATAAAATTGAAAGAACAGGAGATAAAATTTAAAGACAAGAGATAAAAAGAACACAGGAGAAAAAAATTTAAAGAACATTTTTTTCCCTCAAATTATGAATCAGTATGAGAGTCAGGAGATATGAAAGGCCTCAAAAAAAATTTTTTTTTAAGATTTTATTTATTTATTTGAGATAGAGAGAGAGAGCACAAGCAGGGGGAGCTGGAGGCAGAGGCAGAGGGAGAGGGAGAAGTTGGATCCAGTGTGTAACTGGATCCCAAGACCCTGAGGATCATGACCTTAGCATAAGGCAGCTGCCTAATCCACTAAGCCACCCAAGCATCCCTGAGAGGTCTCAAAACTTACTTCCATTTATTCTGAGGAAACAATTAGATGATGCTCCCCAAAAACGGGAATAAACTGAAGAAGTAAACATGGGATCCGTAAAACAAGGGATCCAATACAGGGAGAAAAAAAAGTATATTGCAAAATGAAATAAATTCTCTGAATAACAAAAGTGTAATAAGCTTAGAGGACTAGCAGTCCAACTGGAGATGATAGAAAGATATTTTCATGGGGCGCCTGGGTGGCTCAGAGTCCTGGGATCCAGCCCCACATCAGCCTCTCTGCTCAGCAGGGAGCCGGCTTCCCTCCTCTCTCTCTGCCTGCCTCTCTGTCTACTTGTGATCTCACTCTGTCAGATAAATAAAATCTTCAAAAAAAAAAGAGATGTTTTCACCACTAGAAAAAACAAAAAACAAAACCCAACTAACATTACCTGCAAAGTCAAACATGTAGAAAATTGTTTTTAATAATTAGGAAAATGTAGCCATAAATTTTAAGAAAATAAAGTGAAAAATTGATGCATTAGCTTGAAATAGAAATAAATTATTTTTATGACTTAGTGAAAATATTTATGCAGAATATAGATTAATTAAAATTGTGATAAACTATGGTGACGGGGTGGGGAGGGGATAAAAGAGCTAAAAGAAATCTAAAACTGCTACCTGCCTTAATAAGAATAGACACTTTCTGAGAGTAAAATATCAACAAAGTATTACATATTTAGAAGTAATATCACAAATAAATACCAAAAGAAACAGTTGAAAGAATTTAAAGTATTTTTAAAGTAATCTTTACATCCCACATGAGGCTCAAACTCACAATCCTGAGATTAAGAGTTCCATGCTCTTCCAACTGAGCCAGCCAAGCAACCCTAAAATATTTGCCTTTGAGGAGTACAGTCTAAGTTGTTTAGCACCATTTAACTTTTTAAATAAGGCAGACATTAGGAAACAACAACAAAAAAACAGGTTAAGGGCTAGTCAAATAAAAATCTAAGGACTTAGAGAGTCACCTCCTAACATTATCACTAGGTTTTTTTCCCCATTTTATTTTATTTCTTTTTTAAAAAATTAACATATAATGTATTATTAGCCCCAGAGGTACCACTAGCTTTTTAAAGATAACTGAGCAAAATGGGTAAGATCAAATATCACTTCTATGATTTAATTTGTACCAACTCAAATGGTTTCAGTTTTTAAGCATAACATTTCCCTGTAGAAATAGTGTGCAATTTCCTACCAGTAACTTTTGCTCGGTACCAAACTCCATCTTCAAATTTAGCTACACAGGCTTGACCTTGAACTGGACAAAGGATTTCCAGATTTTCTCCATCTTCACTTTTATAAAATTCCTCAATTGTTTTTAGTAAAAATAAAAAATCCAGGCTCTCTATCTAAGAAATAAAAGGATTAAAACACTATAGTTTCAAAGAAACAAAATTTAAATGTAGCATGTATTATAAGTACTGCTTATAAAATTACTGGGATCAGACAAATCAATCGTTATGTAATTTATATTTGTAATATTTTATTATAGAAGCAATATATAAAATTAGCAAATATGGACATAACAAAACTTTTTAAAAAATCACATTTCTTCAGTATCTTAAGGGTATATCCTTCTAGATCCCTTTTTAAAAATTTAAATTCCATTAGCCAACATATAGTATATCATTAGTGCTCATCCCATCACATGCCCTCCTTAATGTCCATTACCCAGTTATCCCACCTCGCTACCCTCCTACCTTTTCGCATCCCTCAGTTTGTATCCTATAGTTAAGAGTCTCTGTTTGTCTCCCTGATTTCTTCCCACTCCGTTTTCCCTCCCCTCCCCATGATCCTCTTATATATATAACATATATGCTATTTCTTATATGTCATGAGTGAAATCATATGATAATGGTCTTTCTCTGCTTGACTTATTTCACTTAGCACAGTATCCCCCACTTCCATCCATGTTGATGCAAATGGTAGGTATTCATCCTTTCTAAAGGCTGAGTAATAGTATATATATATATATATATATATATGGGCCACATCATCTTTATCTATTCATCTGTTGAAGAATACCTCATCTCCTTCTACAGTTTGGCTACTGTGGATTGCTGCTATGAACATTGGGGTGCATGTGCCCCTTTTTTTCACTATAGCTATAAGTAAATTGGAGTAAATACCCAGTAGGGCAATTGCTGGGTCATAGGATAGCTCTATTTTCAACTTCTTGAGGAACCTCCATACTGTTTTCCAGAGTGGCTGCACCAGTTTGCATTCCCACCAACAGTGTAAGAGGGTTCCCCTTCCTCTACATCTTTGCCAACATTTGTTGTTCCAGAATCCTTTCTTATACACACACAAACTTTCCATATTTTTAAAAACAAAAGTGAGAAGATATCTTACATGCAATTTGATTACAGTGTGATAATTTGCATTTTCTGTCAATTCTCACTTTTCTGTTTGAGTATTCCCATTAGTACTTTTTGGCCATGTTTAGATATCTTTAAATGACCCAAACCAGTATCAAATTCAAGACTACATATTATATTTAGTTATCTCAATAAATATTTTAGAATCTAGTGTAGTCCTTTTTTTTTTCTTTTAATGAGTAGGTCTTGCTGAAGAAAGCCTGCTATTTTTCTGTAGAATGGTCCATCTTTTGGATTTATGTGGTTACATCCTCATACTATTATTTAGCTTGTTCCTCCATTAAGTGAGGTCTGTCTCCTGAAATTTCCCCAAAGCCAGAAGTTCTATCTATAGGTTTGGTGGATTCAAGCCTTTTTATGCCAGAATACATCTTAAGTATATGTAGGTTGCAATATACCAAAAGATATAACATTACTGATTCAGTAATAATATGCTAAGGTTCACCTACAGAGTAGGGTGATGATTCTGATCCCTCTATTGTACAGTTATGTAATTAATTTAATAATACTTTGGCATTATATGAATGTTCAGTTTCCCATCAACCTTCCATCTCGTGATTTTAAAGTGAATTGATCATTCTTTAAATCAGTAATTTCAGTAGGGTTTATAAAATGACTACATTGAGTAAACTAGAGATTTCTCTTATTAATAAGGTTACTTCGTTATTTAAGTTCTTAAAGTTCCTATAATATCTAAAACATAGTTCCCCCACTAAAAAAAAAAAAATCATCTCAAAACACCAAGGATAAATGTCTGTTATCTCTCCAAATACCAGTTCTTAAGGTTAAAAAATATTTTAAAATCTATATCAAATAGCAAAAAATGAAGATTTCCTTTTTTCTAAATATTATAATGCAAATGGAAATTTTGTGAATCTGTCTTTTCTTATTTCATTTAAATTACTTCAAAAACCTTCAATTTTTTTAACTTTTATTTCTAAGTAGGTTTTATTCATATTCTTCAATCCAAAATGAACAGTGAAAATTTGCACAGAGGAGTGACATCAGCAAAATTGTAGACTAAGATGCTCTAAGCTCTGGTTCCCCCATAGAAACAATGGGGGAAAAGGAGGGGGAAGGGAGAAAAGTCTTATGAACTTTGTCAGAACTATGAAAAAGTCAAAGGTTTATAGCAACCAAGCAAACACCCAATCAAGCTTCTGGCATTCAAATAAATCTCTGTCACAAGCTAAAGGAATAGAGACTTCAGTGATCACATGCAAGGAATAGTCTTTGAAAAAATAGTCTGAAATAGTCTCAAAACTAACCAACCACTGTAATCTTCAACAATAAGAAAATACAGCAAATCCCAGGGAGGTGGGGAATCTTATTTTCAGAGTTATCACATTCTAATAGTCAAATGTCCAATTTTCAACAAAAAATCAGAAGAAATACAAAGAAAAAAGATAACATGGCTCATTCATGAAAACAAAACAGAAACCACCCTCAAAGAAACCCAGCTAAAGGACATACTAAACAAAAACTTCAGAACAACTGTCTTAAATATGTTCAAAGAAGAAAGGAACACATGGATAAAGAACTAGAGGAAACCAGGAAAATAATAAAGAACCAAGATGAAAATACCAACAAAGAGAAATTATAAAAAGGAATCAAACAAATTCTGGAGCTGAAAAGTATAATAACTGAAGTGAAAAATACACCAGAGGGATTCAACAGCATATCTGAAACAAGCATAAGAAAGGATCATAAGAAAAGATCAGCATATCTGAAACAAGCATAAGAAAGGAAAGTGTAAAGGGAAGTGAGGCTAAGGGACTTGAACAGAGGCCAAGGGCACCATTATACATATTAATATATACATTATGGGAATTCCAGAAGGAAAAAGGAGCAGAAAGATTATCTGAAGACATAGTGGCTGAAAACGTCCCAAATTTGATGATGGACATGAATCAATGTTATGGGTTGACTTGTACCTCCAGGATATGTTGGAGTCACAACATGAGAATGTGACCTTATTTGGAGACAGAGTATTAACAGATAATCAAGTTAAAATGAGGTCATTAGGATAGGGCTTTTTTTTTTTTTTTAAAGATTTTATATATTTATCTGACAGAGATCACAAATAGGCAGAGAGGCAGGCAGGGGGTGGGGGGAAGCAGGCTCCCTGCCGAGTAGAGAGCCCAATGTGGGGTTTGATCCCAGGACCCTGGGATCATGACCTTAGCAGAAGGCAGAGGCTTTAACCCACTGAGCCACCCAGGTGCCCCAGGACAGGCCTTAATACAATATGACTGATGTTATTAAAAGGGAAAGATTTGGTACAGAGGGAAACAGAGGAGAATCCATGAGAAGATCAAGACAGAGATTAAGGTGATGCAGCAGAAGTCACAGACCACCAAAATTTCCAAATAAGCATCAGAAAGTAGGATAAAAGAATGGAATAATTTATCACTCACAACCCTAAGAAGGAACATACCCTACTGACACCTTGATCTCACACTTCTAAATTCCAGAACTATGGGACTATAAATTTATGTTCTTTAAGCCACCTTATCTGTGTAACTTTGTTATTGCAGCCCTAGGAAATGAATACAGATTTTGGTTTTGAGAAGTAGGGTGTTGCTGTAACAAATACCTAAAATATGGGTGTGACTTTGGAATTAGGTAATGGTTATGAAGTGCATGAATGAAAAAGTCCAGATTGTCTTGAAAAGAATTCTGGTAGAAATATGAATGTTAAAGGTGCTTCTGGTGAGATCTCAGGCAGAAATGAGGAACATGCTATTGGAAACTGGAAGAAAGTAAATCCTTGATATAAAGTGGTAGAGAACTTGGTTGAATTGTGTTCTGTTGGACAGAAAGTAGAACATTAATATTTAGCTGAAGAGATCTCTAAGCAAAATGTTGAATGTGCAGTTTGGTTTCTCGTTGTTTATGAAAAAACATGAGAAGAGACATAAAGAAATAATTGCTAAACATAAAGAAACCAGAACTTGAAATATTTAAAAAATTCTCAGTCTATCCATATTGTAAACAATGAGAATGTATACTTAAGAGAGGACAGCAAGGATGTGGCTAGACACTGCTGAAGAGATCACGGGCAAGTGACTTGTGGATCCAATCAGTCAATTCAGTAGAAACACTACCAGCTTGAACTTAAGGGGACAGAAAAGGAAGAGGAAGGCTGTTGGGATTTGTGTGATGTTATAGGCAGCAAGTGAGTTGACCAGGCTATCAGCCCTGTACATGTGTTATCTTTCAAGAAAAAGGAATAATGACCCCAAAGGTGATTCAGGGGCTGTCTTGTCTGCCAATGCCACCAGAAGCCCAGAGGGCACAGGCCTGAGAGGAAGGACAGTCTCATCCTCTGTTTCAGGAGGTTCAGCCTTCTGGGTTCCAGAGCATGAGGACAACACCTCAATTCCAGTAAGTGAGGTGGTGGGGGCAAAACTACCACCCTAGTAGGACTGGAGGGTGGAGCATCCAGCCAATGAAGTAGATTCTCAAGTCATAAGAATCTAATAGAATTTTCTAGGCTTTAGATTTGTCTGGTCTCACATATTCAGAGATAGAGAAGAATTTTGCTCCAGCTTAAGTGATACCTACGTCTTAACCTGTACTTGAATTAGACTATGAGATGTGAGACTTTTATTTGATGATGTTTATATATTAGATTTTGGACTCAGAAGTGATACTTTAATGATTGGATTGGGGTGGATATATTTTGAATGTGGGAAGTACATGAATTTCTTTTTTTTTCTAAATTTCAGTGAATTTAGCATAATTCAAGTACAAGTGAATTTAGTATAATGAATATGTCTGTTGATATTAGAGACATTATTACTAAAGAACTTATTTGTGTACGTCTTTGAATTATCATCTAGCACCCTTTTATTACAAGGCATGTCTATGGTAGTGGGCTCCCTCTGCCTTTGTTTATCTGTGAATGTCTAAATTTATCTCTTATTTTGAAAGAACATTTTGTTATATACAGAATTCAAACATGACAGTTTTTTCTCTTAGTACGTTGAATACAGTCTTATATTATCTTTTGGGATGTTAATTTCTTCTAAGAAATTAATATTTTTCAGATTCATTTGTACATGATGAATTTGGTTTTTGTTGATGCTTTCAAGATTTTCTTTTTGACTTGCAGTAGTTTAGTTAGATGTGTCTTTGTGTATATTTTCTTGGCTTTATATTACTTGGAGTTCACTGAATTTCTTGATTCGTGGATCATATCCTTATTGAAATATGAGGAAGTTTTGGCTGCTATTGCTTTATTTATTTTTTTTAATTTTTAAATTTCTTTTCAGCATAACAGTATTCATTGTTTTTGCACCACACCCAGTGCTCCATGCAATCCGTGCCCTCTATAATACCCACCACCTGGTTCCCCAACCTCCCATCCCCTGCCCCTTCAAAACCCTCATATTGTTTTTCAGAGTCCATAGTCTCTCATGTTTAATCTCCCCATCCAATTTCCCTCAACTCCCTTCTCCTCTCCATCTCCCCTTGTCCTCCATGTTATTTGTTATGCTCCACAAATAAGTGAAACCATATGATAATTGACTCTCTCTGCTTGACTTATTTCACTCAGCATAATCTCTTCCAGTCCCATCCATGTTGCTACAAAAGTTGGGTATCATCCTTTCTGTTGGAGGCATAATACTCCATAGTGTATATGGACCACATCTTCCTGTCCATTGAAGGGCATCTTGGTTCTTTCCACAGTTTGGCGACCGTGGCCATTGCTGCTATAAACACGGGGGTACAGATGGCCCTTCTTTTCACTACATCAGTACATGAATTTCTGACAGAGTAGGAATAGATTGCTTTGCAAACTGTGTCCTTCCCAAAACATATGTTGGAGTTCTAACCACAAAGTATCTCAGAGTATAACCTTATTTGAAATTAGGGTTTACAGATGTTACTAAGGTAAAAGAAAGTCTTGGGCAGGACTGACTTTATTCAATAGGACTGGTGTCCTTATTTAAAAAATGAGATAAACAAGTAGATAAAATGCCAGGTGAGGAAAGCAGAAGAGACTGTGGTGATGAAACAGACATCAACAAATGGTAAAGATTGCCAGCATACCATATACCACCAAAATCTAGAGGACACACATGGAATATGTTTTACCTCTAAGATCTCAGAAGGAATGAACCCTGCCAAAATCTTGAGTTTAGACTTCTAGACTAGTCATCACTGTCAGACCATAAAGTTTTGTTGTTTAAGCTATCTAATTTAGGGTACCTTGTTACAATGGCCCTAAGAAGCTAATACACTCAACAAAACCCTAAGTAGGATAAACCTAAAGAAACACATTCAAATACATTATAATCAAACAATAAAGACAAAGGAAGAATACTGAAAGCAGCAAAAGAGAAGCAACTTGTCCTGTATGAGGGATTATCAAGATTACTTGCTGATTTCTCCTAAGAAAATTTGAGGACAGAAGACAACAGGGAGATATATTTAAAGTGCTGAAAAAAAAACATATCAACTGAGAATTACAGATCCATCAAAACTATCCTTCAAAGATGAGGGAGAAATTAAGCCATTCACAGAGAAACAAGAGGTGAGGGAGTTCATTGTCCCTAAAAGGAGTCCTTAAAGTAGAACTAAAAGGATCATAGAGTGTAACTTTATAGTCACATGAAGATATGAAGATGTGGTAAACACAAGGACAAATATGAAAGCCAGTATTATTTTAATTTTGGTTTGTAACTCTACTTTTATTTATCTTTTTTTAAAATTTTTTAAGATTTTACTTATTTATTTGACAGAGATCATAAGTAGGCAGAGAGGCAGGCAGAGAGAGAAGGGGAGAAGCAGGCTTCCTGCTGAGCAGAGAGTCTGACGCGGCTTGATCCCAGGACCCTGGGATCATGACCTGAGCCAAAGGCAGAGGCTTTAACCCACTGAGCTACCCAGTCTCCCCAACTCCACTTCTATTTCTATTTATTTTTATAGGATAATAGCTATTTCTACAGGATTTAAAAGATAAATGCAGAAAATTATAAATCTATGTTACTGAGCATACAATGTATAAAGATTAATTTGTGACATCAATAATGTAAGAGGGGAATGAAGTTTCACAGGATTTTTTTGTGTAATTAAAAGTTGATATAAATTTATATTAATTGTTACAACTTTAGGATATATGTAATTCCTATGGTAATGATAAAAGATTTATATATACATAAAAGGAAATAAGGTAATCAAAAGATGAAACTACAATATTTGCACACCCATGTTCCCTGCAGCATTATTCACAACAGTCAAGAGGTAGAAGCAAACCAAATGTCCACTGATGGATGAATGGACTAATAAAATTTGAAATATACATACAATGGAATAATAACCTTAAAGAAGGAAATCTTCTTGCACAATATGAATGAACCTTGAGGGCATTATGCTAATGAAGTAAGCCAGCCACACAAAGACAAACACTGTATGATTCCATTTATAAGAAGTGTCAAAATAGTGAAATTCATAGAATTATGGTTGTCAGTAGTTAGGGGTGGGCAAAATGGAGAGTGACTGTTCAAGAGCTGTAAAGTTTCAGTTCTACATGATGAAAAGTTCTACAGATCTGCTGCACAACAATGTGAATATAGTTAACACTACTGAACTGTACATTCAAAAATTTAAACTGTTAGACGGTAAATTTTGTTATTTTTTATGACAATGTCTTTCAAAAATATTAAAAAATGACATTACAAAAAAACACAAACACAAAAGAGGGAATTAATAGAGGAAATGAGACAAAAAAGCTATAAGATACATAGAAAATAATAAAATGGTGGAAGCCCTTATGATTAATAGCTACTTTATTTTTATTTTACTTTTTAAAAAGATTTATTCATTTGAGAGAGATACAGAGTACAAGCAGGGGGAGCATCAGGCAGAGGAAGGAGAAACAGGCTCCCTGCTGAGCAAGGAGCAGCCTGATGTAAGGCCAATCCCAGGGTCCAGGTATCATGACCTGAGCAGATGCCTAACTGACTGAGCTACCCAGGCAGCCCTCATAGTACTTTAAATGGATTAAAAGCTCCAATTAAAAGGTACAATTGGAAGAATGGATTTTTTAAAATGGCCCAACAATATGCTATGTATAAGATACTCACTTTAGATCTCATAACATACACAGGTTGAAAGTGAAAAATGTATTCCAAGCAAACAGCAACCAACAGAGAGCTGGAATGGCTAAATTATACTTTAAATTAGACTTATTAGACTTAGGATAAAAAGACTTTAAGTCAGATAATATTACAAGAAACAAAGAATGACATTATACATTGGTAAGAGAGTCAATTCACCAGTAAGACATAACAATTACAAATACATATGCACCAAACATCAGCACCCCAAAATATATCAGGCAAGCATTGACAGAATCAAAGGGACATAGTTCTTCAATAAAAGGAGACTTCAGTGCTCCATTTTCAAAAACAGAACTACAAGGAATGTCAGGAAGAAAAAAGATTACTTGAACAATAGTACAAACCAGTTACAAGTTACAGAAATAGAACATTCAAACCAAGATCAGAATACACATTTTTTTCTCAAGTGCACATGGAACATTCTCAGGATAGACAATATGTTAGGCTACAAAACAATCCTAGGTAAATTTTAAAACACTGAAAACATACAAAGTATCTTTCCTAATCACAATGGAAGGAGACTAGAAATTAAGACAAAACTGAAAAATTCACAAGAAACTCATGGGATGAAACAAAAGTAGTGTTAAAAGGGAACTTTATAGCTTGTAAATGCACACGGTGAAAAAAAAAGAATGATCATAAGTAGCTACAAGACTTAAGGAAATAAAAAAGCAAAATAAGCAAAATGAACCCAAATTAGCATAAGGAAGAAAATAATAAAGAGTAAAACATTGATATAAAATACAAAATAGGGGCGCCTGGGTGGCTCAGTGGGTTAAAGCCTCTGCCTTCAGCTCAAGTCATGATCAAGCCCGTCAGGCTCTCTGCTCCACGGAGAGCCTGCTTCCCCCTCTCTCTGCCTGCTTCTCTGCCTACTTGTGATCTCTGTCTGTCAAATAAATAAATAAAATCTTTAAAAAAAAAAAAGGAAAGGAAAAACCCATTCTCAAAGTCATATGAAATCTCAGGGGACCCCAAACTGCCAAAACAAACTTGAAAAAGAACAAAGTTGGAGGGATCACAAATCCTGATTTCAAAACTTGCTACAAAGCTACAGTAATCAAAACAGTGTGCCACTGATATAAGGACAGACAGACCAATGGAATAAATAGATATCCCAGATATAAACCTCTACATATATGGTTAACTGAATATTGACAAACATGCCCAGACCATTCAATGGGGAAAAGACCATCTTTTCAACAAATCGTGCAGAGAAAAGTGGACATTCACATGATAAAGAATGAAACTGGAATCTTCTTTTATACCATATATAAAAATTAACTCTAAATGAATCAAAGACCTAGGTGTAAGAGCTAAAACTGTAAAACTCTTAAAAGAAAACACAGGGGAAAACCTTCACAATGTTAGATTCAATAATAATTTCTTGGGTATGACTCAAAAGCACAGGCAACAAAAGAAAAAAATAAACTAGACTTTATCAAGTTAAAAACTTTTGTGGATCAAAGAATGCTATCAAGAGTGAAAAGGCAACCCACAGAATGGGAGAAAATATCTGAAAATTATATATCTGATAAAGAATTGATATTCCTAATGTATAAAGAATGCCTACAACAAAATAATCCAATTTAAAATTGGTGAAAGGACTGGAATAGGTCTTTCTCCAAAGGAATTTTATAAATGACTAATAAATACATATAAGAAAAAATGTATTCAACAATACTAATGGAAATACAAAATGGTGTGGCACTGTGGAAAACAGTTTGGTAGCTCTTCAGAAAGTTAAACGGAATTATAATATTATCCAGAGCTAGATATATATCTAAAGAAATTGAAAGCAGAGACCCAAATGGATAGTTGTACCCTCATGCTTATAGAAGCATTATTCACAATAGCCAAAATGTTGAAACAATCCAAGTATCCGTCAGCAAATGAATGGTAAATAAAATACAGTATACACATACAAGGAAATACTAGTCATGAAGAAGAATGAAATTCTGATACACGCTGTGACATACAAATATTACACTAAGTGAAATAAGACAGACACAAAAGGAAAAATATTCTCTGATTCTACTTAAGAGGTACCTAGAATAAATTAACAGAAAAAGAAAGTAGGGCAGATTATGAGAGGCTGGGGAACAGGGGAAGGAAAAATGGGGAGTTCTTTAATGGTTACAGAGATGTTTGGGATGATGAAACAGTTCTAGAGATGAATAGCAGCCGTGGATATTCAACACTGAGTGTACTTAATGGTACTGAAGTGTACATTTAATGGCTAAAATGGTATATTTATATATTTTTTACTACACTTAAAATAAAAGTAAAAAAAAATCACTGAAAGAAATATGCATGTCTTTACTTAGTGCTAAATAAACAGACTTCCACAACTTAGTGGATCACTTATAGAGTGGTGCAATGGTTAAGATGACAGCCTCTGAATGAGGTTATATTGCCCAGTTCAATCTTGGCTCTTCCCTTCTTTAGCTGTGTGACCTCAGGCAAGTTGCTTTATCCCTTTGGTTAGAGTCTCCAAATCTAAGTGAAATTACTAGTATCTTTCTCATAGGATTGTGAAGATTAATGAATTATTCACTCATTATGGCCTTTAGAAAGAGTTAATTCATACAAAGTACAGACAACAAAGAGATCGATAAGGGTGAACCCACTGTTAGTAGCTATCCATTTTTTTTTTTAAGATTTTATTTACTTGACACAGAGATCACAAGTAGGCAAAGAAGCAGGCGGGGAGCGGGTGAAGCAGGCTCCTCACTGAGTTGGGAGCCTGATATGGGGCTCTATTCCTTGGAATCACGACCTGAGCGAAGGCAGAGGCTTTAACCCACTGAGCCACTCAGGCGCCCCTGTTAGTAGCTATCTAAACAAACCCCTCAGTCCACATCCAAAATTTAATATGAAATGCCTCTGATCTGAATTTTGGTGTTCAAATTCAGAAAATTACCCATTATAAACATGTAAATTCTCAGATATCCATTGTCAGAAATAGGTTTTCTCACAGTATTTTTTATCATTTAAAAATTTAAATTCAATTAATTAACATATATTATTGGTTTCAGAGGTACAGGCCTGTGATTCATCAGTCTATTATACCCAGTGCTCATTACATTACATATCCTCTTTAATGTCCATCACCCAGTTACACCATCCACCCACAGCCATCCCCTCCAGCAACCCTTAGTTTCCTTCCTATGATTAAGAGTCTCTTATGATTTGTCTCCTTGATTTCATCTCGTTTTATTTTTCCCTCTCTCCCCCTATGCTCCTCTTAGGCTTCTCTGTTTTGTTCTTAAATTCCATATATCAGTGAAATCATATGATACCTGTCTTTCTTTGATTGATTTATTTAACTTAGCAAAATACCCTCTAGTATCATTGCAAATGGAAAGATTTTATTTGATGTCTGAATATATTCCATCTTCTTTATCTTCTTTATCCATTCATCTGTTGATGGACATTTGCGTTCTCTCCATAGTTTGGCTATTGTGAACACTGCTGCCATAAACATTGGGGTGCAGGTGCCCCTTCGGGTCACTACATTTGTATCCTTGGGGTAAATACCCAGTAGTGCAATTGCTGGGTCATAGGGCGGCTCTATTTTCAACTTTTTAAGGAACCTCAACACTGTTTTCCAGAGTGGCTGCACCAGCTTCCCCATGAGCATTCCCATCAACTGTGTAGGAGGGTTCCCCTTCCTCCACATCCTCGCCAACATCTGTTGTTTCCTGACTTGTTAAATTTTAGCCATTCTGACTGGTGTGAGATGGTCTATTACAAAGCTGTAATCATCAAGACAGTATGGTACTAGCACAAAAACAGACACATAGATCAATGGAACAGAATAGAAAACCCAGAAATGGACCCTCAACTCTGTGGTCAACTAATCTTTGACAAAGCAGTGAACAATATCTAATGGGAAAAGGACAGTCTCTTGAACAAATGATGCTGGGAAAATTGGATAGCAACATGCAAAAGGAGGAAACTGGACCATTTCCTTACATTGCACACAAAAATAGACTCAAAATGGATGCAAGACCTAAATGTGAGACAGAAATCCATGAAAATCCTAGAGGAGAACACAGGCAGCAACCTCTTTGACCCTGGCTGTACAACTCTTACTAGATACATCTCCAAAAGCAAGGGAAACAAAGGCAAAAATTAACTAGCGGGACTCCATCAAAATAAAAAGCTTTTGCACAGCAAAGGGAAAAGTCAACAAGACCAAAAGACAACTGACAGAATGGGAGAAGATATTTTCAAATAACATCAGATAAAGAGCTAGCATCCAAAATCTATAAAGACCTTATCAAACTCAACACCCAAAGAATAATCCAATCAAGAAATGGACAGAAGACATGAAGAGACAATTCTCCAAAGACATCCAAATGGCCAACAGATGCATGAAAAAATGCTCTGCATCACTCGGCATCAGGGAAATACAAATCAAAACCACACTGAGATACCTTCGCCTAGTATTCTGATGTCAGGTCTATGTGCTTTCCTATACTATAGATATCATTAAGATGGCAAAAAAACACATATATTAAGGTATCCTTCACTGTCCTTTCCTTCCATATTTCATAATTTGCATGAAGAGTTCCTTCAACTTACTATGAATCATGTGAATTTCTTATTTATAATTGCAGCTAAGAAACTTAAACTTACAGAAGCTTGACAGTGGTTTGTTTTCTCTAAAATTCATTTTGGGTGCTCATTTCCATTATACACTTCTACTTAAAATTTGAAAAAATTTACTTTGTCTCAAAGGAATACTAAATACTTACCAATTGAAGATAGAAATTGGCAGGACTATTTATATGACAAACCATAACTGAAACATCTGTCATTTCTTTAGGCAAAATAGGTGGGTGATAGTGTAAAGTCATATTTTTTTCAGAGTGGCTTCTTGGCGATTGTGACCTAAACCTGTTTAAAAACATAATCAAAAGCATAAGCTGCCATTTCCTTAAAGTCTCTCTTCTCTTAGCAACTTGGTCTGAAGGACTTGTACATATACTAATTAATCTACCTAGAATATTCTCTTTCTAATTTCTTTTCTAATACATTTCTTAGTACTGTCTTCAATTATCAAACCAAGTGAGATGTCAAACTTGAGATGTCAAGTCTCAAAAATTAATAATTGACCTTCGAATTTGTGTTGGGACATTTTTGAGCCAGATCTGTGCCTTCTACTCAAAGTCTCTCCTCTTTGAGGAACTGACAACCATGGACTGTGGTAGCACTCAGTAAGGCCACCTGAGGGGTGTCTGTGACCCCATCCAGATCTAATGCAACTTTTATATTTCCACAATGAGCTCTACTTGGGTCACTTCCAGAGTCATCTCATCACTCAAGACAAAAAGTCAGTATCTTTCACTATCCCTATCGTTAGTCATCTTACTTTGTTCATCAGTGATGGGGGTGGAGGAAGTAACTTTAAATATCTGTTCTAAATTCCTACATTAAATACAGAATGGTGATCATGAACTTATTCCAGTGGTTGGAAAATTTAAGCCAGGAACTTTAAACTATGATTCTTAAAACCCTAGTAGAACTGTTTGTGAAATTATCAAGAATCTAAAAAAAATGTTCAGTATCTACAAATAGTTTCCTTTGAGTTACCTTAATTTTTCTATTTACATAAATTATTTGAATGCAGTTTTCAGATAACCGTACTTAGAGAGCCCTGGTAGCAATATTTTTTAAATTAATTTATTTATTTTCAGCATAACAGTATTCATTATTTTTTCACCACACCCAGTGCTCCATGCAATCCGTGCCCTCTATAATACCCAACACCTGGTACCCCAACCTCCCACCCCCCTCCACCACTTCAAACCCCTCAGATTGTTTTTCAGAGTCCATAGTCTCTCATGATTCACCTCCCCTTCCAATTTACCCCAACTCCCTTCTCCTCTCTAACACCCCTTGTCCTCCATGATATTTGTTATGCTCCACAAATAAGTGAAACCATATGATAATTGACTTTCTCTGCTTGACTTATTTCACTCAGCAAAATCTCTTCCAGTCCCGTCCATGTTGCTACAAAAGTTGGGTATTCATCCTTTCTGATGGAGGCATAATACTCCATAGTGTATATGGACTACATTTTCCTTATCCATTTGTCCATTGAAGGGCATCTTGGTTCTTTCTACAGTTTGGCGACCATGACCATTGCTGCTATAAACACAGGGGTACAGATGGCCCTTCTTTTCATGACATTTGTATCTTTGGGGTAAATACCCAGGAGTGCAATTGCAATTGCAATTGTATCTTTGGGGTAAATACCCAGGAGTGCAATTCATAGGGAAGTTCTATTTTTAATTTCTTGAGGATTAACTTCTTAGATTATGCTTTAGAGTCAGTCCATAGTTTTTAAAGGTAAACTCTGTTATTACAATTTATACCTCAAAGTATTTCTTTTAATAAGTTACCTACCTTGCTAACTCCATAAAAACTAATGCATCTCTAAGAGACACAGGCATATCACTGCTTATTTTATTTGTTGGTGGTTTCTGCAGATCTACAATTAGCACACCATCTTCTTCTCTAAAAACTTTCATTAAAACAGCCTTGTTATTTACCATTTTCAAAAACTCTACTTTGGCTTCTTCTCCCCAGCCTTCATCCTGTGAAAAAAGTAGAATTCCAATGTACTTAATAACTACAATTAGCTCTAATGGTACCATGCTCTGGATTTAGCTTTTATTTTATTTTTCATTGTAAATACAAAATACAATCAAAGTCTGCAAACTTGAGCACAGGGACTCAACCACAGATACTAAACAATACCTAGGGCCAGATCCAAGGTCAGTGTTTATGTATGTACAATATATGAATTTATTTTTTAGTGAGTTCTGTGCCCAGTGGTTTGAATTCATGTCCCGAGATCAAGAGTCACACACTCTACCAAATGAGCCAGCCAGGTGCCCCTAGATCTTTGATGTTTATTAACAGTCTCAAGGTGTCCATTAAGCTGTTGTATTTTAGAATTTAGTTTCACTTCTGAATATATATAAGTATATATATATATATATAAAACATTATATAACATTATATAAATATTCTAAAATAAAACATATGATTTTTCCACTTAAATAACACAAATTCAAAAGGTAATTTTGGGGTGCTTAGGTGGCTCAGTTGGTTAAATGTCTGCATCAGCTTAAGTCATGATCCCAGGGTCCTCGGATTGAGCACCACATTGGGGCCCCTGCTTGGCGGGAAGTCTGCTTCTCCCTCTCCCCACTGCTTGTGCTTTCTCTCTCTCTCTCTCTCTCACAAATAACGAAAAAGAAAAGGTAAATTTGAAAGTATACTGGAATCCATGTAATGTAATCAAGGTGTTTATAATCATCATTTAACTGGGAATATATGAAGTATATGGTACTTAAATAATGAAAAATATTCACCCATTAAAAAAAATTTTTAAGTTGATCTTTGAACCTTTAAGTTTCCATACCTAAAGAAAATATCAAGGGTTAAAACTACACATTCCTGGTGTTAAGTTCTTTATATATTTTGAATATTAACCCCTTAACAGATATACCTTTTGTAATTATCTTCTCTCATTCCGTAGGTTGCCTTTTGTTTTGTTGAGGATTTCCTTCATTGAGCAAAAGTTTTTTATTTTGGTGTATTCCCAAATATTTTATTTTTGCTTTTATTTCCTTTGCCTGAGGAGACATATCTAGAAAAATATTGCTAAGGCTGATGTCAGAGAGATTACTATCTATGTTTTATCTAGGACTTTCATGGTTTCAGGTCTCACATTTCTTTTTGTGTTTCTTTTTGCACATGGTATAATCAAGTGTTCCAGTTATATTCTTCTGCAATGTAGCTGTCCAGATTTCCCAGCACCATTTATTGAAGAGATGGTCTTTTCCCGTTGTATATCCTTGCCTTCACTGTCATAGATTAATTGATTATATAAGCATGGTTTTATTTCTGGGCTCTCTATTCTGTTCCATTGATCTGTAAGTCTATTTTTGTACCAGTACCATACTGTTTTTGTTTTTGTTTTTACTTTGGTTTTGTAGTATATTTTGAAATCTGGAATTGTGATATCTCCAGCAGAGTTGGTTAGTCACTATGCTGTATACCTGAGACTAATGTAACAGTGTGTGTCAACTATACTCAAACTTTTTAAAAGCTACAGGTTGCTTAAAAACGAAAAATAAAACCTCTTTCTAAGGATTATAAAGTTTATTCAGAAAATGCAAAGAAGTATAAAAGCCAAATTTAAACCAGCTTTACCATTTTGGGGAAAACAGCTAATACTTACGTTTCCTTTTACATTTTTTTTTCATTTACTCATTCTTTCAAATATCTGTCAAATGCCTTTTATGTGCTATGTAATCTGCTAAGCACTGGGAATACTGGGAATGATAGGTAGAGACACAGATTCCTACTTTCAAAGCCTTCATAAAATAACCATTTAACCTATATTCTTACACACATTTCCTGTCTTGTAAGAGTATTTAAGGCTTGCTGGGGAATAGATATTCATAAACAATACAAAGCAGAACACAACTAATGAACAAAGTGTCATGAAAATAGTGAAGAAATTTATAGAAACACATGCCAGACCATTTTAAAATTTATTTTTCTCTCCATATGTGACTCAAATTTAGTGGTTTATTTGGATTCATTTCAAGTATATGTTTATTCATTTGTATATGTTTATTCAACTCAAATTCCCATTAAGAATGTTTCTAATTATGGAAACTGAAGTTCATTTCCTTTTTTACTGGCACTGATAATTTATTATACAAAATGCACTTACCAAAAGAATTGGTGCCTTGAACCTACACTTTGCAATCTAACTGGCAATACATAGCTAAAATTGAGACATTTAGCCCCCAAAAGAAGAAATAATTTAAGTTTCACTTACTGAATTCTGTGGAACAATGTCCTTCAATGAGCATGGCAGTGCTAGTGGGTGGATGTCTTTCAGGAGCCCTTCAATATATGGTTCAGACTTCCTTAGAACTAGGCATAAGTCATTTAGTACTATATGCTGCTCAGCAATGTGTTCTGATCTTGCATGGGTATCACCAACCCTAAAAGAATTCAGGTAATATTTATTGAAAATAATACTTGAAACCCAAACTTGCTTTCCCTCCGTAAAAGATATGCATTTCTAAGGATACTTTATTTAAGCTAAATCTTATAGAAAGTTGTATTCTAATTCATACTTTCCTACTACATAGATTTAATCCATATTTTATAAGCACAGACAGTACTTTTATCTATAAAATAAAATCTCAGCTGACTTTATCTGACTTTGTCTTTATTTGTTCAAGTTTAGACTTAAAGGGGATAATGATAATGATGCCTCCAAACAGAAAACTATTTATTTATAAAGCTAGGACCATTAAATAATAACCTTTCTATATAGTTAACACTGGTCCTTACTACAGAAACATTTCAGTTTTATTTTTTAAATTTATTATTATTGTTGTTTTATTTTCCTAGAAGACTGAGGGAAATATTTTTGAGTACCTAGTGTTAGCTTTAATAATTATAGAAATCTGATTTAAAATTCTACTCAATCATCCTGCAGCTAACTGTAATACTTTATTTAAAAGAAATATTTTTGTGCATCATTCCCTCTTTCGAATAAACACAGAAAAGCACTTAAGTTTGGATACATCGAAAAGCTCCTTTTCCTAAATAACAGAAAAAAACCTAGTCCTTTTCAAGCTCCTCATGTAGTAACACTGATAAATGATAATACTTTACTAATTTAGTAGTCAGTAAAACAAATAAGAGAACAAAATAAAAAGTATATGCCTTAGAAGTAAAAAATGATAAATTACCCCTTTCTAGTCTTTCCCAACTTCCTTTATTCTTCAGTATTTCACCCCCCCCGCCCCGCCAGATAACCAAAGTTTCCAGACAGGCCAGGAACATGTAATACCATACCCTGAAACAATTAGGACTTCAGAATTTCCAAAATCTACCATGAATATTTGTATTAGTGCAACTTCATGGACTGAGAATTTGGTTGGACTACAAAGTTTTCTAACATGTTCACTTTCTATTGGAATTAATTCAGTGATAGTTCCTCGACACCACATTCCATTTTCAATACTGTTGACAAATATTCTTGCACCTAAATAATAAGGAAGACAAATCATTATCAGTGTTTATGGAGAAAAATACCTAATTAGCTCTAATTTATGAACATGTATATTAGTTCCACCACTAAGAAATTTTAATTAATTTATTTCCTGATGACTTAGTACATGTCGAGTGCTATGAAAAATATAAAAGTGGTATATTGTGATAGCTCCTATTACATAGGTAGCTGGGAGGTAAATGCAAAGTTGCCAGTCTCTTATTGAGGACCTATATTTTATGAACTATAACAAAGATGAATGAGACTATCCTGCAATAAAGAAGCTCAAGAAAGGGGGCACCTGGGTGACGCAGTGGGTTAAGCCTCTGCCTTTGGCTCAGGTCATGATCTCAGGGTCCTGGGATCAAGTCCTGCATCGGGCTCTCTGCTCAGCAGGGAGCCTGCTTCCCCCACTCTCTCTGCCTGCCTCTCTGCCTACTTGAAATCTTACTCTTTCTGTCAAATAAAAAAAAAATAAATAAAGCTCAAGAAAGGAAAAGAGATAGGCAATTAAATGTACTTACAACAATAAAGACATTCTACCCCATGTATACATACACATACATGTATAGACATATACATCCTGAAATTTATAAAATCCTTTGGTAACATAAAGGAAGAAACAATTACCTCCTCTTGATAAAGAGGAATCAAAGTAAAGAAACAATGAAAGGCAATATTTGACATGCCAAAATTAAATTAATAAACAATGGGGTTCAGAGAAGGGGAAGATGAACCAAGGACCTAGCAGCAGAGAGATCAGATGAATTATAAATTAATTCGGGAAAAAAAGGTCAAGGAAGAAAGAAGCCTGAATTTGAATGCTTCCTATGAGCTCAGTGATGTTCTCAGTATTTTGTGTTTGAATTTACTTACTCCCACAACAACCCTAGAGAGATAGGGCTTCCATCACACAGGTAAGCAAAGGCAGTCTTAGAGCCCATCCTCTTCAAAACTAAGCTACCTATCAGAGATAAATTGATAGATCTCACCACTCATTATATACAGAGGGCTGCTGTATAAATCCCCTCTGTATATGCTAATTAAAACAGGATAGCTGAGAGGCACATTAGGGTAACCTTTTAACTTTTATTTCTATGAAAATGTTTATCTGGCCTAAAGATTGTCATCAACCTTTCTCTTGTGTTGATATACCACATAACCAATATTCTGAGTTTTAAACTATATGCTATGAAACCATTCTTTTTCACAATAGGTAAGATAAAAGCCTATTGAAGACATTTGTTCTTTATAATGAAGAGCACAGGTAGGAAAAGGGAACAAGAGGACATCCTCTTAAAGCATCTTAAAGTTCTTTCCTTGTCACTTTCTTAAAATATAAATGAGTATTCAAGTCATGTAAATTTATTTACCTGAAACAATAATTATCCTTAATTTATAACAAAGGATGACTGTGACTTTTTTAGAACATTTTCTCAATCTAAGTTGAACTCTTTTGGGCATGTATTAAATTTTAAGAGAAATATTTGTAGCCATAAATGTTTAATACTATACTTCTCTTTTCTTAGATACTCGTAATTTAATGTTCTCTAAAGTTTAAAATTACCATCAGTTTTTGTCAGAAGTGTATGATAAACCTAGATTTTGGATATTCTGATAAGCCACACAAATGAGCTAAGAGTTAATCACATTTTTTATGGGTATTTTTTTTTTTTAATTTTCACCGTAACAGTACTATTTTTTTTTACCACACCCAGTGCTCCATGCAATCCGTGCCCTCTATAATACCTACCACCTGGTACCCCAACCTCCCACCCCCCTGCCACTTCAAACCCCTCAGATTGTTTTTCAGAGTCCATAGTCTCTCATGATTCACCTCCTCTTCCAATTTTCCCCAACTCCCTTCTCCTCTCTAACTCCCCATGTCCTCCATGCTATTTGTTATGCTCTACAAATAAGTGAAACCATATGATAACTGACTCTCTCTGCTTGACTTATTTCACTCAGCATAATCTCTTCCAGTCCCATCCACGTTGCTATAAAAGTTGAGTATTCATCCTTTCTGATGAGTTAATCACATTCTTAAAGAATGCCTACATGACCTTAAACACATAATAATTTTTGGTATTATGTACAGGCATTGATTGCTATTAAGAGAACAGTTTTCGGGAGGTGAACCATGAGAGACTATGGACTCTGAAAAACAATCTGAGGGGTCTGAAGTGGCGGGGGGGTGGGAGGTTGGGGTACTGGGTGGTGGGTATTACGGAGAGCACGGATTGCATGGAGTACTGGGTGTGGTGAAAAAATAATGAATACTGTATTTCTGAAAATAAATAAATTAATTTATAAAAAAAAGAGAGAACAGTTTTCTCACCATGTTAATAAATCAAATCATTACATTATCATTTACATTATATTACAAATCATTACAAATCATTTACCTTATTACAGAGTATAATCAAATTTAGTCAATGAGTTATAAAGAAAATATTTGTAAAAAAAAGCCTAAATTATGGCAAATTACACATACCCTTAGAATTAAGATAGACTGATTAAGTTTACCAACTACTCTCTGAGTGGCCCTAGGAAATAGATAACACTGTTGTGAGTTAAATGATCACCTCATTTAAGTGCTTAATGACATCCTCAATATTCACATGTGGGACAGCAAGGGACTGTAGTTATACTATAAGGAATCATCTTATGGGCCAGTTTTCCCTGGAAACAAGGAACCTGTGAAGGGTTTTGTAATTTAAACAATAACTACTTTTACTCCATAATGATAGTTTTTGTATATACATTATCAGCAGTCAATATTTACCTAACTTACCTAAATAAAATTACATTATATAATTATAAAACTTTTATGCTTGGAGCACAAATCCGTATTATCAAAGGTCTATGTGGGTTGGCCAAATACTATAATATTTAATATTATAATATTTAAATGAACTTAATACTTTAGCTTGGAATAAGATTTGATTACCTAGTTCCAAAATGTCTGAAGGATCAAGGTGTAAACTCTTATTGCAAAACTGATTCACCTTCTTTTCCAATACTGTTGCATCTTTAATTTGTGAATATTTCCGGATATAAAAGTGGCAAGGATGTATTACATGACTTACAAAAACTAGCTCTGGAGAACCTACATAAGAATATTAAAACCACATTAATAAATCATAGGAAAGAATTCATAAAAACTGAATGCAATATCCTCTAAAAGAATATTAAGTGTCTTGTGGCACTGAAAACTCTAGAATACTTAGGCCCCACAAGAGTCCACACCCAAAATAGTAACCAGACCACTAAAACAAATAGATATCCCACTTTCAACATTAAATTCTTTAGCAACCTGAACTGCAAATATTTTATTTTACTTGCCAAGTATGTTAAGTAGAATTGCAGTTCATGTGATAATTAGATTCTAAAGTCAAGATATGCTGTAACTGTACTGCATTATAACAAAACATCAGAATTTATTTATGAACATTTTAGAACTCAGAACTCTATTCATAATAAGTAGGTCTCTTGCATATCACAAAAACTCCTGTTTCTACTATACCCAAAAAACCAAGAATAAGCCCATAGACACTCTAAATACCAATCTTATCTGGCTAGAGAAGTGAAAAAAATGTGCAAAGCGAATGTACTGAGCATCATTTAGGGGAAGATGTGTGTGTTTTGGTGGAGTTTGAAGGGGTGGTGAGGGTAGAATAAAAGAGAAAAATATTTGTATATAGCAGCAATGAAGCCAAATGCAGCTACTGAAAAGATGCAGAATAAATGTTAAAAAAGGAATCAAAAGAACAGGACAGTGTACATAGTATGCTATGTTTCATGTACAAAAACAGAAGAATTATATATATGTATAAGCAAAGAAACTCTAGAAGGGAGGGAGAGACTGAATGAAATGGACAGGTTAGGGGAAAATTTCACAGTATTTTAATATATGATTTTTTAACAATGTAGATGTTTTATTTAGTAAAAATGTTTAAAACACAAAGAATAGGGAAGTGTGGAATTGGAGACAGTAAATACAGATGATAAAAACTGAACAAATGGATCATTTTAACTGTCTGATACAGATCAAAAAGAATACCTATATTGAGGATGGAGTAAAGAAATTAGTATGTGTAAGTACGGAGGCAGTTGAGAGAAGTGTTACAGATTTCAGAAATATTTTTGCCAGTAACAGCTAAAATTTTTAACATTAAAAGGAAGAAGCTTTAGTTAACAGTAAAATTCATTTAACTCACTACCTTCACACTACATTAGATTACTTTACATAAAGCAAACTCCACAACATCAAGTTCAGAGTTGTTAAAGTACTTGCTTTTGATCCGAAAGGGAAAGATGATTTTTTCTGAAAAGGTTTTTTTGGATCTCTAGGTGTTCCCACAAGATAATCTGTGAAGCATGTTTCATCAAAATAGGAAATAAAGGCAATTGTACTAGTTTTATTAGGTTGACAATGGCACACTATTGCTTAAAAAGCTGTATTTGAGGGGCGCCTCAAGTACAGCTCAGTGGGTTCAAGCCTCTGCCTTTGGCTCAGGTCATGATCCCAGGGTCCTGAGATCCAGCCGCAAATCAGGCTCTCTGCTCAGCAGGGAGCCTGCTTCACCTCTCCCCTCCACCCCCCACCTGCCTCTCTGCCTACTTGTGATCTCTGTCAAATAAATAAATAAAATCTTAAAAAAAAATAAAAAATCTGTACTTAAATTGGCAAAATACTGGAATGATAAGACTACTTTTTATCAGTAGATATAGTCATGATAGGTTTCTTAATCACTGAGATATCAGCAATAATAATACAATGGAAACAAACAAAAATGTATTTTTTTTTTTTTTTTGCGTTCAAAAGTTCTGGAGAATCAGCCAATGAAACAGATTGGGAAGTGGAGGGCAGAAGAGAGCAAAAACTGAACTTGAAAATGGTCCTAAAGACTGGTAGTATACTAACTTCACAATAGTAGTTCATGGGGAGAATACCAGCATGTAAATCTAATCAAACTATTATGATACATTAAAATGTTACAAAGCAGATGCTATTATATTCATGTCAACTTATTTTATAACAGACTATCTCTCAGAATGAAGATTTAAGAAAATCCATTATTTTTTTAATAAAAAATTTGCTCTTAAATTTAAGGACAAAGCCATGAGACTGCTCTACAAATACTTCTCTTATTTGTATTTTTTTCTCTTATTTTTATTTTTGTCTTTTATACAGTTTATGTGTGGAACACCAGAAAGTCAAATACCTCAATTAACCAAATACCAAATTTACATCTCAGAGGTTAGATTATTACACTAAAAATAAAAAAAATTTCCTAACTTTAGAAAATGTGAAAGTAGGGGTGAGGAACCAACAGGTGTTAACTCATAATGAGGTATAAGAAAACAGTGTTCTTGTTGAGTACAGGGACCAATTTATTTCTAATTACAGACATATTGTTTCCTTGCTTTTGAATTTTCACTCACTTTCCAGGTTTTCTTCAATAATTTCTTCAATTATCACATCAGGGCTAGATCCTATTTGAGGCAGAACTGCAATGGTTTTAGGGAATGGTGTTGCAACAACCTCTTTCTCTGGCTGGAAGTCTTTTGCTTCTAAATGCACATCACTGGCTTCCCGATGGAAAAAAGGTGATGAGGTTTCATTACTTAGAATAGACATGTCAACCTTTTTCTTTTCTTGAAATGCGTATGTATCATAACAAGAAAATTCCTTTTTATGACTGTATTTCTTTTGAACAGTCTGTCCCATTTCATTTTCTTGGGGATCACATCTGTTTAAAAAATAGAAGGTATTAAGGAGGGCACTTTTGATGAGCATTTGATACTGTATATGAGTGACGAATCACTAAATTCTACACCAGAACCCGATAGCACACTGCCATTTAACTGGAATTTAAATAAAAATTTGGAGAAAAAAATAGATAGGCATATGGCTACTTTAAGCTGTTTCATAAATTTTTTATATCTACCTTCAAACGATTTCCTCCCTACATGACAGTTAATATTGTGAGACATATAAAGAACTAAAGTTTTATATAGGTGTCTCAGAAGCATTTTTTAAATAGCTTTATATTTTTAAAGATTTGTTTATTTGAAAGAAAGAGAGAGAGAGAATGAGTGGGAGGGACAGAGGGAGAAGGAGAGAGACTCTCAAGCAGACTTCATGCTGAATGTGGAGCCCAACATGTGGCTTGATCTCAGAACCCTGAGATCATGACCTGAGCCAAAACCAAGCATTGGACACTCATCTGGGACTGTGCCACCCAGGTGTTCCAAATAGTTTTACTGATGTGTAATTTACACAGCATAAAATTCAATAATTTTTACTAAATTGCAGTTGTGCAGCCATCACTATAATCTAATTTTAGAACATTTCCATTACCCAGAAAGAAACTTTTGCTCATTTCCAGCCCTAAGCAAGCCTAAGGGTTTTAAAAGGTCAACAAGAGGTATCATCAATGAGAAGCTGAAGAAACATGATATAGTCATAACACAATCTTCTAGTCCTAAAGAACAGTGGATATGGATTTTCAAAAGAAATCATTTTGATTTGGCTTAGCTGTTTGATTTTAAATTGTTATGATTATTTCTTTTTTAACGCACTGGCCTAAAAATAAAGTATAGGAAATAGTAAAGGGTATAATCCTGAGCAATCACCTGGCCTAAAAATCACCATTAGTCTGAATCCTTTGGGTATTATTCAATAGCCATTAACCCACAGTTAATTTATGTGGTTTACTTCATTTTTTAAAAATCTTCTTCACATATCCACATAGATTTAGGCTATCCATCTACAAGTACAGAAATTCTATCAAAGAAATGAGACTAAGTCTCAAAAAGCTTGTCTTTTCATGAACCCATTATGGATTTAACTTCATCGCAGATCATTTAAGAAGCATTTTAGAAGTAAGAACCAACATAGCCAATTAGATTCAGCAATGACACATATTATTGGTCTCTTCCAAAAAAAGGTATGCTTTGAACAAAAGTAAAATACATGTTGAATTCAAACACCTTGTGAGGATACATATATGTACCTGACTTTGCAAACTAGATGTTTTTTTTTTTAATAACAATTTTCATTTGACCTGGGACATTTAACACTGTCAACTGACTCTAGTCTCTAGAACACTACTTTCTCCTGTTTGTTTTTCAAACTCTGCCTATTCCTTCTCAGTTTTGTTTTGTTTTGCAGGTTACTATTTCTTGGTCTTAAAATTTAATATTTTTCTAGGGCACTGTCATTGATTTACATCAATACCTGTTCTTAATAGGCAAATCTGTTGTTTAATTGCCACCTGTAATAAGTAGAAGCAGATTGTAATGATACATTCCCTTAGAACTAGGAAAAAATTTAAGACTACTCTGAATTAACTTTAAATCAAGACAAGATCAATGCAGAGTCTCAAAGGGAAAGAATAGTTTTTGACATTAAAAATATTCAATAGTAATCATATTCATGTCATTAAAATATCTAAAAGAATGTATTCATTGGGAAGGCTGAGGATTATCCATGGAAGTGCAAAAGTCAAGTCACAAAGACAAATAATGGCACAGGGCTCCATATCTGGGGAAAAATGACTTGAGCCAAAGGACTGGTACTCTAGTGCTCTGACAAGGGGCTTTCCCTTGGTAGTAAAAGACATACTAGGACTGTACTATCTAGGTTTAATGCTATTAAGCTATTTGATTAACCTTATTTCCTTTATTGTAAACAACACTGCAAACAAAGTAATTTCTCATAATTTGATTTCTTAGGCCTGTTCGGATGCTGGAAAAGAATGCCAACACAAGTATTCCAGTCCATGTAGCAATTATATTTGTCTGTAAGTCAATAGTCTGGCATTCTATCTAAACTGGAATCCTGGTGTTCAATTTTGTAAACCTGGCTTATAGGAGTTTACCTGGGTTGCAGCACATCTCTTCATACCTGTTTATGACTTTTAAGACTGTGGACCAAACTCTGATAACGACTGTGGATGCTTCCTGGGGGATGATATCCCCTGGAGACATAACCACCTACAAAGTGAATGAACTTATTTTCTTTTTGGGGGGTTTCTAAACCATCTATATTCTGACTACTTCTAAACCCAGAATCAAGTCTAAGACCTCTTCTTTAGTTTTAGTCCATACAGCTAATTGCTCTCTGTACATTTCTCCCCAGATATCTGGTAAACAACAATAACTCAACACTATTTCTCCACTCCTAAATTTTCTCTTTGCATTCCCAATCTTGGTAAATAATACCATAATTAATCAACTTAACCACCAAAGCCAGACCTGTAAATCATTGAGGATGCTTCCTTTCTCCTCGTTCATAATGTTCAATTAATAAGCTTTATCAATTTTCCCTATTTAGCATTTGTCCTAGCTACTGCTCTCCTGTGCTATTACCTATGTTTGGTTTCTCATCATTTGCTGAGACTATTGATACAACAGCCCAACTAATCTTTCAGCCTCTAGCCTCATAATCCTCTAAATGGCCACCAAAGTTATCTTTTTAAAATGTAACCTAATTATTTTTATTTTCATGTTGAAAATCTTTTAGTGGTTTCTACTGTCTACAGCTGTGCTGTCTAATACAACTTTCTGCAATAGTGAAAATGTGGGCCACTGTCTAATATGGTAGCTAAAAACCATATGTAGATACTGAACATTTTGAATGTGGCTAGTACAATTGAAGAATCCAATTTTTCCTTTTTTTTAAAGTAATCTCTATACCCAACGTGGGGCTCAAACTCATGACCCTGAGATCAAGAATCACCTGCTTTTTACTGACTGAGCCAGCCAGGAACCCTTCCAATTTTTCCTTTAATTTTGTTTTTATTAATTATGCTTAAATTTAAATGGGCACATGTGGTTAGTAGCTACCACAATGGATAATATGCATCTAAAAAATAAAGTTCAAATGCTGCTACACAGCATACAAAGTCTTTAGGATTTAGCCTATATGTATCCTTTGCCAAGTAGAATTATATAAGCAATTCCCTGAATGTAGCACATTATCTCACTGCCTCTCTTTTAGCCCCCTTCATAATTGCTACTCATTTTTCATAGATAAAATAAAATTCTCCTTTTTCCAAGTGTCCTGTTATCCCCAAAAGAATTGACTGTTCACTTCTTTTGCATCTCCACTAAATTCTGCATATATTACCATCATAGCAATTATTCACTTTATTGTTTATGTGTCATCTTCTACTTATTGTAACTTCTCTGACATATATCTGTGTTTATGATAATGGTTCCTAGCACAAAAATCAGTGTTCAATGCTGGCTGAATGAATGAATCTCAAAGATAACTTTCGCACATATATCATTTAATACTGACCCCTTCTAGGTCTTTTCACTCTTAAATTAATTAGAATTTAACTGATAGAAACCTTTGCCCTTTATATTATTTTATAGTATTTGAAATCACACATACTATACACTACACATCAATTTTCCTGTCTCTTGGGTAATTTTTCTCTTATACCTTCTCAGAAATTAATGACATGTTGTCATTTTTTTTAGAGATTTATTTATTTATTTGAGAGGGAGGGAGCATGTGTGCAGAGAGGAGAGGCAGAGAGAATCTTAAGCAGACTCTGCCCTGAGTGTAGAGCCCAGTTTGGGGCTTGATTCTGCAATCTCGAGATAAGGAACTGAGACAAAACCAAGAGTTGGATGCTTAATCCACTGTGTCACCTAGGCACCCCCATGTCGCCATTCTTATACTTACTTTGTTAAGTCCTCAAATTCAATCTTTCCCATATTGTTGAACATACAGATGATCTCATTGCAATTCATATTCAACCTAAAATAAAACATTAGCATACAAGTAAATGTTCTAATACCAGTGTATTACTTTCTCTAAATAAAAGTCAGTTGCTAACATTAAAAACTCGGAAAGAACATTTTAAGTGCTCTAATATAACTTCATTACTTTCTTTGAAAGTCAGTTGCTGACATTAAAAAACCTCAAGACAACTTATTTTTTAAATTTATCATAAATTACTCTTATTTTACATGTTTGCTAATTTGGGAAACATCTGTGACACAAATTTTCAATTTATAATTTCTTGTTATTTAATACATTTAGGCTCTAACACATTTTTATACTTAATCTTTAGGTTCTCCTGAATTATAACTTACTTACTTGGGAGAGTTCCTCAGTTTTAGAGAACTAACTTGTAACAATTCACTCTCAAATGTTAATTTCAAAGTACGGATAATCTAGAATCAAAAGAGAAGATGTGTTACTCAGAGGTGAATTTTAAAAATAAATATTACTGACACAAAGATTTTACAAGGAAAACTACAGCCTTTAAGCATCTCACTAATTAATGTGTTTAAGATTTAATTTTAGGCACCCAAAGGAATAGATACAAGCAAGTGTTTAAGATTTATCCCCTAAAGAAATTTAAAATCTTTTAGAGATATAAATTAATAGATAACAAAAGATACTAGTTAACAAATGGGATATAGCTATGTAAGCAGAGAAAATTCTGATCATACTCACTTTGCATCTGCATTTCTATCCTCCAATGTCTTTTTGCCTTATCTCCTTGAAAAATCTAACTAGGGTGAATACCAAATCATTTTTTCTTAAGATTTTATTTATTTGTTAGAGAGATTGCACATGTGCACACACACAAGCAGGGAGAGGAGCAGGCAGAGGGAGAAGCAGGCTCCCTGCTGAGCAAAGAGGCCAATGCGGGCTCAATCCTAGGACCGTGGGAACATGACCTAAGCCAAAGGGAGACACTGAACTGACTGAGCCACCCAGGTGTCCCAGATGAATACCAAATCTTACAGTTTTTTACACCTCCTAATGGCCCATTTGTAATACACAGGAAATGACTGTTTTTAGAACCATGGCTAGAGAGAGGTCTGACCATGTTAAGACGATGGCAAATTCCTCTCCCTTCACTTAGAGATTTTGGAGGCAGATAAACAAATGCCTTCTATTTTATACCTCAATTCAGTCCAAACACCTGATTATCTATGGGAAAAAACCATGAGGAATCAAAGATTCTAGAACAGGATCTATATCCCAAAGGAGCAAGGTAGAAATCAGAAAAAAAGATGGTTAATCCTGTCTTGCCAAACAATCTCATCAGAAAACATGTTTTTGTTTTTGCCCAACTGTGCTCCCTCGGCACATTATTACATGATAGAACATAGTGGAAGCACCCTGTCTCTTGACCTGCACATTTAGGGAGGCAGGAAGAAAAGGGAAAAAAAAACCCTGAATGAGAACTTGAATTAAGTTTTTAAGTCAAGAATTGGCAGTCATATCTAAATTGCTTATGAAAAAAGAGAATCCCATTCAGTTTTCTGCCCTTACATGTTCTCACTTTTTATTCAAATGTTCTAGGAACATTAATTTTCAACTCAATGTCACCCTACTTGCTTTCAGATCATATGTTATAAAGACCTGATTACTGTACCATTTCTCTTACTGGTAAATAACAATAAACGGCTAAACAAATTAATATTTATCTTAGAATTCAAACACTAAGAATTCTAAATTGAGGCCAAGAGAAGTTAGGATAATCTAAAAATAAATGCTTATTAAGTCTTAAATATCATATTCCAAAGATGTAAAGTAATATACATCAGAAATAAATTCATATTATGGTCAAAATTACCTGATTGAGGTCACAGTAAGTCCTTAAAGAAGGTGCTGATTTTAACTCTCTTGCTATCTTCATAGCTGCAGCCAAATCATTTTTTTTGTCTTCAATGTAGCTTTTAGCCATTATTACATTTGAAAGATAATCATCTGTATTTCTTACTACTTCTTCACACAGGTTCTTCTTCCTTCATATAAGATCCCAAAATTATATTACAGAATTTCATAAATGTTCATATGAAAGTGAGTTTATAGGAACTGAGTGATATAAAAAGGATAAATCTCACTAGTTTATGAACATGGCTAAAGGGGCATTCAATTCAACTGAAACATTATAATTGAAAACTATGTATGCATAACTAGAGAAAAAGTAGGATATTATGTCACAGATACAGCTGCCACAGAACTATAGAAGACATACCCTAGATGATCCCTCCTAAAAGAGAAATCCGATCTTGTGCCATTTCAAAAACAATTTTTATTCATTTCCCACAAAGATACAACTGTACACTTTAAAATTTCCATCAGTTGACACAAATTACATAAATATAAAATTATATTTTAAAATAAGACTTCACCAAACCAAAACACAAGTGTCAATTAACTATAATCTTCAAAGTAATCAGTAAGAATGGCAATTAATTATTCCTCCATTATTTGTACCTCATTACTCAAAATCTTCTCTGGACCTATGATGGAATTACATTATTATGGCAATTAAAAAATTTTGTACCAAAAATCGCAGTGTGTAACTTTCTCCTTTTATTACTAAACAAATGTGACTATTATTTCCTCAAAATCAAATCTGGCCCCCAAAAAAGGAGTGTTTGCCACCCTGAAGAGTAACAAGAATGTGATATAGGCTCTGAAGGTGAAGAGATATTCAAAAAACCATTTTGCTAATTGTATAAATAATCTTAAACTCATTTCTTTAGGGAAGAAAAACAGTTATTTTGGTAAGTTCTAGTATAGTTTCTAAAAACTCATGCCTAGGATTGATATCAGCAAAACAGCAGACAAGGTAACTCTTAGCCCTTATTACCCAGTGGAGATGTCAAAAAATAAACAAACAAAAAAACCCCAAGCAAAAACTGGTTAAAATAGTCTTATAGAAACTCTGGAAAATAAACAAAAGGTATACAGCAACCAAGCAAATGCCCAATCAAGAAAAAGCCATATTCAAAACAGTAGGAAATTCCATGGTGTTTTTACTTGTTCTTACCCAGCCCTCTCCTTAGCATGGTGCAGTCTTGGTCTAGTGGTAGCAGCACAGTTCCCAATTCCTTCCATCAAACCCAAGGGAGCATAGCAGACTTCATCTGTAATGTTCTAACTTGTTTACGGAATGCCTGAGGAACTAATCTGTTTCACCAAACTTGGAGCTGAGGCAGTAAAGAGCAACAGGCAGTACTTGGGAAAGTGGTAGGAAGACTAAGAGCTATAGATTCCTGAGCAAGAAATTATAGGTAAATATATACACTATGCCATCTGGGGCTTGCAAATTCTGGGGTGACACTCTTTGAGATATGAATACATTTAAAAGCAGCTGTGTACATAAAGGAATTAAAAAAATCATACTCGGGCCCAAGCAAGATGCATGCTCAGAAAAGACCTGAGAACACATTAAGCCTCTACCTGAGGCTGATTCTAAGGCTCAGAGCATGCTCACTCAGTGAAGGACTGCCCCTGCAGAGAACCAGTTTGCAATGACTAGAAGAGGTGGCTGTGTTTTTAGATACCCAATTTTCAATAAAACACCAAGTGTATATAGAAAGACATTGGAAAATATGATCCATTCAAAGGGAAAAAATAGAATGGCAGAAACCATTCCTGAAGAAGCAGAGACATAGGACTTATTAAAGACTTTAAAACAATAGTTTTAAATATGCTCAAAGAGTTAAAGGAAAACATGCACAAAGAACCTAGAGGAAATCAGGAAAAAATGAAAGACCAAAATGTGAATAACAATAAAGAGGCAGAAATTACATAAAGGAAACAAATTCTGGTGCTCAAAAGTACAATAACTAAAGTAAAAAATTCACTAGAGGGATTCAACTGCACATCTGGGCAGGAATAAGAAAGAATTAGCAAACCTGAAGATAGGACAACTGAAATTACAGAGTTTGAGGAACAGAAAGAAAAAAATAATGAAGAGAAGTGAAGAGAATCTAAGAGACTTAAAGGATTCTCTCAAGAAAAGCAACATATGCATTACATGAGTCCCAAAAACAGGAGAGGAAGAAAAAGGTGCAGAGAAATTATTTGGAGACTAAAGACTAAAGATTAAAGACTTCCAAAATTAGATAAAATACATAAACTGACAAGTCCAAGAAACCAAAGATATAAATGTAGAAGAGACACAATATAATCAAACTGTTGGAAGACAAATTGAGAATCCTGAAAGCATTAAGAGAAATGCAATTTGTCACACACAAGGAATCCTCAGTAAGATTATCAGCCAATTTCTCAGCAGAAACCTTAGAGGCCAGGAGGTGATGGGATGACATATGGAAAGTGTGGAGGGGTGCCTGGATGGCTCAGCTGGTTCAGCACCCAACTCTTGATTTCAGTTCAGATCATGATCTCAGGGTCATGAGATCGAGCCCCATTCTGGGCTCTGCACTGGGTGTGGAGCCTGCTTAGAATTGTCCCTCTCCCACCTTGCTGTCCCTTCCCTGAACTCTAAAAAAATAAAGTGTTGAAAGGAAAAGCCTGCCAATTGAGACTTCTATAACTAGCAAAACTGTCCTTTAAAAGATAAGGGAAAAGTTAAAATATTCCCAGATAAAGAAAAGCTGAGGGAGTTCAGGATTGATATACTTGTCCTCTAAGAAATGGTAAACAAAGTTCTTCAGGTTAAAATAAAATGAGGAAAGACAGCAACTTGTACTTGGTAAAGGTAAATACACAGGCAAATATAAAATCTAGTATTATTTATATTTGATTTTATCAAATATAAAATCTAGTTTTGGCTTATAACTCCACATTTATTTTTTACAGGATTTAAAAGATTCAGTTAAGCTGATATCAATTCAAAATAGATTGTTATAACTTTAATATGTTATATGTAATCCCCATGGTAACTACAATGTAACTATAGAATATGCCAAAAAAATGAGAAGGGAATCAAAATATGTCACTACAAAAGTCAAGTAAACAGAAGAAGGTAGTAATAGAAGTGGTGAATGATAAAAGGCTCTAAGATGTATTGAAAACATGATAAAAGTCCTTCTTTATTGATAATTTAAAAGTAAATGGATAACACTTCAGAATCAAAAGGCACAGAGTGGAGGACTAGACTTCAAAAAAATGACACCATATTCAGGTCTACAAGATACTCATTTTAGATCTAGATATACGTAGAATAAAGGTGAAAGGATGAAAAAAGGCACTCTGTATAAAGAGTAATCAAAGGAGAACTATGCTAATATTAGACAAAATAAACTAAGTCAAAAACTGTTACAAGATGGGGCACCTGGGTGGCTCAGTGGGTTAAGCCTCTGCCTTCAGCTCAGGTCATGGTCTCAGGGTACTGGGATTGAGCACCACATGGGGCTCCCTGCTCGCTGGGGAGTCTGCTTCCCCCTCTCTCTCTGACTACTTGTGATCTCTCTCTCCATCAAATAAATTAAAAAATCTTAAAAAAAAAACTGTTACAAGAGAAAAAGGACATTATATATTAACAGAACATCAAGAATATACAATTATAACACATGTACGCACAAAACTCAAGAGCTCTAAAATACATGACACAAACACTGACAATATCTAAGGGAGAAATAACACTACAATAATAGGTGGAGACCTCAATATCCTACTTCCTACTTCTGAAAACAAATGGAAAAACCTTATAGAATATTAATAAAAAGTAGACTACTTAACAGCACAGATCAACTGCACCTAACTGACATAAAGAGAAAAATCCACCCAACAACAAAGAATACACACTTCTCTCAACCATACATGGAATATTAGATCATATGTTACAACAAAAATCAGGTCTTTTAATGGATAAAGAAGATGTGGTATATATACACAATGGAATACTATGCAGCCATCAAAAGAAATGAAATCTTGCCATTTGCGACAACATGGATGGAACTAGAGCATATCATGCTTAGCGAAATAAGTCAAGCAGAGAAAGACAACTATCATATGATCTCCCTGATATGAGGAAGTGGTGATGCAACATGGGGGCTTAAGTGGGTAGAAGAAGAATCAATGAAACAAGATGGGATTGGGAAGGAGACAAACCATAAGTGACTCTTAATCTCACAAAACAAACTGAGGGTTGCTGGGGGGAGGGAGGTTGGGAGAAGGGGGGTGGGGTTATGGACACTGGGAGGGCATGTGCTTTGGTGAGTGCTGTGAAGTGTGTAAACCTGGTGATTCATAGACCTGTACCCCTGGGGATAAAAATATATGTTTATAAAAAATAAAAAATTTAAAAAAAATCAAGTCTTTTAAAAACCCAACTTAAAAAAAAACCCAAAGCATACAAAGCATATTTTCTGGTCACAATGGAAAGAAATTAGAAAACATTAACAGAATGAAATGAAAAATATTTGGAAATTAAATAACGTACTCCTAAACACAAATAAGTTAAACAAAAAATAACACTAGGAAAATATCTTGAGGGGCGCCTGGGTGGCTCAGTGGGTTAAAGCCTCTGTGTTCAGCTTGGGTCATGGTCTCAGGGTCCTGGGATCGAGCCCCGCATCGGGCTCTCTGCTCAGCAGGGAGCCTGCTTCCTCCTCTTTCTCTCTGCTTGCCTCTCTGCCTACTTGTGATCTCTGTCAAAATAAATAAATAAAATCTAAAAAAAAAAGAGTCAGACTCTAAAAATAGAAAGTATCTTGAGACAAATGAAAAACAGAAATTTAAAAAATTGAAATGGGAGGGATGCCTGGGTGGTTCTGTCAGTTAAAGCCTCTGCCTTCGGCTCAGGTCATGTTCCCAGAGTCCTGGGATTGAGTCCCACATCGGGCTCTCTGCTCAGCAGGGAGCCTGCTTCACCCTCTCTCTCTGCCTGCCTCTCTGCCTACTTGTGATCTCTGTCTGTCAAATAAATAAACAAAATCTTAAAAAAAAAATTGAAATGGGAGAGGAGTTAAGATGGCAGAGGAGTAGGGGACACTTAGTTTGTCTATTTCCTCAAATATAGCTAACAACTATCAAATCACTCTGAACACCTGTGAAATTAATCAGAGATCTGAGAAAAGAAATGCTGCAATTCTATAAATAGAAAAGCGACCACTTTCTTGAAGGTGCAGAGACTTGGATACAGGGTGATATACTAGAGGATATGGTGGAGGGGAGGGACACCACTTAAGGAGGCTATTCCAAAGTATTATAAGAAGTAGAGTACAAAATTAGAACTTTTAGAAGTCTGCTATGTACATCCCTGGCTCAAAGATGCTCAGGTAACAAAGTGGGGCAGAATCCCAGGTGGAACAGCATTGTCTCAGGATCCCTGGGGTCCCAAGAAGAATGGGGGTGCCTGAGCATGGCAGAGATCCCAAGTGTAGGAACAGGGAAGCCAGCTGAAAACAGTTGAGATACCAGTTTTCTGCTCTGTTTTGCCATAAACTCTAACCCACTGCACAGTCCTGCTACCGCTTTCCTGGCAAGGTTCTAGCAAAAAGCAGAAGCATGGCGAGACACCCCCCCAACACACAGCAGGAACAGTGTGGGTTCACAACACAGGTGTCCACAAAATTTGAATTTTGAAACTCAGTTACATGCCTGAGATAAAAATGTTCATAGGCCAGATGAACACAGAGCTCTGATGAAAGTAAGGGGGACAAGAGTAATTGACTGCTTTTCTGTGAGAGCTCAGTTAAGAGTGAAGAGCATGAACTTTCAACACCAGGGCTAGAGACTGGGGTGCTGCCATTTTCATCCTACCACTCAGTACTGAAAGCCTTCAGGGAGCAAAATAGCACCACATAGTGGAATCTGGAGCCACTTACACTGTGCCTGGCCCCTTGACAAGTCAGGAGCATTTCCACTAGGGCAAGGGCATCAGAGAATCCATGCAATGGGCCTCTCTTACAGAAGACCAGATGGGACAACTGGCCTGCACCAAGTTTACTGACCATAGAGGGCTGCAAAGTTCTTGAGGAAAACATTACTATGTAACATCCATGGGGTTTTTTTTTTAAGTCTTTATTTTTTTCAGTTATTTTCTTATTTTTCAATTCTATTTTTAAAAAATGTTTATATATACATTATATATAATTTTTTGTTTCTTTTCATTGTATAGTATTGTATGTATATACAAAAGTTAAAAAAAATAGAAAAATTTCTCTTTCTTATTTTGGGCTCAAGTTTCTTTAAACATGCAGACCAAAACACACTGAAGATCTAGCTTTTTGGGGGGCAGGGGGTTGGTTCTTGCTTTTTTTCTTGTTCTGTGGGTTTTTTTTTCTTTTCTATTGTCATTGTTATTGTCTTTTCTCTTTCTTCTGTTCTTTTTCTGGACAAAATGATGACATGGAGACATTCACTCCAAAAGACAGAACAGGATGTAATATTCACTGCCAGGGATTTAACATGGATATAAGTAAGATATCTGAACTAGAGTTTAAAGCAACAATTTTATAGATACTAGGTAGGCTTAAAAAAATCAGAGAAGACCTAGAGAATCCCTCACTGTAGAAATAAAAGAACTAAAATATAATCATGCTGAAATTAAAAATGCACATCTGGTATTGAAAGGAGTTGAAAAGAAATTATAATCACTTTGTATAGGAAAACATGTTTAAAACTCATGTGTTACCAGCTTTTTCACAGATATTCATACTTTTTAAAATGCAAACTTATATGAGACATATATATATATATAAACTTATATGAGACATATATATATATAATGCAAACTTATATGAGACACACACACACACACACACATATATATATATATATATGTGTGTGTGTCTCATATATGTATGTCATATAAAAATTGTAGGCCAGCTCAAACCCCAGCAGCATTTCCACAGATGAGGGGTTTGTGGAAGGAATTTTGTTAAACATTGACATGAATATTCAGAAAAGTATTTAAGAAGAAGTTGCTTGTCTTTGTAGGTATTCAGCTCATACAATAATTTAAGCAATATGGAAATGGGGCAAAGATTGAAAAATAATACAGTGGAAGAAAACTATATATTTCAGAAAAGATCTAGTTTATATGAAAATTAACAATTTTAATAAAGGAAACATTTACACAATAAAAAAAATGCACATCTGGGTTCTTTCCACACTTTGGCTATTGTAGACATTGCTGCTGTAAACATTGGCATGCATGTGCTTCTTGAATCATCATTTTTATATCCTTTGGATAAATACCTAGTAGTGCAATTGCTGGGTCACAGAGTAGCTCGAGGGTTCCCCTTTTTCCACATCCTTGCCAACATGTTGTTTGCTGACTTGTTAATATTAGCCATTCTCACTGGTGCAAGGTGGTATCTCATTGTGGTTTGATTTTTATTTCCCTGATGATGAGGGATGCTGAAATTTTTTGATGTGTCTTTTGGCCATTTGTGTCTTTTTTGGAGAAAGGCCTACTCCTGTCTTCCCATTTCTTGACTGGATTTTTTGTTTCTAGGCTGTTGAATTTGGTAAGTTCTTTGTAGATTTGGGATACTAGCCCTTTATCTGCTAAAACATTTGCAAATATCGTCTGTCATTTCATAGGTTACTTTTTAGTTTTGTCGACTGTTTCCTTTGCTGTGTAAAAGCTTTTTATCTTGATGAAGTCCAGTAGTTCATTCTTGCTTTTCTCTTTCCTTTGGAGATGTGTTTAGTAAGAAGTTGCTGCAGCTGAGGTTGAAGAGGTTGCTGCTTATGTTCTCTTCTAAGATTCTGATGGATTCTTGTCTCACATTTACATCTTACATCCATTTTGAGTTTATCTTTGTATATGATGTAAGAGAATAGTCAAGTTACGTTCTTCTCCATGTGGCTGTCCAGTATTTCCAACACAATTTAAGAGACAGTCCACTTTCGGGGCTCCTGGGTGGCTCAGTTGGTTAAGCAGCTGCCTTCTGCTCAGGTCATGATCTGGAGTCTGGGTTTGAGTCCCACATGAGGCTCTCTGATTGCCAGAGAGTCTGTTTCTCCCACTGTCCTCTCTCCTCTCATGCTCTCTCTCTCATTGTCTCTCTTTCTCTCTCAAATAAATAAAATCTTAAACAAACAAACAAAAAAAGAGTCCATTTTCCATTGGATATTCTTTCCTGTTTTGTTGAAAACTAGTTGACCACAGAGTCGAGGGTCCATTTCTGGGTTCTTTATTTTGATCCACTGATTCACGTGCCTGTTTTTGTGCCAGTACCATACGTCTTGATTACAGCTTTGTAATACAGCTTGAAGTCTGGAATTGTAATGCCTCCAATTTTAGTTTTCTTTTTCAGCATTCCATTGGCTCTTTGGGGTCTTTTCTGGTACTGTACAAATTTTAGAATTATTTGTTTCAGCTCTATAAAAAATGTTGACAGTAGTTTGATAGGGATTGCATTGAATGTGTAGATTTCTCTGGGTAGCATAGATATTTCAACAATATTTGTTCTTCCCATTCATGAGCTTAGAATGTTTTTTCACTTCTTTGTGTCTTTCTCAATTTTTTCCACAAGTGTTCTGTAGTTTTAATTTTTTTTTAATTAACATGTATTATTATTTGTTTCAGTGGTACAGGTCTGTGAATCATCAGTCTTACACAATTCACAGCACTCACCATAGCATGTAACTTACCCAATATCTATCACCCAGCCCCCCCAGCCCCCCTACCCCCTTCCTCTCCAGCAACCAGTGTTCTGAAGTTTTTAGAGTACAGATCCTTTATCTCTTGGTTGAGTTTATTCCTAGGTATTTTATGGTTTTTAGTCCAACTGTAAATAGGATCAATTCCTTGATTTCTCTTTCTTCTGTCTCCTTGTTAGTATGTAGAAATGCAACTGACTTCTGTGCATTAATTTTATATCCTGCCACAGATTCCCCCATGGTTTGTCCCCACCTCTGATTTCTCCCAATACCCTTCTCCTCTCCTTCTCCCAATGTCCTCCGTGTTATTTCTTATGCTCCACAAGTAAGTGAAACCATATGATAACTGATTCTCTCTTCTTGACTTAATTCACTCAGCATAATCTCCTCCAGTCCTGTTCATGTTGTTACAAAAGTTGGGTATTCATCCTTTCTGATGGAGGCATAATATTCCATTGTATATATGAACCATATCTTCTTTATCCATTTGTCTGCTGAAGGACATCTTGGCTCTTTCCACAGTTTGGTGACTGTGGCCATTGCTACTATGAATATTGGGATACAGATGGCCCTTCTTTTCACTACATCTGTATCTTTGGGGTAAATACCCAACAGTGCAATTGCAGAGTCATAGGGTAGCTCTATTTTTAATTTCTTAAGGAACCTCCACACTGTTTTCCAAAGTGGCTGCACCAACTTGCATGCCCACTAACAGTGTAAAAGTGTTCCCCTTTCTCCACATCCTCTCCAACACTTGTTTACTGTCTTGTTAATTTTGGCCATTCTAACTGGTGTAAGGTGGTAGCTCAATGTGGTTTTGATTTGAATATCCCTGGTGGCTAATGATGACGAACATTTTTTCACATGTCTGTTAGCCATTTATACGTCTTCTCTGGAGAAGTGTCTGAGATACAGCAGAACACATCAATGAAACTACAAGTTGGTTCTTTGAAAGGATCAATAAGATCAATAATCCACTGGCCAAACTAACCCAAAAGAAAAGAGAGGACCCAAAATTAATAAAATTATGGAAGAAAGGGGAGAGATCATGACTAACACCAAGGAAATAGAAACAATCAACAGATATTACTGTCCACAGTTATATGCCAATAAGTTAAGCAACCTAGAAGAAATGGATGCATTCCTAGAAACCTATAAACTTCCAAGACTGAATCAGGAAGAAATTGACAACCTGAATAGAATAATACCTAGTAACAAGTTTGAAACAGTGATCAAAAATCTCCGAGGGGGTGCTTGGGTGGCTCAGTGGATTAAAGCCTCTGCCTTCAGCTCAGGTCATGATCCCAGGGTCCTGGGATTGAGCCCCGCATCCAGCTCTCTGCTCGGCAGGGAGCCTGCTTCCCTTCCTCTCTCTCTGCCTGCCTCTGCCTACTTGTGATCTCTGTCAAATACAAAAATAAAATCTTAAAAAATAAAAAAAACTCCCCCAAAACAAGAGCCCAGGACCTGATGGATTTTTTGGGGAATTCTACCAAACATTCAAAGAAGAAATAATACCTATTCGCCTGAAGCTATTTCAAAAAATAGAACAAAAGGAAAACTCCCAGACTCTTTCTATGAAGCCAGCATTACCCTGATCCCCAAACCAGGCAAAGACCCCATCAAAAAAGAGAATTTCATACCAATATCCCTGATGAATATGGATGGCAAGATTCTTAACAAGGTCCTAGCTAATAGGATCTAATAGTACATTAAAAAGATTATCCACCATGACCAGGTGGGATTCATCCCTGGGTTGGAGGAGTGGTTCAACATTTTTCAAATCAATCAATGTGATAGAACACATCAATAAGAGAAGAGACAAGAACCACATGGTCCTCTTAACTGATGCAGAAAAAGCATTTGACAAAATCCAGGATCCATTCCTAATTAAAACATTTCAAAGTATAGGGATAGAGGGAACATTCCTTAGCTTCATAATTTATCTATGAGAAACCCACAGCGAATATCATTCTCAATGGGGAAAAGCTGATAGCCTTTGAGATCAGGAACAAGACAAGGATGCTCACTCTTGCCACTGTTGTTCAACATAGTACAAGAAGTCCTAGCAACAGCAATCAGACAACAAAAAGAAATTAAGAAGTATTCAAATTGGCAAAGAAGAAGTCAAACTCACCCTCTTCGCAGATGACACCCCCAAACTACTAGAACTCATACAGCAATTCAGTAATGTGGCAGGTCACAAAATCAGTGTAACAGAAACTGGTTGCTTTCTTATACACTAGCAAAGTAACTGTAGAAAGAGAAATTAGAGAATTGATTCCATTTACTATAGCACCAAGAACCATAAGATCCTGGGAATAAAAGAGGTAAAGGACCTGTACTCAAGGAACTACAAACACTCACGAAAGAAACTGAAGAAGACAGAAAAAGATGGAAAAGAATTCCATGCTCATGGATCGGAAGAATAAACATTGTTAAAATATCTATACTGCCTGCAGCAATCTATACTTTCAACACCATCTGGATCAAAATTCCACTAGCATTTTTCAAAATGCTGGAACAAACAATCCTAAAATTTGTATTGAACCAGAAGAGACCCCAAATTGTTAAGGAAACATTGAAAAAGAGAAACAAAACTGGGGGCATCATGTTGCCTGATTTCAAGCTTTACTACAAAGCTGTAATCACCAATACAGCATGATACTGGCACAAAAACAGACACACAGACCAGTGGGAGAGAGTAGAGAGCCCAGATGCGGACCCACAACTCTTTGGTTAACTAATCTTTGACAAAGCAGGAAAAAATATATAGTGGAAAAAAGACAGTCTCTTCAATAAATGGTGCTGGGAAAATTGGACAGCTTATGTATAGAAGAATGAAGTTTGACCATTGTCTTACACCATAAACAAACTCAAAATGGATAAAAGACCTCAACGTGAGGCAGGAATCTGTCAAAATCCTAGAGAACATGGGCAGTAATCTCTTCATCTTCAGCTACAACAACTTCTTTCAAGACATGTCTCCAAAGGCAAAGGAAACAAAAGCAAAAATGAACTTCTGCAACTTCATCAAGATCAAAAGCTTCTGCACAGCAAAGGAAACAGTCAACAAAACAAAGTGGCAACCCACTCAATGGAAGAAGATATTGCAAATGACACTACAGACAAAGGGCTAATATCCAAGATCTACAACAAAGGGCTAATATCCAAGATCTATAAAGAACTCCTCAAACTCAACACTCAAAAAACAGATAATCATGTCAAAAAATGGGTAGAAGATATGAACAGATACTTCTCCAAAGAAGACATACAAATGGCTAACAGACACATGAAAAAATGTTCATCATCATTAGCCACCAGGGAGATTCAAATCAAAACCACACTGAGATACCACCTTACACCTTAGAATGGCCAAAATTAACAAGATAGTGATAGCAGTGTTAAATGGAAATTCACATTTGTAAACACATTAAAAAAGAAATGGCAAACCAACAATCTAACTTTATGCTCTAGGAACTAGAAAAAGAAAAACTAAACCAAACTCTAGTGCAAGGAAGGACTAATAAAGATTAGAGTGGTGATAAAGGAACTAGAAAATTTAAAAAAAAGGAGAAAAAAAATTAATGAAAGCAAAAGTTGGGTCTTTGAAAGAACCATTTCCTGTTTTCAATGATGTACAATTGTTTTTTTAAGTTCCTATATCATTTATTTCTGCTCTAATCTTTATTATTTCCTTCTTTCTGCTGTCTTTAGGCTTCATTTGTTATTTTTCCAGGTCCTTTAACTGTAAGGTTAGGTTGTTTGGGATTTTTGTCAATTCTAAATTCATTTTTTAAAGATTTTATTTATTTATTTGAGAGGGAGAGAGAGAGAGAGAGAGAGCGCGCGCGCACATGAACAGGGGAAACAGCAGAGGGAGAGAGAGAAGCAGGCTCTTCGCTGAGCAGGGAGCCTGATGGGGGGCTTGATCCCAGGACCCTGGGATCATGACCTGAACCAAAGGCAGATGCTTAACCGACTGAGGCACCCATGTGCCCCTAAGTTCATTTTTTTTTAAGATTTAATTTTTATGTAATCTCTATACCCAATGTGAGGATCAAACTTAGAACTCCAAGTTCAAGAGTCACATGCTTCAGTGACTGAGCCAGCCAGGCACCCTAAGATTTTTCTTGCTTCTTGAGGTAGGCTTGAATTGTTATATTCTTCCCTGTTAGTACTATTTTTGCTATATCCCAAATATTTTAGACCACTGTGTTTAATTTTCATTTGTTTCCCTAAATTGTTTTATTTCCTCTTCGATTTGTTTAGTAACATATTTCTAACCTCTATGTATTTGGAGTCTTTTCAATTTTTTTCTTGTGGTTGATTTCTAGAAAGGTTGGTTCTTTTCAATTGAAATTGACAACTCTTTACACGAAGAAAAAAAGAATCAACTTAGTAAAATCAAAAAGGAAGTGGGAACATGATGACCAATTTTATGAGTCAAAAGGATTACAAGAAAGTACTAAAGACAACTGCATGCCTAGAAATTGGATAATCTAGATGAAATGGACAAATTCCTAAAACACACTATAATACTGACTAAGGGAGAAATAGAAACTCTGAACAGATCAATAACAAATAAGGAAATTGAATCAGCAATCAAAAACCTTCCAAAAAGAAAATCCCTGGGCCAGATGGCTTCACTTGTGAATTCTACCAAAAATTTAATGATGAATTAACACCAATATTCCTGAAACCCTTCCAAAAAAATCGAACAGGTAGGAACAATCCCTAACTCATTCTATGAGGTAAACATTATCAAAGCCATATGAAGACACTACAAGAACACTCCAGACAACTATCTCTTATGAGCATCAATCAGTGTAAAATCCTCAACAAAGTATTAGCACAAATCAAATTCAGCAGCATATTAAAAGGATACTGCATCATGACCTAGTAGGATTTATTCCTAGAATATAAGGATGATTTGACACATGAAAATCAATTAATGTTATATACCACAGAAAGAAGTAGTAAAAATTCCATATATGATCCCTTCAATCAATGTAGAAAAAGGATCTGACATATTTTAGCACCCTTTCATTATAAAAACCCTCAATGTACTAGGAATTTAGGGAAACCACATCAACATAAAGGTCATATATGAAAACCCACAGCTAAACAAGCAGAGGAAAAGCTGTTATTTCTTCACTAAAATTGGAAACGAGATCAGGATGTACGCTTTTGCCACTATTTAACAAATCATTATTAAGTTCTAGCTTGAGTAATTAGGCAAAAAAAAGTAAGTAAAAGACATCCAAATTGAAAAGAAGTAATATTATCCATTTTTGCAGATAACATGATCTTATATGTACAAAACCCTAAGTAAGCCAAAAAATACTTGCAGGGCTAATAAATGAATTCAGAAAAAATGTAGGAACAAAATCAATACACAAAACCCCCATACATTTCTATATTCTGACAGTCTAAAAAGGAAATTAAGAAAATAATTCTTTTAAAATAGAATACAAAAGAATATACTTAGGGATAAACTTAAACAAGGAGGGAATAGACTTGTATGTTTATGCACCATACCAGACTGCTGAAAGAAATGAAAGAAGACACAAATAAGAGGAAAGACATCCCACATTCATGGACTGGAAGACCTAATATTGTTGACAATGCTACCCAAAACAATCTACAATTCAATGCAATCTCTATTAAAATTTCAGTGATGTTTCAGGCAGAATAGAAAAACCCATTCTCAAAGTCATATGAAATCTCAGGGGACCCCAAACGGCCAAAACAAACTTGAAAAAGAACAAAGTTGGAGGGCTCAAACAACCTGATTTCCAAAGTTGCTACAAAGCTAGCTATAATCGAAAGTTGCTGTGAAGTGTGTAAACCTGTACCCCTGGGGATAAAAATATATGTTTATAAAAAATAAAAAATTTAAAAAAAAGGATGCTACTCACATAAGGACAGATAGACCGGTGGAATAAAATAAGACATCTCAGATATAAACCTTTGCATGGTTAACAGTATTATGGTTAACAGTATTAACATGCATGCCCAGACCATTCAATGGAGAAAAAGACCATCTTTTCAATGAATGGTGCAGAGAAAAGTGGACATTCACATGGAAAAGAATGAAACTGGACCTTTCTCTTATACCATATATAAAAATTAACTCTAAATGAATCAAAGATCTAAATGTAAGAGCTAAAACTGTAGAACTCTTAGAAGAAAACACAGGGGAAAAGCGTTATAAGGCTAGATTCAGCATGATTTCTTGGCTATGATACAAAAGCACAGTCAACAACACCAACAAAAATAAACAGACTATCAGTAACTTTTGTGGGTCAAAGAATGCTATCAAAAGAGTGTAAAGGGGCGCCTGGGTGGCTCAGTGGGTTAAGCCGCTGCCTTTGGCTCAGGTCATGATCTCAGGGTCCTGGGATCGAGTCCCGCATCGGGCTCTCTGCTCAGCAGGGAGCCTGCTTCCTCCTCTCTCTCTCTCTGCCTGCCTCTCTGCCTACTTGTGATGTCTCTCTGTCAAATAAATAAATAAAATCTTTAAAAAAAAAAAAAGAGTGTAAAGGGTGGGGAGGAGTCAAGATGGCGGAGAAGTAGCAGGCTGAGACTACTTCAGCTAGCAGGAGATCAGCTACATAGCTTATCTAAAGATTGCAAACACCTGCAAATCCATCGGCAGATCGAAGAGAAGAAGAACAGCAATTCTGGAAGAGAAAAACAACCATGTTCTGAAAGGTAGGATGGCGGAGAAGTGAATCCAAAGCAACGGGCAGATAGACCCCGGGGGGAGGGGCCGGCTCCCGGCCAGCGGCAGAGCAACGGAGCACAAAATCAGGACTTTTAAAAGTCTGTTCCACTGAGGGACATCGCTCCAGAGGCTAAACCGGGGTGAAGCCCACGCGGGGTCAGCGTGGCCTCAGGTCCCGCAGGGTCACAGAAGGATTGGGGGTATCTAGGTGTTGCAGAGCTTGCGGGTATTGGAATGTGAAAACCGGCTACAGAGACAGAGCCGACAGTAAGCTCACAGCTTGGTGTTACCTTGAACCAGCCACAGGCTCGGTGAGCTCAGAGCGCAGCCGGAGGTCAGGCAGACGGGAGTAACTGGGCGCTGTTTTCTGAGGGCGCACTGAGGAGTGGGGCCCTGGGCTCTCGGCTCCTCCGGGCCAGAGACCAGGAGGCCGCCATTTGTATTCCCATCCTCCGGAACTCTACGGAAAGCGCTCAGGGAACAAAAGCTCCTGAAAGCAAACCGGAGCGGATTACTCAGCCCAGCCCCTGGTAAGGGCGGTGCAATTCCGCCTGGGGCAAAGACACTTGAGAATCACTACACCAGGCCCCTCCCCCAGAGGATCAACAAGAAATCCAGCCAAGACCAAGTTCACCTACCAAGGAGTGCGGTTTCAATACCAAGGAGAGCAGCAGAATTCCAGAGGAGGAGAAAGCAAAGCACGGAACTCATGGCTTTCTCCCTGTGATTTTTTTTAGTCTTGCAGTTAATTTAATTATTTTCTTTTTCTTTTTTTTTTTCCTTGCCTTCTGGTAAATTTTCTTTTTAACTTTTACCCTTTTCTTTTTTAACGTTTTTTAACTAGCTTATCTAATATAGATATTTTTTCTTTTTATATTTTTCTTTATTCATTTTCTTTTTTTTTAATTCCTCTTTTCTTTCTTTTTTTTTTCGTTCTTCCTTTTTGAACCTCTTTTTATCCCCTTTCTCCCGCCTCACGATTTGGGATCTCTTCTGATTTGGTTAAAGCATATTTTCCTGGGGTTGTTGCCACCCTTTTAGTATTTTACTTGCTCCTTCATAACTCTTATCTGGACAAAATGACAAGATGGAAAAATTCACCACAAAAAAAAAGAACAAGAGGCAGTACCGAAGGCTAGGGACCTAATCAATACAGACATTGGTAATAAGTCAGATCTAGAGTTCAGAATGACAATCTCAAGGTTCTAGCCGGGCTCGAAAAAGGCATGGAAGATATTAGAGAAAACCTCTCGGGAGATATAAAAGCCCTTTATGGAGAAATAAAAGAACTAAAATCTAACGAAGTTGAAATCAAAAAAGCTATTAATGAGGTGCAATCAAAAATGGAGGCTCTCACTGCTAGGATAAATGAGGCAGAAGAAAGAATTAGTGATATAGAAGACCAAATGACAGAGAATAAAGAAGCTGAGCAAAAGAGGGACAAACAGCTACTGGACCACGAGGGGAGAATTCGAGAGATAAGTGACACCATAAGACGAAACAACATTAGAATAATTGGGATTCCAGAAGAAGAAGAAAGAGAGAGGGGAGCAGAAGGTATACTGGAGAGAATTATTTGGGAGAATTTCCCCAATATGGCAAAGGGAACGATCATCAAAATTCAGGAGGTTCAGAGAACGCCCCTCAAAATCAATAGGAATAGGCCCACACCCCGTCACCTAATAGTAAAATTTACAAGTCTCAGTGACAAAGAGAAAATCCTGAAAGCAGCCCGGGAAAAGAAGTCTGTAACATGCAATGGTAAAAATATTAGATTGGCAGCTGACTTATCCACAGAGACCTGGCAGGCCAGAAAGAGCTGGCATGATATTTTTCAGAGCACTAAGCGAGAAAAACATGCAGCCAAGAATACTATATCCAACTAGGCTATCATTGAAAATAGAAGGAGAGATTAAAAGCTTCCAGGACAAACAAAAACTGAAAGAATTTGCAAACACCAAACCAGCTCTACAGGAAATATTGAAAGGGGTCCTCTAAGCAAAGAGAGAGCCTACAAGTGGTAGATCAGAAAGGAACAGAGACCATATACAGTAACAGTCACCTTACAGGCAATACAATGACACTAAATTCATATCTCTCAATAGTTACCCTGAATGTTAATGGGCTAAATGCCCCAATCAAAAGACACAGGGTATCAGAATGGATAAAAAACAAAACCCATCTATATGTTGCCTCCAAGAAACTCATTTTAAGCCCAAAGACACCTCCAGATTTAAAGAGAGGGGGTGGAAAAGAATTTACCATGCTAATGGACATCAGAAGAAAGCAGGAGTGGCAATCCTTATATCAGATCAATTAGATTTTAAGCCAAAGACTATAATAAGAGATGAGGAAGGACACTATATCATACTCAAAGAGTCTGTCCAACAAGAAGATCTAACAATTTTGAATATCTATGCCCCCAATGTGGGAGCAACCAACTATATAAACCAATTAATAACAAAATCAAAGAAACACATCAACAATAATACAATAATAGTAGGGGACTTTAACACTCCCCTCACTGAAATGGACAGATCATCCAAGCAAAAGATCAGCAAGGAAATAAAGGCCTTAAACGACACACTGGACCAGATGGACATCACAGATATATTCAGAACATTTCATCCCAAAGCAACAGAATACACATTCTTCTCTAATGCACATGGAACATTCTCCAGAATAGATCACATCCTCGGTCCTAAATCAGGACTCAACCGGTATCAAAAGATTGGGATCATTCCCTGCATATTTTCAGACCACAATGCTCTAAAGCTAGGACTCAACCACAAGAGGAAGTTTGGAAAGACCCAAATAAATGCAGACTAAACAGCATCCTTCTGAAGAATAAATAGGTCAACCGGGAAATTAAAGAAGAATTGAAAAAAATCATGGAAACAAATGATAATGAAAATACAACGGTTCAAAATCTGTGGGACACAACAAAGGCAGTCCTGAGAGGAAAATATATAGCGGTACAAGCCTTTCTCAAGAAACAAGAAAGGTCTCAGGTACACAACCTAACCCTACACCTAAAGGAGCTGGAAAAAGAACAAGAAAGAAACTCTAAACCCAGCAGGAGAAGAGAAATAATAAAGATCAGAGCAGAAATCAATGAAATAGAAACCAAAAAAACAATAGAACAAATCAACGAAACTAGGAGCTGATTCTTTGAAAGAATTAATAAAATTGATAAACCCCTGGCCCGACTTATCAAAAAGAAAAGAGAAAGGACCCAAATAAATAAAATCATGAATGAAAGAGGAGAGATCACAACTAACACCAAAGAAATACAAACTAGTATAAGAACATACTATGAGCAACTCTACGCCGACAAATTTGACAATCTGGAAGAAATGGATGCATTCCTAGAAACATACAAACTACCACAACTGAACCAGGAAGAAATAGAAAGTCTGAACAGACCCATAACCAGTAAGGAGATTGAAACAGTCATTAAAAATCTCCAAACAAACAAAAGCCCAGGGCCAGATGGCTTCCCGGGGGAATTCTACCAAACATTTAAAGAAGAACTAATTCCTATTCTCCTGAAACTGTTCCAAAAAATAGAAATGGAAGGAAAACTTCCAAACTCATTTTATGAGGCCAGCATCACCTTGATCCCAAAACCAGACAAGGATCCCATCAAAAAGAGAGCTATAGACCAATATCCTTGATGAACACAGATGCAAAAAATTCTCACCAAAATACTAGCCAATAGGATTCAACAGTACATTAAAAGGATTATTCACCACGACCAAGTGGGATTTATTCCAGGGCTGCAAGGTTGGTTCAACATCCGCAAATCAGTCAATGTGATACAACACATCAATAAAAGAAAGAACAAGAACCATATGATACTCTCAATAGATGCTGAAAAAGCATTTGACAAAGTACAGCATCCCTTCCTGATCAAAACTCTTCAAAGTGTAGGGATAGAGGGCACATACCTCAATATCATCAAAGCCATCTATGAAAAACCCACCGCAAATATCATTCTCAATGGAGAAAAACTGAAAGCTTTTCCACTAAGGTCAGGAACACGGCAGGGATGTCCATTATCACCACTGCTATTCAACATAGTACTAGAGGTCCTAGCCTCAGCAATCAGACAACAAAAGGAAATTAAAGGCATCCAAATCGGCTAAGAAGAAGTCAAATTATCACTCTTCGCAGATGATATGATACTATATGTGGAAAACCCAAAAGACTCCACTCCAAAACTGCTAGAACTTGTACAGGAATTCAGTAAAGTGTCAGGATATAAAATCAATGCACAGAAATCAGTTGCATTTCTGTACACCAACAGCAAGACAGAAGAAAGAGAAATTAAGGAGTCAATCCCATTTACAATTGCACCCAAAACCATAAGATACCTAGGAATAAACCTAACCAATGAGGCACAGAATCTATACTCAGAAAACTATAAAGTACTCATGAAAGAAATTGAGGAAGACACAAAGAAATGGAAAAATGTTCCATGCTTATGGATTGGAAGATTAAATATTGTGAAAATGTCTATGCTACCTAAAGCAATCTACACATTTAATGCAATTCCTATCAAAGTACCATCCATCTTTTTCAAAGAAATGGAACAAATAATTCTAAAATTTATATGGAACCAGAAAAGACCTTGAATAGCCAAAGGGATATTGAAAAAGAAAGCTAAAGTTGGTGGTATCACAATTCCGGACTTCAAGCTCTATTACAAAGCTGTCATCATCAAGACAGCATGGTACTGGCACAAAAACAGACACATAGATCAATGGAACAGAATAGAGAGCCCAGAAATAGACCCTCAACTCTATCGTCAACTAATCTTCAACAAAGCAGGAAAGAATGTCCAATGGAAAAAAGACAGCCTCTTCAATAAATGGTGTTGGGAAAATTGGACAGCCACATGCAGAAAAATGAAATTGGACCATTTCCTTACACCACACACGAAAATAGACTCAAAATGGATGAAGGACCTCAATGTGCGAAAGGCATCCATCAAAATCCTTGAGGAGAACACAGGCAGCAACCTTTTCGACCTCAGCAGCAGCAACATCTTCCTAGGAACATTGCCAAAGGCAAGGGAAGAAAGGGCAAAAATGAACTATTGGGATTTTATCAAGATCAAAAGCTTTTGCACAGCAAAGGAAACAGTTAACAAAATCAAAAGACAACTGACAGAATGGGAGAAGATATTTGCAAATGACATATCAGATAAAGGACTAGTGTCCAGAATCTATAAATAACTTAGCAAACTCAACACCCAAAGAACAAATACTCCAATCAAGAAATGGGCAGAGGACATGAACAGACATTTCTACAAAGAAGACATCCAGATGGCCAACAGATACATGAAAAAGTGCTCCATATCACTCGGCATCAGGGAAATACAAATCAAAACCACCATGAGATATCACCTCACACCAGTCAGAATGGCTAAAATCAACAAGTCAGGAAATGACAGATGCTGGCGAGGATGCGGAGAAAGGGGAACCCTCCTACACTGTTGGTGGGAATGCAAGCTGGTGCAACCACTCTGGAAAACATCGTGGAGGTTCCTCAAAATGTTGAAAATAGAACTGCCCTATGACCCAGCAATTGCACTACTGGGTATTTACCCTAAAGATACAAACATAGTGATCCAAAGGGGCACGTGCACCCGAATGTTTATAGCAGCAATGTCCACAATAGCCAAACTATGGAAAGAACCTAGATGTCCATCAACAGATGAATGGATCAAGAAGATGTGGTATATATACACAATGGAATACTATGCAGCCATCAAAAGAAATGAAATCTTGCCATTTGCGACAACATGGATGGAACTAGAGCGTATCATGCTTAGCGAAATAAGTCAAGCAGAGAAAGACAACTATCATATGATCTCCCTGATATGAGTAAGTGGTGATGCAACATGGGGGCTTAAGTGGGTAGAAGAAGAATCAATGAAACAAGATGGAATTGGGAGGGAGACAAACCATAAGTGACTCTTAATCTCACAAAACAAACTGCGGGTTGCTGGGGGGAGGGTGGTTGGGAGAAGGGGGTGGGATTATGGACATTGGGAGGGCATGTGCTTTGGTGAGTGCTGTGAAGTGTGTAAACCTGGTGATTCACAGACCTGTACCCCTGGGGATAAAAATATATGTTTATAAAAAATAAAAAATTAAAAAAAAAGAGTGAAAAAGGAACCCACAGAATGGGAGAAAATATCTGAAAATGACATATCTGATAAAGGACTGTATCCCTAGTGTATGTAGAACTCCAACCCCGCAACAAATATTCCAACCCAAAAGAAAGGACTTGAAGGGCTTTTCTTCAAAGAGGATAGGTAAATAAGCAATAAATAAGCATATGAAAAAATACTCAACATAAAATGCAAATCAAAATCACAAGATACTATTTCATACCCATCAGGATATGATTACTACAAAACTCCAGAAAACATTGTTGGTGAGAATATGAGAAACTGCAAGTAAAATGTATAGCTACACTAGAAAACTCTGATGTTGCCTCAAAAAATTAAACATAAAATTATCATATACCACACTTAAAAATGATTAAAAAGGTAATCTTTTAATGTACATTTTACCACCATAAGAATGTTTAAAATACATGCACATGACTTATAACTTAAATGTTACAATTAAAGACCATATGTGAGATAGCTTCAATAGGGAAGAATATCAACCAATTCATTGACAGTATATTGAGCCTATGTCCTTTGCATCTTAATGGGATTAAAAAGAAAAAGAAAAAGAACTAAGGGTCAAATGGACAGGCACCATTATTAAAGATACTTTTTTTTTGTCACATCAAAACTTTTATGTTCTTATTTCTTGAAATGAAAAATGAGATTAAAAATTATTAAAGATGATATATATCAAAGAATTTTTAAAGTAATAGATATGCAACTATGTGGTATTTGTTTAGAAATGAATGTCAGAAAAAAAAGAAATGAATGTCAGAAAGTATTAGAGTATTACTTGCTTTGATGCAAATAAACGTATGAGAAAATGGAGGGATGTGTGAGAAAAAGCACTGCATTTTCCAAGTGAAATTCTTGCAGATTTGAAAGTAATTTTCTGTGCTTCTTTAAGAAAGAGGCTTATTTATTTAAAAGTTAGCTATAGGACCAGATGGTAAATGGCCAAACATTTTTTAAAATGTACTAATTTTTCCTCATTTTCAAGCTGTAGACATCAGTCTGTAGGGATCACCCAAACCTTCCAAACTTGCTTAAAAGTTACTCAGTACTTCAATCTATACAAAGAACCAAAGTGACAAGTTCATGTTAAAAACTTCAGTTTCACTGAGTCTGTATTTTTAACTTATTACCTGGAATCAAGAGAAGTAAAAAGTTGATCAAACTGTTTCTCTAGGACCTCTATAAGACTGACTGTTTCCTCTTTTGTTTGATTGTGTATCTGTTCCAGCATCTGGGAAGAACATAATACAAAGATCTAATTTGGTATTTTTATTTTATAGAAATTGTACTGTTCAAATAATTTTAAAATTAAAAGGTACTTTTTGAACTTTTCAAAGTAGCCATACAAGACAAGATTAGGTGATAAAAATGGAATAAGTTACAAGGTTCGACTTTAAATTCTTGTACTTGTCAGCAAGATCACATCTTTGTTGGCACTGTGCACTGATAAACTGGTAAAAAGACTTAGAAAATCCACTAAGTTTTCTAAACTTCTTAATCCTTTTTATCATTATAGGAAGAGTCATTCTGGATAGCTGAATTTCTCTCTGGTAGGATTCCTTAAATGAAAAAAACTCAATACATAATACTAAACATACTTGAAGTAAAATGTTAAATATTCCACATGTTTGCCTTTTTTGAACAAAGAATTGTTACTTGAGATCTCTGATCCTTTTTTTTTCCTTCCATTTTCCCCCTTTTAAAACAGGAATGTCTGTGTATACTATACCTGTCCAACCAAAATATTTTAGAAGCAGATTAATTATCTAGTTTCACAGGATCATGGTTGGAGAGGAATTTTACCCCCAAATGAATCATATCCTGAGTCTCAGCCATACCTGATTTAGAAGATATTTAGGTGAGATTTTGGACTTGATGCTAGAATAGATTTAAGACTACGTTGGGATGGATCTAAGACTAGATAGGTGAATATATTTTGCATTTAGAGGACACAAACCTGGGGGGGTGGTTAGAGAGCAGACTGTCACAGGTTCAATTTTGCCACCCCACGTACTCATGCTGAAGTCTTAACTCCTGTATCAGATATATATATATATATATATATATATATATATATATATTATTTTTTTTAAAGATTTTGTTTATTTATTTGACAAAGACAGTGAGAAAGGAAACACAAGCAGGGGAGGAGGGAGAGAGAGAAGCAGACTCCCCACTGAGCAGGGGACCCAATGCGGGGCTCGATCCCAGGACCCCGAGATCATGACCTGAGCCGAAGGCAGATGTTTAATGACTGAGCCACCCAGGCCTCCCTCAGCTATATTCTTTGTTGCAAATTTGTTGTTGCTGGGTGCTTAGGAGCTTGTTCTTTGTCACCAAGTGAGTCTCTTTTGGGGGGAGATGGGGTAAAGGAGGAAAGAAAATAAGATTCTTTGTGTAAGGGTATACAGCCAACTAATGAGCAATGTTGGAAAGATGGTCTGTAATACTTCTGAGACAAAATTCAGCTCAAAATTCAGCAAAAAAAAAAAAAATCATGGTTCCTTAATAGTGCTCCAATTTCAGTCCACCAACATAACAATGCCACAAGACCAATCCTAGCAGGCCATGGAAGTTTTCTATTCTTTTGTATGTTCTTCTGTTACTGGATTATCATGCTCAGTAACTTAGTGCTAAGCTCTAACTTCAGTAATATACACCAAAATATATACATTTAAAGAGAATATGCCTTAATTCACTATAGAATGTAATCATTTAAAATGCTTACTTTTACAGCAACACTTAATTGCTCAAAACTATAGCCTGCTATCTTCAATGCTTCATCAATTTCTTCTGCAGTTTTAGTTTCCTAAGAAGGGGAAGAGGGTCCACATACAAATATAAAATAAAAAATATAAAAATAGATGCTTATATACATTATATTAGTTGCAAACATACCAAGCTACAATTTTGAATACAAATGTAACACAGACCATGAGAGAAACCAAGTAACAAAAATGACACTTAATCTTATATCCAGAAATTTAAAAACTACTAGCTTTTTGATTAGAGATTATAGTATTTCAGACTTTTTTTTAGATAACTTTTTGAGAAAATGGTATATTTTGTGTAATCTTTTTTCAACTTAAAACTATCTTGGAAAATGTATCATGGTAATTAATGTACGCACTAAAAATGTTCTTAAAGAAGATTATAATTTGGCTATGTTAAAACTTAAAAGATATCAAGATCAAGTGATTTCTCCCTTTCCCTAGTTCATTAAAGATCTCTTTAATAATAGCATTTTGGAATTTGTTCTATTCTGATCTTAAACTAAATACATTATTTAAAGTTATAGAAAAAGTTGAAATTCAGTCTTCCAACAATAACATCATCATCAACACAGTGAATTAACTAAGGCCTTTTGGCTGCCATTAAAATGACTGGAAAAATTACATTGAGAATTTAGAAACCTGTACTTTACACAAGTTTCATCTTATCTAGATTCAATAACTAGGTTCAAAGGGAAGAAGTTACATATGGTTAAATATTAGGAACACTAATAGAACTGGTCAAAGGGAGAACAGCTTGAAAAATGGAACAGGAAAAATGAGAATTATTCAAGTATACTTAGAATAAGAGATTCAAGTAAAAAATGTAGGTTTACCTCACCTTTATGCTTCTAAAAAAAACCCCTGTAATTATAGCAACCTTGAGAGGAGAGAAGAGTAAAACTACCAGACACAAAGTAAAAATGTTTGGAAGCCAAATCTTACTTCATGAGTAACATTTTTTCATACCGCTATTAGAGATGAGGAGTTCAAAATAGTCCTGTGTGTGGGTGTTGAATGTTCTAAACCAATAGTTAGCTGATCAGAAGTCTTTTTAAAGTCCTGAGAACAAATCTTTATCCTGAAAAATGTCAAGTACATTATTTTAAATACCACATTTTAAACTTCTATTCTGATTGTTACTATCATAAATAATTCACATGACAACTTTTAATAACAATTACAATGAGTTCTCAGTCATTGAGAACTGTCATCAGCCATGATGTCTCAGTCATCATCCAAAGAGAGGGAAACCATGGCTAAATATGCTTCCATATAAAACTTAATTTTACTAAGGGGCATCTGTGTGGCTCAGTCATTAAGCATCTGCCTTTGGCTCAGGTCATGATCCCGACTCAGGGTCCTGGAATGAAACCCCGCACTGGGCTCCCTGCTCAGTGGGAAGCCTGCTTCTTCCTCTCCCACTACCCCTCCTTGTGTTCCCTCTCTTATTGTGTTCTCTCTCTGTCAAATAAATATTATCTTTAAAAACAAAACTAAATTTTACCAAGAATTCAGCTTCTTAGCAAATCCCTAAAAAAATAATAATAAAATTCTATAGTATAAACTGTGCAATTTACCTCTCCTCATCTCCTAATTACCTCTCCTTAGCTGATGTTTTTTGGTAGAGAAGTTTACAGTCATTCAACTGTCTTTAAGCTCAATTACTTATACACAAATGCCTGCTATTAATATAATATGCTTATGGGTCTAGATAATTTGCAAAAAGGTAATAAATTTACTAGGTAATTTGCAAAGAAAAAATTAGTTTCATTTCTTATCTAAACATGCTACAGTTTTTGCTTATTTTAAGGTTTTATTTATTTGTCAGAGAGAGAGAGCTTAAGTACACAAGCAGGGAGAGCAGCAGGCAGAGGGAGAAGCAGACTCCCCACTGAGCAAAGAACCTGGTGTGGAACTCGATCCCAGGACCCTGGGATCATGACCTGAGCTAAACGTGGATGCTTAAATGACTGAACCATCCAGGCATTCTGAGTTTTTGCCTTTTTTTTATCTTTATATTCCCATATTGGCTAACACACAGTAAGCTTTTGATAAATGTTTGCTAAATAACTTAATCATAAGCCTGTAATAGTTTATAGAAGAAAGTATGTTTAACCATTACCCTTATAGAGGAAAAAAACAGACTTTAATTTTTAAACATTCATTACTTTGAAAAGTGAATATTCATGTTCTTGAAAACATGTGAATGCATAAGCCCTTAGGAGTACATTTTTCAATTCCTGTTTCAAATTTTTTTTAAGATTTTATTTATTTATTTGACACACAGAGAGAGAGATCACAAGTAGGCAGAGAGGCAGGCAGAGAGAGAGGGGGAAGCAGGATCCCCGCTGAGCAGAGAGCCCGATGCGGGGCTCGGTCCCAGGACCCTGAGACCATGACCTAGGCAGAAGGCAGGGCTTAACCCACTGAGCCACCCAGGCATCCCCCTGTTTCAAAATATTAAATATAAATTAAAATATAAATCAGGAAGGAAATACATTATTTTTAAACAGACTTATTCCTCAACACATAAACAACTATTTTAAATAAAACTCTACTGAAATTAGGGAATAGGAGTTTCTAATGTAAGTATACTTGACATGGAGAATTAAAAAAAAAAACGTAATTTGGAAAAAATTTGAGTTTTTTAAAATGGATTCATTTATTTCTGAAAGTGAAATTTTACTTTATAACCACACTAGATATTATATATATTTAGACAAGAATATAATCAGATTTAACTTGTATAGGTTTAAAAAATTAGAAAATTTCACAAAGAAGTCCAGATCTCTATCTTCTCTTGAGGAAATAAAAAGGAAGATTGGCAACACTGGTTTAGTCTTAGCACACAGCAATAACTAGCTAGTGAAATAAGTCAAGTATAGAGAGTCAATTATCATATGGTTTCACTTATTTGTGGAGCATAACAAATAGCATGGAGGACATGGGGAGTTAGAGGGGAGAAGGGAGTTGGGGGAATTGGAAGGGGAGGTGAATCATGAGAGACTATGGACTCTGAAAAATAATATGAGGGGTTTGAAGTGGCAGGGGGGTGGGAGGTTGGGGTACCAGGTGGTGGGTATTATAGAGGGCACGGATTGCATGGAGCACTGGGTGTGGTGAAAAAATAATGAATACTGTTATGCTGAAAATAAATTTAATTTAAAAAAAATTAAAAAAATAAAAAAGATAACTAGCTAGAGCTAAAAAGGGGCCACCTCCTTTGGAGAGGGTAAACCTTTGTCCCCACAATTCATACCACTCATTGTTTAAAATCTACCTCATCCAGTAAGTCATTTGCTGGAATGCCGTATGTACTCAAATTTGTTGTGGCCCATGACTCACATGGAGCCATAAAGATTCCTAATGATTTACTCTAATCATTTCATTCAGAATGCATGGAGGAAATGGCCAGTGGAATACAAATATAGGGTTTGGGCATTCAGTAAGGCTGAACTCCACTGGTCCTGTCAATAACCAGTTGCAAGACTAAGTGGCTTACTACCTAAAGAGATAACTATAACTATTTTGGTTTCTATCTAAGCACCCATGTATGTCCAGACAGAGAAGCTGCATCAGTAATGTGAAAAGCCACTGAATGGTAGTCTAAAAATTTTTGGTTTTATTTAGGTAGGCAATAAAGAAGCATGGAGCAGGGAAGAGTAAGGAAGTGTTAAGGAGGTAGTCAAAAAGAGTAAGAATTAAATAGGATAGTAAAAATGAAAGATAAGTGATGGATATGAAAGATATTGTGAAAATTACAGTCTGCAGGAGGCAAAATGAAGAAGTTATGAGGAAATGGGGTGATTTACTGATGCTTGGTGTCATTAACAAAATTGAAAGGTTTCAAATGAGGTTGTTCCTTGAAAGTTTCCTGTGTTTCTTTTATTTCCCATGTAATTTATTACTATATTAAATATGCTCTAAAAAGTCAAAATTATACAAAAATATAATTGCCTTCTGAGTAGGGTCTCCATGAATTAACTGGAAGTCTCTTAACTCTTATGAAGTTATAAAGTAAAACTTTACTATTTTTTCACTGTAATCCATCCCATCCCATAGTCAACCCTAAATATAAATTTATCTAGTACTGAAACATGATTTCAGAAAAACCATAAAAATGTCAAAACATCATGGCATTTCATCTAACAAACATTTATTACATGTTTACTGTATCTAGCAGCAGGAATGTAGAAAGCAGTAAAAATGTGGTCCATGCCCTTACAGGGGCTTTAGACTAGCAGAGAGAGACATAAATAAGTAAGTGTAGGGGTGGCTCAGTGGGTTAAGCCTCTGCCTTCGGCTCAGGTCATGGTCTCAGGGTCCTAGGATCGAGCCCTGCATCAGGCTCTCTGCTCAGCAGGGATCCTGCTTCCCCCCCTCTCTCTGCCTGCCTCTCTGCCTACTTGTGATCTCTGTCTGTCAAATAAATAAATAAAATCTTTAAAAAAAAATAAGTAAGTGCAATAAAAAATAACATAGGTGTTGGTCTCTAGCTGGGGTTATGCTTTTAAAAAATTTCTGCTTCGCTAATTGAAAAAAAGAACTTTATTAATATATATGTATACAAAATCCTATTGAAGAAAGGAAAATGAGTAAAAGAACCCCCAAATTATTACTCTTCCTTTTATCAATCATCTCTCAAACCACCTTTCTAAAGTCCTCTACTATATCATGCTCATGATACTCTTAAGAATTAACACCTTTTGAAAGCCACAACTCTCAGCAAGCACCAATAACTTTTGCTAGAATGACATTCTCAGCTTTCCTTTCATTCTCCCCCACCCCACACTAAATAAGGACAAACTAATGCTTTTTTAGGAGCTGGAGTCTCCATTTCACTAATAGTTAAGACAAATTATAAAAGAGCACTCTATAATGGGAGATATAGGCTTCCAGATGGAATGAAAAAGTCGCTGGAATAAAAGTACAACACAGGGAATGTAATCAATGATACTGTAATAGTGTAGGTGACAGATGGTAGCTACACTTGTGGTGAGCATAGTAAAACATATAGAGAAGCTGAATCACTATGTTGTATACCTGAAAATAATGTAATATGTCAACTATATTTTTAAAAAATTATAAAGCATACTCTATCAACAATGGGTTAGAAACACTTATCTAAAAATGATATTTTATCAGTGATGCTACAATCATCCTTTCAGAAATACACTGAACTTCAAATACTGAAATAAGTACACATAAAACATACTTTTTAGGCTGCAGTTTTTCCATAAAAGAATCTTCTTTGATACATCCATCTGTTGGATAGTATCCTTGTCTCATATTTATAGTTGTAGCAATCTTAGGACAAAATAATAATAAAAACAAAAACTAGTCATTCATAAATTCTGTTTATCCAGAATTCAAACTAGTGTGCCATTCATAGTAAACTTCTCATTCAAAAAAAAAATTATATATGTATGATGTTTTTACCCTATTTTAATTTTTTAAGAAATCTACTCTAGCAGTTATTACTTAAATAGAACATTAAAACACTTCATTCTACCACATTCTACAGAATATACTTGTAAAAAGACTTTAAAAATCTACTGTAAAATTTCACAATGACATTTCCAGTTATGTTCAAAACCTAAAATAATACTTAGGAATAAATTTAGTAAGAAAAATGTAAGTTCTAAGAAAAGAAAACCAAGTAATTTACTGGGATCATACAACAAAAACAGATTAAATGGAAAATCATTTCAAACTCTTAGACAAAAATTTAATATCCTAAATATAACTAATGTAAAACACAAAAATTAACACAATTCTACAGTTCATATGGAAAATATACTATCCAAGAATTATAAAAATTTTAACATACCATTCAGTAGAGATTTATCCCACCAGAGCATAAAGCTAATGTAATTAAAATGCTAGGGTACCAGCATAATAAATGAATATAATACAGCCACATTTATATGGGAACTTAATACAGAATACAGGGGCATTTCAATGAAATAGGATTATTCAACAAACAGTATTTCTTCATTCTAAAGAAAAAAGTTATATGCCTATGTTATACCATATAAATTAGATTACATATGTGTGTTTGTGTGTATATATATATTAAACACAGTAGAAGTACAGAAAACACATATATAATTCTAGGATGGGAAGGTCTGCCTAACCAAAGAAAACCTAGAAACCATGAAGGAGGGGGAAAAATGACTAAAAGAAACATTTCTGAATGGCTAAATGTAATAAAATTAAAAGTGAAAGACTGGGAGAAAATAGGATATACTGGACAAAGTATGAATATCCCATCATATGAAGTATTCTTACAAGTTAGGAAAAAGACAATTCAAAAGGAAAATGTGCAAAGGATTTGAAGGGATCTATTAAAGAGAGAGAAGCTGATAAATCAGCATATAAAAGTGCTCAATTTCACTAATAATCAAGGAATTGAAGTGTAAAGTCAGGATATACCTACTTCGGGAGAAGTGGGGGACTCCATCTCAACTGGTCCCCTAAATTTAGCTAGAAACCTACAAAGCCACTTTGAAAACCCATGAAATCAGCCTGAGATATAAGATTATATACATCTGGCTCTCTTTGGGGGCAGAGGATCATCATACAGGATGGAGTTGGGATTGCAAAGACAGATACCTGAAAATAAACAGAAGAGGGAGGGAGCCACCAAAGGTAGCCACTGGAAAGTAATACCCCAGCACAAATGTGTCCTGTGCTTGGGAACCAGCAATAGCTTGGAGACCAGTGGCTGCAAGACAGGGACTGATAACAGCACTCAAACAGAACAAAGGGGCTTCAGAGACAATTGTCAGGCATCCGTAAGCAAGGATCTAAGCCTACGGTCCCTGGACCAGCCATAGCTGTTCCCCTGCCTGCACCTAATAGGGCTCAGTGTGGACTTGAGTCTCTGGTCCCTGGGGCTGGCTGCCACCTCTGCCACCAACCTCGCTGAGAGGACCTGGTTTGGACTGGAGGCCATGGTCCCAGGAAATGCAGGCACTGAGGCGCTGGGGCTAGGCTCATCCAGACCAGTACTGCTTGCAGTTTTGGTGGCACAGGGGTGCAGAAACAACTGGGGGCCTCCATTGACCACTGGGAGTGTGAGTGTCACCTGGGGAGTGTACCATCTATGGGAGGCTGTGGTATTCAACTGTGCTGGCAGAGGTGGAGTCTGTGTGTTCTGGAGGATTCAGAGAGAAGCAGACTGTGGCTTCTCTCTGAGGTGAAGATCGGGTGCGGACAGTTTACTTTGCTCTGGTACTCGGAAAAGGTGCAAAAAGTTGCCAGAGAACAAAAGCCTGAAAAACCCGTTTCCATAGAGCCCATCCCCGATAGGGGACAGGGCAACTCCGTCCAAGCAGCACTGACTGAAAAACAACGCAGCAGGCTCTGCCCCCAAAAGACAAGCTGAAAGAACAAGAGGACAACCACCACAGAGGCCCCATAAAACCGTAAAACCCAACACGAGGGAGAAAACGGTGTAGTGCCTCACAGCCTATACATTGCTTAGATACAATTTCTCTCTTTTTAAATTCTTTCTCATGATTTTTTTTTTACCTACTTATCATTTCAACTAGATGTTTAACCCACTGAGCCACCCAGGCGCCCCTCAACTAGATGTTTAATACAACATATTCAATAGTAACTTTTTAATTTGAACTTTTTCATACCTATATTTTTTTCCTCTTTTCTTAAATATACATAGATATAAGCTTCAATGTAGTCCTTCTTTCCCTATTCAATTCTCTCTCTCTCTCTCTCTATATATATATATATATATAGAGAGAGAGAGAGAGACCTATATACACACCAGTTTTCATTTCCCTGTATCTCTGGGAAGTTGAATTCTCTAACAAAGATAAAGTCCACCCAGTAAGGACTGGGTAAAATACACCCAGTAAGAACTCACCCCACATTGAGGGATTATAACCACCCTCCTCTCACCTTTCCCCTTTTTAAAATTTTGTTTTTTTCCCCCCGGATCTGTTTGTTTTTATTTTTATACTTGATAAATCTTACTCTTGGGGCTCATTTTGGCTTTTTTAATTTTTATTTTTGGTGATTCTGATTGCTCTGAACCTTCCCAGGGTACACATTGCCTGGATAATGGTTGATATATTTGGCTGTACACTGCCCAACCACAACAGAATGACTAGGAGGAGGAACTCTCAACAAAGAAAAAACCCAGAGACAGTGGCATCTCCCAAATGGATTTGTCAGAAAATAGACCCCAAGGTAGCAGTTATGAAGACAATGCACACAGATTCATTAAGGGCAGGAGTGAGAGCAGATTGGTAGAACTTAAAAATACTATCAGTGAGGTACATTCTAACAGTTAGAGTAAATAAATCAGAAAAATAAATTAGTGATCTCGAAGACAAACTGACAGAAAAGGAGGAGCAGGAGGAGGTCTGGAACAAAGAGCTTAAAATCCATGGAAACACAATTAGAGAAATAAATGATGCCATGAAATGTTCCAATGTCATAATTACTGGGATCCCTGAGGGGGTGGGGAGGAGAGAGAGAGACAGAGACAGAGACAGAGAACTTGAAGATTTATCTGACCAAATCATAGCAGAGAACTTCCCTAATCTGGGGAATGAAACAAATAATTGTGTCCTAGCGGCAAAGAGGACACACAAGATCAATGAGGGCAGACCAACACCCAGGCATGTAGTAGTAAAACTCGCAAATCTTAGAACCAAGGAAACCATTTTAAGGGTAGTTAGGAGGAAGAGATTCCTTATATACAGAGGGAGGAACATCAGAATAATGTCAGACCTACCCACAGAGACCTGACAAGCCAGAAAGGGCTGCCAAGACATATTCAGAGTACTAAATGAGAAGAATATGCAGCCAGGAATTCTTTACTTGGCAAGGCTGTCATTCAGAATGGATGGAAAGATAAGAAGCTTAGAGGACCATCAGAGACTGAAAGAATATGTGACCACTAAGCCAACCCTGCAATAAATATTAAGAGGGGGTCCATAAAAGGAGAAAGACCCCAAGGGTGATATAGAACAGAAATATACAGAGACAATCCACAGAAACAAGGACTTCACAGGCAACATGATGACAATCAAATCTTACCACTCTCAATAATCACTCTCAATGTGAACAGCCTAAATGTTCCCATAAAACAGCACAGGGTTGCAGATTGGATAAAAAGACAGGACCCATCCACACGTTGTCTACAAGAGACTAATTTTGAACCTTAAAATACATCCAAACAAAGTGAAGGGATGGAGAACTATCTTTCATGCCAATGGACCTTAAAAGAAAACTGGGGTAGCAATTCTTATTATCAGAAAATTAGATTTAAGCTAAAGACTGTAGTTAGAGATACAGAAGGACACTGTATCATTCTTAAAGTTTCTATCCAACAAGAGGATCTAACAATTGTAAAATATCTGTGCCCCTAACATGGGAGCAGCCAACTACATAAGCCAACTGTTAACCAAAATAGACATACTGATAATAATATATTAATTGTAGGAGACCTTGACACTCCACTCTCAGCAACAGACAGATCAAGTAAGCAGAAAATCAACAAAACAACAAAAGCTTTGAATGACTCACTGGACCAGATGGACCTCATATATATATATACAGAACATTTCACCCTAAAATAGCAGAATACTCATTCTTCTCAAGCATAAATGGAACTTTCTCCAGAATAGTCCACATACTGGGTCACAAATCAGGTCTCAGCCAATACCAAAAGACTGAGATTATTCCCTGCGTATTCTCAGACTACAATGCTTTGAAACTGGAACTCAATCACAAGAAAAAGTTTGGAAGAAATTCAAACGCTTGAAAGCTAAAGACCATCCTGCTTAAGAAAGTTTGGGCCAGGGCACCTGGGTGGCTCAGTGTGTTAAAGCCTCTGCCTTCGGCTCAGGTCATGATCTCAGGGACCTGGGATCAAGCCCCACGTTGGTCTCTCTGCTCCGCGGGGAGCCTGCTTCCCGCCCCCCACCCCGCCTGCCTCTCTGCCTGCTTGTGATCTCTCTCCCTCTGTCAAATAAATAAATAAAATCTTAAAAAAAAAAAAAAAAAAGAAAGTTTGGGCCAATCAGGAAATCAAAGAAGAATTTAATCAATTCATGGACACCAATGAGAACAAAGACACATCGGTCCAAAACCTATGGGATATGGCAAAGGAGGTCCTAAGGGGGAAATACATAGCTATCCAAGCCTCACTCAAAAAAACAGAAAAATTCCAAATACACAAACTATCTTTACACCTTAAAGATTTGAAGAATGAACAACAAATTAAACATAACCCAGCATGAGGATGGAAATAATTAAGATTAGAGCAGAGATCAATGAATTAGAAACCAAAAATACGGTAGAACACATTAATGAAACTCGAAGCCAGTTCTGTGAAGAATTAATAAGATCGATAAACCATTGGCCAGATTTACCAAAAGAAAAGGGACAGGATCCAAATTAATAAAATTATGAATGAAAGGGGAGAGATCACAATTAACACCAAGGAAATAAATATAATTATCAGAAAGTATTATTGACATCTCTATGAAAATAAATTAAGCAACCTGGAAGAAATGGATGCGTTCTTGGAAACCTATAAACTACTGAGACTGAAACAGGAAGAAATTGATAACCTGAATAGACCTATAATCAGTAACAAGAGTGAAGCAGTGATCAAAAACCTCCCCAAAAACAAGAGCCCAGGACCTGACGGATTCCCTGGGGAATTCTACCAAACATTCAAAGAAGAAATTATACCTATTCTCCTGAAGCTGTTTCAAAAAATAGAAACAGAAGGAAAATTTCCAGACTCCTATGAGTATCAGCATTACCCTGATCCCCAAACCAGGCAAAGACCCCATCAAAAAGAATTTCAGACCAATATCCCTGATGAATATGGATGCCAAAATTCTCAGCAAGATCCTAGCTAATAGGATCCAAGAGTAATTAAAAGGATTATCCATCACAACCAGGTAGGATTTATCCCTGGGAAGCAAGGTAGTTCAACGTTTCGCAAATCAGTCAATGTGACAGAACACATAAATAAGAAGAGACAAAAACCACATGGTCCTCTTAATTGATACAGAAAAAACATTTGACAAAATACAGCACCCTTTCTTAATTAAAACTCCTCAGAGAACAGGGATAGAGGAAACATGTCTCAACTTCATAAAATCAATCTATGAAAAACCCACAACAAATATCATTCTCAATGGGGAAAAGCTGAAAGCCTTTCCACTGAGACCAGGAACACAAGGATGCACACTCTCACCACTACTTTTCAGCATAGTACTAGAAGCCCTAGTAACAGCAATCAGACAACAAAAATAAATGAAAAGGTATTCAAATTGGCAAAGAAGTAGTCAAACTCACTCTCTTCCAAGATGACATGATACTCAAATGTGGAAAAGCCAAAAGACTCTACCCCCAAACTATTAGAACTCATACAGCAATTCAGTAATGTGGCAGGTTACAAAATCAATGCACAGAAATCAGTTGCTTTCTTATACACTAGCAAAGTAACTGCAGAAAGAGAAATTAGATAATTGATTCCATTCACAATAGCACCAAAAACCATAAGATACCTGGGAATAAACCTAACCAAAGAGATGAAGTATCTATACTCCATGAACTACAAAACACTTGTGAAAGAAACTGAAGAAGACACAAAAAGATGGAAAAACATTCTATGCTCATGAATTGGAAGAATAAACATTGTTAAAATATCTACATTGCCCAGAGCAATCTAGATGTTCAACGCCATCCGGATCAAAATTTGACCAGCATTTTTCAAAATGCTGAAACAAACAATCCTAAAATTTGTATGGAACCAGAAAACCTGAAACTCCAAGGAAATGTTGAAAAAGAAAAACAAAGCTGGGGCATCATGCTGCTGACTTCAAGCTTTATTACAAAGCTGTGATCACCAAGACAGCATGATACTGGCACAAAGACAGATAAATAGACCAATGGAACAGAACAGAGAGCCCAGATATGGACTCTCAACTCCATGATCAACTTATCTTTGACAAAGCAGGGGAAAATATCCAATGGAAAAAGACAGTCTCTTCAATAAATGGTGCTGGGAAAATTGAACAGCTATGTATAGAAGAATGAAAGTTGACCATTCTCATACCATACACAAAGATAAACTCAAAATGGGTGAAAGGCCTTGATGTGAGACACAAATCCATCAAAATCCTAGAGAACATAGGCAGTAACCTCCTCAACATGGCCACAGCAACTTCTTTCAAGACACATCTCCAAAGGCAAAGGAAACAAAAGCAAAAATGAACTTTTGGGAACTTCATCAAGATCAAAATCTTCTGCAGAGCAATAGAAACAGTCAATAAAACAAAGAGGAAACCCAAGGAATGGGAGAAGATATTTCCAAATGACACTACAGACAAAGGGGTGATATTCAAGATCTATAAAGAACTTCTCAAACTCAACACCTGAAAAACAGATAATCACATCAAAAAATGGGCAGAGGACATGAACAGACACTTCTCCAAAGAAGACATACCAATGGCTAGCAGACATGAAAAAGTATTCATCATCATTAGCCATCAGGGAAATTCAAATCAAAACCACATTGAGATACTACCTTACACCAGTCAGAATGGCAAAAATCAACATGGCAAGAAACAACATATGTTGGAAAGGATGTGGAGAAAGGGAAATCCTCTTACACGGTCGGTGGGAATCCTAGTGGGTGGCAAGTTGGTGAAGCCACTTTGGAAAACAGTGTGGAAGTTCCTCAAAAAATTAAAAGTAGAACTACCCTATGACCCAGCAACTGAACTACTGGGTATTTACCCCAAAGATACAAATGTAGTGAAAAGAAGGGCATATGCACTCGTGTTCACAGCAGCAATGTTCACAATAGCCAAACTGTGGAAAGAGTCAAGATACCCTTCAAAAGAAGAATGGATAAAGAAGATGTGGTCCATATACACAAAGGAATATTACTCAGCTATCAGAAAGGATGAATACCCAACTTTTGCATCAACATGGATGGGACTGGAGGATATTATGCTGAGTGAAATAAGACAACACAGAACATAAAATATCATATGGTTTCATTTATTTGTGGAACATAAGGAATAGCATGGAGGACATTAGGAGAAGGAAGGGAAAAATGAAGGGGGAGAAATCAGAGTAAGAGGTGAACCATGACAGACTATGGACTCTGAGAAACAAACTGAGGGTTTTAGAGGAGAGAGGGTTTGGGGAATGGGTGAGCCTGGTGGTGGGTGTTAAGGAGGGCACGGATTGCATGGAGCACTGGGTGTTATATGAAAACAATGAATCATGGAACACTACATCAAAAACTAATGATGTACTGTGTGGTGACTAACATAATAATGATAAAAAAGGATAGATCTATTTCTTGCCCATCAAATTGCAAAACATTAAGCATAAATCTGACAAATTTGGACATGGATTTGTTTGGGAGTTAGAAATTCACAGAATTTTCTCATAGAATTTTTTTTGTAGGAGTGGTTTTGAGATTATATAAAGACAAAGTGAGAAATTTTGAAAACCAACTATATGTTTATAATAATGGGATTGGTTAAGAATTATAGCACTTTGCGGCACCTCGGTGGCTCAGTCATTAAGCGTCTGCCTTCAGCTCAGATCATTATCCCAGAATCCTGGGATAGAGCCCAGGGTGTCAGGTTCCCTGCTCAGAGGGAAGCCTGTTTCTCCCTGTCCCACTGCTCCTGCTTGTGTTGCCTCTCTCCCTGTCTCTCTCTGTCAAATAAATAAATAAAATCTTTAAAAAAAATTATAGCGCTTAAAGTGGTGCCTGGGTGGTTCAGTTGGTTAAGCATCTGCCTTGGGCTCAGGTCATGATCCTGGAGTGCTGGGATATAGCCCTGCGTCAGGCTCCCTGCTCAGTGGGAAGCTGCTTCTCCCTCTCCCCTTAGCTTGTACTCCCTCTCGCTCAAACAAAATCTTAATAAAAAGAAAAAATTAATGTATAATGGTTTATTATGAAGCCATTAAAAGTAATTGTAGGATATTAGCCAATATTTAAAAACTAAGCTAAGATCTATACATTAGGCATATCCATTAGCTATTATTAAATGTGAACTCAATTTTGAGTTAAAATGCATCTTTCCTTCTACATAGTACTACCTATTGATTTAATTTAAATTTGCACACATAAAACTTTTTAAAAAGTAACTGTAGGAGACTCTCATGAAAATAAGTTAACATTAATGTTGCTAAGAAAAATAAAGCAGACGTCTAAATGTTACAGCCTCCCACTTACATATACTTTTTTGGTTGGGGGGGGAGGATAGTCTGTCGAGGTTTTAGGTATAACATACTAAAGATATCCAAGTTTTATTAGATATTTAGGGGTAAAGTGTTCCTTTTGACCATCACACTGACCAAAATGCTATTTTTAAGAATGCTACTCCCCCAGAAAAAGAATGCTACCCCCCAAAATTGGGAGCTAAATCCTTAATTTCTATATGCCGACTCATTTATCCCCCTTTGGTTTCACATTTCATAGTAAGAGATGAATGTTACTATGAACAGATTTAATACAGAAAACCTCTTTCAGATAATTTAAGAAAGTATTAAATACAATTGACTTAAAATATTTCAGTTAAAATTGTATAAAGATTAACATGTAATTTACAAAATAGAGGTTCTCTTCCCACCCCCACAGCTTGTCATCTAAGTTTTATTTCTGGTCGGTTTTTTGGTTTGTTTTTGTTAACTATAAATGAAAAGGTGTGGTAAATTTAGCCAGTATTTTATGGTTCCTCATTTCAGTGATATGTTTAACAAGGCTTCCCCACCCAAGAAAATACAATTATATTTCTTCTAGTTTACATTTTTAATTTGCATATTATTAACATTTCCGATCCACATGGGATTTTTTTTTAAGATTTTATTTATTTATTTGACAGAGAGAGATCACAAGTAGGCAGAGAGAGGAAGGGAAGCAGCCCCCTGCTGAGCAGAGAGCCTGATGCAGGACTCCATCCCAGGACCCCGAGATCATGACCTGAGCTGAAGGTCTCATGACCTGAGACCTCAAGCCGAAGCCTTGATTAGATAACTTATCCTTATCTCTTCATATAGTATATTTTTGGACTCAGGTCCAAGAAATCAATACAGTATTTCTGGGATGATACCTAAGTATGATCCTCTGAACAAAATCTGCCATCTTGCTGTGCAAAACGCAGAATGGTTATTATTAACAATTAATATCAATCAAAAGCACAGAACAGATATTATCAAAAGCTATACAACTATGAAAAATAAAAAGATAAATCCATATTCACCCAAACTCAGAAGTAAGAACAAAAGTATATCATTATTCTGAGTGGAATCAATTTAGGTTTAAATTTGAAACAGACAGCATTATGTAGGTCTTCAAAATTAAAGATAAATTATAAATACAAGCCTAATGTGAATATAGGTATTTATATCTTACTTTCTTTTTTTTTTTTTTTTAAAGATTTTATTTATTCGAGAGAGCACAAACAGGGGAGCAGCAGGGAGAAAGAGAGGATGAAGCAGGCTCCCGATTGAGCAGGTAGCCTGATGCAGGTCTTAATCCCAAGGCCCTGGGATCATAACCTGTACCAAAGGTAGAGGCTTAACATACTGAGCCACCCAGGAGCCCCTAAATCTTACTTTTTAGAAAAGAGCACATAATACAAAAATAATTGGACATTGGGGAGGGTATATGCTTTGGTGAGTGCTGTGAAGTGTGTAAACCTGGCGATTCACAGATCTGTACCCCTGGGGATAAAAATACATTATATGTTTATAAAAAATAAAAAATAAAAAAAGTAGATAAAGGCAAAAAAAAATAATAATCTACAGTACTGAAATATTCTATAGATTCATTCTTACTAATTTAGATTCTTCCTTCTTTTTCCAAATAAATATTAGATATTAGCAAAAATCCCAAATTTTGAAAACTAATAAAAGAGTGGTAACAATTTCAGAAAGGTTTCTTGAAGGGACTCCCTTAAGTGATCAGCCGGGGCACATGGGTGGTTCAGTTGGTTAACCATCTGCTTTGGGCTCAAGTCATGATCCCAGGGGTCCTGGTATCAAGCCCTGCATCAGCGGAGCTCCCTGATCAGCAGGGAGGATGCTTCTTCCTCCCCACATCCACTCGTGCTTTCTCTATCTCTCGCTCGCAAATAAATACAACTTTTTTAAAAAGTAGTGACCAGCTTTATTCCATCTGAAGAATCCAATTACAGTCCTTTGTCAATTCCCTGGGCTAACAGCACAAGGAAAATGGGAGACAGGAGGGAAGGATAAGAAAAATCACAGATCTTCCAAAGTCAGACCTAGTCAAAATGATATAAAATAGATTTATCACAAACCTAAAACCAAAACCAATATTTGTAAACATACCATAAACATTTATATATGTTTATAAATTAATAGAAGTATAATGATTTAAGGCCATTGAACATGAAATCATTTGCCAAAAAAGGGAAAAGTTACTGTTCTAATAAATTTGCCTGTTTTTTTGAATATTAGAACAGGATGAGTATAAGCAGAGACAGTTCCATCTGCCTGCTTATTCCCCTTTCCTTATTCTTTACCCATCACAAGAATGAATTAGTCAGGGATGCTCCATTATGACCAAAGGAACAAGGCTCCCCTTTGCTTTAACTATGTAGTCAAACCACATGTGAGGAGCCCACTGACCAAAAAAACCCAAAACCAAAACCAACCAACCAAACAAACAAACAAACAAAAAAACCAAACAGGAGAAGGATAGCTTTCACAATAAAGATCAATATTTGTAAAGTATGTAATTCCTAAATAGACATTTTTAATATGTAAATGTTTCTGCTCTAATTAAAACCTTCACAAATTTATATAAATGTATGTATTTTCACCATGTTTAACCCACAAGCCAATTAATCCACACTTAAATAATCACGGGTCGATTATAACAGTTATTTTAATGGTTTTGAAGCCTATAGAAAACTTCAATATAATCAAATTTGACTCTTTAATCCAAAGAAAAGCCTGTATTATTTCCATCTCACAAATAAGGAAATTCAGGCTTAGTGTGATAGAACTAGGACTGCATTCCAGGTCTCCTGTCTCTGTATTGTTTTTCCTCATTGACCCAGTGAATACAAACAAACCCTTAGTATCTGGTTATCTCAAGGGGAACGTTAACAATTTAGAGATTAAGACAATTTTCTAGGGACATACTATATAAATTGAATACATTTGTATTTGTAGCAAATGCAAAGATGTTCATTAAATTTTACTTGAAATCCTGATTTGTTCTCATTATCATGGGTCTATAGTGTGACTATTTTTTTTAATGTCTCTGAAGTTAACTTGAGGCCACTATTTTGCTCCTCTTTTTTAAACTATGGCATCTCTACAAATGTAGATTTGATGACACACAAAGATTGAGGGCCAGGGGAGTGCAAAATTTGATTGCGTGGTATTGGTGTGGTAAAGAAGGGCAGGAATTTGAAAGGAATATACTTAAATAAAAATAAAGAAAAAGGCAATTTTCCACAGAAGTCTCCAAAGAGTCAAAAAATATGTAGGCTGATTAATACAGAACTTTAACTCTGTATTCTTTTTGATCACTCTGAACAATTATAAAATGACTCAGAAAGGCTTTATCTTTTGTTAAGCTTCTTTAAGAGTCAGCAGCAAAAATGCAAGTTTTTAGGTTCCAACTAGAAGTATGTTTTCTGTAACATCTTAACCTTTAACATTAGGTTGTAATGTATTAAAGATGAAAGATGATAAAACTTACCTCACAATCAGGGCATATAATTGTGCTGTATTCTTCAGTTATTAACAAGCACAGTTCACAAAAAGCATGTCCACATTGTAGTTCATGGTGGTGACCTATTGATGAAATTCTGTTAAACTTTTAGCAATTTGTTAGCATTGAATGAACTGAATTGAATGGATTGAATGATGCATTAATCAGAGGGGAAAGTTAAAGAGGATGCTCATTTACAAGAAAAGATACCAAACTTCATTCAAAATGTAGGAATTACTAAACAAAATTCAGGAGAAACTACGTTAAGTCAGGAAAAAAAAAAAAAAACAAACTCCAGATCAAAAACCAGGCAGTATTATGTAATATAGTTTGCACTAATTTAGATAGTTTTTGGTACCTATAATCTTTGAATTTGCCATATCTTATAATGATACAAAATATTCTGACATACTTTATTTGATCTTTGTAAATATCACAGCTAAGCAGACTTGGGAAGGTTATATTCAACTTAGAATACGGTAAATATTTTGGTGATCTGGCTAAGTAAATGGTATAATCTAGACTCCAGCCTAGTTCTGTTTCCAAGTCCAATATTCTTTCTACTTGATACTATTGCCTCTACTAACTTATATTTCCAACCCTGTGAAGGGAGTAAGGAGGGCAGATGAGACACTGGAAATACCCATCTCTTACAATGATCTAAGATAATGACAAGGACAGAAACCAGATGCTACTATTGTTACACCCACATGACCCACATAAAGATCATTCTCACAAACCCAGAGATTATGAGGGGAAATACCATAATCTTGAGTGAAAACCTAATATCAAGATTTTAATGCTCTAAACAGAATTTGACATTTATCATAATAAACATATTTGTTTTAGCTATGTAACTGGAAAAGTTGTCATTTTAAAAACACTTTGCAAGAAAAAAGGAAAACTATTAGATTAAATCAGTCATCTTTAATTGGCAAAAAAATTAGTGTTCTTGCTGATTTATAAGAATTATATTCTTTTGACTAAAAAACTCCTTAGTTTTCAAGCCAAGTGAAATATATGAAACTTGCTTATGACCAAGCTAAATTTAAAGTTCTATTTAAATTCCAGAGATACTACCAAAGAAATGAAATTTGTTTAACTGTTCTATCTTTATAAATTTTCTGATATTGTTCAAGTCTAATCTGTTTTGCATCACAGCTTACAAAGCACTTTCACAATTTTATATGCAGTAAACACCATCTGGAGTATTTCTGGGCATTACAATACAAACATAGGGAAGAATGAGTGATTTTAAAAGGTCCTGTTGCAAACAACTTATTTCTTTCAAACACTGGAGGTTTTCTATGTAACAGCAGTGATTAAAAACAAAACAGAGTTGAAGAAGTTTGCCTCTCCACCCTAAAATACAACCAACTTTCTCTACAAAGGTCCATGTCCCTTAATCAGAGTCCATCTTGGAGGACTGAGAAAATTAACGACTTTCACTTTGAAAGTATAAACAGTCATGGGGTTGGTAATAAGACTTCATTTTCAGCAGCCGCAGTTCGAAATTCAACAACTCCTCTCCGTCAGAGACAGCACTCTAAGGCATTTTAAATTAAAGTAATTGAATGTGTCTTCATTTGAGTAGATTCTAAATCAGATCAATAGGAGTACAGTGTATTTTTCACAACAGGAACAAATCTTCTCCCAAACAATGCCTTAAGCCAAACTGAGCAATAATGCCTCCCTCCCAATCCCAAACACCTGTTTTTTAATCCAGGAGAATTTTAAAGTGGTCTACCTGTTACTCCTACAAAAAAACTACACAGGAAAATTAAATTTCATTACTTCTAGATCATGAGACCATGGGCTAAATTTTTACATCTACTCTTCCATGAACTTGTGAACCTGGGGAAGTTTTCGAAATAGTGCTTAAGAGAGCTCACACACTATCCCCTAACAGAATCAGTGAAAAAAGGGGAGACGGAGATGCAGGGTGGGAAAGCTCTGGAGAAGCATGGAACCACTAACAACCGACCACAGAGGATTTCTTAGCTGCCCTGAGGGTGGGCCCGGAGACAGTTTTCCTGGTCCATATTGCTGCGGCAACTGAACAGTCGCCCCTCATTCCCCACCGCCCCGGCTCCCCCCCCCCCCCCTACATTGGCAGCTCACTTGGCTTTCAGACTTCCGGGTGGGCCTCGCTTTCAGGTCTCCGCACCCAGCGGCCTGATTGGGATGGAGCCCTTGAAGGGCCCGTGGCCAAGGCAGAGCAGGGCCATAAGGGGACCACCCTCAATGTCCTCACCAGAAACTCTGGACACCCTTCTTCCACACTGAGTACACTGAATCTCAGCAGTACCCCAGGGCCGACTCTTCCTCCCCATCTGTTGATAAGAAGACAACGTGAATCGAGCTGTAGAAGCTTCCGCCGCCATCTCTGTCCCCTTTTGGCTCCGAAGACCGGTACCACGTGCCAGTCCCGGCGTCCTTCGCGGCAGCTACCAATCATCAGAGGCAGGCGTCTCCAGATAGCCAATCAAAGTGATGAAAGCCCGCCTCCTCAGCTTGCTTTGCTGGGGCGTCTTTCCAGGTGCTGGGATGGCTGTTTGTGGTTTTGCTTTGGGCGGCTTTGTTCTGAGAAAGGGCACCACAAGTTGGAAACCTTTTTACTTAAAAATCTTTACTAAAAGCCCACCACTTTAGCACTCTTACTGCATTGAAATTCAGATTTCTCATATCATTACTTACGTTGTTGTTGACTGTTGTTGCCAGTCTTTTATACTGAAGTAATCCATCTTCCCTTAGTGTGTCAGGGCCAGAAGCCTAAACCGGTGTGCTAGGCCTTTGAGGGTGTGGTTAATAGTAACCTTCCTGGAGAACTTATCAAAAGCTACCGGTGGGGAGAGTCCGTTTATGATTTCAAATTAAGGCCTGGTCATGTTTAACAGTTGTTGAGCATAATGGTGTACAAGGCACTGCTGGGAGCAGTTGGGGATGGTAAGAATTTTATAAACTAACTTGTTCCTTCTTAAGAGGTATATAACCCTCTATCTAAAACGGTAACTTCTGGTAGGGTAGCTTGTGTTCAGTACCAGAGGAGGGTTAGAGACAAAAACAATTACTGAATTCCGAGAGATGATGTCAGTGTGATCCTACAGTGGTATAAAAAGCCTTCCTAGAGGACATAGGGGTTTGCTTTAGACCTTAAAACCTGGATAGGACTAACTAGTAAACAGAAAATCCAGCATTCTGGAGAGAAAGAATGGCATAAACAAAGGAAAGTAGGTGGGATACAGTGGCCTCCTCAGGACTTATTTTTCGGCCATTTGGTGGGAGCATTAATTTCCTTAAAGTAAATTTTTTGGAGAGGTATGTTGGGGTCGAATTTTGGAGAGTCCTAAACGTTGTACTAAGGAGTTTGGACTTTACGCTTTAAGCAGTAGAATGCTGGTGAAGTTGTATGAGCAAGGGCTGCAGTAATCTGGTAGGAATGTTGCAGGTATGTTGTGAAGGAAGCACCTAAGGATGGCAGGATGCTTGAAGAGGTTAAGAATAAAAGTCTGCAATATATTTCTTATTTTCCCTCTACATTAAAAAAAATAAAAATATGTTCAAAAGCTCATCCCTGCTTAAAATGTTTATACCTCAGGAGAACATATTAATTTCTTAATCTCTCCACATGCTATTCATCCAATGGTTTCTACTACTATTCTATAACGGAATTTAAAGTACTGATCAAACCAGTATTCCCATTTGCAAATATCTTCTCCCATTCCGTGGGTTGCCTCTTTGTTTTCTTGACTGTTTCCTTTGCTGTGCAGAAGCTTTTGATTTTGATGCAGTCCCAAAAGTTCATCTTCGCTTTTGTTTCCTTTGCCTTTGGAGACATACCTTGAAAGAAGTTGCTGTGGCTGATATCGAAGAGATTACGGTCTATGTTCTCCTCTAGGATTCTGATGGATTTCTGTCCACATTGAGGTCTTTTATCCATTTTGAGTTTATCTTTGTGTACAGTGTAAGAGGATGGTCGAGTTTCATTCTTCTACATATAGCTGCCCAGTTTTCCCAGCACCATTTATTGAAGAGACTGTCTTTTTTCCACTGTATATTTTTTCCTGTTTTGTCAAAGATTATTTGACCATAGAGTTGAGGGTCCATATCTGGGCTCTCTACTCTGTTCCACTGGTCTATGTGTCTGTTTTTATGCCAGTATCATGCTGTCTTGGTGATCACAGCTTTGTGGTAAAGCTTGAAATCAGGTAATGTGATGCCCCCAGTTTTATTTTTGTTGATGTCCAGGATCTATAATGAACTCCTCAAACTCAACACACACAAAACAGACAATCATATCAAAAAATGGGCAGAATATATGGACGGACACTTCTCCAATAAAGACATACAAATGTCTATCAGACACATGAAAAAATGTTCGTCATCACTAGCCATCAGGGAGATTCAAATTAAAACTACATTGAGATATCACCTTACACCAGTTAGAATTGCCAAAATTAACAAGACAGGAAACAACATGTGTTGGAGGGGATGTGGAGAAAGGGGAACCCTCTTCCACTGTTGGTAGGAATGCAAGTTGGTGAAGCCTCTTTGGAGAACAGTGTGGAGATTCCTCAAGAAATTAAAAATAGAACTTCCCTATGACCCTGCCATTGCACTCCTGGGTATTTACTCCACAGATACAGATGTAGTGAAAAGAAGGGCCATCTGTACCCCAATGTTTATAGCAGCAATGGCCACGGTCGCCAAACTGTGGAAAGAACCAAGATGCCCTTCAACGGATGAGTGGATAGGGACGATGTGGTCCATATACACTATGGAGTATTATACCTCCATCAGAAAGGACGAATACCCAACTTTTGTAGCAACATGGACGGAACTGGAAGAGATTCTGCTGAGTGAAATAAGTCAAGCAGAGAGAGTCAATTATCATATGGTTTCACTGATTTGTGGAGCATAACAAAAAGCATGGAGGACATGGGGAGTTAGAGAGAAAGGGGTTGGGGTAAATTGGAAGGGGAGGTGAATCATGAGAGACTATGGACTCTGAAAAACAATCTGAGGGGTTTGAAGTGGTGGGGGGGTGGGAGGTCGGGGTACCAGGTGGTGGGTATTATAGAGGGCACGGATTGCATGGAGCACTGGGTGTGGTGAAAAAAATAATGATACTGTTATGCTGAAAATAAATAAATGAAAAATAAAACCAATATTCCCATGAAACATGCTGATTCCCTTTTTTTTTAAGATTTTATTTGAGAGAGAGATTGAGTATGTGCACCTGAGACAAAGGGAGGGGCAGAAGTAGATGGAGAGAATCTCAAACAGACTCCCCACGGAGAATGGGGGGGGTGCTGGATCATTCTGAGATTATGATTGGAATGGAAATCAAGAGTCAGGCGTTCAATGTGCTAAGCCACCCAGGTTCCCCAGAACATGCTGATTCTTATGCAATTTTGTGAAAAATATTCCATATCCCCCTCATCTGGAATACCCAGTCCTGCCTTTTTGTTGTCTTATAGTCTCCTTATCCTCCATGAGTCATCTTTAGAACCACCTGCTTCTTCTTGAAACCTTTGCGTTTCTCCCTGCATTCAATAATACTCCAGCATGTAGCGACAATCTTCTTTTCCACTGTTAGGGTCGATTCCACATTAAAACATGTTAACTCCCTAGGGCCCGCCTGGGCCTACTTAGCCATAGTGACTCCATGTTGCCTAGGTAGACATTTTGTTGTTTAATAAATGCCTCAACAGTTATTGATATCAGTTCCAGGGAACTGTTACTAAAACACACACCTAAAACAAGGCCATTTTGTTTATATTGGTTCCAGGTAACTATTACTAAAACACATACCTAAAATAAGGCCATTTTGTTGTTTAATAAACGCCTCAACAGTTACTAGTATCGGTTCCAGGTAACCGTTATTAAAACACACAGGTAGGAGACATCCAATCAGCCAAAGCCACATATGCAGATGTCTGCGATTGTGCCCTATAAAAACTAGTTTGTAAGACCAAGGGGCATCGCTCTCTCCGGAGGCGGCCCTGGCCCGTCAGTCTGACTTCTAATGCTTGGCACAGAATAAAGCTTTCCATAACTTTCACTTTGTCTCAGCCTCATTTCCCTGGCCGGTCAGTCTAACTTCTAATGCTTGGCATAGATTAAGGCTTTGTGTAACTTGGTCTCAGTCTCGTTCCTTTGATAATGGACCCAACACCACTAAGGATTCTGTGCTGTAATTTGAATAAAAATGATCTCATTGAATGGGGGAAAAGTGGGAAAAATGATATCATTGCATAGGGGTTCTTATTGGGTCATACAATGAATCTAATATGGTACAATACAGAGTAGTTATCTCTGAATGTTACCAGATGTGCTGGAGAGAATTTTGCCTTTGATAATCTCAGAAGTTGAATAAATCAGGACCAGTGGACAAATCAGGACCAGTGAGATATACAATGGTATATGTTTGGGTCTTGATACTTACCATGACCTCTTAAATACAGCAGGCAGAATTATCTTTTTAACATTTAATTTATATTGTTTAAATAATTTGTTTGGATTCTTTTAATGGCTTCCTATTGGCTATCACAAATCCTTAACATGGTATCTGAGGCCTTTGTGATTTGACTTCTGCTTACCTCTCTAGCTTCATTTTTTATCACTTCTCCTCACTGTGTCCCAGATACATTGGCCTTTTTCACTTCTATAAGTAGGTCAAACTCTTTCCACTCACAGGACCTTTACCTGGAACTATTAAAAAAATTGCTACAAAATATTTTAGTACCACAAAAGGAATATAGAAGAAAATTATGAATGTCCATGTATCCTCCAACCACTTTAACAATATAATTTTATCCAGATAATCTAGTTTTATTATGTTATTTTGGCCATTTATTCTCATGTTGATCAATTCTTTAATTATTTCTCTTCATACCTTCCTTCTAGGATAATTTTTCTTCTTCGGGGACACCCTGAAGAAATGTCTTTAGTGGGGATATGTAGTGGCAAATGCTTTCAGCTTTTATTTGGATGAAAATGTATTTTTATTTCATCTTTATTCTTGAATAATCATTTAGTAACATAAAATCTTAAGTTGACAGTTATTTTTTCTCAGACTTTGGAGATAACATACTGATTTCTGACTTCTCTTGTTGCTATTGAGAATTTTCTGTAAATCTCTCATTTTTTATGGGTAAGTTTTTTTTCTTTGGCATTCTATATTTATTTTTATTTTTATTTATTTTTAGTAAAGACCTATTTACTTATTTTAGCGAGAGAAAGAGGCAGCATGCGAGCCAGGGGAATGGGGGTGTGTGGTGCTGAGGTAGAGAACCTCATGCTGACTCCTACCAAGCATGGAGCCAGACACCGGGCTCAATCTCACAACCCTGAGATCATGACCTGTGTCAAAATCAAGAGTTCGCTGCTCAACTGACTGAGCCCCCAAGGTGCGTCTGGCATTTTATATATTTATTATAATATCAAAGTAGATACATATTTACTCTGTTTGGGGATTGATCACAGTTCCTCAGTCTGAGTATTATTATCTTGCAGGTCTGGAAAATTTTTGGCCATTTGTCTCTTTGTATATTAGTTCTTCCTTGTTATTTTTTTCTGGAACTCCTATTACATAGTAAATAGGGTCTTTTCATTCTATACCTTTCTTAACTTCTCTTTCCTATTTTCCACTTCTTTATCTCTCTGTGCTGCATTCTGGGAATGGTTTTCATATATCTCTCTCAGCTAAGCAATTCTCTCTTCATCTGGATCTAATCTGCTATTTTAACATGACTGCCAAGTTTTAAATTTTCACTATTTTATTCAATCCTACTTATTCTTTTTTTTTTTATTTCAAAATATGCCTGATCTTTTTGGATAGTACTGTGTTCCTTTCTAATGTTTTTTAGTCCATCTTTTATTACTTTAACATTTTAAGCACAATTATTAAGTTATATAACCCCAAAATTCTTTCTCTGATATTCTTGAGGGGTATAAATATGCAGTTTATTATTTTTACTGGTTCTTACTCATGGTGTTGTGTTTCCTCCTGTGTTTTATAATTTTGAATTTTAAGTTCATGTTTGAAAGTTATTATCTGTGGGACTCTTGTGAGGTCTGTATTAAGGATACATTTCTTCAGATTTAATTTTTGCTTCCTTTAGGCACCCCCAAGGCATGACGAATCTAAGACCACTTTAATGTGTTGGCTTCCTAGACTACTGATAGCATACTTCTAATAGCATACTTCTGATAGCATACTTCTAATCCCTTGCCTACCTGAAAGCACATATGTATTCTATGTAACCTGGGGAGATAGTTTCTCCACACAAAGGTATACAAGATAAACAAAATTCTTTGTCTTTTAACCTGCCTGTTCACTCCGGCCATCAAAGTATGAACCTACTATGCAAATGCTTGGATTAGCAGTGTTTTGTTTTGTTTGCTAATTCAATAGCTGTACCATATATTTTTGTGGTCTTAATTTACATTTCTTTAATGACTAATGAGTTTTCATGTGTACTGGTCATTTAGACTTTCATATGCTCTTTTTGCCTTTTGGGTTGTCTCTTAATTGATTTATAGCAATTCTTTATTCTAGATTCCATTACAAATATCCTTTTTTAGTTTATGACTTGTTTTTGTTGTTGTTGTTGTTTTGTTTTGTTTTTACTTTATTGATGATATCACGTATTGTCCAAAAGCATTTTGTTTTACTATGAAATGTTCATTAAGATATGCAATTTTGGAGTATTATTTTAAAAATCTTTCCTCAAACTAAACATTTGTTTTATTCATTATCTTCCATAAGCTTTATTACCTTCTCTTCTATTTTAAAATTCAGCTCTGTTGTTGTTGGTATTTGCAGGAGTGGGAGAAAGTGAGGTGCAAATGAAGTATGAGATCCCAGTAATTTGAATGGACAGGGTCATGAACCTTGATTAACTCTTTACATGTGTATATCTAGGTATACACCATTGATAGAGTGCCATCTCAGAACACAGATATGGAGATAGATATTCCACATCTTATTATGACTTATAAAATTATCAAATATATCTTAACTTTGATTCTACTTTTGTTTCAATAAAATATTGGATTTAATATTTTTCTTCTAGACTCTCTGAAATTATCAGGTTGTCATTAAAATAATTTATTATGAAATATTCAAGCAATACTCTCAGGTCCCCCTCCCTCTTAGGGAGCTTTGTCCTATCACTTTACTGTTGCTCAATAAACTTTGCTTTGCTGCCCACCAAGGAAAAAAAAAGGGGGGGCCCTGGGTGGCATCCACCTTTAGCTCAGGTCATGATCCCAGGGTGCTGGGATCAAGTCTTGCATTGGGTTCCCTGTTCAGTGGGGAGTCACTTCTCCCTTTCCTCCATGTCTCCCCCTGCTCGTGCTCTCTCAAATAAATAAAGTATTTAAAAAATAATAATTTATTATACAACATTCACAGAGCCTCATACACAGTATGTGCTCAGTAGAAATGTAGTAGCAGTAAATGCTCATGTGGTGTCAGAACACAAGATGGCTGTAAGTAGAACACACCAACATAGCAATAACCAGCTTGACATAATCTCAAAATGCACTAGATGGAGCCAGGCCCATAACAAACAGTATTCGCAATTTGGTTCCTTCCTTACTTTTTGGAGGTAGTTTTCAGGTTGTCTGCCATATTGCCTCTGACTTTTCTGTCCTAAATCACTGCTAGCAGAGGTGTGCAGTGAAAAGGTATGGTTGCCTTCTTCTTCTTCTTTTTTTTTTTTTAAAGATCTTTATTTACTTATTTGAGAGAGAAAAGAGACAGAGATAGTGACAGAGATAGAGAGAGCACAAGCAGGGTGGAAAGGGAGGAGCAGTCTCCCTGCTGAGCAAGGAGAGCAATGTGGGGCTTGATCCCAGAACCTCGAGATCATGGCCTGAGCCGGAGGCAGACACTTAATGACTGAGCCACTCAGGCACCCCATAAGTTGTCTTCTATATGTTGTCTGGAGGAGGCAGAATACCCAGGTTTCCCAGGAGGTGACTCTGGCTTTTTTCTTAGAAATTTTAGGGCAGTGGAGCAGGAAGGATTTTTAGAAATTGCTGCAGACCCCTCCTCATTTGGGATGGGAAGCCAAGCCTCTCAGGGTTTCTTGGGTAGTATTAGAGTCTTGGTGTTCTGATTTCTGGACTATGTGCCTATATTTTGCTATACCCATTTCCACAACCACTTCCAGAAGACTTTGGGGAATTGTGGCAGAGATGGACTTATGGATAGGAAATTTTGAATTAATGGAGAGATAACAGTTGTTGCTCCAGATCAGATTTGAGGATCTTTTGTAGGGATCAGCAAACTTCAACTTGGCTGTTAGTGGACAAGATGGGGATTGCAGAAATAACCCCATTCTGGTGTCCTAAAAGTTGGGAGAGTAACCTGAAGGGCATGAGGAAAGCTTGTGACCTTTGTGAACCTTCTTATAGGGCATCAGGGTGTTAGCATCTGCCACTGTTCCTCCTATGCTCTATTCAAGACTCATTAATTAGGAGAATTCTCCAAATGCATTTGCCAGAGCAAGTGCTTGCTTTTCTGACTGAGTTGGATGTGGGATAGACACCACTAATCCAAACTTAGCCAGCAGAAGCTATCTGGTAATTTTCAGACCTTTGTGTGCTTGAGAATCCCTTGGAGAGCTTATGGGAATGTAGAGCTCAAGCCCTAGAGGTTCTGATTTAGTAGGTATAGGTGAAGCTCACTGAGAGATAGACTGCCTTACAGAGCTGAAGTTTCTTCTGACTTCCCAGTGTGTGTACATGTCCCTAGTTTTTTCCATTCCAAGACTTCCATTCCTTGCTGTCTACATCTATTTTTTTTAATCTTGGAAACATAAAGCTATAGACACTGAGGGGGAAGCAAAACCCATGTTCACAGAGATTTTGTTTGTTTACATTGATGCAAGTTAGAAATTAGAAATTAGAAAATTAGAAAATCTCCAAGGGACAGTCACTCCAAGCTCAGACTCTGTGTCTACTCTGTGGTGAAGCAGATGAAAGGAACTGAGTTTGCAAATAACTTTCAGTAGAGAAATATGACCTGTTGTTTCAGAATCTTAATCTTAATAGTTGCTGATTGTGTATGCTATACTGTTAGCTTTAAGTCAATCTTGCCCCTTGAGCCTTTCCTCAGGAACCCTGGCCAGAGGAGTGGGTAGGCACCTATCTGTAGGCACATATCTCCACCTTTCCAAACCCTCACCTGTCCATTTCTCATGGACAGAAGGCTCTCCATCCCTCCTCTCAGATACTGTAAAAGAATAAAAACATTTCATGCAAAGCTTGAGAAGGAGAGATACTCCTTCATGTGGTCTCGTTGTGGTATTTTATGGCTGCCATTTTGTGTTCTAAATGTCATCCTTATTCTCCGTATGCAAGTTAGATATGTCTTTAATGTGGTTCACAGCACTAGGTATGATTCTAATACCTTCTGTCAGTTTCAATGATGGCTTCAGAGAAGAGATAAAGGAATAAATGAAGGTGTGTTTAAGCTCACTGTAGTAAGGGAGGATTTGAGAATTACGAGGAATGGTGGCAGGAGTTGTGGTGGTGTAGCCTGAGACAATATGGTCACATTTATCAGTCTTTTCTTGCCAGGAAATTTAATTCTCCGGTTTCCTCTCAGAGGTCCTCCTTTTACTTCCTCTATCCCCCTCATCTTTTATCTTAAGGGCAAATAAAACATTAGAATTGAAAAAAGTTTTTGGAAACCATTTTTACAGGCCAGGTCACTGGATTAACTCATTTTAGTGAAAACAGTTTATTTAATGTCACAGTTCATCATTGTGTTTTTACATAAAGCTGCACTCAAATCCTCAATGCCTCCTTTAGACATTCCCCACCAAGGCTGAATCCAGGTGATGGATTCCCACCATCACCAAGTTCTCTGTACAGTGTTATTATATTAGTTTCAGGTGTTCAATATGATTCAACACTTCCATACATCACCTGGTGCTCATCACAAGTGTACTCCTTAATCCCCATTGTGTATTTAACCCATCCCCTCACCCACCTCCTCTCTGGTAACCGTCAGTTTGTTCTCTATAGTTAAGAGTCTCCTACCTTGTCTCTCTTTTTTTTCTTTTGCTCATTTGTTTTCTTTCCTAAATTCTACATATGAGTGATATTGTATGCTATTTGTCTTTCTCTAGTTGACTTATTTATTTTGCTTAGCATTATACTCTCTAGCTCCATCCATGTTGTTGCAGATGGCAAGATTTCATTCTTTTTTATGGCTGAATAATATGCAAAAATAATATTAATATTAATAATATAATATGAATAATATGCAATCCCATTGCATACATGTATATCACATCTTCTTTCTGCATTCATCAGTCAATAGACACTTCGGCTGCTTCCGTAATTCAGCTATCATAAACAATGCTGCTATGAAATGACGTGGATGGAACTAGAGGGTATTATGCTAGGTGAAGTAAGTCAATCAGAGAAAGACAATTATCATATGATCTCTCTGATATGAGAAATTTGAGAGGCAGGGCAGGGGGTCATGAGGGGAAGGGAGGGAAAAAATGTTTCATTTTGTTTCATCTTGTTTCAAGATGGGAGGGGGAGAGAGACAAACCATAAGAGACTCTTAATCTCAGAAAACAAACTGAGGGTTTCTGGGGGTAGGAGGGAGGAATAGGGTGGCTGGGTTATGGACATTGGGGAGGGTATGTGCTATGGTGAGTGCTGTGAATTGTGTAAGACTGACGATTCACAGAGTTGTACCCCTGAAGCAACTAATATGTTAAATGTTAACAAGATTAAAAAAATATACTGCTACGAACATTGGGGTGCATGTGTGCCTTTTTTAAATGATTCTATTTATTTGACAGAGCACACAAGCAGGGGGAGTGGCAGGCAGAGGGAGAAGCAGGCTCTCCGCTGAGTAGGGAGCCTGATGAGGGCTCCATCTCAGGACCCTGAAATCATGAAGGCAGATGCTTAACTGACTGAGATACCTAGGTACCCCTAGTGTTGCTTTTCTGAGACAGATTGCATTTTCCTAGCAATGGCTCCCATATTATCCCCTGAAAATTGCTGTTGACACCCTTCCTGTTAGTGGTTGTAGGTGAGGAAGATGGTACAAAATGAAGCTGAAGAGGTGGGCAAGGCAGATCAGTTAGAGTATTATAGGCTATGCTAAAACTTTGAATTCTATTAAGCAGGGGAATGACAGGATCCAGCTACTTTTTCTTTTATTTTGTGGGGAGGAGTTGGTAACAATGGGTAGAAGAGCTTCAGTTGTTATTTTTAGCTCCAGGATAAGGAGCTGTTGCCCTTATAGCCTGGGGATTCTCCTACCCTGGATATTATTTCCTAAGGAAATGGGCCTGTTATACCACACAGGCAGGGCAGTATAGTAGGAAGTCTTAGATTGGCTAAAGGGCTCTATGAACACTTATTATTCTTGTAACCTTGGAGCAAGTTATGTTTCCAAGCTTTCTTTCTCTTCATCTGCAAAATGGGCATGATAATAGTCCCTATAATGTAGAGTTGCTTACAGGGTTTCTGCTTTAGTCCCTCCCACTTTCAAGAATTTTGAATGAGGAATTCACTGGGGTCATGAAAAATATTCCATATCAGAAGGCAGATAAACTCCCTTCTGTCATTAATTCTCTGTGCAATATAAGGCAAGGGAGTGTTTTTGAGATTCATTCCCCTTACCTGTAAAATGCCCAGGTCATTTCTCAGGTTTATGATGAGAATTAAGTGTCAAAGAGCTTTGTAAGCAGTTCACTATTAACAAGTGCCAGATATTAATTCTCTTCTTAAGTAACACTTGACCTCCCATGTTTCTGAGATGTTAATGAGTGGGAAGAATCCAGGTCTGTGGCCAAGGGCATCATTTACTTGTAAAGATGAATATGTGGTGGAAACTACAACAGCCTTCTCATTATACTTTCTTTCCTAAAATTCCACAGCCAGACTGTGTTAGTATTCACATTGCACGAGTGAGATGTGAAAAATGGGATCTCCATCAATTCACAATTTTCCCATTTCTGCTCTTTGTTTGAACCTGAAATTACCTTTCAGAGGTTGATCTAGGTGAAGCAAGAGGGGTCCTGGAAAGATCTGGCTGCAGTGCTTTGAATGTAGTGCAGACCTAACTTCTTGGAGCCATGGTTCTCTTTCCTACAAAATAGAAATATAGTAGTAAACCTATACCTCCTCCCATTTAATTCCCACTGATGCTACAAAACTAAATGGAATTGTAAAAATTATGTAAGACTACTCATGTACTTTTGAGGTTTATTTTTTATGTTAATACATAAAAATCACTATGGAAAGTATTACTGGAGAGTGTATTCTCTTCAAGTAGAAGAAACTGAAATAAATATCTTTGGATTTCACAGGCATTGACTGATCCCTTATTTATGAGAGACAGTATCACACAGTGACTAATAGCATAGACTGTGGAATCAGACTGGTTGTGTCTGACTCCCAGCTCTGCAACTTAAAACTAATTATGTGTACCTGGGCAATGTACTTACCCTCTCTGCCTCAGTTTTCCCATCCACAAAATGGGTTGATAATAGTACCTCTCTCTCAAGGTTGTTGTGAGGATTAATTGAGTTAACATATAAAAAAGTCCTTAGAATAGTGTCTGACAAAAAGTAAGCACTAAAAAATGTCCTGTAGTCAGTGCCTAGCACAGTTTTCGGCACCATGTATGTAGGGCTTGTAGAACTGTGATATCTCCAAAATTGCTTCTTCTCTTTTCTTTTGGAAAGTAGTTTTAAGTTTACAATAAAATTGAGAGAAAGAGAAAGATATGCCATGTACCACCTCCTCCTACTCAGATATAGCTTCCTCCATTATCAACATCATTCACCAGAATGGTACTTTTTTTCTTTTTAACCAAGAATGAACCTACATTGACACATTACTATCACCCAAAGTCCATAGTTAACCATAGGATTCACTCTTGGTGTTATATATTCAATGGATTTGGACAAATGTATAATGATATATATCCATCATTATATCATAAGATATTTTCACTGTCCTTAAAAATCCTCTGTACTTTGCCCATTTATCTCTTTTCACTACTCATTCACTAGCAGCCACAGATCATTTTACTGTCTCTATAATTTTGCCTTTTCCAAAAAGTCATATAGTTGGAATCATACAATATGTAATCTCAGATTGGCTTCTTTCACTTAATAATATGTACTTAAGTTTCTTCTATCTTTTCATGGCTTGGTAGCTCATCTCTTTCTTTCTTTCTTTCTTTCTTTTTTTTTTTTAGAACTCTGGGTATTCTTTTATTTTTTTAATAGATTTAAAAATTTAAATTCAATTAATAAATATATAATGTATTATTAGTTTCAGAAGTAGAGTGAGTGATTCATCAGTCTTCTATAATATTCAATGCTCATTACATCATGTGCCCTCCTTAATGTCTATCACCCATTTACCCCTTCCCCCAACACCCTTCCCCTCCAGGAACCTTCAGTTTGTTTCCTATGATTAAGAGTCTTTTATGGCTTTTCTCCCTCTCTGGTTTCATTTTGCTTTATTTTTCCTCTTCCCTTATGATCCTCTTTTTTGTTTCTTAAATTCCACATATCAGTGAAATCATATGATACCTATCTTTTTCTGATTGACTTAATTTCTCTTAGCATAATACCCTCTAGTTCCATCCACATTGTTGTGAATGGCAAGATGTCATTTTTTATGGCTGAGTAGTATTCCAGTGTGTGTGTGTGTGTGTGTATGTATACATGTATGTGTATGTGTGTGTGTGTGTGTGTGTGTGTGTGTGTATATATACATATATATATATATATAGCCAAACTATGGAAAGAGCTGGATGTCCAACGACAGATGAATGGATAAAGAAGATGTGGGGTGTGTGTGTGTGTGTATATATATGGATAAAGAAGATGTGGGGTGTGTGTGTGTGTGTGTATATATATATGGATAAAGAAGATGTGGGGTGTGTGTGTGTGTGTGTGTGTATATGGATAAAGAAGATGTGTATATATATATGTATATGTATGTATATATGTATATATATGTAGCTATATATATATATACACACACACATCTTCTTTATCCATATATATACACACACACCCCACATCTTCTTTATCCATATATATATATATACACACACATACATACACACACACATCTTTATCCATTCATCTGTCATTGGACATCCAGCTCTTTCCATAGTTTGGTTATTGTGAACATTGCTGCTACAAACTTTGGGATGCAGGTGTCCCTTTGGATCACTACATTTGTATATTTGGGGTAAATACTCTGTAGTGCAATTGCCGGGTGGTAGGGCAGCCCTATTTTCAACTTTTTGAGGAATCTCCATACTGTTTTCCAGAGTGGCTGCATCAGCTTTCATTCCCACTAACAGGTCAGGAGGATTCCCCTTTCTCTGCCTTCTTGTCAACATCTGTTTTTTCCTGACTTGTTAGTTTTAGTCATTCTGACTGGTGTGAGGTGATATTTCACTGTGGTTTTGATTTATATTTCAAGAATTCTTTCGTGTGTCTGTTGGCCATTTGTATGTCTTTTTTGGAGAAATGTCTGTTCCTGTCTTCTGCCCTTTTATTGATTGCATTATTTGTTCTTTGGATGTTGTGTTTGATAAGTTCTTTATAGATGTTGGATACTAGGCCTTTATCTGATAAGACATTTGCAAATATTTTCTTCCATTCTGTCAGTTGTCTTGGTTTTGTTGACTGTTTCCTTTGCTCTGCAGAAGCTTTTTATCTTGATGAAGTCCCAATAGTTCATTTTTGCCTTTGTTTCCCCTGCCCTTGGCAACGTGTCTAACAAGAAGTTGCTGTGGGGACGCCTGGGTGGCTCAGTTGGTTAAGCAGCTGCCTTCAGCTCAGGTCATGATCCCAGCGTCCTGGGATTGAGTCCCACATCAGGCTCCTTGCTCGGCAGGGAGCCTGCTTCCCACTCTGCCTTCCTGTGCTCTCTCTCTCTGGCAAATAAATAAATAAAATCTTAAAAAAAAAAAAGAAGTTGCTGTGGCTGAGATTGATAGCTCATTTCTTACTAGCACTGAATAATACTCAATTGTCTGAAGGTACAATTGAGTGTATATTTATCCATTCATTTACTGAAGGACATCTTGGTTGCTTCCAAGCTTTGGCAATTATGAATAAAGTGGCTATAAACAGCCTCATGCAGGTTTTTCTGTGAATATAAGCTTTCACCTCCTTTGAGTAAATACCAAAAAGTATGATTGCTGAGTCATATAGTAAGGGTATGTTTAATTTTTGAGAAACTGCCAAACTGTCTTCCAAAGTGGCTGTAACATTTTGCAGTCCCACCAGCAATGAATGTGAGTTCCTATTGCTCACATCCTCACTAGGATTTGGTGTTTTCAGTGTTTTGGAATTCAACCTTTCTAATAGGTATATAGTGGTTATCTTATTGTTGTTTTAATTTGTATTTCCCTGATGAGATCCTATATGGAGCATCTTTTCATGTGTTTATTCGACATCGGTATATCTTCTTTGGTTAGGTGTCTGTTAAGGTTTTGTTTTGTTTTTAAAGATTTTATTTATTTGTCAGAGAGGGGAAGAGAGAGACACACACACAGAGATAGAGAGGGAGAGAGAGAGCACAAGCCAGGAGAGTGTCAGGCAGAGGGAGAAGCAGGGTCCCCTTGGAGGAAGGAACCTGATGTGGGACTTGATTCCAGGACTCTGGGATCATAACTTGAGTGAAGCCAGATGCTTAACGGACTGAGCCACCCAGGTGTCCCTCTGTTAAGGTCTTTGGCCCATTTTTTAATTGGATTGCTTTCTTATTGTTGAGTTTTAAGAGTTCTTTGGTTACGTGGATAAGAGTCCTTGATCAGGTGTGCCCTGTTCTTTCTTTTTTTTTCCCCCCCCCAAAGATTTTATTTATTTATTTGACAGACAGAGATCACAAGTAGGCAGAGAGGCAGGCAGAGAGAGAAGAAGGGAAGCAGGCTCCCTGCTGAGCAGAGAGCTCAATGCAGGGCTCTATTCCAGGACCCTGGGATCATGACCTAAGCCGAAGGCAGAGGCTTTAACCTTCTGAGCTACCCAGGCACCCCTGCCCTGTTATTTCTTTATGCTTGTCCTCCTTGTCCCACTGAGCTGACCTGACTCAGACATATCCCCTGTAGTAAGGAGTCAGACTCCTTTTTGACGTTTGCTGACAGCTTTCAAGCATTACTCATCTCTTTTCTTTCTGTTCCATATTTGGAAGAGATAATAAAGCCTGGATATTCTCTCTGTTGGAATCCTCAATCTACTCCCACCTCTACCACAGTACAAGCCCAAACCACTTTCCTTTCTCTGCTCTCTCAGCCATTTTTGGACCTGCTTGGGAGCAAAAAGTTTCATTATGTGAATAATAAACCTTCCTATACCCTCTTGGTGTGTGTATAGAATCAATAGTTTTGACATCACCAAATTTTGGGTGGGGTCCATTCTGTTAAATTAGAGTGGCTGCAACACCCTGTCTCTAATAATGCACTATGTGAAATAGTCAATTACTGCTTATGAAAGAGCTAACTGAATAATATATAAATAGAATGACTGCTACCTTCTGGAGAATGCAGATGAATCAAAAGGGCAAGACTGGGGCACCTGGGTGCCTCAGTCATTTGAGCAGCTGACTCTTGATTTCAGCTCAGGTCCTGATCTCAAGGTTGTGTGATTGAGCCCTATGTGAGGCTCACACCCAGCTCAGAGTCTTGTCTCTCCCCTCTGCTCCTCCCCCGCTTATGCTCTCTTTCTCTGTCTGTCAAATAAATAAATAAATCTTTTTTAAAAAAGGGCTAGACCATACAAATTTGCTCTGTTATCCCAAAGCTGTCACTTTTAGGTGGTAAAAACTGGACACATAATGAGGATCTAACCAACCATTCTGGAGATAGTCTGAGTATTTGGTTTTAGTATCTGAAGATTGGAACAGCTTTCTGGACTGGCTCCCAAGGAAGCTGTTTGAACAGTTGGTGGTTAAAGGAGGTACCTTTCTCCTAAGAAAGCCCTACATTCTGTCCTTATTTGATCCCAGCTGCTAAGTAGAGCAAGGTAGCTGGTTGTGAGCATATGTCCTTTTTTCAAGAATTTAAGAGGCCAGATTCTTAGAATCCCTATATGTTTAATAATATTAGAAACATGTTATCACATACTTGATGAGATATGGTTTAAATAAGTATTAATATCTCCTTCCTCAAGTCATCCTTTTGAGATGAAGAGAGAGCATCATCATTGCTCCCTTACATTTGAAGGAATTGCAATATAGAATGGTTAAGTGAGTTATCCATGAATATGTTTGGATGGAGGGTCTGGCCCTAGACCTGTGCTTTTTCTGCCAGGTCACACCACCTACTGCACAGGTGACCATGTATCCCAGTTAACTGAGGACATATTGGTTTATGCTTCTTATCTCAGCATACTTATTAATAGGGCTTCATTTTATTTTCATATGTGTCCCAATTTGAGTGATAAATTATATGGTTACCCTCTTAATACAGAAGATCTTGGGATATTTTTTGGTGTGCTTTTTATTGTTCTTATTAGACGCAGAGCACATCAATTTGGGGAAACCAGTACTTTGAGAAGATTGTTAGAGGATTTCAGGGCCCAGAAAGGTTTCCCTGGCCTTCTTTCCTTTGTTTCAGGGTTGAACTTGCTGTTTTCTTGAAGGGAAGCATGTGCAGATTGCCACCCCTGGGGTAGTTTTCTCAAAGGCCAAGAATTTGAGTGAATGTAGAAATTAGGGTATTACCTGTATTTGCTACTTTCTACATATTTGCAAGGTTAAATTTTACTCCATTCTGAGTGCTTTCAATTTAATGTTGTATTATTACTACCTTTTATTTCTTTATGGTTATATAAGCATGGATAAACATGAAGAAGACTTATTACCTGTTTGATAATATACGTTACCTGGAGTGGGGAAGGGAAAGGCAAGCAAAAAAGAAAAAAAGATAGCACATTATATACAAAAATAGACTCAAATGGATTAAAGATCTAATGTGAGACCTGAAACCATAAAAATCCTAGAAGAAAACACAGGCAGTAATTTCTCTGACATCAGCCATAGCAACATTTTTCTATATATGTCTCCTAAGGCAAGGGGAATGAAAGCAAAAATAAACTTTTACACAGCAGAGGAAACCATCAGCAAAACAAAAAGACAACCTCCTGAATGGGAGAAGATATTTGCAATGAGGTATCTGATAAGGCTTAATATCTAAAATATATAAAAAACCTATATAATTCAACACCAAAACCCCCCCCAAACAATCAGATTAAAAAAGGGCAGAAGACCTGAGTAAACATTTTTCTATAGAGAACACTTACAGATGGCTAACAGATACATGAAAGGATGCTCAGCATCACTTATTTTCGGGGAAATGGAAATCAAAACCACAATGAGATATTACCTTATGCCTGTTATAATGGTTAAAATAAAATCACATGAAACAATAAGTACTTGTGAGGATGTGGGAAAAAAGGAATTCTTGTGCACTGTTGGAATGTGAATTGGTGCAGCCACTATAGAAAACAGTATGGAGGTTACTAACAAAATTAAAGACAGAAATGCCATATGATCCAATAATTCCACTACTGGGTACCCAGGAAAAATGAAAACACTAATTCAAAAAGATAAATGCTCCCCTGTGTTTATTGCAGCATTACTTACAATAGCCAAGACATGGAAGCAACCTAAGTATCAATAGACAAATGGATAAGGAAAATATGGTATATATATATATATGCAATGGAATATTACACAGACATAAAAATGATGAGATCTTGCCATATGAGACCACATAGGTATTATGCTAAGTGAAGTAAGTCAGACTGAGAAAGACAAATACCATTTATGTATCCACTCATAAATGGAATCTAAAAATTGAATAAACAAAAAGTAGAATCAGAACTATAAATACAGAGAACAAACTGATGGTTGCCAGAGGGGAGGGGGGAAGTGTGTTGGGTAAAATGAGTGAAGGAGAGTGGGAGATACAGGTCTCCAGTTATGGATGAGTAAGTCACAGGAATATGGTCAATGATGTAGTAATTATGTAAAGAGGAAAAGGAAGCTCTACTTATGGTGAACATAGCATAGTGAATTAACTTGTCAAATCAATAAGTTGTACACCTGAAACTATGTACCATTGTGTGTCAGCTATACTTAAAAAAATGGTTGAGGGGCACCTGGGTGGCTCAGTGTGTTAAGCCTCTGCCCTCGGCCCAGGTCATGGTCTCAGGATCCTGGAATCGAGCCCGGTGTTGGGCTCTCTGCTCAGCAGGGAGCCTGCTTCCCCCTCCCGCTCTGCCTGTCTCTCTGCCTACTTGTGATCTCTCTCTTTCCCTCTCTGTCAAATAAATAAATAAAATCTTTTGAAAAAAATGGTTACGATGAGAAAAGAAAAATATAAAAAGTATAATGTCCCCCTTTATTAAAATTATATATGTATGTGAATGTTTTTTTAAAAGATTTTATTTGACAGAGAGAGAGAGAACACAAGCAGGGGAGCGGGAAGGCAGAGGGAGAGGGAGAAGCAGGCTCCCAGAAAAGCAGGGAGCCCAACATGGGGCTCAGCCCCAGGACCCCGGGATCATAACCTGAGCCAAAGGCAGACACTTAAGCAACTGAGCCATCCAAGCACCCCATATGTATGTTATTGTTAATGAAAAGATAGATCTACATATGGTGACTATAAAGTAAAAAAAGGAGGAACAGAAACTGAAAGATATGGAGGGCCTCATAGGTATTGTGCCCCATGAGGCAGGTATAATTATCCCTAATCCAGAGAATGCCACAGTAATGTAATAAATGGCAGAGAGTTTCTACACTAGCTCTATCTGACTTGGTAGCCCAGGATGCTTTTCCACTATGACCAATCCCCTTTCTGAATTCCCCTTCTTTTTCCCCATCTTCTGAGTATAGGTCTTTTCATGCTTATGTTTCTAAGCCTGTTTACTTGGCTTATTCCCTTGTTTATAGTCAGTTCCAAGCTCCTCCAATCATTCATTTGGAAATATTTATTGAGCATGTACTATGTGCCAGCCACTCTTCTAGGCCTTAGCAGCAAACCAAGGAGACCAAAGTTGCAGCCCTTTAGGAGCTTACATCCCAGGTCTTGTCCATGGGGAGATAGGCAATCAAACAGATCAGCATGTGAAACATGGAGCATATCAGATGCTGAGGATTGCTATGGAGAAAGATGAAGCATGGAAAAGGGAGAGGAGTGTTGGGGTGAAGGAGTGTTGGGCTGTTTACTGTCAGCAGGCAGATCTCAAAAGGGTGGGAGGGAAAGAAGCCTTGGGGTGTTTGGGAGAAGACATTTCCAGTAGAGTGAGCAGGTAGCACAAAGGCCCCAAGCTGGGTAACCACTTGGCATCCTGACGGGGCCAGATCAAGGCCTGTATGAACAGCTCACAACATAGAGGTTGAAGGCACACTGCATAGGGCCTTGTAGACCAATAAGGACTTGTGAAGTTTTGATGAGGATAACCAATACCATTTGAACTGCTAGTAGGTATTAGGAACTCTTCTAGGTGCTTTACACATATGGGCTTGTTTAATACTGATGACCTCCAAGAGCTCGGCCTTCTTCAACCTTCATTGCTTGTTGAATGAAGTCTTGACTCTTGAGCTAGGCACTCAAGAGCTCCACAGTCTGCCTACCTTACTCACCTTCCACTCTTCTCTAGGACCAGCTTTCCCACCCTGGACATTAAAGGGAATGATCAGAGACCTGTCAGGGGCAACAACCCTTTAGACTTCTCTGGGGAGTGGATGAGTTTAGAGTCTCAGTCCACCATGACTGATGGTGAGTATATTGAGGCTCAAGTATATAAACTAAGTGCTGGTTTAATGAATTTACATCATGAAGTGATGGTCTAGGGCATGAGGTCTTCATATTCACCAGCTAGGCCTTCCTCCTCTGTTTGCATCAGAAGTCAGAAATTCAATGGGTGAGTATTGAATTAGAGGAAGCAGGAACTCCTGGGTGGCTCAGTGGGTTAGGTCTCTGCCTTCAGCTCCGGGCATGATCTCAGGGTCCTGGGATCAAGCCCCGCATCGGGCTCTCTGCTCAGCAGGGAGCCTGCTTCTCTGCCTACTCATGATCTCTGTCTGTCAAATACATAAATAAAATCTTAAAAAAGAAAATAGAGGAAGCAGATGTGGCTTTGTGACCTGATGTGGGTCTGACATGCCTGTCCCCATGTTAGGACTAGACTTGCCAGGGATGCCATCACATGGCTCAGTGGAACCAGGCTCCTTCCCCTTGACAGGCATGAGTGGACATATCTACCAGGCTTTAGTGTTCCTTTTCTTTGTCTCTGTCATGGACAGCTTCTTTCTGACTGACAGTCTTTAACATGGGCCTTCTTATTTAAGAAGGCCATCTCTGCTTTGGCCGTGGATGTGTTCATTTGAGTTTTAGTCTCACAGGCAATCTTATTTCTGTCTCTTGGAGGTTTGGTCACAGATATTGCAGCCCCGGGATTGTGATCAGGCGGAATACTACACCCAGGCTCACAGGGTCCAGAAGGTATGTGTCTCTTCACCCTCCAGTTACTACACCCAGGCAGTTTAAAACCTACCTTCAAGGGAGCTGGCTTCTGGGACACACTGTAACCCACTGGGACACATCTCTTGCCCCTACTCCTTCCTTTCCCTCACTGTGATGCTTTCCCTCATTTCTGCCATTGAAGCCCACCTCCTGAAGGCTCAGGGGCCTGCTGAGGGTGGCCTCCTGCATGCTTACCATAAGGTGCCTCTGCTGCCTGTGTCAAATCCTGCCCTCCATCCATAGCTTATATATGAACACGCCCTTCCTGTTGTATTATTTGCTCCTCTGAGACTAGCACCACACTGATCAATCCTAGTTTCCTCACATCGTTTAGTGGGCTGCTGTCTACCTAACAGGTGCTTGATTTTGTTGAAAAATGAAAGCAAGAGGGAGAAATTCCATGTTATAACTACAAAATGTAGAGAAGGAAAAACAACTCTGGTAACCTCTTGTACTTTCAGGCTTACAAAGTACTTTTCTTCACAGTATCTCAATTTATCTTTATAACAACTCTGTAGAGGGGAGCTTCTATCCCTTTAAAATCAATCAGGCTTTTGTCTTAAATTTCCATTAAACTTTATCTTAGAGCCTCTGGACCAAGAAGATAAAATCCCCAGTCAGTTCTGGTGTATCAGAGGGGAGGAAGGAACTTGCCCAGAGATCTGGTCTGAAGCAGAAAAAACAGCTTCAATGAAGCAAAAGTTGAAAAGGAAGACAGGCCCTGGTACTTGTTTGGGCAGCGGACTGGGTGAGATTAGCCCACGTGGAGTTGGTAGATGGTCCAGCTGCACCAAGGCTAAGAGCCCCTGAAAGGAAAATGTGGTTTTCTTCCTCTGTTTTCATTGTGAAAGGATATTTTTCAAAGAAAGGGTAAAATCGTGGCTCTTCTACAAGTAAAGAATGAACAAATGTTAAAGATTTTATTGGCTTATTATATAGATGAGAGAACTAGTTTTTAGAACAGGTTCAAAGGACAAAAAAATATATGTTTATTTGTAGTCAAGGAATGTCAGAAGATTGTGCAAAAGGAATAAACCTGGATTTTCCAGAGGAAGCGGGACTGTCCCTCTTGGGACGGGATGCATTTACATGTCTACAGACAAGGAATATTTTGAATTGCTGTCAGTTCTTGATAACTTTAGTAACACCTGAAAGGTGTTTTCCATGGAAGCACAAATTCTCCCATCACTTCACAGATTCTAAAATTGAGCTACTTAGTAGAACAGAAGAAGTCCACAGTGCAGGGCAAGTCGCTTACCTGAATCTCAGTTTCTTTATTTGTAATGTGAGGTTGACACTATTCACTGGTCTGGTCACTGTGAGCATTAATAAGATCATGCTTTTAGGAGTTTATCACAGTGCCCAGACATAACAGGTATTTTTAATAAGTATCAGCTGTTGTTACTGTCCTGTTAAGTGACATTAAACTCCACAAGTAGAGTGATGACGGCAGAATGAATGAATGTGGAGAACTTATTTCCTTTATAAATGTAGAGTAAGAAGCAACTAGCATATGTGCGTCTAAATGTGTATCTTGTTCTACTTAAGAAGTCCCCTGGGAGGAAGATCCTTGCCTTAGTATCTCTTCTTTCCCCCATTTTGATAAACATGGAGTCAGCTGGGGAAGTTGGTGGCCTTTCTAGTGGCTTGATTTGGATCCTCTACAGGTAACCTCCCTTAAAAAATTCTTCCAAGGAAGTCTGTTTATGGAGTTAAAGTTACACACACACTCACAGGGGCCAGGTGCTTCACATTCAGGTGTTCTCATACTTGTCATCACGTGCCTAGTCTAAATCATAGCTTTCCTTGCCTAACTCATCTCCTTGCATCCATTCTTGCCTGGCCCTCCTCTTCCTGTCTTCTATACAGAAGTCAAAGCGATCATAAGATGTAAACTGGAGCAAGTCACTGATATTATTAATAATTTTCAATAGTGTGACCCTGTATTTGTAATGAAATTCAACTTCTTTCCCAGGGATTATGAGATCCTATATGATTGCTGCCTATTTCTCCAACTACCTGATGACCCAGTCTTCCTGTTGCTGTCCCTGTCCCTGCCACACCTCATTGTTGGTCATCCCGGAATCCTCTTCTCATTGCTGGTGACAATGACTGCTTCTTCTCTTTCACCTCCACAAAAAGAACTTTCCTAACCACCCACTTAAAAGTAGGATCACCACCTCTCCCCATCCTACAGCTTACTGTCTCAGCCTCATTATGTCTCTTAAAGCCTTTTTTCCAATTCTGTTTTTTTTCTGCCCCTCCACTGGAGTATTGGCTCCATGATTCTGTCTCATTCTCTGCTATATGCTCACACTGTGCAGCAGCCACTCCGTACATCTTGGCTAAATGAAGAAAAATCTTTTATAGTCGACTGAGCCTTCATATCTTTTATGACAGGCAAAATAAATACTTTATTATTGCTGGCAGGAATGTAAACTGATACTGGCTTATCTGAAAGTAAACTTGGTAATGTGTATCAAGACTCTTAAAAATGCTCTCAACCCTCCACTCCATTTGGAGGAATCAGTATAAAATAATCAGAGATATTTTAGAACAAGATTTAATGACAAGATTTAATGACAGGTTCAGCCTTTTAGAAAAAGATGAGTATTCAGACACAAATGAACCACCCAACAGTGGGGATATGATTAAAGTGTTCTTTTTTTTTTTTTTTTTATTTCCAGCATAACAGTATTCATTATTTTTGCACCACACCCCGTGCTCCATGCAATCCGTGCCCTCTATAGAGTTGGGGGAAATTGGAAGGGGAGGTGAACCATGAGAGACTATGGACTCTGATTAAAGTGTTCTTAATACGCAATACTGCACAATCATTAAATCACATCTTCAGTGGTAAATAAAAAGGTGGAATGGAAACTTCATATTTCAATTTGGCTAAAAATAAACATATGTATAGAAAAGCCCCAAGGAAATAACTACTCTTTTGCTTAGATATATTACTAAACAGTGAGATTTAGGGTGATTTTAATTTTCTTTTTATTCTTGGATATTCCAAATTTTCTAAGACAAGCTGCAGTTTTATAAACAGACTAAAACATGTATTAGTTAAAATAAAGACTTGGGTGGCTCAGTTGGTTAAGCACAGGTCATGACCCCAGGGTCCTGGGATTGAGACCCACATCAGGCTCCCTGCTCATGGGGGTACCTACTTCTCTCTCCCACTAACACTGCTCATGATCTCTCTGTAATAAATAAAATCTTTTTAATAAATTACAAAATACAAAAACAGACTCATAAATCCAGCTTTATGCTTCCCTGAGTTACTGTGCCAAACCAATTAAAGTTAACTCTATTATTGTTTCTAAAGCATATTTAGACCATCCTTAGTGGGTCAATGTAGTAGTCCCTCCAAGAAACAAAACAAGACAAAACAAAACAATTCTTTGACATGGGACTTTATTGCCTTATTCTGTCTACCACTTAACAAAGCAACTTGATATATGAGTCTCATTTCTGGGATTCCTTTAATTAGTTATGTTTGTAATATTTGAGGATCAACTTTTTGTAAGAGTAGGTATGTGTAATATGAGAGTTTTTCCAGACAGGACTCCTTCTGTGAAGAGACTTCTAGTTCAAATGTTACTCCTTTCAACCTCAAGTTAAATCCCAAATCAAGTGTTATAAATATAACACAAATCAAGGTTTGTGTTATATTTATAAAAGCCTTCCCTGGCTGGCTCTGGCAGGACCGAGAGCTGCCAACCGTCACAGCCAGGAGCACTCAGACAGTCTGGCAAGAAACAGAGTGAGGACAAATTATTCTTAGTTGAAGTTTAGAAAGCATTAGCTGCTTTGTCAAGACTGGAATGAGAAGCCCATAATGTTGCTGCCTGAAAAGTGTTTCCAGTTCACTGCTACTACTGATGTGAGATTAGCCCAGTGTTAATTGTGGTTGAAAATAGAGATGAAAGACCTTGAGGACACCAACATGGTTCACTTGTATATACACATACAATACACACTGTACATTGTAATCTATTAACAAAAAGTTACAACGATGGCCCCTGACCTCTTTTATGCTTTTCAGCATGACCCCTGAGAAAATGCCACAGAACTGTGGCTCTGTGTCTCCCTCTTCCTGTGTCAGAGACACCAGCCTAGAGACATCAGCAGCAGAATGTCCTTATCTAAATGAGTAATGGAGGAGAAGTGATTGGGTAGGCCAGAGAGTGGGAAAGTTTAACAAAATTGCAATTTTCAGGTTTTGTCAAGTGCTATGAAAACTGCTTTCCCTAGTGCTGCTGATGAAAGGTGTATCCTCCCCCTGAAATCCCAACTTAAAAATGTAGGCACATCAGACTCAGGATACAGAGCAGGGATGTTGGTTGAGAGGAGCTCAGAAGGTAAATCCTGTATTTTTAGACCTTCCATAGAAAAACAAAATGATGAGGCAAAAAAAAAAAAAAAAAACTAATTGAATTCACATCTCTTTTTTGTGTGCCCTATGCTCTGCATTCTAGAAAAACTCAAATTAATTAAAATACAACAATTAGACTGGGTTTTATAAAACACCTTTTACTTAAAAATGAGGCCTCCTGGGGGCTGTCAACATAGATGTATGCGTCACACATGAATAAAGTGAAGTTAAAGCATGAAACTTAACTGGTATAAAATTAGTGCCAGAGAGTGCTTTGCAACCATTTTACATGAAATAAATACTACCATTTTAAACCCCAGTGCTTCCCTGTTGAGGCTGAATCACGGTAAATGAAAACCTCTTTGGGTTGGGAGAACATCTGGAGCTGGGCTGTGCACAATGGACATGGAGCTCAGTTTTGGAGTTGAGGGCGACGTGGAGGGAGGAGTCCAGCTGGGAGGAGGGAGGGCCCCAAAGGACTGGTGAGATGGTATGGGATAAATAGGGACGCAGTGGGTGACTGGGAACAGTTAAGAAGGATGTCTGAAAGTCAAAACTGAGGTTGCCCATATTGCTGTGATGTAAATCTGCCATCACTTCCACCTTTTGCAAACCTTTAGCTAAGTAACCTTTTTTTAAGCATGGTGACTATGAAATTAAAAACTCTCTGGGATTTGTTAACTATTTCCTTTGCTGTGCAAAAGTTTTGATCTTGATGAAGTCCCATTCAGAGTATCTAGGGAGGTCACTGGACTTTTAGTTAGGTATGGAATGGAGGTTTGAGCAATCTTATCTAGCAGGAATATCTGAACAGGTGACTGGATTACCCAAGACTACTTAACGTGAGTGAACTTTATATACATATCAACATGTCATTCTTCCCTTGAAGTTCACCTATTTTTGAACAGGAAGATGGGTATAGAGAGGCAAATCATATATAAACAGCTGAATCTCTGAAAGTACAAAACCTTAGTAAGTATCTTTCATACTATTTTTTGCCTTCTCTTTCTGCATTTTGATAAGTTGCTGTTGCAGGGGTCTTCCAGATGCAGCCAGAAGATGAAGAACACTGGGAGGCTTGGGAAATAGGGTGGTCTTAATAATACATGTTCTTATCCCACCAGCCTGTAGAGGTAGAAAAAGGTTAATGAGAAATTAGGAGTCTGTTGAAGTAGATAAGCAGAGTCTCAAAAATCCTATTACTACTTACTTCCAGGGTAGAGTCTGATGAAAAGTTTTCGCACCTCATCATACACCCAAATCAGAATGGCAAATGGCACAGCCACAAACCAATACTGAGGCCTGGAAGCAGAAGGGAGGAAGGTAAGTCTGAATGTATCCAAAGAAAGGGCCAAGTACCCTGCCAGTGGGCAGAGGGCTTCTTGTTCATTTTTCTGCCCTATTGGAAAGGACAACACATCCATTGGGTTATACAACATAAAACTGGCAAGCTTCTTATTTAAACTGGACTGTGTTTGGTAGAAGCAATATATGCCTTCGAAGTGGCCTACTGGGTGAAGTTAGAGATGGGATGGTGTTAGAAGACCCACTGCCTCTTCTGGGAAAACTCACAGGTCAAAATCTCTGACTAAAATGGAGCCAATTTGGTTTTATCTCATTTGAAAGCCTGAGGGGAAAAAAACCCACTGGAATCCTAATATTTACTTAGGCTGTGACAGCTCAGACAGGGATGGCTCTTTCCTGTCTACTATTTAAAAGGAACTCACCGGAGCATCGTGAAATTTAGGGCCGTGACACTTCCAAGCCCATAGGAGAGGGTTAATGCAATGATAATCTGTGAGGCAATCCCCACCCAGATGACTTTATTTCTACAAGAAACATAAAAGACAAACAGATTTTGAATTCACATGGCCATAGGACCACACAATCAAGGGAGTCAAGGCCTCATGAATTAAAGGCCCAACCCTCATCATTACTGCATCGAATTCCCAAGGCTGAACTACCAGGTTGGATGTGGGCAGTACCTGAAGAGACCCTGCTGGAAGATGGAGTTCCTCCTGGTTTTCCTGATGATTAGATCTGCTATTTGTTGGACCATGATGCCAACAAAGAAAGCCGTATAGCCCATCCATTCTAAGTATTTCCTTTGGTACCATGTCTGTCAATGGACAAAGAGGAGACTGTGAAACCCCAGAGGGAAAACTTCAGGAATATTTCAATGTAGTTCTGTGAAGTTTTACTCTCTTCCCTACTCACCAAGATTGACAGAGGATCACCTCCTTGTGTTTGGAAAGAAACTTTTTTTTTCTTTATTCGGTTGAGTAGTGAAGATGCTAACTTAATTGATTTGGCCCCACTGTGGATATTGTTGGACCTGTCACTCATCCATATCAACTGCAAAGCCAATGTAAGAAAGTGAGCTCAAGGCATCTAATTCAAGAGAGGAGGCTGAGTTCTGGCAAAGGCCAAACCAATATAACAAAGCAGCCCATAAGCCCTATTAACTAAGAAAACTTCCACCTTCTCTGTCTCATCAAGGCTGTCCAGGGAAATGAAATCTCTGCATCAGTCTTGGCAAGGCAGTGAGAGGAGGGGAATAGCAGGACTTTGAAGGCAGAGCCTCCTTCCCTTACCCACTGTTGTCCGTAGCTGTCTTCCAAGTCATTCACATTGCTATCTTCCCATTCCACCCGGATGTTAATGAGAATGCTGGGTTTAAAGCCCTCCTGTGCATACACAGTGAAATAGGCAACAAAAGCTCCCACAGCTTGCATGAGGCCTGAAAGCACAAGAGGTAAGGACAGATGTTCTATACATGACTTCAGAATTGCGCCTGTGCTCACTTTCCTTTCGGTTCCTCCCATCCCATCCCAACCCTGCCTCCAAGGAAAAACAGTTTCTGACTGTGACTGGAATGAATTCTCGGGGTGGTCCTTTATCTGATAGGCTAGCAATGGCTTCATCGTACCAATGTGCAGGTAAGAGTATATGGCAAGTTGCTGATTCACCAGTCTGTCCTTCTTCTTGTGGCGAGGCTTCCTGTTCATAATGTCACTTTCAGCTTTCTCATAAGCCAAGGCAATGGAGGGGATCTAGAGGGGAGACAGTCCATAAGGCCTAGCCCTGAAACACTGTGCTGTACCAGCAGAGCGATAATGGCAGTGGCATAACTATGGGCCTCAGGGTGGGAGGTGGGTAGACTGTGGTGGTGGTAGGGTTATGTAACTGGTCTATCCAGGGTGTAGGCAATGGGGATTCATTGTTTCTAGAGAATTTAAAAAAAAGTTTGCTTTAAAAATCAATCTTTTTTTTTTTTTTTTTTTTTTAATCACCATGTGCTGGCAGTTCTAAAGATGCTAACTATAAAACATGTTGTTTCCCCCTCTAGGCAGATTTTTCCTTAGGCATGCCACTGGAACACACTGGTTCTCTCAGAGGTCCTCCCACCTGGAAGGCTTGTTAAAGGTCAGATCACTGGGTCCCACCTCCCACCTGGGGTCTCTCCCAAGGTCTGAGCTGGAGCCATAGAATCTGTTTCTAACAATTCCCCAGGTGATGCCTGAACCACACTGTGAGAAGCACTGCAGTGGAGAAAAAGAAGTGAATTGAAAGAGCCTGGAAAATGATCTGACTGTAAACCACGAGGATCCCAGTTCCCCTCTAAGGCAAAGATATCTTTTGTCTCTCTGCAATGTGTTGATTGCCTGGGTATTGTATCAAATAAGAGGGTAGGAGGTGGCCATTTGGAGCATCCTCACTGTGAATTCAGCTTGCTCACTGTTGCCTTTTTCCCCCTTTGCTTACATAAACTGGAACCATGTGGGTAACTGTCCTGATACTTTCTTAAATGGATACATACCAGAAGAAGGAAGGGTTTGGGTGATATTATTGTAGGACAAAATGAGGCCTGATCACATGTCAATACCTTCTACTTCTAACTGCATATAGGTGACGGGCTTCCAGATCACAGATTCTTTGACTTGACAAGGGGCAGTTGTGGGTTATCACATAGGCCATTGGGCCCCTGGTGTTACAGGGGCCATGAAGTGATAGCTCTATCTTCTCAAAGGGAAAGGGAGGCATGTTAGCTGAAACTGACCAATGGCATATGCTGGTGGGAGGCTTAAGAACTGACGTCTTGAAAAGCTCTTATTGGAAGTGAAGTGGTTTTAACTTCCAAACATTTGAGAGATCTCTCTAGTCCTTTGCTTTGAAGTGTGGCTGGTGGACCAGCAGAATTGGCATCACTTAAAAGCATGTTAGAAATGCAGAACTTCTGGCCCCATCACATCGAAGTTTGAGGAGCACTAATTTATAGTCCATCTCCTCACCCTTGAAGGTAATGGCCCCAAAGTTTACATCTCCTGGGTCAGTTATCAGAATCTGTTCCCTTTAGTGCTACTTACTATGTCTGTGCCCAAGTCGATGAACAAGATAGTAATGGTGCCAATGGGTAGGGGAAGCCCAACAATGATGTAGATCAGAAAGGGACACAGTTCAGCAATGTTCTTGGTCAGGGTGTAAGCGATAGTCTTCTTTAGGTTGTCAAAGATCAGGCGACCTAGGCAAAGATGTTGCTTTCATAGGACTTGCTTTCGATCCCCCCAGGTGACCCCTGTCTTCGTAAGACCATTTGAGACCTCACTCACCTTCCTCCACCCCTGTGACTATGGATGCAAAGTTGTCATCCAACAAGATCATGTCAGCTGCATTTTTGGCTGCATCAGAACCTGCTATCCCCATGGCAATCCCAATATCTGCCTTCTTTAGAGCTGGAGAGTCATTAACGCCATCTCCTGTCACAGCAACAACTGCATTCTATGGGGACACATGAGAAAATGGGAATCAACAGATCTAAGGGGTCATAGAGAAGGAAGATCAACATAGTCTCCCTTTCCTCCCTCCAGATGTAAGGCCAACTGGAACTGAGATGATTGGCCTGTTTTTGGGAAAAGATAAAGCCGGGAAATCCCAGAAGCAGGAACAACAAACTCCTAACAAGATGTGTTCCATAATTAAAACCATTGTATATGGCAGACTAAAGTAGATCTTTTATATATTGTCTTTAAATTTTTTCTTCTGTATCTTACATTTTCAAATCTTTCTATATGCACACCTACCACAGAAAAAATATTTCATTGTCAGAAAGCCCTGTATGCAGGAAGCTCTCAAAGAAGGTTGGAGGGGCAGCCCCGAGAGTGTAGAAATGTAAGGTTATAAAGATAGGCAAAGAATTATCTCTCGAGAGGTTTAAGAAGTGTCATAGCCCTGATCTGGGATCCAAATCTCAGCCGTGCATTTCCCTACAGGACAGTGACAGACCTGAAAGGTTCTCTGGGTGCTGCTGACCACCCACCTGCCTTTGACAGCCCTCCACAATGATCAGCTTCTGCTGGGGGGATGTCCGGGCAAAGACGATCTCTGAGTAGTTGGTTAAGAGCTCATCCAGCTGTTCTGGGCTCATGTCCTTCAGCTCCATGCCAGTCACCACTGCAGCTTTAGCGTCCCTAGAAGGGCCAGAAGGAACTGAGTGAGGCCAAAGCTTGGATCTTAGGCTGAAACATTGCTCTGGGCAGGAAGTAGGCTGAAGCCTCTTTGACTTCACCTGGAACCCAATGTCCTTGACACTAATACTTTAGTACTAATACTAATACTTTAGTGGGAAGATAGGGGTTATGAGTTCTGGGAACACTTTGGTCCCCATTTCAAGATAGTAAACTAAGGTGAAACAGGAAGGTCATTTTCTGATATACAATCAGAATAGGCCAAGTAGCCTTTTGCTTGTAGAAATGGGTGGGAGCATCTGTGGGGCAATGTTTGACTTAAGGAGTAAAAAGAGGGTAAAAAAAAACCTTCCTGTTTGTATGTTTTGGGTCCTAGACTTCAGCTTATGTCAAAACACATGGTAAGCATTCTTTGTTGTTGCTTATTTCCGATTTATAGTGTCTACAGCACAATGAGCTGTGTAGGCAGAACAATTATTGAGGTCCTTTTTGGGGAAAACAGCTGTCTGCGGCTGATGAAAGTAAGGTTCTAGAAACTACTGATTATGCAGATCTGACGGTGATGTTCCCTGCTAAACCATTTCAGAGGCTTTCCACTGTGCTTAGAGCAGACCCCAGAGTCCCCAAGGTGTTCTGCAAGCCCAGCTGCAGCTGTTGCTGTTGAACCTCACCCTTTGGCTCTCCCCTACAGCCCATGGGACTCCCAGCCCTGAGTGCCCCACACTCTCCACTGCCCTCAGGCCTTCACAGGTCTTTCCCCTTTTCCAGTCATGCATGTCTCTCACCTCACCTTCCCTTGGCTAACACTCCACATTTTTGTTTTCAAATCTTAGCTTATACACTCTATTCACAAAACACTGCACTCCTTTTTCTTTAGTTTAGAGCTTTTTTTTTTAAAAGATTTTATTTATTTGTCAGAGAGATAGAGAGAGGGAGAACACAAGCAGGCAGAGCAGCAGGCAGAGGCAGAGAGAGAAACAGGCTCCCTGCTGAGCAAGGAACCTGATGCGGGACTCAATCCCAGGACCCTGGGATCATGATCTGAGCTGAAGGCAGCAGCTTAACCAACTGAGCCACCCAGGCGTCCCATGTTTGGAGCTTTTTTAGGTCCATGTTATCTATCCCATCTCCCATTCAGTGAGATGAGTTACATGGCTATGTATAATCCTATTATTTTTGGCATTAAGGAGGGCACGTGATGTGATGAGCACTAATAAATCATTGAACATTACATCAAAAACTAATGATGTACTATATGTTGGCTAATTCAATTTAGATAATTTAAAAAAATAAGTTAAGAAAAGCTCCAAAAATCTTTTGTCGATGAATGTTGTTTACACAAAGGAGTGCTGGAATACTCTCAGACTTTCAGGTATTGTTGTGCCCAGAAGCTAGAATTCTGTGTGGTTGTCTTAATTGGTAATTTGTTGCCCTGGTAATAATTTATTAACTGACAGATCTGTATTCTGAAGAGTATAAATGCTTGGGTAAACCAGAAGAGGTTCATTGGTTTCTCCCTTTTCCCCCCACATTCATGAAATTATAATAAAGCCAATGACATTTATTTTTACACTGAGACTTTGGAGTCTTTAATCATTTAAATTGTCAACAGTCCAGGTGACTCTGGACTCCTCCCACTGCTTGAACCCTTGTCCTCTGTGTGTCCTTCACTGTACTTATCACATCAGAAGTAGCTTTTGTTTTTCTGTCCCTCTGCCTAGATGGAAAGCTCCCCAAGGGTAGAGATAGTGTCTGGTCTGTTTGCTACTACAGTTCCAGTGTCCAAGACTGTGCCTGGTATATTGTGGGCACTCAAAAATTAATTGCTGAGGGGCACTGAGGTGGCTTAGTTGGTTAAGTGTCTGCCTTTAGCTCAGGTCATGAGCCCAGAGTCCTGGGATTGAGCCCCACCTTGGGCTTCCTGCTTAGGAGGGAGGCTGCTTCTTCTTGTCCCTCTGCTTATGCATGATCTCCCTCTCTCTCAAATAAATAAATAAATGAGATCTTTAAAACAACAAGAAGAAGAAAAAAACAATTCTTGAAAGAAGTTAACACATGAATGAATGGATGGACAAATGGACTAAAGGACAGACATGACTACAAGAATTAGGAGACAGAAGGAAAAACTGAGTCTTTCCTCAGGAAGCTTTCATTCTATTTACTACCAAATAAAAAAGACAACTGTATGTTCATATAGCTACACATTATGAAGCAACCGAACAAATACTTAAAATAAGCACTAAGGGCACCAAACACAGAGGGTTCTTAATTTTCCTGGTTATACAACTGGATCAATGGCAAGTAATTTCACGTACATTTTGTTTCAGTTTTTCTCACTCTGAATGTGGCACTGAAGTTTTCAGATCTGCTCCATTGGGTTTTTAGGTTTTAAAATTTCATATAAGGAATATATCACAGGTAATTTTCATGATACCAGTGGTACCATGGTACCAGCCAGGCATTACCCTGAAAGAGTGTGGGGCAAATAGAGGATTTGCTCCAAATAGCACAGCTCTTTAGAGCCAACAGGGATAAGGAATTGAATAAGAACTTTAGTTTCTGCTACACTGGTTCTGTGCTTACCGCTTGTTAACTTGTTCCACAGCAATGTGGAGGCGTTTTGCAATGTCTTCCACTGTTTCACTGTTGGCTGAAATGATACCCACACTCTTGGCAATAGCTTTTGCTGTGATTGGATGATCCCCTGTAACCATAATAACCTAGAACACAAACAACGAGAAAGGCATGTGGACAATGAGAAACTTGGCTGGCCAGACAGTATCACCTACTCTACCATGACCTGGTAGAATATTAGTGATTATCGTGGTTTGCCCTTATGGGCAGTTCTTGATCTTTAGATCAAAGACAAAACTGTCTCTGAAGAACACACTGATCTCATTGGCTCTGTCCTTGCTTCTGAGCTTCTTTCATTTCCTTTTCTGACATTAGAGGAGGCCCTTTCCTTTGGATGTTACCTTACTTGTGAAAGGGCTAGTGGACATGTACTTGAGACAGCTTCATGTTGATTCAACAGTCTTGCTATTAACACGGTAATTGAATTAATTATTTTGGCTTTGGTAATATGAAGGCAAATGGGTTTTGGAGGCCAAACCTTAAGATTAAGTAATAAAACCTTTTATTGTCTATCATAGTCTAAGGCAAGATAAAGTCAATTCATGGTGTTCTCACATGCTACTATCGTGGTTTGTTCCATACAGACACAATATTTTGCCTTTATTGGACAATTACTAGAATTTTAGTATAGTGAAAGTAGAGATAAAAAGAAGGGTATTATGATATTTATCGGAGATTTAAATACTATCTCCTATGACAAACATCCTTAGATAACATAAAGGGAGGACTTCCTAAGTCAGGATAATAACTCCCACCTTGATCCCTGCACTTCGACATTTGGTGACTGCATCAGGTACAGTGGACCGAGGGGGATCAATCATTGATAACAGCCCCACAAAACAGAGGTTAGACGTGGGAAAATTCATGGTATCTACATCAAATGTGTAAGTTTCTGGAAACTCGTCTGCTGGCAGGTAGAGATGACAGAAACCTGGAATGCACATGAATTTGGGAGTCAATGAAATTTGGTAAGAAATAAAAGGAGGAACATTTTCACACACTCCTTTACTATTTTACTAATACTTGAGAGTATACTAGAGTTGTTTCATTCTTTCAATTTCAACATGCAAGCTGTAATTAGGAAGGACGTATTGTTTTTTAAAGATTTTATTTATTTACTTGACAGACAGAGATCACAAGTAGGCAGAGAGGCAGGCAGAGAGAGAGGAAGGGAAGCAGGCTCCCTGCTGAGCAGAGAGCAATGCGGAGCTTCATCCTAGGACCCCAGGATCATGAGCTGGGCCGAAAGCAGAGGCTTTAACCCACTGAGCCACCCAGGCACCCCTAGGAAGGATATAGTTCATTCAAAAGGTAATTTACTATGTGCCCACTGGATTTTCTGGTATGCACTAAGGATATAGAAACTAAGAGGGGGTAGCCTTAGCCTCGGAAGATGTCTCAGTTTACTGTACGGACAGAGACATAAAGAGGTAAAGCACAAAAAAGCATAGTGAGTGTTATAGGGTAGAGCCACCTGGGGAATCAGGAAAGACTTCCCCAAGGAGGTCACATGGGAGTTGACTCTTGAGAAAAGAGTTAAAAGTTTTTCAGGGAGAAGGGAGGGTTAGGGATAGGAAGGCCATCTGAGGCAGAGAAAACAGCATGTGCTACTACATAAACTGGGGAAAGAATCTGGGACACCAAGGGAAGGGTATGAAGCTTGGTCTTTAATCAAGGAAAGTGTGAGAGAAAGGCCATTAGGAATGGAGAACCTTTTGTTACTCAGAAGACATCTGCTTTTCATAGGTTAAGGTAGAAGGGATTCCTGTGTCTGGTGGGACCCCTAAGATCATGTGGCTTTCTCATCAGCTTTTATATCAAATTTATTCTCAGCATGCCCCACTGCCTTACACATTTCAGTAAAGCGCAGAGTCTGAGGGGGCAAACACAAGGTTCCTAGAGTGATTCTTGTCAGATGGGTATCAGTCCTGCATTGAAAACACTACCTGGTGCTGTGGGCTATTTAAGACATGCTTAAAGCATTATCACCTCATTTAATTATTTCATTTGCTTTACAAGCCCAAATATCCTTTAGAAATACACATTCCACAGATTCCCTCTCTATTGGCAAGAACTTTTATGATGTTTAATGAGCCGTATCATCAACTGTGAACTTCTGTTACCCTGAATTCATATTCTGTAGTTCACAGGTGCCATTCTGTCAACCCAGATTCTCATGACAGAACATACCACTTAAGTTACCACAATTAGGCATCTACCAGTGGCTGTATTTTTATGGTTTCTCCTCCACCTCCGACAACCCCTGTCTCTATTACTGGCAGTATTTTCTCCCTAATAGGCAAGTGAGAAACTTCAACATTATTTTTAACTTATTTTTCTCCTCTAACTAGTTGCTAAGTCTTACCTGTTCTGCCTCCATGAAGTCTTGTGTCTGACCCCTCCATCACATTATGAGTGCCTTGGATCAAATTCCTACCCTCTTTTACCTCAATGAGGGCTGCCACTTCCTCCTGAGACCCATGCCTCTCCTCTCCCTGCTACTGCCAAGAATTAAACTCTGTAAATCTGTTTGGTTCACTCACCACAAAGCCTTTTGTGGCTCTCTGACTGAGGAATGAAACCCTAGTTCCTCACCCACATAAGGCACTCCATATCATGCCCTCCAATCTATGTTTCCTGCCCATTTCCTAGGAACTATGTCATCTCATCTACCTGCCACACTCCACACAGACTGGCTCACTCACAATGTGGGCACACATCCCATCCATTTCTAACTCTGTGTTTTGGCCTATGTTGTTCCCTCTACTTCAAATATTTTCCCTCACCTCCCTTCAAGAATTATTGTGCAAGGCCCAGTTTAAAATATAACTCCTTCCACAAAATCTTCCCAGATATTCTTTATCTGGAAGCAATCCCACCCTCCTCAGTACTTCTATATATTTATCATATTCTTCTATGATTCATGTGGATGCCATAGCTACGTACAGCTAGATAATAAGCCTGTCTCCACTTATGCCCTGACTTGGCATAAAGCCTCACACCCAACAGGTGACAGGTAAGGGTTCTGTCACCAAGAGCTCACCCAACACACGCTCCCCCAGGCCTCCCAACTCCATGTACGCTGTGTGGAAGGCCTCGGCTGTGTTCTTGTCCAGAGGCTGCTTCTGGCCATTGACCATGATGGTGCTGCACTTCTCTAAGATCCTCTCAGGAGCCCCTTTCATCACCAGGAGGAAGCGCTGGTCATTGGGGTCATCGGTTTTGTGTATGGAGAGCTGGGAGGGAAGGAACTGAGCATGTTAACATATTCCCTGCCATTGGATGATGACACCATCCTTACTCATAAGGGCCTTAAATGGACAATTTCTTAATTAACAAAGATTAAAGATAAACCTTTCTCTCATGGACTACTTATCCTTGACATGAAAAGGAGTGTTCACTACAGGCATGTTCTATCCTTTTTATTTTGTGGTCAAGTAGTATGTGGAAATCTAATCTTGGTCCAGTTTAGGCACCCTGAACTTGAATCCAAAGTAAGTAGATCTCATCTTTCAAACAGAAACTAGTTGCTTTATGGAGGCTAGATGTGGCTGTTGTGCTGTGAAGTCTTGTGTATTGAACCAGATCTGGGGTGCCCATGGGAGTTAAGGGACCATGAGCCACTTTGTCTTGCTTCGTGTCTCTACCTCCCTATCATGGGTAGCAAGCTATTTTGAGTTCAGGCAGGCATGAGGGCAGTAGGAGTTCCTATGCCCCTTTGTCTCCAAATCAATCCAGTTTTACTGCCTGGTAGTGAAAGAAAATGATAGGGGTGGAGAAAGTAGACACCCTTACATATAGGCTTTCAGGACAATTAAGTAACACAATTTTATATCAAAAATCCTCTCACCTACTGATTCTACTTCTAGATTCATCCTAATAAAGTAATTGGAAAAAAAAATCTGAAACAAAACAAAACAAAACAAAAAAACCCCAAAACTTTATATAAAATGGCTTAGTCTTATGGACGCTGTTGTTATATACCAGGTGCTCTTCTAAACTTTTGAAAGGAATTTCAGGAAGTTGGAGTGTTTGAAAGACAATCAGTATGTTACTTAAAAAAAAAAAATCTACCATTGTGGGTCTATCAGTTGATTCTAAATTCTAGTTCTTAGCCTTTTGCATACCAAAGTGGAGCACAATAAAATATAAAAAAGTAGAGGGCAAATGTATATATATTTTTTAATAGCCAAGTAAACATATTTAAAAAACCTCAACTATCTAACCAAACCAAACCCAAACTTCCCATCTATTATTACTATTATTTCCTCAAAGATAGGATATTTTAACATTTAAAAAATAAAACAATAAACACTTTTATAGTGTGTACTCTTCTCTCTTTTTTTTTTTAAGATTTTATTTATTTGACAGAGAGATCACAAGTAGGGAGAGAGGCAGGCAGAGAGAGAGGAGGACGCAGGCTCCCCGCTGAGCAGAGAGCCCAATGCAGGGCTCGATCCCAGGACCCTGAGATCATGACCTGAGCTGAAGGCAGAGGCTTAACCCACTGAGTCACCCAGGCGCCCCTATAGTGTGTACTCTTCTAAGTGCTTCACACATTGACTCATTTAATTCTTGAAACTACCCTAAGGCTGTGAGTACTATTATTATTACCTTTTACAAGGAAGGAAACTGAGGCACCAAGGGGTTAACTGGCCCTAATAAGTGGCTGAGCTGGGATTTGAATTCAGACTAGCAGGCTCCAGAGTCCCCATCTTAATCAAGTAGCATATAAAGGATAATCTTTTAAATTAAATACATTCATCCTTATATAAAACTTCATAAAACACCGTCCTAATTTTCCAGTTTGCCACAAACTATTAGAAATGTTTTTATGAGCTGGTCTCAGTTTGGAGAATTGCTGTTCTAAAATCAGTAAGACACAGACTTTCTCCTTTGTTTCCTTTAGTTGAATGATACCCCAGAGACCTTCCAAGGTCACAACATAGGAGACTCTTTTTTGAGTGTTGCTTATGTATAGATATAAAATGGCACTAACAGCCTCCAAAATGGCTCTTTGGCCTCTTCTGCAGGAAACCACAGAGGTCCTCCTATCAGTGAGACTATCAGAGTAGTCCTAACTCTGGGTAGCTTACTTTCCCCTTCAACATTTAGGACATGAGGCCTCCTGGAACCTGCTTTTTCCTCATTTCTCACATGATGAGGAAATTCTTTACTAGAGTAGATGGAGCCCCAGCATGATTCCGAGTCTTATCCCTGATTAGAAGACCATTCAATTATGGCTCTGGCCCTTATTAGCTGTGGGATAATGTTCTGTACCTCAGTTTCCTCATTCCCAATCTTATGGAGTTGAGAGAACTGACAGATTGAATACATGAAGAAATTAGCATATAATAACTATCATTACTATTGTTATATAAGGATCATTACTCATTCTATTTTCCTTTCTGTTTTGAACAAGAAATCTGATTTACTGGCTTTAATATTTTACTTCATACATTTTTTAGTTGTCTATTTGGCTAACTACAATTCTTCTTTGGCTGGTTATCCACAAAGATGTTTGCAACAGTTATTTCCCAATCCTAAATGCCGTCCAAACAAAATGTGAGGGTAAACACCAGAAACTTTTTAACAAACATGTTTATCTTATTTATATACTTTCCTGTTATGCAAAGACCAAGTCACAAGGGCCTGCTCTCAGCTTTGGTCTAAGGGAAGTCCCACCTGCAGCAGTAAACCAGGCTACAAACTGTCATTTGTCCCACTCTGAGGAGGATGTAGCTAGCTGACCATTGGCTGGTCTGGAATGAGTGAATACAGATAGGCAATGATAGCCATTTTCTTCCTGAGCAATGGGTAGAAAGGAGGTCCCGGTCAACTGCATATGGGGCAGAACTAGAAAAAGCATGGCTGGTAACAGTCATCTGAGAGACTATTCATTGGTCTTCACGAAGGGCAAGGTTTACTCACAAGGCCCAAGCTACACTGTTCAGCTTCTGTGTTGTAGTAGACAAAGCATAGCCTTGGGAGTTGAAAAGACATGTGAAAACTGGTTATGCCACTTAGATGCCTGGGAACTCTGGTCACATCAACATTTTCTAAAGGCCTGTTTCCTCACCTAGAAATTGAGATTAATTACTCCCACCTCAGGCTTATCATGAGGATTAAATGAGAGAATGTATGCAACTTGCCAGATACAGACTAAGGGAGCATTAAATGTTAGTTCTCCCCATTTCCCCAGTTTTCATTTATCCTTTAGGATGTGGCTTTTGCCCCTCACCTGTGCAAATGGTACCTGGTGGTGGTGGAGGTGGCATATGTGTGGGAGTGGGGGATGGATGTAATGTAGATTGATCACTCACAGGAACATCCAGGCCCTGAGAAGATCTTCACTTTTCTTTTTTCTTTACCTATTTCTGGCATAGGGGAAGAAGCCAGCAAGGGAAACCTATTCTGGGCATACCAGATGCCCAGGACCTGTATCCCTGAAGGCTACTTTTGAAGTCAAATATCATTCAAAATACATACTAACCAGAGAACACTTACAGGTAGAAATGCCATTCTTGTGGTAATAAAGATTCAGTTGTGAGGAAAAACTCACCTGAAATTTGTTGGTTGAGTTAAAAGGGATTTCAGCTACTTTGTGGTTTCTTTTTCTAATCTCCATCACATCACCTAAAATGACCTCTGAGAACTTCAAAAGAGCAGTTTCGGAGGCATCTCCAACCACAACTCTCTGAGAATCAAGAGATAACAAATATTTGTAGCACATAATGTTTTTTTTTGTTGTTTGTTTTTTGTTTTAACATAATCTGGTTCTTTTGTGATTATTTTAAATGAGCCAGCAGATGGCCTAAGCTCAGTATCTAACAAATGACAGCACCACAATGAGCCACTGACTGAACCATGGTGGAGGTGTTAAACTGGATGATGGTGCTTACTGGCATTAGGGTAATTCAAAATAGTCTGAGCTCTGTGAGACCTGGAGGGCTGCATGAAAGAACCTGCTATGAACTAGTCTTGAAAGATGGGTGGATAACTGACAGAAAGGAAAAGAAGAAAGCCTTCTGGAAATCAGAATGCCATGAATGAAGGCATGAATTGGAAGAATTCCACTGTAAGTCCTGGACGTCCAGTGGAAATGGGGGATGCAGAGATAGAGAGGGCCTTGAAAGGCAGACAAGGTCCAAAGCTTGAGCTGCAGAAAACAGATGCATGGAAAGTTTTTGAGCAAAGTTAAGTGAAGCGGTCCATCTAAAGAAGTACTTAAGGAAAATTCCTAGTATGCAAGAAAGACCGGGGGGAGGGATAAACCGCAATCATGAAGGCCAATCAAGAGGTTGTTATAATTAATTAGATGTGAGGTACTGGCAATAACAGAAAAGTAAAATTATGTATTTATTTGAAGCAACAATAATAGGACCTGGTGATTCACTAGATATTAGTAATGAAGAAAGTTAAAGATAACTTCCAAAAGTTTTGGACTGGATAGGAAGTTAAAATGGTTATGCCACAGAAAAATAGAAAAGGGACAAGATAATGATTTAGAGCCAGGCTGGGTACAGGTGGAAGGTGGCATGTATAATTTGTTGAAAGCTTAGCATGGCAAAACTTTCAAGTGGAAACACACAGCTAACTGGAGATCCATGGAGTTTGGGTGAAAAATCAGAATTGGAGATAAGGATTTGAAAGCTATGGACAGAGAAATCATGGGCCAGGAGGAGAACTGATGAGCTGTCTGACAGAGAAAGAAAACCAACCAAACAAATAGTCTAAGAAAAAGGAAGAGTCAGTGAAGGAAACAGATGGCAAATAGAAAATCCCAGAGAAGATAGACTCAGTGACAGACTGAGAAGCAAAGGAGAGGGGGAGAGGAGAGAAGAAGGGGAGGAAGAGGGGGGAGAAAGAAAAGAAGTTTGTTTTTGTATATTCTAACATTCCAGGGCCCCTTAGCGCTGCATCTAGGAGTGCCAGGAGGATGTTCTAAGGTCAATCCTTCTATTTCCTGCCAATTATATTTTAAACGTCAGTGAATGGCATTTATGTAATAAAGAAACTTTGGTTATATCTACTTAGTTTGTAAAGGAAAGTAACTTAAAGGTACATTCATTTTCAGGAATGAGAATTTTCAATAGAACTAAATCAATGTTCTGAGGACTTTCATACATCTCTGATTTCTCAAAGCAAATAAGGGTAATGAAAATTTTCTGCAGGTCTTGTGAGTCAGACTTGCTATTACTCGTACAAACTTTACTCAGTGGGAGAGATTTAAATCAAGAGCCAAATCAAAACAGAGAAAATGACTTCAAACAGGCTGTGATTTAAGACTGAGTGATACTGAAGCTTTACCTTCATGATGGGGACACTTTCTTGTCCGGGACTGAACTCAGCTCTGTTACACAATGTTATTATCTTTGATAAGGAGGCCCAGGTTCCAGAGCTTTGATCAAAGACTTGGTCTGGAAAATAGAACAGTGGATGCTGTGGGTGCTGGACCCAATATCCATACTATTCAACCAATTCTCTGAGTCTGCACACCAATGATGCCATGTTCTGCTCAGCCCCCTCTACTCGAGTCCACAGCTTCAAGCCACACTGAGTGTTCCAGAAGACTTACTTGAATGGTCTTCACTGGTGTCAGCTATGAATATCTGATTGTCGAACCACAGATGGGCCACGGTCATCCTGTTCTGGGTCAGAGTCCCAGTCTTGTCTGAGCAAATGATAGAGGTGGAGCCGAGGGTCTCCACTGCTTCCAGGTTCTTCACCAGGCAGTTCTTCTTGGCCATCCGTTTAGCTGTCAGTGACAGAGTCACCTAGACAGGAGAGAGAGAGAGAAAGAGAGAGAGAGAGAGAGAGAGAGAAACAGAGAGAGAGAGAGAGAGAGGAAGAAGTTTTGAGAAAAATCATCATTTCGAACTCCAGCTGGTTTCAGGATGGAAGTATTGTTATAGATGTGGCGTAGCTGATAAACCACATAAATCCCTATGTATATGCCATATTCCTTTTATTAAATGTAGGAGTTTAACAATGTGCCTAAGTTCCTCAGTTGTAGAAATTGCCAAAGAGTCTTTTTCTTTTTAAGAAATGTGAAACTGTAGGGAAGGTGTCAGACTTCCTGAGAATCTGTAAGTGGTGGTTTGCATCTGTCTTATCTAGATCTTTTTTTTAATCTTATCTAGTTTTTAAGAAGGAAGATAATATGCAATTTGCAGATAGTGCCCCTAAAAACGAAAATAGAAAGTTTTCTAGGATAGTGTTAAAAATGTTAAAAATATCACAGTTCCATTTGTTTAAGAAACAATCTATTCAGAATGTCCCATGGTGTCCCCTTACAAGAGTGTCACCCTGAAGATGGAGGAGACTCGCAGTGTATGGTGGGCACACACCCAGCACAGCAGAATGCTGTGTGTTAATAGGGTCAGGGGAAAGGCCACCTAGCAGCACGGACTCACAGTGACAGTGGCCAGGAGACCCTCGGGCACATTGGCCACAATGATGCCAATGAGGAAGATGATGGAGTCCAAGACCTGATACTTCAGGGACACTGCGATGATGAAGAAAAGGATGCCAATGGAGACGGCCACTCCTGCCACAATATGAACAAAGTGCTGGATCTCAATGGCAATGGGTGTCTTCTCATTTCCAACTCCTGAAGCCAGTGAGGCGATCTGACCAATGATGGTGCGGTCACCCGTGTTGATGACCATGCCAGTTGCTGTGCCTACAGGTGAAGTAGACATTTTATTCTGGGGATCCTCAGCTATGAGGGAACCACAGCCTGCTTACAGTCCTCTCTTTGCTGGTTTACATGATCAATTAGCACACATTACAAAGTTCTCTGGGCTCTTCAGTTCCATGCAAGATATGCTAAAGAGACAAGAGCATAAAGCCTGTAGGGGAAAGGTGATATGGGTGGTGCATCCAGTCGTGGGAACCAGCCAGACTTACCTTCCAGACAGGTTGTAGAATAGAAACCAATGTTCTTTGTTTCCAGGGGACTATCGTGGGTAAACTCAGAGGAACGGGGCTGGGGTTCAGATTCTCCAGTGAGAGATGAGTTATCTACCTAGAAGAAATTTTGAAAAAAGTTCAAGACTGGGCATCTTGTTCCCTGCCCCAGTAACACTGAGATCTAGGAAGACAACAGAATAGCTACTAGTTATGAGTGTGATCTTTGGGGTGCCCTCTGGTGCTTACCTTACAGCCCTGAACAGACAACAACCTGACGTCTGCAGGGATCCGGTCTCCTCCTCTAATCTCCACTATGTCCCCCACCACTAGCTCCTCTGCCGGGATTGTCATCTTCTCTGAGTCTCGAATGACAAGAGCTTGCTGCAAAAGAAAACAGAGACAGATGCTTCAGATCCTAGAATGATGCCAACTCTCCTCCATCCACATCTCTCCACTTCTCCAGAATGGAGGCACTGGAAGGCACAGCTGTCAGAATGGCAAAAATACAACAAAAAACTTTTGCTTGGGGCCTGAAGACACTAAGAACTATCTTTTCTTGAGGAGGAACTCTCAGAGATATTCTTGGAAACAGAAAACGCTGCTGTGGGCAGATATAACAAACTACCAACCCAAGCACGACAGAGAGGGACAATTAAGGATGAATGATCTTGGCTAGGATGTCTGGGAAGGACTGTAATGGCTGAGCCAAAGGGTTTAATACTCTTGCTCGTGTCAGGAAGACTTGAAGGGGTAGAAGGCAGATCTCCCACTTCTTAGCATGGACGAGTCCATCCAGAACCTTCTCTAGCTGGCAGCTCTGTGAGCCAGGGGCAGTGTGGTTTTCCCACTGTGCTAACAGTGGTGTGTGATCTCCCTAGAGGACTCCTAACATGGGGTCCTGTGGGAAGACAGGAGCAGGGGGCCTCCCTTACCAAAAGCAGTTTGGGGCAACATGCAGGGAGACTCCAAAATGGGTACAGAAATGGTCACAGATGAAAAATGGTAGGTTGACCTCCTTGGCTACTGGGGAACACTCCTGAACTTCTACAAATTGGTCTTAGAAGCTCCTGAATTCCTTTTGTTTGAACAGTTCACCAAAGCTCAAGAACAGTAATAGAAGATGTTGTGTGATGACTGATGTTTGTCTTTTTTTTTTTAAGATTTTATTTATTTATTTGACAGAGAGAGATCACAAGTAGATGGAGAGGCAGGCAGAGAGAGAGATAGAGGGAAGCAAGCTCCCTGCTGAGCAGAGAGCCCAATGCAGGACTCGATCCCAGGACCCTGAGATCATAACCTGAGCCGAAGGCAGCGGCTTAACCCACTGAGCCACCCAGGCGCCCCGACTGATGTTTGTCTTATTTCCCTCTTGACTAAGCGTTTTCCTGTATCTTACTTCCCTGATGATCTCAAAACTCTGTGTGAAAATGGGCTTCAGAAGGACTGCCTAAGACTTCTCAGACAGCAAAGGATGGAGTGCTGACCCTCTGCCTCAGAGGCCCCACTCTCCTCCTTATCTGATGCTTCCTCATCTGAAATCACATGGAGACCAGAGAGGGATGGCTGCCACTCACCTGTGGGATCATCTTATTGAAGGTGGCCATGATGTTCGTGCTTTTTGCCTCTTGATAGTAAGCGAAGATCCCTGTTAAAATAACGACCAAGGCAAGCACGCAGCCCAAGTATACCTGGGTAAGGAGAAGAAGCATCAATCAGAAAAACAGCCTTCAGGAATGAGCCAGGTCCTGGGCTAGAGTTCTCCTTGCAAAGGTGAGAGACACGGCAGTGGTATCCTGGTGTCATTTACAGGTCACAAAATTTACCTATTTTAAGTGTATAATTCAATGATTTTTGATGAATTTACTCAATTTTGCAACAATCACCACAATCCAATTTTAGGACATATCCATCATCCCAGTGGCAGTCATTCCCCACTGCAACACCCAGCCCTTGCCACTTATGATCTGCTGTCTCTAGGATGTGCCTGTTCTGGACATTTCCTATCAATGGAGTCATATAGTGTGTGGCCTTTTGCATCTGGCTTCTTTCTCTTAGCATGATGCTGGCCAGTTCAGTGTTTTGGTTTTGGTGCTGTTATCAGCAGGCATAGATGCTCCCCATGTTTTAAGGGATACAATTAGCTTTGAGGAGAGACCCAAAATATTTCACATGGATGTAGATCTTTTTTTCCCCCCTTAGGAACTTATAGTGTGTATGTGTCCCTCTCTCTCTCTTTAAAATTCATGCTCTGAGACATCAGAAAGTCAGCTATAATTTGTATTTTACAGCTGGCAAAATTATTTGATTTTCCCAGTGATGGATCAGTGTGGACTCCTGATTGCAGCCCACTGCTCTGCCCACTAATGGCCTACTTTAGGGTTGTTTTTCCATTACTAGTTTAGAAAAACCCGGAAGGAGACCTCCCCTTACATTATCCAGGGATGAGGATGTATTCATGGAATACTGGATCCCATAAGCAATCCAGCACAGGATGGCTCCTATCCACAGAAGGATGGAGAACCCCCCCACCATCTGCTTAAGGAACTTGATGATCTCTGGTGTTTCCTTGGGAGGAGTGAGGGCATTGGGTCCATTCCGAGCCAAGAGCTCAGCAGCTTGGGTGCTGGAGAGACCCTGAGAAAGCCAGACAAAAACAAATAGGAATTAGACATTTCTCTTCCCTCAGACAGATGTCATTCTTCTGCAGGTTGTGGGTAGGAGTTACCATGCCCAAGAAGGGCCTGTGAAAAGTGGATGATGTCTTACCTCCCCGAACTCTCACTGTTTTAAAAAGAATATTTAATATTAATGCTTAATATCAGCCTGGCAATGTACTCTGTATATTTGCTTATTTACCCTTCACAAAACCCACTGAATAAGGTGCAATTATTATCCTCATTTTATAGATGTGGAATTTGAGGCACTTGGAAGTTAAATCACCCAGCTAGTAAATGGGTTCCAGAGCCACTTTATTACACTTTGCTAAGGTCTTTCAGTTTCTTGGAGATTTATCCAGAGACAAGAGTAACTTGGCTAAGGAGGATTTGAAATACAAAAGCTAATCACTAAAGTTAAGGCCAATATGGGAACTATCCACAAAATATTCTCTTTTCTAGAACTTCTACATATTGCACTGGCTAATTTTTCATCCTTAAGTCTGGTGTCTTTCTGCTTTTCTGTATATCCACCCCAAGTTCTAAGTTCTACCAAGCTAAATTCTACCAAACTCAAGCCCACATGTGTAGTCACTTCTTGCCAGAAGCCCTCCCTGGTAAGCATGCCTTCCACAGGTATACAGAGGGCCCTCCACCCCTCTTGAAATCCTGTATTGTGACTCATAAGGTTCCCCACACCCCACAAATTCTCCTTTAAGGAGAAAGTCTTGTCATTACTTTTTCTTCCTAATCATGTTGTAAGCTACTTAAAGGACAGCTTAAAGACTATCCACGGGGTGCCTGGGTGGCTCAGTTGGTTAAGCTTCCTACTCTTGATTTCAGCTCAGGTCATGATATCAGGGTCATGAGATCAACCTCTGTGGTGGGTTCCATGCCCAGTGTGCAGTCAGCCTGAGATCCTTTCCCTCTGCCCCTCCCCTTACTCACATGTGCTCTCTCTCTAAAATAAGTTAAAATAAATATTTAATTAAAAAAAAAAAGACTCTGGGATTCTTGGGTGGCTCAGTTGGTTAAGCGGCTGCCTTTGGCTCAGGTCATGATCCCAGGATCCTGGGACAGAGTCTGGCATTGGGCTCCTTGCTCAGTGAGGAGCCTGCTTCTCCCCTGCCTGCCGGTCCCTGTTTGTGCTCTCTCTCTCTCTCTCTGACAAATAATAAAATCTTAAAAAAAAAAAAAAAAAGACGCTATCCTTGTTAATTTTTGTGTCCTTTATATGGTGTCCTGATTGTTCTGTAACAGAGGCTCAAATATTTGCTGAATAACTGGATTTGAAGTCACTAACTTGTAGTCAGAATAAAATTCATCTCTGTCATCACTGTCTCCTTCCTACTTTTTCTCTACTCTCTCAGCCCCATGTCTTGCCATGGCCCTCTTAACCACCTGACCAAATTGCCTCCTCCTTCTGCTTCTCTACCGTGGTACCTGGGATCAGGGATTTGTTCAAATCCCCAGTGAAACAAAGTCCTACCTGCTATTTCTCTGAAAAGTCTCTGGAATCTGTCCCCTTTCCTTCCCATCTCACTGCTGCTACCCCGTTTCAGTTCCTCATTTTATATTCCTGGGTTATTGTCTCATTCTTCTAGACCCTTCCATTTCCCACTTAAAAAAAAAAAAAGTTCATCCACCTACCTATCTATATCTGTATATATCTTGTACCAGAATTTCCTTTTGAAAGCCAATCTTATTTAAATCACTTCCTTGTTTAGAATTTGTGTGTAACTAATAAAGCCCTTATTCCTTAGTTTAATATGGAAGTGCTTAAAGGTTTCACACAAACTGCCTCTCCACGGTCTCATTTTCCACCCCTTTCTCTCCCCTTTCCAAACACATTAGCTTCCAGAAACTCCAGATTGCTCTCCAAATATAGTCTGTTCTCCCTGGTCTCCTGGGTAGTCTGCTAACTTAAACCCAATTCTTCCTCCTATGTCCTGATTTAACACTGCACCATCCAGGGAGCCCATTCTGGTTTTTCTGGTCAGAAGAATCTGTCACTCACTCAGCACACCATTTAGACCTCCTCTCTCTTTACCATCTAAGTCGAACAGACTGGATGTTATGATACTCTCTTATATACCTGCCTCCCCTGCTGAACTGCTCAGTCCTTAAGACCGGGGATCACCTATCCCTCTTTGGCCCTCTCACTGCTTGTCTTGTGTGTTGCACATAGTGGGGCTTTTTGTTGACTTGAACAGATGTATCCAAATCTCCTGATGTCAAGACACCAAAGCTTTTGACATTTAATTTGAGTTTGAATTCACACAAGGAAGCAGTTCTTCTGTGGTGGGGGAATTTGCCAGACACCTGAGAGCATACCAGTCTGTCCTGGAGTCATCATCGTTCCTTCTCAGAGGAAGAGGTGAACAAGCAGTGTTGTAAGCCTGTCACTCTGGATGGTTGCTTTTTAACACTGGTTTTCCCCATTCTTTGATAAGACCTTATACTTCCTGGACATGAGGATTAAAAGCAACCTCTGACCATGACCATAAGGAAGTGTCCGAGCCTTTCTAAGGACACCACAGATTTCCTGCAGTTATAATCAAAAGAAATGTTTATAGCCAGGAGTCCAGCTCAGCAGAGGGGCTTGACTCCAGGCTTTGGTTCAGGCACACCAGCTCTTAAAGTTAACCAGCCCTCTTTTACATACTGGGCATGTGCGTGACTGGTATTCTTAAAGTTGCTGCTTCAACCTAAAGATGCCGTCTACTTTTCCATACACCTTATGCACATGGCTTTAAAGTACAGTCCTTTGCATAGTCCCAGGGCTTTTCTTCCCAACCCCTAATCCCTTGATGACTTACTGTAATGATGTTTGTATCATATTTCTTTTCCAGTTCCTTAATGCTGAGTTTGTGGTCAACCTGAAGTCCATGAAAGGAAGAAGAGAGTGCATTAATAATCCCAAAATACTCAAACCCTAAGCTTTGACCAGCCCATGAAAACTGAGAAGCACTGATGATAGGAGGAGCCAGGAAGTGAGGGAGAGAAAACCCTCTGTGCCAGGTGGTTATTGCACTGAGAGAAAAGAGAGTATTGCTACAGGGGAGGCTTGCCTTCTGATTCACCGGCCAGGGGATTTTCTGGCCATCCCTTAAGTTCAGACTTAGTTTGTCCTTTACCACATATTAGCTGTCTTTAGTTTTTATGAACAAAGTATGTCATTTCAATCTGATCTTCAGCACATGCAAGTCCTAACATACCCGTCTGCTGTCTGGGTACTGGTAATCTGGATACTTAGTTCAGTACCCGAGTTCTGGGATTAGTTGAGGGTGACGAGCAATACCAAACCAGACCAGACCCATCCGACAACTCCTTACCCATGGAGCCCTCATTGGGCAGGTAGTCTCTGGTAGAAGCAGCAAGCCTTTTCTTAATCAAGTACTTGAGACTCAGAGAGTTTATTTGGTAGAGAAGCCCTACAGATTTAAAACTGCCAAATAAACACCAGTATGACCCACACTTGCTAATTTTGTTATAGAATCAGTAAACTAAAGCAGAGTTTTTCAACTTTGGCATTACTTACATTTGGGCCAATAACTATCTGGGTGGGTGACGGGGACTTCCATCTACTATATGTCACCTACTAGCACACCCTCCCTGGAGTAGTGATAACCAGAAATGTTTCCAGACCCCACTAAATGTCTCATGGGGGGCAAATTCCTCCTATCCTGTCCCTTGAGAGCCACTGGGCTACAGGACTGGAAGCCTTTTCCTGTCTCAGAAAACCTAGGGGGCAAGTAAGCCTTCTTTAGCCCACCTAGACAACCTAGCACTCAGGATTCTTTAGGTTTTGATCATCTGAAACAAAGATTTATACTGTGATGGATACTAGAACTATCTCTTTTCTTAAGTATATGAAAAAAAAGGTTACCTGTTAAGAGATGAGATTTTCCAATTAAAAAATTATTTTGTCCTCTCCTCTGCCAGATTCTGCTTTACTCATTTAGTCATTGTACCAATATTGATTGAAAGATATTGCTGGGGATTCAAAGGATTAAGACACAGTTTTGTGCAGTGTGCTAAATTCTGTGCAGATCCAAGTAACAGGTGATTAGAGCCACTGATTGCATGGATGTATTTCATAGTTTAAGGGGCCTGTACAGTGAGGCAGAATAAGGCAGAATATCTTTCCTTCTTTAGCCTTGGCTTTGGGGACCAGAGCATGGGGGAGAGGGAGGGGCTGGAGGCATGGTGGGTGCCTGTGGCGCACTCTGCTGGCCAGCACTAGAATAGCTCAGGGCATCATCCTGCGTCTCAGACTTCTGTCAGGTTACCCGTCGGTTGATTACCCGTCGGTTGATTCAGCCAGGGATACTTTCGTTCTTGTCAAGGATCTAATGTGCCAGAGGGCATCCCAGTACACAGTCACAAATTAAATTATAGGATTCTTGTGAGAATTTTGGGAAATAAGAAGGAAAGATTTTCCTCTCAGCCGGGAAGCAGGGGAACACTAGTTAACACTACAAAAATTATCTTTCTATACTATACATCTTTCCAAAATGCTCAGAGAAGGGAGATTCTCTTCATAATAAACAGGCATATGATAGAATGGATATATATTCATGTTATAAGTAGCAATTTTATGGAAGACTACATATGTCTTCAATCCTGAATGCTAGAGATACATAGGAAATAAGAATGACTATTATCTGGTGCTGTGTTAAGTCTTTCTCCTGCTTTATTTCACTTAACCTTTTTAACTACTCCAACAGGTAGGCACTGTTTTTTTTAAATTCCTATTTTTTGAAATAGGAAGTGAATGTCAATCAAACTGGGATCTGAATTCAGGTCAGTGCAATTTCAGGGCTGTGTGTTCTTAAATGTCTGTCAAAACAGGCATGGGCAAATACCTAGTGGTGTGTTGCTAAATTTTTCACAAGCTCTCCAGGAAAAATAAATAAAAAACTCTGACTTGTACTTACTGATTTTTCACTATAACCAAGTTGTAAGATGCTAACCCAATGTCAACCAACTTGCCAAATTCCTGAAAATTTAACAATGGGCTTTCTAGCCCCCATAAACTCACACCACTACTGTCTGCGCCAACAATAACAGTTTTAAAGTCTGCATGAACTGAAGGGATGATCTAGTAAAACTTCAGGCTTGCTGTAGAAGTTTCCCCCTTGACATTCCTGACACATAACCTGTCACATTTCAATTCTGAGGCAGATCTTGCCCATGGTGGACAACTTTAACTATTCCAAAGTTCTTTCTTCACAGGAATGACATCGTGCTTCCATAAATTACAAAATTACTAATTATAAATAGTTTAATTATGAATTGCATAAATTACAAAATATTCTTACTCTTTTCTCATTTTTCCCCCTCACCCATGCAAATTGTTTATTTCCCACTTTACATAAGGAAAATGGAGCTTTACCAAGTTTGCTCCCAGTTACCAATCACTTAAGTGGAACTTTACTGAGCCCAAGGTTCTCTGAATCCAAGCCCAATATACTTTTACCAGTGAAATTATTCTATTTCACGGGGCATACATAACCCAAAACCTAGCAAGGTTAGTGGCTTTGTTTTCCTCCTTCATGGTTCCAGCTCCGGTAGTTTTACCCTATCAGCTTAAAAACTGGCAGTTGGGTACAGCTATCTCAATGAAGCAGCCAGGAAGGAGAGAGGTCTGGGCTGTGCCTGTGGGGACTGGAATCAAAGGCTCTTCCCTCAAGAGTTCTAGCTGGGAGTGCCTACAACCAGAATGCAGGAATCCGGCAGAAGCCCTGACCCCCAGGGCAGATATTATCACACCATTTATTTTAAACAAGGAAACAAATCTCAGGTGGATTTTCAAATCCTTGAGACTGATCCTTCTTTTGTTAAGAAGTAGGCTATAGGGGCAAGTTCTCAAGGGGAAAGGGCAGAACTCAGTGGACCCATTTGGCTTAAGAACCAAATCAACTGACCAGATCCACTTCTTTCCTAAGCTCCTCCTTATAGTGATTCTTTCTGGGTTCGAAGCAGTTCTTCAAGCCTCTGTACTTCTCCTTGCCATTCCCCTTGTCTGTTTGTTGGATGTCTTTGGTTCCATTGAGCTCCACAGAGTAAATTTCTAGTGTTTTCTGAAAAGAAAGCAGAAATACAATATTGGTCCAAGATGGGTTTTCTGAAGAAGTGTCGAGCACTTCTCTTTGTGGGTCACGGACCTAAGAGAGAGTAAGGCGCAGGATGTGGAGAGTTTTTTCTCTCCCCCACCTTCAAACTCCCAGGCCCTTTCTCTCCTTTCTTCTCCAGTATAAAGAATAGATGGCAAAGCCCTGCCGGCATCTCCTCAGGGTGACCCCATCCTGGAGTTGGGGAAGGTGGGATGTTACTTCCTCCTACTCGAGACAAGACCCCTCCAGCCCCAGGGTCGCCCTAGTACTTTGCTCCCAACAGGGCACACCGGCGTGTGTCCCGCTTCTTGGGTGGGGCGTTGCCCACTGAATCTCAGTCCCGGGCAGGGCAGGCTTTACAGACCACAGCGCAGGCGGGTAACCCCCAGCCTGGCGACACCCGCCACATCGGAGACGTCCAAAGGCCCTTGGGGTTCCTTCCCAGAGCGTATGGATTTGGGTCTTCCCCCCAGTCAGCTCCGGGAAGGGAAAGGAGCCGTGCAGAGGTCAGGAGCTCAGAAAAAAGGTGGCCAGTCCTTCCTCTTTCCCCTCGTCTTCCATCCCCTCTATACGGGTCTCGGGCCGGCGCCAGGGGCCTGCACGCACCTTGGTCATGGCGAAGGCGGTGGCGCCGCCGGCAGGCGAGCTTGGTGTCCGGGCTCTGGCGGTGGCGGCGCGCGCAGGGCAAGCGTCCCGTCGGGCGGCGGTGGCGAGCTGCGGTGGCGAGAGCCCCACGCTCACCTCCTGTGGTCAAACGCCAGCCGCTGCCGGGGGGAGGCGGTGTCCGCCTTAAATGCCGCCTGCCCCGCCCACGTACCTACCTGCGAGCAGGTTGCCCGGCCTCAGGACGCCCGGGGAGGAGGGAGTCCTGCAGGCGCGGTCCTGGGCGCGGAATCTCGCGGCTGTGCTCCATCCAGGGAGTCGGGTGCGACGCGGACTTCGGCCAGGGATGTGGGGTACCCGAGGCAGCGCCGTCGAACGGCCGCAGCCTACCCTCTGATGGAGCCTCCGACGATCGCACGCCCTCATCCCAGCTTTGGTGGGACCCTCACCCGCTTTTCTTTCTTTCTTTCTTCCTTCTTTTCTTTCTTTCTTTCTTTCTTTCTTTCTTTCTTTCTTTCTTTCTTTCTTTCTTTCTTTCTTTCTTTCTTTCTTTCTTTCTTTCTTCTTTCTTTCTTTCTCTTTCTTTCTTTCTTTTCTTCCTTCCTTCCTTTCTTTCTTGATTTTATTTATTTGACAGAGATCACAACAAGTAGGCAGAGAGGCAGGCAGAAAGAGGTGTGGGGGGTGGGGGAAGCAGGCTCCCCGCTGAGCAGAGAGCCTGAAGCGGGGCTCCATCCGAGAACCCTGGGATCACGACCTGAGCCGAAGGCAGAGGCTTTAACCCACTGAGCCACCCAGGCGCCCCTCACCCGCTTTGCTTTTAAAATTTGCTTGCTAATAAAGGAATTCTTAAAAATACTTAAGCAGAGCGGAAGAATTGCTGCTTCCAGGAGCAGCTGCTCTCTAAGGTGTCGTGCCTATAAAAGGCCACCTTATTAGGTGGATTTCCACAGGAGGATGAATTTCCACAGGCCAGTGTGGTGTCAGAGTGAATTTGGGAATTACTGAGAGAGCTCTGAGGAGTTGCTAAATTACCTTGCGGGATCTGGATGAAAATTGGAGTTCTGAAACAGCTGTGGAGGGAGAGAGTGGAGAGGAGAGATGGGAGAAACTGTGCAGTCAGAGGACTCAGAAATGAGGCTGCCTCCTGAGCAGAACTGAAGCTATAGGCTGGGGTCGGGTAAACCCGCTCATCCCCTAAACGGGATGGACATCTCCTCCTGCCAAGGCTATAAACGCCTTTTCCTCTTTCTTCTTGCCTTCGTTCTTTCACCCTTCCTTTCTTCTTTTCTTTCCAAAATGAGAGAATTTGAAGTTAGACGATCCTACCCTCCCACCCCGCCCCACCCCACGCCCCACCTCCCCCACCACACACACACACACACACACACACACACACACACACACAGTGGGGTTGGGCAACACCAATGTGTTACTCCTTAATTAAATGATAAGGGACAGGAAAATTCCGGGTGACATCTGTTTTGCAGATACGGATCACAGGTTCTTTGGAGTTGGATGGCAAGTTAAATTCTAGTTCAAACTCAAGCAACAACTGACCCCTGGCTAAGTCTGTGTTGTGTTCTCCCCCTTTTCTTCTCTCCTGGAGAATGCTCTTCAAAGGAAAAATTGTAAGACAGGACTAAGGAGAAAGAAAATTTGTATGCAACTGATGTTCCCACTGTTTGTTGGAAATCCAGGAGAAGGGATTTTGCAGGTACAAGTGGCTGCTTGTTCACCTTCCCCTCTTCCAGCTCCTGCTCAACTTTTTACGACAGAGAGAGAATAGAGAAGCGGGATGGCTTAGAGAAATGCCCCAGAACTCATGTCGAGTTCAAACTTCAAAAGCAAACTCAGATTCACACTTAATTAGGGGAATAGGAGAGAGTGATATAGGGAGAGGAATAGGCTAATGGAGAGCTGACAGCAGATTTTAAAATCAGTAGATCCTAACAACTCCTCCTAGAGAAGATTGCTGTTTATTCTTGTTGGTGTCAAGTTTGGAAAAGTGTTAGTTACTACCAAATTGGACAAAAGTGACATCATCAGATACTCTAGCACCTCTGTGGTCCTGCAGAGTTCCTGATTCCTGCCAGGGGCCAGCTTTGGCCACTACTGCTGTGGGCATCTTCTGATGCCATCAGGTATCCTGGACTGTGATTTCTACCACAGAGGACAAATGGGGCCACTCTACACCCACCCTAACTCCAGTTACTGCTTTGCTATTGCTGGTCATCTTGCCCGAGAGTCCAGACATCCCAATATTTCTTGAGGAGAATGTCCTCTAGGTATCTGTGAGGCAGGTACCTGGAATAGTCCTCACATGGTAGAACTATGGACTGAATTTCCGCTTGGAAACACATACTTACTCACCTCTTTTTGGCCCCAGGAACTATCACCTGTCCTGTTCTGGCCAATGTACCCTGAATTTCTCCCAGTTCTATGACTGTCTTGAACTGGCTGTAAAGACCAGGGTATGACTTGGGACACTGTCTCAGCCCAAATGCTCTAGTAGCAGCTTCTGCTTAAAGCAGAGTTTTCCTCTCTTTCAAAAAGAGCCTATCCATGTCAAGAATCTCTTCTAAGACTGTTCTCATTGGTAAATATTATATATTTGTGATAGGTTGTCATAATATATGTAACTACTCCTAGCTCATTTTAATCAATTAAATGCACACAATGTATGTGAAACTGTACTAGACATAGAGGGTGGTGGAGGGGAAATGGTATTAAAATTGTGTCATTCTCTGCCCTCAAGAAAGCTACACTTGAGTTGGAAAGGCAGATTTAATGAATAGACAATAGTAAATCACCCAAGCGAGAAAAGAATTTAGCACTAAATGGTATAGGCTCTAAGTGTTTTAAAAGTTTAAAGAAAAGATGCAGGAGATGGCAAGAGTTTTATTTCTTAGAATTAATTTTTCAGATTTTCCCCATCCCTTTCTACTTTCTGTGAAATGAGGGAGAGAGATAGAAAGAGTGGTGGAGTTATGGATCATACTTGCTGCCCTGAAGTGCCCCCTCCTGCTGTAGAGTCCTGGATAAAGGGACATCCACCAGCTGACTCAAGAGTGTGAGCGTGAAGATTTAGTACTCCAGAGAAGGGGATCCAGGTGCTAACGGGAAGAGGAAGGTTCACTTCCTGCCTTACATCTGGATCAGCCGGTGCCACTGCTGCCCACTGTCTTCTTCCTCCTGGATTCTTGTCCCACGCACACGGGCAGTCCCTACACACCTGTGTTCCCTCATCATGCCAGGCTATGACTAGGCTGCATTTCTCCACTGACAAGGGCGCCTGGATTGGAGTCAAGATGCAAAAACAAAAACAAAACAAAACTTCAGCCAAGCACATTCCTAAGCTGTTTCCTCATTTTTTCATGTACAAGAAACCCTGAGATGGTCATATGAACAACCTGCAGAAGGGAAACCTGCTTTCAGAAATAAGCACCAATACCATGATAATGGTCCTGCCTGAAGCTGTTAAAGACCATGACCAGAGTGGATAGGGGTGATTCCAGAAGTAGATAAAAGGCCTGCATGGGGCTTAGGTGTGGCCATGCAACAGGGATGTTTTCTTCCCTTATGAATATAGCTCTCCAAAATGTTAGGTTACTACAATGCTTATTCTCTGTGACTTATTTTGGGTACTAAGATCCTTTCTCAAAAAATTACTATTTTCCTTTTAAGAGGTGATTGAAAAAAAATTAACTGCATTCTGAAGTTCTTAAATTTGTTTTTTGAATCTTAGGGTGAAACAGATTTTCCTCATTTGAATAATCTTCACCTTTATCACGGAAGTTATACCATATATATGTGTAATATATATGACATATAACACATATAACATGAAAGATATTATTCATATAAATATGCTCAGTTAAGTTTGCAAAAATTTGCCTCTTCTCATGAGTGAGGTGATACTCTCTTGGTCACCAGCTTCCAAATTCTTCAGAGTTAGAGAGACAAAAGCAGATACTCCAAAATTTATTTATTCTGAAATATTTACTGGAGGCCTGTGAAAAATGTGTAGGGCCATAGTAGGTTCCCTCCCCTGGAAGAGCTTTCGATTTGGTTGAGGAGGTAAGATATATCACTCTGGATTAGAAAATTAATATAAAGACATGTCCAATGCTATACCTGAGGGGACACCTGGGTAGCTTAGTCAGTTAAGCGTCTGCCTTCAGCTCAGGTCACAATCTCAGGGTGCTGGGATCGAGTCCCACATCGGACTCCCTGCTCAGTGGGGAGCCTGCTTTTCAGTCTCCCTGCCACTCCCCTGCTTGTGCCCTCTCTTTCCCTGACAAATAAATAAATAAGATCTTAAAACAAAAAGCAAAAAACAAAAAACTATACCTGGTCCAGCACTGAATCCGTGGGCAAACACTGGAATTCCAGAGGAGCCAAGGAAGACATGAGCTCTAGATAGTGAGCGATGGGTGATTCTTTAAGAGGGACAAGTATAAGTGGATTTTGAAGGCTGTGTAACCTGAGACAACTAGGGAGGTGTAGGGCAATGAATGAGGAGAGGAGGAAAGAGGAAGGCAATGGCTCCTGCAATGACCAAAGGGATGGGAATGAAAATGGCAGCATTCCAGGGAGAGAAAGGAGCCTGGTAGCTGGAGCAGACAGGTTCTTTCAGGGAGTAGCAGAAGGTCCAGCTGTCAAAGACGGACTCTGTAGGGGTTGGATTTCATCAATATGCCTTAGGGAGCCCTTGAGGATGAGAGCAATCTAATGGAAACAACATTTTAGGAAAGATGAGCAGTTCTAGAGCAAAAACTGGGAGCCCTTCTGACTCTGAAGTTCCTGGGTTTGCAACTGTCCCAGCATGAGTCTTGAACCCTTTTCTCTTTATTCTAGGTTCCTGTCAGTGAGCAGGTTCTAAACAAGGTGTCTTGCTGTTTTGGCAAGTGTGCTTTAGCTCCCTGACACTCTAAACATGTCTAGTCTCTAAACAACTGTTATTTTAGGCAGAATTTATTTGTTCTATCAAGAGTCTTTGGAATGAAATCAGGGAGAGAGCAAATGGTCATCACACAATCTACATTAGGGAAGCTGATAGGACTCTCCCCTCTTCATCCCCCAATAAATTTGTATTTATCCTGTGTTTCCAGGATGAACTGAGCTGTTCTAAGAGCTGGGGAAGAGGAGCTATGGAATTAAAGAACATCATAGGAGACATAGTCTGTCTTATCCACAAAGATCAGCTTCAATTTAGTAATAATGATGAGCTGCTTCATTCTTTATGATGATCTAAGTTTGTAAAAAACAAAAAACGAAAAAAAAAAGAAGAAAGAAAAAGTACAGTTTGACCGTTTTTTCAGGCAAGTCAACACAGCTATGTTCCTCTCGCCCAGCTTTCAGGTCTGATATGTCCCTTGTGAGGTGACAGGTTTGGTGTTGGGGTACATGAAAATGACCATAAAACTATTTGTGGAGTCCATGTCCTCTATAAGCCAGGTGCAGATAAAAATCACTTTCTTACTTGATTGTCTCTCTTTCTCTCTGATGTACTTTATATAACTCTGTGATAACCCAATGTCTTAAGTCAGCATGTCTGGCTCTATTCTCATATCTGTTCTGGGATCAGCGTATCAAAATAACAAAAATTCACTGAAGAAACAAAGCAGGGGGTGTTGGGAAACACAGCCTGAATCTCTGGTCTCATTCACAGCAAGGCCAACTTAGCTCTTGCTGACCCAGAAAGGTGCATAGGAGTGGACCATGCCACAACCCAATGAAGAGTCCAAAGCAGGGCTTGAGACTTTAGGTATCTTGCACATAAATGATGGGACATAAAGTGAGTAAAGGAATAAGAAACTGCTTTCAAGGGACAATTAGGAGAAATCTGGCAGATGATTGCCTGCAAATTCTACTGGGAAGTTCTGCTAAGAGGTGAGTTGGTAGTGGAGGTTCTGAAGTTTGTCTGCCATCACTCAAGGGAGAGAACAAAGGGTCAGATCTGCTCTGTAAAGTACATCTGGGTACTGGAGGAGACCAGAAGCAAGAAAGGCAAGAGAAAATACTTAGTACATTTATAGGCCATCTTACTGTGGCTGCCAAAGTATCCACTTAGGAAATAAATCTACTCGCTGCTGAAATGCAATATGTGTTAATTAACATGAGACCAACATGATGATAGGCTGAGAAACAGGCAGAGTCAGAAAAACAGGACAAACTGCATTTAGTTAATTGACAGATGCAATAGTGCAGGGCCTAACTGTCTCCAGCTCTAGGGAGAGAAAATTATTTAAAAGGGGTCTTGGTAGGTCTGGTCTAATGGTTCAACTGTCCCCAGCTTCAGCCACTACTACATTTGGGCAGTATCCATCTAAGAGAGTTCTTTGACTCTGGACTGATGTTTCTCCTCATCTCACTTTTCCCTCCTGCTTAGAGTTGCCAGATAAAACACAGGGCTCCCATTAGAGTTGCATTTCAGGTAAGCGATGAATCATTTTCTGCATGTCTTAAATATTGCATGGGACATACTTGCTTTCGTTTAGCTGAAATGCAAATTTAACTGGCTATTGTTATTTACAACTCTGGCAATCCTATTCCTTATAGATGCACTGGGGATCAGTCCTTTATTGCTTGTCAGCTGGCACATTTGGGGACATTGGCCTAGGCTCTACTGATCTTATCACGAGGGCAAACATGAAGATAATAACAGATTCAGATTTTCTCTTTTTGCCAGTCCCTCCCAAGAGCCCACCTGAACCAGATTTGCTTTAAGGCAATTTCAATGAGTGTGGCAGTAAGTTTCTTTTTTCTTTTTAAAATCAGGTATCTTTTCAGCCAGAAAATTCTTACAACGATGCAGAAGTCACATTCTTTTTTTTTTTTTTTTTAGGTTTTAAAAAATTTATTTTTTAAAAGTTAACATGTGCATAAAAGGAAATTGAAAAACACAAAAACCAAAGAACAAAGTCATCCATAATCACAAGCAGTTTACAGTTTGACTTCTAGGTCCCATGTGTGTATCTACAAAAGTAAGCATTTTAATGTAATTAAGATCGTAGTTATGTATCATGCTTTTTTACACACCATGAATATACATTCTTGCTGCTGAGAAGAGCACTACAGGAATTCAGTGCGATCTCAAAACTAATTTTTACTTTTAAAGGTGACCAGCAGGGGGAGCACATTTCAAACCGACACACTGGGCTCAGGATACCTGGGTGAGATCATCACTCTCAGGGCCACCTGGCATCACTCAGGCACCAAGAATTTCTAGAATCCCCGCAGGCTTTGCAACTGTGTGCCAAATTTATTTATTTATTTATTTATTTATTTATTTATTTATTTATTTTCAGAAAAACAGTATTCATTATTTTTTCACCACACCCAGTGCTCCATGCAATCTGTGCCCTCTATAATACCCACCACCTGGTACCCCAACCTCCCACACCTCCCTCCACTTCAAACCCCTCAGATTGTTTTTCAGAGTCCATAGTCTCTCATGATTCACCTCCCCTTCCAATTTACCCCAACTCCCTTCTCCTCTCTAACACCCCTTGTCCTCCATGATATTTGTTATGCTCCACAAATAAGTGAAACCATGTGCCAAATTTCTGACTAAGCAAAGGACGACTTGGGTAAAAGACAAACCCCAAACAAACCAGGAAAAAAAAACTACTAGTAAAAGAAAAGAAGTAACAATAATAATAAAAAACTCCAATGATAGCTAGTGCAAAGAAATAGCAAACTACAAGATTATATGAAAAAACGGGGGTGCCTGGGTGGCTTAGTTGGTTAAACGTCTGCCTTTGGCTCAGGTTATGATCTCAGGGTCCTGGGATCCAGCCCCACATCAGGCGCCCTGCTTGGTGGGAAGACTGCTTTTCCCTCTCCCTTTGCCTACTGCTCCCCTGCCCCTTGTGCTCTCTTTGTCAAATAAATAAATAAACAAACAAAATCTTAAAATGTCGTGCTCTCCCTGCCTGCAGAGATGACGCAACACCAACACACACACAGGTCGATGCACAAACTCTTGTTTATTTTCTGGTGGATCTTTCTCCTCTCTCTGCGGGGAAGTTCCCTTGCCTTATATAGGGCATAACAGCCAATCACAGAGGTGTTCACATAAACAGGAGGTATCTGGGGCTCGTAGACAGTGGTGGCATAACAGCCAATCACAGAGGTGATCACGTGATGAGCACGAGGTCACGTGTGGCCAGGGCGGATGTTTTTCAGGCTGTCAGTGCTGCTCGGGCTATATAGCCGGCGCCATCTTAGGGGCGCGACCCTGACATTAAAAAAAAAAAAAAGGAAAAAAGATTATAAGAAAAAACAAATGATGAATGTTTCCCTACTCCTAGGGCTGGATAGGATTTGGAAACATCATGTTCAATTTCTCAAGACTTAATGAACAAGTGGGCTTGAGAACTATTGGACCAGATCAGTGGCCTTACTGCACATATCCATGCCTGGACCTCCAGAGAGTGACTTCAGTGGTCTAGTGTGAGCTGTGTCCTCAGGCGTATTTACCATGCAATCAAGGTCAAGGGCCCTGGATTAGATGTTCATTAAGATCCCTTCTGACTCGAACACTTTAAGGTCTAAGAACTTTACCTTTATAAGTACTTACATGGCAGTTTTATTGCATTTAATTAAAATGGGTGGCTTGCGGGACGCCTGGGTGGCTCAGTTGGTTAAGCAGCTGCCTTTGGGCTCAGGTCATGATCCCAGCGTCCTGGGATCGAGTCCCAAATCAGGCTCCTTGCTCAGCAGGGAGCCTGCTTCTCCCTCTGCCTCTGCCTGCCATTCTGTCTGCCTGTGCTCGCTCTCTCCCCCTCTCTCTCTCTGATAAATAAATAAAAATTAAAAAAAAAATGGGTGGCTTGCTATTGTGGCTCAGATCTGTAGACTAAAGGGCAAATGTCTCATAGCTACCCCTTAACAAAGGGTCACTCTTGTTTCCAGAAAGAAGGGGATGTGGGAGTGTGGGTGAGTAAGCGCAGGCCAGTTATACTATAAGTGTACATTCACCAACAGCAAGTTGAGTGTCCCAGCCATGTGCTAGCTTCCAGTAGTGTATGAATATTGACATCCAAGTAGAGCTTTTCAGGAACAGGGATGTAGACTCATTCTACAAACAATGTATTGAATTGCAATGACCTCAAGGTAATAACATTTCTAATTATTTCTATATTTTTAAATGTAACTGATGGACACATTGGGAGTGTGACAGGGCTTTTTAGATTGAGCCTAAATTGTGTCCAACAGTAGGACCTGCCTGGGCATGTCTGGTTAACTGGTGGGGCAGGCCAAAAGGAAGGAGGTTGGGTGGAGGCATCTCCTTACCCAGAAGAAAGAGCAAGGTATGCAAAGGTTGGTCCAGTACAAAAACCTTAGTCACTGGTAGGACAGTACAATGTTTTGTCATTCTAATTTGTCTCACCATCTAGCTCATGAATGTACCTCTGGCCAAAGGAGGAGAGAGGACTAGAGCAAAAGCTGAGATGTCTGTTCCCCACACCTCTGAAACTCTGGGGTTTGACACCTGTAAGTTCTGTGTATTCACAGTGGCCAGGCTTCATAAAAACTGAGGTTCAGCAGGAACTTGCAGGAAGTGGTGATGATCCTTGGTGCCTTGGTGGATGGGGAGTTAGCAGTGGAGTGTGACAGGGCTAGAGCAGAGGTAGGGGAGGAGGGTGACTTGACCTCTCTCAGTATTCCAAGCCTGTAGGTTCCAGGGTTCTGAATTAGCAGAGAGGAATGAGGGCTGACAGAACACAGTTTACATCATAATGCCAGTTTCTAACTTCAAGAGACACAATCTAGGACCCAAGTACCTGTGATCTCTTGAGGAAATTTTTCTAGTTCAGTTTAGCAAATGCTAGGCTTTGTCAATTGTTCTCCACTCCTCTGTGAGGAGTTACTCGGTCTTGATGCCATCATCAAGAGTGTGTAAGAGAAGGCTCATCTGCAGTAAGAATAGCATTGCTTCTGTGGTGAGCAAGTGACTGGAAATCCTGCTAGTCTAGGAGATTATAGGCTCTTTGAATCTCTAATACCAACTACCTCTTCTCAGAATGCCTATGGAAGCTTATCAGCACCTAGGTGACATCTTAGAGGCACCTTTCTTCTACTTCTTTCCCTCCCTATGTGGCCAGGAAAGACTATCTGAGGTTGGGTTTAGAGTAGTCAGATCCTGGGCTGTGTCCTGGAGCCTCTGTTTTCTCAAGGAGCTGGGCCTGATATGGATTGTGAACCAGACCTTCTGCCAAGGGCATTCCTCAGCTCCACTTCAGCAAGCAATGAAAGACATGCCACACGGAAGCAAAAAAAAAGCTGGTCTCAGTTCAATCACTCCATCTTACTTCCGATGCAACCTTTCAGCTCTTAGAATATTCTGACTAAAGGTCTGTGATGGTTGACTCTATGTGTCAACTTGGATAGGCCATGTTAGCCAGTTTTTGGTCAAACGCCAGTCTAGATGTTGCTGTGAAAGCATTTTCTTTGATGGGATTAACAGTTAAATCAATAGATTTTGAGTAAAACAGATTATCTTCCATAATGCAGATGAGCCTCACCCAATCAGTTGAGGGACTTAAAAGCAAACAGACTGATGCTCCCAAGGACAAGGGAATTCTGCCTCCAGACCTCTTTGGACTCAAGCTATAGTATCAAGTCTTCAGCCTGCTGGCCTGCTTTGTAGATTTTGGACTTGCCAACCCTGACAACTTTGTGAACTAATTCTTTAAATCTCTCTATATTTAAACATCCTATGGGTTCTCTTATCTCTGGAGAATCCTGAGCTAATACAAGCTAGTGCAAGCTCTAAGCTTAACACCCCAGCAAACCACACAGACAACTTCTAGCATAGAAAAGAAATCAGATGCCAAATCCAGCTTTTCTTTTTTTCTTTTCTTAGAAGATTTTATTTATTTGACAGACAGAGATCACAAGTAGGCAAAGAGGCAGGCATGAGAGAGAGGGGGAAGCAGGCTCCCTGCCAAGCAGAGAGCCCAATGCGGGGCTCGATCCCAGTACCCTGAGACCATGACTTGAGTTGAAGGCAGAGGCTTTAACCCACTGAGCCACCCAGGCACCCCTCAAAGGCAGTTTTCTGTCATTTGTCTACAACCTAAAGGAAACTTGTATGATCAACCACCTTTTAGGTTGGGGGTGTGTATAAAAAAATCTATGATGTTCTCATGATTGGATATTACCATCAACTGCTTCATTTTCATAAGTACTATTACAACCAGAGTTCCTTGTGATTTGTTCCAAAGCCATTTTGCTAACCTTGGGGTATCTGGGTAGCTGTGGGGAGGCAGACAATGAACAATCACCTTCAGGTAAAAGAATCATGGAGTAGAGGCTTTGGTTGTGAAATATTTGAGAGGCTGTGATGAAGTGATTTGAATTCTTAGTTTTCTGAGGAATTCAGAGTAATAAAGCTATTTCTGCTAAATCTCATGGTGGTTACAAGGTCTGTTTTAAAATGCAGCATTTTAAAAAATGCAGCATATAAACTGTTTCTACAAAATAAAAGGAAATAAGGCACATAGCAACTTTCTGGTGGATTTGAACAGCTTTAGACATCAGGTCTGCAGCTCACAGGATCACCTAGAGGTCTGGGAACTGGAAAATCCAAATAGTTGCCTAAATACTCTTGTTTTCTTGGCTTCTTTGCTCTTAGCCACAGAGAATCAGATGGTCCAGTTATGATTATTAATGTATGAGAAAGAGAAACACAGGAAGGTGATTTCTTAAGGATTCTATTTTTCTTCTTTGTAGTTCCCCAAATGTGTGCCATGGTGTCTTAGTTCTGCAACATGGTCATAAGGACAAATACATTAAAAAATGTTTTATAATAAGATCTTCTCATCCTTGGAGAGTTGCCATGCTATTAGCATTCAGAAGGTAGTAAGACCCCATTAACCTCCCTCAGAGGATGGTAGGGAAGGTCATTCAAAAGAAGTGGCTGCTGGTTTACCTATGAGATGAACCTGGGCACTCAGAGACTCCTCGTTCCCTCCCCTATCTTCGGACTGTGGGTTCATTTGCCTTTCCTGATCCCAGAAGCTGTTCCAAGGATAGAACATTGAGATGGAATGTAGTGCTGAGAGTACCTGCACTATACACGACTGAAACCAGTTAGGCCTCTTAAAAAATTTTAAATTCAATTTAGTTAAAAGTATACTGTACTATTAGTTTCAGGGGTAGAATTTCATGATTCATCAGTTGCATATAACACCCAGTGCTCATTACATCAAGTGCCCTCCTTAATGTCCATTACCAAGTTACCCCATTTTTCCACCCACCAACCTCTAGCAACCCTCAGTTTGTTTCTTAGAGTCTCTTATGGGTTGCCTTCCTCTCTGTTTTTTCTTATTTTTCCTTGCCTTCCCCTATGTTCATCTGTTTTGTTTCTTAAATTCTACTTATAACAGCATGTCCTATGTATTTTAAACAATGCCCAAAGAAGATGTCAAAGGAATCTGAGGCCATTCACTGAAGTTCCCAACCAATGAAGAATTGGCAAATTGATTATGTTGGTTCCCTCCCTCTGAGCGAGGTCCTAAATATGCCTTGGTTTATGTGGACACTACGTCTGGCTTAACCCCAAACTTTCCACTGTTGCTATGCAAACCAGGCTGCCATCATTGAAGATTAGAGAAGCTAAGTACCACATATAGATATCCTCCTTGACTAGATGGTCATTAGGGGTTACAGTTCAAAAGTCATGACATGCAAGGGTGGGAAAAGGAACATAACACTGAATAGAGGTTCCATCTTCCCTATAACCTATAAGCAGCAGGGTTGGTAGAAAGAAGAAATAGAATATCAGAACAGCAAATTAAATTTTTAACAAGTAAAACCACCTTGGCTGATGGACTAAAGTATTGTCCCAGGTTTTAATACTTTTGAATGACCATCCAGTAGGGCCTATTGCTCCATGTGCTAGGTTGGGGACCCCTGATGAAACACCCAGTACCATGAAGAAGTTGTGGGAACCAGCCATTGTCCCAACTCTCATTGTGGATCAACGCTATCCTGTTGAGAACACCAAGCCTTATCATGCCTGAGAAAGGAATTATCTACTAGAAATTGCAGTGGGACCTCCTGCTGGGATAGTTACTTTGTATTCCTTGGTGAGGGAGAGCTACTCAATTTCCACCAGGATCCTATTATCCTGCTCCAAGCTGGACCCATTAAAAGGCACTATACCTGGAATGTAACATACACCATCAAAAGGGAAGAGGATGGGGCTCTTGGTCTAGCACATCCCTCTCCTAGTCTATCTCCTCATGCCTAACAATGCTGCCTCCTCTTGCCAACATGCATAGTATATACCACCAGGTTAAATTTCTAAACCTCCCAACCTCCCTCTCCTCAAGGCCAGGTAGGGGCATTCTGTTTCCACTGGTTTGATCATTTGGCCACCATCTTTGTTCCCTTCATTGGCCTGGAGGATGTTATAGCACAAAAAGAAATCCTTACAAAATTCACCCAGCAAGATTTAAATGATAGCCAACAAAGCCTGTTTTTACTGAACACTGAATGTTTCTGATGAGAAACATCAGAAACATCCAAAATAGGATGGCTTTAGACCTTATTACTGCCTTATAAGGAGGCACCTATGTCATTATCCAAACAGAATGTTTTGTGTTCATACTTTGATGAGTATACTAATGTATCGTGTTTATTAAATTTCATGAAGACATAGTAAACTCCCTGAGTGATTTGACTCCTAGCTTAGGGGACTAGATGAATCAGTGATTTGATGGACTCTTACAGAAAGTTATTAGTGATTTTGGAATTATTATCTTAATCTGTGATTTTTCTTACATGTGCCTGTGTTGGTGCAGCATTTGCCTCCAGTACAGCCAGATAGCCACCAAAGGGGCCACCTCCATGCTAGTGAAACCCCTTACTAATTGCTCAGGGCCTGTTGTGGAAGGAGGGGTGTGTATGAAATTATAGTCAGTCATGAGGAGTGGAATTATGGGGAAAGTAATCAAAAAGACATAACTGCTAGTTGACCTGTGAGATTGACCTGGACATTCAGAGGCTCCTCACCAACCCTCTCCTTGGAATATGGGTTTCACTTTCCTCTCCCACTCCTAGAGGCCACTCCAAGGACCTAGTCTTGAGATTGTGGTGTGATATTGAGAACATCTGCATGGTATACATGACTAAACCTAGTTAGGGACTCTTTATTAGCTTTCTAAGATTTGGCAGACAAAGGTGGGGATCTACTCATCTTGCTGCCACCCAAGACAAAGCCTCATATGGAAGTTCCCTTTGTTTGTTCAAACTACCAACTACTAACCTGGAATGGCCTCCTCTTTCTTGGGTCTCTCTCTGCCCTCCATATATAAGTGTCTTATTTCAGATTATACCTGGAAAACCCCTGAGAGGGTGGTGAACCAACAGAGGGGCATTTGCTGGGACAGAAAACTTGCTCTGGAAGATCATTGATTTTATAAATCCAAGCTAAGTCACAAGGTAATGATTATTAGTCCAAGTACAGCTAACAGTAGTAAATACACCATTACCATATGCAGAATCTAAATTCTCATAATGTAAAATGCTTCCTTTCTTCCAACTTCCAAGCCTGCAAACCCCTTCTTAGATCCAGCTTGACAGAGGAGTTCTTTGGGAGACTTAGTACTACATACATACATAGAAGTAGAGGTGATACTCTTTCACCTGTGCCAGGTGATGAGCAGGAAGTGTGTAATTGCAGCATCCACAAAAGAAATAGTAGGAATCTTTTTATTCAAACATTTAAAAATTATTTGTATAAATGTGTTCAAGTAGTGCTTTTCAAATGGCAAACACTTGGAATTTTGCAAATGGCTAAAATGGGGCTATGACTTACAGCAATGGCCACAGTCGCCAAACTGTGGAAAGAACCTAGATGCCCTTCAACAGACAAATGGATAAAGAAGATATGGTCCATATATACAATGGAGTATTATGCCTCCATCAGAAAGGATGAATACCCAACTTTTGTATCAATGTGGATGGGACTGGAAGAGATTATGCTGAGTGAAATAAGTCAAGCAGAGAAAGTCAAGTATCATATGGTTTCACTTACTTATGGAGCATAAGAAATAACATGGAGGACATTGGAAGATGGAGAGGAGGAGTGAGTTGGGGGAAATTGGAGGGGGAGACAAACCATGAGAGACTGTGGATGCTGAGAAACAAACTGAGGGTTTTGGAGGGGAGGGGGGTGGGGGGTTGGGTAAGCCTGATGGTGGGTATTATGCAGGGCACATATTGTGTGGAGCACTGGGTGTGGTGCATAAACAATGAATTCTGGAACACTGAAAAGAAGTAAAATAAAATGAAAAAAAAAAAGAATACATAGGTATTACAGTTTATGTAAATAGATGTTAAGTGAAATTGATAGTAGTTTCCTCCCTCCTAAAAAAGGGGGAGGGTTATGACTTAAAACTATAGCTTCTTAACATGAATGAATGCTATAAATTAATTGGAAAACATGACGAATATGTAGAAAATGTCAATACCAGGACATGCCTAAATGAAATAAAGTTAGGTGAAAATACCAGAAAAAGTTACATATATGCTGGTTACAACCAAGTGGAATTAAATATGTGTACATTAGAAAATATGAGAGAATTTGAATGAGGTTAGTAGTTTACAATTTAATATTCATTAATATTTTTCATACAACTGCTTTTTTCATACAACTTTTTCATACAACTGCTCACATTTCTAAAAAAGCAAGTTTACTTTAAAAATGAACAGAGAAACTGAATAGATGTTTTTCCAAAGAGGACATATAGATAGCCAACAGCACATGAAAAGATGCTCAACATCACTCAAAGGAAATGTAAATCAAAACCACAATGAGATATCACCTCACACTTGTCACAATGGCTAAAATAAAAAAGTCAAGAAATAACAAGTGCTGCCTAGGATGTGGAGAAAAAGGAAACTTTGTGGATTGTTGATGGGAATGCAAACTGGCGCTGGCCCTATGGAAACAGTGTGGAGGTTACTAAAAAAATTAAAACTACCTTAAGATCCAATAATTCCACTGCGGAATATTTGATCTAAGAAAATGACAACACTAATTTAAAAAGATATTGGCATCCCCATGTTTATTGCAGCATTATTTACAAAAGCCAAGATATGGAAGCAACCCAAATGTCCATTGACTGGTGAATGGATAAGAAAGATTATACACACACACACACACACACACCGGGATATTATGTGGCATAAAAAAAGGATGAGATCTTGGCATTTGTGACAACATGGATAAATCTAGAAGGTGTTATGCAAGGTGAAATAAACATACTAGCTAGGTTTGAAAAAGGCACAGAAGACACTAGAGAATCCCTTACTAGATAAATGAAAGAACTAAAATCTAATCAGGTGAGCATCAAAAAGATTATTACTGAGATGAATAAAAAATGGAGGCTCTAACTGTTAAGATAAACAAGACAGAAGTGAGAGGCAGTGATATAGAAGACAAAATGATGGAAATTAAAGAAACTGAGAAAAAGAGAGATAAACAACTACTGGACTAGGAGGGGGAGGATTTGAGAAATCAGTGATACCATAATGCAAAACAGTGTCAGAATAATTGGGGTCCAGGAGGAAAAGGAAAGAGAGAAGGGGGGAAGGTTTATTTGAGCAAATTATAGCTGAGAACTTGCCTAATCTGGGGAAGAAACAGGCTTTCAAGTCCAGGACGCACAGACAAACCCCCTTAAAAAATATAAAAATAGGTCAACACCTTAACATAGAATAATGAAATTTGCAAATTTCAGAAACGAAAACATCCTGAAAGCAGCTTGGGACAAATGGTCCTTACCCCACAAGAGTAGAAACAAGATTGGCAGCAGCTCTATGCACAAAGACATGGCAGACCAGAAAGGACAGGTATGATATATTCAGGATGCTAAATGAGAAAAATATGCAGCCCAGAATACTTTATCCAGTAAGCTGTCATTCAGAATAGGTGCAATAGGGGTGCCTGGGTGGCTCAGTGGGTTAAAGCCTCTGCCTTTGGCTCAGGTCATGATCCTGGGATCCTGGGATCGAGCCCCGCATCAGGCTCTCAGCTCTGTGGGGAGCCTGCCTCCTCCTCTCTCTATCTGCCTGTCTCTCCATCTACTTCTGATCTCTCTCTCTCTCTCTGTCAAATAAATAAAACTTAAAAAAATAGGTGTGATAAAGAGTTTTCAGGAGAAAAGAAACTGAAAGAATCTGTGATCTGCAAAAAAAATTTAAAGGGGATCCTTTAAGCAAAGAGAGAGCCCAAAAGTAACATAGATCAGAAGGGAACAGAGTCAATATACAGAAACACTGACTTTACAGGTAATACAATGGTACTAAATTTATTTCTTTCAATAATTATTCTGAATGTAAATGCTCTAAAAGACATATGTATCAGATTAGATAACAAACAATACCCATTGATATATTTTCTACAAGAGTCTCACTTCATTTTATTTAGATTTTATTTATTTGACAGACAGAGATCACATGTAGGCAGAGAGGCGGGGGCAGGGTGGGGGGTGAAGCAGGCCCCCTGAAGAGCAGAGAGTCCGATGTGGGACTCAATCCCAGGACCCTGAAATCATGACCTGAGCTGAAGGCAGAGGCTTTAACCCGCTGAGCCACCCAGGTGCCCCTAACTTTATTTTATTTTTTAAAAAAGATTTCTTTTATTTATTTGACAGAGAGAGAGATCACAAGTAAGCAGATAGGCAGGCAGAGAGAGAGGGAGAAGCAGGCTCCCTGCTGAGCAGAGTCTGATGCAGGGCTCCATGAAGGGCCATGAGATCATGACCTGAGCCGAAGGCAGAGGCTTAACCCATTGACCCACCAGGCTCCCTGAGACTCGTTTTAGACACAAATTTAAAGTGAGGTGGGAGAGAATCATTTATCACACTAATGAACATCAAAGGAAAGCTGGTATAGCAATCCTTATATCAGATGAATTGGATTTTAAACTAAAGACTGTAATGAGATGAAAAAGGACACTATATCATATTTAAAGGGTTTATCCCATGAGAAAAACTAACAATTGCAAATATTTACACTCCTAACTTGGGAGCAGCCAATTATATAAGCCAATTAATAATAAAACTAAAAAAAAAAAAGGACAGTAATACAATGATAGTAGGGGACTTTAATATTGCACGCACTGCAATGGACAGATCATCTAGGCAGAAGATCAAAAAGGAAACAAGGGTTTTGAATGACACACTGGACCTGATGGATGTCACAGGTATATTCAGAGCATTTCATCCTAAAGCAACAGAATACACATTCTTCTCTAATGTACATGGAACATTGTCCAGAATAGATCACATACTGCATTGCAAATCAGGTCTCAACTGAAAAAAAGATTGGGATTATTCCCTGCATATTCTGAGACAACAAAGCTTTAAAAGTTGAACTCAATCACAATACAAAATTTGGAGGGAACAAAAACATATGGACGGAAAGGAACATCCTGCTAAACAATGAATGGGTTAATAAGAAAATTAAAGAAGAATTTAAAAAAATATGGAAATAATTGAAAATGAAACACAGCTGTTCAAAACCTTTGGGATGCAGCAAAGGTGGTCCTAAGAGAGAAGTATGTAGCAATACAGCTTTCCTCAAGAAACAAGAAAAGTCTCAAATACACAACCTGGAGAAAGAAATAGAGAAAATAAAGCCCAGACCCAGCAGGAGAAGAGATATAATAAAGGTCAGAGCAGAAATCAATGAAATGGAAACCAAAAGAACAGTAGAACAGATCAATAAAACTAGGAGCTGATTCTTTGAAAGAATTAATAAGATTGATAAACCCCTGGCCAGACTTACCAAAAAAAAAAAAAAAAGAAAGGACCCAAATTAATAAAATCATGAATGAAAAAGGAGAGATCAAAACCAAGACCAAGGAAATACAATTGTAAGAACATGTTATGAGCAATTACATGCCAACCAATTAGACAATCTGGAAGCAATGGATGCATTCCTAGAAACATATAAACTACCAAAGCTGAACCAGGAAGAAATAGAAAACCTGAACAGACCCATAACCAGCAAGGACACTGAAGCAGTAATCAAAAATCTCCCAAGAGCCCAGGGCCAGATGGCTTTCCAGGGGAATTCTACCAAACATTTAAAGAAGAATTAATACCTATTCTTCTGAAACTGTTCCAAAAAAATAGAAATGAAAGGAAAACTTCTAAACTCATTTTCTGAGGCCAGCATTCTTTGATCCCAATACCAAACAACGACCCCACCAAAAGGGAGAATTACAGACCAATAACCCTGATGAACATGGATGCAAAAATTCTCACCAAAATACTAGCTAATAGGACCCAACGGCACATTTAAAGGGTTATCCACCACAACCAAATGGGATTTATTCCTGGGCTGCAAGGGTAGTTCAACATCTGCAAATCAATCAACATCATACACTACATTAATAAAAGAACAGACAAGTACAATATGATCCTGTGAATAGATGCAGGAAAAGCATTTGACAAAATACACCATCCCTTCTTGATGAAAACTCTCCATAGTGTAAGGATAGAGGGAACAGACCTCAAAATCATAAAAGCCATGTACAAAAAGCCCACAGCGAATATCATTCTCAATGGGGAAAAACTGAGAGCTTTTCCCCTAAGGTCAGGAACCTGCCAGAGATGTTCACTCCCACCACTACTGTTCAACATAGCAGTAAAATTCCTAGCCTCAGCAATCAGACAACAAAAAGAAATAAAAGCATCCAAATAGGCAAAGAAGAAGTCAAACTCTCACTCTTTGCAGATGACAAGACACTGTAAATGGAAAACCCAGAAGACTCACCCCAAAATTGCTAGCTCTTATACAGAAATTCAGCAAAGTGGCAGAACATAAAATCCATGCACAGCAATCGGTTGCATTTCTACACACCAACAAGATAGAAGAAAGAGAAATTAAGGAGTTGGTCCTATTTACAATTGCACCCAAAACCATAAGATACCTAGGAACAAATCTAACCAAAGAGACGAAGAATCTGCACCCGGGAAACTAGAGAATACTCATGAAAGAAATTGAGAGAGACACAAAGAAATGGAAAAAGGTTTCATGCTCATGGATTGGAAGAACAAATGTCTATGCTACCTAGAGCTATCTACACATTTAATGAAAATACCATCAACTTTTTTTTTCAAAGAAATGGAACAGATAATTCTAAAATTTGTATGGAACCAGAAAAGACCCCAAATAGTCAATGGAATGCTGAAAGAGGAAACTAAAGTTGTAGGCATCACAATTCTGAACTTTAAGCTGTATTACAAAGCTTTAATCATCAAGACAATATGGTACTGGCACAAAAACAGACACGTAAATCAATGGAACAGAATAGAGAACCCAGAAATGGGCCCTCAAGTCTATCGTCAACTAATCTTCGACAAAGCAGGAAAGAATGTCAAATGGAAAAAAGACAGTCTTCAACAAATGGTGTTGAGGGAAAATTGGACAGCCACATGCAGAAGAACGAAACTGGACCATTTCCTTATACCTCACAAAAAATAGACTCAAAATGGATGAAAGACCTGAATGTGAGACAGGGATCCATCAAAATCCTTGAGGAGAACACAGGCAGCAAGCTCTTCGACCTCTGTCACAGCAACTTCTTCCTAAAAACACCACCAAAGGCAAGGAAAGCAAGGACAAAAATGAACTACTGGGCCTTCATCAAGATCAAAAGCTTTTGCACAATAAGTGAAACAATCAACAAAACCAAAAGACAACTGACAGAATGGAAGAGATAACTGTAGCCATCTTGTCAGATAAAGCGTTAGTATCCAAAATCTATAAAAAACTTATCAGACTCAATGCCCAAAACACAAATAATCCAGTAAAGAAATGAGCAGAAGACATAAACAGACATTTCTCAAAAGAAGACATACAAATGGCCATCAGACACAGGAAAAAATGCTCCACATCACTCAGCATCAGAGAAATACAAATCAAAACCTCAGTGAGATACCACCTCATGCCATTCAGAATGGCTAAAATTAACAAGTCAGGAAATGACAGGTGTTGGCAAGGATGCAGAGAAAGGGAAACCCTCCTACACTGTTGGTGGGAATGGAAGCTGGTGCAGCCATTCTGGAAGCAGTATGGAGGTTCCTCAAAAAGTTGAAAACAGAACTACCCTTCGACCCAGCAATCGCAGTACCAGGTATTTACCCAAAAGATACAAAGGTAGCAATCTGAAGGGGCACCTGCATCTCTTCAGATGTTTATTAGCAACTTTGTCCACAATAGCCAAGCTATGAAAAGAACCAGATGTCCATTGACAGATGAATGTCCATTGACAGTTTTCCTTGGGGTAAGTGGCTTTCCTAATATCACAGTCAACTGAGTGACAACACAAGGACCAGATCTGGACTGCAACCTGGAGTTATTTCTGCTATGTAGCCTCTTCATTTTTTTGACTCTGGGCAAAAGGGAAGGGAGAATTTATTGAATGTTCTCTGTAAAGTTTATGAGAATTGATAGAAGCAGGAAAACTTTCTTTGAAATGTGAGAAACTATCTGGCTAGCCCTCTCCCTTCTTCATACTCTAAGAATAGCACAGGCTTTTCTAGAACTTCCCAGCATATGGATCCATTTTTCAGGTGCTCACTTTCAAAGTGCTGAAGGCAGACACAAGTAGTCTCCCTGAGGGATCTTGGGGACTTGACAGGCAGCATTTCAAGAAGAGGTGGCAAAAAGGGCTTCTAAGGTGACCCAACCATTAGAGCTGAGTGAACTCCTTTCCCATCTCATGGACACACAGGAATTTTGGTACCCAGAGTTTAAGTACTTCACTGGATTGAAGATGGCAGCCAGCAGACCCAAGGACAAGGCGAGGGAGGAGTGTAGAATACTTTCTCATGGACAATATGTAGCATTTTTTTCTTGAAAGCCTGAAAAATTTCATTTACTCAAAAGACAGGGAGATACACAAGGAAGTCTTAAAAAATTCTTTCCAGGAAAAATGAGTTTGTATGTAATGAGGTACAAAATTCATCCTTGAGGGCAGAGGATAGCTCCTCCCAAACTAGAAAAATCTCTGTGCTTAAGTAGAGAGAGAACACTCCCCAAATATATTTACTTGGAATAAACTTTGTAGTTTCCTTATGTAGTTTCCTTATGAGTTTATTGTTTCTAATTCATTTGGTTAAATGCTTGATCAGTGAGTCAAAATATTCTATTTAAAGATTGAGCAGTGGAACTCCTGGGTTGTTCAGTTGGTTAAGCATCTGCCTTTGGCTCAGGTTATGATTCCAGGGTCCTGGAATCAAGCCTCTCATTGGCCTCCCTGCTCAGCAGCGAGTCTGTTTCTCCCTTTCCCTCTGACCCTGTACCTGCTTGTGTTCACTCTCTCTCTCAAATAAATAAATAAAAGTCTTTAAAAAATAGATAACAATTGGGCAGGATAAACAACAGTAATAAGGACAAATCCTCATGGGAAAGAACATAATTTCATGGATTGTAGACAGTGGGCTTCAAAGAATTGTTTTACATTGATCTTCTTACTGGTAGCCATCATTTATTGAGTGCTTACTATGTACTAGGTATAGTATAAACACATTTCATTTTTTCTTTTCTTAAAATTGAGATATAATTGATTAGAAGTTCTTTTTTAGTTATAAAAATAATGAGCACTATATAATGTAAACATGAAAGGCTCCATGCTGCCTTCCCTCCATCTTTGTTCTCAGAAATCATTACCTTAACAGCTTGCTGGGGAAGATAGTTTCTGTCATTTATCAAGATCACCCAAGCTGCAGCACATGTGCTTTAAACTGAGTCATGAACCCTAAAAATTTTTGAGCTTCTATAGTGTTCATGTAGAGGGATTGAGATTCAGTTCACAAATTTGAGAGTATGAGAAATAGAACTTTGTTTTTCTATAACTAAGTTTAATTTCTATTTCAAAATCCATTTGTAAGGTGGTATAAAGTTAGCATTGGTAGTAATGGAGGTCACCCCAGCTGCCCTGAGTATTGGGTCTGTGTGGTACGGAGGACTTACATAGTTCAAGGTGTTTGGGGAGAGACCCTCTGTCCCTGGAGTTTTCTATCTCCCAGAGGGATAAAACTGCTATTGGTTTGATGTGGGAGACAGGAAACCCTAACTATGAAATGTTAGGCATTAGGGGCTTGGTGGGGAAGTATCTGGGGAGTACAAGGCTTACTTGGTGCTATACACTGTGAAATTTGACTTGCCTCCAGCTTGGCTAAGCTAGCTTCAGGGGAGCTGTGGAACAAATCTGTTAAATTCTCCTCTTGTCTCACAGTTGACAACTGCACAGAGGATCCTGTTGGGAACAGTAGAGGGAAATGGTTTGAGAAATGTATAAACAGGAGAGAAGAACCTGACCAACAGCCTCCATTTCCTTTGAGGCCACTTCCCAGACTCTCTCCTTATTCAGAGGCAGGTTACAGAGTGGGGGCTCTAAGAGCTGCTCTGTGGATTCCATATATTTGATAAAATTTATCATTTGCAAATAATGATTTTTCCTCTCACTTACTTCCAATTCTAACATCTTTTGCTTCTTTTCTTACTGCATTGAGTTAGCCTCCAGAGTAATGTTGAAAAGATTGATGAGAGTAGGTACCTTTGTCTCGCCTCTGACTTTAAATGGACTACTTCTAATGTTGTACAGTAAAGTTTGATGTTTTTAGTAGATGTCCTTTATCAGATTAATGAAATTATTGTTCATTCCACATTTGCCAAGAACTTTTTAAAAATTATTTATTTATTTAATTATATATCTGTAAGCAGAAGTTAACAAATAATGAACAATTGTTGAATTTTAATTATTTTTCTGCTTTTTTGTTAGTAGACAATTTTTTTTAGAAGCTTTAGGCTTAAGGAAAAATGAGCAGGTAAGAGATGCCTGGATGGCTCAGCTGGTTAAGGACTGACTTGGTTTTGGATCAGGTCATGATCTTGGGGATCTGGAGATTGAGCCCCATGCGGGGATCCCTGCTCAGTAGGGAGTCCGCTTGAGGACTTTTCTCCCTCTACCTCTTCCCCCAACTTCCCCACCGACATTCACTTTGATCTATTATTAATATCTACTTTAGTGTGGTATGTTTACTAGAATTAATGAACCAATATTGATACATTATAGTTCACTAAAGTCCATACTATATTTGAATTTTCTTACTTTTCACCATTTCAGGGTTCCTTCCCGGGAAACCACATTACACTAAACTACCCAGTCTCTTTCGACTCCTCTTGGCTGTGACACTTTCTCAGAATATTCTTGTTTTTAATGACCTTGGCAGTTTAGAGGCACTTTTGGTTAGGTATTTTGTAGAATGTCCCTCAGTTAGAATTCATCTGATTTTTTTTTCCTTTTAAAAAATATTTACTGATTTATTTATTTAGAAAATTGAGATATAATTGGCATATAGCATTATATTAGTTTCTGGTGTACAACATAGTGGTTTTTATATGCATATATTTTGAAATGATCACCATAATGAGTAGTTAACATTCATCACCACTCATAGCTAAAAAAAATTTTTCTTATGATGCACACTTTTAAGAACTACTCTCTCAGCAATTTTTAAATATATAATACAGTCTTAATAACTACAGTCACCATGCTGTACAGTATATCCTCAGGACTTATTTTTTAATTGAAAGTTTATACATTTTGGCCTCTTTCATTCATTTTACTCACCTCCCAACACCTGCCTCTGGCAACTACCAATCTGTTCTTTGTATCTATGAGTTTGAGGTTTTTTTTGTTTTGTTTTTGTTTTTGTTTTTTGATTCTACACATAAGTGAAGGTCATATGGTATTTGTCTTTCTCTGACTTACTTCACTTAGGATAATGACCTCAAGGTCCATCCATGTTGTCATAAATGGCAGGATTTTATTCTTTTTTATGGTCAAATAATTTCAAATAATTTCCATTGTATGTGTACCACATTTTCTTTATTCATTCATCCATCAATGGACATTTAGGCTGTTTCCATTTCTTGACTATTGTAAATAATGCTGCTATGAATATGGGGCTGCGATACCTTTTTGAATTAGTGTTTTCATATGTTTTGATAAATACCCAGAAGAGGATTTGCTGGATCATAGGGTAGTTCTATTTTTAATTTTTTGAGAACCCTCTATACTGTTTTCCACAGAAGTTGCACCAGTTTGCATATCCACCAACAGCGCATAAGGGTTTCCTTTGATGTTTTTCCTATTATTATATTGGGGTTATGGATTTTGGGGAAGATGACCATAAACATGAATTGTTGTTCTCATCATATCAAACCAAAGGTACATACATTCAGTATGATTTTTCACTGATGATATTGACCTTTATCACCTGGCTTAGGTAGTGCTTATTAGATAAGGCTACTCTCCCCACTCACACCCCCAGCAATCTATACTATTTTGTACTATTTGAATTTTGTACTATTTGAAAGAAAATTACTACATGCAGTCTGCACTTAAGGAGTGAGGAGTTATGCTTCATTTTCCTGAGCATGGAGTAGCTACATAAATTATTTGAAAGGCGTCTGTATGGGAGATTTATCTATTTTCCTCATTTATTCATTTATTCCTTGATATCATTATTAGGTAGAAAATTTTTAACTACTGAGTTAATTTCTTTCTATTTTTTTCCCATTCTTTCTATTCATTCATTGGTCAATTTTGGTGAGTTAAACCTGACTAAGAATTATTGTATTTCACTGAGGTTTCCAGATTTATTGATATAAAATTTGTAGTATTCTCCTATGATTTTAAAAACTTTACTGAATATGTAGGTATGTCATACTTTTCATTCTAAAGTTGCTTATTTTTAACTTGTTTTTCTTCTTATCAAGCTCACAAGGAGTTTATCTCTTTTTAGTCCTCATGAAGAACCACCTTTTCTTGGGTTGATTGTCTATGGTTTTTAAATTATTTATTTCATTACTTTTTACCCTTACTATATTACTTTCTTCCTACTACTTCCTTTGCCTTTGTTCTCTTGTCCTTTCATAGTTTATTGTGCTTATTTTTAAATCTTTCATGTTTTTACCTAAATGCGTATAAGGTGCAAGTTCCCTTTACATCCTGCATTAAGGGTTTTCCACAAGTTTTTAAAATTCAGTTTTTCTGTTAAGTTAGAAATATTTCAAAACTTTCATGATACTTTTCTGTTGAGCAAATGATAATTAAAGTATACTTTTATATTTCTAGATATATGTGTTTTTTTAAAACTATATTTATTATTGATTTCTAATTTTAAGAAATTGTGATTAGATATCCTGGTTTGTGAATATCAGGGTTTTTTTTTGCCTTTTTAAAATACTGAAGTATAATTAACATATAATGTTATATTAGTTTTAGGTATACAACATATTGATTCAGTAATACATACTATATATTACTCAGTGCTCACCATGATAAGTGTAGTCACTGTCACATGCAACATTACCACAGTATTGTTATTATATTCCCTATGCTACTCTTTTCATTTCAGTGACTTATTTATTTTATAACTGGAAGTTTATAATCTTAATCTTACCCTTTATCTGTTTCACTCATCTACCCACCCACCTTCCGTCTGGCAATCATGAGTCTGTTCTCTGTATTTAAGAGTCTGTTTGGTTTTTTGTTTGTTATTTGTTTTGTTTTTTTAGGTTTCACATATAAGTGCAATCATATGGTATAATGACTAATATTCCATACCATATATATATATATGGTTTCTTCCATATCTTTACTATTGTAAATAAGGCTGCAATAAGCAAAATGGTGAATGTATTTTTGAATATAAATCTAGTGGGTTTTTTAAAAAAGATTTTATTTATTTGTTTGAGACAGAGAGATCGAACATGAGCTGGAGGCACAGAAAGAGGCAGGGGGACAAGCAGACTTTCTGCTGAGCAGGGAGTCCCATGCTTGATTCCACAACTCTGGGATCACACCAGAGCCAAAGGTAGACAATTAACTGACTGAGCCACCCAGGTACCCCTAAGTCTAGTGTTTCTATTTTCTTTGGGTAAACACCCAATAGTGGAATTTTTGGATCATATCTTATGGATTTGGATCATATCTTATGGAATTACTGAGTCATATTTTTAATTTTTTGAGGAATCTCCATACCAATTTGCATTTCTATCAATGTACAAATTTATATTCTCACCAATAGAGCACGAGGGTTGTCTTTTCTACATCCTCCCCAACACCTGTTATCTTGTCTTGTTATCTTTTTGATACTAGCCACTCTGACTGGTGTGAGGTCATATCTCACTGTAGTTTTGATTTGCATTTCCCTGATAATGAGGAATATTGAGCATATTTTCATGTGTCTGTTGGTCATCTATATATCTTCTTTGGAAAAATATCTATTAAGACCCTATGCCCATTTTTTACTTGGATTGTTTATGTTTTTGGTGTTGAGTTGTGCATGTTCCTTATTTATTTTGGAGACTTAACCCCTTATTGGATATGCTGTTTGCAAATACCTTTCATCATTCAGTAGGTTGCATTTTGGTTTTGCTAGTGATTTTCTGTGCTGTGCAAAAGCTTTTAATTTTGAGGTAGTCCCAATAGTTTATTTTTGTGTTGTTTCCATTGCCTGAATAGACATGCTTATAAATATGTTGCTAAGGACAACATCCAAGAAATCACTGCCTATGTTTTCTTCTAGGGCGTTTTATGGTTTTAGGTTTCACATTTAGTTCTTAATTCATTTTGAGTTTATTTTTGTGCTGGTGTTAGAAAGTAGTCTAGTTTTATTCTTTTGCTTGTGCTGTCAAGGTTTCCCAGCACCATTTATTGAAAAGACTGTCTTTTTGCTATTGTATAATCTTTCCTCCTTTGTCATAGGTTAATTGACAATATAATTGTGGGTTTATTTCTGAGCTCTCTGTCATGTTCTATTGGTATATGTGTCTATTTTTATGTCAGTACCATACTGTTTTGTTTACTATAGCTTTGTAGTATATCTTGAAATCTGGGATTATGATACTTTCAAATTTGGTCTTCTTTCTCAAGATTGCTATCTCTTTACTTAGATACTGACATATGTCCTTCTAGTGTTTCAAGAAGATGGTGTTTGATGGTGACTGCTAAGACCAGCTCGATACCACCAGCCAAGCAGTTTTCATTGACATAGTCATTAGTGTCCCACCTTGACCAGCAGTGGCCTTTGTCAGGGTCTGACTTGCAGGGAAGAAGGTGGGTTTTGGGCAACAAATCCCCTTGGAAGATGCCCTTTATGTCTGTTCAGTGACAGAGGTGTAACATACAGGAGTGATAATCTGGCACCATTTCTGGTTTCCATTAATCTCAACACTACATCACTCTGGCACAAGCAAGTTGTTAAACTGGTTTGAAGAGGCAATTCCAGAGTAATTAGCATAATTCCACACTGAGATATGTTTATTAAGGGGAAAGTGGATGGAAGGTCTTGGGACACCCATTAAATCTAGCAACTGTTTATTAAGGGGAAAGTGGATGGAAGGTCTTGGGACACCCATTAAATCTAGCACTCCCTGCTAATCTGAATCGGACTCCATCCAGGTCACCAAGTCAGTGGCAACAGAGAAGCTGAAAAATCTCAGGACTCTTACCCAGATTCCCAGGTTTCTTTTCACCTTTTTGTCTCATCTTTTCATTTTTCTTTAATATACATTTGTCTGTTTCTAAATCTTTTCAGTTTAAGCATTTTTTCTTTTATTTTCTTGCTCTAATTTTATAATTTTCAGTCATCTAATTTCACTTTCCCCTTATTCTTTTTCTTTACTTGGGGGGACATTTGCTTATTGTGGATGTTCTAAAAGTCATCTGTCTACATGCTTGGAACCAACATGTACTTTAGGCGTGGAGAATTGTATTTAGATTGATTTATTAATGCATGCTTATTGTGCTGAAACTCCTGCCAAAAGATACTAGTTAGAATTTATTTTATTTTATTTTATTTTATTAAGATTTTATTTATTTATTTGACAGACAGAAATCACAAGTAGGCAGAGAGAGAGAGGGAAGTAGGCTCCCTGCTGAGCAGAGAGCCTGATGCGGAGCTCAGGATCATGACCTGAGCCAAAGACAGAGGCTTTAACCCACTGAGCCACCCAGGCACACCACTAGTTAGAATTTAGATATTTGATAGGACATTCCTCTGGACACTCTGGACTTGTAAAATCGATATTAAACTCTTTCTTTGTTAGACCTCACTGTGGTTTGAGATATTTATGGTCTTGTATCCCAGTGGAGGAAATGAGAAAATGCGAAATTCAATGGCCCACCAAAAGTATCCCAGTGAGGCTGGCCATGGGGCTCTTGGATAGCAAGTCCTCAACTCCAGTAGTGAAAATTTTGCAGCTGTAGAAAGGAAGGGATTCTGTAAGAATCATTTCATTAAAAATGTATATGTTCTGTCAACTGATTGATCTATAATCAAACAAGAAATATTTGTTGAGGGCCTATGCTTTATGAGAGGCCCATGGTAGATAGTTTACAGACTACTGGGGAAATCTAGGCAATCCTTAGCTTTATTAATAGGACAGGTTAAATGTAGGAAGGGGTAGACCGAAAAGTATGAAGACTAATACAAGAGAAGATTGCATTTTTTTTCCTTAGCATTACTGGGTAGATGTACAGATTGCCATAGGTCGCTCCTCTGTAAAACTGTTGCAGGACACAGGCTGATAGGGATACTTCTATCTTGAATGCATGACTTCCAAGGTTGCCTTGGAGACCATTTTCATTCCAGCCACCTGGAAAGGAAGGAAGTATTGAAGTACAGATGTGGGAGCTTTTTACAGGCCTTGCCCAGAAATGTAGCTTCTATTTACATTCATTGGCTAGGATTTGGTTACATAGCCATATCTGACAGCAATAGAGGAAATGGGTTCCAGCCTTGTATCCAGGGAGGCAAAAAAAAAAAATTTGGCTGGTAGTTGGCACTGTATCCTGCCCCAGTTAAAGAATGGGTTGTGTTTCTAATATGAAACTATGGATTATTTAGATTATCTTCTTTATATTTTTCTATATTTTTCAAAGTCTATTATTACATGTATTATTTTTATAATCAGAAGAAAATAGTACATTTATTTAAAAAGATGTAATCCAGGTGTTTGGAACTTAGAATATTGTAATTTTTTTTCTATACAAATGGTTAAAATGGCTGTTTTGATCCCCAGGTGAGATGATAAAATCCTATATAGCCCACAAAGTAGTTGAAAATATAAGGCCAATCTACTTAATTATGAACTCTGCTATGCTTCTCAAAGGGATTACATCTCACTATGAAAACAGCCTGAAATCTGCACTCTAGGAAAAGGAGGGTAGGGTAGGACTGAAGAAGTGATAAGAAAGAGAAATAGGAAGAGTATCTGCTCCCTATCCAGAGGTGAATAAAGTAAAAATGTGGAAATAGGGCCTTCCTCTATCCTTCCATTTTGCTGTTCTTCCTCTCTCCCATTACCTTAAGCTCTTCATGGTAGCTGGCATCTTCCCCAGGCATGCCCACTTTCTGAAGTAATCCCTGCTCCAAAATCATCTCCTTAGATTCCCCCAACAAAGTGCCTTTTCTCTCACTGACCTCACTATATGGATTGTGGGGAAACTCTTATTTGAATTAATTCAGATAGAGAGAGAAAGAGAGAAAGTACAATCACTTAGATTTCTGAGTACCTGCAGTTTTCACAAAGAAAATTTGTTTAGTCAAATGCCTCTATTGTTGGTAGAATTTTATGCAGAGGAACCTAGTCAAGATTTTCAGATATTTTTGGTGGATATTTTTAGTCAGAGACTCCATCCAGGCTTATGTGGAATCCTTTCCCCTGAAGAGTTTTTCAGGTTTCTGTTTTTGCATTTTACGGTGACTTGCTGCGTCCATTTCTTAAAGTCCTAAGTTTATTACAACAGAGACTCTTCAAATATTCTTTGTGGGCCCCTACACTGCCTAGTCTTCCAGTTGTGTTGGGCCCTGTTGGGCTATGAGTGAAGGAGTTGTAGGTCACTTCTGGCTAGGCTAGTTGTCTTCTGCACACACTCTTTCACCTCAGTGGTGAGGTGAGGACAGCAGGATGGCAGAAGTGCTAAAGTAGGAGTGAAGGAGACCACTCTGACCCATGGCCAAGTGTTATGTGATGAGAAAATCCTCTGTTGTATTACACAACTAAGATTTGGGGATTTACTTATTCGCTAGCTTGTCCTGACTAATACAGGCTCACAGGCAATAGTTATTGGGAGTGGAGAAATGGAAAAGGGAGGAGTTTGTAGGCCTCAGTCAGGAATCAACTCATAAGACACTCCTTGTTCTGACTACTTAATGAGGAAACTGGTGATGCCAATCATGAGGGAGCTGTTAAGGATGATGTCATCACCACCACCCATTTGTGAAAAGAGGAATAACATGGACAACTATGTTCAGATTTAGAGGGAAGAATTTCTGGAGAGGAAAGAAAACAGAGCCACAAAGTTCAGTTAAAGGGCAAGAGCATTTCTCTGACTTTAAGTACTTAGCTTCTGGCTAGAAACATCAGGATTATTAGTCTCATGAAATATAATTCCAAAGAATATACAAATATTGAATGTAGTACAGAATAAAATAAATATTTGGAAAAAGAGAGATTATGATAGGCTGAAAGACCAGGGAAGAGTAAAGTCGTCACAGAAGAATGGGCATATGAGATGGCCTTCTAGCATAGGTCAAATTTAAAAAGATGGGAGGAGAGGGCCTTCTGGGTGGAAGGACAGGTGTGCTCAAAGATTTTAAGGTCATAAAATCTTGGGGCACCTAGGTGGCACAGCTGGGCAGGCATCTGACCTGGTTTTGCTTCAGGTCGTGATCTCGTGGGTCATGAGATTGAGCCCCAAATTGGGCTTTGTGCCCAGTGTGGTGTCTACTTGAGTTTCTCTCTCTCCCTCTGCTCTTGTTCCCCCACCCTGCACCCACCTCTCAAATAAATAAATAAATCTTAAAAAAAAAAAAGGCCAGAAAATCCTGTTAGTCTAGTTTTTTTTTGCATTTCCTTTTTTTTCTTTATTCTTTTTTTTTCATTTATTTATTTTCAGCATAACAGTATCATTATTTTTTCACCACACCCAGTGCTCCATGCAATCTGTGCCCTCTATAATACCCACCACCTGGTACCCCGACCTCCCCCCCCGCCACTTCAAACCCCTCAGATTGTTTTTCAGAGTCCATAGTCTCCCATGATTCACCTCCCCTTCTAATTTACCCCAACCCCCTTCTCTCTAACTCCCCATGTCCTCCATGCTTTTTGTTATGCTCCACAAATAAGTGAAACCATATGATAATTGACTCTCTCTGCTTGACTTATTTCACTCAGCATAATCTCTTCCAGTCCCGTCCATGTTGCTACAAAAGTTGAGTATTCGTCCTTTCTGATGGAGGCATAATACTCCATAGTGTATATGGACCACATCTTCCTTATCCATTCATCCGTTGAAGGGCATCTTGGTTCTTTCCACAGTTTGGCAACCGTGGCCATTGCTGCCATAAACATTGGGGTACAGATGGCCCTTCTTTTCACTACATCTGTATCTTTGTGACTGTTAGTCTAGTTTGACTAGAGTGTGCTATTTGGGGAGGGTACATAAGTCAGAGGTGGGACTTCAGAGGTAGATGGAGGACACATTGTAGAGAACCTCAAATGCCATTGAATGTCTTTAAATTTTATCTTGAAAGAGTGCTGTTACAATGTAATGGTGAAAAATTGCCAACCATCTTGATGCTTACCAATGAGAGAATAGATAAGTAAGTTATGAGGCCACCAATCTATGGCATACCATTTTGTAATTCCTCACATGGAAAGATCTCCAAGGCACTGCTTTTTTTCCCTTATTTTTTTTTAAATTTTATTTATTTTTTCAGTGTTCCAAGATTCAGTGTTTATGCACCACATGCACCACACCTTGTGCTCCATACACTACGTGCCCTCCTTAATACCCACCACCAGGCTCACCTGTCACCCCACCACCCTCCCTTCCAAAACCTTCAGTTTGTTTCTCAGAGTCCACAGTCTCTCATGGCTCAACTCCCCCTCCAGTTTCCCCCAATTCAACTTCCCTTTCCTTCTCCTAATATCTTCCATATTATTCCTTATGCTCCACAAGTAAGTGAAACCTTATGATAATGGGCTTTCTCTGCTTGACTTATTTCACTCAACATAATCTCCTCCGGACCCATCCATGTTGATCAAAAGTTGGGTATTCATCCTTTCTGATGGAGGCATAATATTTCATTGTATATATGAACCATATCTTCTTTACCCATTTGTCTTTCCACAGTTTGGCAATTCTAGCCATTGCTGCTATGAACACTGGGGTACGTATGGCCCTTCTTTTCACTGCATCTGTATCATTGGCATAAATAGCCAGTAGTGCAATTGCAGGGTCATAGGGTAGCTCTATTTTTAATTTATTAAGGAATCTTCACACTGTTTTCCCAAGCGGCTTCACCAACTTGCATTCCCACCAACAGTGAAGGAGGGTTCCCCTTTCTCCACATCCTCTCCAACACTTGTTGTTTACTATGCTGTTAATTTTTGCCATTCTAACTGGTATAAGGTGGTATCTCAATGTGGTTTTTATTTAAATTTCCCTGATGGTTAATGATGATGTAAAAGCATTCCATGCTCATGAATTGGAAGAATAAACATTGTTAAAATGTCTTTATTGCCCAGAGCAGTCTACACTTTCAATGCCATATTGATCAAAATTCCACTGGTGTTTTTCAAAGTGCTGGAACAAACAATTCTAAAATTTGTATGGAACCAGAAAAGACCCCAAATTGCTAACAAAATGTTGAAAAAGATAAACAAAGCTGGGGCATCACGTTGCCTGACTTCAAGCTTTATTACAAAGCTGTGATCACCAAGACAGCATGGTACTGGCACAAAAACAGACATATAGACCAGTGGAACAGAGTAGAGAGCCCAGATATGGACCCTCAACTCTATGGGCAAATAATCTTCAACAAAGCAGGAGAAAATATACAGTAGAAAAAAGACAGTCTCTTCAATAAATGGTGCTGGGAAAATTGGACAGCTATATGTAGAAGAATGAAACTCGACCATTCTCTTACACCATACACAAAGATAAACTCAAAATGGATAAAGACCTCAATGTGAGGCAGGAATCCATCAGAAGCCTAGAGGATAACATAGCTGTAACCTCTTCGATATCAGCCACAGTAACTTCTTTCAAGATATGTCTCCAAAGGCAAAGGAAACAAAAGCAAAAATGAATTTTTGGGACTTCATCATGATCAAAAGCTTCTGCACAGCAATGGAACAGTCAACAAAACAAAGAGGCCACCCACAGAATGGGAGAAGATATTTGCAAATGACACTACAAACAAAGGGCTGATATCCAAGATTTATAGAGAACTCCTCAAACTCAACACCCAAAAAACAGATAATCACATCAAAAAATGGGCAGAAGACATGAACAGACACTTCTCCATAGAAAACATACAAATGGCTAACAGTCATATGAAAAAATGTTCACCATCATTATTTATCAGGGAAATTCAAGGCACCGTTGAGTAAAAACATCAAGGATATGTAATACAAATTGTATAAAGCAGCACACATCCATATCTGTAAACTCCAAATTCCTGAATGCACATATACATAAACACACACAGATGTATCTGAATCTGGTAACAGTGGCTACCTCTAGGCAAAGGGCTTGGGACTGGCCACAATCCTCCCTGCTGTCCAAGGCCTTGTCCTTGGAGAGTTTTTGAAGAGAATGAAGTCTAACTAGATTATTTCTGTCACCCAAGCCACTTCTTTCCCCAGGCCCAGCTCAAACACCTTGGTTATCATCTAGGTGGACTTGCTTGCTTTTCCATCAATTGAACTGCATTCATGGTAATAGAGGGTAGTATAATCCTCTTGTAGAGATAAGCAGGGGTCCCTTTTATCTAAAATTATTTTTCACTTAGTAAAAGTATTTCTGGCCAAGACAGAGACACCTTTTGAGAGTGATATTTTTACATTTTCTTGAATGAGACATCCTTTACTGGAATAAAACAAAGCAAAACAATTTTTTATACCCTGGTTACTTTCAAGAAAAATCTGAAATGGCCAATAACATTAAAATACATTAATTAAAACCACAGAACAATTAAAATATTCAAAAAGAAAGACCAAAAATTATTTAGCTTACTCACCAATAGGAAATACACATATTATTCAACAAATGATAGAGGAAAATTTACCTATAGAATAAATTATATTTTGGTTCTCACCTCACATTATATTGCCAAACAAATTTCAGATATATTAAAATCACTATCAAAATACAACAAAGCAGGCAAAAACGAACCCAAAATTATATTGTATTGTATTTTTATTTTTTAAATTATTTTTAAGGTTTTATTTACTTATTTGACAGAGAGAGACCACAAGTAGGCAGAGAGGCAGGCAGAGAGAGGGGGATGCAGTCTCCCTGCTGAGCAGCTCCCTGCTGAGTGGGGCTGGAGCCCAGGACCCTGAGATTGTGACCCAACCTGAAGGCAAAGCATTAACCCACTGAACCACCCATGCACCCCCAAAATTGTATTAAAAACATAATAAGTTTTATCCCAGGATTGCAAAGATGATGCAACGTTAGAAAAACTTCAATGTAATTCATCACTTTGACAAAATTAAAAGAGAAAAAAATCATGTAGAAAATGCACTCAAGTGTCTGATTTTTGCTCATATAAATACTCTTTAATTTGTTAAAGTGTATTGCCTCAAAATCCATAGCAAATATCATATTGAAAGGTGAAATACTAAGAGAGTTTTATTAAAATGAGACAAGCAATATCCCTGTTATCACCTCACAATTTAATATTACACTGGATGTTTTAGCCAGTGTAAAATTTGTACTGTTATAGAAATAATTGCCGATAGGGAAAAGCCAAGAAAATCTGGTTATGAGCTATAAAATACTGATAAGTGAACACAACTTACTGGATAAATCATTTATAAATTCACTAACAGAAAGGTATTTGGAAAATTCTCAAATATTTTGAAGTTAAGCAAAAATATTTCTTCTTCCTTCCTTTCTTCCTTCCTTCCTTCCTTTCTTTCTTTTTTTTTCTTTCTTTCTTTCATAGGCTCCATCCCCACTGTGAGGCTTGAACTTACAACCCTGGGATCAAGAGTCAGATATTCTACTGACTGAACCAATTAGGCACCCCTAGCAAGAATATTTTTAAATAACCCATGGGTAAAAGAAGCCACATTAGGAAATTGGAAAATATTTTGAACTCAATAAAAATGAAACTACAATTACAACGTATCATTTGTGAGATGCAACATGAAAGTAGCACTGTAGCTTTTAATGCTTACATAGGAAGAAAAGGTCTAAAATCAACAAAGCTGCCAACTTAAGGTGCTAGAAGAATAAGTTAAACACAAAGTAGGTATGCAATAAGACAGGAATAGAAATCAATGAGCTACAAAATAGTTAAGCACTACAAAAATTACAACATAAAACTTTAAAAAAAATAAGTGAATAAATCTAGCTAGACTCACTAAGAAAGAAAAATAAAAGAGAATATCTGTATGATCCTAGAGACATTAAAGAATAATAGATATTAAAATTCAATAATTTTAAAAACTTAAATGCAATAGATGAGTTTGCTGAAAGATTCAGATTACTAAATTACTAAAGATTCAGAACATCAACTGTTAGCAGAGATGTGGGGCAACTGAATGCATTACAGATGGAGTTATAAAAATAGCACTACTGTTTTGGAAAACAGGTTGGCATTATTTAGTCAAGAGAAATGAAAATGAATGTTCACAAAAGACTTGTACTTGAATGTTCATGGCAGTTTTATCTAAAATAACCCCAAATGAAAACAAACCAAATGTCTGGGAAGTGAATGAATATAAAATCTATGGTACATCTATACAGTGGAAGCAATGTAAAGAAATTAGTTACTGATACACACAATCTGGATGGTTTTTAAAAACATGATGCTGAGAAAAGGAAGCCAGATACAAAAGAATACATGCTGTTATTATTCCATTTGTATAAAATTTTAGGAAACATAATTCTGATCTATAGTGCTACAAAGCTCATCAGTGAGTTCATGGTGCTTGGGTTTGGGGGTAGAAAATGGGAACTATATTGGGTAATGGAAGCATTCTGTATCATGACTGAGGTGTTGGTTACTGACGGTATGGGTTTCTCAAAACTCATCTAACTGTACACTTAAAGTGTGTGCATTTTATTTTATGTAAGTTACACTTTAATAAAATTGGTTTTAAAAAATTAGTAACATTTTAATGCAATAACCAATTAGAAAATGTAGTAAAAAGATGATAGAAACAAACAACAGGATACTTCAAATTAAAATGAACAAAAATGTGCAAGAAATTTTTAGAATCAATTATAAATAATTAAAGACATGGGGGGCACCTGGGTGGCTCAGTCAGTTGGGTGTCAGACTCTTGATTTTAGATCAGGTCATGATCTTGGGGTTGTGAGATCGAACCCTGAGTCAGGCTACAAATTGGGCATGGAGCCTGCTTAAGATTCTCATGTTCCTTCATGGGTGTCTGGGTGGCTAGTCAACTAAATACCTGCCTTTAGCTCAGGTCATGGTCCCTGAGTCCTGGGATTAAGCCCTGCATCAGGCTTCTTGCTCAGCAAAGAGTCTGCTTCTCCCTCTCCCTCTGCTTGTCACTCCCCCTGCTTATGCCCTCTCTCTGTGTCAAATAAATGAATAAAAACTTAAAAAAAAAAGAGATTCCCTTTCTCTCTCTCTCTGTTCCTTCCCCCATCTCTCTCCCTCTCTAAAGAAAAAAAAAATGTTGAAAGACATGGAAGATCCAAAAATTAAAAAAAGAAAAAAAAAGAAAGAGAGAAATAGACCAAGCTTCATGAATGTAGAGATCAATACTAAAGAGATGCAAATTCCACATAAACTGATATCTAGAGCCAATGCAATTCGGATAAAAATTCCCAAAAAATCTTTGGTGGGATGTCACAAACTATTTTTTTTAATGATTCATCAGTCTTACACAATTCACAACACTCACCATAGCACATACCCTCCCCAAGATCCATCACCCAGCCACCCCATCCCTCACCCCCTCCCCTCCAGCAACCTTCAGTTTGTTTCCTGAGATTAAGATTCTTTTATGGTTTGTCTCCCTCTATGATTTGGTCCCATTTCATTTTTTCCTCTCTTCCCCATGATCCCGTGCTTGGTTTCTCAAGTTTCACATATCAGTGAGATAATATGATAATTGTCTTTCTCTGATTGACTTATTTCACTTAGTGTAATACCTCTAGTTCCATCCGCGTCATTGTAAATGACAAGATTTTATTTTTTGTTGGCTGTATAATATTCCATTATATATGTATATACCACATCTTCTTTACCCATTCATCTGCTGATGGACATCTAGGCTCCTTCCATAGTTTGGCTATTGTGGACATTGCTGTTGTAAACATTAAGATGCACATGCCCCTTTGGATCACTACATTTGTATCTTTGGAGTAAATAGCCAGTAGTGCAATTGTTGGGACGTAGGGTACCTCTGTTTTCAACTTTTTGAGGAACCTCCATACTGCTTCCAGAATGGCTGCACCAGCTTCCATTCCCACCAACAGTGTAGGAGGGTTTCCCTTTCTCTGCATCCTTGCCAACACCTGTCATTTCCTGACTTGTTAATTTTAGCCATTCTGAATGGCATGAGGTGGTATCTCACTGAGGTTTTGATTTGTATTTCTCTGATGCTGAGTGATGTGGAGCATTTTTTCCTGTGTCTGATGGCCATTTGTATGTCTTCTTTTGAGAAATGTCTGTTTATGTCTTCTGCTCATTTCTTTACTGGATTATTTGTGTTTTGGGCATTGAGTCTGATAAGTTTTTTATAGATTTTGGATACTAACGCTTTATCTGACAAGATGGCTACAGTTATCTCTTCCATTCTGTCAGTTGTCTTTTGGTTTTGTTGATTGTTTCACTTATTGTGCAAAAGCTTTTGATCTTGATGAAGGCCCAGTAGTTCATTTTTGTCCTTGCTTTCCTTGCCTTTGGTGGTGTTTTTAGGAAGAAGTTGCTGTGACAGAGGTCGAAGAGCTTGCTGCCTGTGTTCTCCTCAAGGATTTTGATGGATCCCTGTCTCACATTCAGGTCTTTCATCCATTTTGAGTCTATTTTTTGTGAGGTATAAGGAAATGGTCCAGTTTCGTTCTTCTGCATGTGGCTGTCCAATTTTCCCTCAACACCATTTGTTGAAGACTGTCTTTTTTCCATTTGACATTCTTTCCTGCTTTGTCGAAGATTAGTTGACGATAGACTTGAGGGCCCATTTCTGGGTTCTCTATTCTGTTCCATTGATTTACGTGTCTGTTTTTGTGCCAGTACCATATTGTCTTGATGATTAAAGCTTTGTAATACAGCTTAAAGTTCAGAATTGTGATGCCTACAACTTTAGTTTCCTCTTTCAGCATTCCATTGACTATTTGGGGTCTTTTCTGGTTCCATACAAATTTTAGAATTATCTGTTCCATTTCTTTGAAAAAAAAAGTTGATGGTATTTTCATTAAATGTGTAGATAGCTCTAGGTAGCATAGACATTTGTTCTTCCAATCCATGAGCATGAAACCTTTTTCCATTTCTTTGTGTCTCTCTCAATTTCTTTCATGAGTATTCTCTAGTTTCCCGGGTGCAGATTCTTCGTCTCTTTGGTTAGATTTGTTCCTAGGTATCTTATGGTTTTGGGTGCAATTGTAAATAGGACCAACTCCTTAATTTCTCTTTCTTCTATCTTGTTGGTGTGTAGAAATGCAACCGATTGCTGTGCATGGATTTTATGTTCTGCCACTTTGCTGAATTTCTGTATAAGAGCTAGCAATTTTGGGGTGAGTCTTCTGGGTTTTCCATTTACAGTGTCTTGTCATCTGCAAAGAGTGAGAGTTTGACTTCTTCTTTGCCTATTTGGATGCTTTTATTTCTTTTTGTTGTCTGATTGCTGAGGCTAGGAATTTTACTGCTATGTTGAACAGTAGTGGTGGGAGTGAACATCTCTGGCAGGTTCCTGACCTTAGGGGAAAAGCTCTCAGTTTTTCCCCATTGAGAATGATATTCGCTGTGGGCTTTTTGTACATGGCTTTTATGATTTTGAGGTCTGTTCCCTCTATCCTTACACTATGGAGAGTTTTCATCAAGAAGGGATGGTGTATTTTGTCAAATGCTTTTCCTGCATCTATTCACAGGATCATATTGTACTTGTCTGTTCTTTTATTAATGTAGTGTATGATGTTGATTGATTTGCAGATGTTGAACTACCCTTGCAGCCCAGGAATAAATCCCATTTGGTTGTGGTGGATAACCCTTTAAATGTGCCGTTGGGTCCTATTAGCTAGTATTTTGGTGAGAATTTTTGCATCCATGTTCATCAGGGTTATTGGTCTGTAATTCTCCCTTTTGGTGGGGTCGTTGTTTGGTATTGGGATCAAAGAATGCTGGCCTCAGAAAATGAGTTTAGAAGTTTTCCTTTCATTTCTATTTTTTTGGAACAGTTTCAGAAGAATAGGTATTAATTCTTCTTTAAATGTTTGGTAGAATTCCCCTGGAAAGCCATCTGGCCCTGGGCTCTTGGGAGATTTTTGATTACTGCTTCAGTGTCCTTGCTGGTTATGGGTCTGTTCAGGTTTTCTATTTCTTCCTGGTTCAGCTTTGGTAGTTTATATGTTTCTAGGAATGCATCCATTGCTTCCAGATTGTCTAATTGGTTGGCATGTAATTGCTCATAACATGTTCTTACAATTGTATTTCCTTGGTCTTGGTTTTGATCTCTCCTTTTTCATTCATGATTTTATTAATTTGGGTCCTTTCTTTTTTTTTTTTTTTTGGTAAGTCTGGCCAGGGGTTTATCAATCTTATTAATTCTTTCAAAGAATCAGCTCCTAGTTTTATTGATCTGTTCTACTGTTCTTTTGGTTTCCATTTCATTGATTTCTGCTCTGACCTTTATTATATCTCTTCTCCTGCTAGTTTTAGGCTTTCTTGGCTATTCTTTCTCCAGCTCCTTTAGGTGTAAGGTTAGGTTGTATATTTGAGATCTTTCTTGTTTCTTGAGAAAGGTTTGTATTGCTATATACTTTTGTACTGCCTTGCTGCATCCCAAATATTTTGAACAGTTGATTTTCATTTGTTTCCAGGAATTTTAAGATTTTTAGTTTTTTATTTGACAGAGAGAGATTACAAGTAGGCAGAGAGGCAGGCAGAGAGAGAGAGGAGGAAGCAGGCTCCCTGCTGAGCAGAGAGCCCGATGCGGGACTCGATCCCAGGACCCTGAGATCATGACCTGAGCCGAAGGCAGTGGCTTAACGCACTGAGCCACCCAGGTGCCCTGTTTCCAGGAATTTTTAAAATTCTTCTGTAATTTCCTAGTTGACCCATTCATTCTTTAGTAGGACAGTCTTTAGCCTCCATGTATTTGAGTTCTTTCCAACTTTCCTCTTGTGAATGAGTTCGAGTTCCAAAGCACTGTGTTCCAAAAATATGTAGAAAATGTTTCCAATCTTTTGGTACCAGTTGAGACCTGATTTGTGACCCACTGTGTGATCTATTCTGGACAATGTTCCATGTACATCAGAGAAGAATGTGCATTCTATTGTTCTGGGATGGAATGTTCTGAATATATCTGTGAAGTTCATCTGGTCCAGAGTGTCATTTAAGGCCTTTATTTCCTTACTGATCTTTTGCTTAGATAATATGTCCATTTCAGTGAGGGGTGTGTTAAAGTCCCCTACTATTATTTTATTATTGTCAATGTGTTCTTTGATTTTTATTATTAATTGGCTTATATAATTGGCTGCTCCCTTGTTAGGGGCATAATCATTTACAAATATTAGTTCTTCTCATGGAATAGACCCTTTAAATATAATATAGTGTTCTTTTTCATCTCTTATTACAGTCTTTAGTTTAAAATCCAATTTGTCTGATATAAGGATTGCTATATCAGCTTTCTTCTGACGTCCATTGGCATGGTAAACTGTTTTTACCACCTCACTTTAAATAACTACTTTTCTTTGGGTCTAAAATAGGTCTCTTCAATAAGTCTTTTTTTTTTTTAAATCCAATCTGATATTCTATATCTTTTGATTGGAGCATTTAGCCTATTTACATTCAGGGCAACTATTGAAAGAGGTGAATTTAGAGCCATTGTATTGCCTGTAAGGTGACTGTTATGTGTACCATGTGTTCCTTCCTGGACTATGTTACTTTTAGACTCTCTCTTGGCTTAGAAGACCCCTTTTAATATTTCTTATAGGGCTGGTTTGGTGACTTCAGATTCTTTTAGTTTGTTTGTCCTGGAAGCTTTTTATCTCTCCTTCTGTTTTCAATGACAGCTTAGCTGGATATAGCATTCTTGGCTGCATATTTTTCTTATTCAGTACCCTGAATATATCATTTCCATCCTTTCTGACCTGCCAGGTGTCTGTGAATAGGTCTGCTCCCAATCTAATGTTTCTACCATTGTAGGTTACAGACCTCTTGTCTTGAGCTGCTTTCAGGATTTTCTCTTTGTCTCTGAGATTGACAAGTTTTACTAATAGATGTCCTGTTGTTAACCTATTTTTTTTATTGGTTTTGAGGTGGATTCTCTCTGCTTCCTGGATTTTGATAACTATTTCCTTCCACAAATTAGGGAAGTTCTCTACTGTAATTTGCTCCAAAATACCTTCTGCCCTCCTCTCTTTCTTCTTTTGCTGGGATCTCAATTATTCTAATATGGTTTTTCTTGCTGGTATCACTTATCTTTCAAATTCTCTCCTAATGATCCAATAATTGTTTATCTCTATTTTTCTCAGCTTCTATATTCTCCATCATTTCATTTCTGTATCACCAGTTCTCTTTTCTGTCTCATTTATCCTAGCAGTTAGAGACTCCATCTTTTTATTGCACCTCATTAATAGCCTTTTTGATTTTGACTTGGTTAGATTTTATTTCTCCAGAAAGGAATTCTCTAGTATTGCCTATGCTTTTTTTTCAAGCCCAGCTAATATCTTTTTAGTTGTCATTCTGAAATCTAGTTCTGACATCTTACTAATGTCCATGTTGATTAGCTCCTTGGCAGTTGGTATTGCCTCTTGTTCTTTTACTTTTTGAGGTGCATTTTTCCATTTTGTCATTTTGTCCAGAGAAGAATAGTTGAACAAGAGAACAAAATGCTACAAGGGTAACAATGACCCCACAAAAATATACACTAAACAAATCAGAAGAGACCTAAAACTGGGGGGAGGGGAGAGAATGGAGGGAAGGAAGAAAGAAAGAAAAAAAAAGAAGTCTATGATCAGGCTGGTGAATAGAATACAGTCACATACTAGATTTTGGGTGTATTTTGGTCTTTTGGAAGAAACTGCTTCCCAAAATTTTAAAGAAAGAAAAACTTATATGTATACAGAAATAAGAGTGAATACAATGAAGGGATGGAATATGACTGCAGAAATGAAAATTAAAAAAGATTTTAAAAAAGGATTTGATAAGATAAGAAGTTGGTTGAAAAAAATGAAGAAAAAATTTAAAAAAAGGATAGACTATGATCAAGTAGGTGAATAGAACAAAGTCATACATAGGTTTAAGGTATATTTTGGTCTGTTAGAAGAATCTTCAAAAACCTCAAGGTTAAATACAATGAAGGGATAGAATATGACTGTAAATAATGAATATAAAAATATTTTAAAAAAGGAATTGATAAGAAGTTGGTTGAAGAAGGAAAGAAAAAATTAAAAAAAAAATAGAAAAAGAAAAAAAAGAAAATTTTAAAAATTAATTTTGAAAGACTAAGGAATCACAGGGAAAAAGCCATGAATTCTATGTGCTGTATTCTAGTGCTGGAGCTTTGCTGATCTCATCGATTGGTAAACTTGGCCTTGGCTGGGAGGGGCCTATTGCAGTGTTTCTCAAATGTCTTTGCCTAAGACAGAATTGCACTGCCTTTCCCAGGGGCCAGGCTAAGTAAATGCTGGGTTTTCTCTCTGTAGCTTTTTTTTCTGGAAGGCCTTCTACAGGAATGAAAATGGCAGCCTCTCACTCTCTGGTCCCTGGAGGAGCTGAGGAGAGAAGCCTCAGGGATCCATTCCTTGCTGTGCCCTTAGAGAAGAGCAGTCAATCACTCCTGTGTCCCTGGTCTCTTCCCACACTCCGTGCTCACTCGGCCTGTGACTGAGAGTTTCTTCCTCTGGCACATGACCCCATTTGTCATCTCCAAACACAGCAGATTCCTGTGGTGTGCTCCTGTGCTTCTCCCAGGCGAGGAAGAGGAGTCTCCCTGGATCTGCCACTTGTTGGGCCCCTGCTAAGAGTAGTGGCCCAACTGTGCCACAGATCATGGTTTATGGCAACCCTGAGCTGAAAGCCACTCCTTGGCTCAGCCTTTGAAGCTGGCTTCCCTGCTTCAAAACCTGGGAGCTCAACCACACTCAGGCACCCTTGTCTTTCTGTGACTCTGAAGGTCCTGAGACCACACCGTTCCAGTGAGGGTTCTACCCCCTGCTTAGTCACCAAAGCAATATCCCTCACTGGCACAAACCCCCAAAAGTTCTGATTTTGTGCTCTATCACTTGCCAGGAAGCTCCCTCCCCCCACAGTCTATTTTCCTGTATCTCACTTCAGTTTCACTTCTCCATATGTCTTACTTTCCAGAAAGTGGTAGTTTTTCTATTTATAGAGTTGCTGCTGTTCTTTTCTTCAATGACCTGTTGAGTTTGTAGGTGTTCAGAATGACTTGATAGTGATCTAGCTGAATTCCTGGGACCAGATGAAATTTAGTTCTCCTACTCTGCCATCTTGGAGCCCCTCTTGTCACAAACTGTTCTTAAAATTCATATGAATGAGTAAATGATCCAAGAATAGCTAAAATATTTCTGAAAAAAGAAATGAAGAAAAAGGACTTAAACTATTGAGTGTAAGAAATTACTTTTTCATACCGTATACAAACAAAAGAAAGAAAAACGCAGGAAATATAGCTAATCTTGGGGTAGGGAAGGATGGTATAAGCAATGGAAGAAAACACAAAAGGGAACATCAAGAGATTTGCCTATAAAAATTTACAAATTTCTAACATCAAACAAATGAAAATATATGTACAATATTGAAAGAGAAAGTATTAAAATTATTATCTAAATAACTCTTTTAAATCAGTGAAATGATTCATATAGGAGAAAGACAATGAATAGAGAAGAAATTCAAATTGGATAGCAACAAACAGAGAAACATATTATTTAACTAGCTAATGTATGCAAAGTAAAATGAGATGCTATTTTTTTTGAGATGTTATTTTTTTACATACTAAATTGGTGAAGTTAAAATAAAACAAAAACCTGTATTATTCAATACTGGTGAGGGTCTGAGGAAATAGGTATTCTCATCCATTGCTGGTAGAAGTATAGATTGGCAAAAATTTCTGGAAACCAATTTGGTAATGACTAAAAAAATTTACACCTAGTGGCACCTGGCTGACTCAGTTGGTTAAACATCCAATTCTTGATTTCTGCTCAGCTCCTGAGCTCAAGGTCATGAGCTCAAGGTCACTGGGCATGGAGTCTGCTTAAGATTCTCTCTCCCTTTCTCTTTGCCCCCTACCCCCCCACCACCTGGTCATGTACACACACTCTGTCTCTCTATCTCTCTCTCAAAAATTATTCTTATTATATTAAAATTTATAACAGTTAAAAGTGAAAAAATTCAGTGTCTAACAAATCAGTGAAGATATATTCATATTATAGACTTATGCATATGAAGATATATTCATATTATAGACTTATACATTCATATTATAGACAATGTTTAACAAATCAGTGAAGATATATTCATATTATAGACCTCCTTTCTCTTCCTTTGCTCAAAAAACATCATGTTTTGAAGATATAAATAGTTGTCATGAGGGAAATAGTCAATATTGATGGTCAGGGGAAAAAGCAATCTATAGGTTTATATAAAATTTATTTCTAACATTTTAAACAAAAGAATATAAAAAGAAGGTTGGTGGTGTGCTTGGTTGGTTCAGTCAGTTGAGCATCTGCCTTCAGCTCAGGTCATAATTCCAGAGTCCTGAGATTGAGCCCCACACTGGGCTCCTTGCTCAGTCAGTGGGGAGCCTGCTTCTCCCATTCCCTCTGCCTGCTATTCCCCTTGCTTGTGCTCTCTCTCTGTGTGTCAAATAAGTAAATAAAATCTTTAAAAAAAAAGATTGGAAATAAATATAACAATATTTTAATAGTGATTGTCCTTGCTAAAGTTGTGGAAGATTTATATTTTCTTCTTTATATTCTTTTAAGCCAACTTTTCTACAATAAACATACATTAGTTTTGCAAACAGAAAAAAATATCTAAGATATCAGCAAGAATAAAGAGACCTATGTACAAGACACCTCAATTAAATGACTTATTGGGAGTTCAAAAGAAATAGCATTAAGGATCTGGAAATCAAAACAAAAGGAAACAATCAGGTTACACAGTTCAGGTAAAAGCAGTGAGCAGTTTTGTCAGGAGAATTTAAGAGTGTGTTCCGTGAGTCCTAGTGCTGTTTATATTATTGCTCAGTATGTAATATTAGGAAAAATTATGGACTGATGCAAGGGAACGTTCCCCGGCTACTAAGGTTGGGTGCAAAAGCAAAATAGTTTCTTAACTTCTCTTAAACTTCTGATAAGCTAAGTCTTTGAAATACCATTATCATCAGTTGTTAATGTTCACATGTGTTAGATTCCAAATTGTAGACATTGGAATAAACATTCTGTTTTGTAAATTCAAGAACCAAAGTTATCTTTTAGCCAAAACAGAAGCCCATTATCAGAGTGCCAATGGAGAGGGTCAGGTTTTTTTCAATAAAGCTTTCCAATCTGTTGAAGCTCTTCATTAAATATTTGACCCAGATTCTAATGTTCTGTACTGTTAACATGAAAGAATCCATGTTAGTCTGTAAATATCAGAGCAAATGTGACCAATTTACCCTTAACCATTATCACATCAAAACCTTGCCCTTGAGGTAGATGTGATTTTATTTAGTGTCTTATACTGCAGCTGTAAACAATATAATTGTTTAACCCCAAGTTGTTTAGACTGTTAAGTGGAATTATTTAGCTGTATCTGTTAAACTTGGAGAAACTTTGCTCAATACATGGACTTCTATTTTTTTTTTTTAACATGGAATGCTTCATGAAATTTTGTGTCATGCTTGTGCTGGGGCCATGCCAGTCTTCTCCATATTGTTCCAATTATGTGCTGTGAAAGTGAACATCATGGACTTGTGTTTTAGTTCACCAGCTATCATGCTCTTCTCAGGGACAGGCCAACAGATCCAGTTTAGTTTGTTCCTGGTTTGAACAGAAAAGGAAGCCAAACAGGCATGCAGGTAACTCACCCGGTAGGCTTAGCAGGTTATTTAAATGTAAGTCAAGAAGAGGAGAGGTGAGCACACAGTTTTGTTTTCTGGTGTTTAGAACTGGACTTTGAACCTTCAGAAGCTTCCTTCAGAAGCTCTTTTTAATTATTTTGATGCTGACAGAAGCATTCTGGTACAAATTTTGAAGGCCCAAAGCATAAGTACAGGTCTATGTCAGGGAAAGTGATAATTTCCATCTTCAAGAGTTTATGAATTAAATAGACTCCCCATAGTCCAAACCTGTGTTCTCCTAATGTCCTGTGATCTCACACAGTTACCAGTAAAAAGTTTTTGCAACGGACCACAATGTATGTATATTAATTAACTATGGTGTATAGATACTATAGTGCTAATACATGAGATATGTTATAAATACATAAGTTAAATTAAATAAATTAAAGATAAAGTAACTTTGCATTTTAAATGATATCAGTAATGATATCATCATGTATTTATTTGTTAATAAATCAAGGCGACACATAGCATGCAATTCATTATTAAGGATAGTCTATATAAAGCCAGATTTGAAATGGTTTTCTTAGATGATTCACATTTTTTGCATGTAATTTCTTGGCTAACCTCATTAGAATTAACATTGTGCTGATTGGTTCTTGGCCTTCAGGCTAAGATCAAGTATAGAATTATCATTGTGTGTTTTTTTGTCTTCAAGATTCTTTTTATTTGTTTTTAAATTATTATTATTTTTCTTAAGTAAGCTCTATGTGGGACTTAAATTCATGACGCTGAGATTAAGAGCTGCATGCTCTACCAACTGACCCAGGTAGGCATTCCTTGTTTCTTTCTTTCTTTCTTTCTTTCTTTCTTTCTTTCTTTCTTTCTTTCTTTCTTTCTTTCTTCCTTCCTTCCTTCCTTCCTTCCTTCCTTCCTTCCTTCCTTTCTTTCTTTCTTTCTTTCTTCCTTTCTTTTTCTTTAAGTGAACTCTATACCCAATGTGGGGTTCAAACTCATTGTTTTTACTTCATAGTGCAACTTTATAGAAAGCTTGCACTCGAAGTAGAATTGTCAGCTTGTTCATTTTCTTTCTGTTAGCTTCTGTTCACATTACTAGCCTTACAATTCAGGAGTCACACTAGAAACTTTTAAAGCCATTTGTCAAGTATGTCAAACTAAGTCTTTTAAAAAGCAAATGTCTCTGGGAGGGTAACACATTCAGTCCTTAGTTTTGAGTGTGAGTTTGTCAGAAATATTAACCTGTCACCTTTAAGGCCTGAGAAACTAGTCTGTTAGTTATTTGAGGGACGGAACTTTTTGTATCCTCCTCAGTTCTTAGGAGAGCATCTGAAAACCCTTTTGTTCAATGCAGTTTTTCCTGAATAGATAGGTGTGGTACTGTTTTGGTGGTGGATAGTTTGAGGCAGGGTCAGTCAGAGGGACTAACTTCCCAAGACAGGGAAGGCATGGAGAGTCTCCTTTGAGTCTGGGAGCCAACTGCTGCCTTAGAGAGGCAGGAGAGCAGTGGGGCTTTTGTATGGGAAGGAGACTCCATAGGACGGAGCAAAGAAGAGCAAATGGCCAAATTCAAAAGGGAAGAAAGGCTAGATTCTGGGAGATGGTCATTCCCTGTAGAAGTCTAGAATACATTATTAAAGAGCTGTCTTTAAATTGTGTTTTGAGGAAATAGAAACAAGGTTAGTAAGAAAAAGAGCAAAGACTGGTGTAAAGTTAAATCAGAATAAGACTTCAGTTTCCATGATTGAGTTTGAGGACCTGGAACATACCTGGACATAGTGTACTATTATACATTAGTAGGAAGAAATGGCAAAATGTTATAATGGTAGCCTCAGTGGATTTGAAACTGTTATTATCATTTGTGGCTGTCATGAGTATGTTGAAAGAAGTCTGCTCTATTTGTCCACCTGAAGTGCAAAGGACATGAGTGCAGCAAGCCAAGCTGAGGAAGAGTCTGGGACTTGCTGTCAAAGGCAGGATGGATATCCTGGAAGGAATGATAATTGTCAATCTGGTGTAGGCAGAAGGTTCTCAGGAATAAGATGAAGGAGGGTGAGAACAGAAGAATTGAGCAAGAGCACAAGAAGGTGGGGATACTCTGTGAAGAGTCAGAAAGAAAGCCTCACGGGCAGGGAAGGGTGCTCCCTGAATATCAGAGGCAATGATGAGCCTTGATATCAGTTGGGAATGATGCTAGTGTGGACCCACCCATTGCCCCTCTGAGGACAATGGGGTCAGGGTTAATATTAAAAACATGTAGCATTGCAGAAAGGGTGCCAACCAACTCCATGGCTGGGACCAGTGCACCAGGCCAGCAGTAAGTGCCACCTGGTAACAGCCCTGGGGGATTCAGCCTTCTACTCACCCATCCCTAGCCTTTTGGTAGCCAAGGCATGTGTTGCAAAGAGGCTGACTGTAGCATGCTCTATCTATTTAGTTCCAAACTATTAAGTGGTGACCCTAAGAGTTAAGAACTCTCTAGTTTAGCATAGGGAGAGTCTGCATCAACAAACAACCCACAGAGAAATGCCTCCCGGAACCTACTGTTGGGCACGCCTGCAGCCACCCCCAGGTGCACACATAAGCATAAACCACAGAAGCATTTATCAGGTGTCCCTCCTCCCTCTTCCCACTGTCAGGCTTCTTTCAGCACCTCACCTCTAGATGACATTCACACATTGCTTCCCTGTTCCACCCCACTTAAGCGTTCACAAGTGAAACATTTGCATAGTTTTTAAGAATGATTATTTACCAACAGTGGTTTTTCCTCTCCATTTCTTAGCCCATTAAATCTGCAGTAGAAAATATTCTTTTGTCAGTTGCACTATGCTCAACTTTAAAAAAAGAACTTTCAAACCCAAGGAATGTCCAGGGAATAGAAAGCTAATTTATGGTTCAGCCTATCCTGGTATCTGAGTGGACCTAGATTGCTATGCAATGCTTCCTACAGGGGAGGATATTGTGTAGAAATACCGTCCTGGGCCGCAGTTTAAGACAGTTTAATAGCTGTGTAATGATCCTTTGTTGAGGGAACTTAGAGAACCAGTGGGTTTTCCCCATAGGGGCTACAGCACTTCCTGGCTCACTTGTCTTAGGCTTAACTTAAGTAATAGCGATCTCCTTTTTTAGCGTATTCTTCCTGCAGGCTCTGCAGCAGACAGTTCTGCCAGGCTTCACATCATCTCTAATGGTTCAATCCTCTAGACTAATACAGAACTCAGGTGTACAAGGGAAATGGCCAAGAGTCACTGGATTGTGTATTGGGACTTTGGTTATTACATAGAAACAGTAAGATATCTTATGCATATGATACTCATCTCCATTCAACAGTCTGCAATTGTGATGGGAAAGAGCCTCAAGTACTTCTCTGGATTCTTTGTATTTTGCTGTACATAATTTCTTTCTAGCCCTCAAAGGTTGAGATACAGAAATATACAGAAATTGGAACTGTGTTTGTCATGCTTTATGAAGAGGCAGTATTCAGTGGAGGCTCAGAGCCGCCTGCACAGGAACCCTTTTGCAACCTTTATTTCCTCATCTGTAGAATGGGGCCAACATACTCACTTCCTAGGAATGCATCTGCACAGGATTTGGGAGGTAGTAAGCACTTGTCAATGTAGCTATTATTGAGTCTTTTGTAGAATAGAAACCTAAATGTCCCTTAATATGGGATGCAAAAGAGTCATGATTGGTATTACATACATCTCAGAAAAATCTGTGTTTCAAAATGACAGCAGTGACTTTACATATGAAAGTTATCAGGTCAACTTGTGAATTGATATCAGAAAGAAATGCTTTCTCTTTAAATCCTTGTGATATAAATGGAAATACATTTATATGCAGTCATTTAAACATGATTAAAGAACCCTATAGAGGCCATTTTGGGGGACAAGGCTTGCTTTTTTATGATAGGACAAAAGCTAGATATACTTTGAAATATATGATTATTATTTTTGTTAAATGAACAAAAGTCAATACTGGAACAGAATTTATAAAACCAAAGCCTGAGTAATGAGAACATTTCTTTGATTCATTTTATTGAACTCTTGATTTTAAAGTACAGTATTTCCACTGTCATAAAATGGGGGCATATTTGATATTTGAAAATATCAAAAGGGTTATTAAAGTCATTCTTATAGATGATCTGTCCCAGGGAATTTTAAAGAGGATAAAACCAGGATCTCTGTACTTGTTGGGTGATTGTATAACAGCTCTAAAATTTGTCTATGTGCCACTTCCTGATGGTGCACAGGATAAGAATGAGGCACAAACAAGTCAGCTTCAAGAATAAGGGAGTAGGGGTTGACAGTAGAAGACTGTCACCCTGAACAACCCCTCAGTCCTGTATTTATTAGATATTAGACAGTAATCAACAAAGGAGTTGAAGAAGGCTATACACTAGTCATATGCCTTGTAGGTAAACAAGAAGGAATAGTGGTTATACATTGATTATAAGTCTTGCAGATAAGCAAGAAGAAAAGCAAGATATGCCTGGTCAAGCAGTATAAAATTTATAGTTGAGCAAGCACATTCAAAGGGATCATCTAATTAGCCACAGGTGGTCTCTGGAGTAGGGGAGATAACAGAAAAAAGAAGCAGGTGGCATTCTGTCCTGAGTGATGGGATGTTCCCAGCTGCTCAGGTTCAAGGATGTATATCATCCTCTCCCCCAGAGGCTTATTGCCAGTACAAGATTTTTTTGTTTCTTTGTTTGTTTGTTTGTTTAAGGCTGTATCTAAACATGCCTGATGGCTAGTACAATTTCTTATAAGTTATATTTTAAGTAATACATTGTTCTGAAGGACAGTTACATTTCCCTTTTTTTGTTTGTGCAGAAGTAGGAAAGTTGATTTTGCAAACTCTCAATCCTTTAGTCACTAGAAGAATTTTTGTGTGCATCTGAGGACTAAGCATAAAAAGATGGTAGCAATAAAAGGAATAATCATTCCACCTATAATGCCAAGACCAGTTTGTTTGATCCAAGTAAAATGGTTTAGATCAGACAGAATATCATTAATCCTTTGCGCAAAACTCATTCCTGGAACTGATTGTAATGATGAGTGAGTGATGTCTTGAATAGCATTTTGAAGCTATTTAATATCTAAAGTTAAATTATTGCCATAATGATTGGTAATATGATAGCAAATCTTGCTCCACAATATTTTTGACTCATTATAGGCATGGGGAGTAACACAGAAGGAAGAAAAATTTCAGTCACATAAAAGGTGGAGCCTAAGTTTTGTATTTTGAAGACCACCTCCTATATATATTATGGCTGATTCTAAATCAGAGATTCTTTTATCTAATTTTGATCTATGATTGTTTGTTGATTCCAAGCTTTGCTAGCATTTTTGTGCCACTTTTGTACAAATTGTGTGGTTTGTACAGTCTGATATAAAATTATTCCTGCAGTGTAGCCATAGGAGTAATGGCTATAATTCCTAAAATGGCTGCTATAAGCAGCCCAAGAAATCTTTTTGATCTACAGACTCAGTCTTTCAAAACTGTTAAAAGTACATGCATATCTGGAGAACTTTCCCAAACACGGTGATGTTTCACTGGTAACCAGGTTCCTATTCTTCTAGCTATGAGAATGATGGAATTGTGTGTGTAAACATTCTCAGTCATGCAGGTAAACATTTAACATTTGAGATAGTATATTTCTCTTTTTTTATGATCAAAAATCATTTTTCCAATAACAAAAACATAGGGATCTCTAACACACACTCTTACCCATTCTTCTCTCATTAGGGAAATGGAGAATGCATAGTTATCAGACTGATAAATATAAGAGCCATTCCAAATTCTAAGGTGATTTAAAGCAGTGGTGACTTCCCATAAATTCTTTTGTCTTTTATGAAAATTAACCAAAGGGGATGGTGCTGAAAGTCCTCATCCATGCCAGACCAGAGGCACATCTCCCCAAGTTAAGGTTTGTGGTAAGATGAGGTGATTAAAAGCTTGCCATTATAAATTTTGATGAGAGGAGCAGGGTCTCCCAGTGTAGTTGGTGACTGCCATCTACACAATTGCCATACAATTCCGTAGGAATCATTAATAATGACACTGGGGTAAGAAGCTCGACAATCCTCTCATAAAGGGCAGATTCCCTCATCAGATCACATCTGTGTCAGTTTGCATTAGGGAATAGGGGGTGTTGCTGTGCTATAGCTAGCACCCCAATATTTATTGGCTAAGAATCCTTTAGTGGAGAGTAAATGTAACTGAACTTTAGTCAGATTATTATTAGTAGGAGAGGCCACCAACTATCTTTGATCATCAGGGATAAGGCAACTGGAATCACTGTTTATATGTATTGGTCAATTTTGATATCCCAAGTTAAGATTAATGCTTGTGCCCTCCTCTTGGGGCAATAGTGGCAACTTAGGATCCAAACCTTTAGGTGCCCATTTTAAGTCATTTAAATAAATTGGTATTATATCTTTTCCCCCACTCTACTGGACAGAGCAGGGGAAGATTGGGTATATAAGACCAATAAGTGAAGTTATCTATTTGTATATAACATCCAGGAAAACTTACAGCTACCGTAATGAGGGCCATCATAGTTATCACCACATTGTTAGGGGTGAAAGAACACTGCTAATTCTCCAGAACTTCTGCTTTCTTGGTCAGCTTCTTTATCTGACACCATGTTGGAATCTTTGCTCAGTCTGTCCCAGACATTGTGATTTGGCACTTTGCAGTGTGAGACCCTAGAAGCTGATGATTGGTGGGACTGGTTCAAATCTGAATATTTTCCTCTTGTGCATCACAAACTTTATGAAATGAGAGGGCACCCATATGGGCTTGATGGCCTCATTGGGTAATACACACGCATATCCTTTTCTCCAGATAACTAAGTAACCAGGGAGCCATTGATTAGAAGTAATATTTTCCCACCAGATCGGAAGATATACGTCGTCTTGTTTTTGTTTACTAAAATGTCTTTCTACTGCTGCAGTGTTTTTATCATTATGATTCCAAAAAATTAAGAGTAAATATAAGTTCTGTTAATATTTCTTGAGGAGGACCTTGTATTTTCCCTTTATGTTTATGAAGTTGTAATTTTAATATTTGATTAGCCTGCTCTATAATTTTTTGTCCTTGAGGATTATATGGGGTGCCAGTGGAATGTTTAATGTTTCACAAATTAAAGAAGGATTGTAGCTTATTGGAAACATAAGCGGGTGCATTATCAGTTTTTACAGCTTTGGGAATTTCTATGATTGCAAAGGCAGAGTGGAGATGTCTAATAAGCCCATATAAAGTGAGAAGGTGTATCTATAATGACGCGAACAAAAGATTTTTTTCCCAAATGAAGGGATGTGAGTAACATCCATCTGCCATATTTCATTGGCTTTTATGCCTTGTGGATTGATGCCCGCTGGCTGTGTAGGCAGACTGATGGCAGCAGAAAAAGGGCAGGAATGGACAATGGAATTTACTTGTTCATTAGTAATAGGAAATTTGTGTTGAAGTCCTTTTTGGTTTACATGTGTAAGAGAGTGAAAATCCTGAAAAGCTGAGAAAACAAGAGAGTCACCTATTTCATTACCTTTGGTTAATGGCCCAGGAAGGCCGTGTGACTTCAGATGTGTGTAGCATAGAAAGGGGCAAAATGTTGATGAACGAGGGATTGTAAATGATGAAAATGAGTGGAGGGAGACATTAGATGTAGAAATAGCAGCAGTTTTGATATGCTATAAAACATACACTGTATATAAAGAATCAGATAACAGATTAAATGCAGGAGAAACATCTTGAAACAATGTAATAACAGCCATTAATTCTGATTTCTGTGCTGAGAGACCAGTAGTAGATATGATATTTGATGTAGGACCATAATAACAGGCTTTGCCTTTGACAGAGCCATCAGAAAAGTTAAGTAGGGGCATCTGTTATTGGATTTTTGGAAGTAATTTTAGGAAGGACAAAAGCAGTACTTTTTAAGAAGGAAACAACAGGTAAAGAGGGATAATGAGAAGTGTTTCCAGTGAAGCCACTAAGGGCAATTTGCCAATTTAAATTATTTTGGAATGCTGTCTCAATTTGCGTCTTACTTAAAGGCAGAACAATAACCTTCGGATCATATCCCTATTTTTGGCAAGTTCTTTTTCTTTGTAATTGAATAATGCTGCCAATATGGTCTATATAGGTAGTGAGTATTAACAATATTATTTGGAAGAAAAATCCATTTTATGATTAGTTCTTCCTGTATAATTAATCTCATGAGTGTATGTGGGGTATGAAAAATAAGAAGGTCTAATGGTATATCAGGCAGGACTCTATCCATTTGGATTGATTGAATCTGGTTTTCAACAAATTGTAATTCTTTTAAGGCCTCTTTTGATAGGGTCCTAGGGCTATTTAAATTAGGATCTCCCTAATGATCTGCCTTTAAAGAGGCAAATAGATGCTGCAAAGCATAAGTGGGAATTCTAATTTTTAGGTCTTATCCAAATAATGTCTCCCAATAATCTTTGCAAATCATTCAAGTCATAATTTTGTCTCTACAGATTTGAACTTTCCGTGGTTTAATTGAGGTCCTGTCATTAATGAATCCCAAATATGAGGAAGATGTCATGGTTTGTATTTTTTCTGGAGCTACAATTAGTTGTATTTTTCAAATTGTAATAGAAATATTTTAAATGTGTCCTGCAATTGTACTATATCAGAGGCTGCACATAATATATCATCTATATAATAGATAAGATAAATTTGTGGAAATTGATCTCTGACTGGCTGTGTAACTTTTGCCACATACTCCTGACAGATAGTGGGGCTATTTAACATTCCCTGTGGTAAAACTCTCCATTGATATCGTTTGGCTGGTTCTTTTAAATTTACACTGGGAATTGTGAAAGCAAAATGGGACAGTCTTCCTTGGCAAGTGGTATAGTATAAAAGCAACCTTGTAAATCTATGATAATTACTGGTCATTCTCATGGAACTAGATTAGGCAAAGGCAATCCTGGTTGGAGAGACCCCATGGGTTGGATTAACAGAATTAACCATACGCAGGTCTGTTAAAAGTCTACACTTTCCTGATTTTTTCCTAATAGCAAAGACGGGCAAATTCCAAAGACTGTGAGATTCTTCAATATGCCCTTTTCTTTCTGTTCCTCAACTAGGGCTTGTAAAGTAAGTGGTTTCTTTTGTGTTAAGGGCCACTGCTCCACCCAAATAGGTTTGTCACTCTTCCAATTTAACTTAATGGGTTCAGGAGCAGTGTCGCTCAGTGAAAAATTTGGGAATCCTCCTTAGGGAAAGGTATAACCAGAGAGGCTCCCCATTGATTTAGTAAACCTCGTTCCCAAAGTTTAATGGGCAAGACTACAATATATGGCTGCATATAGTCTTTTTGACCCTTGCGTTCTTCACAGAAAAGAATATTGAAGCTCTGATGCATATTGCTAGCCTGTCCTAATCCCGTAATAGTAACAGAAGATGAATTATATGGCCATTTTTTAGGCCAATGTAATGAGCTTATGATAGATACATCAGCTCCAGTATCAATTAGACCTGAAAATTCCTTTCCTTGTATTTTAACATGATAAATCAGTTTATCTTGATAAATTTTCTCAAATACGCCCCAGTTTTTCCAGTGCTTCCAAACCCATTAGTTTCTTTGTTTGTTTTATTTTATTTTATTTTATTTATTTGACAGATAGATCACAGGTAGGCAGAAAGGCAGGCAGAGAGAGGGGAAAGCAGGCTCCCTGCTGAGCAGAGAGCCCTATGTGGGGCTCAATCCCAGAACCCTGAGATCATGACCTGAGCTGAAGGCAGAGGCTTAACCCACTGAGCCATCCAGGCACCCTTCTTATTCCTTCTTATCTGCATCAAAACTTATACTGAGCCATGAGTTCTAGGTTGCAAAAGAGGATTTATTTTTTGTACTTTGTCTAAGTCTTTGTTCACAAACTAAACAAAAACAGCACAAGTGCAATTCTTTGTTTGTTTTTAAATTGACACTGGAGATAGGGTAAAAGTAGCAACCGGGCAATGGAATCTCTTTTTTGAAAATGGTTTGGAGCCACAGTAGTTATCATCACTGAAATTTCACTAGTTTAGTCTGAATCAATAACGCTGGTGTGAGCTAGTATTCCCTTTGAAGTAAGGCTGGATCTCCCCTAAAGTAGCCCAGTGGTTCCCTTCAGTAAAGGGCCAAAAATATTAATTGGGATTTTAGTGGGAAACTTGGCAGGCATTAAGAGATGATTTTTGGGAAGGGGGATATCTAGTCCAGCACTACCAGGCATAGCATGTAATAAATTTAAAATGGTACAATTGTCTGAAAGCTGGGTATTAAGGGAGAATTGGTCCCCTTGTTTTTTCAGGGCTGAGGGCTTGCCCCCAAATAAGTTTCCCTGAAGGGGGGATCCATCCTTGTGAAAGTTAGAACGACATTGATTTGCCCAATGTTTTCCTTTTTACACTCAGGACAAAGACCTGGTGACTTATTTCTTCTTGCATTTCATGGAGGGAATTTTCCTTTTTGCCTACAAAAGCTGTCTGCCCACAGCTGAAACATTGTCATTTTAATTTTCCTGTGGTCAGAGCAGCTGCTGCTTGAGCTAACAAATCCGCTTTACAGGTTTCTCTTTCTACTCCTTGGTATAGCTTAATATAATCTGTCAATGTTCCCTTGCCTTTAAAGGGTGTAATCAGTTTCTTACAGTCAGCATTGGCATTTTCATAAGCCAACTGCTGAAGAATAGTATCAGCAGCCTCGAGATTATTTATCTTTTAACAGCTTCTTATAATCTTGCAGTAAAGTCAGTATTGGGTTCTTTTGGACCCTGTACCACTTTTTGAAAAGAAGAGCAATTCTCTCCTTGGGATTCTGTTCTCTCCCGGGCTCTCAGACAACAATGCCGGAGCTACCCAATAGCTTGATCATTCATTTGTACCTGATCTTGCACACAGGCCCATGGCCCAATGCCCATGAGCTGCTCCCTGGAAATAGGAACATTATTAGCTCTGTTATGAGCAGCTGCTATATCTGCATGATATTGCTACCATGTTTTAAATTGCAAAAACTCATGTGAAGATAGAACTGTTTTTGGTAATAGTGACCTATCAATTGGAATAAGTCGATTGCCTTCTGCAATGCCTTGAATGGTTCCCATTGTAAAGGGAGAATTAACTCTATCATTTTGTACTGCTTGTTTTAATTCCTTCAATAAATTGAAGGGAAATGGCTCACATATGGCCTCATAAATACCATTAGGGTTGTTAAGATCATGTCCTGGAGTGACATGTTCTCTAATAGCAATTGGGAAATTAAAATGTAAGGCATCTGGGTCTCTTGCTCACTTTGCTTCAAGGAGGCCCTTTTGAATAGCTGATAGCATGGACTTTTCATCCTTTATGCTAAATGGTGCCTTCTGATAGGATGGTGGAGCTGATGGCGATGGTGCCACGGCATAGTAGCAATTGTTCTCCCTTTCTGTTTTGTTATTGGGGTGGGGGGAGAAGACTCCTTCTTTATATATTTCTTTATGATGATTTTAGTAATTTTTTTCCCCTCCAGGATGGCATGTTTAGGTCCCTCTTTTTTAGTTTCTCCTGAACATTCATTATCGCTATCTGAGTCAGAGGTTTGTAAAGGCTCCAAAGCGGAGTGAATAAGGGTCCAAGTGGACCATATAGTAATCAGAATTGGTTTTTCTTTAGCATGTAAAAGTTTTAACTTATGACCTACTTTTGCCCATGTCTGTAAATCTGAAGTCCCTAATGTAGGCAACCAGGAGCAATGTTCTTTAATTACTTTTAAAAGCTCCAAAAGTTGGCCCTCACTGAATTTTGCTCCTCCAGCCTTTAGGAGCCATCTCAATAAACATACTTAAGGGCAATATTTGTTGGTGCTTCTTTATATTACCCATACCCTGCGATAAGTACCACAACTCACCAGCCGGAGAAAAAGGCACGGCCTTGCAGGCAAACACCTTGGGGCTTCTTATCCTGTTCCGTTTCAGATCCCTGTTCCAGCCCTACTTGCGACTTCCTGATGACCACCTGGCCCACGGGAGAAGAATGAGGCACAAACAAGTCAGCTGCAAGAGAAAGGGAGCAGGGTATGACAGTAGAAAAGACTGTCTCCCTGAACAACTCCTCAGTCCTGTATTTATTAGGTATTAGTAATCAACAAAGGAGTTGAAGAAGGCTATACATTAATCATATGTCTTGTTGATAAACAAGAAGGAATAGGAGTTATACATTAATTATAAGTCTTATAGATAAGCAAGAATAAAAGCAGGATATGCCTGGCCAAGCAGTATAAAATTTACAGTTGAGCAAGCACATTCAAAGGGATCATCTAATTAGCCATGGGGGTCTCTGGAGTAGGGGAGATAACAGAAAAAAGAAGAGGCAGTGTTCCCCACTGCTCAACTTCCATGAAACAGGTGGCATTCTGCCCTGAGCCAGCCGGGCATCCCCAGCTGCTCAGCTTCAAGGACCTACATCATCCTCTCCCCCAGAAGCCTGTTGTTTTTCTTATGGCTATGTTTTTCTTAAGGCTATATCTAGGCATGCTTGATGGCTAGTACAATTTCTTTTAAGTTATATTTTAAGTAATACATTGTTCTGAGGGACAGTTACATCTATGCTTATGCTCCTATGAGAGAATAAAGAGGGGAAATTTGAGTATAACTTTTAAATATTTTATTCCAAAAATATTACTCTGTATTAATTTCCAGTGCAAACCACTTCTTAACCAAATAGTTATTCTAAAATCAGAAAACTTTTTTGGTGGGGGGAACTGGGAAGAACTTGGGGGGAGAGAAATTGTGGATAGTTTTGAATGTGAGTACTAACCACAATTGTCTGTTCATGGCCTGAACAGGAAAAAATGACATTATGATGACAAATAGTTGTGCCTACAGGCCTTTTTTGTGGGAAACTGCCCTGGTTCATTTTGTTGATAACAAGGCTTGAGTGAAAACAGCTACACTTTCTCCAGTGTGAAACAGGGGTGTAAGCTAAGGGGGAATCAAGTTGTATTAAAACTTGTCAGCTGCAATATCACCCGTACTTTCCCTATGGACATGTGTTAATAATCATAAATTTTGATTTCTATTATGCTAATATTCATAATGGAAATAATCTTAATGGAAACACAGTATGTATGGCAAAGAGGAAAGCCTCTTTCCCAGTAATAAATATTTGGAAAATACCAATGAAAATGTGTGATTTATTTTTATTAAACTATGCTCCTGTTCCCTCACCTATCCTCCCCTGCCCATTGCTTTCTTCTTTCCTAATACCCAGTCTCAGCAGCACCTTCAGAGAAAGCCCCTCCTTCTGCTCAGAAATGCCTCAGGCTCTCTTCTTCTAATACTTTCCCCTCCCCTCCAAGGCCTCACCATCCCCACTTTTCCTTTTCTACCTTCCTCCTGCCATCCTGCTCTGCTTTCACAGAGCTTCCCTCTACTCAAATTTCTTACTCCTTGCCAGTTCTACTACACTTAGAGTATGTCCTGCTGATGACAAAAAAAGGAAATTTATCTTTAGTGTATGGTAACAGAAATATATCTGGTCAATAAAGCAACTGATTGTAGTTTTGAAGTGTGCCTGTTTTAGTTAAAATGCGCTTCCTCTGGGGTGTCTGGATGGTGCAGTCGGTTGAGTGACCCACTCTTGGTTTCATCTCAGGTCATGATCTCAGGGTCCTGGGATAGAGCCCCATATGGAGCCTGCATTTGGCTCTGCACTCAGTGGGGAGTCTGCTTAGGATTCTCTTCTCCTTCTGTCCCTCCCCTCCACGCACTCTCTTTCTGAAATAAATACATAAAATTAAAAAAAAAAAGTGCTTCCTCTTTTTCACTTTTTAGTCCATTAAAAATATAAATATATATATATCTCTTAAAGATTTTGTTTACTTTTTTGCCAGAGAAGAGAGCACAAGCAGGGGAAGGGGCAGGCAGAGCATGCAATTGGAGAAGCAGGCTCTCTGCTGAGCAGGGAGCCCAATGCAGGACTCAATCCCAAGACCCTGGGATCATGACCTGAGCGGAAGGCAGAGGCTTACTGACTAAGCCACCCATGTATCCCAGTCCATTAAAACCTTTGCATTTCAATTTATACTGTTTTAAAACTTTTTGTTTTTTTGTTTGTTTTGTTTTTAATTTGAGTAAGAGTGACACACGATGTTACATTAGTTTCAGGTGTACAACACAGTGATTCACGAATTCTGTACATTATGCTATGCTCATCGCAAGTGTAGGTCCCATCTGTCACCAGACAACACTATTACAATATCACTAATGGTATTCCCTGTGGTGCACCTTTCATCCCAGTAGCTTATTTTATTCCAGAATTGGAAGACTGTAACTCCTACTCCCCTTCACCCATTTTGTCCATGCCCCTGGCCCCTCCCTGCTGGCAAGCATCAGTCTGTTCTCTGTATTTATAGGTCTGATTCTTCCTGTTTATTCACTTTTTTTTTGTTTGTTTTTTAAGATTCCACATATGAGTGAGATCATATGGTATTTGTCTTTCTCAGTCTGACTTATTTTCCTTAGCAGGATACCCTATAGGTCTATCCGTGTTGTCATGTAATATTCCGTGTGTATGTGTATATGTGTGTGTGTGTGTCTATGTGTGTGTTTATAATGATTTATACTGTTTGAGACTTAAACTTTTTGAATTTCTTTGAATTTACATTCTTTGTCCGTATCTCTTTGGATATGGCCCCTTGCCTATATCCTTCTTCTGCAATGCTTGTTAGTGTGATGGACTCTTTCATTCTAGTCTCCATGTAACACTACAGGCACAGTTTTGATCTTTCTATTTCTCTCTGCAGCATTCAGAGTAGTTTCCTCAGATGTGCTTTTCAGTTCTAGTAAATCTCTAGTTGTTTATGTTCTGTTATTTAACCTGTTCATTGAATTTTTAATTAAATACTTTATATTTTTCATTTCTGAAAGTTCTACCTGGTATTTCTTCATAATTTTCTCCTCCATCCCCCACACTGATTTTCAAATAAGATTTTGTTTTTTTTTTTTTTAAAGAAATTTGACTCATTCTTTTAAAATTTTAAGTAGTTCAACATACTGTTTTTTAATTTAAATTCAATTAGCCAACACAGAGTACATCATTAGTTTCAGAGGTAGAGTTCAGTGGTTCACCAGTTGCATGTAATAGCTAGTGCTCATTACATCGACTGCCCTCCTTAATGCCCGGCACCCAGTTATCCCATCCTCCCACTTATCTCCCCTCCAGCAATGCTCAGTTTGTTTCCTACAGTTAAGAGTCTCTCATAGATTGTCTCCCTCTCATATGGTTTCACTCATATGCGGAATATGAGGAACAGTGCAGAAGATCATAGGGTAAGGGAGGGAAAACTGAATGGGAAGAAGTGAATATACTTTTTACATACTCTTTCACATTGCCATTCTATTATCTCAAGTACTTACAGCTCTGATTTTGCTCTTTTTCTGTTCGCTGACTTTCATTCACTGTTGGCTGTTTCCTTGCGTGTTTTGTCAGTTTAGTTTATGAGTTTGTGGTTAGTGGGCCTTGTTTCCTCCTTGAGAATCTCCTCTGGCTTCTTTGTAAAAGTCCTTCTAGACCAGTTTTGCAGCCAATTTATTATAATATTGTGGCTTGGGGTTACTGTGGTAATATAAGTAGCCAAACTCCATCTCTACTTGAAGAGAAAGCCCGGAGTTCTAAATTCTCAGAAACTTTTCTTTTCATCCAGTGCCTACAGCAGATAAGCTTCCTTTCAACAGCCTGCGCCTGTGGGTAAGTTTCTCTTAACCCACCCCTCATGTGAACTAAGGATTGTGTTTAGACTGTGTTCACAGTCCCATGACCCGTCTCCTTGTGAGGATTCAGTCACGCCTTCTGTTCAAGCTCCCAGGGGCCTGGGAACACCCTTCTCTGAGGGCAGCCACAGCATCGGCTGAGGCACTCACCACTCCACTTTTCATTCCCTCTTAGTTTATGGCACTTGGAAATTACCTTTCCCCACCCTGCTCCACACTTCCTTCTGTTTAAAGATCAGCCTTGCATTAAAAAGTTGTTCTGGGGACGCCTGGGTGGCTCAGTTTGTTAAGCAGCTGCTTCAGGCTCAGGTTGTGATCCTAGGGTCCTGGATCGAGTCCCACATCGGGCTCCCGGCTCAGCAGAGAGCTTGCTTCTCACTCCCTCCCTCCCACTCTGCCTGCTGCTCTCCCTGCTTTGAAATCTCCTTTTCTGTTAAATGAATAAATAAAACCTTGAAAAATTTTCTTAAAAATAAAGTTGTTCTGTTTCCGTAATCTTAAGGATTTTAGACAAATTATATCAGCCATATTGTCAGAATTAGGAAACATCACCAATCACCTCAGATTAACTGTCAGGATGTATGATTCTTTCATACATTCAGTGACAGGGCTGGAAGGCCCAGCTGCTGGTGTTTTAAAATCATGTTTTGCACATCCTGTCCTATACATGCTGATTCTCTGTATCAGTTTAGTCAGATTTAGGTGCCAATGCATAAGCAAACTTTCTGGAAGTGTGATGCCCTCCCCTCAGTTTCTGCACTGTCCACAGAAGAGCAGTACGCTATAATAGTTCAGAGCATTACCTTTGGCATTCTCTATATCTGGGTTTCAGTTCCAACTGTCACTAATCTTTCTGTGAGATCATAAAGATAATAGGCTGATTGTTTTCTGAACTTCAGTTTTCCCAGAAATAAAATTGGGACAATAGTACCTGCCATACCTGATCATAGCAAAGATTAAATGAGATGCCACATACAGAGCACTTAGAAAAGATAGAGTGCCTGGCACATCATAACTGAAATCAACAAATGCTAAGTATTCTTGCTATTACTCCTTTATCACCTTTGAGACTGACACCTGTGGTAAAACCATTTCTTAGTGCACTAACACCTTAGTTTTAGAATCCAATTTTCTGGCTCTCCCCCTTTTTATTTGTCATCTGAGTCATCCAAGGTGAGTAAGTGTTGGAGAATGAGGAGGCCACAGGCTTCAGGTTAAGAGCCTTAGGTCTAAATCTGGCTTTGCTGCTTGTTGGTTATGGGTATGTGTGACAACTTCTCCAACACTCATTTTCCTTTGCTGTAAAATGGGCATATGAATGGGGTTGTCTGTGTGGCTCAGTCAGGTAAGTGTACAACTCTTGATTTCAGCTCAGATTATAATCTCATGGTTGTGGGATCAAGACCCAAGTTGGGCTCCATGCTCAGCAGGGTGTCTGCTTAGGACTCTCCCTCTCCCTCTGCCTCTAACCTCTATGCGCACTCTCTCTCTGAAAATAAATAAATAAATCTTTTTAAAAAATGCGGGTATGAACAACTTATGTCATGATTGTGTAGGACAAATGTGGAAATGCCCACACAGAATGGTACATGGGGATTTCTATAGGGACTTTGAGCCTTCTGTAGGCAAGCCCCATGCATTCCTTCCTACATTCTGGGACTCACCTGCAGCACCATTCAGGGAAGGCTGAACTGAACTGAATGAATGAAACCAGGAAGGAGAAATGAGGCACCGATATAGCAGGGTAGGAAACGGTGTGCACAACCTGCAGGAAGTGACTCCCTATGTGGCCACAGGAAGTCGGGGCCTGAGTTTCTGTTTTAGCAGTAATAGTTTTGCTGTGTTTGTGTACCTGAGAATGGGGACATTGTCTCCATCTTTTCTATCTTTCCATGGTGACCAGAATATGTCCTGCACAGGGTGACGTCTGCAGCTGTGTGGAAGCCCTCACTCGAGGCCCGCCAAGCAGTGGGTGGAGAGGCCCTGGGGAAGTTTGAGTCACTTTGGGCTGGTAATGGGGAAGGCCTGGACTCTGTTTCTGCCAGAGAAGCTTGCGAAGGGTGTGGAACCTGACTTGATTCTCTTCTTACTTTGCATAAGAATCTTGAGCCTGACATTTTCATTTCAATAGGAGGGGGAAATAAGGGAGACTCAGGAAGGATAAAGCAATTCTTCCTTCTCAAGTTGCTCTAGAGTTTCATTTGAACAGTAGGTGGAAACTTTTACATGGAAACTCATTTGGACATTGTTTTGGAGCTGTAAAAATAGAGCTCTAAAAATAAAAACTGATTGATTGGAACATCAATCAGTTGCTCAGATTCCCCAGCTTTGCAATGTTTGCATCTGTCTATCATCTCCTCAATGTTTTCCTCCTCTTCCTGGTAACAGCCACCCTCTACCAAAGTGTGCCAGGTGCTCTGTGTTCCCACCCATCTTCCCAGTGTCTCTGCACCATATGTATTAGCATACCATTTTCATAGATGGGAAGCTGAGGGTCAGAGAAACTAAGGGATGTGCCCAAGGAGGAGACACAGCATGTAGGAGTACATGGTTCCAAAGATGTCTTTGTCCTTTTTCTCTTGATTCCTTGTCATCCAGCAAAGCCCAGTCAAGAGACCTATGGTCCAGGCTCTCTACCTCCTCTAATAAAGTATGTGAGCTTGGGGAAGTCACTTTAGGGTATCTTCCATCTCCAGCTTCTAGGTTTCTTCTGACTCAATTTCTAGGAGATTTCTGGTGGACCATCTCCAGTGTCCCTTTACCTCACAAACCATCATGTGAAAGTCTCATGAAATCACGCAGAGTACTAATACTCATTAAGTGCTGATTTTGAACCAGGGTTGTGCTGGGTGCTAACCAAAATTCCTGATATTTATTAGTCCTGACACTAATATCCTTTAATTTCTGGTATTTTTAAACACATGATCATTTCTATGATTTGTCTTTCTACTCCTTATATCTAGAATGTTTTCCTCCTGTGCCTTCTGTGCCAGAGAACTCAAGTAAGAATAATTTGCTTTAGATGGGACCCCACTTAAATGCCTCACTATGTTGATTTTTGGTAAAGAGCTGGAGAGAGAAAGGCTGGGCAGGTAGTTTGGATTGAAAAGAATGAGCTTGAATGATTTTCTCTATAAAGGGCAAGGGATGGATTTCTGACTTCTCATTAGTTTCAACCATTTGGGGGAACTCAAGGCCATGAACCCTTGATTCTTTGTGTGAAAAGGGGTAAAAATGATCTTTTCTGTTTCTTTATATGACTTCCCAGAAACCTTTTTGCTGTGTGGAAGTATCTTGCTCAATAATCACCTTTAATGCTTAATTTAAAGTTCAAATTCCTAGATGACTTGTTCTCTCTAGAATAATGCCAGACAGAGAGGTATCCATGGAGACCACCTTTGGCCTGTAAGTGCTTTAAAGTATGCTTGGAAATTCAAATTCTTATGCCACATAATTTCTCTGACTTGCCATCTTGTAAAAAGTCTTAGAGATAATGATCATACTTTAAGAAAATGTTCAGAAATTATATAAGGACGTCAAATCCGGCTACCTTAGGCAATCTCCATGGTGGTGATTGAGAATCTGAAGCCCTCCAAGTTCACATTTTATTTTAATATGCAGGCTGAGCTCTCAGGAAGGTTGATGTTTTAATCCTCCTTCTAATTACACCTAGCTAGAAGGACAGCTATATAAACATACATATAAAAAATACATATAGAACCCTATAGGCACAAAGAATTTGGTTAAATTCATATCAGTTCAGAAGATTTATCTAAATCCCCAAGATAAATCCCCAAACTTCCATGGTTTAGCATGACTGAAGTTGATTTATCATATGAAATTCAGGGTGGGAGGCAAGAGTTAGGATGGAAGGGAGGGGATTTCCCTACAGTAGTTTTGGAACCTGGGTGAGGGAGCCTCTGTGGCATGGCCCTGCCCTGTGTGTCAACAACCAACTGGGGGAAGGAGGAAGAGAGAGAAGGAAGATTTCTTAGGAAGGTGCCATGGACTACTCATGTCAGCCCACTCTCGGTGGCCCAGACTCACTTCCATGTTTCCACCTAGCTACAAGAGGCTTGGGAAATGAGATACCTGGTTGGCCAACAGCTCTTCATTCTGAAGGGGAGCAAGGTGGCTGTCTCCAGCTATCTCTGTCACCTCTCTACTGTGTGCATGGCATTGTGCTCTCAAAGGGCTGACAGTGTAGGTGGTGAGGATGTTCCCTTCCCTTCCTTCCTGTGCCCTTCACCATCCCCTCTGTACCTTTTCCCTCTTTGCACCATTCTCTTCCATCCTTTCTTACCTCCAACACATCCATACACACACACATCCCTGTTGCTTTTCTTCTGCTCTTACATGGAAAATCTGCTCTACAGGGCCCTTACATATAGAAGTTAGTCTGAAAGTACAGGCTGAAAGGAAATCAACCAATATGCACTACCCTCTCCAAACTAGGCTGGAAACCTAAAGGGGTTTCCTAAAGGGTGTTGACTCAGGCCTCATGCTATTTTCCCCAAATGTAGTTTTCAGCAGTCATTAACTTGCCAAGAGCTTGAGAGGACTTCCTGTTGCTGCCCCAACGATATACTCCTTTGCCTTTTGCCTTAGACTCATTATAATATGGCCCCTACTCCCTTGTCCAAGCTTATCTCACATGTTCCTTTGTTCCTCAACAGGGAATAAATCCTGCCCACTGTGAGGTGTTTATTCATTATCTTGCCATGACTCTTTACTCAATGTTCTTGAAGGCCCATCAAAGCTCCACCCACAGTATGAAATCTTCCAATAGGTAGATACTTACACGATTTATACTCCTATTTGGTTAGTGGTAATCTTGCAGTGTAACACATTTCCCTCTCACTATCTTATGGCTGTTTCTGTGTCCTTTGTTAGGTTATATGTTCCTGAAGCAGAAATAACAAGGCTGATACAGACAGCTCCTGCTTCTCACTGCTTAGTGTTCTGCTGTTGTACCTTACAACTTTGCATTTTATTTTATTTTTATTTTTTATTTATTTACTTTTTATTTATTTTCAGTATAACAGTATTCATTATTTTTGCACCACACACAGTGCTCCATGCAATCCGTGCCCTCTCTAATACCCACCACCTGGTTCCCCAACCTCCCACCCCCTATCCCTTCAAAACCCTTGGGTTGTTTTTCAGAGTCCATCGTGTCTCATGGTTCACCTCCCCTTCCAATTTCCCTCAACTCCCTTCTCCTCTTCAGACCCCCATGTCCTCCACGTTATTTGTTATGCTCCACAGATAAGTGAAACCATATGATACTTGACTCTCTCTGCTTCACTTATTTCACTCAGCATCATCTCTTCCAGTCCCGTCCATGTTGCCACAAAAGTTGGGTATTCATCCTTTCTAATGGAGGCATAATACTCCATAGTGTATATGGACCACATCTTCCTTATCCATTCGTCCTTTGAAGGGCATCTTGGTTCTTTCCACAGTTTGGCAACCGTGGTCATTGCTGCTATAAACATTGGGGTACAGATGGCCCTTCTTTTCACTACATCTGTATCTTTGGGGTAAATACCCAGTAGTGCAATTGCAGGGTCATAGGGAAGTTTTATTTTTAATTTCTTGAGGAATCTCCACACTGTTCTCCAAAGAGGCTGCACCAACTTGCATTCCCACCAACAGTGTAAGAGGGTTCCCCTTTCTCCACATCCCCTCCAACACATGTTGTTTCCTGTCTTGCTAATTTTGGCCATTCTAACTGGTGTAAGGTGGTATCTCAATGTGGTTTTAATTTGAATCCCCCTGATGGCTAGTGATGACAAACATTTTTTCATGTGTCTGATAGCCATTTGTATGTCTTCATTGGAGAAGTGTCTGTTCATATCTTCTACCCATTTTTTGATATGATTGCCTGTTTTGTGTGTGTTGAGTTTGAGGAGTTCTTTATAGATCCTGGATATCAACCTTTTGTCTGTACTGTCATTTGCAAATATCTTCTCCCATTCCGTGGGTTGCCTCTTTGTTTATCAGGAGTGAATGCCATCTGACTGTAGAGAGCAGTAATTGCAGATTTAGAGCAGATGTTTCCCGACTGAACTGGGGTTAATGATGGCTAATTCTTCCCCTTGTTGATGACTTTTCTGAAGGAATGTCAAGAATCCATTTCAGTCAGAGAAGGGGACTGTTATTTCTCCTTTGTGTTCCCTGAGTGCTTAGCAATGAATACAGACATGCTGGTTATTTATTTAAAATGAAAACCCACTGTTGTCAAAATTTATTTAGTATCCATTGTTGGCCAAGCGTTTTATCTATTTTGCATTCATGTATTTATTTTATTAAAGTTTCAACAACTCAGTGTCTTGGGTATTCCCATCCTCATTTTTAGAAGAAAAATAGGGCTTCTTAGCAATGAAGAGCAAAATTGCAGACTAGGGAATTCCCTGGAGAACCAGGGTGCTGAATTCAAGTCTTCTGACTTCAAATACTATGCTTTTTTTCTATTATTCTACTCTTCTATAAAGTAGATTTTCTATAAAGATCATTGATATTTCAATACTGGAACCCTTGCAAGTACGGGCTAAGGGATCAGGAAGGAAAATATATAATAGAGCTAGGTTTCAATTCTAAATCTGTGATTGACTTTATTGAAGCCACAAACTTCTAGAGTATCAGTCTTCCTCTGTCCCAGCCCCCCAACCTGTGCAAATCAAATCAAATATGCAGAATAGATGTTAAAAAAAAAAGACTTTTATTCTTCTAAAGTAATATCCTTTGTTAGAAGCTTTTATTAAAAAAAAGGTAAATATATTCTAAGGACGAGGAGAAAACAAACTTAAAATCCATTTGAGTACAAAGTGCTTGACCTGAGTTTTTTCCAGGGTTTTGCTGTCTTCTATATGTATGTACTGATACTGAGGACTCTAAGCCAGCATGGAAATTCAGATTACAAAAATAGGCTTATCACAGCTTTGTCTCATGGACCAGCACCAGAGTTTGGGGTAATGGCAGTGAATAGATGCATCCCACAGAAGCTGGAAACGCTCACAGCTTGAGTCTGCCTAGCTGGTTTCTCTCCTCTCCCCAGTGTTACAATGGATTCCCAGAAGGCCACCTGGCCCTTGCCTTGCTCAGACTCCTAGAAGGGCCCACAACAGAGGGATTACCAATGTTTGCATAATGCTTTACAGTTTACATACCACTTCTTAAACACAGCTAAGCATTTGGTCTTTGCAATCACCTGGTGAGGTGAGGGTGTTGTATCACCCATTTTACATCTGAATAGTCAGAAGATCAGATATTAAATAATTCACCTAAGGTCCCAGTAAGAAGTAAACCCATTCCCCAATCAAATTCCTTGGAAGCAGGTCCTGCTTTGTTCATTATACTTCCATATGTCCCACTGAATCTGCTCAGGGTTTGCATGCCTCACTGGAGCATGATTCCCTGAACACACTCCCTCTCCAGCCTCCAGGCCCTGTAGGCTGTCTCTGCCTGGAAAATTCCACCATTTCTACCTATAGAATCCCAACTTTGAGGCCCAGCTTAAGTGTCAAAGGTTCTCCAAATCTCTCCTAGACTCTCCTTCCCTTGTGTTTCCACAGCCCTTTCCTGTACTTAAAAAAGGAGCATTCACCACAATCTGCTGAGTGTTCTACTTACTACACAAGTGTTAGCCTCATGGTGTATGGAGGGCAAGCCCAATATATCTAGAAAAATGTCTTAGATACATCAGATTCTCAATAAACATCAGGTTTCTTATTTATCATAGTAAAAATGCTTATCTAATTGAATTCTTATTACGGACCAAATAAAATAGTAATAGTTAACATTTGTTAACACTTTCCATGTGCCAAGTGCTGTTCTGAAAACTTTGTTCATCTACCCAGCCCCACCACCAACCTTTGAGGTGGGTCTTGTCACTGTCCACATCTAGGAGATGAGAAAGCTAAAGTTGAGGAGGATAAGAAACTTGTCCAGGGTTACCCAGCTGTAAGGGGTAGAACTTGTTTTGAACTACTTTCCGTGGAAGGCAGGGACAAGTCCCTGAGTTCTAAGAGTTGTATGTTTATTTCCTTCTACAAGAAAGAAACCTCCACTCCTGAAGGATGCTGAACTAGGGCAAAGACAACTTCTGACTTTTCTGGTCTTACTTTGGGCAGGGAAGGGTAGAAACCCTGTTGAAGGCTGGTACTCATTCTGCTCCTTGGCCCAGAACAAGCCTGAAAATGAAGGCTGATCTCTCTTGAGCTATCAGTATGAAAGAAAGGGAAGAGAAAGTTCCTGCTTTCTTTTGTTGCTGTCCCTACACATCTTCTTGCCTTTGATGACACCAAGGGGTTCCCTTCCTTGCCTTCATCTTTTAAAGGACCAGAACAGGAGAAGCACAAAGCCCAAGAACCAATTGCATGTTGGGGCAGTGCTGCCCTTGTGTGGCCCTGGATAGGTTATACTTAATCCCTTCACTTATCTATCTTCCTGGGTACCTCCAGGGTGATGAAAATTTTCTCCTGGTGAATGTTCCTCTGAACACAAAAGAAGATGCTTTTTAAGTTCAAACACTGGTGTTTGCAGTCTGTGATTGGAATGCTGCTAGGTGGAGTAGTCTCTGTTTCCAGGACTGCAGGTCCTATTCTCTGAGCTGCTTCAGCACGGCCTGCTTTGCGTTGGAGATGATCAAACATATCTATCCTACAGCCAGAAAGCCTGGCACATTTGGGCCAGACCTCTGTCTTCACTCCTCTCTTTAAGGTCTTAACCTCAACAGAGCCCATATCTCTGTGTTCTAAAAGAGTTTGGATATTAAAAATAAGAAATCTATTGAGAATTTTTTATCTCTGTCTCTGAAGGCAGGCCACTGCTGACTGGGATTTTTCTTTTTTTAAATTTCATTTTAAAATTCCAGTACACTTAACATACAGTATGTTAATTTCAGGTGTACAATATTGTGATCCAACAATTCTATACATTACTCAGTGCTCATCATGATAAGTACACTCTTAATCCCCTTTACTTATTTCACTCATCTCCTCACCCACCTCTCATCTGGTAACCACAAGTTTGTTCTCTGTATTTGAATCTGTTTTTTTGTTTGTTTGTTTGTTTGTTTTGTTTTGTTTGTCTGTCTTGTTTTTTCTTTGTTTTGTTTTGTTTCTTAAATTCCACATAAGAATGAAATCATATGGTATTTATCTTTTTCTGACTGACTTACTTCACTTAGCATTATATCTTTTAGACTCATCCATATTATTGCAAATGGCAAGATTTCATTCTTTTTTATGGTTGAGTAATATTTCTGTGTGTGTGTGTGTGTGTGTGTGCGTATCCTTATCTATTCATCTATTGAGGGATATTTGGGTCACGACCATTTCTGGCTATTGTAAATAATGTTGCAGTAAACATAGGGGTGTATATATATTTTTGAATTAGTGTTTTGGGTTCTTTGGGTAAACACCTGTTAGTGGAATAACTGTATCATATGGTAATTCTATAATTTTTTAAGGAATCTCCATACTGTTTTCCACAACAGCGGCACCAGTTTGCATTCCCACCAACAGTGTAAGAGGGTTCCTTTTTCTCTACATCCTGTCCAACACTTGTTGTTTCTTGTGTTTTTGATTTTAGCCATTCTGATTTAGCCACATCTTATTGTGGTTTTGATTTGCATTTCTTTGATGATTAGTGATGTTGAGCATCTTTTCATGGGTCTGTTGATCACCTCACCTGCATCTTTTCTTTGGAGAAATGTCTGTTCACATCTTCTGTCAATTTTTAAATTGGATTATTTGGTTTTTGGGTGTTGAGTTGCATAAATTCTTTACATATTTTGAATACTAATCCCTTATTGGCTATGTCATTTGGTACATTCCTCCCATTCAGTGTTTGTCTTTTGTGTTTCGCTGTTTCTTTCACTGCACAGAAGCTTTCTATTTTGATGTCACCCCAATAATTTCTTTTTGCTTTTGTTTCCTTTGCCTCAAGAGACAGATCTTGAATAGTGTTGCTATGGCTGATGTTGGAAAAATTACTGTCTGTGATCTCTTCTAGGATTTTATGGTTTCAGATCTCACATTTAGGTTCTTAATCCATTTTGAGTTTATTTTTGTATATGGTATAAGAAAGTGGTCCGTTTTCATTCTTTGACATGTGCCTGTTCAGTTTTCCCAACACCATTTGTTGAAGAGACTGTCATTTTCCCATTGGATACTCTTGCCTTCTTTGTCATAGATTAACTAACCATTTAGTTGTGGGTTTATTTCTGGACTCACAATTCTGTTTCATTGATCTATGTGTCTATTTTTGTGTTAATGCCCCACTGTCTGCCTGGGAATTTTTATCTCTTGGCAACTCCCCCAAGCTGCTTGTTTTTCTGTAACTTCTTCATTTCTTTGTTTCTTCCACAGATTCTCTGTACACACTAAGCTTTTCAAGAATAGCTTTGAATAATAATAACAATAACAGAATAACTTGAATAACAACTAAAGCAGGGAAATCCATGGCTTTTGATAAAGAGTAGGAGGGCAGGGTTGGTGTTGGGAGAGAATACAATGTCTAATTTTCTTTGACATGAGTTGTTTACACTTTATTAATGGCCTTTGTGTCTTAAATCAATTACTGCAACTCCAGTCTTAAAACTTATTCATGTAGAACTAGAAGAGTCAAGTTTTACAGTCTTTTATAGGAAACTGATCTACTGATGCTTTTAACTGGTTTGAAAAAAATAAAAATAAATAGGTTTTTGAAGTCCATAAGCAACTTTAGCAGATCCTTGCCTCTAGAGATGTTCCAAAGGGCAGTTCAGAATGTCCCATCTTTCATACATTTTCCCTGTTTATCATGGCCCATGAGATGAGGTAAACATCAAGGCAAAAGATGAGGAGTATGGAAATCAGTGCTAAAGCTAGTGATTCCTAACTGAGAGACACATCTCACTCTCCCAACCTCTAAGGATGTCCAACACCACCAACACCACTGCTTCTCCTTCCCTTGTCACTACCTTCAGCACAAGCATCATTCTTTTCAGACCTTTGTAGAACAATTGACAGTTGAAATGGATTCAGATTAGCTTGACTAACAGATTTCCAACCAGTCCTTTGTTGTTTCTGGGGCCTGTGGCAAGTTATGAAATATCCATGAACTTCAATGTTTTCATCTTCAGATATGGGGATGAGAATGACCTCCTTTTTTTGTAAAAATGAAACAGGGTTTTTCACATTATAGACACTTAATCAATTTTATTATCTGCTTTTCACCAAAGAACTAGGTTGAGAAGACACACGCCTAAAAACAGAATAAACCAAGCTCACATTGAGTGCCTGATGACTGGTGCAGAGGTAGTTCACAGAAAAGAGGGCCCAGCTGGCAGGGATTATTTACATACCATGGTCTCTTTGGAGCATCATCTTGGCTGTATTCTGCCTCGGTGGGGGACCCAATGTAGGTTCAAGGGTCAGATATAATTAGGCACAATTGAATTTGAATTGAATTGAAAAGCAGCCTGACAATATAACCAAAGCCAAAAAGCCACTCAAACCCTTTGACCTATTAACACCACCTTAGAAAAACACAATAATAAAATAATTGAAAAGAAAAAAATCTACTTATTTTAAAGACATTCATCATAGCACTCTTCACATAAGTAAAATTAGAAAAAATCAAATAAAGATTAAAAAGAGAATGTCTCAGATGGACTTAACAGATATAGTCAGAGCATTTCATCCTAAAGCAGCAGAATACACATTCTTTTCAAGTGCACATGGAACATTCCCCAGAACAGGTCACATACGGAATCACAAATCAGGTCTCAATTGCCAAGAAAAGACTGAAATAATACCATGTGTATTTACAGACCATAATGCTATGAAACTTGGAAGTCAAACACAAGAAAAAACTTGGAAAGACACAAATACATGGAAGCTAAAGAACATGCTACTAAAGAATGAATGGGTTCACCAGAAAATTAAATAAGAATTAAAAAAAAATACATGGAAGCAAATGAAAATGAAACACAACAGTCCAAACCTTTGGCATGTAACAAAGGTGGTCCTAAGAGGGAAGAATTGTAGAGCAATACAGGACTTCCTAAAGAAGCAAGAAAAGTCTCAAATACAAAACCTAACCTTACATCTAGAGGATCTGGAAAAAGAACAACAAATAAAACCTAAATCCAACAGGAGAAGGGAAATAATTAAGATTAGAAGAGAAATCAATGATCTGGAAATTAAAACAAACAAACAAACAAACAAACAAAAACAAAAAACAACAGTAACAAAACTAGGAACTAGTTCTTTTAAAGAATTAAAAGAATTCATAAATCCCTGGCTAGTCTTATCAAAAAGAGAAGCAAAAGGACCCAAATAAATAAAATCATGAATGAAAGAGGAGAGATCACAACCAACACCACAGAAATACAACAATTATAAGAGAGTATTATAAGCAATCATATGCCAACAAATTAGACAATCCGGGAGAAATGGATAAATGCTTAAAAGAATTTAGATAGAGGGCCTGCTCTAGGAAGAGAGCTGTCACCATGGAAACATTGTAATGTGAATGAGATATGGTGGGCAGGGAGAAATGGAACAAGGCCTGTTTGAACAAAGTCTCTTTGTGTCCTATTTTTTCTAGATGGTTCAAAAAAATTTATTGGTCAAACATTTACTCTTTTTTCATCTTCCAGTGAATTGCATTTCTTCCTTTGAATTCCCTATCACCTTCTCTTTAGTTCAGAATGACACATACACCTCATTTTGTCTGATTGTCTTTGGAATTTCCATGTCTTTGAGGATTTCCTGTATACATGAAATGAAATTTAATTTCCCCCAGTTAATCTGTCTCGTGTCATCTGGTTTTTAGGCTAGCTAGAAAAACATTTGGAGGCAGAGGGAATTCTTCCTCCTTGACAACATCAAAGTTGAACAGTTCATGTGTGTGGAGCTGGGCCTTTGAGGCAAGGCCAGTGTCTTGCTGAGGATTTTCCAGACCCCAGAGACATCAACATGAATGGGTGGTGGACACTCAGAAGCCTCTATGCAAACCCTGGGAGGACTTGTCACCTACACCCAAGTTCCTCCTATCTCTCTCCCTGGCTGTGTGGCCCCAACTTTCACATCAGGGGAAAAGATCCCTCACTTTCTACAGTTGGCGAGGAAAAATTTTCCTAAATTCTTTCAGGCATTTAGGGAGGAATATCAAAGTTTCTTCCTGAATCTTTCAAGACTTGATTGTTCTCAGCTTGAAATAACCTGCATTCAAAGTGGCACATTTTGGGGGCAACTCACCCTTGGCCCTTACAGCACAATCTCCCAACCTTTTTAGAGTGAAAAAATAGACAAACCAGCTTGCCATTTATAGAATGCCAGTCCCTCATCAAAAACTTAATGCATAGTATTTCTAATTCCAGCAGCCACCCTGCCAAGCAAGTGCTGATCACCTTTGTTTTACTGACAGGAAACCTGAAGCACAGAGTTTAAGGAGCTTGCTCACTGTTGCTTTACCAGGAGGTGTCAGAGCTGGCCATAAGCCAGGCACTGTCTCAGACTGCAGCTCTTTCCTGCGGAGGAGGAATCTACAGTTCTCAGATGACAGGGAGTTTTCATTTGCTTCCAGCTCCACCTGTGTGTGAATGTTGATACTTCTCTCAGCATTGTCCATGTTGGAGTATCATTGTCTTGTGCAGCACAGGCCCTTCAAGCTTCTCTACTCTAGCAGATCATCTCCCTGAGGGTAAAGCCAAATGCAGGAGCTGCAAGGGTGAGCCACCCCTTCTTCTTGAGCTGAGAGTGGTTTGCAGTGATTAAGAAGGTGGTGGAGAGCAAGTTGTTGTGTTTGTTCTCTGACCTTCCTGATGCCCTGGCAGTGCTTGGGAAAGTGGGAACAAGCTGGGAGGCTGGATTGTCCTTGGTGGGTCAGTGCCAAGCATTATCATTGTCAACAACATCAGAAAGAAGGAACGCAGGGCGGGATGGGGCAGGCCTACAGAGTTCTGGGGGCAGTTCCTTTTCTGTGGTAGGGCCAGGCCAGGGCTGGTAGCACCATCAAACACGGAAATGCTGCAGTATTTTCCCCAGAGATGCTGCCCCACCAGGGAAAAGACAAAGCTTTTAAACAAAGATTGCCAACGCCCAGGGCATTCCCCTGAGGGGCAGGGCAGGTCATTCTGCCAGAACCTAGCCCCAGAGCCTCAAGGCTCAGATGGGACCTACAGGCAGGCAGAAGCTCTCTTTAAGTAAAGGAATCTTACTGCCAACAAAATCTTATGAGAAGGCAGTAAACAAAGTTGGGAAAAAAAAAAGAGCGACCACCTTCTAATAGTATAAGTTGTTCTATAAATTCAAATTGAACAAATTATTGTAAACTGGTCAACAAAAGCAACGAGGCTCTTCTGAAAAATACAAACATTTAATGGGAGGCATGGATGGCTTTGGCTGACATATATGCAAGCCAACATCTCACTTACTTATGTTATTTTGTAATGCATTATTGAGAAAAATCTGGATTCATACAGATCAACTATTTAAATTCTGAAAATTTAAAAACATCTTGCTTTGCAATTTCAGGATATTTTAAAATTAATATAGGAGATTAAGTTTTGGAGTCCATGTTAAAACACACTAACCTGGCAGTTGAGACTTGGGTGTTTTCCAGTGATTTGTGTGTTGGCCATTATATCTTTGAATATATTTTAGTTTAGAATAGTTAAATTAGACTTAAAAAACTGAAGTAAATCCTTGTAGAACTCTCTGATACTGGAAGACTCGTAGGACTCAGAGTAGCTTGCATTAGATGCCACTGGTCCAGGCAAGTCAAAGATGGCCTTCATTTGAGACTCTGTGAATATGTGCTGGGCTGTTCATTTCTAACTACCTGTAGATTTCAGAATGTTTATCGGGTAGTCAGCACTGTAACATGATGGTTAGAACATGGGTTTTGTTAGATAGAGCAAGGTCTGAAAATGAAACCTGCCATGCAGTTCCTAAGATCACTGTTTCTTTGTCCTCCATTTCCTCATCTGTAGGCTGAAAACGATGCCACCTAAGCAATATGATTCCTGTGAAAATGAAATGAGATTATGTATTTAAAGCTCTTAGACTAGGCTTTGGCGTTTAGAAAGTACTGTGCAGGGGGGAGTGGGAGCAGCTACTTTGGGCAGGGCTGCCAAGGGCTGAGTGCTATGCAGGTTGCTGAGGGTTGTGTGGTCTTTAGGATGTCAGTGTCCTTTGAAGGCTCTCCTGTATCCAGTTCCCATGTCACCGAGCTTCAGGATCACATGTATAGCTTGTAGCAGATTTGGGTGTCTAGTAGCATTTCAAATTCAGGAACAAGCAGAATTTAGAACCCACTGACCTCCCAATGCTGTGTACCCCCAGATCATATTATTCTCCTGGCTAAAATACTATTGACTTTCCTCACCAAGGGCCTGTGAACTTGGACTCAAAGTGAGGCCCACAGACCAGCAGCCCAGGTGTCTCTCTTGGAGCTTGTTAGAAACACAGACACTCTGGACCTCTAGAATAGGAAGCTGCTTTTTAACCCTTTTTAAGACCCCTGGCAATTTTCCTGTATGTGCAGTTTGAGATGCACTGAGCCCAGCACCATGAAAGCCTGGACCAGCCTCTCACCCTTTTGGATCCCCTTCCGTGAATGAAGGTAGTTTCTGAGTTTGCTGAATGTCTGGCTGTTCTAATGGTTTATTTAGGATTCATGAGAGGTGGCCATGGGGTCAGATCGCCCCAGGGTCAGCCTGGACTCCTTCCTGGCTGATCTCCAGACCCACAGGCATGAACCGTCCCATAGACACATGTCTAGTGAAATCCCCCAGGCCTCTTGCTCACACCTCAGTTCTGGGCCTTGGTCCACTCTGAACCATGTATCTGTCAATGAATATTGTCAGACAGACACACCTTTGGGTTGTATTGTAGTGTTTGATGGTGGCAGAAATAGGATTTTTAGGTCTCTCAGGGTTAGCAGTGTCAATCCTAGAGACCAAATTAGGAAGCAGTTTGATTATATGGAGAGTTGCCTGGAGGCCCAGGGAGCGGTAGAAATACAGCATCATTGGTGCTTTTCCCTTTTTAGCCTAAATGGAGAGTGACCTTTCTTGTGTCCTAGCCTAGAGACTTGCTGCTACTAAAAGAGACAGCATTCATTCATCTCTGTAGAGAATGATGATGAACATTTCAGACCAGCCAGAGAAGTAAAAACCAGCTGACAGTCAGCAGAGCATCTTCTCATCCCATACCCTAGTGAGGACTTGATGGGGGACTTTGGCCCCTGTAACAGCTTGTTTTTCTTTAGTGGCCTGGAGCTCTAAATTATAGGATCTCACAGGCAGAGGAGACTTGGAGACCTACACTCCCTATGGTAGTGATAGCTCCTGGCTGGGGGGAGAGTCATGTGAGAAAGCTCCTCCTGAAGTGTTTGAGGCACAACTGTGGGTGGCCACCATGACAGACCCAATGAATAGCAAGGGGAGGTCTGCCCCTCCAGGTGAATATCTGCTTGAGACTCCCAGGTTCAGGTCCATGGTGAGACAGACACATACATGTGCAGACATGTATGATCAAATTGACAAGCTATCAGAGTCCACGTATGCCTCCACCTAGCTGCTATGAGGACCTAGGTCCACAACCCGACACTGGTTATCAGAAATGGCTGGATACAGTTCTGTGGCATGACCTAGCCTGGCAGCCTCAGTCACAGCATGGCTATGGGCCAAAGAGCACTAGCTGAGAATGGGAAGGGGAGCCCCAGGAGCCAGAGATTTCTGGGACTTAGGACACTCTTTCCACCCCTATTTCTTCTTGTGGTATCCTCTTCCTAAATGGATTCTGTCCTGATTCCTTTTGGTTAATACCTTGCATCCTCTTCTCTTTCATGTCTCTCTTTTACCAGCTACCTAACCAGCCAGAAGTACTCTCCCTTTTTCTGGGCCCCTTATCCACAATCCATGTTTCACACCCTTGAAGGCTTGGTTCAGATCCTGACCCCTCCTTGAACTTGTCCCAGGGCTCCAATTGTGGAGGCCCAGGGAGCGGTAGAAATACAGCATGCTTCTTTGCCTCTGAATGCCTCTCTCTTTCTTAGTGGTGTTCAGTTTCCCATGTGTTGGTCATTCCAGCATGACTATGTGACATCAGGGTTAGTGGCTTTGTCTGTACAGTCAGTTACACTCATGAAGTATGGTACCCTGTACGTGTAAAGGAGTGTGCTGTGGGATGTGGTGTGTGTGTGTGTGTGTGTGACACACTCTGCTTTTAAGGAACTTAAAGTCTAGAAGAAAGGATAAACCATGGCACAAATGGCTAACGTGGGAATATGATGAATAGTAGAGACAAGGCAACATGAGGACTCAAAGGAGAGAAAGATTGCAAAGAAGTTGAGAATTGCTGCAGGGAGCCTGGCACCTCTGGGCTAGGTCGTGGAGGGTACAAAGAGCTTTAGCTGACATAAGCGGACAGAGAGAGGAGAGACCTTCTGGGAAGAGAGCTGCTTGTGCAAAGGCACAGAAGGCAGAAAGTTCAGGCTGTCCTGGGGAAGCAGAGTCCCCTCTGGGGCTGAGGCCTTCAGTATGGCACAGGAGGCTGGGGCTTTCCAGCTTGGCATGGCCAGCCTTTCTGTGCTCCAGGAGATCACTGAAACCAAGCAAGGAATGTGGCTTACGGGTTCCCCTGAGGACTGGAAGATGGGTGTGGAAGCTCTGTGCTATGGCTGTACCTAAGTCCTCATGGTTCCCATCCCAAACACTTCTCAATCCTGAAACCAGGCTCCCCAGTAAAGCTGTTGAGGGCATTTGGTCTGGACTAGAGCACCCAATGACCAGCACCCTGAAGAGAGAATGGGGAATAGACTCAGTGATGGGAATACATGTCAATTTTCTCAACCTGTATAACTTTATTTTCCCTTACCCCAAAGATGGCAGACAGAAATCTGCACAAGCCAAGGTTTAGGCTCTGAAAGAAATCTGGGTATTATCCAAAAGAAGCATGTCATAAAACTGAGAACATGCTTTAGGCTTGTGGCCCCTTAGACACCCACTCCTTCCTATCAGGAATGAGCTGATTAACCAGGTTATGTTCTCTGTGGAGAAGGCACTCCTACAGATGGCCATCGCAATATCCTGTGTGACTCAGTGTCTCCCCAGGCTAGGCCAGCTCCCTCCGACACACACACTGCCATCTGTCACCTGGAGGAGCAGGGACAGCTCCCACTCCAGGTCTTCAATCCTCTGAGCCAGGTGGGCTCTTCTAACTCCCAGCATCAGGGTCTGCTCACTCTTCAGGGCCCAGGTCCCCAGACTGTCTCCTTCTGGGCCACTTGCCTCCACTGGGTAGGGTCTTTCTTCTTGCCACTCACAAGGGAAGATGCTGGGAACCTCCTGAAAAGGACACAAATAGAAAAAGGAGATGTGGCCCCTGTGAATTGTAAACTCACTCTTTCCTGAAACTACCATGTAACATTGGCAAGATGCTTGTCACTCTAACAACCTCTAGGCATTACCACCCTTCCAAATACTTGGGCAGATGCCAACAAGTTACCTCCAGGCAATGACCTCACAATTAACTAATAAAGACATAGTGTTCCCTGAGTTTATGTTGCTACAGTAATGCACAACAACTAATTATATCATTACATAATTATCATGGTTAATAATTTGGAATAATTATTGAATAATTAAATCTTGCTGCATTTTATAGCCCCTCAGCTCATCCTGTTTTTTTTTCTTCCTTAATACTAGAGATATTTATATAATGTCTCTTTAATCTTGAAGTATCCCTGTTATTTTATCCTCACCAAATCATCTGAGCCCCTCAATGCAGTCAATGATAGATCCTTGTGCTAGATCCCTCTGCAGTGGAACTGACATCATAGCTGCCTATCTGACTGGAGAGTGGCTGTCTAGAGACCCCACAGCTTAGTGTGACCTTTTTGGGAAAAGTCTAGATGAAGCTCAGGGAAGGAACAATAAACACACTGAGGAAAGAATACAAGGGGAAATTGGCATCTGCATTTGGGTTTCATAAGGAAGACCCACCTTGGGGGTTCAGGGAAACTTTTGGGCCTCAGGAGACTATTCCTTCAGCCCTGCTGGGAAGGGCATCTGTGCATTTCATGGCTGTTACACAGCCCCCGCTGTGCCTTTGTTTGTACACAAGATAAATTTTCCTTTATTCATTTGGGAGCACAGGTGACCTTTCTCATTGTTTTTGTCTGAAGAAGGAGGTCAGCTTGACCAAGAACAGATTTTCCAAATCTCCCAACATTAAGGCCCAGGCATATACAACGTTCTCATGGAACTCTCTGTATTTATGGAATACTGCAGTGCCCCAATGCTGTTCCTCCTGGGTCCTCACTCCCAGGGCCCTTCTTAGCTGAAGAAGGGATTCCTTGGTGACAGAGATGCCCATTCTTGGATGCCTGGTGAGAGGAGGTGTCTATGCATGCTCCTCCACCACTCAGAGCATTGCCTGTGTTTAGTGACTTAGTAAGGCAGGGAGTAGGGTGAGATGATGGAGGAATGGGCTTGGGTGCAGAAATTAAGAGTATGCAAAAAAAAACTCAGGTCAAGAAAAATGGTATTTTAAAGGAGTATTAAAAATTTCCAAATGGAAAACTAAGGCCCACAAGCTGGCTGCCTGCTTTAGTGGATAGAGTTTTATTGAGCTCAGTGCAGGGACAACTAAATCATCCCTTCTGTCTCTTGTCTTTGTCCACTCCAACCTTCCCTGTATTGATACCTCCAAAGACCCAAGTTAGGATGGAGGAGCAATCTAGATGACCGATGCATCTTGTGAAAAAGTCACTGTTCTAGAACCATGTGCTACTGGTTAGGCTGCATCTGAACTGCTTTTTTATTGTTCCCTTTTCATGTTCTTCCTCAATCTTTCCAGGCCATAAGTTTACTTAGAGACCCCAGCTGCAAATCCAAGCTGATTGAGTGGGCTTCCCTGTCTCTAGAAGTACTTGCCAAAACAAACAGGCAAAACCAAACTATGGCTGGTGGGATTTCTGATCAGAACTGGTTGTTCTGGTCTCAATCCCTTCTATGGCAGACTGTGAGACCCAGCTATCTGTGGGCACCTCAGGAGCTGAGGCAGTGGTCTGCTGGGCTTACCACAAATGTATTGCCTTCACTTGGGAGCAGTTGTGCTGGTTTGTCCTTTTCTTTCTGGAGCTCCAGGGCTTGAGCAGTGAGCCAGAAGAACTCTTTGTTCATCTCATCCAAAGTATCTTCCACCTGCCAAATCTTTCTCTAAAAACAAGGGACACATGGTAAAGGCTGCTGTGGAGGGATGCACAGGGACCACAAGAGCAAATAGCAGGACACCAAATCCAGGTAGGTGTGACCAGGGAGAACTTTCTTGTATGGGGCACATCTCAGTTGAATTTTCATGATAAACAGGAATTAGCTGGGTGGACAATGGAAGAAGGGCATGCTAGGCAAAGGGAACAGCATATATGAAAACATAGAGATATGAGAGAGAAAGAGAACACTCATCCATCTATCACTCCATCCACCTGTCCATCCACTCATAAGTAAAGAAAGATTTATTGAGCACCCAGTATTTGTCAAGCCAGTGATTAGTTCTGAAATTCCATTTGTGAACTTCCATGGGGTTTACAGTCTATCAAGAATGGCAGACCTAAAATAAGAAATTATGAGTGACTAATGCTACCTGTGGATTGCTGTGGGAAGGTTGCTATAGGAAGTAGTCCAGCTTCAGTTTGGTGGTAGCAAAGAATTTGTTTGTAAAAGTAGAAGGAGATGATACTGGAGAAATGGAGGTGATGAAGGGCTAGAGACAGTAGGTCACAAAGAGTCTTGTGCATTAGTCTCAGCTACTATGGCAGAGAATTTCTAATTAATAGAATTCAATTTGTGGGGAGTGTAGTGTGCTCAGCTAAAAAACTGCTTATTTCAGACTTTCTTCTAGATTGAGATTTCCATAAGTCTTGGACAATGAGATATAAAAGAAAATTGTTGAATGGATGGATTTTAGAAAACCTCATTAAAAAGAGAGCTGACTCAGTCAGTCTGTGCCCTTTTACCTTCCTACCTTTCCAGCAGCCATCTTGTGACCACAAGGACCATGAAGATGAAAGTCGTGTGCTAAGGGTTATGGAGCAGAAAGAACGATCCTAAACTTTGTAGATCATAGGTGCTGATGGGTTCGCTTTTGAACATGTTACATTTAAGCTATTTGTGGCATTCCCTCAGTTAATACAACATCCAATTGCCTGGCCAACTTGGCTGTCATGGATAGTTCACCTCTTGCTCCACACATGAAGTGCCAGATAAAATGTAAATACAAATGCAGAACCATGTTTCAATGAAAACTCTCTTGACGCCAGAGATGCAGAGACAAGTCAGTGGTAGGACGAAGCTGAAGGCACATGGCATGGAGGTATTTTTTCTTAAAGGCTGAGGTGTTAACTGCCATATTGAGGCTATTTGTGGTGGGAACTGGCCTGTGGCTGCCTGAGTAAAGTCTGGACTCAGTAACTTCTATGAAGTTGAATTAAAAACTCCTGGCCTGAGCGCATGGCCCATTGCTGAGCAAGCTTGTTGCTCAGGGCTGAGGCTGGAAGAGATTTGATGTGAGAAATTGGAACCATGAAGTTGAGCACACTGTAAGAGGCCAGATGAAAGAGAGAGATGAAGGATGTGGAAACTAACCTCCCAAGAGAACTGGAAGCAACAAACCTCATAGTGTGCAAGTGGAGACAATGATAGTTGCCCCACAGGGAGGCATGTACAGAGGATAATCCCCCTGAAGATGACTTGTGGATGAAAACACAAAATACGGAAGGAAACCCAATGGCATAAAAGTGAGCAGATTTGATGAAAATACCCTCAAGAAACTAGAGATAACAGTAAAATCTGAGCATAGCTATCATAAAAGTATGTTTAAAGTGTGAAGGAAGGGGGTGCCTGGGTGGCTCAGTCAGTTAAGCATCTGCATATGGATTTCAGCTCAAGCTCATGATCTCATGGTCATGCGATTGAGCCCCACATAGAGCTTCTTGCTCAGCAGAGAGTCTACTTGAGATTCTCTTTCTCCTTTATCTCTCCCCCTTCCCCAACATGTACACATACTCTTTCTAAATCAAATAAATAAATCTTTTTAAAAAATGTGTGAAGGAAGACCAAAAGAAGGAATAAAATTCATAAGGCAAGCACAGGAACATTATGGAGAAAATAAATCTAGAAATGAAAACACATGAAGAGAAAAACAATGGCTTACATATGGAACCAACTGTAGTGGGTTTGTAGAAACTTATGAGGAAATCACCTGGAATATGGAACCCAGAGGCAAATAGATAGGAAACATAATGGAGAAGTGAAGAAATACAGAGGTAGAAATTTTAAATGTTGTCTAGCATTATTCATTAATAGATGATGTTTTTTGCATATGCAATTTTATACATGTCCGTATTGTGTGTTCACTTTGCCATCTCATTGGACACCAAGATGCCTTCCTCACCTGTCAGTTCTTTGAGCAAAGGAAATGGATTTGACCTATCTTTAGACCTATTTTTAGACATAGCTCCCTCACACTCAGCCCTTCTTCTGTAAAAGCTGATTGAAAAAGATGGGGATCAGGGTAAGATCTCTGTCGCCTTCCTTATTTGTGTTTCTGAATGAGATCAGGCAGCATGATACAGAAGAAAAAGCAGAAGTTTCTGATAGAACGGGACTTAAAACTCTCTTGGGCAAGTTTACCTCCCTCTCTGACATTCAGCTTCCACAGCTGAAGAGTCAGTGGGTCTGTCTCAGAGGGTTTTTGTGAGGTTCACATGGGTGTTCTCTGTGAAAGCAATCAGCACAGTCCTGGCTCATAGGAGGCTCTCAACAAATAACACCTTTTCTTTCTGCCCTTTTTGGACACTAATGTGACTCCCTGTGGTTTTGACAGAGAGAAAATTAATCATGGCTTAGTGTGTGGGGATGATAGTTAAAATCATTACCATCCATTCTGGGTACCAATAACCTTCCATGTCATGTTAACTCCATTATGTCATGGACTGTCACAGCATCTGCTATTTTACTTTCATAAAGAAGGAAAGGGGGAAAATGTTCTTTCCATAGAAAGAATTTCCCAATCTGTGACCATCCTGGGTTGTGTGAAGGAATAGTGTCAGTGACATCTGTAGGTATTGCTATACCTTATAGGGGTGGCACTTGTTTTAAGTTAATGAGCAGAAACTGTAATCTCTGAGGATGCCTTATGGATACAACATTATGTTTCATAGGCTTCTTTCCCATTTCCATTCCTTTTACTATCAGATCTGCTCAAGTATCTTTTGATTAAAAAGAAATGAAAAACATAAGTATGCCAGAACAAAAGAATCTCCCAACTTACATTTTTCTTATCATAAAAGGTAACCCTGGCTCAGTGCAGAATATTAGTAAATATAACATTTAAATGTATAAATGAGTACATTAATATTATGATAACCTACTGAGGAGGTCTGCATGGAGGGTCCCACTTCTTTGCCCTCTCTAGACTTACGGCCTTCACCACGTTCTTCTGTGGTGCTCTCCCACTGTGTGTGAGCTTTTTTCTCATAGCTTGAAGCTGAACTCCACCATCTGACTTCCTTTGGGATTAATATAGGCAGAAGTCACCTGGTGCCAGTTTTGAGGCCAGGCCTGAAGAGATCTTTTGTTATTCTGCCAATAAATACTGTAAGAAGGACATGTCCAGGCTAGCCTGCTGGCCCTGGGAGGAAGAGGAGAGACCCCTGAAGCACCGTTGCCCCAAAACAGTGTCTCAGGCAAGCCCAGCCTGGATCTGGGGCCCAGGTGAAATGCAGATACCCTGTGAGATCTGGAACTGTGGGGCAGGCCTAGACCAAATTAGGTGAACCCCCAGACATAGGAGCAATAAATCCTGATTGTTCTTTGCTGCTGAGAATTTGTGTTGTTAGTCCTGCAGCAAAAGCTAACTGATACTCAGTAATCATTCTTAAATTTTGGGGTCTTCTCACTTCAGTTTTTCTCTCTCTCTCTTCCCTCAAACTACTCTCACTACTGTTTTTATGGCCCTCTCTTTCTGTTTTTCCCATGTGTCTTTTTAAGAATATATACACCCACATGTGAAATCATTCCACATGTGCAATTCTCTATCTTCATCTTTTACCTTAATAACATTGAAAATTCTCTATAACCTTGTTTTTCTTTTTCTTTTTTTTTTTTTAAAGATTTTATTTATTTATTTGACAGAGAACACAAGTAGGCAGAGAGGCAGGCAGAGAGAGAGGAGGAAGCAGGCTCCCTGCTGAGCAGAGAGCCTGATGTGGGACTCGATCCCAGGACCCTGAGATCATGACCTGAGCCGAAGGCAGCGGCTTAACCCACTGAGCCACCCAGGCGCCCCTATAACCTTGTTTTTCATAAAGGCATTAATATCTCATAGTAGAGCTCTACCGTAATTTAGGTAAACCCTTATATTATCAGAAATTTAGATCATCTCCATTTATTTTTATAACATAATAAATTTCAATGTCCTTGTTTCCTCATATTTGTCTGTATTTAAATTTTTTTCCTCTTAGACAGATTCTTAGGATTAGAGATACTGAGTGGACTGAATATTTTAGAGGCTTTTGACACAAAGTGCCAGATTGCTTTCCAGCAAGGTTTTAACTTTTTATCCTCAATTAGCCGGATGTGGTACATCTATCTCTGTCATCCTCACAAACAATAAAAAGAATTTATGTAGATATAAAAGGGCATCTAGTTTAACTAACATTTAATTAAGATTTCTCTGATTCTTTGAATACTTTTCATATAAATTTATCTGTTGGTATTTCCTTTCTCTTAGGGCTATTTACATATTTTTTTCTCACAGAACAAAAGTATCTGTTGATGGCAAATTTTGACCTAGAGAATCCTTTTTTATATTATTATATGATCATACCTATTGTTGCCTTCCTTTGGGATTCTTTTAAACCTTCACAGGCTCCCACCTCTTGCCCTTATGAATGTTATAGATGTAGGGGCCAGGGGCTGTCACCCACTAAGACCAGCCAACTTGGCATAAAGATCATGCTAAGTTTAAAACAATCAAGGCCAAAAAGACTTAAACATAATTTAGATAGAGGGAGAGAGTGGTCACCATAGAAAACTACACTGTAATGTGAACTAGGTGTGGTGGATAGGGAGGAATGGAGCAAGGCCTGTTGCATCAAAGTCCTTTCTATGTCCTATTGTTTCTGGATGATCCAGCAAGCATTTGTTGACCAAACATTTTCTCTTTTTCATCTTCCTGTGAATTGCATTTATTCCTTTGAATTCCCTATTCCCAACTTTAGTTCAGGATATATCTTCTTTTGTCTGATTTTAGGATCTCCTTGTCTGATTTTATGGATTCTCCATATGTATGAAATTAAATTTGATTTTCTCCTGTTAATCTGTCTCATGTCAACTTAATTCTTAGTCTAGCTAGAAGAACCTTGAAGGACATAGAAAAAATGATTTCCTCCCCTATATAGACAATCAGTGAACACTTAATGAGTGATTTTTTTTAACCTATATTCTCTAATCCTAATTGGATTGTATTGAACAATATTCTCCAATCCTAATTTTATCCTAATTTCTTTTCCCACAAAATATCCCTCCCAGTCATGTTTTCTCCACCTCTGTGTTTGATTTCTGAGCCCCAGAGTCACATACAGTGTTTAGGTAACAAGGAGGGCTGAAAGATGGGACAACCAAACAGCTGAGAATCCTTGGAGGAGGCAGAGACCCATAGCACTCTCTGAGGTGAAGAGGACATTGGTCACAGAGTCAGATTCCTACCTGCAGCTCAGGAAATGCTCTGTGCCTGTGTCCAGCTGTGAGGATCCACAACATAGAACTTGGGCTCATTTTATCTCCTCCTTCGGTGGCACACTGAGGGAGCTGTCCAGGTCCCAAGTCCTGCTGGAATCTAGGAAAAGGGAATGAGAGATATACTTTAGGCCTTTGCTACCCAGTAGTACATCTCCCCAACCAGAAAAAGAACATATTGGCCACTTTTAACTCCTCCCTGAGATGTCTGGGATTAGAGAAGGATGAGATTATTAACATGACAGAGAAACTGACAGACACACATAGATTCCCTGAAACTGCACCCACAAAACTATTCTTGTCTCAGCAGGTGAATGACTTCTCAGTAATGGGTACAGAATATGCCATCCAGAAATATGCCAAATATGCCAGCTTGGCATATTGATTATTTTCAGCTGAAGGCAATTGAGAAGAAACAGATATAAGACAAGTGCTCTGCTCTCACCCTATTTACCTGAAAGCAGGACATACATTTTACAGGTGCCGTGCAACACTCTCTAGGAAAGACGGGAGTTAATCAATGAGATAACTCTAGATGCTTATCAGCCTAGAGATGGCACCAGAGGAATTTACACAAAAACCTTGCTAAAACTGGCCCTTTTTCTCCACTAGTTCTCTCATATATTTACCTTCTCACAGATTGATGCCCTAGAAACTCAAAGACCTTTTCTTTTCTTTTTCTTTTGTTTTTTCACCTCTCTTAAAATTTACTGTTCTGTTAAGATGCTGTGTAAGCCCCAGTTCTAAGGACCCTTCCTTTACATTTCACTGAGCTCTTTCATGTGTATGTGCCTATAAAGTGTCTACTTTATAGGTTATTGTGAGGATTAACTTAGAGAGCAGATAAGAGTTTGCCTCAGGGGCACCTGGGTGGCTCAGTGGGTTAAAGCCTCTGCCTTCAGCTCAGGTCATGATCTCAGGATCCTGGGATGGAGGCCCGCATTGGGCTCTCTGCTCAGCAGGGAGCCTGCTTTCCTTCCTCTCTCTCTGCCTGCCTCCCTGCCTACTTGTGATCTCTGTCTGTCAAATAAATAAATAAAAAATCTTAAAAAAAAAAAAAAGAGTTTTCCTCAGGTCCAGTACATACAAACAGTTACTATGACTATTACCACTTATTGTTATTAAAGAGGGATGAATGGAGGAATAGACCATGCATCTAAATGCATGGAGAGAAATCAAGTTAACAGATCCATCTCAGCCTCTGGGTTGACTTGGAGAAAGAACAAGTCAACCATGAGGCTATGTTGTGGAGGAGACCGTGTGTCAGAGGAAGGAAAGTTGGAAGGAGATAGGTCTGGTGAAGTCCAGAGTCAGCCAGAGCGAATGTGGCCTTGTTCCCATGGGTGGGAATAAACCCAGTAAATGACATGAGTTCTGATGAGTTACTCAAACCAGCGAATCCCTTGGTAAACCAAGGTAGCCAGGACAATGGGTGAATTACTATGGGAAGAGCATCTCAGAGCCTTCAGCTAGATATGAGTGGGTTAAGGATTTAAATCCGGTTCTGGTTATGAAAAATACAATTCTCAGTGATGATGGAACAAAAGACTGCCTGAAGACTGGATAAGCTCACACTCTACAACCTCCCTACCACCCTCTACTCCTGGAGGAAACATATGTGATATTTTTCCAGAATCTCCCAAGTAACTTAATGTTAATGCAGTATCAGAGGGCCATTATCTTGTAGGTCTTCCTTAGCATATGAAAGTTCTTTTAAAACCTCCCTTTTTCTTTATCTCTCCCAATTCCCAAGTATATAGCCACCCTTCACAACCCTGTTGCAGCAGTTCTTTCTGCTCACGGGACCTGACCCTGTGCTTTAATAAAATCACCTTTTGTACCAAAGATATCTCAAGAATTTTTTCTTGGCCACAGGTTTTGAACCCTAAAGTTCTTTCCTATGTCATCTTTACTAAGGATCACAACCAAAGAATATAGCAGCTGTGTGCAAGGCCTGATGCTGATACCTGTCCCCACCTTGTACTTTGGTGCTCTTCATCCAAGGGCAGAGGCTGTGGCTTCAGGGTCATGTTACTTGCCAGGTGAGAGTCTTGTTGATAAGTAGGGAGAGGCTGTTCACCAACCTGATGAGAGGCCTTGGAAGAACAGACAGTTTTGCAACTTTCCTTCAGTTTTGGGCCCAGAAAAGAACTGTGATGGACAGGGGCATCATTGCTGAACCACCACGGGCACCTGCACTGATTTGAGCTTGGGATTTCGTGTCTTGGTGTGGCCAGACCACTGACTGCCTAGTTCTCCCGGGGGCCCCAAGTGTCTGGTCAGTAGCCATGATATGTGTTATGGTCTTCCTTTTCTTGCCCCCACAGGCACTTTGGGAACAAATGTGACTGTGATGGATTCTGCCCAGTTGCACTGGGGATATATCAGGCAGGGACTCCTGAACAGAGGCCCTCTGAGTCTTTTTTCCCTTTGACATGCTGTTCTCAGGGTAGGATCCATGAATTGTGCTTCTCTTCTGAGCTCTGTGTAAGAGGCCAGATTATCAAGGGGACTGGGGAGATTGTCTCTGACACACATCTTAGAGAAGATAAAGAGCTAAAAACAGGGGTTAACCTATGAGCATGGGCAGTGCACCCTAGATTTCTGAATAGAGCTCAGGGCCACCAGAAGAGTGTCAGGTCCGTGTGTGTGTGTGTGTGTGTGTGTGTGTGTGTGTGTGGTGTGCAGATATGTATGTATGCATGAGTTTGGTGTTTGAATGTGCACATGTATGTGGTTGTGTGTGGTGTGTACATGCATGAAAGTGTGCATGAATGTGTGCCTGAGTGTACACCAAATGAGTCTCCACAAGGTTGGGGTGATAGTGAAGATGTCTGGAAACACAAGAACACTTTATCACCCTGGGGGGTTTTCACCTTTCTGCTGGCCCCAGTTGGTTGCCCACATGCATGAGAAAGTGCTGATGCCAGGGCCACGATCACTCTGTCAAGCTCTGGCTGCAAGCCCAGGGGTGAGACACTGGTGGTGCAGCCTGGGGAAGGAGGACACAAAGACCAGCCTCATACACAGTCATCTCATCTGACCACAGATGACCCACCTTACATTTACTTGACTTTTTCCCATTTTTGAAGCTTTGTTGTGAGACTTTTGCCTTTTTATTCCATTTCTACCTCCATCTCCGAACCCACTTCTGTCTCTCTCAGTCCTTCAGGCAGTCTTTCCAATGTGCTAAATATATGTGGATTGAACCTTGACGACTACATCATGGTTTTTTATGTGTGAATAAAATTTTTATACATAATCTCTTCCCTTCTTATACAACTCCTTCTGTTTCTTCTTCTTCTTCTTTTTTTTTTTTTTAACTCAGAAATGTTTAAAGATCTTTCATCTCTATACATAATCTGTTACTTCTGACTGCTTGAGCATTTTTGAGTACTGCATTTGGCTTTTGTGCCCTCCCCTCTACTCCCCACAGCTGCCAGGCCAACTTAGGATACCTGCTGCCAAGACCAAGGCTGTGCTGGGATTCACACCCAGCAGTCTCCAAGAACTGCACTGTGACTTGCTGAAATACCTATTCAGAGGGAACCTGATAAGCTGCAGGGTAATTTTGCCAAAATATTATTTAATTGCTTTCTTCTTTTTAATTTTCTAACCTTCATTACATAATTTTTTGGAAAAAAGACAGTCTCTTCAATAAATGGTGCTGGGAAAACTGGGCAGCTATAAGTAGAAGAATGAAACTCGACCATTCTCTTACACCGTACACAAAGATAAACTCAAAATGGATAAAAGACCTCAATGTGAGACAGGAATCCATCAGAATCCTAGAGGAGAACATAGACCGTAATCTCTTCGATATCAGCCACAGCAACTTCTTTCAAGATATGTCTCCAAAGGCAAAGGAAACAAAATCGAAGATGAACTTTTGGGACTTCATCAAAATCAAAAGCTTCTGCACAGCAAAGGAAACAGTCACGAAAACAAAGAGGCAACCCACGGAATGGGAGAAGATATTTGCAAATGCCAGTACAGACAAAAGGTTGATATCCAGGATCTATAAAGAACTCCTCAAACTCAACACACATAAAACAGACAATCATATCAAAAAATGGGCAGAAGATATGGACAGACACTTCTCCAATAAATACATACAAATGTCTATCAGACACATGAAAAAATGTTCATCATCACTAGCCATCAGGGAGATTCAAATTAAAACTACATTAAGATATCACCTTACACCAGTTAGAATGGCCAAAATTAGCAAGACAGGAAACAATATGTGTTGGAGAGGATGTGGAGAAAGGGGAACCCTTTTCCACTGTTGGTGGGAATGCAAGTTGGTGCAGCCTCTTTGGAGAACAGTGTGGAGATTCCTCAAGAAATTAAAAATAGAACTTCCCTATGACCCTGCCATTGTACTCCTGGGTATTTAACCCAAAGATACAGATGTCGTGAAAAGAAGGGCCATCTGTACCCCAATGTTTATAGCAGCAATGGCCACGGTTGCCAAACTTTGGAAAGAACCAAGATGCCCTTCAACGGATGAATGGATAAGGAAGATGTGGTCCATATACACTATGAAGTATTATGCCTCCATCAGAAAGGATGAATACCCAACTTTTGTGGCAACATGGAGGGGATTGGAAGAGATTATGCTGAGTGAAATAAGTCAAGCAGAGAGAGTCAATTATCATATGGTTTCACTTATTTGTGGAGCATAACAAAAAGCATGGAGGACATGGGGAGTTAGAGAGGAGAAGGGAGTTGGGGGAAATTAGAAGGGAGGTGAACCATGAGAGACTATGGACTCTGAAAAACAATCTGAGGATTTTGAAGGGGCGGGGGGTGGGAGGTCGAGGTACCAGGTGGTGGGTATAATAGAAGGCGCGAATTGCATGGAGCACTGGGTGTGGTGCAAAAAATAATGAATACTGTTATTCTGAAAATAAAAAATGAATTAAAAACAAAAAGAAATAATGGAAGCCTCTATCTTCAGTTAGCTAGGCAAGGAGTAGGCTTCATTTAGTCTTCTTCATTCAGCTCCTGTCAGTGCCCATGGAGAGGATTTTTAGGACATGAAGTTTTTACAGCTTAGTCCCAGACCAATTTCAGAGGAAGGTAGCCTTTTATGTCCTTCTTCTCATGATCACTTGGCCAGGTGTTCCAGCCCAGATACGTATGGATAAGTTTAAGGAGAGGAAATTGTATTGAGAGGTCAAGGAAAGCTTTTAACAACATTGCTCCATCTCTGTGGTTTCACAGACCACACATGAACACAAATACACACACGTATACACATGTGCCAGGCAAGGTTTCTGGCATCTGTTTGACCTGCTTCCCCTTTCTGCAAGGGCTTTTGAGGACACATGGCCATCATCATGGAAAAAATAAGTGCTTGGATCTCAGCCTCAAACACATTCTTCCAGTCACCCACTCCTTTCCGTAGAGTGATCTATACTGAGGAACAAGAGGTGAGACCCTAGACCAGCCTGGCCAGCCTGTGTCCCCAACAGGGCCAGGAAGCTCAGTGGAAAGGACTGTGTCTGGGCTCTTGGAACTGGAGCCTGGTGGCTGAGTGGTGGGCCCTTGGGTTCGAGTGAGGTACATTCTTCCATGCCCTTTCAGCCAGAGGTGGCAGAGATGTTTAAGGGCTGCATGGTGGAGACTGGGCTTCTGGCTAGCCCTGCTCTGTCACTCTCCATGTAACTTTGGTGGAATTGACTTTTTAGCCTCTTTAAGACACTGTTCCTTCATCTATAAAATTATGGTAATGTCACTCATAGATTTCCTGTGAGAACTGAATGGGTTAATTGAGACAGTGCTTGCTCAGTGTTTACAACAGCCCTCAGGACTGTGGAGGAGAGCGCTTGGAGAAGCTGAGATCCCAGAGCCGCAAGAGTCCCAGACAGCTGTGCAAAGGTGGGTGGTAGCCCCCAGAGTCCCAGGCAGCTGTGCACAGGAGGAGTGGGGCATTCTCCCTTCCTTGGTCAGATGACCCATGTGTCCAGATCTTCTCCTGGGGATGCTCCTTGGTCCCCTCTTGATGCTGACAAGACAGCATCCTGGCCTGATGTCCAATAGCTGAGACAGGCCTCTGGGGGCCATCCTGTAAGGAGCTTCCATCAAGTGTTCTAAATGCTGAGTTAAGGGAAGGGCTTATTTTCTGATTGGACTGAATAGACAGAATAGATAGCCATCTGGTGGGATGCTGCCATATTATGGGCTATTTTAATTCTTTTTCCTTCCCAAATTAGAGACTAAAAAAACTTTTCTTCCTCTAAATAAGTCCTTTAACATGAATAATTTAAGGAAACATTAAGTCAGGCAGAAATTGTCTACCAGATTTAGGAATCATGTGTTTCCCCTTTAAAGTGGCTGTCTTCTCCCTACCTTCTTTACAACACACCCTGGGGATGAAGAACAAGGGATGTGCCCCTCAGAACCTGTGGGAATAAACAAGTAATCCATCAAGTTTATTCTCATTACTATGACTTGATGTTGTCCTGAGGGATATAATGTAAATTCTGCAGGTTTCTCTTAAAAATGGTTATGTTAGGCCAGAACTGGAGACCCTTCTTTCTTGGATCTGAGATTTCTTCCCTTGTGATGAGGCAAACACAAATTCTCTGAACTTCTCCCCCAAGGCTCTTGCTGACCAGGTGGGACTGAGGCCTGTGGGATTCTGACTTAAGGGGATCTTCTGGGGGCAAATCCCATTACTAGATTCCTTGTAGACAGTGGCTTCTATACTTAAGAATCACAGTGCACACTAAGAAATTCATTGTTTGCATGCTTCTCCATATATGTATGTATAATACTACAAGGAGAGTTGTATGAAGCCATATCACTTTTTATAAATGTGTGACTTCTGGTAGTTTTGATTTTATTCCTTTCTAGGTTTTTTTTTTAATGCTTATTGCAACTTATTAAACTGATTTATAGAAAGCTACAATCTGCAGTTTGGTAAACTGCTTCAAGAGACGGAAAGTCAGCTGATTTTCAATGAGATACCAACTTACGCCTGTCAGGATGGCTAAAATTAAATACCCAAAAAACAATAGGGGTTGGTAGGAATGCAAAGAAAGGGGAACTCTCTTGTACTGTTGGTGGGAATGCGAACTGTTGCAGTCACTCTGGAGAACAGTTTGGAGGTTCCTCAAAAAGTTAAAAATGAATCTGGCAATTGCACTACTAGGTATTTAGCTAAAGGATACAAAAATACAGATTCAAAAGGTTACATGGACCCTGACATTTATAGTAGCTTTATCAACAATAGCCAAATTATGGAGAGAGCCCAAATGTTAAATCAATTGATGAATGAATAGAGAAGATGTGGTATACACACACACACACACACACACACACACACACACACACACACACACAGGAATATTATTCAGCCATCAAAAAGAATGGAATCTTGCCATTTACAATGATGTGGATGGAGTGAGAGTGTATTATGCTAAGTGAAGTAAGTCAGTCAGAGAAAGGCAAATACCATATGATGTCATTCATTTGTAGAATTTAAGAAAGAGAACAAATGAACATATGGAAAGGAGGAAAAGAAAAAAAAAAAAGAAGAGAAGGAAACAAGCCATAAGTGACCCTTAGTGCTAGAAAACAGAAGGTTGATGGGGGGAGGAGGGCAGGGAAAGGGTTAGTAGTGGGATGAGTTTTAAAGAGGGCACTTGTGATGAGCACTTACTGTATGTAAGTGAGGAATCACTGAATTCTACTCCAGAAACCAATATGGCACTGTATGTTAACTAACAAAATTTAAATAAAAGAAAAAAAATCAGCTGATTTTATGCTGAGGTCTGGATTCAGACACGGATGACTTAAGCAACAAGCTTAGGTTTTCCTGCCTTGAAGTTGGGCCACCACAGAACATGCTTTGGGGCTGGGAAGTCTTTGCTGAGCCCAGGAGTGTTTGTTCCAGGAAGCACACAGCCTCCTCCAGTGTCCATGCTCCTGGCATGGGAGTGAACACCCAGGCTGTCTCTAGAGTGGAGGAGAAGGCTTGCATACTCTCTAGAAGCATGCGGCTAGGCCAGTGAGAGCTATGGGTAAGCCTGTTGGATGAATTGCTGGGTTAGTTTGCCTCCTGGGGGACACAGTTTTGCAAAGAACAGCTTGGTGGCCCCCTTCTCACCCCAAACTGGTGTCCACTGGACACTCACAGGGAGGGAGAGGGGCCAGGAGCAAGGGGATGACAACCCTTACCACTTACAACATGGAGGCGGGTTTCTCTACCATGGCAGCTGGAGCTGTGCTTTATCCAGTGGCCTAAACACAGGGATGTTGGGGCCATTCAGGGGTAGCTTGGAGACTGCACACCCAGAGCTGTCATCTGTCAGACCCAACCAGGATGATGCTCAGTTTTGGGCTCTAATATCTGAGTGTGACTGTAAGTCAGACCATGCAGGAAGACCCAGGGATGTCCCTCCACACCCTAACCCTATTCCCTATTCCATCATAAGCTTTGTCTACCACATGCTTCTTTACAGTGAACCGCAACACCCAGGTTGTAAAAGAAGCCGCCTTTATAACCTGGAAGGCGGTTATCTGGACTCTACCAGATGGCAGAAGTATTTCAGAGTATAGGCTGTTGTGGAAGGAGTTTCCACAGGGTCCAAAAAAGAGCCAATAAATATTCATCTACAGACCTATGGGGTTGCTGGGATTTGGGGTCAAGTGGACTTTAGCTTTCCATTATTTACTCTTTTGTATTGATGAAACTTTTCTAAGGAGCATGTATTGCTTTTGCCCTTTAGATAACAAAGCTAAAAGTATAAGCTAAGGAGACTCTCAAGGGCCTTAAGGCCCTTGTCACCCTGATTTCCTACATAAAGACAGCTCTTAAAGCACAATGATGGATGTGGCCAGCAGGAGAATAGGGGCAAACATCGCTCTGCTATGTTTTATCCGAGTCTCCCTCCCCTTCTGGCAAATCACGTCCCTCTCCAGGTCCAGGACCATTTTCTGTCATCAGGGTTGATGCTTTCCAGTTATGACATGGGGGTCCTGAGCACCAAGTGAGATGATAAATATAAGATATACAAAGTTAGGTGCTATACAAAGTTAGAGTTAATATTATGACATCATAATCCCACCCCTGGGCACCTGTCTCTCACCTAGAGGATGCTGCCAGGGCTCCCTGAGTGAAGCTGCAGTGTGGCGGCCCCAAGATTCCTTGCTCAGCCCAGTGGCTGTCCTGGTAGCAGCTGTGACCTCCATTTCTAGGTCTCCGCCCCTCCCCAGAACATGCTGCTCAGTTGCGCTGAAGTGCTGCAGAATGTCCTGGAAAAACCATGGCTGTGTCACTCTCTCAGTTACGAGTGTTCTTGATTCAGGCAATTTCCAGAAGTGGGTGAGGGGGGCCCCTGCTCCCTGGGATGGTGGGGGTGTCAGTGGCTTGGTTGTCTGGGAATTGCACTTGACCTTGAGGCCCTGGAGCTGCTGGCTGGCGCCTCTGTAGAAAGCCAGGGCATCGCTCCGGTGCTTGTTCAGTTGGGCCACCACATGCAGGCTCTGGTCCTCGAGCTTGTCGTAGAGAGTACGGGTGCTGAAGTCCTCTAGGGTCTTCACAGGGAGTGGCTCTCCTGCAGGAGAAAGGCATGGAGTGAGACTATGGGATGGAGCAGGAGCTGGAAGCAGAATCTGGGCCCGAGGGTGCTGACTCTGCAGCTTCTCTCCTTCCCTCTGGGGTTTTTGCAGGCAGGTATGCAGGAAAGAGGAGAGCAGAAGAAGCATGTGTAGGCAGAGGGTTAGTACTGGCAGGAAAGACAGGGGCTAGGTTTGATGGGAGCTGGAGGAGGTGGGAAGCCTTCCTAGAGGCAGGTAGCAGTGGCTGTGGAGAGAATCTCTTCTGTGGGGGTGTGACCAACAGGGATCCTTACAGCCTCTGTCCATTGTGCCTGGTGACACATAAGAGTTGGGTAGTGGGCACTGCCTTCCTGCTTTGCTGAGGGTGGGTCTCCCTGAGCTGGAGAAGATGGCAGCCCCCTGAGGAGGCTGTTTGCAGGGTTCTGCAGGCCACAACTGGCTGCCCCTTCCCTCTGCCTGAGTTCATCTCACTGTCCTCATGTCCCTATAACCACTCTATGCTCCCCTTCAACAGCTCTTGCCCCACCTGTCCCCACTGCTCTGTGGACTCCTGCTCAGCCTCGGGTATCCCACAGCACCTGGCAGACAGTAGAGGCTCACTAAGTACTTGTCTGGCTGAGGTGTCTCCTCTAGGCTTCAGGCTGGAGTGTGACCCAGACAGACCCCAAGGGAGTAAATCAAGCAACTCCACTAGGCTGCTGGACCCTGGTGGGGTTCTGTCACTCCCTGCAGGAATGTCGCTTGGTTGAGGGTCTTAAACCCCTTGACCTTCTTCTCCTCAAACCCATTCTACTCTGTTAGGACACATGTGAGTGAAGGGGCTCCCCTTCCAACTGCCTTTCCTGGTGGAGCTGAGTCTCAAAGGAAGAAAGAAGAAAGAAAGAAGGTGGTGTGAAGGCTCATGTCGGCCTAGGCCTTGTTCAGAGAATGGCCTGCAGGAGTGTGAATAGGAAGCTGAGTGTGTGTCCACTGCCAATCCTACACTACTCTTTCCCAGACCTGATGGGTGCAAGAGGGGAGAAGGGTAGTCCCATTCATGCTGGCACAGTGTTGCAGGAGATCTTGTTTTGGGTAACAAACATGGGCCAGACCTCTGCACAGCCAGTTTTGCCTTCCTTTCCTTCCTCTGTAGCCCAGGTGGGGTCTGTTCCCTGAGCTACCAGCTGTTCAGGTGGGAAGGGGGGAAAGCAGCTTTTCAGACCCCGTTCACCATCAAGATCTTCTCTCTATGTGCCCTGTCACATGCCCCATTGTATAGGGGCATTTCACCCTCCCCTACACGGTCAGTCCTTTAACCAAAAAAGCCCTGTGCCAGCATCTCCCCCTGTGGGAGATCCCTGCAATGAGCTCCCAACCCCCAGCCCTGACCCTGAATGGAGGCTTCCTTTGAAGATTAAAGTGCTGGCATTTACCCCTGATTCTGTGTACCCTTCCTGGTGTCCATACTGTACATGTTCTGCACAGCTGGGTTTGCTGCTCATCCCCCAAGGGGCGACCTAGGTTGGGAGGGATAGATTTGTCCTGGACTCAGTCAGTTCTCTATGCCTGCTGTCTTCACTATCCAGAGCTATCACCAGGAAAGAGATGAACAGCCTCTGATGCCCATGCAAAGTCATAGTCAGTGATAGCACAGAGGCAGGCCTGCCTTGGATGGTGTGTGTGTGTGTCTATGTGTGGGTGTATATGCAATGTGTATGTGTGTGGATGCATGTGGATATATGTGTTTGTCTGTGTGGATGTGTGGATGGTATGAGGAGGCCTGTGTTCAAGTTCACACAACTAGCAAGCCTCTAGTGCTGGTTTGGTCCCATGGCTGTGCCTTGTACTACTCACTTCCTTGCTTCCTCCAGGTCCCTGGCACTCAACTTGCTTCCTGTGGTTTCTGCAACATGGCACTTAAGGACAAAATGGAGGCAAACTTGAAGCTTTGTGAACCCACATCACTGAGAGCTTATAGGGCCCTTCCTCTGTCTCTTTGTCTGATGTCCGAAGTGAGGTAATCCAGTTGTTATTCCCAAGCAGAGGAAAGGTCTTGGCAGAGCTGCTTCTTCATGCACTTTTGTATACACTTCCTCCTCATGGCGGGGCCCAGTGGGGATGAGGAGGAACATGTGGTCCCTCTATGTCCTCCTGAAAATGGAGGCAATGTCCAATTCTCCAGGTGAGAAGAGAAGCTGACAGAGGCAGGTGAGTGATCCTGTAAAGGGCTTCCGTAGCAGGGCTTCATTTCTGCCCCTGCAGGGAGCTACAGCAAGTTAGCCATGAGCTGGAGAATTGCCCTTAGTTTCTTAAGAACTCCTGAGCAGCACAGTAAGGAGTAGAGAACTCTCGCTTCAAGTCCCACATCACCTACTATCTAAAAATTGCCACTTGGGGATCTGAGGGAAGCCACTCACATTTCCTTGAGCCTCAGTCTCTTTGTCTATAAAATGGAGATGGAAAACACCTGAAAACACATACTTCTAGCTACCATTGTGATGATCAGATGGACAGCATGAAGTTCTTATAAATCATCAGTGCTGTAGAAATATAAGATGTTATCCAGAGTGTGTATCTGGGGTGCAGTTTGGGGTAGAAGGCGGGAAGAGAGAAGGAGAGTTGTTCCACACAAGTGTGGTACCTGTGCCCCAGGTAATGGCTGTCTTCTTGGAATCCGCTTCTTCCTCAGAGTCCCGAGGATTAAGATCTTCATAGGATAGAAAGCTGGAAAAAAGCACCTACACACAGGTGGCACAGGGCTCACGTGGACCAGGAGTGCCAGCTATGAACATCACAGGTCAGCTTGGGAAGGCATTCTTTCCTGAGTCTCCAGGGTCAGCCCTGGGGTCATGAGTGTGGGCAGGGCCAGGGTGGGGAGTGGCCAGACCGGCCATGGCCCCTAGGCTGGGAAAGGAGTGAGGGGTAGAAGGGGACTTACCTGTCCCTGAGGGGCACATACTCAGTGGGCACATGAGGCCCTCCAAGTCCCCTCCACTGGGGCCTCCAAGTCCTCATAGGGCAGGCTTGGGCTAGCGGCGGTCTCAGTATGAGGCTAAGGCCTGTCAGCAGCATGGTTGCTAAGCCAATAGCTAGCAGCACTCCTGTAAGGGCAGGGGAGAGGGGCAGGGGCCATGTGATGACCACTCAGAGCATCTGCAGGCTTTATGCCTCAGGCACTGCTGGGCTGCCCCTCTCTGCCCTCTTGGGCAGGGGGCGATGACTGAACCACTGTCTGAGGCTCAGCCTGGAAAGCTCAGTGAGATTGCTTAAAAAGAAGCAGGAAAGAAGATGGATGGAAAACCCACAGAGGAGGTTAGAATAGGCGTCTCTGTGAGCCTATGACTCTACTCAGTGGCCTCGTTTACCATGACATCCTCCCTGTTCATAAGGACAGGTCCCAAAACTGAGCGGCTTGGGAGGCAGGGAGAAAGGGGGGCCCCAAGAAGGAAATTCAATTTACTTTACCTGGCAAATGAAGCCCTAGTTCAGGGACAAGTTTGTCCCTGTGCCCATCTGAAGTCTTTGGGGTTATGCCCAAAGGAACAGACAGGACTGGACATACACTTCAGGGTCCTGATGTGAAAGGCTTCTCCCATGCCCCCTCTGGGTCTTGGCTACTCTGGTCCAAGGTCAGTACCTGTGATCACTGCCCAGTCTGGGCCCAGGTTTGGCAGCCTCCGCCTGAGGACCCCGTGCCTGATAAGCTGATATGGGGAGGAGGGCTGTATAGGGGATAGACTGGGACTGCAGGCCACTCCTTTCTTCTTCACCAACACCACCATGAAGCTTTCAGGCAGCCCATTGTCTCGAAACACATATGTACCTGGATCTAGGAACTGGTGGGCAAACCTGGGGGATGAAAGGTCAGAATATGGGGATAGTCAGCTTTTCTGGGTTGTTCATTTCAGGCTAAATGTGAGTGACCTTAACCTGTGGCAGGACCCCTTCCCACGCACAGGAATAATGTGGCCCAAGGAAGCTGTCCATGACTCCCAAACCCTTCCACTCCATGTACTCAGGAGGACTCACCTGCCATTGGTCTCTTCTGGTCTTACCTCCCACAGAGTTGGTGGCTTCCCATCCTCCTCTGGTCCTTGTAGTGCCTCCCCAGCTCTGTCTTACACATGAGGAACCGTGGCCCCTCCAAGTTCCCAGACAGCTTAGCTGAGATTACCTTGAGAAGTTGAGGTGAGTTTCTTGTATCAAGTGCCTGAGTCTCCTGAAGGCCCCAAAGTCCCAGTGGGGGTTGCTGTTAAACAGATGCTGCACCTGGTACACAGGATAGTGGCTGGCTGAGCGATCTGGAGAAAGAGCAGGGTGGGGCTGGGTTCCAGGGGCCTCCTCAGTCCAGGCCTGGGCAGCTCACATCCTGACAGCTCAGCGTCTGTCCGTGGGAGAGTGAGCAAACTGAGAAGACATGTTTTCATGAAATGGCATGTTTCATCCTTTCATGTTTATAATAATAATCATTTAATAATCTTGGTGTCAGGGCACCTGGGTGGCTCAGTTGGTTAAAGCCTCTGCCTTCAGCTCAGGTCATGATCTGAGGGTCCTGGGATCGAGCCCCATATCAGGCTTTCTGCTCAGTGGGGAGCCTGCTTCCCCCCCCCCCCCTTTCTGCCTGCCTCTCTGCCTACTTGTGATCTCTGTCTGTCAAATAAATAAATAAAATCTTAAAAAAAAAAAAATCTTAGTGTCAGGGAAAGACCATTTCTTCCCCTGGCCTGAGAAATGTGCACACCAGCACATTGTTGAAACACAGTGAACAGGGGCCCCCACGCCCCCATGCCCTTTGTGCAAGAGCACAGCTGGCAGCCCTGGCACTCTCAGAGGTGAGACCCATTCAATTCTGTACCCCTGACAGGCAGTGTGCATGCAACAGGCACTCAATACATGCTGTGTGGGATGACTAAGAGGAGCAGCTAAGGTGGTGGATGGGGAGTCTGGCAGAAATACAGACAGGCCCAGACAGGCCATTCCTTCAGCACAGGAGGTCTTTCCCATGCATAGGTGTCAGTTCTTCTGAGCACTCCCATTCTTCCCAAAAGATGGGGCTCTGATCTTACCTCCCCGCTGTGTGGAGAAGGGGGAATGCAACTGGGTTCACTCCACACATGTAAATACCAAGGCTTAGAGGGAATGGAGGTTTCTCAGGTCCCAGTGGGTTTACAGGAGACCTGGCCTGGAAACCAGGGCAAAAATGTTTAGAGTTCATTTCCAGGATTTATTTCCCCCGTGGATGCTCATCGCCTTAGCACTGCTATGTGGGGAGGAACTTCAGTAGTTACTGACCCATGAAACCAAACTCTTCAACTATTTCTACCTGGGCCAAGGGGCCATTCTTCTGTTTAAATCAGGTTAAAAGCATGGCTGTGCCTCATACCCAGTGAAGCATAAATTCCAAATACCAGAGACGACTATTTTCAGCATTGCCTGAGGGAGCACCTTAATCTTTGAACCTTTATTGTGTTGTTTGTACACAGCATTATCTGTACTAATTTGTTGTGGTTATAAAACAATTAGCAGAACAGTTTATATTTGCCTTTATTTTCTATTCCATACCTCTCAGCCCTTGTTTTTTTCTCCTCAAAATCCATTTCTTTAAAAAAGAAATCTGTTGGAGAAGATAAAAAGAAGCCAGCCCTGGGCTGGCTTCTCTCTTGCCTCTCTCATGTCTTTAGAGCTGCAGAACTATCCCTGTCTCGGCCCAGCCAGTTAGTGTCCTGGGGCATCTCAGTGGGACAGCGCTGTACATCTGTCATCTGTGTGTGAGTAGGTGGGCTGGGTGTGTGGGGACTGCCCATCCACTCCACAGCAGCACCCTGGGGAAGTACCTGGCAGGGGAAATGGAGGAAATTAAGGTCTACCAAGGGCTCAAACTGTGCTTAATGCATGGCAGGTGGCACTGAACCCAAAGGGGATGAGACCCTTTTCTATCAGTAAAGGCTGTCTCATGGAGGAAAACTCTGTCTTGTTCTGAGGTTCCCAGGGATGGGAGTCACAGGAGACAGGCTTCTGCTCATTGCAAGGAAGACAATCCTTATAAACCAAGGTATCTGAAGATGTAGGGGGCTGCCAGGAGGGGTTGAGGAGTCTGCCTCTGGGGGGCTTCAGGCCCTGGATGGATGACCATGTGGTACAGAGTGGACATGCAGGAGGACTGGCTCAAACAAGAGTTCCCCTAAGTGAGTTCCTGCCTCCACCCAAGGCACAGAAGTCTGACCCTCATGGGCTGCAGGGAGGAGCTGCACAATGTTGGACTGGAACATCTGCTCTGAGAAAGTGCATGGAGGCCCACAGTGAAGTGTCCAATCAGGTTGAGAACAGGGGTACAACACAGGCCTGTGACTTGCCCCTTCAAAGGTGTGGTCAGTATGTGAAGTCACAGGACAGCCAGGCAGGGGAGGGATGAGAGAGTCAGGCCAGAGGAAGGGTCCCCAATGTACTGAAGTAGGAAACTTACTGTGGGGAAGAATATAAAGCTGGAAAAGAATCACATCCCCCTCTGCCAGGCAGACCACTGGATTTGGAATATGGGGATGGATGTGGGGGTCATGAGGGACAGAGTGTTCCGGTCCTGTAGTCCGATGATGCCTTTGCAGCCAGGGCTGGGATACAGGTGGTCCTGGGAGAGTTTGGAGAAGGAACGCTGTGGGACCTGGGCTTGTCTGGGGATATACACATACTCACCTATTGACCCTATCCTGTCTCGATTCCCTTTTAGGAGTTTCAGCCCTTCTGGGACCCTCACCTCCCCAAGGACAAGGTCTTCTGTGGTCCCTGCCAGACTCTCACCTCCTGAACACCAACACAGGGCTGAAAAGCTTCTCAGGGGCCTTAGGTGGGGGACCCAGCTTCCCATTTATTAGTGGAAGCATGCAGCTGCCCCTCACTCCTCCCACTCTCTGAGAAAGCCTGGGCTTGGTACCCTCCTCCACTTACCAAGGAGGAAGGAGCCAAGCATGTCCACTCTGGAGATGACAAAGCCAAAGATGCCATGGGGGCCACATTGGATCAGATGGACCCTGGCGTTCCCTTGGAAGAACTGGTCTGGACCCAGAGTGCTCACTATTTCCTGAGAACATGCAACACAGCATTATACACTTGGAGAGGACAGGAGGTGCAGAGAGGCTTGCAATGATGGATGACCAGAAACCCAGACTGTGCCCTTTAGCAGAGCCCTTGGTGATGCTGAGTTCAAGGATGCCCACTATCAGCCTACATTATTAGGACATGTCTCCTTTCTCAGTGAAACTTGCTCGGGTGGCCTCCTATGCCCTGGGCTTCTCCTTATCTCCAGAAAACACCCCTGACTCATCTCTGATCCTTGTACCAGGTCATTGTTTTCTCCTTTTCTCTCTACTTCCAAATTCCTACTAACAGAACAACTTCTTCAGAACACTTATCTTCCTATCACCCCAAATCCATTCTCCAGTGCCACAGCAGTGATCCTTCTTCTTTCAATGGCAGACACACACAGCCACCTAGAACCTTGTGGTAGGCAAATGTCCAGGGTGAGCCAGATCTGCACTGTGTCTGGGCCCTGATCCTCTGCCTCTCCAAACCTGATGAAACATTGAGGCCCTGAAGACAGTCATAGCCAACATGATGGTGGCCAAGAGAAGGCTCTGCTCTCTGACCAGAGGTCTAGGCTGGGAAGAGAGGCCCAGGCTCGGTTCCAGCAGGGCTCACACCATTTTTGTGACCATGGTGAATGCTTTCATGTCCCTGGGCCTCATTTCACACTTATGTAAAGCCAAGCTGATGCTTTCTCAGCTCTCTTCTGGCATTCAAAGCAGATGGTTGACATTATTGTACCAACAAATACACTTCCTTTCTGCCTTTCCCTCCAGCCTACAGAATGGAAATTCATACAGATAGCAACAGAGTAGGAAAGACTGGTTAGCAAATGGACTTTTCCTTCTGCTGCCTGGTTTCTGCAGCCAGGATGCCTGAGTCCTTAGCAGGTAGAGGCTGCCCTTCCATCCCAGCCCTTCTCTGAGCTGGACTTACACTCTGGTCGCTGTCTCCTGTCTCACTCTTCACACTGAGGATCAGCTGTCTGCTGGAACCCCAGGCCAGGGCAAGCTGGGGGGCCCTGGCCAGACACTGGGCATCGCAGAGCTCTTCAGCTGAGATATACTCCTGGCACTGGCAGCTGTGGGAGAGAAGAAGATGGTAGGTCTGCTCTGATGGATATGGAGGAGCTGCACACCCCTGATACCTTTATGCTAGTAGAGGCCCCTTCAGAAGGATATGAGGTGTGTATGCTTCCTAAGCAGTGACTATAATTTGAATGGAGGTCCATGATGACTCATTAAAATGCACTCTCCTAGTCGCTGCTTCTGTACCAGCCTAGGCATCTCCCAAAATGGGATCAATGTCTGGGACAAATCTTAGTTTACAGGCTTAGAATTTTTGTTTTGGGTTCCCTGCTGAGGCGAGAGTGAAGCGAGAGAATGCTGTTTAGCCCGGAATACTCTATTTGGTGGGCCTCCCAGCACAGTGGCTCCCCAGCTCTGCATGCTGGGGAACTCTGGTCCACAAGTCAGGTGGAAGGCTGGAATGTCAGATAAAATTGGAATCCTTCTTGGCTTGGTATCTAGTCAGGGGCACTCCTAGCAGTTGGCTCAGGGACCTGGGGTGTTGAGCTCACTCTGCTTTGCTGCCAGGACCTCCTCAGCTCTGGGCTGCTTGACCTGACTGTTGTTGGCCTAGCTCTCCATCTTGGGAAATGCTAACAGGGAAGCTTCTGGAAGGATCTTGTATTTGGCTCAGTCTCCCATCAGGGCTGGGTCCTGCCCAACTTTTCCAGATGGGTTCTCTGGGGACAGTCAGAACCTTTCAGGTGATGGTGGATTCATTTTGTTTTCAGCAGCTTTTCATTACTCACATGCCCAGTTCAGCACTGAGCTCTCCACCCACTGGGTGACAGAAGGAGGAGCAGTCATGCAGTTGTGGGGTCACACACTTGCGGGTGGCAGCCAGGCGAACTTCTCCAGCCCAGCATCGCTCTGCCACCTGTGGGAGGTGTAAGAGAAGAGTCCTGGCTCTGGTACCCCCTGCAGGTCAAGGATTGGGGCACTCTCTGCATCAAAGAAAATTTCAGAGACACAGTGGGGCCTCTGGAGAAACAGTCTCCTCTGCGAGGTTACTTAGTCAGTTCCTAAGACTGGGATTAGGCTTGAGGATAGAGGGGACCCACATAAGTAAGAGAAAACAAGTTTGCTGACTGAGGGAGATGTTTGGGAGGTTTAGTTTTGGGGATACTTGATCCTTTATATTGAGCGCTGAAGATCTGTTGGTCTCTGGTAGGGAGAAATGTGTCTTACCATACGATCCTTCTGAGGTCTTCTCATTTGTATAGGAGGTAATCCACCCAGCACAATGGACTGAACATTAACCAGACAGCCAATAAAAAGTGGCTGGCATGCTATCTCTCCTCAGTCTTCAAGCCTTCCTTTCTTGAGGCCAAGGTGTTACCTGGGGCTGACAATCTTCATCACCGTTGCTCTCCTCACTTTCCAGGCCCCTTTTGCTATAGGACTCATGTCCTGCCTGGCAGATGCAGGAACCATCTGACTTCTGGAAGACCCTGTTCAGGCCCCGACACATGCAGCTGGAGGCACCTGGGGATAGAGGAGTCCCATAGCCCATCACACACACCTAAGAGTGAGCCAGAGACATGGGTAAACTCTCTGTCCCTGTCCAAAGGGAGTTTGTGATCTAGATGGGGAGACCAGATATTCACATTTACCAAAGTACTGACCTTAGAAGTCTTTGTGGGGACTGAATGAGATCTTTTGACTCAATGATTCTCAACCCTGACTTTGCATTATATAATTTACCTAGAGAGTACTTGAACATCAACATTTTTTAAAAGCTTCTCAGATGAATCTAATGCAAAGTCAAAATGTTGATGTTCAAGTACTCTCTAGGTAAATTATATATAAACCTCTGAGGTGAAGCCAGAACACCTACTTTTTAAGTGTCTTGAGGGCTTTAATGTGTAGCTGTGGCTGAGAATTATGGATGTAGTTGAAAGCACTTGACACATTATGGAATGGAAAGTGTTGTTCCTATTCTCCCACAAAGCCATGGGGGACCATTTCTGAAGGACTGGCACAGACCTCCATCTCTAGAAAATAGAGAGAGCTACAGAGATTAAAGGCCTCTCAAGGAGCTTGAAGGATGGTCTGGACTGGATGGCAGAGCCAAGAGAACAGGGATTCCCAGCAGAGAAGAAGGTGATGAGTGGGAAAGGTTCAGATTTTATTTGGGAGACTAACAGAGTCTAGGTGATTGTTCTTCTAGGAGAGCCAGCTGGGGGAGAGGTAGAGATTGGGACCTTGTAGTTGTCTAGGATTCACTGCAATTCCAGTTTGTTCGCCCCTGTTGGAACTGTCATCTGCTCAGGGAGAATAAAAGAGTCATTTAAAGTTTAGCCCTTACCTGCTCCTGCAGATAATCACTTACATGTATGGTACATAGTAACCAAAAGAACTCAGCAGAGCTTGTTGAATGGATTGAGAGTTGACAACTTTTGCTAATATGGTCATATTCTTTCCCCAAATGAATTTAGGGACCATTAACAAGAAGAATAATTATTTCTACTATGGAGAAGAAAGGTAATTACTCAATAATGAAATGACACACAGAACTTTCATGAGTCAGGTTCTAGATGGTGAAGCCCTCTCTAATATCGTGAACTCCAATAAATTTTTTGGCTTATCTAGACCAGGTCTCTGCTGAGACCCTGGGAGTCTTCCATATCTCATTGTCCAAAGCACTGTGTAAGCCTGTGGTTACACAGGGGAGCCTTGGGGATTTTAGAACTCAACCTTTTTTTGATCTGTACCACTCTGCTTTTACATTTTTTCATATTAATTTTCTAAATGTGAAATATTTTGAAAAAGTATTATGTTGCTAAAGAATACTTTGAACAAAGGTCTGAACTCTTGGTCTGGCATACATGACTGTAGAAATAATCACAGATCTATATTAAAAGAATCATTGTTTAATATCTTCCCCCAAACATCTCAACCCAAAAAGATTTTACTTATCTTCAAGTTCCTGTTTAAATACAACCTTTTTATATAACAGCTAACTGAACATAATAAATAAAATAAAATGTGTATAAAATTATAAAAAATAAAATAAAAACTTTCCAAGGAATATTACTCAGACATCAAAAAGAATGAAATCTTGCCATTTGCAATGATGTGTATGGAGCTAGAGTGTATTATGCTAAGCAAAATAAGTCAGAGAAATATAAATACCATATGATTTCAGTCATATGAGGAATTTAAGAAAGGAAACAGATGAACACAAGGGAAGGAAGAAAAGAAAAGAAAGAGAGGCAAACTGTAAGAGACTCTTCACTATAGAGAGCAAACTGAGGGTTGATAGAGGGGAGGTGGGTAGATTACTAAATGGGTCATGAGTACTAAGAAGGGCACTTGTTGTATGTCAGTGAGGAATCACTAAATTCTACTCCTGAAACCAATATTATACCATATGTTAACTAAGTAGAATTTAATAAAAACTTGAAGCAAACAAACAAAAATGTATATGATGTATCTACTTCAGAGGACTTTTTTTTTGAGACTCTGGATAAGATGGAATCCTCTATTTCAAGCATCTAGAGTACCACTGGAAGTACCTGAGGGCAATAGAAGGTATTAGTTCCTTTCCTCACTTTACTTTTCCAAAATTGACAAAATAAATGTCTTTCCTGACAATGATTTTCATTTCTACCTTTATGCACATCTGCTCTTTCAACCTCAGGAACTTCCCCTCAACTCAGTTCACAGTTTACTGTTTCTGTTTTCTGATGTGAGTTGCCCCTATTGTATTAGAGAAACCAAGCATATTCATGAAATTAACTTTTCAGAAAGAGGCATAAAAGTCAAAGGCAATCTAGAAATTTTGTTTTAATATGTTTTGTAATGGCTAGAAAATATTGCTTGGGTTGCTGCAAATGGCATGATAAACTTTCCATTGTTTTATTTATTTATTTATTTAAAGATTTTATTTATTTATTTGACAGAGAGAGATCACAAGTAGGCAGAGAGGCAGGCAGAGAGAGAAAGGAGGAAACAGGCTCTCCGTGGAGCAGAGACCCCGATGCGGGGCTTGATCCCAGGACCCTGGGATCAGGGTCCTCTTCGAAGGCAGAGGCTTTAACCCACTGAGCCACCCAGGCGCGCCCCCCCATTGTTTGTTTTAAATAAACATGCATCAAGCCTCAAAAAAAAAAAAAAAAAAGATTATGGGGCGCCTGGGTGGCTCAGTGGGTTAAAGCCTCTGCCTTCAGCTCAGGTCATGATCTGAGGGTCCTGGGATCGAGCCCCATATCGGGCTTTCTGCTCAGCGGGGAGTCTGCTTCCTCCTCTCTCTCTGCCTGCTTCTCTGCCTACTTGTAATCTCTGTCTGTCAAATAAATAAATAAAATCTTAAAAAAAAAATTACAACCTTCCCATAAGTCTCCCTGATCCTTCAATTTCTTCCTGTATTGAACCATCCAGACTTCTTTGTTTTTTTTTTTTTTTTTTTTCTTGTGGCACTTGATGCTTCTGCCAATTTGTTATATATTCTTTTCTTTCTTCCTATTGCACTTGTCTTCATATCTTTCATAGTGTCTTTGTCGCACTAACAACAATAGTTGGAGGTTTAGTGTTTGTGAACTAACCTCTAAAATAAATGAACTAAAAACCTCCCCATTTCATCCCAAAAGGGAAAGAGGCAGTTTATAAAAGTGTGCATAAGTTTTTCTACCTTTGGCAATAGCAGAATACCTTACTTTAGGTCTATCTTCCTATGACATAACTAGAAAGACCAGGAAAATATAAAAAAAACCATCTATTTGAAGGCATGAAGAACTTAACTGAAAACTTATGGTGAAAAAAATCTTGGAGACAATGGAAATTCAGAGGGGTGAGCCCCACATTTGGCACCACATTTTTCTGAAAGGCATTTACCTCTTCAAAAGTGCCATTGGGAGGCTGAAGCATAGCTTCAGGATGTCTTATAAGGGCAAGAGGACAAAAATTGGGCACACCAAGAATAAGTGTCTCTGGTAAACATCACAAGCTTTTAGGTTGGACAACTGAAGGGCTGCAACCTAGAATGGATTGGCTGTAAGGAAACTACATTTCTCAAAACCTGGAGCCTAGCACTAATTTTCTGAATGCCTGGTGAACTGAGGTGATTTATTCCTACTACAGAAAGAAAGTAATTCTTTTGTGGAGGAAGAAAACAACATCCAGAATTTCTCCACAATTTTCACTCACAATGTGTAGTGTTCAATAAAAACAAAACAAAACAAAATGGGAGAAAAGATGGCGGGGAAGTAGGAGGAGGCGCCCATTCAACCTGCTCCCTAAAGTGAGCTGATTACCTTCCAAAGATCTCCAATCACCCACGGAATCAGCCTGAGATCAGAATTATACATGTCTGGATCTCTACTGGAGCAGAAGACGCCAGTGGGCAGGTAAAGCGGAGTGGGAAAGTCAGACTGATATCGGAAGATAAACAAAAGGGGGAGGGAGCCACCAGAGGCGACCCGTTGGAAAGTAATATCCCAATATGAGAGTGCCCTGACCCTGGAGACCAGCATTAACTCGAGAGTCTGGTAGAAAGCACCCAAAAAGAGCAAAGGATCACCGCGGGGGGGGGGGGGGGGCGGAGCAGGAATGGGGTGTTAGGGTCAGGGGCTTAAGTCCCCAGACCCAGGACAGACACCCCTGGCGCATAGCCAGAGAAAGTGCAGCAGAGAAACCAGGTCTCGGTCCCTGAACCACCAGCGCGCCTGAGAGTGCCTGGCACCCATCTCCCCTTAGGGGCTGGGAGCCTGGCCAGCCAACAGAAGCACAGCCTTTTTGCAGTACCCATGCAAGTGCCCTGCTGTGCCATCAGAGTCCGAGTCGTGCCTGTGCCCTCCCCTGAGAGAGGTGCACACAAATGCCAGCCGGGTCCTCTCGGACCTGAAAGACCGGGCACTCCCAGCCCGGGCCAGCGGGAAAATCTCAGTGTGCGATCCTGCAGTCTGGAGCTGCCCAGACAGCTGCCGCTGCCATGGTTTTGGGTACAAGCAAAAAATCCTGAGTCCCCAGGGACCGCGACTGGGAACCTGCTCTGCCAGCGGCCAAGGGGGGATTTATTTGGGCTCTGCAGCCTGACTGAGGCTTCTCTCTGAGAGGGAGGTCAGGGTGGTTTGCTTTCCTCTAAACCTACAAAACCCAGCAAAAGCGGTCAAGGCGCGAGAGAAAAACAAAAGTGAACAAATATAAAAACCTCCAGAGAACAAAAGCCTGAAAAAAACAGTTTCCTCAAAGCCCACCCCCTGGGGGGGGGGGAGGACTTAGCTGAGAGAACTTCAGGGACTGAAAACCCACGTGGCAGGCCCCTCCCCCAGAAAACCAACGGGGAAAGGAAAAAAAAAAAAAGATGACAAGAGAACAACCACCACTACTTCATAGGACAATTTTTATTATTAATTCAATCCCATTATTCTGGCTCATTTTTTTATATAGTTAATTTCTTATTATTATATAGATTTTTTTAACCTATTCACTTGTCACAGTGAGATGTCCAGTACATCAAATTCCATAATAACCTTCTAACCTGAACTTTTTGATACATACACCTGTGTTTTCCTTTTGAATTTCTGTTTTTTAAATTTCTTTTTTTTTAATTTTAGTTTAGTTTAGTTTATTCCTTTTTTAAATTTTTATTTTCTAATATTCATATAGAGTTAAGCTTCAAGGTAATCCCCTTTCCCCAATCAATGCCACCCCTATAGGTAAACCAATTCCTAATCCCCCCTTATCTTAGGAAAGTTGAGTCCATTAACAAAGATATCAAGATACATCCAGGAAGAATCAAAACAACCTTCCTCACCCACACTGAGAATTTACAACCACTCTCCCATCCTTTTCTTCCACCAGGATTTCTGTGTTTTTGTGTTTGTCCTGATAGTATATAAATCTTACACTCAGGGTTCTTTTTGACGAGGTTCTTCCTTTATTTGCATATATATATATGCAAATATATATATATTATTTCTTTTCTCTTGTCATATACTAATATCAGTCTTTTTGTTTATCTGTGTCTGTTTGTATACTTCATAAATCTTAACTTGGGGCCCATTTGGGCTAAACCTTCTCTTTTAACTCACCTTTCTTTCCTGTCTCTTTCCCTCTCTCTTTTTTTCTTCTCCTTCTCTTTTTCCTCTCATTTGGGTGGGAAGCCCTGATTGCTCAGAAGCATTTCAGGGTGCACCTTGACTGCACCACAGTCGATTCACCCAGCTACACCAGTTCAGCCATCTCTCACCAAAATGACTAGGAGGAGGAATGCCCAACAGAAGAAAAATACAGAGGATGGCTCTGCAACAGAGCTAATGGCTATCAACATAGACAATATGTCGGAAAGAGAATTCAGGCTAACAATTATCCAAGCAAGAGCTAGGTTGGAGAAAGCCATGGGTGACCAAACGGAATTGATTAGGGCCGAACTGAAAACGACCAGAGAACATGTTTTCAATATTAGGGAAGAACTGAAATCTACCAGGGATGAGCTTCACAATGCTCTCAATGAGTTCCAATCTCTCAAAGCTAGAGTAACTGAGGCAGAAGATAGAATTAGTGATCTGGAGGACAAAGAGATAGAGAGAAAGGATCAGGAGGAAGCCTGGAACAAACAGCTTAGAAGCCACGAAAACAGAATCAGGGAAATAAATGATGCCATGAAACATTCCAATGTCAGAATTATTGGAATCTCTGAAGGGGAGGAGAAAGAAAGAATTCTAGAAGATATAGTGGAACAAGTTCTTCATGAAAATTTTCCAAATCTCATGAATGGAACCAGCGTTTATGTACTAGAGGCCGAAAGGTTTCCCCCCAAGATTACAGATTCTTGAAAGTCCTAGAGACACCTAATAGCAAGAATGAAGAATTATAATTGTAGGCAGAACCTCTCGAAAGCAGCTAGGACAAAGAAGATCCTTACGTAGAGAGGAAAGCCCATCTGAATAACATCAGACCTGTCCACAGAGACCTGGCAAGCCAGAAAGGGCTGGCAAAATATATTCAGGGCACTGAATGAGAAGAACATGCAGCCAAGAATACTTTATCCAGCAAGACTGACATTCAAAATGGATAGAGAGATAAAGAGTTTCCAAGACCGGCAAGGCTTAAAAGACTATGCAACCACCAAGCCGATACTGCAGGAAATATTAAGGGGGCTTCTTTAAAGGAGGAAAAAGCCCAAGAATAGCATTGAACAGAAATATAGAGACAATCTACAGAAAGAAAGACTTCAAAGGTAACACGATGTCAATAAAAACGTATCTATCAATAATCACCCTCAATGTGAATGGCCTAAATGTGGCCATAAAACGGCACAGGGTTGCAGACTAGATAAAATGAGAGGATCCATCCATATGTTGTCTACAAGAGACCCATTTTGAACCCAAAGATACACCCAGACTGAAAGTGAAGGGATGGAGAAGCATCTTTCATGCCAATGGGCCTCAAAAAAAGGCTGGGGTAGCAATTCTCCTATCAGACAAATTAGATTTTAAACTAAAGACTGTAGTCAGAGATCCAGAAGGACACTACATCATTCTTTTCTTTTTAAATTTTTTATTTTTTATAAACATATATTTTTATCCCTAGGGGTACAGATCTGTGAATCGCCAGGTTTACACACTTCACAGCACTCACCAAAGCACATACCCTCCCCAATGTCCCAACCCCCCTTCCCCCAGCAACCCTCAGTTTGTTTTGTGAGATTAAGAGTCACTTATGGTTTGTCTCCCTCCCAATCCCATCTTGTTTCATTTATTCTTCTCCTACCCACTTAAGCCCCCATTTTGCATCACCACTTCCTCATATCAGGGAGATCATATGAGAGTTGTCTTTCTCTGCTTGACTTATTTCGCTAAGCATGATATGCTCTAGTTCCATCCATGTTGTTGCAAATGGCAAGATTTCATTACTTTTGATGGCTACATAGTATTCCATTGTGTATATATACCACATCTTCCTTATCCATTCATCTGTTGATGGACATCTAGGTTCTTTCCATAGTTTGGCTATTGTGGACATTGTTGCTATAAACATTCGGGTGCACGTGCCCCTTTGGATCACTACGTTTGTATCTTTAGGGTAAATACCCAGTAGTGCAATTGCTGGGTCATAGGGCAGTTCTATTTTCAACATTTTGAGGAACCTCCATGCTGTTTTCCAGAGTGGCTGCACCAGCTTGCATTCCCACCAACAGTGTAGGAGGGTTCCCCTTTCTCCGCATCCTCGCCAGCATCTGTCATTTCCTGACTTGTTGATTTTAGCCATTCTGACTGGTGTGAGGTGATATCTCATTGTTGTTTTGATTTGTATTTCCCTGATGCCGAGTGATATGGAGCACTTTTTCATGTGTCTGTTGGCCATCTGGATGTCTTCTTTGCAGAAATGTCTGTTCATGTCCTCTGCCCATTTCTTGATTGGATAATTTGTTCTTTGGGTGTTGAGTTTGCTAAGTTCTTTATAGATTTTGGACACTAGTCCTTTATCTGATATGCCGTTTGCAAATATTTTCACCCATTCTGTCAGTTGTCTTTTGATTTTGTTAACTGTTTCCTTTGCTGTGCAAAAACTTTTGATCTTGATGAAATCCCAATAGTTCATTTTTGCCCTTGCTTCCCTTGCCTTTGGCGATGTTCCTAGGAAGATGTTGCTGCGGCTGAGGTCAAAGAGGTTGCTGCCTGTGTTCTCCTCAAGGGTTTTGATGGATTCCTTTCGCACATTGAGGTCCTTCATCCATTTTGAGTCTATTTTCATGTGTGGTGTAAGGAAATGGTCCAATTTCATTTTTCTGCATGTGGCTGTACAATTTTCCCAACACCATTTATTGAAGAGGCTGTCTTTTTTCCATTGGACATTCTTTCCTGCTTTGTCGAAGATTAGTTGACCATAGAGTTGAGGGTCTATTTCTGGGCTCTCTATTCTGTTCCATTGATCTATGTGTCTGTTTTTGTGCCAGTACCATGCTGTCTTGATGATGACAGCTTTGTAATAGAGCTTGAAGTCCAGAATTGTGATGCCACCAACTTTGGCTTTCTTTTTCAGTATACCTTTGGCTATTCGAGGTCTTTTCTGGTTCCATATAAATTTTAGAATTATTTGTTCCATTTCTTTGAAAAAGATGGATGGTACTTTGATCGGAATTGCATTAAATGTGTAGATTGCTTTAGGTAGCATAGACATTTTCACAATATTTATTCTTCCAATCCATAAGCATGGAACAGATTTCCATTTCTTTGTGTCTTCCTCAATTTCTTTCATGGGTACTTTATAGTTTTCTGAATATAGATTCTGCGCCTCTTTGGTTAGGTTTATTCCTAGGTATCTTATGGTTTGGGGTGCAATTGTAAATGAGATTGACTCCATAATTTCTCTTTCTTCTGTCTTGTTGTTGGTGTAGAGAAATGCAACTGATTTGTGTGCATTGATTTTATATCCTCAGACTTTACTGAATTCCTGTACAAGTTCTATCAGTTTTGGAGTGGAGGCTTTTGGGTTTTCCACATATAGTATCATATCATCTGCGAAGAGTGCTAATTTGACTTCTTCTTTGCCAATTTGGATGCCTTTAATTTCCTTTTGTTGTCTGATTGCTGAGGCTAGGACTTCTAGTACTATGTTGAATAGCAGTGGTGATAATGGACATCTCTGCCATGTTCCTGACCTTAGCGAAAAAGCTTTCAGTTTTTCTCCATTGAGAATGATATTTGCAGTGGGTTTTTCATAGATGGCTTTGATGATATGAGGTATGTACCCTCTATCCCTACACTTTGAAGAGTTTTGATCAGGAAGGGATGCTGTACTTTGTCAAATGCTTTTTCAGCATCTATTGAGAGTATCATATGGTTCTTGTTTTTTCTTTTATTGATGTGTTGTATCACATTGACTGATTTGCAGATGTTGAACCAACCTTGAAGCCCTGGAATAAATCCCACTTGGTCGTGGTGAATAATCCTTTTAATGTACTGTTGGATCCTATTGGCTAGTATTTTGGTGAGAATTTTCGCATCTGTGTTCATCAAGGATATTGGTCTATAGCTCTCTTTTTTGATGGGATCCTTGTCTGGTTTTGGGATCAAGGTGATGCTGGCCTCATAAAATGAGTTTGGAAGTTTTCCTTCCATTTCTATTTTTTGGAATAGTTTCAGGAGAATAGGAATTAGTTCTTCTTTAAATGTTTGGTAGACTTCCCCCGGGAAGCCATCTGGCCCTGGGCTTTTGTTTGTTTGGAGATTTTTGATGACTGTTTCAATCTCCTTACTGGTTATGGGTCTGTTCAGGCTTTCTATTTCTTCCTGGTTCAGTTGTGGTAGTTTATATGTTTCTAGGAATGCATCCATTTCTTCCAGATTGTCAAATTTGTTGGTGTAGAGTTGCTCATAGTATGTTCTTATAATAGTTTGTATTTCTTTGGTGATAGTTGTGATCTCTCTTCTTTCATTCATGATTTTATTTATTTGGGTCCTTTCTCTTTTCTTTTTGATAAGTCTGGCCAGGGGTTTATCAATTTTATTAATTCTTTCAACGAACCAGCTCCTAGTTTCGTTGATTTGTTCTGTTGTTTTTTTTGGTTTCTATTTCATTGATTTCTGCTCCGATCTTTATGATTTCTCTTCTCCTGCTGGGTTTAGGATTTCTTTCTTGTTCTTTCTCCAGCTCCTTTAGGTGTAGGGTTAGGTTGTGTACCTGAGACCTTTCTTGTTTCTTGAGAAAGGCTTGTACTGCTATATATTTTCCTCTCAACACTGCCTTTGTTGTGTCCCACAGATTTTGAACCATTGTATTTTCATTATCATTTGTTTCCATGATTTTTTTCAATTCTTCTTTAATTTCCCGGTTGACCCATTCATTCTTTAGAAGGATGCTGTTTAGTCTCCATGTATTTGGGTTCTTTCCAAACTTCCTCTTGTGGTTGAGTTCTAGCTTCAGAGTATTTGTGGTCTGAAAATAGGCAGGGAATGATCCTAATCTTTTGATGCCGGTTGAGTCCTAATTTAGGACCGAGGATGTGATCTATTCTGGAGAATGTTCCATGTGTACTAGAGAAGAATGTATATTCTGTTGCTTTGGGATGAAATGTTCTGAATATATCTGTGATGTCCATCTGGTCCAGTGTGTCACTTAAGGCCTTTATTTCCTTGATCTTTTGCTTGGATGATCTGTCCATTTCAGTGAGGGGAGTGTTAAAATCCCCTACTATTATTGTATTATTGTTGATGTGTTTCTTTGATTTTGTTATTAATTGGTTTATATAGTTGGCTGCTCCCACGTTGGGGGCATAGATATTTAAAATTTTTTAATCTTCTTGTTGGACAGACCCTTTGAGTATGATATAGTGTCCTTCCTCATCTCTTATTATAGTCTTTGGCTTAAAATCTAATTGATCTGATATAAGATTGCCACTCCTGCCCTCTTCTGATGTCTATTAACATGGTAAATTCTTTTCCACCCCCTCACTTTAAATCTGGAGGTGTCTTTGGGCTTAAAATGAGTTTCTTGGAGGCAACATATAGATGGGTTTTGTTTTTTTATCCATTCTGATACCGTGTCTTTTGATTGGGGCATTTATCCCATTAACATTCAGGGTAACTATTGAGAGATATGAATTTAGTGCCATTGTATTGCCTGTAAGGTGACTGTTACTGTATATTGTTTATGTTCCTTTCTGATCTACCACTTACAGGCTCTCTCTTTGCTTAGAGGACCCCTTTCAATATTTCCTGTAGAGCTGGTTTGGTGTTTGCAAATTCTTTCAGTTTTTGTTTGTCCTGGAAGCTTTTAATCTCTCCTTCTATTTTCAATGATAGCCTAGCTGGATATCGTGTTCTTGGCTGCATGTTTTTCTCATTTAGTGCTCTGAAAATATCATGCCAGCTCTTTCTGGCCTGCCAGGTCTCTGTGGATAAGTCAGCTGCCAATCTAATATTTTTACCATTGTATGTTACAGACTTCTTTTCCCGGGCTTCTTTCAGGATTTTCTCTTTGTCACTAAGACTTGTAAATTTTACTGTTAGGTGATGGGGTGTGGGCCTATTCTTATTGATTTTGAGGGGTGTTCTCTGAACCTCCTGAATTTTGATGCTCATTCCCTTTGCCATATTGGGGAAATTCTCCCCAATAATTCTCTCCAGTATACCTTCTGCTCCCCTCTCTCTTTCTTCTTCTTCTGGAATCCCAATTATTCTAATGTTGTTTTGTCTTATGGTGTCACTTATCTCTCGAATTCTCCCCTCGTGGTCCAGTAGCTGTTTGTCCCTCTTTTGCTCAGCTTCTTTATTCTCTGTCATTTGGTCTTCTATATCACTAATTCTTTCTTCTGCCTCATTTATCCTAGCAGTGAGAGCCTCCATTTTTGATTGCACCTCATTAATAGCTTTTTTGATTTCAACTTGGTTAGATATTAGTTCTTTTATTTCTCCAGAAAGGGCTTTTATATCTCCCGAGAGGGTTTCTCTAATATCTTCCATGCCTTTTTGAGCCCGGCTAGAACCTTGAGAATTGTCATTCTGAACTCTAGATCTGACATATTACCAATGTCTGTATTGATTAGGTCCCTAGCTTTCGGTACTGCCTCTTGTTCTTTTTTTCTTTGGTGAATTTTTCCGCCTTGTCATTTTGTCCAGATAAGAGTATATGAAGGAGCAAGTAAAATATTATAAGGGTGACAACAACCCCAGGAAAATATGCTTTAACCAAATCAGAAGAGATCCCAAATCGTGAGGGGGGAAAAAGGGGATAAAAAGAGGTTCAAAAAGAAAGAAAGAAAAAAAAGAAAAAAAAAGAATTAAAAAAAAGAAAAAGAATAAAGAAAAATATAAAAAAGAAAAAATATATATTTTAGACAAACTAGTTTAAAAACGTTAAAAAAGAAAAGGGTAAAAGTTAAAAGAAATTTTTAGCATAAGAAGAGAAAAAAAATGAAAAAGAAAAAAATTAAATTAACTGCAAGACTAAAAAAATCACAGGGAGAAAGCCCTGATTTCCGTGCTTTGCTTTGTCCTCCTCTGAAATTCTGCTGCTCTCCTTGGTATTGAAACCGCACTCCTTGGTAGGTGAACTTGTTCTTGGCTGGATTTCTTGTTGATCTTCTGGGGGAGGGGCCTGTTGTAGTGATTCTCAAGTGTCTTTGCCCCAGGCAGATTTTCACCGCCCTTACCGGGGATCCGGGCTGAGTAATCCGCTCGGGTTTGCTTTCAGAAGCTTTTGTTCCATGAGCACTTTCCGTAGAGTTCCGAAGGACGGGAATACAAATGGCGGCCTCCTTCTCTGGCCCGGAGGAGCCGAGAGCCCGGTGCCCCACTCCTCAGTGCGCCCTAAGAGAACAGTGCCCAGTAACTCCCGTCTGCCTGACCTCCGGCTGCGCTCTGAGCTCACCGAGCTTGCGACCAGTTCAAGGTAACCCCGAGCTGGGATCTTACTGTCAGCTCTGTCTCTGTAGCCGGTTTTCCAGTTCCAATACCCGCAAGACCTGCGACACTCAGACACCCCCGATCCTTCTGTGACCCTGTGGGACCTGAGGCCACGCTGACCCTGCGTGGGCTTCACCCCGGTTTAGCCTCTGGAGCAATGTCCCTCAGCGGAACAGACTTTTAAAAGTCCTGATTTTGTGCTCCGTTGCTCCACTGCTTGCTGGGAGCCAGCCCCTCCCCCCGGGGTCTATCTTCCCGTCGCATTGGATTCACTTCTCCGCCAGTCCTACCTTTCAGAAAGTGCTTGTTTTTCTGTTTCCAGAATTGCTGTTCTTCTTCTCTTCGATCTGCCGATGGATTTGCAGGTATTTGCAATCTTTAGATAAGCTATCTGGCTGATCTCCTGCTAGCTGAAGTAGTCTCAGCCTGCTACTTCTCCACCATCTTGACTCCTCCCCCCACACTACATCATTCTTAAAGGGACTATCCACCAAGATGATCTAACAATTGTAAATATCTATGCCCCCAATATGGGAGCAGCCAATTACATAAGAAAACTGTTAATCAAGATAAAGAGTCATATTGATATGGATACACTAATCATTGGAGATCTTAACATGCCTGTCTCAGAAATAGACAGATCATCGAAGCAGAAAATCAATAAAGAAACAAGAGCATTGAATGACACATTGGACCAGATGGACCTCATAGATATATACAGAACATTCCACCCTAAAACAACAGAATACTCATTCTTCTCAAGTGCACATGGAACTTCTCCAGAATAGACCACATACTGGGTCACAAATCAGGACTCAACCGATATCAAAAGACCGAGATTATTTCCTGCACATTCTCAGATCACAATGCTTTGAAACTGGAGCTCAATCACAAGGAAAATTCCAAAGGAACTCAAACACCTGGAAACTAAAGACCACCTTGCTTAAGAATGCTTGGATCAACCAGGAGATCAAGGAAGAACTGAAACAATTCATGGAAACCAATGAGAATGAAGACACTTCGATCCAAAACCTATGGGATACAGCAAAGGCGGTCCTAAGGGGGAAATACATAGTCATCCAAGCCTCCCTCAAAAAAATAGAAAAATCCAGAACACAGCAGCTGTCTCTATACCTTAAAGAACTGGAGAATCAACAACCAATCAAACCAACTCCACACATAAGAAGGGAAATAATCAAGATTAGAGCTCAGATCAATGAGGTAGAAACCAGAAATACAGTAGAACGTATCAATGAAACTAGAAGCTGGTTTTTTGAAAGAATCAATAAGATCGATAAACCATTGGCCACACTAATCCAAAAGAAAAGAGAGAAAGCTCAAATACATAAAATTATGAATGAAAAGGAAGAGATCACAACGAACACCAAGGAAGTAGAAACAATCATCAGAAGTTATTATCAACAGTTATATGCCAATAAGCTAAGCAACCTAGATGAAATGGATGCATTCCTGGAAAACTATAAACTCCCAAAATTGAATCAGGAAGAAATTGACAACCTGAATAGACCAATATCTAGTAACGAGATAGAAGCAGTGATCAAAAACCTCCCAAAAAACAAGAGCCCAAGACCTGATGTATTCCCCGTAGAATTCTACCAAACTTTCAAAGAAGAAATAACACCTATTCTTTTGAAGCTGTGTCAAAAAATTGAAGCAGAAGGAAAACTTCCTGACTCTTTCTATGAAGCCAGCATTACCCTGATCCCCAAACCAGGAAAAGACCCTACCAAAATGGAGAATTTCAGACAATATCACTGATGAATATGGATGCTAAGATTCTCAACAAGATCCTAGCCAACAGGATCCAACAGCACATTAAAAAGATTATCCACCATGACCAGGTGGGATTCATCCCTGGGCTACAAGGATGGTTCAACATTCGCAAATCAATCAATGTGATAGAACAAATTAATAAGAGAAGAGAGAAGAACCACATGGTCCTCTAAATTGATGCAGAAAAAGCATTTGACAAAATCCAGTGTCCGTTCCTGATGAAAACGCTTCAAAGTATAGGGATAGAGGGAACATTCCTGAACTTCATCAAATCTATCTATGAAAGACCCACAGCAAATATCATCCTCAATGGGAAAAAACTTGCAGCCTTCCCGTTGAGATCAGGAACACGACAAGGATGCCCACTTTCACCACTCTTTTTCAACATAGTATTAGAAGTCCTAGCAACAGCAATCAGTCAACAAAGGGAAATAAAAGGTATCCAAATTGGCAATGAAGAAGTCAAACTCTCTCTATTCACAGATGGCATGATTCTTTATATAGAAAACCCAAAAGACTCCACCCCCAAACTACTAGAATTCATACAGCAATTCAGCAAAGTGGCAGGATACAAAGTCAATGTACAGAAATCAGTGGCTTTCTTATACACTAACAATGAAAATACAGAAAGGGAAATTAGAGAATTGATTCCATTGACTATAGCACCAAGAACCATAAGACCTGGGAATAAACCTAACCAAAGAGGTAAAGGATCTGTACTCAAGGAATTACAGAACACTCATGAAAGAAATTGAAGAAGACACAAAAAGATGGAAGACCATTCCATGCTCTTGGATCGGAAGAATAAACATTGTTAAAACATCTATACTTCCTAGAGAAATCTATACTTTTAATGCTATTCCGATCAAAATTCCACTGGTATTCTTCAAAGAGCTGGAGCAAATAATCCAAAAATTTGTATGGAATCAGAAGAGATCCCGAATCGCTAAGGAAATGTTGAAAAACAAAAATAAAACTGGGGGCATCACGTTACCTGATTTCAAGCTTTACTACAAAGCTGTGATCACCAAGACAGCATGGTACTGGCATAAAAACAGACACATAGACCAGTGGAACAGAGTAGAGAGCCCAGATATGTACCCTCAACTCTATGGGCAAATAATCTTCAACAAAACAGGAAAAAATATACAGTGGAAAAAAGACAGTCTCTTCAATAAATGGTGCTGGGAAAACTGGGCAACTATATGTAGAAGAATGAAACTCGACCATTCTCTTACACCGTACACAAAGATAAACTCAAAATGGATAAAAGTCCTCAATGTGAGACAGGAATCCATCAGAATCCTAGAGGAGAACATAAGCAGTAATCTCTTCGATATCAGCCACAGCAACTTCTTTCAAGATATGTCTCCAAAGGCAAAGGAAACAAAATCGAAGATGAACTTTTGGGACTTCATCAAAATCAAAAGCTTCTGCACAGCCAAGGAAACAGTCAAGAAAACAAAGAGGCAACCTACGGAATGGGAGAAGATATTTGCAAATGACAGTACAGACAAAAGGTTGATATCCAGGATTTATAATGAACTCCTCAAACTCAACACACACAAAACAGACAATCATATCAAAAAATGGGCAGAAGATATGGACAGACCCTTCTTCAATGAAGACATACAAATGGCTATCAGACACATGAAAAAATATTCATCATCACTAGCCATCAGGGAGATTCAAATTAAAACCACATTGAGATATCACCTTACACCAGTTAGAATGGCCAAAATTTACAAGACAGCAAACAACATGTGTTGGAGAGGATGTGGAGAAAGGGGAACCCTCTTCCACTGTTGTTGGGAATGCAAGTTGGTGCAGCCTCTTTGGAGAACAGTGTGGAGATTCCTCAAGAAATTAAAAATAGAACTTCCCTATGACCCTGCCATTGCACTCTTGGGTATTTACCCCAAAGATCCAGATGTCATGAAAAGAAGGGCCATCTGTACCCCAATGTTTATAGAAGCAATGGCCACGGTCGCCAAACTGTGGAAAGAACCAAGGTGCCCTTCAACGGATGAATGGATAAGGAAGATGTGGTCCATATACACTATGGAGTATTATGCCTCCATTAGAAAGGACGAATACCCAACTTTTGTAGCAACATGGACGGGACTGGAAGAGATTATGCTGAGTGAAATAAGTCAAGCAGAGAGAGTCAATTATCATATGGTTTCACTTATTTGTGGAGCATAACAAAAAGCATGGAGGACATGGGGAGTTAGAATGGGGTTGGGGTAAATTGGAAGGGGAGGTGAATCATGAGAGACTATGGACTCTGAAAAATAATCTGAGGCGTTTGAAGTGGTAGGGGGGTGGGAGATTGGGGTACCAGGTGGTGGGTATTATAGAGGGCACGGATTGCATGGGGCACTGGGTGTGGTGAAAAAAATAATGATACTGTTATGCTGAAAATAAATAAATGAAATCAAAACAAAACAAAACAAATAAAATAAATAAAACAAAAACCAGACATGCAAAAAAAGCAAGAATTTTTAAGAAATCGAAGGAGAAAGAAAACAACAACATCCAAAACCCCAGACACTAGTTATGGGTTCATATGAGATCCAAATATTGGAGTTTTAAGCCATGCCAAGTACTTTAAACTGCGATTAGTATGTTTGATAAATCAAAGGACAAGATCAGAGGAAAATTTCAACAGGGAATTATAAAAGACTAATATAAATTCCAGGTCCGAAGGATTCAATAGCGAAACATCAAATATTGATAGATGTGTTTAATTGCAGATTGTATGGAGCTGAAGAAAATAGGCCTGAAAAAGCTATCCAGATTGAATCTCAGAAAGAGAAAATAAAAAATGAAAAATGCATAAAATAATGCAAGAGACATGTGTATGGTAAAAAAGAGATAACATGTAATTGAAGAGTCAAGACGAAAGAAGGGTGTAGAGCAGAAAAAATTTTAAAAACATAATGGCTGAGAATTTCACAGACTTGATGAAATGCTAAAGAAACTCAAAGAAGATTTAAAAAAAAAAGGAAAACTATAGGAAGAGAACTAGAGTTATATTCCTCAAAACTGAAGACAATGAGGATATCTTAAAAGTACCAGGGGAAAATGATATTTAACTCCTAAGAGCAAATATAAGACTTATGTAACACTTCTCAACAAAAATAACAAAAGGCAGAGGCCATGGAAGTATATCCTTGAAATTCTAAAAGTAAACAACTATCAAGCTAGATTCTCTGCTTTGCTAAAATATGTTTCAAGGATAAGCTGAAAAAGGAAATTTTAGAAAAACAAAACTTTGGAAGACGAAATTTTAAAAACCTAGCAGAATTTGCAATAACTTCAAAAAATATTAAAACTTGAAGGTATCTTAGAGATTTTGTGGGTTCGATTCTAGACCACTGCAGTAAATCCAAGATTGCAATAAAACAATGTAAAAACATAAATACAGCAATTCAAATGAATTTTTTGGTTTCCCAGTACATATAACATTTATGTTTGTACTATACTGTAGTCTATTAAGTGTTAATAGCATTATGTCCAAAAAAACAACATATAAGCCTTAATTAAAAATACTTCATTGCTAAAAGATGCTAATCAAATCTGAGCTTTCAGCAGGTTATAATCACTGATCACAGATCATGACAAATACAGTGTTAAAGAAGAAGTATGAAATATTGAGAGAATTACCAAAACTTGATCCAGAGACATGAAGCAAGCAAATGCTGTTGGAAATATGACATCATTCATCTTGCTCTATGAAGGGTTGCTACAACCTTCAATTTGTAAAAAATGTGGTATCCATGAAACTCAGTAAAGAGAAACACAATAAAATAAGGTATCCCTGTACCTAGTAATAAAGCTAACAAGATGTATATAAGGGCTCTACCCAGAAATAAAAATAAGACAAAAATCTTGAAAGAGTAAAGATGACGTAAATAAAAGGAAAGTTAAGCCGTGTTTAAGGACTAGAAGACTCAATATAATAAAGATGCCATTTCTCTCCAAAAGGGTTTGTTGTTTCTAAGTAATCCAAAAAAATTCCAGCAAGTATCTTTGTGGATATTATCTGATTGTATAGAAATCAAGGACCACAAGAGCTAACACAATCTTAAAAAGAACAAAGTTGGAAGACATAGACTATTGATATTAAGGTTATTATAAAATTACGGTGATTAGGGGACGCTTAGGTGGCTCAGTTGGTTAAGCCGCTGCCTTCGGCTCAGCTTATGATCCCGGGGTCCTGGAATCGAGTTCTGCATCAGGCTCCTTGCTCGGCAGGGAGCCTGCTTCTCTAGCTGCCTCTGCCTGCCTCTCTGCCTGCTTGTGTGTACTCTCTCTGGCAAATAAATAAAATCTTAAAAAAAAAAAAAAACTATGGTGATGAGGACAATGATAGGAAAAAGATTCAATGGACGGAATAGAGATTCATAAACATAGAGATTCAATGAGATGTTTGATTAATGACAAACATGAGTGATCTTTCAATAAACGTGCCATGCTGACTGGATATCTGTTTGGGAAAAATGAATTTTGACCCTTAACTCATACCTTATGCAATAAATCAGCAAAACTTTTAGAAAATAAAATGGGAGACTATATTAACTGGAGTGAGACTTCTTGTAGAAGTTGAGAAGGCTAATCCGAACATAAGCCTGAAGAAAATGTTGACTTATTTCAAAATTTGACCTAGAGGTGACCAAGGCCTATGTTATGGATTCATATTTATTCCCCCAAATTCTTATGTTGAAGTCTGAACTCCCACTACCTCAGAATGCAACTGTATTTGGGGATGAGGCCTTTAAAAATGTGATTAAATTAAAATGAGGCCATTAGGCTGGCCCCAATCCAGTCTGACTGGTGTATTAGTAAGAGGAAATTTGGACACATGAGAGAGATACCAGGGATGCCTGCACACTGAGGAAAGCCCTTACAAGGACAGAAAGAGGGCAGTCATATGAAAGCAAAGGAGAGTGATCTCAAAAGAAGCCAAATCCGCCAACTCCTTAATGTTGGACTTCTAGTCTCCAAAACTAAGAGAAAATAGAATTTTATTGTTTAAACCATCAAGTCTGTGTATTTTTGTCATGCAGCCCAAGAAGACTAATACATCCCCAAGTTTCTATGTGACAGAGAATGCTTGCAATAATTTCAGCCTGAAAAAAATTTAATTAGTGTGACCTAAGGGTCATCTCACCACAAAAATTATCACGTACTCATAGAAGGTATAGCTTTAATTCTTTCATGATCATTCCAAGATAAAACAGTTAAAAATGGGGGCACCTGGGTAGTTCAGTGGGTTAAAGCCTCTGCCTTCGGCTCAGGTCATGATCCCAATGTCCTGGGATTGAGCCCCACATCAGGCTATCTGCTCCGCAGAGAGCCTACTTCCTCCTCTATCTTTCTGCCTGCCTCTCTGCCTACTTGTGATCTCTGTCTGCCAAGTAAATAAATAAAATCATTTAAAAAAACAGTTTAAAATGTATTTCTCAATAACTAAAGCAACTGGCTGTACTAGGTGGTTATGTACAAGCCAGTGGAACGCAATTTAGATAACACAACCATTGGGACCTGCTTCATTCAGCTCTCGACCTCCAAGTTCTGGGGTGAGGGTTGGTCACTGGATTCAGAGCTTGGTCACCTAAGAGATAGAAGGCCTTAAGCAGAGACAAGAAATGATGATAGAATCCCTGGAAACCTCAAGTCACACCATTTGAAGGTGGCATGGCATGGTGGTTAAGAGCAGGAATGTTGAAGTCAGCTAGACTGGGTTCACATCCTGGTTCTGCCACTAATTCTCTGACCATGGACAAGTTATTTAAACTCTCTGCACTTTAGTTGGTGTGTTTATAAAGCAAGGATGATAGTAACTGTGACTATTTCAGAGAGTTGGTGGATCACTAGGATGGATATTAGGCGGCACTTGCAACAGTAGAGGGCATACACAGTGGGTGCTCATATCATTGGAGATCTGGGGTCAGCCCTCATCAGGGAGCAGGACTGGAGGGAGCCCCCATTGAGGCTACATACCTATGATTTGAACAACTTAAATCGCCTGCTGCTGGTTATTTTCCTGCTTGCTCTGTGGACCACGCACAAGTGGTTTGCACAGCAAAAACCAGGAGGAGACCACCTCTGAAATGAAGCGAGGTGAAGGGGATCAACAAGGAACCAGTGACCACAGCTGAGTCCTGGGTTTATGTCTCCGTGCCTGATCCTGCTGCACAGGTTCTGAGCCAGGGGTGGATGTGAGAGAACTGTGTGTGGCTGCTGCCACCTTTAAGAGCTTATTGCAGCATCAGAACCTCTCCCGCTGCCTCAGTGCAAGGTTCTGGCTCCTCCATTAGTCGAGTCATCTGGGGCAAGTTGCTGGACATCTCTGAGCTTGTTTCCTCACATTCACTCAAGGCACAAACTCATTTTATCCACGCATATACACTATGCCTGTGCTGTGGGAGTCATGGGGTCACCCATTCTCTCACATACTGCAGCTTTCATAAAACAATTAAATCTGGTGGCAGTGAGGTTTTCTGAAACCTTACACTCTTGATCCTCAAAACTTCAGAGGACAGGAGAAATGGTGTATTTGGAGGCCATATCTGGAGACAAGGGTGATTAACGAGTTTGTCAGGGAGAGCATAAACGGAGACTCACCGGGTGGAGAGAAAGCAGAGCTCCCACAGGGGAGGCAGCCAGCCTGGCCAGGTTGGGCACTGAAGGAGCCTGCAGGGCATGGCAGGCACTCTCCAGCTGCCCCTGCCTGGCTGCTGTTTCTAAACGTTCCCAATGGGCAGGGCCTTGGGCTGTGAGTCCCAGCAGGACAGTAGTGCCCCACTGGGCAGGGGTGGCTGTGGTAACTCTCTGTACCTGGAGGGATATAGAAGGGGAAATTCTGAGCCATGGACTCTAGCTGAGGTGCAGACTGAGAAATGGCAGAGTCTGAGGGAAGAATGACTTGCTGGTAGGATTCAAGTGGGGAAGGGAGTGGGAGGGGAGATAGCAAAGCAAATACTGATCAGGGAGGAATCTAGATTGTGAGTTAGTAGAGTCTCTGTGCTTTCTTGTATTTACCCTCCCACCCCCCAAGCAACAATACCCTTGGTCTTTTGGGCACTACACAACACACTTCCATCTTTCTCAGTAGACACAGAGCTGCATATCCAGCATTGCTCATACACCAGGCTGTAGTTTGTCCTGTTTCCCAGGACAGGCTCCAACATGCTCACTGTATGATATGATGCATAGTCAATAATTTTTAGGTCTTTTAAACCTAACATCAAGACAGGTGTGGCATCTAATTTCTCTGACTCTCCTTTCACCTGTGTTTCCTCCCTCCCCACCCCCCACCCCCACCAAAATGCTGGGTTTTTCCCAATCAGGTGGCTGGCCTAGCTGAGAGAAACTACAGGCCTGTTCCCCTGCATGCTCCTAGCAGCTCTATGGGTCCTCCCTACTTGCCACCCCCATCCTCCTCGCTGGGCTCTGTCCAATTCCAAGGCCCCAGGCCCCCTCTTCTGCTCACACCCAGGCTTCCCAAACTCACCCTGGTGGCAGGTGAATCCAGGGGGACAGGGCTGACAGGTTTGGGAATCCAGGGCCTGGCTGCGGTAGGTGCCTGCTTCACAGAGGCGGCAGCAAGTCTCCTTGGAGACCCTAAGGCCAGTTCCATTCAGGGCCTCAGAGCCCCCAGGGCATGCACGTGGATGGGCACTGCCCACGGGGCAGTAAAAGGGAAACACACAGCTGCACAGAAACACAGACCCCCCCAGACTCTAGTTTCATGTTGAGAGGGTCTGTGTGTGCTATTGCTCTCAGCACACTAGCTGGGTCCCCCACCCACCTCCACATTCTCCACACTTGGGCCTTAAGCTGGCTGGGGGAGGGGTAGCCCTGAATTTGTCCCAGATAAGGAGCTTGAGGTGGTCTACTGAGGTGGTCTACTGTCTGATGAGGCCTAAGTAGGTCAAGGTGTCTTCCTGGAGGAGGCTGAGCCTCATATAGGTGGCCAGGCCACTGGACAGTATCCAAGCCTGTGTTCCCTACCCACCTCACCCTGGGCAACAGAGTATGTGGACCACATCTGATCATCTCCGGGTTGGGGGACACAGTTGGGAGTGCTGGGAATGTCGGTCCTGGACACAAGATTGAGGTTGCCAGGTGAAATACACTGCATCCAGTCATATTTGAATTTCAGATAAGCAACGAGCAATTAACAATGAATAAACAATAAGTACTACTGCATATTACATAGGCCATACTTACACTAAAAAATTATTTATCGTTTACCCAAAATTCATACTTAACTGGGTTTTCTTTCTTTCTTCCTTCCTTCCTTTCTTTTTTTTATTAACTGGGTTTTCTTGTATTTTTATTTGCTAAATCTGGCCACCCCACAGGGAATGACCTTGGAAACTAAGAAGGGCATCTCAGTGGGATTTGTTTCCTCACCCATCCTTCTTAGGGACAGAGGCAGGACTGAGGCACCAGAACACCCTAGCTGGGAAGCCCAAGCAATAGGTTACACAGTACTTGCCTCTGGGCCCTGCTATTTTGGCCTGCATTCTTTGGGGATCAGGGGGGTTGACTCCTCTCTGGAGAGCCCAGAGGCTGAGACACAGGGGGAGCCCCAGATACACAGACAGGGGAGGTACTCACAGCTGCCCTGGGCCAGTGTAGGTGGAAGAGCCAGCAGGGCAGGCATAGCCCCCAGGGCAAAGTGGGGGTACCCCTGTCTGGGGCCCGCAGTAGGAGCCAGCCCTGCATGTGACCTCAGCCACAGAACCTGAAAGAGACAGAACGGACCAAGGCACCTGGGTCTTAGGGGGACTCAATGTGGTGCAGATCCAACCAAGACTGAGTGGACCCTGGGGGACTGGGTATATGGCTTGCTAGGGCAAGCAGGTGGCCATACCATGCCTGCATGATGTGCCCTGTGCTGGTGAGACCTGCCTGAGCACCTGGCTTAAGCCTCAGGGGTGCGGGCACAGGGTTAGGGTCATGGGCTGGGGAGGGACAGATAGGCAAGGCAGTCTCACCTGCAGGGCACTCAGCTCCAGCTCTGCAGGGGATCACAAACATATTTGCATGATCTTGAAGCTCAGCCTGGGGGCAGTAGTGGCCAGGGGGACAGAGCTCACAGTCTTCTTGGGATGATGCTCCTGGCTTTGTTCGAAAGGTGCCAGGTGGACAGAGAAAGGCACCCTGATCACCTGGACACCAGTAGCCTGGAGGACATGGCTGGCTTTTGAAGGAAGAGAGACCTGGAAGGAAAAACATCAGGCATGGCCATGCGACCTCTGAAAACCTCTTACTCTCCTCCATAGAAGCTCTCAGCATCCAGCTTAGGATCAACCTCTCACCTGGGGACAGGCAGTGGTACCCGGGAGGGCAAGGGAGGCACTCTGCCAGACTCTGGCCTCCTTCTGCAGCCAGATAGGTGTGTTCAGGGCAGGCCTGGGGGGTTCCTGGACTGGTCTTATTCCCTCCAGGGCAGTAGTGGCCAGCAGGGCAGGGGTGAGTGGTTGGGTCTCCTGGAGAGCAAAGGTTGTGCTCACTTTCCATCCTCTCCTCCTGCCCAGAGGGCCTCCCTCAGCCCTTCTCGGGTCCAGCGCCCTTCTGGCTGCAGTGCAGTTGACTTACCGGCTTTGCACCAGTGCCCAGCAGGGCAAGGCCCACAATCGTCTTGCTGCTTGGCTCCAGGGGCAGCCGACACAGTATGAGGTGGGCATAAGGTGGGTTCTCCACTGCCCTCTGGGCAGTAAAAGCCTGAAGCATAAGGGGTCACACTGGGTCTTGTGGAAGGTAGGTAGATTGCTCAGCTGTGGCAGAGCAGGAACAGCATGAATCCAGGGGTGGCCCGGGGGTTCTGTTGGCCCAGGAGTTGAATGGTCTGGATGCCAGTCCTGGCTTCACTTGCTTTTATGTTTGTAAAATTAGTAACCTTCTGAATTGCTCTAGGTGTCTATTCATATTGCATACGCTTGATGTATGTAATTACATACACATGCACATGCAGATACATGTTAGTTGCACAACACTGGGGCTCAACTATTTTTGATGATTTCTTTAAGGAAATTCTATGACCAACATGGCGATCAAACCTAATGAAATTCAGAAGGTTACTGATTTGACAAGAGTCACGGGTTCTACTTAGTCAGTCAGGTATGGGAGTTAGCTATTTTCAGGGTCTGTTTTTGACCCAAACAAGAAATCCTTTGCCCAGGTGAGTGCTGTGGTGGCAGCCAAGCAGCCTTGCTCTCTGCCTCTTTCACACTCTAAGGGGAAGAAACAGGGGTCATTACCTGGTGGGCACTGCTTGGCGCACAGCTGTCCCTGGGGGCACGAGGGCTGAGACTCCGTGGGACCTTGTGTCGTCAGTTCGGAGGTCCCAGCAGGACAGAAATAACCAGCAGGGCATTTCCCCCACACCCGTCCACCTCTAACAGCACAGAGAGGGGAGAAGGGTGAGATCAGGTTGCAGGGACTGATCTGAGCCCAGTGCCTCAGCACCAGAGGGGATCCAGGCCCTTGTTTCAGATAGTTTTATTGTGACCCACAGTGTGAAATGCTTTTGACCTCTCTCCCAGGAGAACACATGGATCTATCCATGTATAGGATAGAAACAAGACCCAGCAATAAAACGGGGCATGGGGCTCGGACCCAGGGGTGCTGGGCCCAGTACAGCACTGGGAGCTCCACCCTTGCGCATCCTTCCGGAAAAGACAGATTCCTGGATGTCTACTCCACTGACTGTGGAGCTCAGCGGATAAAGGGCAGGACTCAGGACTGCCAGTAGCAGGACGAGCCTCTCCTGGAGGAACTTGGTAGTCCTGCGGCAGTCACTGTGAGGTGAGGAGAAAGGGAACTGGCAGCTAGTCTACCCACTCTCTGCATTAACCCTGGGCATGCTGGCGGCCTGCCAGATCCCTGGGCCTGGGCTCTCTAGGAGACTAGTCTGGCTACTAGTCTTATCTCCCACTCTGCAGCAGAAAGCAGGCTAGACCTCAGGAAGAACTTCCTGAGTACAGGGAGACAATCCTCCAGAAAGGGCATCTGAGGAAACCTCCATGATCTCCTTTTAAGTAGAAAATCATCTGCTTTGAAGTAAGTTTGCCTCTGCATGAAATAGAGCAACTCTTCTTTTGAGGATCCCCCTTCCCAGTCCCAGGAAATTGGAGGTATGTGTTTTCAGCAAATGTTGGGAGCTTTCTCTGGACCAGAGACCCCCAATATGCTTTTTGTCTGGTTACTCTTGGGGAGTTGGGGCAAGGGCTAATTTGAGGGCTGGGCTTCTCCCCAAGGTCTTATGAGAGCCTGGGGAACCCCTATCCCATGCAGCTCTAGAGCCTGAGTCTCTGAATCCCAAGCACAGCGTTCTTCCAGTGGCTTCTACTGCTACCGTGAGAATGAGCCCATTGTATAAATACATGTCTTCACCATACCAAGTAGGTGTAAGACATTTCAGGTAGAATTTGGCCATCCTGAGCCCTGCTCTCTGATTATTCTGTTTATAGGTAACAGTCATAGTCCTTCCAGCTCCAATAATTACAAAAGCTATTCACATTGTAGAAGATTCAGAAGAGGAGCTAGAAGGAAGGATTGTTCCTCTTTTTCCCCGGGTGTATGTGCAGAACTCTGGTATTAACTGGAGGCACAAAGAATTTTGCCTCTAAGGAAATTTCCCATGTTTTTAGGCAGGGACTAAGCTGAGCTGTTTTTATTTTATATTGACCCTTCCTCAGTTTGAATGTATTTATTATTATTTAAAACCAAGTCCTGGGTCTGCGCCCATTGTCCTAGCTCTTTTCACCTAATTGTCAGGTTTCCTTCCCTGTTCAGGCCTGTGTGGCCAGGTAGGGCTGCCATCCTGTAGTGGGCCCTGGCCCCTCACACCTTTGCTGCCCCACTAACAGAGGGGGCGAGCTCAGGGCAGGCCCAGGGCCTGTTGGGCCTCTTTGCCTGGAGGGCACACTTCGATGTCAGTGTGGGACTCTGGGCTATTACTGACCTGCAGTAGCTACCAGGGTGACAGACGGAGCAGTCACCCTCTTCCCAGAGGCCTGATGCATCTTGGGATGTGAAGGTCCCTGGAGGACACGGAGGAGGGGACCACGTTCCTGGAGAGGGGGGTTAGGCAGTGAAGACGGGCAGCTAAGGGCTCAGGTCACATTGATCCCTGTGGACCCACCTGCTCCATACCTGGATCAATTAGTGACCAGGCCCCCCACCCATCAGCCTTTTGCTGCCCCCATGGTGCTGAGCTTTTCCTTCCTGCTTTCTCAGAGCTTTTGAAGAGCTGAAATGGCCATGACTTTAGTCTCTCTCCCTAGGATTATTGTCCCCTTACAGAAGGGTAACTCCCTAGGGAAGGACTTCTAGGTAGCAGTGAAGCTATTTAGGGGCGAGAGGCTTTAATCTAGCCAATAGGCTCAGCTGGCTGCCTTCTTGGTGCCAGACACTGGGTTCTCTGGGACTGAGCTGGAACCAGTCCATCCATACTAAGCACATCTCTCTTGGGAGCTGCCTTCTCCCAGCCAATCCTTCCACAGTGCCCTGTTGCCCGGCCTGGCTGGGTGGGATGTGCCTGTATGGTTCCCTCCTCTCCAACACGGGTTGCCCCACAGCCCCCTTGCATCAGTGGCCCTTGTCCTGGGGGCCTTCCTCTGGCTTTGCTGACCTCAACATTTTCTTGTGACCTGTGCTGTTTGTGCCAGGGACACCCCAGTATACACATCTGGAATGGGAAATAAGAGAAGTCCCCCCAACAGGGAAAAAAGTTGAAGGGAGCAGCTGCATCTGCTGAAAAAAAAAATTTCTGACCAGGAGGGTGGGTAAGAAACTGAAAGGTGTGACTTTAGTTAGGGGAGGTTAAAGTAAGAATCAGCAACTTCAGCAAGAGTGGGTTTAGTGTCTGGGTGGTGGGGACAGGAAGGCAGAACAGTGCTTCCCCAGAGACCAGCTGTCCTCCGTGTGTGTGTGTGTGTGTGTGTGTGTGTGTGTGTGTGTGTGTGACTAATATAATGAGTAGTCATGGGGACAACAGGCCAAGTTCTTTGGACTTGAAATGTAAATATTCTGGGCTAAGAGGTCACTCATTTTAAAGTGGCATATAAACCTTTCACACCTTAGTCACAGGGAAAACAAATGTATGCATCACCTGTGAATCTAACACTTGCAAAGTGTAAGTAGTTACAACTCCTAAAATTGGCAGAAAGATTTGCCTAAATTAATGTAAGACATGGAAGAGACTGAACTTTTGTGGATACCTATTTGTTTGCCAGGCTGCCTGGGGACAGCATAGATATGTGTGTATGCATGTGTGTGTGCCTGTATACACTGTGTGTGCACACGTGTGAGTTTGTGTGTCTGTGCACTGTAAGTATACTTGTGCATATGTGTATGTGTTCTGTGAGGGTGTGTTTATGATGTGAGGATGTGTGTATTGTGTGAGGGTGGGCTCATGCACAGTGTGCTCAGGATGACTTGACTCAGACTTGAGGAGAGCATACTTGTGATCACTGGGGCACCAAAGTGGAACTTTGAGTTCCACTTCCAGGGGCCCAACACCACTGAGGAGCCCTTCTCTATGTGTTGTTCAGGAAGCTGCTCCCAGACGGTTGACCCAGACCAGCATAGGTGATGACGTCTGTTTGCCATAATCCTGGTCCAGGTGCTCACCCTGGACCCCCAGGCTGAGTGTAAGTAAGGGACAGGACATTGTGCATGGGTGAGTCAACAGCTGAAGAAAAGAAAGGGAACAGAGCAGATGGAATGGGCTTGGGGCAGAGATGAGGGGAGGATGAAATCTATGCAGATGGTCTTCACCATTGGCATTCCTAGTGCAAATACAGTGCCTGGCATGAGGTAGGCTCTCCATGGTGTTTAAATGAGGAAAGAAAGAAAGAAAGAAGCAAGGAAGATAGGTGAGGATGTTGGGGAGAAAGATGAGGGCCTGGGATGCATGGAGACTTGAGAGCTTACCGGTTGGGCAGTAGGCATGAGCTGGGCAAAGCCTGGGCATTTTGGTGCCGGGATGAGGACAGTGAAAGCCAGGTGGACACGAGAGGCAGGTGTCTGAGCCTAGGGAGGGCTGGTACTCCCCTTGAGGGCAGGGGGCAGGCCAAGCAGACCCTGGTTGGCAGAAGTGACCCTGGGCATTGGACACAAAGTGGTCCCTCTGAGAGCCAGGCTGGGTATGGTTGTGTGCTCAGGCACGTCAGTGCATTGTCCTTCCTTCCAGCTGGTACAGGCCATGGTGACTGGAGTACAGGAGACCAGAGGCTGGGTGGAGGCACTGGAGAAAGAACTGGGGCCTGGAGATGGGAGTGTTGAGGTGCCTCATAGGAGGTACCAGAAAATTGCCTGAGGTCCCCAGTTGAAGGGCTCCAGCTTGAATCCTGGGTGGGGTTCCCTGGCTTCCCCAAGCCTAGGAGACCAGGCTCCCTCCTGTAGCTCCTGGGGAGGTACCTGAGGGCAGAGGAAAGCCATGGGGCTGGAGGTCCTGAGGTCCCAGGAGCATTTGGAGCCAGCCACACAGGCACTGATAGGAGAGCTTAGGCCCAGGCCAGGGCAGAAGGATCCAGCTGGGCACAGTCCACAGCTTTCTTCAGAGGTGCCACCTTGGATAGGGAGGTCACGGTTCATGGACTCTGTATGTCCCCAGCCGGGAATATCAACCCCTGAGGATGAGATCGTTTCCTGCTTGCTAGAATGGAGCCTGGCACAATATGTGTTGAATGAAGCAACCACTGGCCAGAGCCTCCCTTAGGGCATCTCTTCTTCGGGTTGGTCAGTGGCGCAGCCTGGTGTTTCATGGGCAGAGCCCAGCTTTGGGCACAGGTTAAGGGGTGGAGGAGTGGGCCGTGTCCCAGGGACAAGAAGCCCTAACATCAACTCTCAGGCACAGGCCTTCCCCCAGACTCAAGTCCACCCCAGTGGGAACCCCAAAGACCCTGACAAACAGATGTTCCCATTGTGCAGTTTGTGTCTAGGGTGTTAAAGTTGGGAGTTTGAAGGAGGAGGGGCCCATAGCTGGGAGGGGATGGGAAACACAGGGCAGATGCTCACCTGGGCTACTCCTTGTTGTCCCCATGGGGCAGGGCACAGGGTACAGAGTCCCCTGGGGGCAGTAGTGGCCTTGTGGGCAAGGTCCATTGAGGGGAAAGGCAGATTTTCTCTGGGGAGTGGGGCTGGCAGCTCCCCCCTCACAGTAGTAACCAGCTGAGCAGGGTCCTTGGATATAGAAAGACTAGAATTTTAGAGCAGCAACGGAAACCTTACCAGCTGCCTACGCTATATCTTGCCTCCTCCCTAGTCTCTGTCTGCTGTACCTAACCCCAAAGTATCAGGGAAATTAAAGCATGAAGAAGGGAGTCCTTGACCCTTAGCTGGTGGCTTCCACACGGAATCCAGGGGGAGGGGTAGCTCTAGGAGGTAACAGGTGTGGGCACTTTTTGTACACCAGGCACTGTTCTAAGCTCCTGTTTGTAATGACCACACTCTCCACAGCAACTGTGGGAGGTGCGTACTGTGATCATCCCCACTTTACAGGGGAGGAGACTGAGGTCTGAGAGATGAAGTGACCTGTCCGAGGTCACACCTGCACTAAGTTCAGAGCTAAAATGAGAACCTATTCTTGGCCACAAGCCTGAGGACTTTTAGGGGAAGGAGGGAGGAGCAGGGTTCAAGGGAGGAAGTAGCAGGGGCCCACACTGAGGCAGGCTGTCAGACCCAGACCCATGCTGTGGCCCAGCCAAGGAGAACGCTGGGGAAAGCCACACAGTGGAGCCAGGACCTAGCTCCACTGTCGCCGGTACTCACCCTCAGTCTGCCCGTTGCCCTCCCCAGGGCAATACCTCCCTGCAGGACAGGGATGGCAGGCCCTAGGGGAGAGAGAACCTTCCCGTGGGTTCAGGGTTCCCTCAGGGCAGGGAAGAGCGGAGGATGTCCCTCCTGGGCAATAGTGACCTGTGGGGAAGGCCAGTGTCCCTGAGCACCATGCATCCCAACCCCACAGTGGCTCCCTGGGCCCTATAGTCTCCTACCGTTCACAGCAAAGAAGTGAGGGCAGACTTGAGGGGATGTGGAGAGCACAGTGAAAGGATGTGGAAGAGGATACTGGCCCCTGTGGTGGGAGAAGGTGGGGAGGATTAGAATCCAGGCGTATGGGGTGGGAACTTTAGGGTGGGTGTGTGTGTGTGCAGACAGCCGAGGTGTGCCTGTGTGCATGTGTGTATACCTGCCCCTGTGGTATGTCTGCCCCTGTGTGATGTCACATCACATCAGCATGGAGGTTTCTGGGGTCATTACTTAGTGAGAGTAAGTAACAGGAGCGGCCTGGCTCCATAGGTCACGAGGGAGAGTTTCTTGTCATGGAGAAAGTGGGGTCATGTGCACTTTACACAAGCCCCCAGTAGCCACCTCAAGGAATAGCTGCCATAAGACCACCTGTTAGGGTGGCCTTGGCCAACAACTTGCTGAAGAGTCTCACACAAGATGTGCTGTAGTCTTCTCTGTGGGGTGTTTACTGAGGGAGGCAGCTTCCCTGGGGTGGGGTTCTCATGGGTCCTCTGGTTGTGCTTTAGAGACAGGTTGTGGCTGTTGAAGGACAGTGGCACCTTAGGATCAGAGTGGGACTGACCAGAATGTCCTGCCTCTCAGACCTGTGTTCCTCCCTCTGTAACATATGCACACTCACCTCCTGGGCACCTACTGGGAACCTAGAGTAACGAGATATGAGGCTGGTCACAGACCGTGTAAAGGAAGGTAGTGGCAGCGTCCCCAGGCAGGTGAGCCTCCCACAACAACATTCACCTTGTGCCCTCCCTCTGCAGTATGATTAGCCCCATTTTATAGGTGGGTCACTGGCTACCAGAGAAGGCTGAGGTTTTGCTATCAAGCGTTGAGTTCTGAGAGAGGGCTGAGCTTTGGGGGCCAGAGGTCCCAGCTGCACTGAGTCCTGAGGTGCACTGTCCATTGCAGTCATGTCCAGTGTCCCTCTACCCTTGAGAGTGAGGGCAGAGACTGGCCCGAGGGCATTCATTACCTTTGGGGCAGGTTGTGGGCTTCACAGTAGCAGCCTTTTGGCAGTAGGTGCCCCCTGGACAGGGCAGGCAGGTGTCAGCCCCAGGCAATGGGCTGAAGGTGCCAGGCTCACAGGGCTGCTCGCTGTGAGCCCCTGGGGGACAGTGGAAACCAGGGGGACATCTGTAGCCTTGGGTTCCATCAGAAGGTGAGGGCACAGCACTGCCTCCCAGGCAGATGTACCTGAGGAAATGGAGAACTGTGGCTAAACCTCCTATAGTATGACCATGGGGTCCTGGACAGGTAGAAGGTGGGAGAAAGGGGTGGCCTTTGGAGCCTTAGGTCATCAGAGTTGTGCTGAGGATAAGGCCAGAGTGGCCACAGTCAAGGGCCATCCCTCAGATGGAAGGAGGTCCTCTGGTCCTCAACTCTAAAATGTCTATGCCCCTGTGATAAGAAACTATGCAGTAGGGGCTCAGGAAGGGTACTGGGAAGGGTTAGACATTTCCTAGAACAAGCATGGCTCTCTTCTATAGAATTTCTCTGTCCTCAGGGCCCTGAACAGATGGGGCAGGCCTTCCTTCACATAGGACCCAAACGGAGCTTACTGGTGGCTGTGGCCAGTCTCTAGCCCTTTCAACAATAAGGGGGAAATGCACCTGCTAGGAATCTCAGACATCTGTCCGCAGAGGCTGTTGGCGAAGAGGGTAAAGACCAGGGCCTGGCAGGGGTGACAGAGGGTGTGGAGGCTGTCCTGGGGCTGAGTGGGACACGGGGATGGCCCAGCATCCCAGCACTCTTAGATATTGGAAAGTCAGTACTAGGAGGGCCCTAGAAGCTGTGATTAGTTCAGCCTTGTATCTAAGGGATGACACATCAGAGGCTCCTATCCTGAGGCACAATCACCCTAACCCAGGATCCTCACAGGGGCTGAGGAGAGACCATAGGATCTAGGATTAATCTGTGACTTGGGGGTCATGTCAGACCTGACTTAGGGATACTCCCTCTTTGCACTGAGGACTGCAGGGGCAGGGTACCCTACCCTGCATCGCAGAGCTCTGCTTCCATGGCATGGGACAGCCCAGGATGGCTGCAGTAGTGCCCTGGGGGACACGGCAGGCACTGGTCCTCACTGGCCAGGCCTGGAGCAGAGGAGTAAAACCCAGGCAGGCATGGCACTGGGAAGCCTGTTCCTCTGGGACAGAAGAAGCCAGGCGGGCAGATGTCATTCCCAGAGAATCCTGGGGCCTCCACCTGTGTAGTCAGAAAGAAGGAAGAAAGGCTGTTACATCAGAGCTGCAGCCTAAACCTGCTGGCCCCTGGAGGGTGCAAATAAGAACGTTACATGAAAAATCGTCCCATTACTACATGCTTCCGCCTGTGGCAGCCAGAGACTAAGGAGGAGGAGTGAGGAGGTCCGGAAGGAGTCTCTTACTTCCTAAATCATACTGTTGACTTAGTGGCTTCCCTCCCCTCTACTCTTCATCCCCGGGCCTATTTTCTCTGTAGTGTCAGCGTGGAACTGGGGGCTTCCAGAAGGGGCAGTTTCTAAAAGAGAAGTTGGGGTCCAGAGAGGGCAAAGGGAAGGTATGTTCAAGGTCACATAGCAAGTCAGTAACAAAACGAGAATCAGAGTCAACTATCACACCAATATCACGCCATCTGTTTGTGCAATGCGGGTCTGGATGTCCATCTACCCAACTGACTCTCCACTACCCTGTTCTACAGTACAATGATCTTACATATTGACCATTTCTTTCTCACCACGTGGCTTTGAGAACCCCACATACTTCCTGTAGCTGCATGCCTAAAGTAGGATGACCATGGGACTTCCCACTGAGGACTGCCGGATCACTATGCACACAGAACAGCATGTTGGCCAGCACCGAATAAAGCCTCCGTTTATGTTACCGCTGTTACCGTTACATGTCATGAAACCCCAGGAGTCATACACTGGAAGGCGAATGACTTAAAAGGAAAAGGTGAACCATGAGAGACTATGGACTCTGAAAAACAATCTGAGGGGTTTGAAGTGGCGGGGTGGTGGGAGGTTGGGGTACCAGGTGGTGGGTATTAGAGAGGGCAGGGATTGCATGGAGCACTGGGTGTGGTGCAAAAATAATGAATACTGTTATGCTGAAAATAAATAAATTTAATTTAAAAAAAAAGGTCACTGCCACCTTGGCTTACAGATGCCATGGATTAGAAGACACTGCTGATTTTAGAGATGTTAAATGTGAAAAAGATGCACATCTTAGAATCACTGATAAGCTATCACAGGGTGGGTCCCACACTAGGCACTGGTGACACAGAGGTGAGAATGGTCCTGCCCTCAGGGCACTCAACCCTCAGCCTAGTAGGAGACACTGGCCAGCTCTGTGGTTCAGTACCCCGGGGGTGTTGCAGGTGGACTCAGATACACGTCTGGAGGGCCATGCCCAGCGTTACATACCTTGTGTCTGAGGGGTGTGGGAGACACTGCTCCTCCTGTGCAGTAGTAGGCCGCATGGCAGAGCCCTGATGGCTGGGACAGCCCTTCTGATGAGCAGAACATCCCTAGAAGAAGCAGACCCACTGGCTCTGGCACCAGCGCAGTCTCTCTTGGGCTGTGCCTGACCTGTTCCTCCCTTCCTCAGCTTTCAGAGTAGCACAAGGTGTTGGCAGGATGGCCAGGCAGAATACAGGGAGTGAGGGGCAGAATGAGCTAGAGAGACATGGATCTGCCCTGACCAGGCAGTAATTTCTTTCCAGCAACCCCTGGTCTCTGAAGAAAACATGGGGCTGGTCTTGCCTGAGCCCTAGAGCTACATGTGGGGTGGGCTGGGCCACAGGGTATGAGGAGGCCTGGAGAATCCAAAAGATGGTGGGAGCTGTGGGCCTGTAGGTCAGTGGGGCCCTGGCCCATATTTGAACATGACTTTGTTTTCCTTGCCCTAGCTGTTAGACTTGAGAGGGGCTGCCATGACAGTACAGGGGACCAAGGCACATTCCCTCATGGACTCGTTTGATTGCCCTTCTTCTACTTCTCTTCATTCTCTTCTCAGCCCTTTAGTCGGGGCTTCCCAAGGGCCCGTGAGCCAGAGTCCACCAACCTGCTGGGCACAACTCACAGTCCAGCTCTGCACTGGCCCCTTGCCTGGGCCCAAATGTCCCCCGAGGGCACGGGTTGGCCATGGCTGAATGGGAGCCGGGGGGACAGAAGTAGCCCTGGAGGCACAGGTTGGGTCCACCAGCCGTGGGACCTAGAGGGCAATGGCAGGGTTAGCCTGAGCTTGCAGTGGGATCCCTACCTTCTGAGCATCCTGGTCAAAGACGGGAACCCCAGGCTTTGAAGCTGACCTGGCCCAGGTCCTCAGTCAATGTTCTTTATTCTTTGTCCAATTTCTGGGCATGTTGGCTTGGAGGGAGACCCTCAATGGCTACCCAGGAGACCTCTGTGGGCTCCAGAGATCTCCAGCCTTGAGGCTATCTGTTGAGCGTAAAGCTCCCTTTCTCCAGAAGGTGGCACTCGTCCCTGCTGGACATGCTGGTCTGCAGACACCACTGCCTTGCTATGGCTTCTCTGCCAGGCCAGTAGCCACCCATGTATCTCTAAACACGACCAAGGCCCTGTCATGACCTCAAGTGTGCAGAATGTACCTTGAGAAAACTGAGTCAGGCCACAGCCACCTAGATCCTCGGGTCCTAGACCTCAGACTGTCCTGTCCTGCATCTGGCGCCTATTGTCCTGAGCTTGGCACAGGGTATGCCAGGGTATGAGTCGTCATGCAGTGCCTCTTCCTGACATGTCCTTTCCTTGTACCTGGCTGGTTTTGGTGTCCCCTTCCCTCCACTCTACTGTCAGTTGTCAAGGGGTGCATGTGGGTCGTAATACTATGACTATGACAACCAAACTTCTGACATAAGAATTCCTAAGGTACCTTCTAAAGCCTAATCTAAAGGAGGACATAAGGGAGATACCAGGGGTCTCCTTTTGCACTGAGCCAATTCACTGTTAGTCCCTGCCCCGCCCCCCTTGCCCCCTGCCTTTTAGAAGGGAGGTGATCTCTTCCTTGTCAAGTAGGCATCACTTCTGCAGGGGCTCGAACTACCAGCACCTTACCCTGGGACCCAGAACAACATGGGGGCCTTGTGTTCAGCCCCAGTGAGCCTACCTGTGCCTGAGGCTTCACAGTAGAATCCTGCAGGGCATGGCTCACAAGAGCCCTTGGCCTCCTGGGGCTGGAATGTTCCATTCTCGCAGGCCCTTGGCTGGGGAGATCCCTCTGGACAGTAGAAGCCACGGGGGCACCGGAAAGATGTAGGGGTGGCTGAAGTCTGGCCAGGAGGACAATAATAACCTGGCGAGCATAGCCCATCTGGGAAGGGTTTTCCGGACCCTGTGGAGAAGGGGTGGAGGCATGCTGAGTCCATGATGGTGGGCCTGGCTGCCAATGAGATGGAAAAGGAGAAAAGGGACCTGGAAGTATGTCTGAATCTGTGCCTAAGCTTGGAAGTGCAGTGTGCCCTGAGGCTCAAAGAGTTAGGCTTTGTAGCCAGACCCCACGTCCCCTCATGCTCAGAGCTCTCTCCCTGTGCAACTGTGCAGGAGGCCTTTCTCAACTTAGGTTTTTCATCTGCAACAAAACAGCCTTATTCTGAGGATAAGTGAGTTAAAAGGCCTGTCTGGTCATATCCCATGGGCTCATGTAGAGCCAAAGTGAGAGAGTACTGACTTAGGAACCTAGAAGTAGAGGCTCTGTTGTGGTTGTTGGAGGTGTGCAGGGTTCTCCTGCCCTGGCTGCAGGTGATGGACCAAAGCCTCACATCCTCAGCCTTTTTATGGTGTGACACAGAAAAATGCTCCTAGGGGGTCCCTGGGGGACCATTTGTGGGAATTCATACCTCCCTTCTTCTGCTTCCCAGCACTGTTTACTGCTCTACCATATCTGGTTCTAGGTGATCTATACATGAATGTGGTAGACAGCTACAATGGACAAAGACGCACCGTACTTTGTCCTCCTTGTCTTTCCACTGTGGTACTGCCTCTCATTCTTAGGCTCAGCTCTGGCAGGGTCTCCCTGAAGTCCTGTCCCCTGCCATTCTGGACAGAAGCCCCTGTTTCCTAAACAAGGCCATCAACTTCAAAGCCTGCAAGAGCTTCATGAAGCCTCAACCCCTGTGGGATCAATGTCCCCCCAACTCCAAGACAACTGGAGTGTCTTGTCTTCCAGAAATCAGTGTGCTTGTGCTGGGATATTCATGTTCTTGGTTGTCTTTTTCTAGCCCCTTCCCCGCTGTCAATTCTCAGGGGTCAGTGTCGGGTCACCTTTGCCTTCTCTATCCATCCCCGTGTTCAGGCCTCAGGCAATGTCTCCTATATAGAGCTTCAGGTCATATGTGATGGGAGGGAAACTATGATGTTACCCGCATGCAGGCTGAATGCCTCTGGGATAAACGGATCAGTTAAGGACCCTGCAAAGTCCCAGAGAAATGGCTAGTGTCACCTGAATCTGAGCAGAACTGTCCTGCAGGACAAGGCCTACAATCCTTAGCACTGCGTGCGCCAGGCCATTCTCGGAAGGTGCCCCTGGGACATGGGTGCTGGGTGGGACTCCAGGTACCCAAAGGGCAGTAGTAGCCAGGAGGACAGTTCACTGGCCAAGTAGGCCTGGCACCTGGTCTCTGGATCCTGAAGGAACAGAACCTGTGGAAACAGCCAGTAGGTGGTCAGCAATGACAGCCAGGGCCTTCTGTATCCCTAGGTTCTCTAGACAGTGAGGGTCTTCTGGGGGAAGGAAGCTCCCAGAGCACAGAGGGATTTGGGCAGAAGCGAACCACCCCCTAGACCATCTGAGGTCAGAGGAAATGGACATCAAGATGGACAATAGCCTCTTTCCTCATGGGTCTTGTACTTGAAACCTACAGCTCTTCAAGGCCCCTGCATTGGCATTAGGGTTTTAATTACATTGGGCTCTGAAGGACAAGGGTTCCTGGAAGGCCTGTGGTCACTGGTCCCTGCAACATGGCTGAGTCCCTCTAGCTTCAGAGAGGGCAGGACAGGTCAGGTGTCACCCAGATAAAGAAGGAACCCCAGACCCAGCAACATCTCCTCACTTTCCAGCCGGGCATATCTTGCAGAGGCTCTGTCCAGGTTCATCCTGATACTGCCCTGGGGGGCAGAGCTGGGGTTCCAGACTTCCTGGGGGGCACGAGTGCCCAACAGGGCAGAGAGTCCCTAGAAAAGCCACCGGAGATAATGATTTCCTCTTGGGAGATCCCCCATCTCCTTCCAGCCAGAGCCCACAACAATTCTTACTCCTCTAGGTGAATGTGGTTGAGGGGATGGGGTATGTGATTCATGGTGCTTCTGATGTGTGACTCTCTTGGGTCTGGTCCCTTATACTTCAGCCCCACCGACACCTAGAGGGACACTCCAGCTGAAATCCAGCTCTGTGTGGAAGGTCCACGTGGGAACCTCCTGGCGGCCTCTTGTGGGAAGAAGCAAGATCTGTAGTGACAGGGCTGAGTGGGGTGAGGGACAGTGCTCTCCACAAATTGGGTTTTGAAACTGGGAACCTCATAAGTTACCTGAGGCAGCCCCAGGCTTCCAGGTCAGAACATCTCTCACCAACAGTGTTCCCAGTGGTCCTAGTCCTATAAAATATTCTTCAAATCATACTCTTTGGGATGTAAGTTTGGGAAATGCTATGTCAACTAAGTCCCCTGGAGACAACCTGTGCTCTTCATCATACATAGCACTAATAAGCATTAGGAAACCTGTCCATGTTCATGATCTCAGTTTTCCACGGGCCTTGGATTAATGAAGGCATGAGATGCGGGTTACCAGGGAGCTAGTTTGGAAGAGAGACCACAGGAAGAGATGGAACAGGATCAGAAACCTGTACTCTTCAGGATGAAGAGTTGAAACTCTTTTTTTCTTTTATGTATGGACTTTTTAAACTTCTGGGGATAGTTGATGCATTTTTTTGGAGATGTGGTCCTAAATAGGTTGTACTCTGGGTTGGGGCTTTGTCCATGCTAAGACCAGATCTCCCAGGGAGGACAGTGTAGGGGTATCCCTCCTAAGAGCTGCAATATGAGAGGGAGCCTCCCTGTTTGGTGAGAAGCCCCTTCCCACTGAAGTGCTATCAGGTTGTAAGCTTGGTGAGAGCAGAGCACTGGAATCTCTTGGCTCTCTACAGACAGTGCCTGACATACCGGTCTCAGTGACTGCTGGTTGGAAGACTGCCTTAGAATGGAGATCATAGGCCGAGTGGTCTGCAGGCTGGATCTGCCTACAGTGGAGCGTCTCTTGGCTTGCACAGAAATATAATCTTTTAAACTTAGTTGCCTGGATTTGCAGCTTTCTTTGAGCCCTGATGTGCACTGTGGTCTCTTCATACATTTGCATTCACAGCTGGCCTGGACCCTGCAGGTGTGATCCCTACTGCTAGGAGGGGTTCTTTCATGTCCTTCCAAATCTCTCTGATTGGTATTCTGGTGACAATTTGTGTGGATCTGCAAAGATTGTGTCCTGGCCAGTTCCTTTTTTTCTATTCAGTGGCTGACCTTCCCTTGCACAGCACACTTGTTAAAGGTTCTCAGGGCCGGGCATGATTCCTAGGAACCGGAGGTGACTTAACTGTGCTTTTCTTTATTGCAGGAAAGAATGTCAGAATGCAACTGAGTAATGTAGTGATAGAGCCAACTTTCAATACATTCTGATAAAAAAAAAAAAGGGAATCTGCTTTAAACTTTTAGTATAATTACATGCATCTCAAAACTGATGTATAATTAAAAACTCTAGTAAATTACATACATCTCAAAACCAACCTGTTCTTGGTTCTCAGCTGAGAACAGAGGCCCCAGAAGACAGAAGTGTGTCCCCTCTCCCAAATGGATTTCTAATGCACTCTTGTCTTTGGAGTCCGAGCTTCTACCCATTCTCTGCTGGACCCCGGGTAGCACATGAGGGGGAAGACCCTTCCTGTCCCCTTATTATAGTTTCTTACACAGCTTTCCCCCCAAGCATGGGGTTCTCCATTTTGACTGATTTTTTAAAAATGCTTCTTATTTCTTCCTTTTCTCACCACTCATCCCATGCATCTCCCATCTCCCTTTCTGTGCTTTGGGCTCATGAGGAGCTTTGCTAACGCTTGGTGTTTTCAGTCCCTTCCACGGCAGGTTCCAGGTCAAGAGGGCCCGTCTCACTGCAGTTGGGCCTCAGGAGCCTGAATACAGAGGGAGAGCCCACAAGCATGTCTTCTTTCCAGGCTGGCCCACTGGGACTCCCATAGTACCCTACCCCTACCCAAATGTCGAGGAGATCCGCTCTTACCTGGACTGTGCCCAGAGACAGAGGCCCTGGGGCAGAACCAGCCTCCTTCGCATGGGGCCTCTGGGAAGCTCAGGCCAGCCCTGGAGCAGAACCAGCCACCTGGGCATGGCTGGCAGTCCTCCTGAGATGTGGCCCCAGGGATGGGCAGGAGAGAGCCTGCAGATACACACTCCATAGCTACCGTCAGGGGGCCCCTCTCCCAGATGGAAACCCAAGGTGGTGCCTCTCAGACTGGAGAGCTGTGGCCCTGCTCTGCCTGCTTAGCCCCACAGACTAGGGGCTGAAGGGCTCCTCAGCCTCCTAGGCTGCCTCACCACATGTGGTCTGGGACCTGACAAGCTGAAGTGCATCTCATCTCCATATCTTTGCTGCAAGGCCTCACTCATTTCTTGAGGTACCTCTGCCATACACCCCCTCCATGTTCAAGTACCCCCTCTCCCCAGAGAGCCTGGGCCCAAGCTCTATGTCACCTCATTCATCATTCTACCCCTAAGCCCCAAGTGATGTGGATGCAGGATGGACATTGCTCTTTAAGTACAATTTGGGGGTTTCTTCTCTGCCCTTCCTAAGATATCTTCCCAAGGCTGGACCTCTACACCTTTCTCTTCTCAAGGGCCCAGAGCACACCCTTGCCCTGCTGGTACCCCCCACCCCACATCGGTAACTTACCTGGAGGGCATGGAGTGGGTCTGGGGCTGCCTTTGGGACAAAAGTGGCCTGGAGGACAGAGGTCTCCTGTGATTCCATCAGTGGGGTTGGGGACAGCTGCTGCTTGAATGCAGTGGAACCCTGCCCTGCAAGGCCCAGATATGGCCACCAGCCCAGGCAGGAGGCAGTAGGAGCCTATAGGAGAGAGGGAAAGACAGGATCCCCAATCATGGGGAGGGGAGAGATTGGGGCACTTCCCACCCCAGCCAGCAGATGTACATTGCTGTCTGTGGTCACCTGCCCTCCATGGTCAGGGAGGATGGGGCCTAGTATGGCTGGGGTGGAGGTATGTCCCTATCCCCTTACCTGGATCACAGAGAGTGCAGTCTGACTGCTGGACACCCCCTCTCTGAGGCCTGTAGGTGCCTCGGGGGCAGGGGAACTGAGAAGCAAAGGACGTGGAGGCTGGGCAGTAATGGCCTGCAGGACACTCATTCCCCACCACAGAGGAGGTGTTTGACGGGCAGAAGAAACTACAGAAAAGACAAGTGGGGAGGGGCGGTTCACAGGGCTCGGTGGCCCCACCAGCATGGAGCAGGGCAGAGATGGCTGCCCAGGTTCACCTTTTATCGTAGGCCTCAGGAAATCTGCTGGGGACATAGCTCTGCTACAGCTCAAGGCCCCAGGGTGGGTGGAGGTGGGGGGATGGGGTACTTAAATGGCTTGAATTTGAGCAAAAGAGCCTCATGTTTGAAATTAGGAATGATACCCAATAAAGAGATCAAGAAGTGTGGCTAGAAGATGTGGCAGTTCTACAGAGAACTTTTTTTAAAAGTCACAGCAAAATCAGGTTGAAAGGGGTCTTCACGAGCATCTGGTCCAGGCACGTCCTATAGCAGGAAAGCACACCCTGCACGGCCGGACACGTGAACCCCCAGGATGGCCTCTCAGCACTCACCCCTCAGGACAAGACTCACAGTGGCCCTGGGCGGCCAGCCTGTTGTAGGTACCGGCTGGGCAGGGCCTGGGGGTAACAGTGCCTGGGGGACAAAAGTGCCCTGAAAGGGAAGCAGGTCCAATAGGTCAGGTCCACAGGAAACACCACTTCCTGGCTCTCAGAGTGCTCCCAGCCTAAACCCAGTTCCTTTAGGACCAGGGGACCCTGGAGTCCGGTCTGAGTGGTGGCCTTGGGGCTCGCTCCCTTCCCACCTTCCCAGGCTCCTCCTCAGACCAGCCCCCAGAGGTACCTGCAGGGCAAGGGCCACTGGTCTCTTCTCCTAGGGAGCCGTTGGGCACGAGGGCCCCGTGGCGGCAGAAGAAGCCTGTGCTGCAGGGCCCAGAAGGGCTGGTGAGACCCGCTGAGCCGCAGTAGTGGCCAGGAGGGCACGGGGAGCAGGCAGCCTGCAGGAGATGCCCCCGTTAAGATGCCAACCCCCAGCTCTATCTGGGGCAGGGAAGCAGTGACTGCATCAGGAGACCTGAAAGGGGCCTCAGGTCCCAGAACAGCTTGTCCTGGTTCACCTTCCTCCATCCACAGCACCCCTGATGGCCACTCGTTTCCCTCTCCTTGCACATTCTCCCGGGACGGCCCGGGGGGGGGGGGGGTGGCGGCCACAAAGGCTTAATGCTCCAAACTACTTCAGCAGCAGCTTGTTCTGCCTGCTTTCTTTTTTTCCTCTCTACCTCCGTGTCCTTTCATAGTTTGACCAGTCACACTAGGGGAAGCCTATCCTTCGATCTACCTCCAGGGAAGCCCTTTCTGCTCATTCAAGTGTGGGGGATTTTGGGGCTTATGACAAGTCAGGAAGGCCCTCTGAATAGTGAACTACAAACTGTGATTTGGAGGTGCTTGTGAATAGAACCAGATATTAAAGTTGCTTTTGGAATCTGGCAATTTAAATAGAATTTTGTGCATCCTCTGGTGGCCCTTTATTATATATTAATGTGTATTATATATTATGAATATATATATATGAATATATATTATGAATTATATGAATATGAATTATATATTATATATGAATTATATATTAATATGTATTATAAAGTAATGTCTCAGGTCACTCCTTTGCTCAAACCTTGCTTTGGCCTCTATCTTACTCAGGTCCTCAAGGGGAGCCCAGGGTGCTACATGGCTGGCTCCTCCCTCCCTCTCCAACCTTCCTCCAGCCCGCCCTCCCTGAGTACTCTCCTTGTGCTCCTGGCAACCCCTAACATGCACCGACCACACGGGGGTTGGGGAGGTGGTTGCTGCTCCCTTTGTTTCCAAAGTCAGCGTGTACAGTCATACGCATAGCCCACAGGCAGGTGCTGGAAGTGGCTATGTGCTGGGCACTATTCTGACACAGAGTAGGGAACAAAAGACAAAACTCCCTAGCTTGGTGGTGCTTATATTTTAGTGGGGAATACAGAAAATAAATAAGGCCAGTAAAAACATGCTATGGTAGACTATGGTATGTGCTAAGGAGGGCCAAGGAAGATCTCCCTGGGAAAGTGACTATAGTCCCCCAGGAAGGAGAAGCTAGCCAGGTGGCTCTGTTCTCCAATCCCCGTTTGACCTCAAGGGCAGTATGGCTTGGCTAGATCCAGACAGGGCCCATACCCAGCCTCCTCCTGGGCTGGGGTCTCCCTACCTCTGAGCTGAGCTTGGTGTGTATGCTGAAGGTGCCAGGTGGACAGGGCTGGGGCACGGCTGAACCCCTGGGACAGTAGTGTCCTTGAGGACATGGGCCAGCCTCCTCTGGAACCAAGAAATGTATGGTGAGTAGAAGGTATTCTGAAGAACTCCCTCCGCATCACTGGTACAGTCTCTGGGCCCTGAAATTGGGTTGCGAGTCTCTTCTGCAGGTCATACCCTCTGCACCTGGCTATTCCAGCAGAGCCCTGTATTGCTGTTACAGAAGGGAAGAGATTGGGGAAGCTGTTCCTGACATGGGGTGGTGGCACTGGAAGAGAGGCAGGGCACCTGAGGGAGGCAGGGCCTCTCTAGAAGTCTCAAGTGCCAAGGTCTAGGGGATAGGCAGACAGCATTTGAGACTGAGGCAAGGTTTCTGTCACCATCCCAGCTCTTTATGTAGAAGCCTTTGTAGATCTTCCCATGCTGGTTGGCATTTTATTTTATTGTAAAGATTTTATTTAAATTTGACAGACAGGGATCACAAGTAGGCAGAGAGGCAGGCAGAGAGGTAGAGAGGAAGCAGGCTCCCCACCAAGCGGAGAGCCTGATGAGGGGCTCGATCCCAGGACCCTGAGATCATGACCCAAGCTGAAGGCAGAGGCTTTAACCCACTGAGCCAACCAGGCGCCCCAGTATTTTAAGATTTTTTCTAGTTTCTGGAGATGCCTAGCTATGTCTTCTTCCTCTCCCTCCACCTACACGGGCCCTGTTCCAAGAGGCCTGCCACCAGGGCTGCTTGGTGACTGAAGATGGGAACCAGCCAGATCTGGGCTATTGCAGAGGAGGCTATTGTAGCTGGCAGGTCAGGAGCTGGAGGGATGAGCTGTGCATTAGACAGTGACCTCACCAGTGTCCGGGCCTCCCTGAGGACGGTACAACTCTCAGGGCCCGAGGGCAGCTGCAGAGTGGCAGAGAGCTGAACTGGGCCTGGGCCAGTGGGCCTGGGCACTCAAATTGGTTACTGACTGTGTGTCTTTAGGCAAAGCACACTCTCTTCCTGAGCCTCAGTTTCCCTTTTGACGGAAACAAGCATTGTACTAGATCATGCCCTGTAGTCCCTGGATTCCAAAAACAACTTGAGCCCCAGAAGATAAAACCACTGGAATGATCCCTCAGCTATACAGTGAGAACCACTTGGGAGGGCTAACAAATTGACCATACCTGGGCTGAGCCTCACCCTCAACACTCTGATCTGATGGCCTGGCCCTCCCACCAACCCCATATCAGTCAGTACGTGCCAGGTGACTCAAAAGCATGGCTCAGCTGAAGAGGACTTTTCAGTGACCCCTAATGTGAGGTTTCTCAGGTCTGCTTTGGTGTCAGTCCTCAGTCTGGCCTGTGTGGGACACAGGAGTTCTTGGGGTGTCCTGCTGAGGAGGGATAGTAGGTAGTGGAAACAAATGCCGAAGTGCTATGCATGCTGGGGACCAGTGTCCTGCTCTCCCATGAATGAGAGCCCAGGAACACAGGTAGCCCAGGTTGGGTACCCCAATTCTCTTGGACAGAATAGACTCATTGGTCTCTCTGGTTGACAGAGTGGATGGAGGGCTCTGAATCTGTCTCCTACCTCCTGGTTGGTGGGCTTAGGAATGGAAACAGGGGATAAGTGTCCAGCAGGGAGGGCCTGATACCTTCAGTGCCGGCCTCTGGATTGGGCCGGGTGGACCCTCTGGAGCAGAAGAAACCTTCCCAGCACTGTCCGCCGGCTTCTGTAGCATTGGCGCTGGGGCAGAACCTACCTCCGTCACAGGCTTGACATCCTGGCAGGCTACTAAGTCCCAGCATGGGGCCATAGGTGCCTGGGGGGCAGGGCTGCCAGTTAAGCCCTGTCCCTTCAGGGCAGTAGAAACCTGTGCAGGGATCAGGGCAGAGATTAGAGCCTGAGGAATCGGGGGTGGGGAGGAAGGTGGCAGAGGGCAGGCTTTGGGCACTGGCTTAGAGTCCAGCATGGAGGCCTGGCATCTCTGCTATGGGGCTCCTGCCCAGGAAGTAGAAATGCTCTGAAAATCCAGAAGTTACTGCCTTATTATCAGAATAGCTAGATCAGGCCTGAAGATAACAGTCATGTTAACTGCTCTGCCCACTCCTCCCTTTTGCTTTGGACCCTTTGCTTAGTGAGCCAGGCTCTTGGCAGGAAACTAACCTCTCGGACACAGCTGTGGGCTCAACCCCGGAACACAGTAGTGGCCGCTGGGACAGATGTAACATTTTGCTGTGTGGGTGCCAGAGGCATAGGAGCCAGGAGGACACAGAGAGGGGTCAGCCATTTCCAGAGGACAAAAGTGCCCAGAGGGACAGGATCTCCCAGAGAGCCCCTCCACGGGGGTGGTAGCGACAGTTCCCCTAGTGCAGGACATGCTGGAAGAATGGGGGCCAAACAAAAGGGGGCCTCAGTCAAGGGGAGTCGCCCAGAGACACACAGCCACAGGCAGTAAATGGTCCTTAAGCATAGTCCTTGGACACTTCCGAGCCCGCTCCTTCCTGAATCCTGGCATGACTTAACCTCCACAAGTCTGCAAGTGGCCCACAGGCCCTGCAGGTCAGTAGGGGTCGCCCCTTCCTGACTTTTGGTATTTCTTCCCCTTGTTCTCTGGATGGGTCTGGATCCTGGAATGGAACCAAATCCTCACTCTGTAGACACTGTTCCCTCAACTCCATGTGGCTGTGTTTGCCCACCCTGGGTAGCAGGGTGCCAGCCAGATTGGCAGGTGGCCGCCAGAGCAGAGTCTCCCTCCAGAGCAATCTTGACATCCTTCTGGGGTTCTGTTCCCTTCCTCAGACCAGGTACCAGGTGGGCATTGGGTGGGGACAGGAGCTCCTGCAAAAGTCAAAGCAACAGAGGAAAGAGGCCCCAGGGGGAGACATTGAACTGAATTAGGCTACCACCCCTTGGATTTTTCCCTCTGGGCAGACCAGTGTGGAAATGCTTCCCCCTCTCAGCATCCAGAGGACAGGGACAATTCAGCTTGGAGTCCTGGAATCAAAGTCACTGAATGAAAGGAAGACACTTGCCATTCTGCAAGGGAGTACCCAAGTGGAGGAGGAGTAACAAGGCCCTGAAAGCATCCTCAGGGCAAAGGAGGAAGGTCAATAGTTCAAGTGAGGCTTCCTGAGTTCCAGGTTGGGGAAGGGTTCTTGGGAGGGGAAGGGACTGTTGAACAGAGTGGGGAGGGCATGTGGGGAGAAGGGTCCTATGCTTGGCCCTGAACAGCTTAACACTGTCCTCCATTTAGGGCTATGGCTTGTGTGCAGGGAGAATGGCTTAAAACCCATAGAGACCAGCCTTCAACAGTAGAGAGCTGGAAGGGACTTGATCTTCTTCTGCCCTGTCATGGTTGGAGTAGCCCCAGAGGCAGTGAAGTACCTTCTAGGCAGTAGTGCCCAGCAGGGCAGAGGAGGCCTTGTGTCCCATCAGTGGGGTCCTTGCTGGTGGCTCCTCCCTTACACCAGTGTCCTGCAGCACAGTCTCCTAGAAGAAAGGACACCTTGTCAGCCCTGCCCACTGCACCCCTTGCTGGAGAACATAGCACAAGGCACAGGGCTGTTCATGCTGTCCCCACATCCTGCTCCACTATGGCCACAGACTACAGGAATTCCTGACCCAAAACCAGCCTGAGCAGCCCGGACCCTGGGACAAGCAGGATCCTGAATCTCCTCCAGGTTTAGTCAGTACCAAGTTTCCAGGTCAAAGAGACTGTGAGGTCTGGGCAAGTCTAAGATTTGCCCTCCTCAGAGACTGCCAACTGCCAGGCCCAGATTTTCCTTATGGATCAAAATATTTCCAGCCATTTCACAGGGAAGCCGCCCAACACCCAAGAAAGTGATACCCTCCTTTTTTCCCCTACCCAAATCAGCTAACAGGGGGTGGGGGGTTGGGGGCAGAGATGCTAAAGACCCTGTACAAGGGCCCCTGCCCACGGTGTTGGTGGGGACTTAGTGCTGACATGGGTATCTGGGGTATGGTTCTACTTTGAGACATGCATACCTTGATGAAGGGACTCCCAATTCGTGGTGATATAAGATCACCTGGAAAGCTCTTTAAAACTAGACACCGAGGCCCCATCTCACATTTCCTGACTTTCTAGGGTGGGTTGGGGGAACACAGTGTTCCTGATGGAAGGGGTCTTGGGAAGGTAGGGGATTCTTTGTCCAACAAATTCTGCTTCTCTGCCTCCATTTTTACCAGTGATCCAGGTCCATGTAGTTTCTCCCCAGTGCATCTCCTCCTCAGCTTGCTCTGGGACCCGCCAGTCAGGTCCACCCACCGCCTGATTCTTTTTCTGCCCTCCAGGACATACCTGTTGGTGCCATGAGCCCTGCCAGTGCACAGAATTTCCCAGCAGGACACAGCTGGCATTCAGTGATGCTCCTTAGTCCCCTCCGAGATCCATAAGTACCCACTGGGCACCTGTGGAGTGTGGCCACGGCTGTGCCCAGGGGACAGAAATAGCCTTGAGGACAAGGATATAGGTGGAAGTCTTGGATGGGCCCAGCACTCGAGTCGCAGTAATAACCTGGCCAGGAGTGAGGGACACTCAGGAGAACTATCCCCTCCATGAAGGCAGTTGGTCATAGCAGGTCTCTTGCCTCAAGGACCATGCCGTGGAGCTCAGGATCCAGACAGCTGCCCTTGTGGAGCTCTCCCTCATGGCCTTGTCCCCTTTGTTGGCACCGGAAGATCTTTACTGCCTCTCACCTGCTGGGCACTGCCCGCTGGGGGCCTGGAGACCAGCCTCCTTGCAGTAGAAGCTTCGTGGGCAGACCTGGCACGCAGAGGGCATGGTCTGCTCTGGAAGGCTGGAGAAGGTGCCCACAGGACATGGTGTTGGCCTATGTGATGCTGCAGCTGAGGACACAGGGAGGCGGCATGGTCTGGCTAAGGGGACACCACAGGTCCAGGGAGTAGGATCTCAAGGCAGCAGGTGTTGGCCCAGCCTCCGAGACGGGGCAGGGCCTACCATGGTGTTGACTATAAGATGTGCCTCTGCCAACATCCCTGAAGCCCGGCTCCCTTGCCCCTCGATGACACACAGGGAGCTGGAATTACCTCATCAGGACTCATACCACTGACAGCTAATGAGAATCCTGGTGTGACACGGCCACTGACTTCTGTTCATACCAAACAATTCAAACCACAGAGAACACCCCAAGTGTATGTTAACCATGCCCCTCTGCAATACCCCTTGGCTGTTGGCTGGACCATGCATGGCACACCTTTTCCCTCTGGCCTCTTCCCAGGTGCCCCAGGGTCCAGTTGAAAACTGAGGAATGTGGTCATTGTGATCTCTTAGCAGACCTCTGGGCGGGAGGGCACATCGGGCTGAGAGTGGGGCCCCTGGAGACACTCACGGCAGAAGGTTCCTGGGGGGCAGGGGGCCCCTGTCAGCCCGTCCTCTGGAGCTGGGGACACTGCTCCTTCAGCACAGAAGTAGCCAGCCTGACAGGGCCCGCTGGGAGTGGACAATCCTGGAGGTGAGAGGGGGTGCCGGGCTCGGGCTGAGTAGACTCGTTATGCAGACAGATGAGGGTCCTCGTGCAGTGTCAGGCCCCAGAGGATTGAGAGTCACAGCAGTTGCTGAGCCGATGTGGAGTGCTCCATCTCCTTCTCTTCCCTACCCAGCCTCATGGTACAGGTGCCACTCTCATTCCACAGAGGGCCCGAGGCATTACCATTAGTAGCAGAGCTGAGACCTGTGCATAGGCTCACTGTGTTCTACCATCTGAGGGTTGTTGAAAGCTGGGGCGGGAAGTGTCTGGTTCACATCTGGGTCCCCAGTGACCAATAGCACTGAGTCACAGTAGGTGCTCAGGAAATCACTTAGACATGGAGACCAGTGAAAGGGCATGAGCGAGGGGCTACCGAGCCCCTCCTTCTGAAGAGAGACCTGCCCTTCCCATGCTATTCTGCGATGACCCACCTGTGCTCCCTCAACCATGACAGCAGCAAGTTTATGTCAGCACAGACTGGCCTGTGAGCATGCCAAGCCCACCATCCCATTAGGCAGGTGCAGGCATCAGTTCTCGTTTACGGAGGGAAAGAGGGGTTCATGTATGCACTCACAAGGCTGGGGAGAAGGTTGGGGTTCCCACCAGTTCTCTCACCATCTCTAAGCCTGGGTCACAGTGCAGTGGCCAGAGAGGTCTCCTGGATTCTTACCAGAGGTGGCGCAGAAAGAGCCCGGTAGGCAGGGTATGGGTTCTGGGGTACCCTCGGGGCAGAAGGATCCAGATGGGCACTTTCCCCCTGTAGCCGTGGCTGGGCACAGGCAATTGGTGCTGGTGTAGTTGTCTAAGTCGAAGGGGCGGGAGGTCCAGGCTGCTGACACGCAGAACCAGCCTGGGGTGGAGACAAACACAGAAAGGTAGGCAGTGGGGCAGGAGGGTTGGTAGTGACCAGGCTGCCGGCTAGGGGTGGGTATCAAAGGCTGAGCCACCCAGACTGCAGGCCTACCCCTCCCAGTAGCTGTTCCAGGAGATAGTCCGGGTCACCCCAGGTCTAGGTTCAGAAGTAGGAAGCACTGGGGTAGGTGGGAGCTTCTTAGGGAATTTTGGGAAACGCACCTGCATCACAGGGCCCAGAGGCCTGGGTCAGATTCTCTTGCCCACAGTAGTGGCCTGGGGGACAAGGCAGGCAGCTGTCCAGGCTCTGGGTCAGTGGGTCTGGGTTGTAGTAGCCCCGAGGGCAGGGGTACTGTGTGGCATATTTGGTGCCTAAAAAGCAAAGTTCAGAGAAGGGAGTCCAGGTGGCCCAAGGCTGGGGAGGGAGGCCCTGCTGCTTGCTGCTCCTGGAGCAACTTGGCAGGGCCTGTTGTGGCAAACTTCTGGCCTGAGTCACAGGAGCTCCTCCCTCACCAGCTGCTTATATTGGGCTTCCCAGGCTGTGTGTTCCCAGGCCCAGGGTCCACAAAGCCATAGACTATGCAGGACTCTTCTTCTTGATGGTCAACTCTATTGAAAAGCACGTGGCCCAAAATTTGTAGGATTAGTAATTTTAAACCTCTATTTTTTAGCCAACAGATTATGTTATGGAACAGAAAGTAAAAATCTCATAATTTTAAAGGTAAAGCTAAAGACATGAAATTTGCAGCTCAAGACCAGCTGCTTTGGGCTCAGCCAGCATGAAGGATCCACTCCTTCCCTGGGCCTTTGGGACAGGTCGTGAGAATGTCTCAGAAACAGAGTGATTACATCTGCATGATCCTTAGTTGCTGTTGTTTCCCAAGCAGCAAGTCCCAAGCCCCATCTCACCCCTGGGCACCTGTACCAGCCCCCTGCTCCTGGCCTTGCCTCTTCGAGCTGTGGCCCAGGCACTCACCTCTGGGGCAGTAGAAGCCGGCGGGGCAGGGGTGCCCGCTGTAGGTGGTGATGTTCTCAGGGCAGTAGTAGCCGGCAGGGCAGGCGAAGCAGGAGGCTTGGCCGGTTAGGTTGCTATAGGAGCCAGGAGGACAAGGCTGAGGGTGGCTGGTTCCACTGGGGCAGAAGTGGCCTCGGGGACAGGGCCCCCCCGGATGTGAATGACCTGAGAAAAGGAAGGAAGCTGAGTGAGGAATGCAGGCCTGGTCGCTACTGAGCAGACTGGAGCCGGGGGCAACTTGGGCAGTGCTACTGGGACCAAACGTGGATTTGGGCTTGGGGCAGGGGTTCAGGGTTTTAGAAAGAAAGAACATTGATAAATAACACTTGTACAGCATCTTCCAGATTGAACAGCATGAGGTTAATACATATGTTATATTACTGGAGCCTCGAAAATCCCTCTTTCATAGGTGGGCAGGACTAATGATCCAGCTTTACTGAGGATGGTGTCCTGGCATGGTGATTGCTGTGTGTGGCCAACATCTCTCTGTGCTTTGTCCATTTTTGGAGAAAAATCTTTTTATTTCTTTTTTCTTTTGAGGATACACAATGCGATTGTTTATTTGCCAATAAAATGGATTTAGAAATCATTGATTTCATGTGTAGTTGTAATAAACCAGGATGGCTGGTTCTCTTTTTAGTGAATTATCCTGGCCGAGCAGCCCCCATGCCTCCTATAATCCCCACAAAGTCCCTGCTCTCTTACTGCCCATCCAACTCCCCTGAACCTAACCCTCAATCTGGGAGCTGGATTTTTGCCTCAGATGAAGTTCTTGAGAAGAGGGAGTTTAAGGGCCCTGGCTCTGGTGCAATGGCCCTCACCAAAGCTGCAGCTCAGTGTGGTGTGCATACTGCCCTCCCTCCCCCTTCAGATGTCCCCAGGGAATAGAGAACATCCTCTGAGAACATGGGTAGCTCATCCTGCACTCCACCTCCCCACAAGATGTTGTCTCTAGCCCTCATGAGAGCTGAGGACCACACTCAGCTCACCTCTTGGTGCCCCACAGGCTACCATTCTGGAACCTGCTGGCTGGTCTCCAGAAGCCCCCAGGTTTCCCTGCTCACATCCCTGAAAATCTATGACGTTTCTGTCTTTGGGTCAGTGGGGTTCTGACTGAAGAGGTGGGGTGGGGCTGAGGTGGGCTTGGAAACACAGATGTGACAAAAGCCCAATGACCACAGTTCAGAGGCAGTGAGTTAACTGTGGGAAATGCCACTGCGGGCACAAGGACAGGAAGCCAGCATGTCCAGGAATAGTGGTCAGACCTTGAAACACTCTGCGGAGGATCGTTTCCAGGCCCTGCTTGCTCACACCCTCCCCCTCTGCCCTTAAACTGCCCCACAACCAGTCACTTCTCATAATCAGAGTGCCCATCTACCTCTAGCATTGGGCCAGTGCAGGGCGCATGCCGATCCTGAGAGACTCCGTACCTGCTGGGATTGGGGAGGAGGCTCTTTCCAGACAGAAGTAGCCAGGGGAACAGGGTCCAGAGGGAGCAGTGAGTCCAGATGCACCACAGAAATGGCCAGGGGGGCAGGACAGGCACTCTGACGCCATGGAGAGAAGCATCCTGGGAAGACAGAGAGAAACCTGGGCATCAGTGGGACCAGGAGGAGCATCCTGGCAAGGGACACGCATTTCTGGAGCTGCTTTGCATCTCCTTCTTCAGGTTCCCTGGGATTCTTCTTGCATCCATGCCACAGTCTGACAGATGCCTAAAGGAGAGTGTGACAGGTCTCTCTTTTTCTTCCCCTGCCACTCTCCAACATAGGCACCTGGGTATAGTTGTCCTTTTCCATCTTTTTAAAAAAAAAAAAAAAAGCTTTGATTTTTGAGAGAGAGAGAGAGAGAGAGAGAGAGAGAGAGAGAGAGAGAAGTGAGATAGAAAGAGTACAAGCGGCAGGGAGGGGCAGAGGGAGAGAGAGAAGGAGACTCCTTGCTGAAAAGGGAGCCCAAGGGCCCCGATCTCGGAATTCTGGGGTCATTACCTGAGCCGAAGTCAGATGCTTAAAGAGCTGAGCCACCCAGGTGCCCCATCCTTTCCCATCTTAATCCCAATTCAAACTCAGGCTGTCCTGGGCCACAGAATTTTGGTCTGGCAGCAATAGGCAGAACATCCAACAGCCCTTCAGCCACTGGCTCCACAGCTGTCCCCCTGCTCTGGGTACCTTCTCTTGGGGGCTGGGAGGTTCCTAAAGGTGGGGAGGTGGGGCTCTACTCTCAATTGAGACTCAGGCATGTGCACAGGATTCTTAATGGCTTTGCTTTCTTAGGCATGAATGTTCTCAAGCTCCCAGCAGCCCATGTTACCTGCCCTCATTCTGGCCAGCAACCTCTCTGTCCCTCCTCTGCTGGTCACAGGCCAGGTGGGAGTCCTGTTCTGTGAGGCCTTGTGCTCCTCTGTGGTGGAGAGATGCTGCTAGTGAGATGGTCAGTGTAGAAGGAAGACCAGGAGGAAGACAGCTCTGGGCTCACCCCATGGGCATGGAGACAGTGGCACTCACCGATCTGAGAAGGTACCCACAGGACAGGGCAGGGGCACCCCTGTGCCCACTGGACAGAAGTGGCCTGGAGGACAGGGCCCCCCTGCCATGGCATGGATGCATCTCTCCTGGTGGGTGACTTCATCTCCTGTCCAAAGTCAGAAGTGGGAGATCACAAAGCAGCTCCTCCCAAGCCCAAAGCCACTCACTCAGCAGTCCCCACATTGTCCACCCTCTGAGGAGAGAAGTTCCTGAAATAAAGCAGTAGAGATTAAAAGCTAGAGTGCCATCACCCTTGACTGCCTGGGCAGCTCAAGTCCAGGGTTCTGTCCAGTCCTGGCTCCCTGCTGGGGTAGTGGGTGGGGTCTCAGGTGTGGGGCTGGGGTCCTGAGATGTGACCCTTTCCAAATTAATCGGAAGTTATCTAGGCAGACCCAAAGTTGGGGAGAAGGTACAGGGGTGCCAGCATTTGTTTATCCTGGAAAAAGGTGGGCACAGGACAGAATGAGAAAACTGGGGGCTTCATATCTAGCTTGAGAAGGAGAGCCTAGGTCATTGAATACAGACCTCTGTGACATCTGTTTTGGGAACCTGTTTCCAGCTTGGCCAAGTTTGTCACTTCTATTTGTACCATTATGTCCCCTTAAGGTTAGCTCACAGAGCACATAAAATGCTGAAGATAAACTCTAAGAAGAAGAGGGCTCTTGTACAGGTAGGAGAAGAGAAAAGAAATTATAGTGTGTGATGCCATTTTTGTAACTGCCTGTAAACTGGTGGATTTGCCTATGGAAATGTGTGTGTGTGCACCTGTGTACATGGGTGTGAGCACAGGAAACATGGAGCGCTGCACAGCTTCATCTCATACTTCCGAAACAGGTAGCCTCCAGTGGGGAAAAAGGCAGAGTAACAGTTTTAAACATCTGCGTTCTTATAGCTTGCATGAGAGTTGTCTCCACAACCCTAAGGATACTGATGTAACAAGGGGAGGATGAACAGTGTACTTTGATGGGCCTTTTTGGGACAAAGGCGTGCTGGGGAATGTTTCTGTCAGCCTCTGGACCCCATGATCTCATCCCTGAGTCACCCCTGGATCCACAGGTGCAGTAGAGGTGCTGCGCTGGTGCTCGTCCCACAGCGCAGTGCTGGAGTGCTACCATGGTCTGGAGCACCCTCACGGGTGATGCCACTGTCATGATGACAGAGCCTTGGGAGACACCAGACAGCAGCAGGCCTTGGATGGGTCACTCCACCAGTCAGGCCCAACCTCATCATTGGAAGAAAGACATGGAGGGAGTCCTGTTCCCTAAGGCTCCGCCAGCCTGGAGGTTCCATGACTTGTGACTTATTGTTGTCCTTATTTAGCTCCACACTTAACTTACCCTGCCCAGAAGGTCTCCTGATGCTGCCCCAGGGACATGAGTACAGCCAAAGACTGTGCACCACAGACACTGCAATACTCCCACCCTCTGAAGAGGGATGTCAAATGGAGTCCCTACTCTGCCTGCCTTGCAGGATGCCCAGTCCCATCCTGTCACTTCTGTGCCAAAGACACGAGTGTTACCGAGTGTATGTCCTCAGTTACCCAGTCCATGCTAAGCCCTTTGTCTCCTTCATAGAATCTGTTCTCCTGTGTTCTGGTCACTTCTTAGCCTCAGTCAAGGTAAACATTCATTTACTGTCCTTCCTATGCTCTGTCTTATTTAATTTTTACCTCAGTCTTACAAATTTCTATACTCTGTATTCCTATCAGGCACATGAAGAACATGAGTTAAGTGATTTCCCACCCACAGCAAGGAGTGGTGCACTGGGCTTCTGCACAGCCCAAAGTCCCTGTCCTTGACCACTATTCACAGGGCCTCCTGTATTGCAGACCAGCAGGGAGAGGTTTCCAGTGATCTGTTGCTCCTCAGGCCCCAAAACACAGCTTTTACCTGTCTCCCCAGGAGACACCCCAACTGCCCCCTTCTGTCTCCTCACCTGCAAAACATGGCCTGCCCTGCCATGGACTGGGCATGATGTGGGGGCAGGGCAAGGGGAAGTGGCCAATGCCCTGGGGGCAGTAAGGACCAGGGGAACAGGTCCTCTCCTGGTGGCTCTCTTGGCCTGGAAAGTAAAGCCATTGTGTCATCTTGTGGCCCTGCCTGACTATGTCATAGATGGTTCCCGAGCCAGGCAAATACCTGATCTATTGTTGTGCTGCCCATCTGGCTGACGTGAAGCCTCCAGCGAGCCTTCAGGGCAGATGTGGCCCACAGGGCCAAGGTCTCCCCATGGGCCACTGAGAGGTCTCGGCGTCCATGCCCCTCCTGGGCAGTAATATCCTGGAAGCAGAGAAAGCACGCAGTCTGCTCTGTTTTACGGTGCTGGAACCCAGCTTTTTGCCTTCGCATCCATGAGGGTCTTACCCTTCTAACAACGGCTTTGAGGGGATCAGGCACTGTGGATGTCCCTGATAAGCTATTAATTTAGGTCTCTTTGAATGAACATCTGAGGTAGGTGGCAGGATAGCAGAGCAGAGTGCCTACCTCTCATCTGTCTGGGCCTAAACTTTACTCCCCAGTGAGCCTATGGATATTCTGTTGTACATGGAGCCCCACAACCTGGAGGCCCTTGGGGGGAAGTCATATCACAGACGAGGCAATAGGCCTTCTTAATGACTATCTCTGGGCTTTTCTTGGCTAATCAGACAGGAGTCTCTTCCTTAGCCGCTGGAATATTACTGACCTCCCTCAGACATGACCCTTCTTCTCTTTCTCCTTCCGCCTCATCTAGGCCTCAGGGGCTGGGAAAATCTAAAAGTCTTGCGCATTCCCACCACATTTGGAAGCCCCACTCAGTAGCTTCCAGCCTGCCTCCCTCCTATTTTGGCCAAGCCAGCCTCAATGACCTGGACACACTTCCCCTAGGTTCTCTCTAACATGTCTCTGCCTCAGGAGCCAAGGGCCCTAGGGCCAGAGCCCAGGTAGCAGGCCTGACTACCCTCTGCTTGGTTCTCCTCCTGCCAGACCATTGAGGGAGAGGTGGGCACCCTCACCTGGTGCACATGGGCCCGTGGGGGCAGCCTGGCCTGCTGCAGCACAGAAGAGTCCAGGTGGGCAGGGAAGACACCAGCTCAGGTCCTGTGCCCCTCTCTCTACATTCCAAGTGCCAATTGGGCAGGGCCTCTGCCTGGCGTCCTTGGTGCCAGGGGGGCAGAAATAGCCAGCAGGGCAGAGATCACCAAAGGGGAGGCCCTCCTGGAGAAAGAGGGTCCTGTTGTAGCTTTAAAGTTGAGAACAAGGGGGTCCTCTCCAGTGGGCTCCCTCCTAGTCCTTCTGAACCCCTCTCTGAGGAAGACTGCCTCGCTCAGCCAGCCTCTCCAGCTCAGTTACTCATAGCAACCTGCACTTACACCTCCCTCCAGGAAGTGCTTTCAGAAAAATGAAATAAATTTTAATGTTAAATAGCTTCAATAATCCCACTTCTCTGCTTATTTGCGGTGAAAGTTCTGCTACACAGCTTGACTTCTCGCTCTATCATCTCTCAGTCATCTGTGTGTCAACAGTATACCTACTTGTCATTGTTAGTGGTTACCTAGTATCCCATGGGGCTGCTATGCCATGTCTGTGCCTAGGTATTTCCTTTGTGTTTTGTTTTTGCTATTAAAATGTGTGGTGTTTTACACATCTCTAACATCTTTAAATACATGACTTTTTTTCCTTTCATGTTCTTTCCCACGTGGAAGCTATAGGATCAAAGGTCATGAACTGCCTTGAGACCCTTGTTACATGCCTTGCAATAGTTGCCCAGCAGCCTGGCCCCAGGTGTGGCCCATAGAAGTGGACTCTATCCCTTAACAGTATCTTCTTAGGGCAGGTGTGTTGACTTTTGATGACTAATAGATACATATTGTACAGAAATGGCTTTGCTTCATTTGTTTTAATTATCAGCCCTGCTGTGCCTTTCCCTAGCTCATGACTTATTTGTATTTGGTGCCTTTTGAGGTGGAAGCTGGAAACTGACATTAGATAACTTTGCCCTTTCTCATTTTTATAGGCTGTATTTAATGCTTGTGGTACTTCCAACTTTGTTTCTGCAGTGGTTTCATCCCATCTTCCTGGGGGTACTCTGTCACCCAACTAGGCAGTGGGCCCTAAAGGAAGATGCTGGTGTCCTCCAACCCTGGCCCAGGCCTCTGAGCTTAGACCAGTCTTGCCTCTGTGAGGGCTAGGAGGGTCTGCACTCACCGGAGAGGAGGTGTTGGAACCAGGCCCACAGTGATGCCCAGGACTGCACAGCCCCTGGGGCTTGGCCAGGCCTGTTCGACCGCAGAAGGTCCCAGGGTGGCACAGCTGGCAGTCTTCCACATGGGCTGCCCCTGGGGCCTCTCGGAAAGTGCCCTGGGCAGAGAGAAGGATGCTACTGAGGTCAAGAGCCTGAAGGCCAGAGTGGAGTTCCAGGGCTGGCCAGGCTGGCTGCTCTGGCCAGGAAGGGAGCAGAGCAGGGTGCCTGTACCCTCACCCTGGACAGACAGGGCTTGTGGGGAGGAGATGGCCTACTTAAAGAACCCGAGCCTCTGAGACACTCCTAAGAATGAGTGGAATTTAGCTTTTGATAGGCCAAAAGTGTTTGATGGCAAGACATCCACCCAGGGAAGAATGTTGGAAATTCCCAGCAAATTTTGATAGCAGGCAGAAAGAGAAAATAGAGGACACCAGGTCCTTTGAAGAGGTGTGTGTATCTTGGGGAGAGGAAGCCATGGCTAGAGTAGGGAATGGGGTAATTGGAAGATGGAGGCTGGAGAAAAAAGACTGTACCCCCAGCCCCCACCCCTGCTGGGAGCTCCACCTGAGCCTCAGTTTCTTAGCTCTGGAGCTCCTCCCTGCTTCTTCCTGTGTTGTACCCCACCCCCAAAACAAGCCTGGGTTGCTTTGTCCCATGTGACCTCTGGTCTAGCACCACTATCAGAAACCAGCCTCAAGAAAGGGGGTAGTCCAGTGCTCCTCATCTGCGTGGGGCAGGAGGCAGAGGGCTGACATATGGCCATGCCACAGTAAAGTAGCATCCTCCACCCCAACCAGGCAGGGCTGGGGTACAGGGTTGATGGTTCCTTGCGGACAAAAGTGAAGAGATGCCAGGAGGGCTGAGGGGAGCTTCTCACCATGGGACAGGGGATGGACAGCAGGCCCCCAGCTGGGCAATAGTGCCCAGGTGGACATGCCGTGGGAGTAGCCAGCTTTGTCTGGTTGCAGAGCTTTCCTTCTGGACACTCCTGGCACCAGAGGTGGCCTGGACCCTGCAAGGGGGATTGGCAATAGGCAATAAGGTTGGTTTCTTTCCACCTCTCTAACCCTTGGGCTAGGCCTGGCAGTATAGCAGGCACTCAGAATACATGTAGAATTGAATTGGGACAGCTGCTGCCTGGGACTTCAGGCTCTGTGTGTGCCTCTCTTCCTGAGATCAGGGCATGGGAAGGGTTCAGAGCCAGGAAGATGCCAGTAAAATGGAGGTGCTCTCTGAGCATCTGCCTCAGTCTCCAGGTCATCGATGCCTGGAGGAAGGGAGCCAGAGAAGGAGGCTGTACTGGCCATTTTCCCCAGCCATCTTCCCACCTCCCTGACCTTAGGATCCTCCCACTTCTGGGCCCTCTAAGGGATGGAGTCTGTCCTGGGAACACTTACAGAGAAGCTGCCAGCACTGCACGGCAGTGGAGTGGCAGTGCCTGGTTCAGGGCAGTGGTGACCTATAGGGCATAGGACACAGGCCACAGCCAGCTTTGCACCTGGACTCTGGCGCGAGGTTCCCCTGGAGGAGAAGCAGAAAGTGAGGAGTGTGGGTGCCCACAACCTTCCTGGGGTCACCATTGGTGGAAGGCAGGAGACCTCTTCTGCCCCCAGGCTTACCCTCAGGATTTAAGGGCCAAGACCCAGCCTGGCTGTAAGCCCCTGGATCATGACAAAGATGTGGTTGGTGTGGCCCTAAATGTGGCCTAAATGGGGCAGTGCATTGAGAGATATTGTAAAACCAGGCTTATGGGCTAACTGTGCTTCTATTACAAGTTTGCAAATTACATATCTGGTAAAGGGCTAGTATCCAAAATCTATAAAGAACTTATAAAACTCAACACATGGAAACCCAAATAATTCAATTAAAAATGGGAAGAAGACACAAATAGATATTTTTCTGAAGACATAGAGATGCCAACAGACACATGAAAAGATGCTCAACATCACTGATCACCAGGGACACACAAAGCAAAAATCACAATGAGATACCACCTCACACCTGTCAGAATGGCTAAAATCAACACAAGAAACAATAGGTGCTGGTGAGGATGTGGAGAAAAAGGAACACTCTTGCCTGTTGGCAGGAATGCAAATTGGTATAGGAGGTATAGCATGGAGGTTCTTCAAAAAGTTAAAAATAAAACTGCCCAATGACCCAGCAATTGTACTACTAGGTATTTGTCCAAAGGAGAAAAAAATAACGATTCAAAGATATACATGCACCCCAATGTTATGAACATTATCTGTAATAGCCAAATTGAAGGAACAGTACAAGTGTTCATTGATTGATAAAGAAGATGTGATATATTTATTTACATATCTATATCTATATCTGTATATCCCATATATACCTATATATATGATGGAATATTAGTATTATTTGGCCATAAAAAATTGAATCTTGCCATTTGCAATGACATGAATAGAGCTAGAGAGTATTATGTTAAGCAAAATAAATCAGTCAGAGAAAAACAAATACCATATGATCTCACCCATATGTGGAATTTAAAAAACAAAACACATGAGCAGAGGAGAAAAAAGAAGACAGAGATGCAAACCAAGAAAGATACTCTTAACTGTAAGAGAAGACAATGATGGGTACCAGAGGGGAGATGGGAGAGGGGATGGATTAAATGGGTGATGGGGATTAAGGACGGCACTTGTGATGAGCACAGGGTGTTGTAAGGAAGTGTTGAACCACTATATTGTACACCTGAAACTAATATTACACAATATGTTAACTAATTGGTTTTAATTCAAAACTTAAACACAAACAAAAAGTTTTCTGTTCCTCTACTTCGCTTATGTTTTTCTGCTGGTGTGGTCTGTGTGTCTCTTGATCTCTCTCTCTCTCTTTCTCTGTCTTATTTGAACTGATTTATAATGGCCCTTATATAATAAGGTAGTAAGTAGATGGATGTTGGGCCTGAAATTCATATCGAAAATATCTCCCTGCTTTATTTTTTATCTTTTAACTTTGTCCATGATGCTGATGAAGAACAGAAGCTTGAAATAACTGCCTTCATATACTGTGGTCTTTTCCTCAATTAGTTAAGCCTTTCATGTCATGCTTAGATTTTCCATTCTCTCAGATTTTATAAATGCCCATTTATATTTTGTTACTTAATTTTATAATTTTTTTACATTGAAATCTGTATTTGACCTGAAATCTACTTATTTTGATTAGTGCTGTTTCACTTTTTTCAAAAAGAACGTATATTACTTTTTTTAAATAAGAAAAGTACTTTTAAGTTTTACTTTTTGACCAGAGTAATTAAGGGCATATCTTCATAAAGCAGTCAAATCAACAGAGGACCCCAGAGCCTGGGCCAAATGATACCTACTCAGACTTCAGCTGGGACTAAATTCCAGAATGTTTTGCTCTTAAGGTGCGCTGTTCTGAAGCAGCTTCTCCACTGGGGTGTGGGCACTTCCTCACGGACTCCATCCAAATCAGTTGTCTGTCTTTCAGTATCTAGGGCCCTGGGGAGTGGGAGTGGGTCCCATTCCAACTCTCCATGCTGCATCCCTGAGCCCTGGCCCTTGCCAGTGCTGATCCTATGCCCTGTCCCAATAAAGCTTCCAGGTCCTGAGGCAGGCTGGGCCATCATGTCTCTTTATAAACCCCTGGGTGCCTGGGACAGCACTGGGCTCCAGCCTGTACTTAATAAACATGTGGGAACTTCAAGAGCAGCCATACCCCTCAGCCTTCCTTACCGTGGGCAGAGCATGGGCTTGGGGGCACCACTGGGGCAGAAGGCCCCTGGGGGACAGAGGAGACAGTCTTCCACCTGGCCATTGCCTGCTTGAGAGCTGTAGGTGCCTGCTGGGCAAGGGAACTGAGTGCCCCACATTGTACCTGTTTTAGAGAGAAGGAAAGGGGTATCAGAAGGAAAGAGGGAGGTCAGAGCTGCATTACCAAGGCACTGAAGCTTCTCACCCTACTCCCTGCAGATAGTTCTCCAATAGAGGCCATGACGGAAGGGGCAGGGAGCAGGGGATACCACTCACCCAGGATCAGACTTGTCTGGGCTGAGACACACTGTGAATCCACAGTCAGGATGCTCAGCAGCTCACCAGTCCTGGTCCTCGTCTCAGGAAGGTTCTCCTGAAATCTGACCTTGGACTGGCCCATGCCTTTCCTGGGACTAACCTGTGCCCTTGCCAGGGAAGACCCAGGCCCCACTCACCTTGCGGGCAGTAATGCCCAGCTTTGCATGTCCCCGAGGGCAGCTGGGCACCACCGCTACAGAACCAGCCCCGGGGACAGGGCGCACACTCCTCAACAGCTGTCAGTCCGGTCTGGCTACTCCAGGTGCCTGGGGGACACTGGAACTGGGTCGGCTCTTTGGTGCCCAGAGGACAATAATGGCCAACTGGGCAGGGGATGGGGGGCCAGTATGGACTCCCAGTTCCTGTAAACACAATCCTGAACTAGACCTGGAGGAACAGCAGCCCCCCCAGCCACCTCCCTCTGGCAGGTGGCAGGGGTGTGGGCTAGGCCCGAGCACTGGGGAAAAGGGCATCTAGGTCAGCAGGGGCCCAGAAGCTACTTGAAGCAACAGAGAAGGAACTGAGAATGATCTTTGTAGTCCCATCCCTAAGGTAAGGTGAACTATGATCTTTGTGGGCAAACAAGTGGCTGTGAGTCAGGGTCTATTTTCCTGGCCTTCCTGCCTCGGAGTGGAGATGGTTTTTCACCCAAAGGCAGGGTCCAACAGGTAGGAGGGTTGCCTTTCCCCATTTTCACTCACCCCTTGGACAAGCTAGTCCTGAAGGGCAGATCTCACACTGTAACAGGTCAGAGAGGTTGTTGCGGCTGCTGAATGTCCCAGGTGGGCAGGCGTGGGTGGGAGCATGGGGGCTCAAGGAGCCCACAGGGCACGCATACCTATGACAACCAGGGAGTACCCACTGGACAGAGCCCAATAGCCTGGACAATCAAATGTTTGCCTGCTGGCCTTTGACTTTGGCACAGTAATCTCCCCGTGCTCCTTTCTTCCCATGCAAAGGCAGGAATCACCTAGCTGCTTCTTGCTCATGCTCAGGCCCCAGTACTCCTGGGGAGTGTCCAGGAGCCCTAGGCTGATGTGACACGAGCCCTGATTTGGAGGCAGGGGCCCTTCCAGAGCACTTAGGGGGATGGATGTTTGCCGAAGCCTCACCTGCACCTGAGGATCTGACTCTTGAATGGTGGTAGCACCCTGAGTCTCAACACAGTCAACTCTATCATTGAGAAGTCATAGGAGTCATAGATCCTTACCCCGGTGTGCAGGTCGCATCTGGCTGAGTCAGTCCAGCCTGGGTACAAGCCCTGCCTGCTGGGCATGGAATGCAGTCTGTGGCTTCATCCTGGCCTGGATTCGGGCTAAATGTGCCTGGCTGGCACGGGATGGGGTGGGTGGCTCCAGTAGGACAGAAGTATCCTGCTGGGCACTGCAGACACTGGCTGAGAACTGGGGACAGAACAGCCCTTGTCACTCTAGTTCTCTCTGAAGGACTGGGCTGCTGGCTTCAAAAGAAAAGCAGTGAATACTTGCCAAGACCTTGTGGACCTGATCATCCCATGGGCCTGGGAGTGCAGGAAGCAGGGCTGTCATCCCCATTTACCGAGGTGCTGAGTGGGGGCTCCTTTTCTTTCCCTGCAGACACTAGTGGCCTTGCTCTCACTGCTGCCAGTTCCAGGGAGCCTCCCCATTTCTCTATCTCCCATCTTCCTTTCTACAGACTGGAACCACAAGCACATAGCTTCCCAAGCTTTCTGTGACAGCAGTGTACAATGTGACAGAGCCCTGCACAGCACTGGGCACATGGCAGTTCTCAGTGGGTCCTTCTTTCAACGTCATAGCATCACAGTTTCAACACCCCTGGGAGGAATGAAAGTTTCAGGCTGCTCTGACTCACATCAGACCTACATTGATTATTCTCGGAGGCTGCCATGTGTTCCCTGCCATGTCTGTGGCTCTGTCCCAGCATGGGATGACTGCTGCCCATACTCTGCCCTCCAGTAGGAACTCAGGCTCCTGGTAGGGGAGTTAGTGTCTGACCATGGATGGTGCGGCTGACACTTTTGCCCCTTGCTCTCCATCTCCTGGGACTTGTGGAGGAAATGGGTCCTTCCTACCCAGCTGTCTCCCCTGAGTGCCCAGCTTGGCCCTGTCCTCCAGATGCTGGCCTCCAATGGGCGCTGGCCTTGGCCTGGCCTGCAGAGGGAGCATTGACATTGAGTGGGGAACATGCTTTCTATATGGCTCTGAGGAATGGCCCAGGGAGTTGGTAGCTTCAGAACATCACGTGAATCATGAGAGACTATGGACTTTGAAAAACAACCTGAGGGTTTTGAAGGGGCGGGGGGGTGGGAGGTTGGGAGAGCCAGGTGGTTGATATTAAGGAGGGAATGTATTGCATGGAGCACGGGGTGTGGTGCAACAACAATGAATACTGTTATGCTGAAAAGAAATAAAAAAAAAAAAAGACAAAAAAAGAAAAAGAGAAAAAAAATAGAGCATCACAGAAAAGTAGCTGAGAGACTCTGTCACAGAAATCTGTTTCCTCAAACCGTTTACCAGGGACTCAGTCCTGTCTCTGGTTAACAGCCTCAGAACTGGGCAAAATGGAGGCAGTGAGGAGTTTGTCCCTGGTGTTTCTTTCTCTTGCTTCTTTTTTTTTTTTTTCTTTCTCTTGCTTCTAAAACTTGTACAACATCCATATGTGTGGACTTCAGGGTGTTTTGGGGTGGTACAGAGTAATGAGACAAATGTGAGTTTGGGACCTCATGCTGTGTGACCCAAGCCACTTAGTTGACCTCTGAAGCTCAGAGAGGATTATGAGCCGCAGGTCCTTTACACTTTATGTTGAACAATGTGGGCTGCCTTTGAACTTCCTGCACAGGTCCTGGTTTTCCCAGCTAAGCACAGACACCCAAACCTGAGGGCCTAATGGGGCCTCTGAGTGTGGCTTTCCTGATGTTCACCCCCATCAGGGCCTGGACATGCTACTAGCTGTAATATGCATCATGAGGTCAGTGTCTTTTAGCCTTTGGATGAGCACCTAATTAGCAAAGTCAGCAAATCACTCTTTCCATTGAGCAAGTAGCAGACAGAATTCAGAACTGACCTTCTGAGGAGAAGCTGGTGTTGGAGTGGGATGTCTCCTTCTTGCGTTTGAAGCTCCCAGCTGGGCATGGAATGGCTACAGTACCATCTTGGCAGATGTGGCCTGTAAGGGGAAGCCTCAGGGGTAGAGCAAGCTGAAAGAGGGCAGGCCTCTGGGGGGTGCTGCAGCCCACAGCCCTGGGGTAGCATCATTGCCAGGGAGAAGATCAGATCAGTAAACTCTCTGCTCTATGCTTTTCTAAAAAGCTGCTTCCTTTGCTTAAAGGTTTCTCCCTGCTCTCCTTGACTGACTGACTGAACCTCTTCTCCTTCTGGGCCTGACCCCTATGTCTACTCCTCCAAGAAGGCTCCCAGACCCATTGCCAAGCAGACTGCCAGTGGTGCTTCTCTCTGAGTTTCAACAGCCCTTTGATTCAGCACTCTCCACATTACAGTTTAGAGGGTTCCTGTGTCTGTCTCTCTCCTAACAGTGAGCTCCAGGGGCCTGGGCATTGGCCGGTGGCCGGCATGTGTAGGTGCTTAAGAAGAGTGCGTGAGGCAGAACATGGCTGTGTAGCGGGCTGGTGGGACCTCCATGTTGGCCTTGATCCTCTTCCCACTGTCACCCTGTTAGCCTTCTTGTCACTGCAGTGCAACCTTTGGTCCCCTTCCAAGGCAGTCAGACACTTCACCAAGGTTCTTGACTGCCTCTAGTCCTGCCAAGTACTTCCCCAGGGTGTTTCACTGCTCAAAACCTGTCTAGCATGGATCCATGTGGACTCCAGGGCATTTTGGGGTGGTACAGAGTAATGAGACAAATGTGAGTTTGCACTGTGACCTCACACTATGTGACCCAAGCCACCAGGGTCAGCTCAGAGAAGCTCAGAGGAGATTAAGGCTAAAGGGCAAAGCCATCTCTGCTCCCTGGGAGGAGCTCTGTTGCTTAAGTCTCCTGTGCATACTGTGGGCTTCCCCACAGCTCTGATTCTGTCCCACAATATAAATCAAAGATCGTGGATGGGAGAGGATGGGTGACTTTGAGGTGGGGACAATATCCTTGCAGAAGAGAAGGGATGGAGACAAGCCACTCCTGCTCATGCAGATGTCATCAATCATAGTGTCAGCTCTGCTCCCCCACTGCCTTCTGGTGTGGGGATTCTCCCTCCATTCCTCTTCCACTGCTGCCCTTTGGCCAGTATCCTGGCAATGCAGACTTCATTTTCCACTCAAACAAAATTAAGGAAGGAACTCTTTACTGCTGAAAAAAACATTTTTTTACATAGTCTTAAAATTAACAAAAATATAAAAATGATGAATGCTTTAAGATGCTCCTTTCCTGGTCCTCAGAACCCCACATGTCTTGTGGTCTTGTGCATGCTGCTTATGGGAGTAGAGGGCACCTTGGAGTCAACTCCTGGTTTCCTCTCTTCTGGCGACCCCACCCTGAGGAGGCCTGGTTGTTAGGACCCTGGCATTCTCTGATTTCCCTTATTTCACAGTACCTTCTTTTATTCAGGGCCCCTATATCTCTCGTGTTTTCTGTCACTTCAAACCATCTTTGCACAGTGATGGCATCATCTGTGCATACCTGCGTGGGATAGGATTCCCTGAGCATCCTCTCTTGAGAGAGTACTTATTTCAAACCTGAGAGTCCTTTCCATAAGACGGAAGGATTGCAGGATTCACAGCAGTGGGGAGGGTGGGTAGCTGGGCAAGAGGACCTCTCTATCTCTTTCCACCTGACATTTATGTGTTCCGGAATGAAGTATGGCTCTACCCAGGCCCCTTCCCAGCCTGTTTCTCTCTGTCTTTCCTGCTCCAACTTATAAGAATATGGGCAGTAATGGGGCTTATGGAACACTCAGAAGCTGGGGAAGAAGGAAGAACAGGGGACTGCATGTGCATGTGCCTAGCCAGAGAAGGTTCCTTACCAATGAGCAGCAGAGCATGCTGAGAGAGCTCTTGTCTCTGAGATGAGGCACCTAATGGCCTATTATCCACTCTTGTAGTCACAGGGTTCCCAGCTTTCATGTGAGGAACAATTTGGCCCTGACTATAGCAGGTACCATTTGAACTTTTTACATATGACTTTACCTAGTAGGTATATTTAGTCATAATTATTATCAACTCCATTTTAGAAATCAGGAAATAGAGGTTTAAGGAAAATTTAAATAAATGTTGCAGAGTCACACAAATGACTATAAAAAGTTCCAATAGCTTTCAAAAGGTTGAAATATTAGAAAACATATTTTTTGACCACAATGGAGTTAAAATAGAAATCAGTAAGACATCTAAAAAGTCCCAAATATTTGGAAATTAAACAGCACACTTCTAAATAATCCACTATTGAAAAAATATCAGAAGGGAATTAGAAAACTTTTTAACTTTAATGGTAATAAAAACCCCACATCATAAAATTTGTGAGCTATAGCTAAAGCAATGCATAGATTTAGATTTTTAGTTTTGAATGCCTATATACTAAATGCTTATATTCGAAAACAAGAAAGGTGTAAAATCAATGACCTGTTTTCATCTTAGGAAGCAAGTAAAAGGAAGGATATGGTAATAGCAGTAATCAGTGAAATATAAAAATAAAGAAAATCAATAAAAACAAAAGCTAGTTATTTGGAAAGGTAAATAAAATTGATAAAGCTCTAACTAGACCAATCCAGAAAAAAAGAAAGAACACAAAGTACCGATATCAGGAATGAAAGAGAATCACCACAGATGATATGCCAAAAGAATAGTAAGAGCAACTTTATGACAATAAGTTTTACAACTTAAACAGATAAATTCCTTGGAAGACTTAAATTACCAAATCGTCACAAGAAGAAACAAAAATTCTGAATAGCCTTAAATTTATTAAATTTTTGAATTTGTAATTAAAGACTTCCCACCAAGAAAACTCTAGGCCTGTGGCTTTACTGGCTTCTGTATAACTCTTATGAAATAACTCACACCAAATCTACATAAAGTCTTTCATAAAATTGAGGCATGGGACTACTTTCTAATTAATTTTGTGGGACCAGTATTACTTTGATATCAAAACCAGATAAAGGGGAGGAGTCAAGATGGCAGAGAAGTAGCAGGCTAAGACTACATCAGTAGCAGGAGATCAGCTAGATAGTTTATCTAACCATTGCAAACACCTACAAAAATCCAACAGGAAATTGAAGAGAAGAAGAGCAACAACTCTAGAAACAGAAAATCGATCACTTTCTTAAAGGTAGGACACGAGGAGAAGTGAATCCAAAGTGACGGGAAGATAGACCGCGGGGGGGGGGGGGGGGTCGCGGCTCCCAGCAAGCCACGGAGCAACAGAGCACAAAATCAGGACTTTTAAAAGTCTGCTCCATGGAGGGACATCGCTCCAGAGGCTAAACCGGGGGGAGCCCACGTGGGGTCAGCATAACCCCAGGTCCCGTGGGGTCACAGAAGGGCCAGGGATGTCTGAGTGTCACAGAGCTCACAGGTATTAGAGCGGGGAAGCCGGCTACAGCGACAAAGCCAAGGAGTGAGCTCTCAGCTCAGTGTTACCTTGAACCAGTCGCAGGCTGGGTGAGCTTGGACTGCAGCTGGAGGCCACGGAGACGGAAGAAACCAGGCGCTTTTCTCCAAGTGAGAGGGATTGAGAGCTTTGCTCCAAGCGTGACCAGAGGCCAGGTAGATGGGGGCGGTTGGCGCTTTTCTCTGAGGGTGCACTGAGGAGTGGGACCCTGAGCTCTCAGCTCCTCCAGGCGGGAGATTGGGAGGCTGCTATCTTCATTCCCATCCTCCGGAACTCTAGAGAAAGCACTCAGGGAACAAAAGCTCCCAAAGCAAACCTGAGTGGATTAAGCAGCCTGACCCCTGGTAAGGGCGGTGCAATTCTGCCTGGGGCAAAGACACTTGAGAATCACTACAACAGGCCCCTCCCCCAGAAGATCAACAAGAAACCCAGCCAAGACCAACTTCACTCACCAAGGAAAACAGCGCATTCCAGAGGAGGAGAAAGCAAATCTTGTCTGGACAAAATGACAAGGCGGAAAAACTCACCACAAAAAAAAAAAAAAAAAAAAAAAAAAAAAAAAAAAAAAGAATAAGAGGCAGTACCAAAGGCCAGGGACCTAATCAATACAGACATTGATAATATGTCAGATCTAGAGTTTAGAATGACAATTCACAAGGTTCTAGCCGGGCTCGAAAAAGTCAGAGAAGATATAAGAGAAACCCTCTCCGGAGAGATAAAAGCCCTTTCTGGAGAAATAAAAGAACTAAAATCTAACCAAGTTGAAATTAAAAAAGCTATTAATGAGGTACAATAAAAAATGGAAGCTCTTACTCCTCTGATAAATGAGGCAGAAGAAAGAATTAGTGACATAGAAGACCAACTGACAGAGAATAAAGAAGCTGAGCAAAAGAGAGACCAACAAATACTGGACCACGAGGAGAGAATTTGAGAGATAAGTGACACCATAAGATGACACAACATTAGAATAATTGGGATTCCAGAAGAAGAAGAAAGGAGCAGAAGGTATATTGGAGAGAATTATTATAGAGAATTTCCCTAATATGGCAAAAGGAAACAAACATCAAAATCCAGGAGATGGTAAGAACACTCCTCAAAATCAATAAAAATAGGTTCACTCCTCGTCACTTGGTAGTAAAATTTACAAGTCTTAGTGACAAAGAGAAAATCCTGAAAGCAGCCCAGGAAAAGAAGTCTGTAACATACAAGGGTAAAAACATTAGATTGGCAGCAGACCTATCCACAGAGACCTGGCAGGCCAGAAAGAACTGGCATGATATATTCAGAGCACTAAATGAGAAAAACATGCAGCCAAGAACACTATATCCAGCTAGGCTATCATTGAAAATAGAAGGAGAGATTAAAAGCTTCCAGGACAAACAAAAACTGAAAGAATTTGCAAACACCAAACCAGCTCTACAGGAAATATTGAAAGGGGTCCTCTAAGCAAAGAGAGAGCCTATAAGTGGTAGATCAGAAAGGAACATAAACAATATACAGTAACAGTCACCTTACAGGCAATACAATGGCACTAAATTCATATCTCTCAATAGTTACCCTGAATGTTAATGGGCTAAATGCCCCAATCAAAAGACACAGAGTATCAGAATGGATAAAAAAACAAAACCCATCAATATGCTGCCTACAAGAAACTCATTTTAGACCTGAAGACTCCTCCAGATTTAAAGTGAGGGGGTGGAAAACAATGTACCATGCTAATGGACATCAGAAGAAAGCTGGGGTGACAATCCTTATATCAGATCAATTAGATTTTAAGCCAAAGACTATACTAAGAGATGAGGAAGGACACTATATCAGACTCAAAGGGTCTGTCCAACAAGAAGACCTAACAATTTCAAATATCTATGCCCCTAACATGAGAGCAGCCAACTATATAAACCAATTAATAACAAAATCAAATAAATACATAGACAATAATAAAAGAATACAATAATAGTAGGGGACTTTAATACTCCGCTCACAGATCATCTAAGCAAAAGATCAACAAGGAAATAAAGGCCTTAAATGACACACTGGACCAGATGGACATCAAAGTTATATTCAGAACATTCCATCCCAAAGCAACAGAATATACATTCTTCTCTAGTGCACATGGAACATTGTCCAGAATAGATCACATCCTCGGTTCTAAATCAGGACTCAACCGGTATCAAAAGATTGGGATCATTCCCTGCATATTTTCAGACCACAATGCTCTGAAGCTAGAACTCAACCACAAGAGGAAATTTGGAAAGAACCCAAATACATGGAGACTAAACAGCATCCTTCTAAAGAATGAATGGGTCAACCGGGAAATTAAAGAAGAATTGAAAAAAATCATGGAAACAAATGATAATGAAAATACAACGGTTCAAAATCTGTGGGACACAACAAAGGCAGTGTTGAGAGGAAAATATATAGCAGTACAAGCCTTTCTCAAGAAACAAGAAAGGTCTCAGGTACACAACCTAACCCTACACCTAAAGGAGCTGGAGAAAGAACAAGAAAGAAACCCTAAACCCAGCAGGAGAAGAGAAATTATAAAGATCAGAGCAGAGATCAATGAAATAGAAATTAAACAATAGAACAAATCAATGAAACTAGGAGCTGGTTCTTTGAAAGAATTAATAAGATTGACAAACCCCTGGCCAGACTTATCAAAAAGAAAAGAGAAAGGACCCAAATAAATAAAATCATGAATGAAAGAGGAGAGATTACAACCAACACCAAAGAAATAAAACAATTATAAGAACATACTATGAGCAACTCTATGCCAACAAATTTGACAATCTGGAAGAAATGGATACATTTCTAGAAACATATAAACTACCACAACTGAACCAGGAGGAAATAGAAAACCCGAACAGACCCGTAACCAGTAAGGAGATTGAAACAGTCATCAAAAATCTCCAAACAAACAAAAGTCCAGGGCCAGACAGCTTCCCAGGGGAATTCTACCAAACACTTAAAGAAGAATTAATTCCTATTCTCCTGGAACTGTTCCAAAAAAATAGAAATGGAAAGAAAACTGCCAGACTCATTTTATGAGGCCAGCATCACCTTGATCCCAAAACCAGACAAGGATCCCATCAAAAAAGAGAACTACAGACCAATATCCTTGATGAACACAGTTGCAAAAATTCTCACCAAAATACTGGCCAATAGGATCCAACAGTACATTAAAAGGATTATTCACCACGACCAAGTGGGATTTATTCCAGGGCTTCAAGGTTGATTCAACATCTTCAAATCAATCAATGTGATACAATACATTAATAAAAGAAAGAATAAGAACCATATGATACTCTCAATAGATGCTGAAAAATCATTTGACAAAGTGCAGCGTCCCTTCCTGATTAAAACTCTTCAAAATGTAGGGACAGAGGGTACATACCTCAATATTATCAAAGCCATCTATGAAAAACCCACTGCAAATATCATTCTCAATGGAGAAAAACTGAAAGCTTTTCCACTAAGGTCAGGAACATGGCATGGATGTCCGTTATCACCACTGCTATTCAACATAATACTAGAAGTCCTAGCCTCAGCAATCAGACAACAAAAGGAAATTAAAGGCATCCAAATCGGCAAAGAAGAAGTCAAACTATCACTCTTTGCAGATGATATGATACTATATGTGGAAAACCCAAAAGCCTCCACTCCAAAACTGATAGAACTTGTACAGGAATTCAGCAAAGTGTCAGGATATAAAGTCAATGCACAGAAATCAGTTGCATTTCTCCTCACCAACAACAAGACAGAAGAAAGAGAAATTAAGGAGTCAGTCCCATTTACAATTGCACCCAAAACCATAAGATACCTAGGAATAAACCTAACCAAAGAGGCAAAGAATCTATACTCAGAAAACTATAAAGTACTCATGAAAGAAATTGAGGAAGACACAAAGAAATGGAAAAATGTTCCATGCTCATGGATTGGAAGAACAAATATTGTGAAAATGTCTATTCTACCTAAAGCAATCTACACATTTAATGCAATCCCTATCAAAATCCCATCCATTATTTTCAAAGAAATAGACCAAACCATCCTAAAATTTATATGGAGCCAGAAAAGACCTCAAATAGCCAAAGGAATATTGAAAAAGAAAGCCAAAGTTGGTGCCATCACAATTCCAGACTTCAAGCTCTATTACAAAGCTGTCATCATCAAGACAGCATGGTACTGGCACAAAAACAGACACATAGATCTCTATTCTGGAACAGAATAGAGAGCCCAGAAATAGACCCTCAACTCTATGGTCAACTAATCTTCGACAAAGCAGGAAGGAATGTCCAATGGAAAAAAGACAGCCTCTTCAACAAATGGAGCTGGGAAAATTGGACAGCCACATGCAGAAAAATTAAATTTCTTACACCACACATGAAAATAGACTCAAAATGGATAAAGGACCTCAATTTGAGAAAGGAATCCATCAAAATCCTTGAGGAGAACACAGGCAGCAACCTCTTTGACATCAACCACAGCAACTTCTTCCTAGGAACATTGTCAAAGACAACAGAAGCAAGGGCAAAAATGAACTATTGAGATTTCATCAAGATCAAAAGCTTTTGCACAGCAAAGGAAACAATTAACAAAACCAAAAGACATCTGACAGAATGGGAGAAGATATTTGCAAATGACCATATCAGATAAAGGGCTAGTATCCAAAATCTATAAAGAGCTTAGCAAACGCAACACCCAAAAACCGAATAATCCAATCAAGAAAGGGGCAGAGGACATGAACAGACATTTCTGCAAAGAAGACATCCAGATGGCCAACAGACACATGAAAAAATGCTCCACATCACTCGGTATCAGAGAAGTACAAATCAAAACCACAATGAGAGACCACCTCACACCCGTCAGAATGGCTAAAATTAACAAGTCAAGAAATGACAGATGCTGGCAAGGATGTGGAGAGAGGGGAACCCTCTTACACTGTTGGTGTGAATGCAAGCTGGTGCAGCCACTCTGGAAAACAGTGTGGAGGTTTCTAAAAAAACTGAAAATAGAGCTACCCTATGACCCAGTGATTGCACTACTGGGTATATATCCTAAAGATACAAACGTGATGCTCTGAAGGGGCAGGTGCACCCGAATGTTTATAGCAGCAATGTCCACAATAGCCAAACTATGGAAAGAACCTAGATGTCCATCAAAAGATGAATGGATAAAGAAGAGGTGGTATATATACACAATAGAATACTATGCAGCCATCAAAAGAAATGAAATCTTGCCATTCGCGACAATGTGGATGGAACTAGAGGGTATTATGCTTAGCGAAATAAATCAGTCAGAGAAAGACAACTATCATATGATCTCCCTGATATGAGGAAGTGGAGATGCAATGTGGGGGGGTTGGGGAGTAGGAAAAGAAAAAATGAAAGAAGATGGGATTGGGAGGGAGACAAACCATAAAAGACTCAATCTCAAAAAATCTCCCCCCAGGGTTGCTGGGGGGAGGGGGGACAGGAGAGGGTGGTGGGGATATGGACATTGGGGAGGTTATGTGCTATTATGAGTGCTGTGAAATGTGTAAACCTGGCGATCCACAGACCTGTACCCCTGGGGATAAAAATACATTATATGTTTATTAAAAATAAATAAATAAATAAATAAATTTTAAAAAACAGATGAAAAAATCAGAAAACTCTAGACTAATATCTTTCATGAACATAGATGTAAAAATTGTTACAAAAATACTAGCAAATCAAATTCAATGATATGTAGAATGGATAAAATATCACAACCACGTGGAGTTTATCACAAGAATGCAAGATTGGTTTAACATACAAAAAACAATGCTACTTATCATTTTATCAGAACAAAGAAGTAAACAATATGCTCACCTCAATGCAGAAAAAGGAGAAAATTATATACCCATCTATGATAACAACTCTCAGCAAGCCAGAAATAGAAGAGAATTTCCTCAACCCAAATAAAAGCATTTATAAAAAAAAATTAGAGAAAAAAATAGAGCTAATATCATATGTAACAGTAAAAGTCTGAAAACTTCCCTTAAGATCTAAAATAAAGCAAGGATGTCCACCTGGGTGGCTCAGTTGGTTAAGCAGCTGCCTCCGGCTCGGGTCATGATCCCAGCGTCCTGGGATCGAGTCCCACATTGGGCTCCTTGCTCACTGGTGAGCCTGCTTCTCCCTCTGCCTCTGCCTGCCACTCTGTCTGCCTGTGCTCACTCTCTCTGACAAATAAATAAATAAAATCTTTTAAAAAAATAAAATTAAATAAAGCAAGGATGTCCAATTCTATTGAAAGCTAGTACTAGAATCCATAGACAGCCTAACAAGGCAAGAAAAAGTAATAAAAAGGCACATGGACTGAAAAAATAGAAGTTAAAAAGTCTTTTTTCACAGATGACATATTGCACAAAAAGAAAATACTATGAAATCTACACACAAAAGATAGTAACACAAAAGTTACTCTCACAAATAAATGAAGCAGGTAAGATTGAGGGATGCAAAGTCAGTATAAAAAGTCAGGGTCAAAGATGTATTGGTATACTCATGTTCATAGCATTATTCACAGTAGATAAAACGTGGAAGCAACTCAAATGTTCATCAACAGATGAATGAAAAGTCAAAATGTGGTTTATATGCACAATAAAATATTATACGGCCTTTAAAAAGAAGGAGATTGTGACATATGGTATACCATGGATGAACTTTGAGAATATTATGTTAAGTGAAATAAACCAGTCAAAAAAATACCCAAATAGTGTATGATTCTACTTACCTGATACTTACAATAATTAAAATCATAGAGGCAGAAAGTAGAATGGTGGTTGCCAAGGGCTAGGGGTACAGGAGAATAAAGATTATTGTTTCATGAGTATAGAGCTTCAGTTTTACAAAATGAAAAGAGCTGGCAGATGGATGATGGTGATAGATGGACAACATTATGAATGTATTTAATACCACTGAGTTGTATACTTAAAACGGTTAAGATGTTAAGTTTTGTTATGTGTATTTCACTATGATGAGATACTACCTCACACCGGTCAGAATGGCTAAAATTAACAACTCTGGAAACAACAGGTGTTGGTGAGGATATGGAGAAAGGAGAACCCTCTTGCACTGTTGATGGGAATGCAAACTGGTGCAGCCACTCTGGAAAACAGTATGGAGTTTCCTCAAAAAGTTAAAAATAGAACTACCTTTATGACCCAGCAATTCTAGTACTATGTATTTAGCCAAAGGATACAAAAATGCAGATTCAATGGGTCCATGAACCTTGATGTTTATAGCAGCATATCAACAATAGCCAAACTATGGAGAGAGCCCAGATATCCATTGACTGATGAATGGATAAAGAAGATGTGGTATGTATATATATGTACACACACACACACACACACACACACACACGAATATTACTTGAAATCTTGCCATTTGCAATGACATGGATGTAGCTAAGTGAAATGAGTCAGTCAGAGAAGGACAAATGCCATCTCACTCATATGTGAGAAATGGGGGGGGGGGGAGGTAAACAAGCCATAAGTGACTCTTAATGATAGAGAACAAACTGAAAGTTGATGGAAAGAGGGGGTGGGGGATGGGCTAGATGGGTGATGGGTATTAAAGAGGGTGCTTGTGATGAACACTGGGTGTTGTATGTAAGTGATGAATCATTCAATTTGACTGCAGAAACAAATAATGTACTGTACTTTAACAAAGTAAAATTTAAATTAAAAAATAAAAAAAATTTTAAAAAATGATAAAAAGCAAAGTAAAAAAAACAACTAGCTACCAACACTTGGAAATAGAAATAAAGAATACAGTTTCATTTATAATAGCATCCAAAAACATGAATTACTTGGAGTAAGTTTAACAAATGTGCAGCTCCTGTACATTAAGAACTGTAAAACTTTGCCAAGATAAGGAAGGAAGAGATCATACAGGGAAGACTTACAAGGAAGAGAGCTGGTACTTGAACCATCTTCTGATGCTTATGTGCCTTACCACTCTGCATACTTCTTTCCTCCTGCCTGAACAGGTAACACTGAGAGACAACAGGGAAACACAAGGTGAGAGGGAAGATAGGTCCTTCCTAACATCTCTACCTGGAGGCTGCTGAGAATTGGGAATCTTGGCTCAGGTGCCTACTTTGCCAAGTGTCTTTGCAGATCTCCTCACCTTTCTTCCCCTCCAAATTCCTCTGTGAGGAAAATCACCACCCACACTGCCTCCATTTGTCATGGTGAGGTGGAATTAATTCTTGTGATCCATAGAGCTTCATGGTTAAGGGGGAGATTTTCACCCACTTCTTGTCTGACTTTTGGTGGATGCAGCTCCAGCACTAACATTGAGCTGTAGCTGTTGCTGGGGCACAGCTCTGAAGAATGGCAAGCTCTGAGGGGACAGAGGTCCACCTGATCCTTATCCTCTACTCAGTGCTACACACAGTAGGTGCCTGGTGACACCTACTAAGTGAATGACTGGGTCATGAGGTGGGGGCTGTGGGCATTTGCACCACAGCACCATAGTTTCTATCTTAACTGCATATCACATGGGAATAGTAACTCTGAACCTCCCCACATTTCACAGATATCACCTCATTTGATCTCCACAGAAAGGGTAGGTTCTCCTTGTTTTTGCATTGAACTGGTTGGTCAAGTTTCCGGGCACTGGGTCAGAAGTCAGCAGGGAGGGGCGCCTGGGTGGCTCAGTGGGTTAAAGCCTCTGCCTTCAGCTCAGGTCATGATCCCAGGGTCCTGGGATTGAGCTCCGCATTGGGCTCTCTGCTCAGCAGGGAGCCTGCTTCCCCTCCCCCCCCCGCCTGCCTACTTGTGATCTCTGTCTGTCAATTAAATAAATAAAAATCTTTAATAAAAAAAAAAAAAGAAGGGTGCCTGGGTGGCTCAGTGGGTTAAGCCGCTGCCTTCGGCTCAGCTCATGATCTCAGGGTCCCGCATCGGGCTCTCTGCTTGGCAGGGAGCCTGCTTCCTCCTCTCTCTCTCTGCCTGCCTCTCTGCCTACTTGTGATCTCTCTCTGTAAATAAATAAATAAAATCTTTTAAAAAAATTAAAAAAAATTTTAAAAAATTTAAAAATAATTAAAAAAAGAAGTCAGCAGGGAGTGTTGGTTGCTTCCCCATGGGGAGCATCACCAGTTTACTTTTTGCATACTTGCTCCAGACCCTGAGAAATTTAACTTCTTCTGGGAACTTCTTGATAACTGCCATGGCCCCTCCTGCAGAAACCGTTAAAAAGGGGATGCTCTTTCCCCAGGATCACCTGGCAGTCCTTGCTTCCTTGACTCCTGGGGGTGCAACCCAGATTCCAGTGGGGCATGGCTACTGAGTTGTCATGCCACTGAGGCAGCTGCAAAAGTCAAAGGAAACTGAGTAACTGAGGAGAGGTCATGCAGGTCTGGGATCCAGATCCATTCAGGTATGTTACCATCTGAGTTAAGGAGGAGCTGATAATAGTGAGAATGGGAAGAGCATATGATGTGGTGGCCAGCTCTAATTCCCAGGCGAGGACTTGCCAGGTCACAGGACAGGTGAGAAGCATTGACTATCTAGAGCCCAGATCTGGCATCCACACTTCAGTTGGGCTGAGATTGAGGTCAAAAGTCCAGGGATAGTGTCCTGGGCAGGCTCTGGGGGGTCAACCACCCAGGCTCCTGGGCTAATGCCCCGGGAGCTCATCACACCCAGGGCCACCATGGAAAAGACCTGTACAAGACCCCTTTCTTCCAGAGAGCAGGAAGCCCCCACCTCCCCGAACCCTTTGCCCTGTTGCATTGCCCTTCCTGCCCTTTCACTCATCTTTTCCTAGGGCACAAAGTTGTCTACTCCTTACTGAAAGCCCTTGGGACACTGCAGGCAGCTCCCAGCCATGGAGTGCTGGCCTGGCAGGCAGGCGATGAGGCACAAGAGGTGCCACTGGACCCCACCATGGAGACAGAGGGCAGCTGCCCCTGTGAAGAGCGAAGGAGAGGAGCAGCAGGCTTAGTGTGAGGAAACTGCTCCCTTTTTGTCTCTAGAGAACCCCTCTGCTCTGGACCTTCTGCTGTGATGATGTTACTTCAGCAAAAGCCTGCAATAATTGATAAACTGTCATAAAAAATGGGTCTTCACTGAGGACATGGGGCACAATGACTGGTGCTGAGGATGATTGTTCTTTTAGAAACGGCCAGCCTAAGACATGGCAAGAGGAAAGCACAGATGTAACTGGACCACAGATTGGCGTAGAGCCTCCCAACTAAGGCCCCAGAAACCTGACACTGTGAGGAAGACTCATGGCTTTGTTGTTACCCTCACCTTCTAGAATTTCAGGTGCTTGTGTGCCCTGCAACCAGCATCATAGAATAATAGAGCTGACATTTCATCTGGTCAACCTCTCATTTTACATGTGGAAAGATGGGAACTCAGGTTACATGACTGGCCAGAGCCACCCTGAGGTCTTAGTGGAACGAGTTGCATGAGTCGGGGGATGATATGACAAGGCTCCTGTCTGGACCTCCCTTGCAGTTCATGAGCCCTGATGTGTGGACCTTCTTTGTGCTCTTATGGCCACACCCCACATCTGAAAACTGCTGCCCTGAAGAGCAAGGAAGAGCTGCCTGAGCTTTGCCTCAGGATTGTTCAGCAAATTCTTGTGGGAAACCTTAGGAAGCTCCACATTCTTGAAGGGAAGCCACAGGCTTTGGGGACAGACAGACCTGGCTCTGACCCCAGCTCTTCCACCCACTACTTGTTAGCAACTTCTGTCCACCTCGATTTTATCATGTTATACTGAGACATGAAACCTACCTCAGAGAATTGTGAACAATAAATGAAAATATTATGTATACATTTAATATATATGACATATATATTTGATATATGATTTATATATTAAATATCGATATATATTTGTATATGTTATAAGATTATATAATATGTATATATATATTGCATTTGATAAAGCCAACTACAAGTACTTGCTTCACATGAGGCCAGAGAGGCAGACATCTCACAAGGAAAAATTAATACCAAGTTTATAAAACTACTCAGGCTGCATGTAATTCCAGGATTCAAGAGAAGGGACAGAGTAGGATGAGGGGACCAGAGAGGGGTGATCCCTGAGAACCTAGGGAGGGAAAGGCTGTGTGTAGAAGGCAACCTTACTTGGGTAAGGGAGAGATTGAAAGCATGGAGATGGAGGGAGGGGATACACACACACATGCACACACACACACACATGAGTGTAGGCTGGAGAAACCCAGAGAAGGAAGGCCAGTGGTGTATGCCTTCCACCCTTCCTTTAAGACACTGACCCAGCGATGATGAAGGCCATGGGCTGGGTTCATACCTGGGCCTGACACTTACCTACAGTGTGCCCTTGGCCAAGTGGTTTACTCTCCCTGAACCCCAGTATCCTCATCCAAAAAGTTAGTGTTAGTCGTATATATACAGAGTTGACAAGAGGTCTAACAGAGAATATAGGTAGGAGCCCAGGTCCCAACACATAGCATGAGTCCAGATGTCATGGGCATTATTTCACCGATCTTGCTATTGACTCACCTGCACTGAGGGTGCCTAGCAGAGGGGCCAGGGCCATCCAGAGCCCAGGGTGCAGCATGCTGGAGCAGTGACAGGGAAAGCCTGGGGCCAGAGAATGTGCTGGATCCTTGGCCTCTCCAGGCTGGAGCATGTGACCTACATTGCTGTAACCTGGCCCTCTGCAGATGCCTTGGACCAGACCCAGTACATCCCCCACCACAGTCCCCTGGGAAATGTGGCCTCTCTGAGAGCATCAGAGGAAGACAGACAGGATATGTTCTTTGTTCAGCTCTCCTGTCCTTCCAGATGACAGCTGAGAAGAGCCAGTCTGTCAGGCTCTGGTACCCTTCTTGGAAACCTACAAATAACTTAGTCTTTTTCTGTCTATTTTCTCATCTTTAAAACTGAGGTGGCAGGAGTACCTACCACCTGAGATTGTGGGAGAGCTAAAGGAATTTCAGGCATCCTCAGAGCAATGCCTGCACACACATGCTCAGCATTATTCTTAATTCATGTTTTAATTTGCTGATCATTTATTGAGCAATCACAGTTTTTCTGGTAGCATACAAAGGGCAGAGGAGGGAAAATCCTGGCTCATGTCCTTAGGACTTAGCTTAAAGGCTATGAGATTATCCCACAGGTAGCAATTCTAAACATAATCAACATAAACCAGTTAGTGTTCTGTGGCCCTAACATGGGCCAGATTTCATTTACTTTTCTCAGGAGCTCTGAGAGAGATGGAATCTTTATGTGTGTGGTGGGAACAGTGACTTGCTTGAGGTGGTCCACTGGGTGACAGAAGCTGGTCTGTGTGAGCCAAAGCCCATGCCAACTCAGTCCTCTTCACAGGTAAATTTTGTGGTTTCCATGGCCCCAGGGGACCATCTGGACATGGATGATAATGACCCTTTATTTACCCAGAACTGGCCTCTCCAAGGGGCTGGGACACCAGTGGCTGGGTGGTGGGGTTTTGCTCTTGGAGGATGCTTCTCAGGTCTAAAGTGTTATGAAGTCAGTGATGTTGGTGGGTATGAGGTTGACTATAATTGCTAATTGTAAAAGCCATCAGATTTTAGAGGGACTCAGAGCCCTCCATATCTTAGACACCTCTCCCACCTCTGTTGTATGGCTCTCCCTTATCCCTGTGCCCAGTTACAAGGCCATCTTTCTGTACTTCACATACTTAAGGACCATTTCAGGTTTCTGCCTAAATGTTACCTCCTCCCTGTCTATCTGATCACTCTCCTGTCCTTTTCTCTTTTTTAAGATTTTAAGTATTTATTTATTTAGAGCACGAGTGGGAGGGACAGAGGAAGAGGGAGAGAGATAATCTCAAGAGATAATCTCATGCTCAGCATGAAGCCTGATGTGGGGCTTAATCTTATGACCCTGAGATCATGATCTGAACTGAAATCAAGAGTAGGATCTTAACAACTGAGCCACTCCAGAGCCCCTCATACTGCCCTGTTTTAATTCTCTGACTTGCACTTAGTACCATTGGTATTTATCTTATTTTGTTGTTCACAGATTGTTGGTCTCTCTTCAGTGGACTCTAAGGCTATAAGAGCAGGGACTTGTTTGGTCTCCTCCTCTGTGGTCCCAGGGCCCAGCACAGTCCCTGACATGTGGTGGGTACTTTATAAGTCCATAAGAAGGGTGAAGGAGTGAGAGGTGCCCCCACTCAGCATCTCTGTTAACTACAGAAGTTTATTTTTCAATCTTAGACAGATGCTCAGCAAACAAAGTGGATCAGAGTGGAGCAGCTCTGGTTGACTAAGTGGTGGTGATGGGGATCCTGGGGCCTTTTTATCTCCAGCTTGCCCCATAGGCAGCCCCTGAGGCTCCCTGTACAAATTGAAGAGCACAAAGAGCTCAGTTTAAGAACTACTAATCTGGTTCAACTTCCTCATTTTCTGGAGGACAAGGGCACAGAGAAATGAGAAAATGGGCCCAAGTTCACTCAGTGAGATGCAGGCATAGAAGAAAGCTGATGACCTGATCTTGAGCTGAGGTTCTTTCTACTGCCCTTAATCACAAACCCACATTCATCTTAAATGAACTATCTGGTCTGGGGCTACCTTTGGATCTGTTGTACCCATACCTGCCCCAGTTCTCAGGTAGAAGCCCTAATCCCAGTCTTCTTCAGGAATGTTCTCTAAAAGTCATCCTATGTGAAGAAGAAGGTTACAGGACCCCCCAGAAGGCCCAATCTCTGCCTGGGTGATCAGTGTGGCCCTGTCTGCTGTACTGTGCCAAGTTTACTTTTCCCAAAGGAACCTCAGTGCATCCATTTTCTTCTACTTCGTGAAAAAATCCTGGGAACTTGTGTAATCTTCTTTTATTAAAGAGAAGGATTGCCGCTTAAAAGTCAGCATAGTGCAAAAGGAAGCCAAGTCACATCCTTCAAGGTGTGAACACCTGGGGGGCATGCATGTGTATGTGTGTGTGGGGGGGTCGGGGGTAGCTCACCAAAGAGCAAGGCTCCAAGAGAACAAGAAAACCCAATCAGCTTTCCCATCAAAACCTCCAAGCTGGGGGAGGAGTCAAGATGGCGGAGAAGTAGCAGGCTGAGACTACTTCAGCTAGCCGGAGATCAGCTAGATAGCTTATCTAAAGATTGCAAACACCTGAAAATCCATCGGCAGATCGAAGAGAAGAAGAACAGCAATTCTGGAAACAGAAAAACAACCACTTTCTGAAAGGTAGGACCGGCGGAGAAGTGAATCCAAAGCGATGGGAAGATAGACCCCGGGGGGAGGGGCCGGCTCCCGGCAAGCGGCGGAGCAACGGTGCACAAAATCAGGACTTTTAAAAGTCTGTTCCGCTGAGGGACATCGCTCCAGAGGCTAAACCGGGGCGAAGCCCACGTGGGTTCAGCGTGGCCTCAGGTCCCGCAGGGTCACAGAAGGATCAGGGGTGTCTGAGTGTTGCAGACCTTGCAGGTATTGGAACGGGAAAGCCAGCTGCAGAGACAGAGCTGACAGTAAGCTCACAGCTCGGTGTTACCTTGAACCGGTCGCAGGCTCGGTGAGCTCGGAGCGCGGCCGGAGGTCAGGCAGACAGGAGTAACTGGGCGCTGTTCTCTGAGGGCGCACTGAGGAGTGGGGCCCCGGGCTCTCGGCTCCTCCGGGCCGGAGACCAGGAGGCCGCCATTTGTATTCCCCGTCCTCCTGAACTCTACGGAAAGCGCTCAGGGAACAAAAGCTCCTGAAAGCAAACCCAAGCGGATTACTCACCCCGGCCCCTGATAAGGGCGGTGCAATTCTGCCTGGGGCAAAGACACTTGAGAATCACTACAACAGGCCCCTCCCCCAGAAGATCAACAAGAAATCCAGGCGAGACCAAGTTCACCTACCAAGGAGTGCGGTTTCAATACCAAGGAGAGCAGCAGAATTCCAGAAGAGGAGAAAGCAAAGCACGGAACTCATGGCTTTTTCCCTGTGATTTTTTTTAGTCTTGCAGTTAATTTAATTTTTTTCTTTTTCATTTTTTGTTTTTTTTCTCGCCTTCTGGTTAAATTTTTTTTTTAACTTTTACCTTTTTCTTTTTTAACGTTTTTTAACTAGTTTATCTAATATATATATTTTTTCTTTTTTATATTTTTCTTATTTGTTTTCTTTTTTTTAAATTCTTTTCTTTTCTTTTATCTTTTTTTTTTCCTTTCTTCCTTTTTGAACCTCTTTTTATCCCCTTTCTCCCCCCTCACGATTTGGGATCTCTTCTAATTTGGTTAAAGCATATTTTCCTGGGGTTGTTGCCACCCTTTTAGTATTTTACTTGCTCCTTCATATACTCTTATCTGGACAAAATGACAAGACGGAAAAATTCAACACACAAAAAAAGAACAAGAGGCAGTACCGAAAGCTAGGGACCTAATCAATACAGACATTGGTAATATGTCAGATCTAGAGTTCAGAATGACAATTCTCAAGGTTCTAGCCGGGCTCGAAAAAGGCATGGAAGATATTAGAGAAACCCTCTCGAGAGATATAAAAGCCCTTTCTGGAGAAATAAAAGAACTAAAATCTAACCAAGTTGAAATCAAAAAAGCTATTAATGAGGTGCAATCAAAAATGGAGGCTCTCACTGCTAGGATAAATGAGGCAGAAGAAAGAATTAGTGATATAGAAGACCAAATGATAGAGAATAAAGAAGCTGAGCAAAAGAGGGACAAACAGCTACTGGACCACGAGGGGAGAATTCAAGAGATAAGTGACACCATAAGATGAAACAACATTAGAATAATTGGGATTCCAGAAGAAGAAGAAAGAGAGAGGGGAGCAGAACATATACTGGAGAGAATTATTTGGGAGAATTTCCCCAATATGGCAAAGGGAACGAGCATCAAAATTCAGGAGGTTCAAAGAACGCCCCTCAAAATCAATAAGAATAGGCCCACACCCCGTCACCTAATAGTAAAATTTACAATCTCAGTGACAAAGAGAAAATCCTGAAAGCAGCTCGGGAAAAGAAGTCTGTAACATACAATGGTAAAAATATTAGATTGGCAGCTGACTTATCCACAGAGGCCTGGCAGGCCAGAAAGAGCTGGCATGATATTTTCAGAGCACTAAACGAGAAAAACATGCAGCCAAGAATACTATATCCAGCTAGGCTATCATTGAAAATAGAAGGAGACATTGGGGAGGGTATGTGTTTTGGTGAGTGCTGTGAAGTGTGTAAACCTGGTGATTCACAGACCTGTACCCCTGGGGATAAAAATATATGTTTATAAAAAATAAAAAATTTAAAAAAAAAAGAAAATAGAAGGAGAGATTAAAAGCTTCCAGGACAAACAAAAACTGAAAGAATTTGCAAACACCAAACCAGCTGTACAGGAAATATTGAAAGGGGTCCTCTAAGCAAAGAGAGAGCCTACAAGTGGTAGATCAGAAAGGAACAGAGACCATATACAGTAACAGTCACCTTACAGGCAATACAGTGGCACTAAATTCATATCTCTCAATAGTTACCCTGAATGTTAATGGGATAAATGCCCCTGTCAAAAGACACAGGGTATCAGAATGGATAAAAAAACAAAACCCAACTATATGTTGCCTCCAAGAAACTCATTTTAAGCCCGAAGACACCTCCAGATTTAAAGTGAGGGGGTGGAAAAGAATTTACCATGCTAATGGACATCAGAAGAGGGCAGGAGTGGCAATCCTTATATCAGAACAATTAGATTTTAAGCCAAAGACTATAATAAGAGATGAGGAAGGACACTATATCATACTCAAAGGGTCTGTCCAACAAGAAGATTTAACAATTTTAAATATCTATGCCCCCAGCGTGGGAGCAGCCAACTATATAAACCAATTAATAACAAAATCAAAGAAACACATCAACAATAATACAATAATAGTAGGGGACTTTAACACTCCCCTCACTGAAATGGACAGATCATCCAAGCAAAAGATCAGCAAGGAAATAAAGGCCTTAAACGACACACTGGACCAGATGGACATCACAGATATATTCAGAACATTTCATCCCAAAGCAACAGAATACACATTCTTCTCTAGTGCACATGGAACATTCTCCAGAATAGATCACATCCTCGGTTCTAAATCAGGACTCAACCGGTATCAAAAGATTGGGATCATTCCCTGCATATTTTCAGACCACAATGCTCTAAAGCTAGAACTCAACCACAAAGGAAGTTTGGAAAGAACCCAAATACATGGAGACTAAACAGCATCCTTCTAAAGAATGAATGGGTCAACCGGGAAATTAAAGAAGAATTGAAAAAAATCATGGAAACAAATGATAATGAAAATACAACGGTTCAAAATCTGTGGGACACAACAAAGGCAGTGTTGAGAGGAAAATATATAGCAGTACAAGCCTTTCTCAAGAAACAAGAAAGGTCTCAGGTACACAACCTAACCCTACACCTAAAGGAGCTGGAGAAAGAACAAGAAAGAAACCATAAGCCCAGCAGGAGAAGAGAAATCATAAAGATCAGAGCAGAAATCAATGAAATAGAAACCAGAAAAACAATAGAACAAATCAATGAAACTAGGAGATGGTTCTTTGAAAGAATTAATAAAATTGATAAACCCATGGCCCAACTTATTAAAAAGAAAAGAGAAAGGACCCAAATAAATAAAATCATGAATGAAAGAGGAGAGATCACAACTAACACCAAAGAAATACCAACTATTATAAGAACATACTATGAGCAACTCTACGCCAATAAATTTGACAATCTGGAAGAAATGGATGCATTCCTAGAAACATATAAACTACCACAACTGAACCAGGAAGAAATAGAAAGCCTGAACAGACCCATAACCAGTAAGGAGATTGAAACAGTCATTAAAAATCTCCAAACAAACAAAAGCCCAGGGCCAGACGGCTTCCCGGGGGAATTCTACCAAACATTTAAAGAAGAACTAATTCCTATTCTCCTGAAACTGTTCCAAAAAATAGAAATGGAAGGAAAACTTCCTAACTCATTTTATGAGGCCAGCATCACCTTGATCCCAAAACCAGACAAGGATCCAATCAAAAAAGAGAGCTATAGACCAATATCCTTGATGAACACAGATGCGAAAATACTCAACAAAATACTAGCCAATAGGATTCAACAGTACATTAAAAGGATTATTCAACACGACCAAGTGGGATTTATTCCAGGGCTGCAAGGTTGGTTCAACATCCGCAAATCAGTCAATGTGATACAACACATCAATAAAAGAAAGAACAAGAACCATATGATACTCTCAATAGATGCTGAAAAAGCATTTGACAAAGTACAGCATCCCTTCCTGATCAAAACTCTTCAAAGTGTAGGGATAGAGGGCACATACCTCAATATCATCAAAGCCATCTATGAAAAACCCACCGCAAATATCATTCTCAATGGAGAAAAACTGAAAGCTTTTCCGCTAAGGTCAGGAACACGGCAGGGATGTCCATTATCACCACTGCTATTCAACATAGTACTAGAGGTCCTAGCCTCAGCAATCAGACAACAAAAGAAAATTAAAGGCATCCAAATCGGCAAAGAAGAAGTCAAATTATCACTCTTCGCAGATGATATGATACTATATGTGGAAAACCCAAAAGACTCCACTCCAAAACTGCTAGAACTTATACAGGAATTCAGTAAAGTGTCAGGATATAAAATCAATGCACAGAAATCAGTTGCATTTCTCTACACCAACAGCAAGACAGAAGAAAGAGAAATTAAGGAGTCAATCCCATTTACAATTGCACCCAAAACCATAAGATACCTAGGAATAAACCTAACCAATGAGGCACAGAATCTATACTCAGAAAACTATAAAGTACTCATGAAAGAAATTGAGGAAGACACAAAGAAATGGAAAAATGTTCCATGCTCCTGGATTGGAAGAATAAATATTGTGAAAATGTCTATGCTACCTAAAGCAATCTACACATTTAATGCAATTCCTATCAAAGTACCATCCATCTTTTTCAAAGAAATGGAACAAATAATGCTAAAATTTATATGGAATCAGAAAAGACCTCGAACAGCCAAAGGGATATTGAAAAAGAAAGCCAACGTTGGTGGCATCACAATTCCGGACTTCAAGCTCTATTACAAAGCTGTCATCATCAAGACAGCATGGTACTGGCACAAAAACAGACACATAGATCAATGGAACAGAATAGAGAGCCCAGAAATAGACCCTCAACTCTACAGTCAACTAATCTTCGACAAAGCAGGAAAGAATGTCCAATGTTAAAAAGACAGCCTCTTCAATAAATGGTGCTGGGAAAATTGGACAGCCACATGCAGAAAAATGAAATTGGACCATTTTCTTACACCACACACAAAAATAGACTCAAAATGGATGAAGGACCTCAATGTGCGAAAGGAATCCATCAGAATCCTTGAGGAGAACACAGGCAGCAACCTCTTCGACCTCAGCCGCAGCAACATCTTCCTAGGAACAACGCCAAAGGTAAGGGAAGCAAGGGCAAAAATGAACTATTGGGATTTCATCAAGATCAAAAGCTTTTGCACAGCAAAGGAAACAGTTAACAAAGTCAAAAGACAACTGACAGAATGGGAGAAGATATTTGCAAATGACATATCAGATAAAGGACTAGTGTCCAGAATCTATAAAGAACTTAGCAAACTCAACACCCAAAGAACAAATAATCCAATCAAGAAATGGGCAGAGGACATGAATAGACATTTCTGCAAAGAAGACATCCAGATGGCCAACAGACACATGAAAAAGTGCTCCATATCACTCGGCATCAGGGAAATACAAATCAAAACAACAATGAGATATCACCTCACACCAGTCAGAATGGCTAAAATCAACAAGTCAGGAAATGACAGATGCTGGCGAGGATGCGGAGAAAGGGGAACCCTCCTACACTGTTGGTGGGAATGCAAGCTGGTGCAGCCACTCTGGAAAACAGCATGGAGGTTCCTCAAAATGTTGAAAATAGAACTGCCCTATGACCCAGCAATTGCACTACTGGGTATTTACCCTAAAGATACAAACGTAGTGATCCAAAGGGGCACGTGCACCCGAATGTTTATAGCAGCAATGTCCACAATAGCCAAACTATGGAAAGAACCTAGATGTCCATCAACAGATGAATGGATCAAGAAGATGTGGTATATATACACAATGGAATACTATGCAGCCATCAAAAGAAATGAAATCTTACCATTTGCGACAACATGGATGGAACTAGAGCGTATCATGCTTAGCGAAATAAGTCAAGCAGAGAAAGACAACTATCATATGATCTCCCTGATATGAGGAAGTGGTGATGCAACATGGGGGCTTAAGTGGGTAGGAGAAGAATAAATGAAACAAGATGGGATTGGGAGGGAGACAAACCATAAGTGACTCTCAATCTCACAAAACAAACTGAGGGTTGCTGGGGGGAGGGGGTTTGGGAGAAGGGGGTGGGATTATGGACATTGGGGAGGGTATGTGCTTTGGTGAGTGCTGTGAAGTGTGTAAACCTGGTGATTCACAGACCTGTACCCCTGGGGATAAAAATATATGTTTATTAAAAATAAAAAATTTAAAAAAAACAAAACCTCCAAGCTGGGGAGCTTTCCAGGCTCCTGTTTCTGAAACTCAGACCTGGCCTTTCACTCAGACCTCTCTCAGATTCCAGAGAAGGGTAGCTGGGGCTGGGGCAGCCAGATAACTATATCTTCAAATTTTCTTTTAATTTTTCTTAGTTGCTGGCTTCATCTAAAGAAATCTGTCTGGCTCCCACTCCACAGGTAGGGAGGAAAGTAGTAAACTTCTGGCAGATTTTCTAGGATAGATGACTTTTTGTTATGGTAACTGCTTTATTGACTCAAGAACTTCTGAACTTGGTGGACCTAGGAAGCAGCAGGCCAGCTTCTTTCTGTGCTCCTGATGGGTGGGCCCTGATGCCAGAGGGGGACAGTGAAGATAGGAGAAGGACCTTGACTGTTTCAGGTCACAGTGTCATGATGATGACGGTGATAATTACCTGATGGTAATGGTGATGGTGGTGATGGTGATGAGAATGATGATGGTGATGGTCATGGTGGTGGGAATGGTGATGAGGGTGACAGTGTGGTGGTTATGGTGATGGTGCTGATGATGATGGTGATGGTGCTGCTGGTGGTGGTGGTGGTGGTAATGGTGATGAGGGTGACAATGTGGTGGTTATGGTGATGTGGTGATGGTGATGATGGTTATGATGATGGTGATCATGATGATAATGGTGGTGATGATGCTAGTGATGGTGATGGTGGTGATGTGGCTACTAACCATTTCTTGGGACCTGCTATTTTTGCAGACATTGTATGAATACCATTTCATCTGCTCCACCAATATTTGTGAAGTATCTGCTATTAATAACTTCATTTAATAGATAAGGAGATTGAGGTTGTAACAGACTAAGTTATTTCCCAAAATTATTCTTCTATTAAGAGACCAAAATGTGGGGTGCCTCAGTCTTTTATTGTTTTTCTTTTGTCTACTCTTTAATGTGAAAGAAGCTATCAACAGACATTCATATAGGAACTATATTCATTCATCAATTATAACCACAGTTTGGCTACAGAAACAAGAGTTGGTCAAAAACTAACAAAACATTCTTTGAAAATCAATTGGCTATATGGAATTTAGTACTGTATAGCTTATTACTTGTAAATTATGTGGCAGTAAAGTTTTATAATGAGTGTGTGTGTGTGTGTGTGTGTGTGTATGTTGGAGAGCATTTTTTTTGTACCAGCACACTACCCTGTGAACCTCAAATAAGCTTCAGGCAAGGCCTGTATCTTTGCAATCAATGACAGATCAGCTGAGATAATTTCAAGGTGTTCTATGAAAAAAGGGTGGTGCTGAGCCAGCACATATAAAATGCTGCCACCAAAATAAGTTAGCAGGTATGAACCATGTACTCAGGTAAGCAAAAATTTGGCATATTTTACTTTATTAAATCATTCTAAGTTTTGGTTCAGCCTCATTCCACTGGGCTGGTAAGATGTCCAACCTTAGGAGAGGGAAGAGTTAAGATGGTGGAGTAGTAGGAGGGTGCTGAGCTTGCCTCATACCTCAAACACAACTAGATAAATATCAAGTCATTTTGAATAACTAGGAAATCCATTTGAGGATTAAGAAAATAATTTGCACAATTGATGGGAGAGAATGTGACAGATGTAACATTGGGGAATATAAAATGGAGAAGAGAAAAGCCCGGTGTGGCAGAGGGGAGGGAGCCTTTTCTTCAGAGAGAAGACAGGGAGAAATCAGGAGAGAGAGCAGGATGTAGGGTTCTTGCAAGCCACTGTGGTGTGAAGATCCCTTGGTTGTACTAGGAGAAAATGAATGTTCCCCTTCCTGGAGTATACTTGGAAGAGGGTGTATTTTCTCTCCAAAGAGAAAGGACCTGCCAGGTATCACTGAGTGACCATTCAACAGCAGGGTCAGACAACTTTGCTACACCTTTTCGCTGTGCTTCATCATAGACATCAGGCATCTCTGTGGCCATGTGACTGCTTTCCTGGGACAGAATAGTGTTGGGTGTAATGCTGCAAGGCTCTCTTCCGGGGCTGGAGAGCAGGTCCATGCCTTGTTGAGTCCTTTAATATTTGGAGTTTTGAATCACAGTCACTGACCAGAGATAAAGCACAGGAGAATTGTGGCACTGGGCTGTCCCATGGTCCCCAGGCACAGACAGGTTGAGGGCAGGGATCTGATGAGGGCCTGGGAAACAGAAGGGGACACAGGACTTCCTGTGAGGTCCCCCTGAACGTGGAAACTGCAAGTTCCCTTCCCTAGGAATGAGAGGGTGGGGGTAAGGCCATTATCCACCACCATCCTCTCCAATCCACCATGAAGGTCAGACTTCAGAGGAAGACTCTACCTCCAGTGGAGACTGGAGTCACTTACAGCAAACCCTGTCCCCTCTGCACCTGGCAGGGACTTCTTTACTAGAGCAAGTTTGACCGTGAGCCAGTGCAGCAGACTTCTCCCTAGAAGATGAACACGAGCCCCTTGCATGTACCAAGTCTATAGATCACAGAGTGCTCCAAAGTGTTAGCTTCAGTTTTGGTAGAAATAGAACCAGGTTTCCTTTTTTAAAAAAAATTATTATTATTATTTTTTACTTTTTAAATTAAATTAGTTTAAATTATTTTTTTCTTTTTTTCTTTGCAATGACGCTTATAGTTTTTTGTTCATTTGTTGATTGATTTGTTTATTTCCTTTTATTGCTTTATGGATTAGGGTTCTCTCTCTCTCTCTTTTCTTTTCTTTTTTCCTTCTTTCTTTCTTAGTTTTTGGAATCAGGCTTAGAGTTTTTAGTTTGTTTGTTGGCTTTTTTGTTCCTTTTCTATTTCTTTTTTCTTGGATCAGGTTTTTTTAAATTATTATTTTTAATCAGGCTTATCTTAACAAACAAATCAAACCATACTTAGTTAAAAGTTAAACAATCCCCACCTCAAGCAAGGAGAAACTCTGCAGAGGTCTTTCTTGTGGGAAAGTGCAGCCAAAACAAAAGAGCAGAGTAATACACAGCACACACCAAAAACACTTCCTGAAGTACCAGACTCTGAACAGTGTACGACCCCTTTCAGAAAACAGTATTAATCTCAGGAGCAGGAAATATAACAAACTTTCATAATATACAAAAGACAGCAATCTAGACATAATGACAAGATGGAGGAATTCTCCCCAAAAGAAATATCAAGAAGAAATCACATCTAGGGATTTGCCCAAAACAGGTATAAGGAATATATCTGAACAAGAATTTAGAACAACAGTCTTGGGCTTGAAAGAAGCATAGAAGACACCAGAGAAACCCTTGCTGCAGAGATGAAAGACCTAAAAACTAATTGGGCTGAAATTTTAAAAAATAGTATAACTGACATGGGAGCAGCCAGATATATAAAACAATTATAACAAACTTAAAGAAACTCATTGATAATAATACAATAATAGTAGAGGACATTAACACCCCATTTGCAGCAATGAACAAATCATCTAAGCAGATCAACAAGGAAACAAGGGCTTTGAAAGATACACTGGACCAGAGAGACTTAACAGATATATTCAGAACATTTCATCCTAAAGCAGCAGAATACACATTCTTTTAGAGTGTACATGGAACATTCTCCAGAATAGATCACATACTGCATCACAAATCAGTCCTCAACAAATACAGAAAGATTGAGATCTTACCATGCATATTTTCAGACAATAACACTATGAAACTTGAAGTCAAACAAAAGAAAAAATTTGGAAAGACCACAAGTACATTGAGGTTAAAGAGCATCCTACTAAAGAATGAATGGGTTAACCAGGAAGTTAAAGAAGAAATTAAAAATTACATGGAAGAAAATGAATATGAAAACATGACAGTCCAAAACCTTTGGGATGCAGAAAGGCAGTCATAAGAGGAAAGTATATAGCAAGACAGGAATTACTCAAGAAACAAAAAAAGTCTCAAATATACAACCTAACCTTACACCAAAATCACTAGAGTGTATTGTGCGAATTGGAATAAGTCAATCAGAGAAAGACAAATATATGATTTCACTATCTGTGGAATTTAAGAAAAAAATAGACGAACACAGGGGAAGGAATGAAAAAAATAAAATAATATCAAAACAGGGAGGCAAACCATAAGTGACTTTTAACTATAGAGAGCAAACAAGGTTGCTGGATGGATGGTGAATGGGGGATGGGCTAAATGGGTGATGGGCATTAAGGGCGATCCTTGAGTGACGAGCAGTGGATGTTATATGTTACACTAAATCACTAAATTATATGAATCACTAAATTCTACTCCTAGAACAAACAAGAAAAAGAAAAAAAAAACAGACAAATCTTACCTTGGAGGGGAAACACATAAACCACTATTTTCCATTCAAAATGAAAAAAAATCCAACTTCAGCTTCAAAATATTCAATATTCACCATCCTTGGGGCTCAATTCATTCTTATGGCAAAGTTCCCATAGCTTATATTATACCAAAGGGGTAATGCAGTTTCAAGCCTCTTTGTGCTGAGCAGATTCTAAGAGGCACTTGTTGAGATAATTATGTAATTTCACTCCATTATTCAGTTACATCACAAATTTAGTCAAAACCAGTACACATGCCAGAGAACAAAAACAAATAGTTGGGTTGAGGGAAAGAAGGGAAAGATACAGATAGGCCAGTGGGATATCTAAATATTGATGTAAGAGGCAAGGACTTTAAAATACTATAATTCATTAGTGCAAGAGAATAAATAACAAGACAAATACTTTTATTCTGAGAAAGAGCATAAAATACATGCTTCAGAATGCTCCACTGAGTGGACAGGGAGCTGAGTATTAATACACCAGATCCAACTAGTCATTAGTTAAGAGACGGCCCGAGGGTGCTAATTCCAGCTCATTGAGTCTGCCTATGGGACTGACATTGGCAGCTGGAAGATATGCACTGAAATGGAAGGGCCTAAAGAATATAGGGGACAGAAAATGCTGATAAAGAAAAGAAACCCAGAGAGGGGATGATTTAGAAGAACTTACGGTGGAGCTGTTCTAGGTGGGAAGCCCTGGGGCACAGACTACCAGTTAGAAGAGTCCCATCAGGCAAGAATCAACCTAGCTTAAAAGAAGAAGTCAAACTCTCACTCTTCATAGATGACATGATACTTTATATGGAAAACCCAAAAGGCTCCACCTCAAAATTGCTTGAATTCATACAGCAATTCAGCAATGTGGCAGGTTATAAAATCAATGCACAGAAATCAGTTGCATTTCTATACACTGACAATGAAACAGAAGAAAGGGAAATTAGGGAATTGATCCCATTTACAACTGCACCAAAAACCATAAGATACCTAGGAATAAACCTAATCAAAGAGGCAATAAATCTGTATTCAGAAAACTACTGAACACTTATGAAAGAAACTGAGGAAGATGTAAAGAAATGGAAAAATATTCCATGCTCATGGATTGGAAGAATAAACATTGTTAAAATGTCTATGCTGCCAGAGCAATCTACACATTCAATGTAAACCCTATCTAAATATCATCAACATTTTTCACAGAGCTGGAACAAATAATACTAAAACTTGTGTGGGACAAGAAAAGACCCTGAATAGCCAGGGAAATGTTGAAAAGGACACCAAAGCTGGGGGCATCACAATACCTGACTTCAGGCTGTATTACAAAGCCATAATCATCAAGCCAGTATCATAGTAGCACAAAAACAGACACATAGATAAGTGGAACAGAATAGAGAGCCCAGAAATGGACCCTCAACTCTATGGTCAATTAATCTCTGCCAAAGCAGCAAAGAATATCCAATGAAAAAAGAACAATCTCTTCAATAAATTGTGTTGGGAAAATTGGACAGCCACATGTAAAAGGATGAAACCAGACCATTTTCTTATACCATAACCAAAAATAAACTCAAAATGGATGAAAGACATAACTGTGATATAGGAATTGATCAAAATCCTAGAGGAGAACACAGGCAGTAACTTCTTTCACCTCAGCCACAGCAACTTCTCACTAGACACATTTCCGAAGGAAAAGGAAACAAAAGTAAAAATGAATTGTTGAGATTTATTCAAGATAAAAGCCTTTGCACATGAAATGAAACAACCAACAAAACTAAAAGGTTATCCACAGAATGAGAGAAGATATTTGCAAATGACATATTAGATAAAGGGCTAGTATCCAAGATCTAAAAAGAACTTCTCAAACTCAACACCCAAAAAACAATTGGTCAAGAAATGGAAGGAAGACATGAACAGACATTTCTGCAAAGAAGACATCCAAGTGGCCAAACAGACACATGAAAAAGTGCTCAACATCACTAGCCATCAGAGAAATACAAATCAAAACCACAATGGGATAACACATCACACTAGTCAAAATGGCTAAAATTAACAATACAGGAATCAACAAATATGGAGAAAGGGGAGCCTTCTTACACTGTTGTGGAGAATACTAGCTGGTACAGCCACTCTGGAAAAGGATGTGGAGAAAGGGGAGCCCTCTTACACTGTTGCTGAGAATAGTAGCTGGTACAGCCACTCTGGAAAACAGCATGGATATTCCTCAAAAATTTTAAAAGAGGAAAACAATCTGAGGTGTTTGAAGTGGCGGGGGGTTGGAAGGTTGGGGTACCAGGTAGTGGGTATTATAGAGGGCACAGATTGCATGGAGCACTGGGTGTGGTGAAAAAATAATGAATACTGTTTTTCTGAAAATAAATAAATTTAAAAAAAAAGAGCTACCTTATGGTCTATCAAATGCACTACTGGATATTTACCCCAAAGATACAAATGCAGTGATCCAAAGGGGCACATGCACCCCAATGTTCATAGCAGCAATGTCCACAACAGCCAAACTATGAAAAGACACACACACACACACACACACACACACACACACACACACACAGGAATATTACTCAGCTGTCAGAAAGAATACATAACATTTACATCAACGGGGATGGACTGGAGGGTATTTTGCTGAGAGAAATAAGTCAATCAGAGAAAGACAATTATCATATGGTTTCACTCATATGTGGAATATAAGAAACAGGGAAGAGGACTGTAGGGTAAGGGAGGGAAAACTGAATGACAAGTCATCAGAGAGGGAGGAAAAACCGTAAGAGACCCTTAATTATAGGAAACAAACTTAGGGTTAGTGGAGGAGAAGTGGGTAAGGGGGTGGGGTAATTGGATGATGGGCATTAAGGAGAGCACGTGATGGGATGAGCACTGGGTGTCATATGCAACCAATGAATTATTGAACACTACTCTGAAACTAATGATGTGTTAAATGGTGGCTAATTCAATTTAAATTAAAAAAAAATCAGCCTGGTCTAGTACCTTGAGTGCTCAGTCAGGAAGGGCTGGGAGTGGCCTGGGATGGGTATGGCCTTTGGCAGGAATGCTGCAATGGGACAGCTAACTGGCTTCTGTGGCAGCAGTTTCTTTCTGAAGGGAGAGTTGAACAGAGCACACCCTAGGCTGCCATGTTGACCACACCAGTTCCTCTAAGAGGCCAGAGTTGAGGTCATCCCATTCCCTCAGCCCTATGCCCTGGGTTCTAGGCCAGTAAGGACCTATGTCCTCCTTGTGCTCCATTAGCCCTAAATCCAGCCCCACTCCCTGGAAAAGTTGGCTCTCAACAAGTATAGGAGGGATAGGCTAGATCTCCTGTCTTCTCACCACCTTAGGCTTGAATTCCTGTTTCTTCCAGAGTGATTACCAGATTCTCTGAAACATCATGGGCCTCTTTTTCCTATCTCCCAAACACTTCCTCACTCCCTTGCCATGGCATTCAGCATACAATATCTGCCAAGGTGTCTATCAGGCAGTAAACATGTGTGGCCACACTAGGGCTGAAGGTCACATGACAGAAGATGAGGTAGGTGGAAGTTGAGTGTGAGATATTTTGGAGTATGTAGGCTTTCAGAAGATCCTCTGTCCCTGCCCCCTACCCCCCCACTGGCCCCAGCTTTGTGCAGGGCTGCCCTCTACTGACCAGTGTTCTGTAGTGACTCTTTGAGTACTGGGCCCAAGCCAGAGCTCACCATGCTGCAGAATCTCAGTAAATTCTTGTGCATGCTTATGAGTCATCACCTGACCTAAGCACCCACAGAGACACCAGGAGCAGAGGCCACCACTAGGGTTTCTTTTCTAAAGAACTGCTGCTCTGGGGTGTCAAGGGACCCCGTGGAACTCAGCCTGGATCCTGATGGTAAGAAAACAACAGAGGCACTGATCTCACCAGTGACTGGCACAGGATGGGCAGGTGTCCCTCCTTTTCTTGTTCATCACCATCCACTTTATGGTGGGCCCAGACCCAGCCTTAACGTGTTGCCAAAAATCCCGAGTCTAAACTATGTTTTTTCTCTCTTGCCCTTGATAGAAATGGAGAACCCTGGATGCCCTTTTCTCTCCATATTGCAGTGTCTTATTTATTTATTTCTTCTTTCCTCCCACAGCTATTATCGGAATAGGTGCTGTGTCCTGAAAATGTTGAATAAACCACATTTATGCTTCCAGGAATATGCATCTAGGTCAAAAGAAAGCCAAGTGAACACATAGTCACAATTCATGGTGAGAAACTGCTATGAGAAAGAAAAAGCACAGATATCCAGGGAGGGGCTTCACATTTTTACACTTTGGAAATGACCAGGCCCTCTATATCAATCAGTCATTGCCCCATAATAATCATAACATTTCAGTGCCTATAGTAATACACATTAATTTCTCTCACATATTTGTGGAGCAGCTAAGGTTTTGTTGATAAGTTGGGTTTGGCTGGACATCTGCATCTCAGCTGAGTTGGGTCTAGTCAGCTCCACATGTGTTTCTCATCATCATGAACAGTGGGCCTACTAGGCTCTCTTCACCTTACGACAAGGTGGGGACACACAAGAAGGCAAGCCAAATTCACAAGCATTTTTTAAGCTCCTGCTTATTTCATGTTTGCTAATATCCTACTGGCCAAAACAACTCACGTGGGCTTCCTGCCAAGGAAGTCACTCTTTTGGATCGTATTTGATCTATCCCACATCTCTGCCTTGTATTTGTCTCAGAAATCATCTGGGTGGTGGACTGGTATAAGAATATGTATCCAGGTGGATCTCTTTCTATTGTTTTTACACAGTAACTTGAAATAATTTTGGAGTTACCTGCTAACCTTAACCCTTAGTGAAATATGGGCTGTTTTTTCTTGAAAACAGCAGCAATGACAACAAAAACATACACATGAAGCCAACATTGTATATCCAAATTTGGGGACAATGCAGGCAGCAGTCACATGCCCAGTTACATTCCTGATCATAGGCATACTCATAATTCCCATCTGTCTTGTTACTTCCAGCATCGAAGAGACAAAATCAAGTGTGCTCATCTACTCAGTAAAAACAAACTTGGCTTGAATTTGCTGAGGGGCAAATCTGCTTCAAAGAACCACAACCAGAGGCAGCTGGGGGTACAGATCATGCATATAGGTGTGTTGATTGGAAACAATTTGGAGAATACTTCTCCTGCAAAGGGGTACCTTGCTTTGATAGGGATACCACTTTGCGGTGTACCCTATTGAGGAGAGGCTATATCCCCCAAGGATTCTCCCTATCCTGACAAGGCTAGGTAGGATCCAGGAAGGCCAGGCCATTGGCAGAGGATTTGGGGTGGGGTAGTCACAGACCACATCCTTCTGTCCTGTCTCCCCTCCTTGTACCCTCATTTCCTAGAAGCCCTGTGCACACGTAGGACACTAGGAAGTCTGTACACTATTGGCTGACAGCTGCCCTGCAATGCTTCTAATATTTGAGTTCCAGAATATGTTACATGGTAAACATGATTTTATTAAAATACTCTGCCCTCCAGCATATTTATTTCACTTCATCTTATAGGAGTGGGTTTCCTTCTGCTTTTCTCCTGAGACAGAGAAGGCTTCTGGAAATAGGGTCCTGTTTTATATTGAACACAATTGCTGCCAGAATTGCTGGGCCTGCCAAGTTGGCCCAGCATCAGTCCAATGTCAGAGGTCATGTTTCTTGCATTTCTCAGGAGACCATAGGCTTCCCCATGACTTAGAGTTCATCCTTACCTTGGACTCAGTGGGAATTAGGAGAGAAGAGGGCTTAAAAGCCTGCTATGGGTGCTTCTGAAAGTGGGGAGGGAGGAGCTGGATGGGATGAGACCCAACCTGTGCTGGATGATGAGCATCTGGAGAGCAAGTATTTTGCATAATGAAAGGAATGCAGCACTACCCAACAACTATGAACCCGTGAAGTTCTTTTCTAGGGTGTAGTCCTTTAAACCCTGATGTTTCAGCAGAGATTGCCAAAGGGATTCCTGGCCAGGGCAGCTCTGGGGAGAGAGAACTGGGTGCCTGACCCACACTTGAGTTCTGTGTCTTTTCTGGGGATGACAACTTGATTCCAAGCCACTTTCTTTACACCTAATTTTCAGCTGAAATAAGGCAAGTTTATTAAAATTTATGAATTGCTCTAGAGTTTGGGGGGGTTGCAAGAGCTTCTCAGAACTGCCATAGATCACGTGAGAACTTGTCTAGTGAGAGAAAGCCTCTCATGAAAATCTTACTCTAAAGTGATCTAGATTCACAGCCCATCTGCCTGGGAAGGGAGCTTCTGATAAGTTGGCAAGGCAGTTTCCTATAAGATGAGCACCAGCTGGCCACCCACTTCTGCCTAAAACTGGATAAAGAGATGTGGAGAGTGAAGCAACAGTCGTCTACTGCTCTATCCCCAGAAAGCAGCTGTGTAGGAGAGCACAGGAGCCTTTGCCAATCCTGAGTGCCTCAGCCAGGTGGGATGAATGTTGGGATCTGGTAACAAAATGGAAGAGATCTTTGACCTTCAACTTCCTCGTGCAAGCGCTTAACAGGCATCATCAGCAGATGAGAAGAGATTGCTTATGTTCCAACCACTGATATCATCTTGGAACTCTTCCAGAGTCCTGTCATTTAGGTTTTATGTGCATTTTCAATGTGTAACACTGAGATGTCTCCTTTGGGGTAGTAACCCATCTCTTAGCAATGCTGTTAGAGGTTGGCATTTTCCTCTGCACTGTGGAGCTGTCCATCCCAGAAGAGGTAGAATATGGGGTTTGATAGGCACTACATCTCACTGCCTTGCTGGTTGGTCCTGTGCTCTGTGCATGGCACACGCTGAGCAAAGGGAGGACATTCAGGTTTAGGATAGCAGGATGGCCTAGTCTTCTTAAACAAAGACTTCATGGGGCCATATCTTCAATCCCAGGTCTGCTCAAGGACAAAAAAATTTAAAACTCTCCAAAATAAATACATTTCCTTTAAATTTGTAAATAGAAAGGTAGATGTTATCCCTTAACACTGAGAGATGCCACAGAATGTGCTAATTTATGTAGGCTCTTTTTAATGTAATATACACTGCATTATATTAAGAGATTTGACACATGAAAATTTATCCCAAAGGCACTGAAAGGGGCACAGCATTTACTTTACCAAAGAGGCTCAAGGCTTTACTTTCAAGGACCATATCTAGCTCAGACACTGCATCTGCCCTCAAAATGTTTTTACAGTCTAGTTGGGGAGATACACATGGACGACAAAGTTAAAAAAAAATATTCTGTAATCAGAAATTGTGATGTCTTCTTAGAAGGAAAGAACTGGGTTCTGAGAGAATCATAGAACATATCTAATTTGGATTACAAGATAGGTAGTTGGTCAGGGAAAGCCTTTTCTGCAGAAGTAATATTTGCAGAGGTAATATTTAATTGACATTCAATAAGTATTTATTGGTCATCTATTACTCTTGGTATTAAGGGTGAACAAAACATAGAAAATTGTGAGTCTTCATAGAGCTTGCATTTCAGTGAGGAGAGGAAGACAATAGACCAAATGAAATGTAAACTATTATATGGTAGAAGATGATGAGTGCTATAGAAGCAATGGTATATTGGTAAAGGTTAATGTTACTGACTCCCCATTTTTAAAAGCCTTGATTTGTAATGTCTGACAATTTCTGTGGTGTAAATATTTCTATAGTGGCCAATGTCATGCCGTTAATATGACATAAACAGGGCCACAACTGTCTTTAAGATTTAACAATTAGCTTTCTTGTGTGCTGATAAACTCAGGCCCCAGCACACAACTGCATAGATGGACATTGACTAGGATTGAGAGACAGTGAGTGGTGAGCTAGGACTGTAATGTTAAATTTGGTGTTTAGGGAAGACAACTCCATAGAGGGAGCCAATACTTGCAGGAAGCAAAGGAGTGAGCCCTGAGGATATCTGGGGAAAGAGCATTCTAGGCTATGTCAAGCAGGCTCTGAAATGGACAGAATTGCTGGGCCTGCCAAGTTGGCCCAGCATCAGTCTAATGTCAAAGGTCATGTTTCTTGCATTTCTCAGGAATGCAAGATCTGCCCTGGTATTCATGCCCTCCACCTGGTATTCATGCCCTATGTAGTCTCCTCCCTCTGTGTGGGGCTCCATAGAGTGATTTGCTTCTAATCAACATGCTATGATATTTTTTCTATGATAATATCACAGTAGATTTCGACTTTGTTTTCCTAGCAGACTCTTTTTTAAGCTTTGAAGAAATTAGGATCTAAGGTCCTCAGTCCAACAGCCCACAGGGAACTGAGTTTCACTGACAACCAGGTGCCTTGGAAGTGGGTCCTTTCCCAGTCAAGCCTTCATATAAGGTCTTGCCCTCGCTGGCAGCTTGATTGCAGGCTGTGAGATATCCTGAAGTAGAGGGTCAATTTAAGCTGTACTCTACACCAACAGAAATGTGAGATAATAAATGTGTGTTACTCTAAGCTGCTAAATTTTGTAATGATTTGTCATCAACATGGTATTGACAATAACTATACACTGAATGAGTAAAGAACAAGTGCAAAATCCATGGGGTGTGAATGTGCCTGGTGTGTTCTAGACACAAGGAATCAAGGGTGGCTGGCACAGAGAAACAGAAGGAGGAGCAGAAATAGATTGAAATCATAGAGGGAACCCAGGCCAGATGGTATAGGGCCTTATAGTCCCTGAAGCTGAGATCTAAGATGAACTAATTTGGTGAGAGAATTACAAGGGAATTCCTTTTGATTTCCTCCATGCCTCCCATCTAGGACTTCAGTTCTGGAAGACGAGAATTAGAGTGCCCTTTGGTTTCCACAATGTGAGACTAAAGACCTTGGCTGAATTCTGCAGAGGTCCAGAGTTGTGGCAGCTGATGACAAGCTTGGAATCATAAATCCTTGGCCTGGGACAGACTTTGTATGGTGGAGGAAGCAGACTGATTTTAGAGGTGGAATGCCTGGGTTGAGGCCTTGGCATTGTTGGTCACCAGCTGTGTGACACTAGGCAAATGGCCTAGCCTTTCTGAGTCCTGGATTTCTCAACAATAAAATGAAATAGAAACACCAGCCAGGAATTAATGTGCTTAGATACTTTAAAGAGCTTAAATATTCTAAAACATTCTCATTATTTTTCAAGTCCCAGCCCCTGAAACTCAAGATTTAAAATTTCTTTTGGACAGTCTGAACCAAAGAAAACATTTCTGAAAAGTGGCATAATGAGTCTGGGAGCAAGAGGCTGAGGGTGGCTGGGGAGGTTTTAGCACATTTCAGTTGACACATGGCGTCCTGCATGTAGGAAGATGCTCAGTGTCTACCTCTAGATTCCAGTGAGAATAGAACTGGAAGAAACAGATTGAAATCACAGCATATGTAGGGTAAACAATTACAATGCAGCATTGTCAATAAATGTGGGAAGGATCTTGTGGAGTCTCCTTTCTTGTGTATTTGTAAGAGGGAGAAAACAATTTCCTTGGAAGTAGAAAAGATAAATGACTACCTGCTATCCACATCTCAGCCAAGGATTCCTGAAGCAGGGGAAGAAATTTAATGGGAAATGAATGATTTAGTTGTTGGCTTATTTTAGTTAATTTTATTCAGATTTACTTTGCTTTCTCTTTGATGGTAACTTATGATAATCAAGTTTCACTTTGATTCACTTCTTTAGGTCAATAAGTTTTTCCAAAGTTCTAGTCCAGTGGTTTTCAATATTGGTGGTGCAGCAGAATCACTTAAGCATATAGATAAATAGATGATAGATGATAGATAGATAGATAGATAGATAGATAATGGATCAATGGATAGACAAATAGATATCTGCATGGCATCCCCAGACCTTTTGAGTCAGAATCCTAGGATCTGAGCTCTAAAGTTCTACAGTTCACCCAGAAACATGGCTCAAATTGAAGATCACAAATGCCATCCAAATCATTCTGCAATGCCATGTTGTAAGCCTTGAGCTCAGCTGTTTTGGAATCGTGTACTGCATTATTGAACTGACTTAAAGTATTGTTTTTTGGGGAAAGGCAAGTACTCTTTCAAAACAAGATTTGACTAAACTTGATTCTGCAAATTTTGTCAAAAAGCCCATCTAATTTCATAACAATTCTATATAAGGTGTGTATAAGGAAAAATCTTGTATTTGGAGAAAGAAAACTTATCTGGCTATAAAGGGCTATTATGAAAAAGTCATTTCCCTCACTCTGTGTTCCAGCCTGGAACATACATGGGATTAGGGCGAGGTGATGAAGACCTCTGTGCATTTTGGCTTGAAATTCACAGGGCAGAAACTAGTTTCCACTTATGCAGATGAGAGTCAAAGGAGGTGGATGGAATAGAGAAAACAGACATCTAAAGAACAGAAAAAGATGCTTGGAATTTCATCCCCAAAAAGCTCTAAGTTAAAAATCTCTTCAAAATAGTCTTTGGGAAGTTGTAAGTAAGTCTTCTCACACCAAGATGTCTGAAGATTCATCTTGCTCTGCTCTAACATTCTATATGGACTCCTGGAAAGTTCTCATGCCCAGGGTAACATTACAGGTGAATGCATCCTTTTCCTACTATACAAACAGGACTCATTGGTAATAGTTCAAAATTGTAAGAATTTTGTTTTTACTGTACACCACTTTCCACAAAACTATATAAGACTTGAAATGACTTTTTTAAGAAAAAATTTTCCTACATAAAAAGTAAAAATTGTGCTGAGAGTTTGTACTACACATATATGCAGAGGGCTATTTACAGATTCTTCAAAGCTGAACTTGTGTGGCTTTCCCATACCAATCCTGTGAGATAGAGCTCCAGTGTTGTGCTCTTGTGTGCAGGTTTTTGGTGCCCAACCCCAAGGAGTGTCATTCTCATACACCCAATGACAATATATGTCCTAGGGTTGCACACTGCATAATATGCACAACTGTAAACATGTACAGTGATGCTGAAACTCTAGGGCATAGCAGGGGGGCAGGGCTGGAGGCAGGAAGGAGAACCCCCAGCAATTTCACTCAGAGTGCTGTGTGAGAGAACATTCTGACCCAGCTGCTTTGAACCCTGGGCATGAAACCCATCCACAGAAAGGGAGACACCTGGGGTGATGCAGCATTGTGACAGTGTAAGTCATTCTCCTTTTTTCCCTCTCCTTTTAAACAACTGATTAGAAAACACTATGAGCTCGAATCCCTCAATGCCTATGCCAAAGGACCTGAGAGGATTCCTGCCCATCTGTGCACTTGAAAATAAATAAACAAGCCTTAGTAAGAGTTCAAGATCCAAGGGAGTCAGTGAACCTGCCCCTCCTCCCTCACCAAGGTGGGACTGGGACATGGTGTTGTGGGGTGGGGGTCCTGGAAATTGCTGACCTGGGCAGATACCAATTGGCAAGAGAGAATTTGTGGAAGTGCAACTTGTCTGAGAAGAGAGTCCAGCAAGCTATCTAGTGTGAGAGAGATGATATTGGATACAGAAGAGAGGCAAGAACTCCTCTAGAGCCACTCTGCTCCCCGGGGTGACACTGCAAGGGGCAAAGCGGTCCCCCTGTGGAGGAAGTAGGAAGCACAAAATGAGTGGTTCCATTCACGAGATTTGGAAAATTTTCATGAAGAACTTGTTCCACTATATCTTCTAGACTTCTTTCTTTCTCCTCCCCTTCAGGGATTTCAATAATTTTGACGTTGGAATGTTTCATGGCATCATTTATTTCCCTGATTCTGTTTTCGTGGCTTCTAAGCTGTTTGTTCCAGGCTTCCTCCTGATCCTTTCTCTCTATATCTTTGTCCTCCAGATCACTAATTCTATCTTCTGCCTCAGTTACTCTAGCTTTGAGAGAATTTAGATTAGATTGGAACTCATTGAGAGCATTGTGAAGCTCATCCCTGGTAGCTTTCAGCTCTTCCCTAATATTGAAAACATGATCTCTGGTCGTTTTCAGTTTGGCCCTAATCAATTCCGTTTGGTCACCCATGGCTTTCTCCAACCTAGCTCTTGCTTGGATAATTGTTAGCCTGAATTCTCTTTCTGACATATTGTCTATGTTGATAGCCATTAGCTCTGTTGCAGAAGGTCCATCCTCTGTATTTTTCTTCTGTTGGGCATTCCTCCTCCTAGTCATTTTGGTGAGAGATGGCTGAACGGGTGTAGCTGGGTGTATCGACTGTGGTGCAGTCAAGGTGCACCCTGAAATGCTTCTGAGCAATCAGGGCTTCCCACCCAAATGAGAGGAAAAAGAAAAGGAAAAGGAAAAAAAAGAGAGAGGGAGAGAGACAGGAAAGAAAGGTGAGATAAAAGAGAAGGTTTAGCCCAAATGGGCCCCAAGGTAAGATTTATGAAGTATACAAACAGACACAGACAAACAAAAAGACTGATAAAAGTATATGACAAGAGAAAAATATATATATATATTTGCATATATATATATGCAAATAAAGGAAGAACCTCGTCAAAAAGAACCCTGAGTGTAAGATTTATATAGTATCAGGAGAAACACAAAAACACAGAAATACTGGTGGAAGAAAAAGATGGGAGAGTGGTTGTAAATTCTCAGTGTGGGTGAGGAAGTTTGTTTTGATTCTTCCTGAATGTATCTTGATATCTTTGTTAAAGGACTCAACTTTCCTAAGATAAGGGGGGATTAGGAATTGGTTTACCTATAGGGGTGGCATTGATTGGGGAAAGGAGATTACCTTGAAGTTTAACTCTATATGAGTATTAGAAAATAAAAATTTAAAAAAGGAATAAACTAAACTAAACTAAAATTAAAAAAAAAAGAAATTTAAAAAACAGAAATTCAAAAGGAAAACACAGGTGTATGTATCAAAAAGTTCAGGTTATTATGGAATTTGATGTACTGGACATCTCACTGTGACAAGTGAATAGGTTAAAAAATTATCTATATAATAATAAGAAATTAACTATATAAAAAAATGAGCCAGAATAGTGGGATTGAATTAATAATAAAAATTGTCCTATGAAGTAGTGGTGGTTGTTCTCTTGTCATCTTTTTTTTTTTTTCCTTTCCCCGTTGGTTTTCTGGGGGAGGGGCCTGCCACGTGGGTTTTCAGTCCCTGAAGTTCTCTCAGCTAAGTCCTCCCCCCCCAGGGGGTGGGCTTTGAGAAAACTGTTTTTTTCAGGCTTTTGTTCTCTGGAGGTTTTTATATTTGTTCACTTTTGCTTTTCTCTCGCGCCTTGACCGCTTTTGATGGTTTTTGTAGGTTTAGAGGAAAGCAAACTGCACCCTGACCTCCCTCTCAGACAGAAGCCTCAGTCTGGCTGCAAAGCCTAAATAAATCCCCCCTTGGCCACTGGCAGAGCAGGTTCCCTGTCGCGGTCCCTGGGGACTCAGGATTTTTTGCTTGTACCCAAAACCATGGCAGCGGCGGCTGTCTGGGCAGCTCCAGACCACCAGAGAAGCTCCAAGCAGCGATCGATCACACACTGAGATTTCCCCACTGGCCCGGGCTGGGAGTGCCTGGTCTTTCCGTTCAGAGAGGACCCGGCTGGTGTTTGTGTGCACCTCTCTCAGGGGAGGGCGCAGGGCACGACTCGGACTCTGATGGCACTTGCGTGGGGACTGCAAAAAGGCTGTGCTTCTGTTGGCTGGCGAGGCTCCCAGCCCCTAACGGGAGCCGGGCGCCAGGCACTCTCAGGCGCGCTGGTGGTTCAGGGACCGAGACCTGATTTCTCTGCTGCACTCTCTCTGGCTCTGCGCCAGGGGTGGCTGTCCTGCGTCTGGGGACTTAAGCCCAGACCCCAACACCCTGATTCCTGCAATTTCTCTCCCGGTGATCCTTTGCTCTTTTTGAGTGCTTTCTACCAGACTCCCGAGTTAATCCTGGTCCCCAGGCGCAGGGCGCTCTCGTATTGGGATATTACTTTCCACCAGGTCGCCTCTGGTGGCTCCCTCCCCCTTTTGTTTATCTTCCGATAGCAGTCCGACTTTCCCACTCCGCTTTACCTGCCCACTGGCGTCTTCTGCTCCAGTAGAGATCCAGACGTGTATAATTCTGGTCTCAGGCTGATTTCATGGGTGATTGGAGATCTTTGGAAGGTAATTAGCTCACTTTAGGGTGCAGGTTGAACGAGCGCCTCCTTTTACTTCCCCACCAGTTTGTCTCCCCCCAAATTAAAAAAGCTAATAGACCATCCTGTTATCTCAAAGATACTCTCTAAGACATTATAAAGAATTTATCAAAAATCAAAGATATAGCAAGAATACTAAAGGCAACTAGGGTGAAAAAGTGTAACATACAAAGGAATCCCATTAGGAAAACAGAAAATTTCTAAGCAGAAATACTATATGCCAGGAGAGAGTGGGATAACAGTCACATACTGATGGATAAAAATTTCCAGCCTAGAATACTCTATCCAACAAAGTTAATCTTCAAATATGAAAGAGAAATAAAGACTTTCCCAGACAAACAAAAGCTGAAGAAATTCATTACTACTGTTAGGGTCCGTGATCAAAGGAATGAGACTGATACAAAGCAAAGGTCAAGCAAAACTTTATTTCGCGCCAAGCATCAAGAATCAAACTGACTGGTCACGGCTATCTCTTAGGAAAAGGCAATGACGATGATCCCGACAAGGTCACTCCCAAGAAGGCCACTCCAGACAAGGCTGCTCTAGATGAGGCTGCTCCGCAGATGAGGCCGCTCCATGGTCGGAGCCACTCCCAGGACGAGGCCACTGCTCGATCAGGTTGCTCCCCAGACAGGGCTGCTCCCAAGAAGAGGCCATTCTGGACAAGGCCGCTTCCCGGATGAGGCCGCTCCCAATGACGAAGAGGCAACGATGACAGCGATGATGACAAGGAGGACAACCCCGATGACACAAACTCTGTTCCCCATGACGCCACTGATAAGGCTGCCACCCAGAGGAGGCCACCGCTGCAGACAAGGCCGCTGGTGGCTCGGGGTGGTGAGGCATTTTGCGGCAAGGCTACTGGCCTCTTGGGGCTGCAGGCGACAGGACCGCTGACAGCTGGACCGCTGATGTCTCAGGCTGCTGGCAGCGCGGGGCCCACTGGCTGCGCAGCGCGACTGCTGGAGGCTGTAGGCAGCCCGGGGCTGCAGGCAGCTCAGGGCCACCGGAGGCGAGACTGCAGGCAGCTGAAGGCTGCCGGCAGCAGGACCGCCAGCGGCGGGACAGCTGGCGGTGGTTATAGCTCTTAGAAGAGCTGTTACAGCCTTTATAGCTCTTACAATAGCTGTTACTGCTCTTCCACTCCCGCCAACTCTTCCGCTCCCCTGCTTCCACCTTCTTCTTCCTCAGAGAGCTCTCCTGCTTCTTTCTTTTTTTTTTTTCCTGACAGCTTCGCACTACAACCTTTATGGGGTTGGTTGAGCCCCGCCCCTACACAGGCGGCCAATCGAATCTCAATTCACCCCAGTGGATATATGCGTGCCCCACAGATTGGACGTCTCCACCTGGCCTGCCCCGCACCTACATCCGGGGTCCACAAGCAAGTTCCTCTGGGAGGGGCAAGCCCTTACATCTACTACACTTTTATAGCATAAAAGTTAAAAGAAAAGCTTATAGGTTATAGTATAAAGGTTAAAGGAAAATAATTTTTAAAATAACTATAGCACTATTGTGACATTTGTTGACAAATACATAGCACAGAAAAAGGGTAAATTGTGACATCAAAGATACAAAAGGGGAGGAGTAGAAGGATGGAAACTTTTTGGTGACTAAGAAAAGTTTCTATCAGCATAAATTGGACTATTTTATCTATAAGACCTGTAAGACCTACATAAAACCTCTTTTATGTAAACCTCATCGTAGGACAAGATGGCGGGGAAGTAGGAGGAGGCGCCATTTCAACCTGTACCATAAAGTGAGCTGAATATCTACCAAAGAACTCTGATCACCCATGAAATCAGCCTGAGATCAGAATTATACACGTCTGGATCTCTACAGGGGCAGAAGACGCCAGTGGGCAGGTAAAGCGGAGTGGGAACATTGGACTGATAGCAGAAGATAAACAAAAGGGGGAGGGAGCCACCAGAGGAGACCGATTGGAAAGTAATACCCCAATACAAGAGTGCCCTGCATCTGGGGACTAGCATTAACTTGGAGACTGGTTGAAAGCACTCAAAAAGAACAAAGGATTGCACGGAAAATTGCAGGAATCGGGGTGGCTAGGGACAGGGGCTTAAGTCCCCAGACCCAGGACAGCCTCCCCTGGCGCTGAGCCAGAGAGAGTGTGGTGGAGAAACCAGGTCTTGGTCCCTGAGCCGCCAGTGTGCCCAAGAATACGTGGGGTCTGTCTCCTGTGTGGGGCTGCAAGCCCCACCAGATGACAGAACTCTGCGCCGTCTAACAGAGCCTGAGACAAGCGTGCCCCACACCCTCCCCACACAGAGGTGCACGAAGGCCCAGCCCAGCGCTCTTAGACCCCCGCCACACTATCAGAGCCTGAGACGCATGGGCCCCACACCCTCCCCTGAGAGAGGTTCATGCAAACCTGGTGCTCATAGACCTGGAAAGACCAGGCAATCCCAGCCCGGGCCAGTGGGAAAATCTCAGTGTGTGATTGCTGCTTTAGAATCTCTCTGGTGGTCTGGAGCTGCCCAGACAGCCGCCGCTGCCGTAGTTTTGGGTACAAGCAGAAGAACCTGTGTCCCCAGGGACTGTGACTCGGAACCTGCTCTGCCAGCAACCAAGGGGGAATTTATATGGGCTCTGCAGGACCCACAGGGAGCAGACTGAGGCTTATCTCTGAGAGGGAGTTCGGGGTGCAGTCTGCTTTCCTCTAAACCTCGAAAAAACACCAAAAGCTGTCAAGGCAAGAGAAAATAAGTGAACAAACATAAAAACCTCCAGAGAACAAAAGCCTGAAAAAACCGGTTTCCTCAGAGCCCAGCCCCTTGAGGGGGGCGGGAGGACTTAACTCAGGGAACATCATTGACTAAAAACCCACGTGGCAGGCCCCTCCCCCAGAAAACAAACCAGGAAAGAAAGAAAGAAAAAAAAGACTACAAGAGAACAACTGCCACTACTTCATAGATACAACTTATATTTAAACTCGTTCCCACTTTTCTGGTTCTTTTTTTTATATAGATAATTTTTTAATCTATTGACCATCACAGTGAGACGTCCAGTACATCAAATTCCATAATAACCTTCTAACCTGAACTTTTTGAAAAACACACATACACCTGTGTTTTTCTTTTGATTTTCTATTTTTTAATTTTTTTAAAATTTTAGTTTAGTTTAGTCTAGTTTATTCCTTATTTATTTTTATTTTCTAATATTCATATAGAGTTAAACTTCAAGGTAACCCCATTTCTCCAATCAACGCTACCCCTATAGGTAAACCAATTTTTAATCCCCCTTTAGCTTAGGAAATTTGAATCCTTTAACAAAGATATCAAGATACATCCAGGAAGAATCAAAATAACCTTCCTTGCTCACACTGAGAATTTATAACCACTCTCCCATATTTTTCTTCCTCCAGTGTTTCTGTGTATTTGTGTTTGTCTTGCTAGTATATAAATCTTATACTTGGGGTTCTTTATGATGAGGTTCTTCCCTTTTTTTTTTTGCTTTTATATATAAATATATATATCTATATATTTTTTTCTCTTGTCATATACTTTTATCAGTCTTTTTGTTTGTCTGTTTTTGTTTGTATACTTCATAAATCTTACCTTGGAGCCCATTTGGGTTGAGACTTCTCTTTTATTTCCCTTTTTTTCCTGTCTCTCTCTCTTTTTATTTTTTCTTTTCTTTTTTCTCTCATTCGGGTGGGGAATCCTGATTGCTCAGAAGCCTTCCAGGGTGGACTTTGCCTGCACCATGGTTAATACATCAAGCTACATCTGTTCAGTCATCTCTCACCAAAATGACAAGGAGGAGGAATGCCCAAGAGAAGAAATATACAGAATATGGGCCTTCTGCAACAGAGCTAATGGCTATAGACATAGACAATATGTCGGAAAAGGAATTCAGGCTAACAATTGTCCAGGCAATAGCTAGGTTGGAGAAGGCCATGGATGACCAAACGGAATTAATTAGGGCAGAACTGAAAGCCACCAGGGATGATGTTCACAATGTTAGGGCAGTGAGTTCCAATCTAATCTAAATTTTCTCAAAGCTAGGGTAAGTGAGAGAAGATAGAATTAGTGATCTGGAGGACAAACAGATAAAGAGAAAGGATCAGGAGGAAGCCTGGAACAAACAGCTTAGAAGCCACGAAAACAGAATCAGGGAAATAAATGATGCCATGAAACATTCCAACGTCAGAATTATTGGAATCCCTGAGGGGAGGAGAAAGAAAGAAGTCTAGAAGATATAGTGGAACAAGTTGTCCATGAAAATGTTCGCAATCTCGTGAATGGAACAAGCATTCATGTACTAGAGGCAGAATGGTTCCCCCCAAGATTATAGATTCTTAAAAGTCCTCAAGACACTTAATAGTAAGAATGAAGAATTGTAATTGTAGGCAGACCCTCTTGAAAGCAGCTAGGACAAAGAAGCTCCTTAAGTACAAAGGAAAGCCCATCAGAATAACATCAGACCTGTCCACCGAGACCTGGGAAACCAGAAAGGGCTGGCAAGATATATTCAGGGCACTGAATGAGAAGAACATGCAGCCAAGAATACTTTATCCAACAAGACTGACATTCAAAATGGATGGAGAGATAAAGAGTTTCCAAGACCAGCAGGGCTTAAAAGACTATGCGATCACCAAGCCGACACTACAGGAAATATTAAGGGGGGTTCTATAAAAGAGGAAAAATCCTAAGAATAACATTGAACAGAAATATAAAGACAATCTACAGAAAGAAAGACTTCAAAGGTAACACTATGTCAATAAAAATGTACCTATCAATAATCACTCTCAATGTGAATGGCCTAAATGCCCCAATAAAATGACACAGGGTTGCAGATTGGATAAAATGACAGGAACCATCCATTCGTTGTCTACAAGAAACCCGTGTTGAAACTAAAGATACACTCAGACTGAAAGTGAAGGGATGGAGAAGCATCTTTCATGCCAGTGGGCCTCAAAAGAAGCCTGGGGTAGCGATTCTCATATCAGACTAATTAGATTTTAAACTAAAGACTGTAGTCAGATATACAGAAGGACACTACATCATTCTTAAAGGGACTATCCACCAAGATGATCTAACAATTGTAAATATCTATGCCCCCAATATGGGAGCAGTCAATTACATAAGAATATTATTTAAAAAATAAACAGTCATATTGATATGAATACATTAATAGCAGGGGATCTTAACAAACCTCTCTCAGAAATAGACAGATCATCGGAGCAGAAAATCAATAAAGAAACACGATCATTGAATGACACATTGGACCAGATGGACCTCATCGATATATACAGAAGATTCCACCCTAAAACAACAGAATACTCATTCTTCTCAAGTGCACATGGAATCTTTTCCAGAATACTGGGTCACAAATCAGGACTCAACCGATACCAAAAGACTGAGATTATTCCCTGCACATTCTCAGATCACAATGCTTTGAAATTGGAGCTCAATCACAAGGAAAATTTCAGAAGGAACTCGAACACCTGGAAGCTAAAGGCCACCTTGCTTAAGAATGCTTGGATCCACCAGAAGATCAAAGAAGAACTGAAACAATTCATGGGAACCAATGAGAATGAAGACACTTCAGTCCAAAACCTATGGGATACAGCAAAGGCGGTCCTAAGGGGGAAATACATAGCCATCCAAACCTCCCACAAAAAAAAAAAAAAAAAAAAAATTGAAAAATCCAGAATACACCAGCTGTCTCTATACCTTAAAGAACTGAAGAATCAACAACAAATCAAACCAACTCCACACGTAAGAAGGGAAATAATCAAGATTAGAGCAGAGATCAATGAAGTAGAAACCAGAGATACAGTAGAACGTATCAGTGAAATTAGAAGCTGGTTTTTTGAAAGAATCAATAAGATCGAGAAACCATTGGCCACACTAATCCAAAAGAAAAGAGAAAAAGTCCAAATTCATAAAATTATGAATGAAAAGGGAGAGATCACAATGAACACCAAGGAAGTAGAAACAATCATCAGAAGTTATTATCAACAGTTATATGCCAATAAGCTAAGCAACCTAGATGAAATGGATGCATTCCTGGAAAACTATAAACTCCCAATATTGAACCAGGAAGAAATTGACAACCTGAATAGACCAATATCTAGAAACTAGATTGAAGCAGTGATCAAAAACCTCCCAAAAAACAAGAGCCCAGGACCTGATGGATTCCCTGGGGATTCTACAAACTTTCGAAGAAGAAATAACACCGATTCTCCTGAAGTTGTTTCAAAAAATTGAAGCAGAAGGAAAACTTCCAGACTCCTTTTATGAAGCCAGCATTACCATGATCCCCAAACCAGGCAAAGACCCTACCAAAAAGGAGAATTTCAGAACAATATCACTGATGAATATAGATGCTAAAATTCTCAACAAGATCCTAGCAAACAGGATCCAACAGCACATTAAAAAGATTATCCACCATGACCAGGTGGGATTCATCCCTGGGCTACAAGGATGGCTCAACATTCGCAAATCAATCAATGTGATAGAACAGATCAATAAGAGAAGAGAGAAGTACCACATGGTCCTCTCAATCGATGCAGAAAAAGCATTTGACAAAATCCAGCATCTGTTCCTGATGAAAATGCTTCAAAGTATAGGGATAGAGGGAACATTCCTGAACTTCATCAAATCTATCTATGAAAGATCCACAGCAAATATCATCCTCAATGGGAAAAAGCTTGCAGCCTTCCTGTTGAGATCAGGAACACGACAAGGATGCCCACTCTCACGACTTTTGTTCAACATAGTATTAGAAGTCCTAGCAACAGCAATCAGACAACAAAGAGAAATGAAAGGTGTCCATATTGGCAATGAAGAAGTCAAACTCTCTCTCTTTGCAGATGACATGATTCTTTATATGGAAAATCCAAAGGACTCCACCCCCAAACTACTAGAACTCATAGCAATTCAGTAACATGGCAGGATACAAAGTCAATGTGCAGATATCAGTGGCTTTCTTATACACTAACAATGAAAATACAGAAAGGGAAATGAGAGAATCAATTCCATTTACTATAGCACCAAGAACCATAAGATACCTGGGAATAAACCTAACCAAAGAGGTAAAGGATCTGTATTCGAGGAACCACAGAACACTCATGAAAGAAATTAAAGAAGACACAAAAAGATGGAAGACCATTCCATGCTCTTGGATCGGAAGAATAAACATTGTTAAAATGTCTATACTGCCTAGAGAAATCTATACTTTTAATGCCATTCCGATCAAAATTCCACTGGTATTCTTCAAAGAGCTGGAACAAATAATCCCAAAATTTGTATGAAATCAGAAGAGACCCCGAATCGCTAAGGAAATGTTGAAAAACAAAAATAAAGCTGGGGCATCACGTTACCTGATTTCAAGCTTTTTTACAAAGCTGTGATCACCAAGATGCATAGTACTGGCATAAAAACAGACACATAGACCAGTGGAACAGAGTAGAGAGCCCAGATATGGACCCTCAACTATATGGTCAATTAATCTTCAACAAAACAGGAAAAAATATACAGTGGAAAAAAGACAGTCTCTTCAATAAATGGTGCTGGGAAAACTGGACAGCTATAAGTAGAAGAATGAAACTCGACCATTCTCTTACACCATACACAAAGATAAACTCAAAATGGATAAAAGACCTCAGTGTGAGACAGGAATCCATCAGAATCCTAGAGGAGAACATAGGCAGTAATCTCCTTGATATCAGCCACAGTAACTTCTTTCAAGATATGTCTCCAAGGCAAAGGAAACAAAAGCGAAGATGAACTTTTGGGACTTCATCAAAATCAAAAGCTTCTGCACAGCAAAGGAAACAGTCAACAAAACAAAGAGGCAACCCACGGAATGGGAGAAGATATTTGCAAATGCCAGTACAGACAAAACGTTGATATCCAGGATCTATAATGAACTCCTCAAACTCAACACACACGAAACAGGCAAACATATAAAAAAAAATGGGCAGAAGATATGAAAGACAGTTCTCCAATGAAGACATATAAATGGCTATCAGACACATGAAAAAATGTTCATCATCACTAGCCATCAGGGAGATTCAAATTAAAACCACATTGAAATATCACCTTACACCAGATAGAATGGCCAAAATTAACAAGACAGGAAACTACATGTGTTGGAGAGGATGTGGAGAAAGGGGAACCCTCTTCCACTGTTGGTGGGAATGCAAGTTGGTGCAGCCTCTTTGGAGAACAGTGTGGAGATTCCTCAAGAAACTAAAAATAGAACTTCCCTATGACCGTGCCATTGCACTCCTGGGTATTTACCCCAAAGATACAGATGTCGTGAAAAGAAGGGCCATCTGTACCCCAATGTTTATAGCAGCAATGGCCACGGTCGCCAAACTATGGAAAGAACCAAGATGCCCTTCAATGGACGAATGGATAAGGAAGATGTGGTCCATATACACTATGGAGTATTATGCCTCCATCAGAAAGGACGAATACCCAACTTTTGTAGCAATATGGATGGGACTGGAAGAGATGATGCTGTTGAAATAAGTGAAGCAGAGAGAGTCAATTATCATATGGTTTCACTTATTTCTGGAGCATAACAAATATCATGGAGGACAAGGGTGTTAGAGAGGAGAAGGGAGTTGGGGTAAATTGGAAGGGGAGGTGAACCATGAGAGACTATGGACTCTGAAAAACAATCTGAGGGGTTTGAAGTGGCGGGGTGGGGGTGGAAGGTTGGGGGTACCAGGTGGTGGGTATTATAGAGGGCACGGATTGCATGGAGCACTAGGTGTGGTGAAAAAATAATGAGTACTGTTTTCCTGAAAATAAATAAATTAATTAAAAAAAGAAATCTATACTTTTAATGCCATTCTGATCAAAATTCCACCGGTATTCTTCAAAGAGCTAGAGCAAATAATCCTAAAATTTGTATGGAATCAGAGGAGACCCCAAATCGCTAAGGATATGTTGAAAAACAAAAATAAAACTGGCGGCATCACATTACCTGATTTCAAGCTTTACTACAAAGCTGTGATCACCAAGACAATGTGGTACTGGCATAAAAATAGACACATAGACCAGTGGAACTGAGTAGAGAGCCCAGATAGGGACCCGCAACTCTATGGTCAAATAATCTTCGACAAAACAGGAAAAAATTTACAGTGGAAAAAACAAAGTCTCTTCAATAAATGGTGCTGGGAAAACTGGGCAGCTATATGTAGAAGAATGAAACTCGACCATTCTCTTACACCGTACACAAAGATAAACTCAAAATGGATAAAAGACCTCAACGTGAGACAGGAATCCATCAGAATCCTAGAGGAGAACATAGGCAGTAACCTCTTCGATAAAAGTCACAGCAACTTCTTTCAAGATATGTCTCCAAAGGCAAAGGAAACAAAAGTGAAGATAAACTTCTGGGACTTCATCAAAATCAAAAGCTTCTGCACAGCAAAGGAAACAGTCAACAAAACAAAGAGGCAACCCACGGAATGGGAGAAGATATTTGCAATTGCCAGTACAGACAAAACGTTGATATCCAGGATCTTTAATGAACTCCTCAAACTCAACACACACGAAACAGGCAAACATATCAAAAAATGGGCAGAAGATATGAGCAGACACTTCTCCAATGAAGACATACAAATGGCTATCAGACACATGAAAAAATGTTCATCATCACTTGCCCTCAGGGAGGTTCAAATTAAAACTACATTGAGATATCACCCTATACCAGTTAGAATGGCCAAAATTAGCAAGACAGGAAACAACATGTGTTGGAGGGGATGTGGAGAAAGGGGAACCCTCTTCCACTGTTGGTGGGAATGCAAGTTGGTGCAGCCTCTTTGGAGAACAGTGTGGAAATTCCTCAAGAAATTAAAAATATACCTTTCCTATGACCCTGCAATTGCACTCCTGGGTATTTACGCCAAGGATACCGATGTCATGAAAAGAAGGGCCATCTGTACCCCAATGTTTATAGCAGCAATGGCCACAGTCACAGAACTGTAGAAAGAACGAAGATGTTCTTCAACGGATGAATGGATAAGGAGGATGTGGTCCATATACACTATGGAGTATTATGCCTCCATCAGAAAGGATAAATACCCAACTTTTGTAGCAACATGGACAGGATTGGAAGAGATGATGCTGAGTGAAAGAAGTCAAGCAGAGAGAGTCAATTATCATATGGTTTCACTTATTTGTGGAGCATAACAAATAGCATGGTGGATATGGGGAGTTAGGAGGAGGGAGTTGGGGTAAAATGGAAGGGAGGTGAACCATGAGAGACTATAGACTCTGAAAAACAATCTAAGGGGTTTTAAATGGTGGGGGGGTAGGAGGTTGGGGGAACCAGGTGGTGGGTATTAGAGAAGGCACGGATTGCATGGAGCACTGGGTGTGGTATAAAAACAATGAATACTGTTATGCTAAAAATAAATTTAAAAAAAGAATTGGGAAAAAAAAGAATTGGGAAAAATAATTAAATAATTAAAACAAAACAAAACAAAAGAAAACCTCATGGTAACCACAACCAAAAACTAAAATAGATTAATGATATATTTTAAAAAGGGGAAATGAAGTATACCCCCATGGAAAACCACCAATTTACATAGATAAGCATAAACAGACCGGGGGGGGGGATAATGGAAATAAAAAACAACAGGCAAGCAATCAATGAAATGGCAGTAGTTCTTACATATCAACAATCACCCTAAATGTAAATGGATTGAATTCACCAATCAATATGCACAGAGTGGCTGGATGGAAAAAACAAAAACAGAAACAAAAACCTGGACTGACTATATACTTCTTATAGAGACTATTTTATTTGTTTTACATTTAATTTATTTATTTGAGAGAGAATGAGTGTGAGAGAAAGCATGATTGGGGGGCGGGGGCATAGGGAGAGGGAGGAACAGCCTCCCAGCTAGGCAGAGAGTGCAACATGGGGCTTGATCGCAGGACCCCCGGGCATGATTTGAGCCAAAGGCAGACACTTAGCTGACTGAGCCATGCAGGTGCCCCAGGAGACTAATTTTAGCTTTAAAGACACATATAGACTCAAAATGAAGGGATGGAAGTAGATACTCCATGTAAATGGAAACCAAAGAAAATGGAGATGACCATAGTTATATCAGATAAAATAGACTTTGAGCCCAAAATGTTCATGAGAAACAATGGAGACCATTATATAATGATAAAGGGGTCAATTTATAAGAAGATATAATAATTATAAATATATGTGTATCTAACTTTGGAAGATTTAAATATATTAGGCAAATGCTAACAGATCTGAAGGGGAAAATAAACAACAGCATGATAACAAGGGGACTTTAACCCATTTTCAGCAGTGGATGGAACGGAAAATAAATAAGGAAACATTGGACTTGAATCCTATTAGACCAAATGGACTTAATAGACATATATAGAACATTTTATCAAATGACAGCATAATATACATTCTTCTCAAGTGCGCATGGAACATTCCCCAGGATAGATCATATGACAAGTCACAAACTAAGCCTTAACACATTTAAGAAGATTGAAATCATATCAACTATCTTTTTCTGATCACAGTTATGAAATCAGAATCAACAAAAAGAGGAAATCTGGAAAATCTGTGGAAACTAAACAATTCCCTTTTGAACAACCAAAGAGTGAAGAGACATCAAGAGGGAAATTTTAAAAATCTAGAAACAATTGAAAAAGGAAACAACATACTAAAATTTATGGGATGCTGCAAAAGCAGTTCTGGGGTAAAAGTTAATAGCAATAAATAAGTGAATAAATAAATTTGAAAGATCTCAAATAAACAAACTAGCTACACCTCAAAGAACTAGAAAAAAAGAGAACATATCAAGTTCAGAGTTAGCAGAAGTTGATAAAGTTAAAAGAAATAATAAAGATCAAAGAGGAAATAAATGAAGTACAAATCAGAAAAACAATAAAAAGTATCAATAAAAGTAGGAGCTGGTTTTCCAAAAAGATATAACTGACCAACCTTTAGTTAGACTAAGAAAAAAATAGAGAAGACTCAAATAAATAAAATAAAAATGAAAGAGGAGTCATTCCTGCTGATACTAGCGAATACATAGGATCATAGAGGATCACTATGAACAATGTCAACAAGTCGGATAATCTAAAAGAAATGCATAAGTTTCTAGAAACACACAACCTGAACTAGGAAGAAATAAAAAATCTTAATAGATCAATAATGAGTAAGAAGATTGAATCAGTAATTCAAAACCTTCTAACACAGAAAAACCCAGAAGCAGATGGATTCACTGAATACTACCAAACATTTAAAGGAAAGTGAACATCAATCCTTCTTAAACTCTTCCAAGTAGATTAAAGAGGAAGGAACTCTTGCTAACTCATTCTATGAAGCCACCATTATTCTGCTATCAAAGCCAGATAAGGACACCACAAGACAATGATAGACCAACATCTCTGATGAATATAGATGCAAAAATTCTCAACAAAATATTAAAGAATCAAATTTGAGAACATATTACAAGGATTATATGCCATGGCCAATTGGGATTTACCCTTGGGATGCAAGGGTAACATATATTTGCAACATATGCAAAGCAGTAAATATGATACACCCCATCAATAGAATGAAAGAACAAAATAATATGATCATCTCAATGGATGCAAAAAAAGCATCAGACAAAATACAATGTCCTTTCTTGATAAAAATCCTCAACACTTTGAGTATAGAAGGAACATAGCTCTACATAATAAAGGCCATATATGACAAAACCACAGCTAGCATTACACTCAATGGTGAAAAATTGAAAGCTTTTCCTCTAAGATCAGAAATTAAAAAAGAGTGATCATCCTTGCTGCTCTTATTCAATATACTACTTGAAGTCCTAGCTAGAGCAGTTAGACAAGACAAAGAAAGAAAAGGCATTCAGATTAAATAGGAAGTAAAACTGTCATTATTTGGAGATGATATGACTTTATTTATGGGCAGCCTCAACCAAAAACACTTAGAACCAATCAATGAAGTCAGAAAAGTTGTAGGATAAAAAATCAACATATGGAAATGAGTTGCATTTCTATACACTAATAATGAGACATTTGGAAAAGCAATAAAACCATTCCATTCACAATAGCTTCAAAACAAAGCATCAAAAACAATAAAGAACTTAACAATAAATTTAACCAAGTAAGTGAAAGATCTGTACAATAAAAACTACAAAACTTAGTTGAAAGAAGTCAGAAAAGACACAAACAAGTGTAAAGTCTTCATATGTTTGTGAATTGAAAAAAATGATATTGTTAAAATACCCATAATAACCAAAGCCATCTATAGATTCAGTACAATCTTTACCAAAATTTCAATGGCATTCTTTATAGAAACAGAAAAAAAGTCCTAAACTTTGTATGTAACCACGAAAGACCTCAAATAGCTGAAGCAATCCTGAGAAGAAAGAACAAAGCCAGAGGTATCACTCTTCTTGATTTCAAACTATACTACAGAGCTACAGTAATTAAAACAGTATGGTGCTGGCATTAAAAAACAAACACATAGAGCAATGGAACAGAATTGAGAGCCCAGAATTAAACTCCTGCATATAGCCAACTAATACTGGACATGGGAGCCAAGAAGACCCAATGGGATAGGACAGTTTCTTCAACAAGTGATGTTGGAAAATCTGGATAATCACATGCAGAAAAATGAAATTAGACCTCTATGTAATAGCACTCAGAAAAAAAAAATTAACTTGAAATGGGTCAAAGACTTAAACATAACACCTGATACCATAAACCTTCTAGAAGAAAATGTAAGGAAAAAGCTCCTCAACATTAGACTTGGCAATGATTTTTGGGGTACGACAACAAAAGCACAAACAACAAAAACAAAAATGAACAAAGGGGAACTATAACATACTTAAAAGTTTCTGCACAGCAAATGAAACAATGAACAAAATAAAAATCAACCTGCAGAACAGGAGAAGATTTTGCAAACCATACATCAGATAAGGAGTTAATATCTAAGATATATAAAGATCTCAAATAACTCAATAATAAAATTAATCAAACAATTCAATTTTTTAAATGGGCAGAAGAACCAAAGAGACATTTTTTCCAAGGAAGATATCCAAATGGCCTCAACAGGTACATGAAAAGATTCTCAGCATCACTAACCAGGAATATGCAAGTAAAAATCACAATATCACCTCACCCCTGTTAGAATGGCTATTATCAAGAAGACAAAGACAACAAGTCTTGGCAAAGATGTGGAAAAAGGTGGAAAACAGTAAGGTGGTTCTTCAAAAATTACAATAGGACTACTGTATGATCAAATAATTATGCTTCTGGGTATTTATCCAAAGGAGATGAAAACACTAAATCAAAAGATCCTGCATCCCATGTTTAGTATTATTTATAATAGCCATGCCATGGAAACAACCTAAGTGTCCATTGATGGATGGATGGATAAAGAAAATATCACACACACACACACACACACACACACACACACATGAATATTATTCCACCATTAAAAAGGAGGTTCTACATAAGATACCTGGGAATAAACCTAACCAAAGAGGTAAAGGATCTGTACTAGAGGAACAACAGAACATTCATGAAAGAAATTGAAGAAGACACAAAAAGATGGAAGACCATCCCATGCATTCTCTTGGATCGGAAGAATAAACATTGTTAAAATGTCTATACTGCCTAGAGAAATCTATACTTTTAATGCCATTCGGATCAAAATTCCACCGGTATTCTTCAAAGAGCTAGAGCAAATAATCCAAAAATTTGTCTGGTATCAGAAGAGACCCCGAATCGCTAAGGATATGTTGAAAAACAAAAATAAAATAGGGGCATCGCATTACCTGATTTAAAGCTTTACTACAAAGCTGTGATCACCAAGACAGCATGGTACTGTTATAAAAACAGACACATAGACCAGTGGAACTGAGTAGAGAGCCCAGATAGGGACCGTCAACTATATGGTCAAATAATCTTCGACAAAACAGGAAAAAATTTACAGTGGAAAAAGAAAGTCTCTTCAATAAATGGTGCTGGGAAAGTTGGGCAGCTATATGTAGAAGAATGAAACTCGACCATTGTCTTATACCATACACAAAGATAAACTCAAAATGGATAAAAGACCTCAACGTGAGACAGGAATCCATCAGAATCCTAGAGGAGAACATAGGCAGTAACCTCTTCGATAAAAGTCACAGCAACTTCTTTCAAGATATGTCTCCAAGGCAAAGGAAACAAAAGCGAAAATAAACTTTTGGGACTTCATCAAAATCAAAAGCTTCTGCACAGCAAAGGAAACAGTCAACAAAACAAAGAGGCAACCCACGGAATGGGAGAAGATATTTGCAAATGCCAGTACAGACAAAACGTTGATATCCAGGATCTATAATGAACTCCTCAAACTCAACACACACAAAACAGATAATCATATCAAAAAATGGACAGAAGATATGAACAGACACTTCTCCAATGAAGACATACAAATGGCTATCAGACACATGAAAAAATGTTCATCATCACTAGCCCTCAGGGAGGTTCAAATTAAAACTACATTGAGCTATCACCTTACACCAATTAGAATGGCCAAAATTAACAAGACAGGAAACTACATGTTTTGGAGGGGATGTGGAGAAAGGGGAACCCTCTTCCATTGTTGGTGGGAATGCAAGTTGGTGCAGCCTCTTTGGAGAACAGTGTGGAGATTCCTCAAGAAATTAAAAATAGAACTTCCCTATAACCTTGCAATTGCACTCCTGGGTATTTACCCCAAAGATACAGATGTCATGAAAAGAAGGGCCATTTGTACCCCAATGTTTATAGCAGCAATGGCCACGGTCGCCAAACTATGGAAAGAACCAAGATGCCCTTCAATGGACGAATGGATAAGGAAGATGTGGTCCATATACACTATGGAGTATTATGCCTCCATCAGAAAGGATGAATACCCAACTTTTGTAGCAACATGGACGGGACTGGAAGAGATTATGCTGAGTGAAATAAGTGAAGCAGAGAGAGTCAATTATCATATGGTTTCACTTATTTGTGGAGCATAACAAATAACATGGAGCACATGGGGAGTTAGAGAGGAGAAGGGAGTTGGGGTAAATTGGAAGGGGAGGTGAACCATGAGAGACTATGGACTCTGAAAAACAATCTGAGGGGTTTGAAGTGGCGGGGGTAGGAGTTTGGGGTACCAGGTGGTGGGTATTAGAGAGGGCATGGATTGCATGGAGCACTGGGTGTGGTGGAAAAAATAATGAATACTGTTATGCTGAAAATAAATAAATTAATTTAAAAAAAATAAAAAGGAGGTTATATCATTTGTGACAACATGGATGGAGTTAAAGTGTATTATTCTAAGTTAAATAAGTCAGGCAGAGAAAGACAAATACCAAAAGATCTCACTTAGATTTGGAATCTAAAAAACCAAACCAAAATGAATACCAAACTCATAGATACAGAGAACTGATTGGAGCTTGCCAGAGGTGGGAGTTAGGGGATGGGCCAAATGGATGAAGGTGGCCAAAAGATATGAACTTCCAGTTACAAAATAAATAACTTATGGGAGTATAATATATAGCATGGTGAGTATACCTAAGAATATTCTATTGCATAAAAAATGGTGCAGAGTACCATAGGGGAAGTGAGGGAAAACTGAATGGGAAGAAATCAGAGAGAGAGACAAACCATGAGAGATTCTTTTTATTTTTTAAGATTTTATTAATTTGTTTATTTGTCAGAGAGAGAAAGAGAGAGAGCGCGCACAAGCAGGCAGAGGGAGAAGCAGGCCCCCTGCTGAGCAAGGAGCTGGAAGTAGGACTCCATCCCTGGTCTCTGGGATCGTTACCTGAGCCAAAGGCAGTCGCTGAACCAACTGAGCCACCCAGGCATCCCAAGACACTTAACTATAGGAAACAAACAGGGTTGTTGGAAGGGAGGTAGATGGGGGGATGGGGTAACTGAGTGGTGGGAATTAAGGAGGGCATGTGATGTGATGAGCACAGGGTGTTATATACAACTGATGAATTACTGAACTCTACATCTGAAACTAATGGTATTCTATATGCTGGTTAATTGAATTTAAATAAAATTGAAAAAAATACTCAATTGTATATTTAAAAGTCTCTAAGAGAGTGTATTTTAAAAGTTCTCATCACAAAAAAAGTTCTCATCACAAGAAAAAAGAAAAAAATAGTTGTGATTTGTGTGGTGATGGATGTTAACTTATTGTAGCAACCATTGCAAAATATATACATATATTGAATCGTTAGGTTGTATGCCTGAAACTAGTTAATGTTATATGTCAATTATATCTCAGTAAAAAAATATTAGTTTGAAAGGTAAAGCCAGTCTGGTGTATTTTATTTTATTTATTTGTTTGTTTGTTTGTTTGTTTATTCTTTATTTAGGAGCAAAGGGTATGTTCATTTTCTCTTTTTTTAATTTAAATTCAATTAGCCAATGTATAGCACATCATTAGTTCTTGATATAACGTTCAGTGATTCATTGTGTGTAACACCCAGTGCTCTCATCGCATCATGTGCTCTCCTTATTGCCCATCACAAATTACCTCATCCTCCCACCCACCTCCCTTTTTGCAACCTTCAATTTGTTTCCTCGAGTCTCATTTGGTTTGTCTTCCTTTCTGATTTCTTTGCATTTATTGAAGAGACTGTCCTTTTTTTTCTGTATACAATTTTTTATTCTGTTCATAATAATTCAGATAAAATAGTTCTAATACATAATTGGTTACTGTATTGGTCAGCTATCTGTGTATAACAAACAACTGAAAAGATTAAGGACTTAAAATAACAAGAATTTATTAACTCGTGATTCTGTGTGTCAGCATGTCAGGGTGGCCTTAGCTAAACAGTTCTATTGCTAGTCTATTCATGTGGCCTCAAAGAGCTCACAGAGATGGTATCTGGTTAAGCTGGGATGGCCTTGTGAACATGTATGACATTTGGTGCTGTCTGTAGGTTAGTGTTGGCTGCCACATAGGGACTGAGGGTAAGTGGGTCCAATGTTTTAACAGACTAGCTGAAGATTATTCACATGCGGGTGGTTGCAAGTTTCCCGAGTATCAAGCAGGTGCATTCCTCTGCACAAACACTTCTAAAGTCTCTGTTTATATAATGCTTGCTGGTGCCACACTGGCAGAAACGGGGTACAAGAAGTAACATATGTTATGTCCTATTGTTTTAGCCACTTCAACTTGGATAATCTTATTTAGAGCACTTCCTCCCATTTTCAGAGAAAATTTAACTCAGTAAAGTAGACATTAAAACAGAGTTCTATTCTTTTTCAGTGCTCTAATGAAAGCTGGAGAAAACCGTGTAGTTAAAAGTTTTAGTTATTTTGGTTAGGAACAAAGGATAACACATTAACTGAGCAATTGAGTACAAAAAGTAGCAGAGTTAATGGCATCATATTTAAAGTAAAAATGCCAAAACAATGAATTCAAGTGGACTAACTTGATGAGTTAGTTGTGGCAAGCCTATTTTTTGTTAAATATTTTGTATTAGTCAGTAGGGGAGATTTGGTGGTAGACATGTGAAAAGGTGGTGGGTATATGTAGCTGCTATGAACTGTGTACCAACCATCACTCAGCAGCACTTTGGAAACACCCAAACCTTGAAGTTACCCTGGACCTTTTAAAAAAGTTTTATGGTTTCAGGTCTCACATTTAGGTCTTTAATCCATTTTGAGTTTATAGTTGCTTATGGTGAAATGCGGCCAGTTTTATTCTTTTGTATGTAACTGTCTAGTTTTCCCAGCACCATTTATTGAAGAGACTGTCTTTTCCCTATTGTATATTTATGTCTCTTCTATTGTAGATTAATGAGCCATTTAAGTGTGTGTTTATTTGTTTATTTCTGGGCTTTCTATTCTGTTCTATTGATTCTTGTGTCTATTTCTGTGCCGCCACCATACTGTTTTGATTACTACAGCTTTGTAGTATATCTTGAAATCTGGGATTATGATACCTCTAGCTTTGTTCTTTCTCAAGACTTCTTTGCCTATTTGATCTTTTGTGGACCCACACACATTTTGGAATTATTTGTTCTAGTACTGTGAAAAATACTGTTAGCATTTTGATAGGAATTGCATTGAATCTGTAGATTACTTTGGGTAGTATAGATATTTTAACAACATTAATTCTTCCAATCCATGAACATAGTATAACTTTCCATTTGTTTTTGTCACCTTAAATTTTTTTCTCAATTTCTTTTATCAGTGTCATAGTTTTCAGCAGAGTACTTTCACCTCCTTGTTTAAATTTATTCCTAGGTACCGTATTTTTTTTTGTGCAATTGTAAAATGGGATTGCTTACTTAATTTCTTGTGACTAGAAATAAAACAGATTCCTATGTATTAATTTTGTATTTGTCAACTTTACCGAATTTATTAGTCAGCTCTAATAGTTTTTTTGGTGGAATCTTTATGGTTTTATATATATAGCATCATGCCATCAGCAAATAGTGACAGTTTTACTTTTTCTTTAACCAATGCCTTTTACTTCTGCTTCTTCTATGATTGCAACTCTAGGATTTCCAGTACTATGTTGAATGAGGTGGTGAGAGTGGAAATCCTTGTCATGTTCCTGATATTAGGGGAAAAACTTTCAACTTATCACTTTCAAGTATGATGTCAACTGCAAGTTTGTCATATATGGCTTTTATTTATTATATTGAGGCATGTTCCCTCTATAATCTTTGTTGAAGCTTTTTTAAAAATTAAAAATGGATGTTGAATTTTGTCAAATGCTTTCTTGATTAAAACTCTTCAAAGTACAGGGATAAAAGGAACATACCTCAACAACATAAAAGCCATCTATGAAAAGCCCACAGTGAATATCATTCTCAATGGAAAAAATGGAGAGATTTTCCTTTAAAGTCAACATCACACCAGGGATTCCCATTCTCACCACTACTGTTCATCATAGTACTAGAAGTCCTAGTCTCAGCAATCAGACAACAAAAAGAAATAAAAGCCATCCAAATTGGCAAGAAGAAATCAAACTTTCTCTCTCTTAGCAGATGACATGATACTTTATATGAAAAACCCAAAGGACCCCCCCCAAATTGCTAGAACTCATACATCAATTCAGCAACAAGGCAGGATACAAAATTGAATGCACAGAAATCAGTTGCATTTCTGTACACTAACAATGAGACAGAAGAAAGAGAAATTAGGGAATTGATCCCATTTACAATTGTACCAAAAATCATAAGATACCTAGGAATAAAACTAACCAAAGAGGTAAAGGACCTGTACTCTAAAAACTACAGAGCACCAATGAAAGTAATGGAGAAAAACACAAAGGGATGGAAAAACTTTCCATTCTCATAGATTGGAAGAATAAACATTGTTAAAATATCTATGCTGCCCAGAGCAATCTACACATTCAAAGCAATCCTTATCAAAATGCCATTGAGATTTTTCACAGAGCTGGAACAAACTATCTTAAAATTTGTATGGAACCAGAAAAGACCCTGAATCACCAGGGGAAATGTTGAAAAAGAAAACCCCATCTGGGGGATCACAATGCCTGACTTCAAGCTCTATTACAAAGCTGTGAACATCAAGATGGCATGGTACTGGCACAAAAGCTGACACACAGATCAATGGAACAGAATAGAGAGCCCAGAAATGGACCCTCAACTCAAGGGTCAACTAATATTTGACAAAGCAGGAAAGAATATCCCATGAAAAAAAAGGCAGTTTCTTCAATAAATAGTGCTGGCAAAATTGGACAGCCTCATGCAGAAGAATGAAACTAGACTATTCTTTTACACTATGCTCAAAGATAAACTCAAAATGGATGAAAGACCTAAATGTGAGACAGGAATCCATTAAAATTCTGGAGGAGAAATAGGCAGTAATCTCTTTGGCATCAGCCACAGAGACTTCTTGCAAGACACATATCCAAAGGGAAAGAAAACAGAAGCAAAAATGAACTATTGGGACTTCCTCAAGATAAAAAGTATCTGCAGAACCAAGGAAGCAATCAACAAAACAAAAAGACAATCTTGAAATGGGAGAAAGTATTTGCAAATGGCATTACAGATAAAGGGCTGGTATCCAAGATCTAAGCTGCTCTCCAAGATCCAAGATCTCAAACTCAACACCAAAAAACCCCCCAAATAATCCATTCAGGAAATGGGCACAAGACATGACCAGACACTTCTCCAAAGAAGACATGCAAATGGCTAACAGACGCATGAAAAAATGCTCCACATCACTTGCCATCAGGGAATTGCCAATCAAAACCTCAAAGAGATACCACCTTACACTAGTCAGAATGGCTGAAATTAACAAGATAGGAAACGACAATATTGGTGAGGATGTGGAAAAAGGAGAACCCACTTACACTGGTTGGTGGGAATGCAAGCTGGTGCAGCCACTCCTGAAAACAGTATGGATGTTCCTCAGGACTTTAAAAATAGAGCTACCTTATGACCCAGCAATTACACTACTGGATGTTTAACCCAAAGATACAGATGTAGTGAAAAGAAGAAGCACCTGCACCCCGATGTTCATAGCAGCAATGTCCACGGTAACCAAACTGTGGATAAAGAAGTTGTGGTTCATATATACAATGGAATATTTCTCAGCCTTCATAAAGGGTGAATATCTACATTTACATTGACAAGGAGTGTATTATGCTAAGTGAAATAAATCAATCAGTGAAACACAATTTTTAAAAAATTATTTATTTATTTGACAGAAAGTGAGACAGAGAGACAGAGAGAGAAGAAACACACACAGGGGGAGTGGCTTTTTTCTGAGGAGGGAGCCCAACTCGGGGCTTGATCCCAGGACCCTGGGATCATGACCTGAGCCAAAGGCAGATGCTTAATGACTGAGCCACCCAGGCACCCCAAGAAACACAATTAATATATGTTTTCACTCATATGTGGAACATAAGGAATAATGCAGAGGACAATAAGTGTGGTGGGGAAAAACTGAATGGGAAGAAACCAGAGAGGGAGACAAACCATATGAGACTCCTGATTCCAGGAAACAAACTGAGGTTTGCAGAAAGGAAGGTGGGTGGGGAAATGGGGTTATTGGGTGATAGGAATTAAAGAGACATGTGATACGATGAACGCTTGGTGATACAGGCAATTAATGAATCATTGACCATTATATCAAAAAGTAATTATGTGCTATACTATACCTTGGTTAATTGAATTTAAATTTAAAAAAAAGCTAAAAAAAAGACAAAAATAAACAAACAAGCAAAACAAAATAAAACAAAACAAAATCAACAAGAAAACAAAAGAAAATACTAGATCCTTGGTGTATTTTGGTCTACTTGTTAAAAGAAACCAGATCCCACAATCAGAAAGAAATGAAAACATAAATATGATATATATTATATGTAACATATATATGTAACTTATATTTACACACACACAATGAAAGAAAGCAAAAATAAATATATATAATGTGCATACATATAAATAAAAATTGAAAAGAATTTTAAAAAATTGAGAAAATAAGAAAATAATTGGAAGAAATAATACTGAAAGACTAAAGAATAAAAGGACAGTGAGTGCTATATACTGTTTTCTCCAGTAGCTGATCTCTGCCGTCCTCTATGATCAGTAAACTTGATGGTAACCAGTTGTTTGGATTAGTCTCCTGGGAGAGGGGTCCCTGATTCTCAGGTGTACTTGTTCTTTTGCAAAGATGCCTCCCTTTGGCAAAGGCAGGGCTCAGTGTAAGTAGCTCCTGATTCCACTAAGTGGCGCTGTTTTGCTCCCTGAAGGCTTTCAGTCCTCATGGGTGGGATCTATACGGTGGCCCTCTGCTCTCCTGAGCTGAACTTGAGTTTGCCCTGCTCTTCAGCAAACCCTAATAGAAAAGCAGTCAATCACTGTTGTCTCCTGGGTCCCAGAACTCTGCATTCACCTGGCCTGTGACTGAGTGTATTTATTTTAGGCCCAGAGCTGAGTTCCAAAACTCTAGATTTTACACATTCCTGAGGCACAGACCCCTGCTGTTCCTCCCAGGGGAGGGATGGTGGTCTCCTAGGCTTCTGCTTTTGCTGGACCCCTCCCAGGAAAGCAGTCACACAATGGAGCAGCCTTCACAGTTTATGGCAACATACAGCAGTAAGTTGCACCTAGACTTACTGTTCTCAGCTGTCTTCCCTGTTTCACCCATGCCTAATAATTCTGTCCTACTCAGACACCATCCATTCTTCTTGCAACCCTGGGGATTCTGTCATTCCTGGGATCCCACCCCACTTTGCCACCTGCACACCTTTAAGCCAGGGATATACCCCACTGTAGGAGGATTATAAAAGTCCTGATTTTTGTGCTCCACTGCCTATAATACTTCTCAGTAGTCTTTTTTTTTTTAAGATTTTATTTATTTATTTGACAGAGATCACAAGTAGGCAGAGAGGTGGAGAGAGAGGAAGGGAAGCAGACTCCCAGCCAAGCAGAAAGCCCAATGCGGGGCTTGATCCCAGGACCCTGGAATCATGACCTGAGCTGAAGGCAGAGGCTTTAACCCACTGAGCCACCCAGGCGCCCCTGCAGTAGCCTTCTTAAGCAAGCTCATTCTCCTGTGCTATAGCTTCAGATATATCACCCCAGATTCAAGTCTCTGCACCTCCTACCTTCCAAAAAGTGGTCACTTTTCTCCTTGTGGAATTGCATTTATTTTCTCAGAACTCCAATTGATTGCTCAGGCATTCAGAATGATCTGATAACTACCTAACTGGGTTCCAGGGACCAAACAAACTTATGGTCCTCTACTCCTCTGCCATCTGCCATCTAAACTCCTCCAGTAATTATTTCTTAATTTTTCTTAGGTATAAAACAAAGGTGCTTTGGATTCTGGGGCAGCTGCAACCAAGCTTGGATTTTATGATTGTCACTTGGCATTTACACAATTTGCTAAGTTATCTCAGGGCTGCTCTTTTGATCCAGGCTGTTAATTCTTTAGAATTTATAAGAATATTGCTGTGAGCCCTGTGGGAGCTCGAGGACCAGCACCTGATCAGCACAGCTCCTAGCCGTTGGCAGTCTTGATGACTTAGCTCAGGGATAAGAGGCAAAGCCATAAAGAGGCTGTGTCCTGGAAGTACCTCTGCTGATGGAAGTTCCATCTAAACTTAGTTTATTAAAAAGAATAAATGTTTCAAGCAAAGATCTGATTCTTTTAGTCACTTGTATTCCATACTATGGTATCTCTGTTTCTGAGGGTGATGACTTGTGTGTCTGTAGAGACACTAATGAAAAGCTTTTTTTAATTTTAATAGTTTTATATTAATTTTAACATGATGAAAATGTAACTAGCAAAATATTACTATTATTTAAGATGCAACCAAGTAAGGAGTGCATGTGTGACTCAGTTGGTTAAGTGGCTGATTTGATTTTTGCTCAATTCATCATGTCAGGGTAGTGGGATTGAGCCCTGTGTCAGGCTCTGTGCTGGGCATGGAGTCTGCTTGAGATTCACTCTTGGGCGCCTGGGTGGCTCAGTGGGTTAAGCCGCTGCCTTCGGCTCAGGTCATGATCTCAGGGTCCTGAGATTGAGTCCCGCATCGGGCTCTCTGCTCAGCAGGGAGCCTGCTTCCTCCTCTCTCTCTCTCTGCCTGCCTCTCTGCCTACTTGTGATCTCTCTCTGTCAAATAAATAAATAAAATCTTAAAAAAAAAAAGAGAGATTCACTCTTTCCCTCTCACTTTGTCCACTCCCCACCCCATTCTCTCTCTCTTTCTCTAAAATAAATGAATAAATCTTTAAAAAACAGATGCAACCAAGTAACAAAAATGATTAAAGTCAACTTTGAGAAATATTAAGAAAAACAGAATAAAAAATAGCTAGCCATGACAAATATCAGGAAGTTGTACACCAGTGACTGATGCTGGGAAGTGGGGCTGGGTGGAGGGAAGTTCTTTGCAGCATTTGCACAGGCCAGTACAACAGACAACATACAATGAACAGGTGCACCTCCTTATACTCCTCTCTAGCTCTCTACATTTTATCTCCTGATTTGTTTAACGTTTATCATTAGAAGAGTCATCTTGCAATTATCTCTCTCTTACCAGGGAGAAGCTATTTGCATGAGGTCATTTGCATGTATATTTTTCCAGGGTTGTTGTTATGTGGATAGTTTGCAATTGCCTTACTTCATTCAGTATATTATATCAGAAGCATTTTCCATGTTGCATATCATTTTCATTTTTAAGGATTTGTTGTTTCCATTTTTTAAAAAATGGACACCATTGGGTACATAGCTCTTGTCTTCTAGTGAACTTTTAGTTATTTGGGGAGAATAAACTCATATAAGTGGGATAAATGGGTCAAAGCATATAAACTTTTATCACTTCTAAACTGTGCACAGCCACTAAGCTTGAGGCCTTTTAGCCCATAAAAAATAATGGTTGCCTTTTTCCTTAATATGCAAAGAACTTTTTCAGATGAAAAACCCAGTGGAAAAATGATAAAGGATATGAATGTTATATCAGAGAAAAATACACTTGGCCATAAGCATATGATAAATGCTCACCCTCAGTGATAACTAAAATGTTATAAATTTAATAAAAAAAATATCTCCATGGATTTTGGGGGGAGACAAGATGGCGGGGAAGTAGGAGGAGGCGCCCTTTCACTGTACCCTAAAGTGAGCTGATTACCTTCCAAAGAACTCCGATCACCCACGAAATCAGCCTGAGATCAGAATTATACACGTCTAGATCTCTACTAGAGCAGAAGACACCAGTGGGCAGGTAAAGCAGAGTGGGAAAGTCGGACTGATATCGGAAGATAAACAAAGGGGGAGGAGCCACCAGAGGCGACCCATTGGAAAGCAATATCCCAATACGAGAGCGCCCTGCATCTGGGGACCAGCATTAACTCGGGAGTCTGGTAGAAAGCACTCAAAAAGAGCAAAGGATCACCGGGGAGAAATTGCGGGAATCGGGGCTTTAGGGTCAGGGGCTTAAGTTCCCAGACCCAGGACAGCCACCCCTGGTGCAGAGCCAGAGAGAATGTGGCAGAGAAACCGGGTCTTGGTCCCTGAACCACAAGCGCGCCTGAGAGTGTGTGGCGCCCTGCTCCCGTGAGGGGCTGGGAGCCTCGCCAGCCAACAGAAGCACAGCCTTTTTGCAGTCCCCACGCAAGTGCCCTGCTGTGCCATCAGAGTCCGAGTCGTGCCCCTCGCCCTCCCCTGAGAGAGGTGCACACAAACGCCAGCCCGGTGCTCTCGGACCCTGAAAGACCAGGCACTCCGAGCCCGGGGCCAGCGGGAAAATCTCAGTGTGTGATCGCTGCTTGGAACTTCTCTGGCAGTCTGGAGCTGCCCAGACAGCCACCACTGCTGTGGTTTTGGGTACAAGCAAAAAATCCTGAGTCCCCAGGGACCGCGACTGGAAACCTGCTCTGCCAGCGGCCAAGGGGGCATTTATTTGGGCTCTGCAGGCAGACTGAGGCTTCTTTCTGAGAGGGAGGTCAGGGTGCAGTTTGCTTTCCTCTAAACCTACAAAAACCATCAAAAGCGGTCAAGGCGAGAGAGAAAAACAGAAGTGAACAAATATAAAAACCTCGAGAGAACAAAAGCCTGAAAAAACCAGTTTCCTCAGAGCCCACCCCCTTGAGGGGGGCAGGAGGACTTAGCTGAGAGAACTTCAGGGACTGAAAACCCACGTGGCAGGCCCCTCCCCCAGAAAACCAACGGGGAAAGGGAAAAAAAAAAAGATGACAAGAGAACAACCATCACTACTCCATAGGAAAATTTTTATTATTAATTTGATCCCACTATTCTGGCTCTTTTTTTTTAAAATATAGATAATTTTTTATTATTAAATAGATAATTTTTTAACCTATTTACCATCACAGTGAGATGTCCAGTACATCAAATTCCATAATAACCTTCTAACCTGAACTTTTTGATTCATACACCTGTGTTTTCCTTTTGAATTTCTATTTTTTTAATTTTTTTAAAATTTTAGTTTAGTTTAGTCTAGTTTATTCCATTTTTTAATTTTTATTTTCTAATATTCATATAGAGTTAAACTTCAAGGTAATCCCCTTTCCCCAATCAATGCCACCCCTATAGGTAAACCAATTCCTAATCCCCCCTTATCTTAGGAAAGTTGAGTCCTTTAACAAAGATATCAAGATACGTCCAGGAAGAATCAAAACAACCTTCCTCACCCACACTGAGAATTTACAGCCACTCTCCCATCTTTTTCTTCCACCAGTATTTCTGTGTTTTTGTGTTTGTCCTGATATATATAAATCTTACACTCAGGGTTCTTTTTGATGAGGTTCTTCCTTTATTTGAATATATATGCAAATATATATATATATATTTTCTCTTGTCATATACTTTTATCAGTCTTTTTGTTAGTCTGTGTCTGTTTGTATACTTCATAAATCATACCTTGGGGCCCATTTGAGCTGAACCTTCTCTTTTATCTCACCTTTCGTTCCTGTCTCTCTCCCTCTCTCTATTTTATTTTCCTTTTCTTTTTCCTCTCATTTGGGTGGGAAGCCCTGATTGCTCAGAAGCATTTCAGGGTGCACCTTAATGGCACCACAGTCGATACATACAGCTATACCCGTTCAGCCATCTCTCACCAAAATGACTAGGAGGAGGAATGCCCAACAGAAGAAAAATACAGAGCTTCTGCAACAGAGCTAATGGCTATCAACATAGACAATATGTCGGAAAGAGAATTCAGGCTAACAATTATCCAAGCAAGAGCTAGGTTGGAGAAAGCCATGGGTGACCAAACGGAATTGATTAGGGCCGAAATGAAAATGACCAGAGATCATGTTTCAATATTAGGGAAGAGCTGAAAGCTACCAGGGATGAGCTTCACAATGCTCTCAATGAGTTCCAATCTAATCTAAATTCTCTCAAAGCTAGAGTAACTGAGGCAGAAGATAGAATTAGTGATCTGGAGGACAAAGAGATAGAGAGAAAGGATCAGGAGGAAGCCTGGAACAAACAGCTTAGAAGCCACGAAAACAGAATCAGGGAAATAAATAATGCCATGAAGTGTTCCAACGTCAGAATTATTGGAATCCCTGAAGGGGAGGAGAAAGAAAGAAGTCTAGAAGATATAGTGGAACAAGTCCTTCATGAAAATTTTCCATTTTTGTGAATGGAACCAGCGTTCATGTACTAGGGGCCAAAAGATTACAGATTCTTGAAAGTCCTCGAGACACCTAATAGTAAGAATGAAGAATTATAATTGTAGACAGAACCTCTTGAAAACAACTAGGACAAAGAAGACCCTTATGTACAGAGGAAATCCCATCAGAATAACATCAGACCTGTCCACAGAGACCTGGCAAGCCAGAAAGGGCTGGCAAGATATATTCAGGGCACTGAATGAGAAGAACATGCATAAAGAATAAAGAATACTTTATCCAGCAAGACTGACATTCAAAATGGATGGAGAGATAAAGAGTTTCCAAGATCGGCAAGTCTTAAAAGACTATGCAAGCACCAAGCCGATACTGCAGGAAATATTAAGGGGGGCTCTATAAAAGAGGAAAAAGCCCAACAATAGCATTGAATAGAAATATAGAGACAATCTACAGAAAGAAAGACTTCAAAGGTAACACAATGTCAATAAAAACGTATCTATCAATAATCACCCTCAATGTGAATGGCCTAAATGCGCCCATAAAACGGCACAGGGTTGCAGATTGGATAAAACGACAGGACCCATCCATATGTTGTCTAAAAAAGACCCATTTTGAACCTAAAGATACACCCAGACAGAAAGTGAAGGGATGGAGAAGCATCTTTCATGCCAATGGGCCTCAAAAGAAGGCCAGGGTAGCGATTCTCCTATCAGACAAATTAGATTTTAAAATAAAGACTGTAGTCAGAGATCCAGAAGGACACTACATCATTCTTTTTTTTTTTTTTAAAGATTTTATTTATTTATTTGAGAGAGAAACAGTGAGAGAGAGCATGAGCAAGGAGAAGGTCAGAGAGCAAAGCAGACTCCCCATGGAGCTGGGAGCCCGATGCGGGACTCGATCCCGGGACTCCGGGATCATGACCTGAGCCGAAGGCAGTCGTCCAACCAACTGAGCCACCCAGGCGTCCCCACTACATCATTCTTAAAGGGACTATCCACCAAGATGATCTAACAATTGTAAATATCTATGCCCCCAATATGGGATCAGCCAATCACATAAGAAAACTGTTAATCAAGATAAAGAGTCATATTGATATGAATACACTAATCGTTGGAGATCTTAACACGCCTCTCTCAGAAATAGACAGATCATCGAAGCAGAAAATCAATAAAGAAACAAGAGCATTGAATGACACATTGGACCAGATGGACCCCATAGATATATACAGAAGATTCCACCCTAAAACAACAGAATACTCATTCTTCTCAAGTGCACATGGAACCTTCTCCAGAATAGACCACATACTGGGTCACAAATCAGGACTCAACCGATACCAAAAGACTGAGATTATTCCCTGCACATTCTCAGATTCCAATGCTTGGAAACTGGAGCTCAATCACAAGGAAAAGTTCCAAAGGAACTCAAACACCTGGAAGCTAAAGGCCACCTTGCTTAAGAATGCTTGGATCCACCAGGAGATCAAAGAAGAACTGAAACAATTCATGGGAACCAATGAGAATGAAGACACTTCGGTCCAAAACCTATGGGATACAGCAAAGGCGGTCCTAAGGGGGAAATACATAGTCATCCAAGCCTCTCTCAAAAAAATTGAAAAATCCAGAACACAGCAGCTGTCTCTACACCTTAAAGAACTGGAGAATCAACAACAAATCAAACCAACTCCACATGTAAGAAGGGAAAAAATCAAGATTAGAGCTGAGATTGATAAGGTAGAAACCGGAGATACAGTAGAACGTATCAATGAAACTAGAAGCTGTTTGTTGAAAGAATCAATAAGATTGATAAACCATTGGCCACACTAATCCAAAAGAAAAGAGAGAAATCTCAAATTCATAAAATTATGAATGAAAAGGGAGAGATCACAGTAAACACCAAGGAAGTAGAAACAATCATCAGAAGTTATTATCAACAGTTATATGCCAATAAGCTAAGCAACCTAGATGAAATGGATGCATTCCTGGAAAACTATAAACTCCCAAAATTGAACCAGGAAGAAATCAACAACCTGAATGGACCAATATCTAGTAACGAGATTGAAGCAGTGATCAAAAACCTCCCAAAAAACAAGAGCCCAGGATCTGATGGATTCCCTGGGGAATTCTACAAAACTTTCAAAGCAGAAATAAGATCTATTCTCCTGAAGCTGTTTCAAAACACTGAAGCAGAAGGAAAACTTCCAGACGCTTTCTATGAAGCCAGCATTACCCGGATCCCCAAACCAGGCAAAGATCCTACCAAAAAGGAGAATTTCAGACCAATATCACTGATGAATATAGATGCTAAAATTCTCAACAAGATCCTAGCCAACAGGATCCAACAGTACATTAAAAAGATTATCCACCATGACCAGGTGGGATTCATCCCTGGGCTACAAGGATGGTTCAACATTCACAAATCAATCAATGTGATACAACAAATTAATGTGAGAAGAGAGAAGAACCACATGGTCCTCTCAATCGATGCAGAAAAAGCATTTGACAAAATCCAGCATCCGTTCCTGATCAAAACGCTTCAAAGTATAGGGATAGAGGGAACATTCCTGAACCTTATCAAATCTTTCTATGAAAGACCCACAGCAAATATCATCCTCAATGGGAAAAAGCTTGCAGCCTTCCCGTTGAGATCAGGAACATGACAATGATGCCCACTTTCACCACTCTTGTTCAACATAGTATTAGAAGTCCTAGCAACAGCAATCAGACAACAAAGAGAAATAAAAGGTATCCAAATTGGTAATGAAGAAGTCAAGCTCTCTCTCTTCGCAGATGAGTGACTCCTTAATACATTTTTAAAATATATGTGTTTTATATTCCAAAAGAAACACGTTCTTTTGTATAATTTCATAGTAAAAAGGATATTAAGTGAAGGACCATAGCTGTGTTCTAATGTTAATAAAATGGATTCAACCATGCTCACATTAAAAGCCAGCTGCACACCCTGGTGTGAATTTCAGCAGACATCTTCCCCCCCAACCCCGGTCAGTACTGGTGTTTCGATATAAATGTACCAGAAACTATTCTACCAGGTCTCTCGTGGGTGGAGCTTTAAAACCCTCCCAGTTCTCCCTATTAAAAAACTTTATTGAAATGTGGCTAGTGCAAACAAAGAACTGGATTTTTAATTTTACCTACTTTAATAAACAAATTTGAATAGCCACACGTAGTTAATGGCTACTGTATTGGACAGGCAAAGCTCTAGAAGTGGAATACTTTCAGTCTGCTTTGAAACTCTGACAAATCTGAGCATACCATGTAGGATTGCGACCAGCTGGACCAAATTAATTACTTTTCAGGGAATTTTGTGTTCAATACAAGAAGGAAGAACAGAAAACAAAGAAACAGGAGAAACAGAAAAGAGGCATGACAAGGTGTCTGTTTTTGAAGTGTGTCAAAATGGTGGGACCTCTGGGATTTGTGGCTGTATCTGAAAGGTCATGGTCAGTGCCCAAGGTTGTCAGGAAGTCAGGCTGTGCAGCCATCAAGAAGGATCTCCGTTTGCCTCTCAGCATGAGCATCAGGGCCTGTAAGAACTGCAGTACATTTCTCTTCTTTGCACTTGATCAGCCTAACCAACACTCTCTGGCACTTAGAGATGCAACTGAAAACATTATTGGAGAGTGTGGTGAAAAAAAAAAAAAGGCATCCCTTGCTGAATGGTGGCTTTTAAATCTGGATGTGTGTGGAATGAATTTTCACAAAATGAAGCACGAATTAATTTCTCCATGATCCAGTCTATCGTTGAGCTGGTACGTTTGTAGTAACAACAAACAGGTTGGTAAAGGAACGATCCACGCTGCCAGTCAGTTCTTCTCTCTGGGGTTCCTGTGCTATCTGTAGTATGCATAGTAATCCCCCAAATGAGCAATGAGTGGGACCCTTTTTAAGGCAAATACTCTTGAAAACTCCTGAGAATTATTCAAGGGGCCCGATTTGAGATTAATTTTTCCCAATTTATTGGAGAGTTAGAATTGTAAGCCAATTTCAGTTTGCATATTTTTTAACCTTTAAAAAAATCATCTATTCTTTTTCATTTGTTTCATTTGGTCACATGCATAACTTACAAATATAGTCATAAAACAGATATAAAGATAGGCATTTTCTATCCCATGGGTATATCATATTCCTCGGTATTTTCTAATATAGTTTTATAGTTTTTAAATGTTCAGTTTTTTATTCCTGTGAAATTTATATTTGTTAGTGGTGGAAAAGAGAGATCCCAAATTACTTTTTATGAATTTGTAATAAGTTCTCTAAATAGTTCTTTGTTCCTTTTTCTTCCATCCATTAAGACATCTCCTTAAACATTTACCATATTCCCGGCTACACTTGGGCTTTTTCTGGATCTAAGGTTTTTGTCCATTGTTTCATCTATCTCTGCCATTTTAATAACTATAGTTTTCAAAATTCTTCAAATTCTTTTTAGCTATTATTGTACATTTCCTCTCTTAGATGAATATAATCAGTTTGTCAAGTTTAATTTTAAACTTGGTTATGTACTATTTTTTAAGCTTACAAAAAAAAATTATAGTAGGAAGTTAGAGGTTATCCTTTAAGAATCTTGCCTCCCGTCTGCCCATACCAACCACTGATTTCACATGGCTTCCCCCTGAGGGTAACACATCATAAGTCACTGGCAGAGAAAGCACTTTGTCTGCACATTCTGTCTGCTCATTCCAGGAGCCTTCCTCCTTCTCATCTTGATTTTTCTTCATAGAACTTAATCACACCAAATAATATGTTGACACTCTTTAGGTGTATTTTTGATTTATTATTATCTATCTCCTCTTACTGAAATGAAAACTCAGTTAAAAAGAGCAGAGATGGGTGGCGCCTGGGTGGCTCAGTGGGTTAAGCCTCTGCCTTCGGCTCTGGTCGTGATCTCAGGGTCCTGGGATTGATTCCCACATGAGGCTCTCTGCTCAGCAGGGAGCCTGTTTCCTCCTCTCTCTTTCTCTCTGCCTGCCTCTCTGCCTACTTGTGATCTCTGTCTGTCAAGTAAATAAATAGAATCTTAAAAAAAAAAAAAGAGCAGAGACTTCGTTTTATTATTCTCTGATCCATCCCCAAGGCACCTCAGTATTTGTAGAATGAATGAATGAATTTGAAGTGTTGGTGTCTGGGATGTGAAATTCACCACCTCATTTTAATCCCATTCTTGGTAGTTAGGGCTGACCTCCTCCACGAGCAAAATCCTCAGAAAGTGTTCTCTATTGTGGAACAATAACTATCCAGAGGGAGAAAGACCTTTCTTGGTCTGCAACACATCATTTCATTTCCTTTGTTCTCACCAATTCTAGGGGGAAGACAAAGCAGCTTGAAATGCTGGTGGAAATGCAAATTGGTACAACCTTTTGGGAAAGCAGTTTTGTACAACATGTAGTCTTCTAAATCATGTTCCTCCAGAGACCACAAGAACATATCTGTAGGTAAACAAATTTATTTCTCTCAGTAAGAGAGCATTAGAAAGAACTCAAGATAGGTTTAGGACGTCCATTGGATGACTTATGTTGGAGGAAGGGTCTAAGGCTTTGCTCTAGATGCTGTCAAGAATTGGGGGCATTGTGATCTGACATCTTTATCCAGAAGGCAGGAGGAAAGAATTAAAGCTAAAGCTGCAACTGGAAAAGACCCAGAGTAGCCAGCACAGGAATGTGTTTGGTTGGTAACCTGAACAACGTGTGTGTTTGGTCTGCGCCTAGTCACGAACTTGGAGGGGACTTATTCTTGTCCTCTCAGTCATGGTCCCAAAGTAGCCTTGCCTGAAAGTTATGTTTTGTGACATCGCTACTGTTCCACAGGAGGACAGAAGGGCCTAGCTGTGATTCCAGCCAGCTACTGCATGTCCTGGCTGCTGTTTTTATTGCTGCCTTTTAACTTAAGGAGTACTTTAATGGCTCAATCATGTATATGTATATGTATATGTATATGTATATGTATATGTATATGTATATTATATATATACATACATATATATATACATCTCAGCATTATTATTAATAGAGAAAATACCCCAACACAGGTATGGTAAAAAAGTTCTATAAAGCAAATATATGCATGAGCCATGAGGAGCAAAGGGAAGTGCAGACAAGGATGGTGGTACTCAGCCATGAGTGGCCACCATCGGATGGAGCATGATGCTGCCCTCATAGTGATGTCTATAAAGACTTCAGTGGCTTCAGGATACTTCAAAGATAATGTTGAAAAGAAATGCAAGGCATAAAACTGCAAGTACATAAATATATATAGTGTATCAATGATGTAAAAAGAAATTACTTATTCATTTAGTAAATACTTCTTAAGTACTGACTCACTAGGGGAGGAACCCACTCCTGGCCCATATTTTTTCTGTGACTCACAGTCATGTAAAAGGAAGATGGCATACCCTGCTGTAGAGAGAGCTTGCTTAAGCCACTGGATCAGGCTTCACAAGGTTACTACCAGCTTCCCAGATACAGAAACAAGATCTTTCTCCCAGATACTAAAAATTGATGAGGCTTCTGAAAACCAAATAATGACAATAAACTCATAAGTCAATAATTACCAAGATGGCCTGTGTACTTTATAAGCACACTTTCTTTAATGCCAGTGGGAGCAGATTTTTCCAGTGAGAAGAGACCTTAGTGATACCTCAGGAACTTACTGGCCCCAAAACACTTAATGCAGCCTTGAAAGGGACCTGGCTGAACCTGGAGCTGGAGCCAGGTCAGGAGTGTCTTAGAGGAGAGCTACCCAGACTTTAGTGGGAGAAAGACCAAGCCCCCTGGGTGAGCTCTCAGATTATCCACTTTGTGGGGTTCCAAATAGGCATGTCATTTCAGGTAACACATTTTGTATTTCATATCTACTCTGTAAAAAAGTTATCCCCAAACTTAAAAGCTTAGACAACAAAACTTATTTCAATTTCCCTGAGTCAAGAGTCTGGGTATGTTTTGCTGGGTTCTCCAGGGAAAAGTGGCTCGGGGTGACTCAGGTAGAACAACCCTGGGCCTGTATCCATGCATCATCTACAATGAGTATTTTATGTTTTTGCATGCTTATTTCTGAGAGGACCTAGACATGTAAGCACTGGAGTTTCACAGCTGGTTTCTAAAGTCTAGGTATTCAAATAACTCCTGACTGACCCAAGTTAATCTGATCTGACCATACAGATGGCAGGCTAGTGCCCCAGCTACAATATGTCCAGTGGGGTCAGTGGGAGTGGGCTGAAGTGTGGTCTCCCTCTCCAGTGTCCCTGCTCAGTGTCTCCCTCCTCCCACACCTTCCTGGGACACTAGAGCATCTTACTCCTGAAGTGTGCCTAGTGCTTGATACCTTATGTCTTTTAATGTCAACAACCCTATCTTAAAGACCAGAGACTAGACTGTGGGCAGGAGTTGAGCCCAGTGCTCCACTCTTGCAGTTTCAAGGGGCTGACAGCCTCTCACCACCATTCACCATCCTCTGGTGCCTCTTACTCTTCCTTTCATGCATTTGAAGCATCGTCCCTGTGCGTGTGACTATGGGAATGAGGCCTAGGGTAGCCAAAGGCATTGAAGCAAATTCTGTCCCTTAAACCAGAGCATATCCTCTGGAATGAGAAATAAGGCTGGTGACTCTAACACTCAAAACATCCTTGCCCCAGTTTTGTTTCCTCAGCTAGAACCCAGGTGCGGGTGGACTGGGGTTTTGGTAAGAGGCCACATAAAATGTGGACTTACCTTCTTCTCACAGTCTGGGAGTATTTTCCTAGTCATCCTCAAAACTCACAGGAATTGCAGAGTATGAATAAGACATAATTTTTCAGCCAGTCCTGCTGAAGTCCTAGATCCACTTTACAATGCCTCCTACTTTTGTGGCACCGAGGAACAAAGATACTCTACAATGAATACATTCTGTTTGTATAGTGTCAGCTGTCAGGGACTCAACTTTTTAACCTGTTGCCAACAGGTGATCAGTCCTGAGCAAGTCATACATATTTTTCCATCCATCTTTTTCACACGTCTACATTTGCACCTTCATTTCTCATTGTTGCCTTCATCCTCATTCACATCCACATATGCCTGGCTCCTATATGTCACCTCTATCTGCCTCCTTCTTACCCTTTCCTCTCTTCCAAAAATATGGTGCTTTCTAGTTCTAACAGGCCGTGATTTTTTTTTCTCTGTCCCTTACACAGAACTCAGTTGCTTAATGTGGGTCTCTCTGAAAAACTGAAAGTGTCGGGAAGACAAGATGGCGGGGAAGTAGGAAGAGGTGCCTTTTCAACCTGTACCCTAAAGTGAGCTGATTACCTATCAAAGAACTCTGGTCACCCATGAAATCAGCCTGAGATCAGATTTATACATGTCTGGATCTCTATAGGGGCAGAAGACGCCAGTGGGCAGGTAAAGTGGAGTGGGAACATCTGACTGATAACAGAAAATAAACAAAAGGGGGAGGAAGCCACCAGAGGCAACTGATTGGAAAGCAATACCCCTAATACGAGAGTGCCCTGCATCTGGGGACCAGCATTAACTTGGAGACTGGTTGAAAGCACTCCAAAAGAGCAAAGGATCGTGGGGGGGGGGGGTGGAAATTTGGGAATCAGGGCAGCTAGAGACAGGGGCTTAAGTCCTGGGACCCAGGACAGCCTCCCCTGGAGCTGAGCCAGAGAGTGCGGCGGAGAAACCGGGTCTTGGTCCCTGAGCTGCCAGCGCGCCCAAGATTGTGTGGGGTCTGGCTCCTGTAAGGGGCTGGGAGCCATGCCAGATGGCAGAATGCCAAGCCCTGCTACAGAGCCTGAGACACGTGCGCCCCTCCCCCTCCCCTGAGAAAGGTGTGCAAAGGCCCAGCCCGGGCTCTTAGATCCCCGCCATTGTTTCAGAGTCTGAAACACGTGCCCCAAACTCTCCCCTGAGAGAGGTGCATGAAGGCCCAGCCTGGTGCTTTCGGACCTGCATCCCACTCTCAGAGCCTGAGACGTGTGCATGACTCACAGCCTCCCCTGAGGGAGGTGCACGCAAGCCAGGCACTCTTAGACCCAGAAAGACCAGGCATTCCCAGCCCGGGCCAGCAGGAAAGTCTCAGTGTGTGATCGCTGCTTGGAACCTCTCTGGAGTCTGGAGCTGCCCAGTCACCGCTGCCATGGTTTTGGGTACAAGCAGAAGATCTTGCGTCCCCAGGGACCACGACTCAGAATCTGCTCTGCCAGTGGCCAAGGGGGAATTTATATGGGCTCTACAACACCCACAGAAGAGCAGACTGAGGCTTCTCTCTGAGAGGGAGGTCAGGGTGCAGTTTGCTTTCCTCTAAACTTACAAAAACCATCAAAAGCGGTCAAGGCGAGAAAGAAAAAAAAAGTGAACAAACATAAAAACCTCCAGAGAACAAACGCCTGAAAAAACCGGTTTCCTCACAGTCCACCCCCTTGAGGGGGGCAGGAGGACTTAACTCAGGGAACATCATTGACTGAAAATCTGAAAGTGTCAAAAAACTTAGGATTTGGGAAAATGCTGAAATAGCTGATGTTGGGAAAAGGTGTGTGTCTGTGTGTGTGTGTGTATGAACATGGGAGGAAAGGAGCCAAAAACCTGTAAGGAGGGTGCCTGGGTGGCTCAGAGGATTAAGCCTCTGCCTTCGGCTCAGGTCATGATCTCAGGGGCCTGGGATCGAGTCCCACATCGGGGTCTCTGCTCAGCAGGGAGCCTGCTCCCTCCTCTCTCTCTGCCTGCCTCTCTATCTGCTTGTGATCTCTGTCTGTCAAATAAATAAATAAAATCTTTAAAAACAAAACAAAACAAAACAAACAAACAAACAAACAAACAAAAAATCCTGTAAGGAATGGCTGTGAAGCATATTTTCTCCTAACAAACAGTAAAGCCACTCTAGAAATGTATTCATTATTCATTATTCCCTAGGACACTTAGTCCTAGGGAATCTAAATTTCTTTGTAATGGGCCCTCAAATTAAGCACTTTTCAGACATGAAATTCTCTAGACATTTAACTTGTCTTCCCAGGACAAGAAAGACAATATAATTCAACATTAATCTTGTGTGGGAAGACAGATGTTAATGAGAGCTGAGCACATGGTGTTAATTCTAAATTTCAGGAAGTCTGATTATATTAGTTCAGTCAAAATCCCCCTCAACTCAAAATGCTCTTGGGTCAGGTCCCCACCAACCATCAAACCATCTGAGAAGCAGGAAAATCAGAGTCACTTAGAGACTTAAGTATTTTATTCTGTGGCTAATATGTTGGTGAGTATGTAAGGCACATTGATTTGATGGAATGAGTGTGCTTATGTGATTAAGAACACATTTGTAAAACACACAAATGAACAAAGGCCTCTGAACAAATAGTAGTCAGAGGCTTACTTTTCTCACCCAGGGTTCTCTGTCACTGCTCACTCAGCACCACAGGCTGCATTTCTATATTGCAAACATAGAGTGGGCTCTGCTCAGCTTCGGTGAGAAAGCTGCCAAATACATATCGCAGATTCAGGGAGGAACACATGAGACTCCCTTGTTTTCCAAATGTCAGCCCTGGGGATGCTACATGTAGAGTGGGCACATTTTTTGGGAAGTCATGTGTCCTAGGAAACAGCCTCACAGCTTCTGAATGGAAAAGCAGATAGTGTAAACAAATGACAGAATATAACCATGTTTCAAATGCTCCTTTTCTTGTCCTTCTTGCCAGTCTACTTGGTGCCCTTTCATATTAACAACTTTGCCCACTAACATGGGCACAGTCACAGAAGTTATATTTTACCTTCTCTGAAATATGAGAGGAAAAGGAGGGCATGGAGAGATGGTTAATTAAGTGTACACATTTAATTCTCCCCAGTATGACACCAAATTGCACAGAACACATCTGCCTTTTCATGATTCTTCTGGGGCAGTGTTTTGTTCAGCGGCATTTAACAATTAGACAGCACTGTCTCAGAAGGTGACAGCACTTCATTCTCAGACTACTCCCCAGCTCCAGAGAAGACCAATTTTTTAATTAAATACAATATATTAAGTACATTAATACATTAAATTGTTATATTTTACTTAAGCATTTTACTTATGCCAAATATTATAATTTCAACATATAGTCAACATAAAACATTTTTTAATTATTGTGTTCAATTAGCCAACCATTTTTTAAAGTGAAATTTGAAAATATATCCAGAGGTAGATTCCTAGTGCACTGGTTCCTTAAAAGGTAGATGTTGCCAAATAATTCTTCAAAACAGCTACCCCAATATATTTTCCCACTGCAACATAGGAGAGCACCAATTCACATGTTATGGGGTCTCTGTGGTTCCCTAGCAATGACCTGACCAGAAGCATACATAAAGTTAACTTTCACTAATAGTTAATTTAGTCCATGAATAACTGAACTTAGTAAATACAGCTCAGCCAGGTGTCATTTCCTCTAGGAGGCCCTTCCTGACCCATTGTTCTCCTACCTCACTTCTTACTGGACTGAGACCCACCCACCACGCTTCCCTGCACGGTTTATTGTACTTTTCACACCAGCTGAGAAAAAGTGTTTCCTTGTCTTTTGTCTCCCCTCCTCCCTCTGTACCATGGACACTATACAGGTTTCCCCAATATATCCCCCATGTTGGTTTCCCTTTTCTTACACACATTGGTCATATTTGGGGAAAACAGAAATATGGCTGAGTCTTCTCTAAGCTGGGATGTTCTGATCATTGAGATTCCCACACCCTCTAGAAGAAACCCAAAGTGAGAAATGGGCCCACTAAAATATTCAAAGTAATTATTTCTGTTTTTTTTTTTTTTCCAACACCACCAAGCAATTCTTCAATTCTCAGTGAACACTGAGTGTTCCACAAATTCAGCTCAATTCTGATGTCTCTCTGGAGACAGATTGACCCCACTTTAGATGCCAATTGCAAGTCCAGGTTGTTATCTGTGCTACTGACTGGCTACAAATTGGAAGTTCCCACAATCACCTCCTTCAGTCTGATTAATTTTCTAGAACTCAGGAATAACAACTTGATCAGCCGGTCCTGCTAGAGATTATTGATTGATTTATTACAAAGAATATGAAAGTATATGATTGAAAAGCCAAAGGAAGATATACATAGAGTGAGGTCAGGAATAGTCCTAAACACAGCAACTTATGTCCCTGTGGAGTTTAGGGCGTGTCACCCTCCCAGAATGTGGATGCATGCTGGTTCACAACCTAGAAGCTGTCCAAACTGGTAGTCAGGGACTTTTATGGATCATGGTTGATTAAATCATTCACCAATGGTGATTGAATTTAATCTCCACATACCACCCCCTCACTGCAAGTCACAGGTGGGGCTGTCACTTCATTAACATAAAATCAAGCATGGTAAAAAGGGCCTTATTATGAATAATATTACACCCATTTTACCCTTATGGCTCTGAAACAATTTCTGGGATAGAGGATAAAAGGCCTGATATGATTACAAAGGATGCTCTCATCGCTTAGGAAATTCCAAAGATTTTAGGAGCTGGAAGCTAGGAACAAGTAGATGAAGGCCAAAATGTGAATTTATTACAAATCACAGTATCACACTGTCGATATTTCTTTTGTTGATTTAAAGCATCCACTGTACACATGACCGCAAATTTGAAATATTTCCTGGTAGCTGTAGAACTTCTGATCCCATGTTCTCATGGGGACATTGACCTATTTACTCAGAAGGTCAGCATGGAGAAAGTTCAACTTTAGGCTTTTAGGCATGACTACACTTTTTTTGGGTGTGGGTGGGAAACCAGAATGCCTAGGCTTGAAATATATCTCTGCTATTTTCTAACTGGGCAACTTGGATTGCTCAACATCTCTACCTAAGTTTTTCATATCTATGAAATAGGGATAAAAATACTACTTAATCTCTTTGGGAATATTAAATGAATTTATATAGTTAATATGCTTTGAATAGTACCTACCACATAAGAAGCCTAATGAACACTAGCTACTCTTTGTGGGTAAAAGTCCTGGTATCTTTTTATGTGGTAGGACAGTACTGGATGTGGAACCTCAGGGCACCCCAGCAGTACTGGCAGGGACCTCAGTGTGCACAATAGTCAGAGATGGTCACTTGAGGCTCTGGGGAGACAGGACAACCAACACAAATGCCTGAGCATGGAAGGTTTGAGGAGGTGAACAGAAGGCAGCATGGCTGGAGCAAAGCGCATGGGGCTGCAGGATAGGGCCCCCAGATGTTCAGTTCTTTGTCAAATTTCTTGTGCTTTTTTCAAGACTCTTTATGTGTATATAAGGAAAAACATATTTATATATGTTCATATAAAATATTTTCTTTTTATAACATATCTTTTTTTTAAATTTTACAATGTTATTTGGAAATTTGTTCACACCAGTGCACAGAGCTGGTTTCACTTCCCTTTTTTTACACTGCATAGTATACCATCATACCATTTGTTTAACCAGGACCCCACTGTGAACATTTATTTCCAGTCTTCTGCTGCTACAGACAGTATTATAGTGATTAACTCAGTGTAACAGTCATTTTAGAGTTCTATGAGTATCCCCAGAAGATAAATGCCTACAAATGAAACTTCTGCCTCAAAGAGTATATGCATTTTTAAATAGATGTTGTTAAAGTGCTTTCCATGGAGATTGTATGCATTTTAACACCCACTGGCTCTATACGAGACTGTTTCCTTATATCTTAGATGACACACCGTGTTACTAAACTTTTTGATCTTTGCTAACATAAGTAAAATCGGCTATCTCAGTATAAAATTCTGATTTTCATGGTTTTTATTACACCTAAGGTAGGGCATCTTTGCACATTTTTTAGTTTTTGGCCTTTATTCTTAAAAGCTTTTTATATTTCAGAAAACTAGCCTTTTGTTTGATCTCAGTTGTAAATTTTTTCAAGTTTGTCATGAATTTTCTGACTGTGCTTTGGTGATTTTTGTGAGGTTGAAATATTCTTATGTAATAAATTTTATTTTCTTCTGAGCTTCTGCTGTCTTTTCATATTAAGCAAGCACTGGTGCAGTCTAAGAATATAAAGAAAATTTCCCATAATTTCTTCTAATGCTTCTATGGTTTATTATTTTATATCTAAATCTCTAATACATTCAGAATTTGTCCTTCTGTAGGGTATGATGTATGGAACTTTTTTCTTTCCTAAATGACTACTTAATTATCTCAATACCATACATTGAAGAGAACATTTTTCTGCCCACTGATTTAAAATGTAACTGTTAACCAAGACTAGAACTATGTAAATTGTTTTATTCTGGAAATAATCCCTGAAAAAATGACATCTTTTCTATGTGTGTTGTAAGAATCCAGATTCACTCTTGCTCTGAACAATCATTCATGTGGTGGCCCTTTGATAAAAGTAACTCTATTGTCCTCTATTTATAGACTAGGAAACTAACTGAACCAGAGAGACACTGAAAACTTGCTCAAGATCCAACCACTAGTAAGTGACTGAGTCCCAGCTATTAACCACTATGATTCTTTAAAGAAATATTAAATGATGCTGTGTTCACTGCAGTTATTCCTGGCTTCTGTAAGGTGGGGATAACAAACTTACCTCTGTGTATGGGTTGCTCTGAAAATTAATGATTCAGTCCATGTTTACACCAAGGACCTAGTCAGTGCTAGTTATTTACATTCATTTAATGATTTAGGGCTTCTTTTGCTCAGAGTCATATATTTCTGTAACACTAAACACTGAGACCTAAATCTGGGTGTGAATCTCTAACAACTATCTTCTCCGAGTCTTCTTTGCATCTACAAAATGGGCTCAGTAGCAATACTTAACTTACAAATATTGCTTTACATATTAAATGAGATAAAATGTGTCAAGAGCCCAGCCCAGCATTCTCCTTAATGCTCTACCTTGCAAGCCAAGCCTACAGGTTTTTCTGTGTTGCTAGATAGTCACAAGGGCGCTGTTCTTCTCACTTGCAGCAGAGCAACTCTTCAGTCTGGAATGGGCACCTAAGAATTGCAAACAGTTCAGCCTCAGACCTAATTATTAAAAAATCTTACCTGAATGGGCCTACTGTACTTCACAGTTATGGCTTCTGGTAGGAAATTGGGCTGAGTGGGTGCTGGCTTAAGGACAGACCCCAGAGACCAATGCTCTAATTGACATTAGTTTCTTCCCCTGAGGAAGGAGATATGCTTCTTCCTTCTGCCATAGGCCACCTCTCCTCAAAGATACTACTGCTTTTCCCCTTCTGGTCTCTGGAGCCAAATGAACTTAATATTTCTGGCTATGAGATAATTTTATACTCTAAATGAAACCTCAACTCTCCTCTGTTACTAGCAGCCTTGGGTCCTCCTTCGTGTCTCTTTACACTGAGGTCAGCTCTACCTTTTGTCAAAGAGTTTGGATGCCAGGTAATACTGGCTTCCTGTTCCCCATTAAGCTAAAGAATCCCTAAGTTTCTCTGCAATTCCAGGTTTCAGCTGGTTGAACTGACTCTTGTGCAGAAACCTTACAACACTTGACTAAGTCCAATGCCAGCAAGCACTATTGTGGTCAAGGAAGGCAAGTTCCACCTTCCTTTCACTGACAAAGGGCAAATGACTTGTCTCAGAACCTATATTGAATGCAGGAGCAAAGACCTGATTATGGTCTAACATTTATCATGCATAAGCTCCTGAACTAAACCTTTATATTCTCTCTTTCACTGAATTTTCACAGTAACTGTATGAGGCATGCGGGCCTTGCTGGTCTCAGTCAGTGCTCCATGTTCATCACATACACAGGACAGCTTTCTGTGTTAGGGAGGGATGGAAGGGAATCCACCTGAATGAACTAGACACTGTCAGGAGATCACATTAGGAGAGAGGCTCATAGAGCAGGATCAGGGTTTTGGAGCATCAAGTATAAAATTACTCTTGTCTTACTGTCCACTTGGGGTTGTCTTGTTTGAAGATCCATCTTGATGGAGGATGATTTGTTTTCTGGCTGGGTGGCCCATTTTTCTGTCTAACTGAAGATCTGTTTGGCTCATGGAGTGTCTACCTGTCTAGCAGGGGATCTGTCTAGCTGTGGTCCTTCTGGCTGGGGTCTGCGTATCTGTCTAGCCAGAGGTCTTTCTGAGAGTCTTACCAAGCTGGCATTCAGTCTGTCTGGAGTTCACTATTCCAGCTATCTACTTGGGAGATTCATCAGCCCATCTGGCTACAGACTGATCTGTTGGTCTAGGGTCCATCTAACTGTGAGGCTAGATGCCTGTCTTACCAGCTGAAGATCTTCTGCCAAATTAGCAATCTGTGTGCATCTGCTGTCAGCTCAAGGACTGGGGGTTTGCCTGGCCAGTCTATGTGAACAGCTCAGAGTTAGTCTGGTTGGGGGTCTTCCTGTCTGACTCTGGTCTATCTGGTTGGGGATCTTTCTAAATAGGGTCTGACTTCTCAGGGGTCCATTCATCTCTCCAGATGGGGGTCCAGCTGTTCATCGGGTTTGGGTTCTGTCTGTCCAGCTTGGTGTCTAGTTGGCCAGTTGGTTTGGGGTTCATTTATCTCTGAGCATAGTGCCTCACTGTCTGGCTGGGGTCATCTGTCATGTGTCTGAATAGGGGTTCATACTCCAATGAGGCCCTGAGAGACTGAGGTCCATCTGGTGAGCAGGGATCTAGCCTGTTTGAAGGATCTCCTGATTTGTAAGGCATGCCAAGTTGATAAATGTTCTGGATGGTGGGTGGTCTGTCTGGCTTAGGATGCTTATCTACCTGAGGGTTTGTCTCCTTACCTGGCTTGTTGACTGCCTGGGGATCCACCCCGCAGTCTTCTCAGCAGGTGGTGCATCAATTTGTCTGCTAAAATGTAGGTCTTTAGAGTTGGTGAGTTGGTGGGGACTATTCACCTGTCTAAAGTTTACCTATCTGCCTTGTTGGGAGGCTGGTCTGTATAATCAAGGTTCTTTCTGTCTGGCTTGGAGTCCATCTGGCTAGTTAGAAGTTTGACTAGGTCAGTCTGCCCGCCCACTTGGGGGTGGGTCTGTCTAGCTGAGAGAATGTACCGGTCTGTTCAGCTGGGGATTTGTTTATGTCTGTCTGGGAATCTGTCAACCTAGGGGTCCATCTGGCCTGTGTCTGGCTGGCTGTCTAACTAGGATGGGTCTTTTTGATGGTTTCTCTTGCTAGAGGTGGTCTGTCAGGCTGTTAGTTAATTTATCTCTCTGGCTGGCAGTCCATCCATCCAGCTGTGGACTGTCCCTCTAAAGGTCAGTCTAGGTGTATGGCTATCTACTTGTCCTGTTTGGGGGTTCATCTGTCTGTGTACCCATGTGGGGATCTTTTTACGTGTTTGAAATCAGTCTGCTGGATTGTTATATCTGGCTTGGATCTGTCTGAATGGTGGTTGGGGGGTGGGGGAGTGTCTATCAGTGTTTTCCAGGGCCCACCCATTTCTGTGTCCAGCCGGGTGTCTGAGTGAGGAAGGATCAGATATTGAGATGAACTAGTCCATTATGGTGATGGGGCAGTCTCCAGAAACCCACCTGTCCATCCTCTTCTTCACACCTGGAAGAAACTACCTAGTCCCCTGGGGTTGGGCCCATTCCTGATGTTTATGTTTGAATCTGTTCACTGCAATCTCACCAGCCATTATCTCCCAACTACCTCCCCCAGCCTCGAATCTTGAATACTATAATCACGGGGCAAAACCCCTACATTTCCACCCTGAGAAACTTTTATTTTGATCCAGGACCAGCTTTCCCATTCCCAACACTTCACATAGCAAAGAATGGCCGTCAGCAGTCCAGGTGCCCACGTGGGGCAACAGGCAGGCAGGGTCCAGCACTCACACACGGGTCCACTCAGCAGGGGGGTCCCGGGGCCCCTTAGGCCTTCCAATGCGTAGGTTGAAGCCTGGAAGAAGGGCACCATGGGTTTCGTGGAGAAGCTGAGGCACGGAGATGTGTGGAAGGTCATCCTCAAGCCTCCAGGCCCTGGTGGTTTACTGCAGCCACATCCACAGGACTCGGAGAGTGTGAGCCACATGCCACCATCCCTAAACCCCCAAATCCTGGGATTCGAAGCTGCGGATGCCCAGAAACCCAGGCTTTGACTTACCTAGCCCACCACTCTGAGCTCCATCCACCACGTCCTCATAGGCGTCAGGCCCAGCAGGGCTTTGGTCAGCAGGAACTGCGGGCAGAAAACCACCCCCAAAGATTGACTCAGGCAGCCCACGGAGCTCCGGAACCCACTCGGGGCAGAACTGCATCCTCCATGCTCCCGGAGCCTGAGCTGGCAGACAGGGCCAGGGCGGTGAGGGCAGCCAGAGGGGGCATAGCGGAAACCGACGCGTCCCCCTGGAGTAGCTAGCGTCGCCAGAGAAACCGACCCAGGCTTCAGCCCAAGACTAGGCCTGGCACACTTCCGGCCGCGACGGGAGTTGGGAAATAGTCCCAGAAGCGTGGCCGCCGGGAAAGCATACACGTCAGCTTAGGCCCAGATCAGGCAGGACTCAGGGGCGGGGGTCTCGAGGCCGCCAGGGCCTTCCCGACCCCAGCAAGACTGGGTCTGGAGAAGGCGCAGGAGGGTGCCGGTCCTCCGCCTCGCGCCCCAGCCCGCTCGGGACTCACCGCCGCTGGGCAGCACCCCACGCGCGTTCACCGCCTGCGCTTGCAGCAGCCGGGCGCGCGGCGTCACCTGGCTGTAGAGCGGCCCCTCCTCTGCGCCGCGCCCCCGCGCCCCCGCCCGGGTGCCCGCCGGCGCCCCGCGCTTCTGCACCACCGCATACGTGTCGGCCATGGCGAGGGCCGGGGGCCCAGGCACCGAGATGCTTCTGCGAGTGGGGAAGACGGGGGAGGAAGTGAAATGACTGAGCGGAGGGAGGGGGTGGGGAGTGCGCCTAGCTTGCAAACCGCGGGCTTCCTTCCCACCCAAGGCGCTAGCAGGTCAGGTCGAAGAGAGCAGGTGGGCAGGTCTCAGAGGAGAGAGGATGGGGTCTCTGGATGAGGGGAGTTCGGTTCTGTCTCTCGAGCGCCTGGCAAGTTAGGTGAGTGAAGGGAAGGGAACAGCCTGGCAGGAAAATGGGCAGGGTATTGGTGCTAGGTAAGGGGTGGTCATTTCTGTGCACACGTCTGAATAAAAGAATGAGGAAGTGGCATCTAAAGGTGGGAGGGAGGGATAGCCTCAAAATGGAGAGCTAGTTTTGAGGACGATGGGGTAAATTTTGCTGCAAGGGAAGGTTGACTGTCCCCAGCACCTGACACGAGGCCTGACAAGTGGGTGGCATCAAGAAATATTTGCTAAATTAATGACTTGGGAAGCAAAGAAAGGGCTAACATAGGGGCTAACCTTAGAGGCAGAGGCAGTGGGATCCCTGGGTCCAGTGTCATCTTGGGGCAGGTTCCTGGACTCAGTTCAAAAAAAGAGCCAGTGAATATTTGATAAACTGGACAGCAAGGAAGGGCTGGTGTTTCAAGAACAAGGAAAGAGTTAGCCTCTGAGCATGAGAAATTGGAAAGGGAAGAATGAAGAGATGGAGCTGGGTACCTGAGGACCTGGCCAGGTGGGCGCCGTGTGGTGGGAAGCATCTGGGAAGTCTGGAAGGAGAGGGCCTCATCGTAGACTGGGGCACAGTTCTGGGGAAAGACAGGAGGGGAAGAGTATGAGATTTGGAGGAAACTGGCCGGACCCCTGTTTGGGAAGTCCATGGAAGTGACCATGGACTCTTGGGGTAGAGGGGTAAGCTTAAGAAGAACAGTCTGATAAGGTAGCAAGGAGGACAAAGGTGGATATCATAGTCAGGTCCCTGCCTCCCAGAAGGAGTCCATGGTGGCCAAACACTTCTTCTCTGGGTCCTGGTCTCCGTCTGAGGCTTTGATGGTAGATACAAAGAAAGTAGGAAGGGGGCCTTGGTACCTCCTTGAAATTCTGGCAAAGAGGGCTGATGTTTTGGACTGCTGAGAAGAACATCTGAGCCACCGTGTGGTATAGGATCTGTATTGCTCCTGGTAGGGAAGAGGAATCATCAAAAATGGAAGACAAGAGGAGGAGGGATATATTCTTGGATGGAGACTGAGGCTCTCACCTCTGTCTGCACAGCTGCAGGCCGCTGCTTTCTCATCTCCAGGACTACGTTGAAGAGGCTGAAGTTAGGTGGGATCATCTGAGACAGAGAAGGTACATCTTTATTTTTCTTGATATCAAAACTTACTATAAAGTTACAATAATAAAAAGTGTATAGTACTGGTACAAAGATAGACCTACCAATCAATGGAATAAAGTTGAGAGCCCAGAAATAAACCCTTACATTTATAGTCAATTGACTTTCAACAAGGATAACAAGACCATTCAATGGGGAAAAGACAGACAAATAAGTGCTAAAATAATAATAATAATAATAAGCGTTAAAAAAAACAGACAAGTAATGGGAAGAATGTGAGTTCAAATCCTCATACATTGCTGATTGGAAGGTAAAATGATGTAGCTGTGGAAAACAGTTTGACAGGTCCTCAAAATATTAAGAGTGGAGTTATCATATGATGTACCAACTCCACTTCCAGGTATGTACCTGAGAGAACTGAAAACATGCTTCTATGCAAAAACTTGCATTTTCATAAGCATTATTATTCAAAAGCAGCATTATTCATAATAACCAAAAAGTGGAAGTAACTCACATTCTATAAACTGATAAATGAATAAATAAAATGCAGTAGATCCTTTCAATGGAATACTGTTAAACAATAAAAAGGAGTCAAGTACTGACATATACTGTAATATGCATGAAATTTTAAAAATATGCTCAGTGAAAGGACCCAGTCACAAAGACAACATATCATATGATTCAGTTTACATGAAAAGTCCAGAGTGGTCAAACCTATAGAGACCAATAATAGAGTAGGGGTTACTCTATTTGAAGAAATGGGGAGTGACTGCCAATGGATACAGTATTCTTTGTGGAATAATGAAAATGTTCTAAAATTTATTGCAGCGATGGTTACATAACTCAGAAATATACTAAAAACAACTGAATTGCACACTTTAAATGGATAAATTACACTTTTCTTAAAGATTGTGTTTATTTATTTGACAGAGATCACAAGAAGGCAGAGAGGCAGGCAGAGAGGCAGTGGGGAAGCAGGCTCCCCATTGAGCAGAGAGCCCCATGCGGGGCTTGATTCCAGGACCCTGAGATCAGGACCCGAGCTGAAGGCAGAGGCTTAACCCACTGAGCCACCCAGGTGCCCCTAAATTGCATCTTGATAAAGCTGTTTAGTCCCAATAGTTTATTTTTGCTTTTGTTTCCTTTGCCTCGGGAGACATACTGAGAAGCATACTGTTATGAACAATGCAAGACAAATTACTGCCTATACTCTCTTCTAGGATTTTTATTATTGGGTCTCACATTTAGGTCTTTAATCCATTATGAATTTATTTTTGTGTGTGGTTTAAGAAAGTGGTCCAGTTTCCTTTCTTTCTCTCTCTCTCTCTCTCTCTCACTTTTTGCACGTAGATATCCACTTTTCCCAGCACTATTTATTGAAGAGGTTCTTTTTTCCACGACATATTTTTGCCTCTTTTGCTGAAGATTAATAGATTAATTGACCATATAATCATGGGTTTATTTCCGGGCTTTCTATCCTATTCCATTAATCTACATGTCTATTTTTGTGCCAGTATCATACTATTTTGATTACTACAGTTTTGTAGTATAACTTAAAATCTGGAATTGTGATATCTCCAACTTTGTATTTCTTTTTCAAGATTGCTTTGGCTCTTAGGGGTCTTTTCTGGTTCCATCCAAATTTCAGGATTGTTCTAGTTCTGTGAAAAGTGCTGTTGCTATTTTGATAGGGATTGCATTAAATCTATAGATTGCTTTGGATAGAATGGACATTTTTAACAATATTTCTTCTTCCAATCCATGAGCATGGAGTATATTTTCATTTATTTGTGTCATCTTCAATTTTTTTCATCAGTGTTTTATAGTTTTCAGTGTATAGGTTTTTCACTTCCTTAGTTAAGTTTATTTCTAGGTATTTTACTATTTTTGGTACAATTGTAAATTGGATTGTTTTCTTGATTTCTCTTTCTGCTGGTTCATTATTAGTGTATAGAAATGCAACAGATTTCTGTACACTGATTTTGTGTACTGTGATCTTACTCCATTTATTGGCTTTAGTAATTTTTTGGTATAGTCTTTAGGGTTTTCTATATATAGTATCATGCCATCCACAAAAAGTTAAAGTTTTACTTCTTGCTTATCAATTTGGATGGTATTTCCTTTTCTTATCTGAGTGCTGTGGCAAAATAAATACCACTGGATGGTATTTCCTTTTCTTATCTGATGGCTGTGGCAAAATAAAAAGCTTTTGCATACAAAGGAAACAAACAATAAAACTAAAAAAAAATGACCTATTGAATGGGAGAAGATGTTTGCAAATGACATATCTGATAAAGGGTTTATACAAAATATATAAAATACTGATTCAACTCAACAGCTAAACAGGAAATAATCCAATTAAAAAATGGACAAAAGAGGGGCGCCTTTAACTCAGTGGGTTAAAAATGGACAAAAGACATGAGCAGACATTTCTCCAAAGAAGATATCCAAATGGTCAACAGATATATGAAAGGATGCTCACTCGACATCACTCATCATCAGGGAAATGCAAATCAAAACACAATGAGATCTCACCTCACACCTATCAGAATCGCTAAAATAAAAATTTAAGAAACATCAAGTGTTGGCAAGGATGTGGAGATAAAAGAACCACTGTGCACTGTTGGTAATGTAAACTGGTACAGCCACTCTGGAAAACAGTATGGTGTTTCCTCAAAAAATAAAAATGGAACTACCTTATGATCCAGTAATTGCACTACTTGGTATTTATCCAAAGAATACTCAAACACTAATTCAAAAGGATATATGTGGGGCACCTGGGTGGCTCAGTGGGTTAAAGCCTCTGTGTTCGGCTCAGGTCATAATCCCAGGGTCCTGGGATCAAGCCCCCCATTGGGCTCTCTGCTCAGCAGGGAGCCTGCTCCCCCCCCACCTCTGCCTGTCTCTCTGCCTACTTGTGATCTCTGTCTGTCAAATAAATAAATAAAATCTTTTAAAAAAAGGATATATGCACTCCTGTGTTCATTGCTGCATTATTTACAATAACCAAATTATGGAAGAAGCACGTGTCCATCAATAGATGAATGGATAAAGAAGATGTGATATATATATATATATATATATATATATATATATATACACACACACACACACACAAACACACACACACACGGAATATACAATGAAATTTTGCCATTTGCAACAATATGGGTGGATCTAGAGGGTATAATACTAAGTGAAAAGAATCAGTTGGGGAAAGACAAATACTATATGATTCCACTCATATGTGGAACTTAAGAAACAAAACAAATAAATGAGGGGAAAAAAAGAGAGAAACCAAAAAACAGACTTAACTATAGAGAATAAACAGGTGGTTACCAGAGGGAAGGTAGGGGTGGGAAATGGGTGAAATAGGTGAAGGCGATTAAGAGTACACTTATTCTAAAAAGGCAAAGGATCTGCACTAGAGGAACTACAGAACACTTATGAAAGAAACTGAAGAAGACACAAAAACATGGAAAACCATTCCATGCTCATGGATTGGAAGAATAAACATTGTTAAAATGTCTATACTACCTAGAACAATCTGTACTTTTGATGCCATCCCAATCAAAATTCCACCAGCATTTTTCAAAGAGCTGGAACAAACAATCATAAAATTTGTATGGAACCAGAAGGGACCCCGCATTGCTAAGGAAATGTTGAAAAAGAAAAACAAAACTGGGGGTATCATGTTGCCTGATTTCAAGCTTTACTACAAAGCTGTGATCACCAAGACAGCATAGTACTGGCACAAAAACAGATACATAGACCAGTGGAACAGAGTAGAGAGCCCAGATATAGACCCGCAACTCTATGGTCAAATAATATTTGACAAAGGAGGAAAAATTGTACAGTGGAAAAAAGACAGTCTCTTTAATAAATGGTGCTGGGAAAATTGGACAGCTACATATAGAAGAATGAAAGTCGACCATTCTCTTACACCATACACAAAGATAAACTCAAAATGGATAAAAGACCTCAATGTGAGGCAGGAATATATCAAAATCCCAGAAGAGAACATAAGCAGTAATCTCTTTGACATAGGCCACAGCAACTTCTTTCAAGATATGTCTCCAAAAACAAAGGAAACAAAAGTAAAAATGAACTTTTGGGACTTCATCAAGATAAGCTTCTGAACAGCAATGGAAACCGTCAACAAAACAAAGAGGCAACCCACGGAATGGGAGAAGATATTCGCAAAGGACACTACAGACAAAGGGCTGATATCCAAGATCTATAAAGAACTCCTCAAACTCAACACACACAAAGCAGATAATCATGTCAACAAATGGGCAAAAGACATGAATAGACACTTCTCCAATGAAGACATACAAATGGCTAAGAGACATATAAAAAAATGTTCATCATCATTAGCCATCAGGGAGATTCAAATCAAAACTACATTGAGATACCAACTTACACCAGTTAGAATGGCCAAAATTAACAAGACAGTAAACAATGTGTGTTGGAGAAGATGTGGAGAAAGGGGAACCCTCTTACACTGTTGGTGGGAATGCAAGTTGGTGCAACCACTTTGGAGAACAATGTAGAGATTCCTTAAGAAATTAAAAATAGAGCTTCCCAAGACCCTGCAATTGCACTACTGGGTATTTACCCCAAAGATACAGATGTAGTGAAAAGAAGGGCCATCTGAAACCCCAATGTTCATAGCAGCAATGGCTATAGTCACCGAACTGTGGGAAGAACCAAGATACCTTTCAATGGATAAAGAAGATATGGTCCATATATAAAATGGAGTATTATGCCTCCATCAGAAAGGATGAATACCCAATTTTTATATCAACATGGACAGTACTGGAAGAGATTATGCTGAGTGAAATAAGTCAAGCATAGAGAGTCAATTATCATATGGTTTCACTTACTTGTGGTGCATAAGGAATAACATGGAGGACACTGGGAGATGGAGCAGAGAAGTGAGTTGAGGTGGAGACAAACCATGAGGGACTGTGGACTGAGAAACAAAATGAGGCTTTTAGAGGGAAGGGGGCTTGGGGGTTGGGTGAGCCTCAAGGTGGGTATTATGGAGGGCACGTATTACAGGGAGTACTGGATGTGGTGCATAAACAATGAATGCTGGAACACTGAATAGAAATAAAATGAAAAAAAAAAGCACACTTATCATGATGGTCATGGAGTAATATTTAGAATTGCTGAATTACTATATTATACACTTAAACTAATATGACACTGTATGTTAACTATACTGGAATTAAAATAAAAAATTAAAAAAAATAAGAAAAAGACAATCTAAAGTAAAAATAATAGTGCATTGTGGAGTATATTTCATATTTAGAATTAAAACCTATGGCAACAGTAACATAAAGCAGGGAATGGGAAATTTGAAATAAATTTGCTAGTATAAAGTTCTTATGTTTCAAATGAAATGGTATAATATTATTTGAGTGTATACTGTGATAAGTTAAAGATATAACTGGTATGCCTCCAAGAAACTCATTTTAAGCCTGAAGACACCTCCAGATTTAAAGTGAGGGGGTGGAAAAGAATTTACCATGCTAATGGACATCAGAAGAAAGCAGGAGTGGCAATCCTTATATCAGATCAATTAGATTTTAAGCCAAAGACTATAATAAGAGATGAGGAAGGACACTATATCATACTCAAAGGGTCTGTCCAACAAGAAGATCTAACAATTTTAAATATCTATGCCCCCAACGTGGGAGCAGCCAACTGTATAAACCAATTAATAACAAAATCAAAGAAACACATCAACAATAATACAATAATAGTAGGGGACTTTAACACTCCCTCACTGAAATGGATAGATCGTCCAAGCAAAAGATCAGCAAGGAAATAAAGGCCTTAAACGACACACTGGACCAGATGGACTTCACAGATATATTCAGAATATTTCATCCCAAAGCAACAGAATACACATTCTTCTCTAGTGCACATGGAACATTCTCCAGAATAGATCACATTCTCGGTCCTAAATCAGGACTCAACTGGTATCAAAAGATTGGGATCATTCCCTGCATATTTTCAGACCACAATGCTCTAAAGCTAGAACTCAACCACAAAAGTAAGTTTGGAAAGAACCCAAATACATGGAGACTAAACAGCATCCTTCTAAAGAATGAATGGGTCAACCGGGAAATTAAAGAAGAATTGAAAAAAATCATGGAAACAAATGACAATGAAAATACAACGGTTCAAAATCTGTGGGACACAACAAAGGCAGTCCTGAGAGGAAAATATATAGCGGTTCAAGCCTTTCTCAAGAAACAAGAAAGGTCTCAGGTACACAACCTAACCCTACACCTAAAGGAGCTGGAGAAAGAACAAGAAAGAAACCCTAAGCCCAGCAGGAGAAGAGAAATCATAAAGATCAGAGCAGAAATCAATGAAATAGAAACCAAAAAAACAATAGAACAAATCAACGAAACTAGGAGATGGTTCTTTGAAAGAATTAATAAAATTGATTAACCCCTGGCCCAACTTATCAAAAAGAAAAGAGAAAGGACCCAAATAAATAAAATCATGAATGAAAGAGGAGAGATCACAACTAACACCAAAGAAATACAAACTATTATAAGAACATACTATGAGCAACTCTACGCCAATAAATTTGACAATCTGGAAGAAATGGATGCATTCCTAGAAACATATAAACTACCACAACTGAACCAGGAAGAAATAGAAAGCCTGAACAGACCCATAACCAGTAAGGAGATTGAAACAGTCATTAAAAATCTCCAAACAAACAAAAGCCCAGGGCCAGACGGCTTCCCGGGGGAATTCTACCAAACATTTAAAGAAGAACTAATTCCTATCTCCTGAAACTGTTCCAAAAAATAGAAATGGAAGGAAAACTTCCAAACTCATTTTATGAGGCCAGCATCACCTTGATCCCAAAACCAGACAAGGATCCCACCAAAAAAGAGAGCTATAGACCGATATCCTTGATGAACACAGATGCGAAAATACTCAACAAAATACTAGCCAATAGGATTCAACAGTACATTAAAAAGATTATTCACCACGACCAAGTGGGATTTATTCCAAGGCTGCAAGGTTGGTTCAACATCCGCAAATCAGTCAATGTGATACAACACATCAATAAAAGAAAGAACAAGAACCATATGATACTCTCAATAGATGCTGAAAAAGCATTTGACAAAGTACAGCATCCCTTCCTGATCAAAACTCTTCAAAGTGTAGGGATAGAGGGCACATACCTCAATATCATCAAAGCCATCTATGAAAACCCACCGCAAATATCATTCTCAATGGAGAAAAAACTGAAAGCTTTTCCGCTAAGGTCAGGAACACGGCAGGGATGTCCATTATCACCACTGCTATTCAACATAGTACTAGAGGTCCTAGCCTCAGCAATCAGACAACAAAAGGAAATTAAAGGCATCCAAATCGGCAAAGAAGAAGTCAAATTATCACTCTTCGCAGATGATATGATACTATATGTGGAAAACCCAAAAGACTCCACTCCAAAACTGCTAGAACTTATACAGGAATTCAGTAAAGTGTCAGGATATAAAATCAATGCACAGAAATCAGTTGCATTTCTCTACACCAACAGCAAGACAGAAGAAAGAGAAATTAAGGAGTCAATCCCATTTACAATTGCACCCAAAACCATAAGATACCTAGGAATAAACCTAACCAAAGAGGCACAGAATCTATACTCAGAAAACTATAAAGTACTAATGAAAGAAATTGAGGAAGACACAAAGAAATGGAAAAATGTTCCATGCTCCTGGATTGGAAGAATAAATATTGTGAAAATGTCTATGCTACCTAAGCAATCTACACATTTAATGCAATTCCTATCAAAGTACCATCCATCTTTTTCAAAGAAATGGAACAAATAATGCTAAAATTTATATGGAACCAGAAAAGACCTCGAATAGCCAAAGGGATATTGAAAAAGAAAGCCAATGTTGGTGGCATCACAATTCCGGACTTCAAGCTCTATTACAAAGCTGTCATCATCAAGACAGCATGGTACTGGCACAAAAACAGACACATAGATCAATGGAACAGAATAGAGAGCCCAGAAATAGACCCTCAACTCTACAGTCAACTAATCTTCGACAAAGCGGGAAAGAATGTCCAATGGAAAAAAGACAGCCTCTTCAATAAATGGTGCTGGGAAAATTGGACAGCCACATGCAGAAAAATGAAATTGGACCATTTCCTTACACCACACTCAAAAATAGACTCAAAATGGATGAAGGACCTCAATGTGCGAATGGAATCCATCAAAATCCTTGAGGAGAACACAGGCAGCAACCTCTTCGACCTCAGCTGCAGCAACATCTTCCTAGGAACATCGCCAAAGGCAAGGGAAGCAAGGGCAAAAATGAACTATTGGGATTTCATCAAGATCAAAAGCTTTTGCACAGCAAAGGAAACAGTTAACAAAATCAAAAGACAACTGACAGAATGGGAGAAGATATTTGCAAATGACATATCAGATAAAGGACTAGTGTCCAGAATCTATAAAGAACTTAGCAAACTCAACACCCAAAGAACAAATAATCCAATCAAGAAATGGGCAGAGGACATGAACAGACATTTCTGCAAAGAAGACATCCAGATGACCAACAGACATATGAAAAACTGCTCCATATCACTCGGCATCAGGGAAATACAAATCAAAACCACAATGAAATATCACCTCACACCAGTCAGAATGGCTAAAATCAACAAGTCAGGAAATGACAGATGCTGGCGAGGATGCGGAGAAAGGGGAACCCTCCTACACTGTTGGTGGGAATGCAAGCTGGTGCAGCCACTCTGGAAAACAGCATGGAGGTTCCTCAAAATGTTGAAAATAGAACTGCCCTATGACCCAGCAATTGCACTACTGGGTATTTACCCTAAAGATACAAACGTAGTGATCCAAAGGGGCATGTGCACCCGAATGTTTATAGCAGCAATGTCCACAATAGCCAAACTATGGAAAGAACCTAGATGTCCATCAACAGATGAATGGATCAAGAAGATGTGGTATATATACACAATGGAATACTATGCAGCCATCAAAGAAATGAAATCTTGCCATTTGCAACAACATGGATGGAACTAGAGCGTATCATGCTTAGCGAAATAAGTCAAGCAGAGAAAGACAACTATCATATGATCTCCCTGATATGAGGAAGTGGTGATGCAACATGGGGGCTTAAGTGGGTAGGAGAAGAATAAATGAAACAAGATGGGATTGGGAGGGAGACAAACCATAAGTGACTCTTAATCTCACAAAACAAACTGAGGGTTGCTGGGGGGAGGGGGTTTGGGAGAAGGGGGTGGGATTATGGACATTGGGGAGGGTATGTGCTTTGGTGAGTGCTGTGAAGTGTGTAAACCTGGTGATTCACAGACCTGGGGATTTTTTACCCCTGGGGATAAAAAATAAAAAATAAAAAATTAATTAAAAAAAAAAGATATAACTGGTAAACTCTAAAGCCACACTATGCACATAATACACAGCGGTATAACTAATAATTATATAATGACTCTGAAATGGATTCATAAAAATTCTCAATCTAGTGGCACCTGGGTGGCTCAGTCAGTTAAGCGACTGCCTTTGGCTCAGGTCATAGTCTTGGGGTCCTGGGATTGAGACCCGCATCAGGCCCCAGCTCAGTGGGGAATCTTTTTCTCCCTCTCTTCCTGACTAGTGCTCATTCTCTCTTTCTCTCTCTCAAATAAATAAATAAAAAATAAAAAATTCTCAATCGGAAAAAAGACAGAAAAGAATAAAGGGACAAAGAACAGATGGAACAAATAGAAAACAAAAGGATGGTAGATTTAGACCCAACGTTATTTATAATTATATTAACAACTAAATACTCCAATTAAAGGCAGAGATTGTCAGACCAAATAAAAAAGTAAGTCCTTACAATATGCCACCTACAAGACACTTTAAAAAAACAGAGATCAGAGTTGTACCAGGGACAGATCAGTATAAGCCTTATGGTCTATGGTGTGGACTTGGGTTGGGAAGACCAACAGTAAACGGGTTGTGAACACTGCAGGGATGAACACCGTGAATAAAAGGGAAAGATCAACAAAAAATTGAAGAGAGCAATAGTGGAGTCATTCCAAGAATTGGGCCTTTTGGACCTGGGATTAGGGAGGTGCTAGCAAGATTTCTCCTGCCTCCTTCCTGCACAAAGAAATGTATTCTAGAGGGCTGAGGACACCTACCAGCCATTTCTGGACATGCCATCAGGATTACCTAGACAAGAAGGGTAGGGGGAGAGGGGAGTGATTTGGGTTAGGTAACTGGAGAAACACGGCCAAGGGAGGACTCAGAATGTTAGTTCCTCCTCACCCTCCCCTAAGGCTGACCTTGACCCCAAACTCCCAGACCAGGTGCCAGAAGTCTAACAAGGTGTGAGGCAAGGGTCCTTGTGTGGCGTTGTAGGCCTGGCTTCCGTCTGTGCCCTGGTAAACGCTAAATTCACCACTGGGATCTTGCTGTCACCCCCACCGTGTCTGCTCCTTCCCTGACTCCCAGCCTGACCTGGATGAAGTTGCCGTTGATGTAGTCGCAATGTCCCTCCTCCTAGAGCAGGGAGAGGATCACCTGTGTCTGATCATCTGCCAGAGGGAGAGGTGAGAAAAGTGCTTTGGCCCTGACAGACTCCTGGATGAAAGCCAGCAGGGTTCCTGCACACCCAGCAGGGATCCCACCTGGGTGCAATTGGGAGCTGCTCAGAAGAAATGCAGCCACTTGCAAGGATCTGAGAGGGAGTACACTGGGAGCATAGTGGGGTGGATTGGACTGCCATGGGGTGGAGATGTGTGTAGAGCACCACCGACTCCCTCAGGAAGCCCCCAACTTCCACTGCAGCACATCTTTGCAGTGATTCTTCCTCACGTTCCCTGGCAGATGGCCAGCCTCAGTGGAATACACAGGGATGGTCTTCCATGCGGCTGAGTTGGCCTGGATGTCCTGGCGGAAGGCACCATTAGCCAACCCTGGGAAAGGAAAGAGAGAAGATAGGAGCCAAGTCAGAGTTCTGGGGCACAGAGGCACTTGTAGGGAGTGCGCAAGTGCGCAAGTGCATGCCTCTCACATGGTTTGTGAGAGGTGAATGCAGACTCTTACATAACATGGTGCCTGAGTGGGTAATTGTAGTGAGACAGTACTAATGGCAACTCAGAGCACCTTCTCTGTGCCACGCTCTGTGCTAACGACATTGAATCACTACAAGGTCTCCATTGTGATGTTCCCATCGTGTAGTTAAGAAAGCTGAGGCACGACATGGTTGAGTGACTTGCGGAAAGTCCCAACCAGGAAATAGAACAGTGAGGGTTGCATCTACCACCCAAACACAATCTGTGTTACATTGTATTATAAATAATTGTAATGTAATATGTATTTAATATAACAAACATGAAGTATGATATATATGACACTATAAAATGTATATAAATTATAATGTATAATATTACTTGTGTAACAAAATATCACTGATACTTTGTTACTGTTAGATTATTATAATTCGTGAAGTGTATTACCATCATCAGCTATTCAAAATCAGACTATAATAAATAACACCTACCAATGCCTACGATGTTGCATTAGCATTCCTTACACATGGCTTGTATTACGCACTGTAATGTTTAGAATCTTTATAACTAGTTACAAAGGGACCTACAAAGTGAGCGCTCAAGATCTGCTAAGGCGCTTTTTAACCCACACTTGTTCCTCATGCCCGTTCAGTCATTAACTGTAGCGTTTTACCCAAGGAGAAACTGACACCAGAGGACCCAGGTAAAGTACCCTAGGTCACAGCTCCTATTAGAGTCCGGCATCCACACCACCATCCCCTCTTCTCCCCACCCGCAGTAGGGCTTCTTGGGTCCTCTTCTCCTGGCCCTTTCTTCCACATGATCACAGAGGCCAGGGCTGACCGGTGTCCAGTGCAAGTGTGCGCCTGCCTTCCCTTGGGGAGTCGGCTTCTCCAGCTCCACCCAGCAGTGGGACCGTTCTGGGAGCTGGATGAGAGGGAACAGGGACCCGAGGGCGCGTGGGCGGCACGCCCAACCCGGCCGTGGACTTCGCCCTCTGGGGCTCTGTGAGCAGAGGATGGGGACAGGGAAGAGAGCGACAGAGAGGTGCTGGGAAGAGAAAAATAGACCTAGAGGCGAGGAGACACTCTGGGACGCTGAGAAAAAGGGACGGAGGGCAAAGCGCGGCAGGGCGCACAGTACAGGTATCTGGACAGTCCGGGATCATGAGTCAGAGCGCGCGGTTTGGTCGTCCATTCTCGCCCACTCACGCTGAACTCGCCGGCCAGTACCGCCCTCTACCGGCCGCCTCGCGCCTCCAACTGCTCCAAGAAGCTCTGCACAGCGTCCAAGTTGCGGCTCGTGACGCGGTGGCCTGACGAGCTCCACTTAAGCAGGGCGCTCCGCGCGAGTAGCTAGTAGCGAGAAAACTGGAGGGGGAGGCGGCCTGTGGAGGCCCCGTCTCCGATCTTGCGACCCAATGGAAGCGCGCAGCAGGCGGCAGGTTTCGCCCCTCGGCCAATAACATTTGGAGCTCGTCCCGGTACCGCCCACAGGCTCGCTGACCAGGAAGCAGCCGGAGACTTAGGTCCTCTTTCTCTGGGTCTGAGGAGTCCAGAGCTGGTGCTTCCCTTTTTTGGGGCCTCGGGCACGTTGACTGAGTCCGCAGAGTCCCCTGGACGTTGTCTCCTGATTGGTCCCGGAACCCGCGCCCGGGGCCAACTTTCATCCAAGGGCCCGCGTTGGGTAGATGCCCTTGCATTCTCGCCTGGCCTCCCAGGTCGTCTCCCTGAGAGAGAGACTGGGCTCTGATGGTCGCCGAGATGGAGCTGCAACTCCTCCCTCAAGGACCCTGGGTTGGGGGCATCCTTCACTGTGCGCTACGGCGGCGGGGCCCGAGGGAGGTCACGGGAGGTTGTCGAGGTTGCAGCGGGGCGGTATGTGTGTGTGTGTGTGGGGGGGGGAATGACACCCGGGCACCCCCGCTGTGAGAAAGACCGCAGGGAAGCGGATGTTTTTGTGTCTCTGTTTCCTGAGGTTCCTCTTTTTGGGGCGGACTAGGAGGAACTGGGGGCACCAGGATCCTTTCTGAATTTAAAAATCTCAACCCACATAAACCTGCAGGGAAACAGAATTGAGGCCGTCAAAATGGGCTCCAGGGAGAAAGATGTTCTCAAGGCTTTCAAAAAACTTCTCTTTTTTGCTGTCTGCACACTCTCACCTTCAGAAAATGGGCAGGAAAAGGCCAGAGGACAACATAGTGATCCAGTTCCCGAGGTTACCACGGGGAGGCTGGAGAAAGCCTAGAGGAGCCGAGGGCTCCTGCCTGTGTAGATGGGTCAGCCCACCCCTCACCCAGCAGGGCTCCAGGGGTCATGGAAGGAATTTCAGGGGGTGTCACCAGAAGGGGTGTCTGTGGAGTCCAGTTTGAGGTCGTTGAGGTGTCAAAGGTTAACCAATGGGGTGATGTGTATGATGAAGGGTCAACAGTGTCATTGGTTCAGGTTGTGGATTTAAGTAATTACGGATTATTAGAATGTTGAGTTAGGGATGGGCAAACACTTTTTTTTTCAAAAGGCTTTGGTTTTTGGCCTTGCTGTTTCCAGTGTCCGTACCAGCTACTCAACTCCACCATGACAGTGTGAAAATAGCCATAGGCCACGTGTAAAGAAATGAGTGGGGCTATATTCCAATAAAACTATTTGTGGACACTGAAATTTTAATTTCACGTAATTTTCATGTGTCACAAAACACTTTGTGTGTGTGTGTGTGTGTGTGTGTGTGTGTGTGTGGCCTGAGGCTGTGTGGTTTGCTGACCGAGGTTTAAGTGACAGAAGTCAAAGTGGATGATCAGTGGGGATGTTTAATTTATAGGTGGGGTCACTGTGGACTCTGTTTATTAGTTTCATCTCTAAGAGTTCAAAGATGGTAAAAAATGATCACTGAATGGACGTTTATAGTGAATTCATTGGAGGTCAGTGAGAGAGGTCTTTGAATGTTCATGGGCAACTGTCATCAGATGTTAATGGCAGTCACTGGGGGTCAGTGACAGGGAAAATGGCTGAAGGGCTATTGGGATTTGGAGTGGTAGTTTAAGTAATTGAGGGATCAAAAGAAGGAAGGTCATTGAGGGCTCCTACTCAGTGCACTATAGTGTATGTCAATGAACTGAACTTTTGTGACTGGTCATGGGTTTTTTGAGACTCAGGGAGGTGGGATACAGAAGTATCAGGTAACTTTAAGAAGATATGGATGTTCAGTGCAGGAGTCGTGGACCCTCTTTAGTCTCTGAGTACTCATGGATATTAATGGCAGTCATTAGGGAGTAGGGGATACCAGAGCATAGGAGGAAGAGTCACTGTGGGATCATGAAAGGTCTTTGTGGACCCTGATGTTAGTGGATGTCACTGGAGGTCAAAGGTTACTGGAAACTGGTGGTTTAGGGGAGCAAATGCAACATTGAAGGGTCATTGGGCCATCAATGTCATCTATGGTGATGACTGGGAGGCAGGAGGGCTGACCCAGAAGCTGGGGATCTTCTGATTAGTGACTAATCAGCGATTAATTAATCACTAACTAGTGATTAGTTTGTTTGTCCAGTGGGAGGATGTATCTATCTGTCTACCTGGCTTTTTGGGGTAACATTTACCTTGCTGAGAACCTGGCTTTCTCATAGGCTGGGGTCTTCTTACTGGCAGGAGGTAATCAAGCTGAGTTCTGGCTGGGTAGGTGGGGTATCTCTTAGTTGGGGTATCTATCTATTGATTGAGTAGGTGGGGTATCTCTTAGTTGGGGTATCTATCTATGGGCGGGGGGGTCTCTCTGTCCTTGAAGGATTTTGTCTTTTGGTTGGCTGGGATCACTTTCTAATTGGCTGGCACCAGGGGGTGTCCATGTGTCTGACCACAGGTCTTTCTGGATGTCTGGCTAGGCATATTCCTATCTTTGTTCAAGAATCTGTCCATTTGTCTGGCTGTCTGTTTCTCTGGAGTCTGTCTGTCTCCCTGGGATTTGGTCCATCCAGAAGTCTGTCTAGCCAGGGATGTGTGTGTCTGCCTGTTTGGGGATCTTTCTATGTGGTTCAAAATCTTTTGGCTTATGAATAGAATGACTGAGGCTGTGGCCCACCTGTCATGCTTTCAGCTGGATTGGCTGTATTTTGGGTTGTATTGTCACCCTAACTCCATGCCTGCCTCTCATTGTTTAATTTGCCTGCTCCACTGATTATCCCTCTAGGTCTCTCTGGATATCCAAATGCTCCTGGCTTGTAATCTCCTCAGCTCAGGCTGGGTGTGGGGGATGGGAAGACCCATGGGAGTTCCTCCAGGAGCCTGGCCTGTCCCACCTCTCCCTTTTCCCAGAGAATTGCATGCTATGTTCTTACAATGGAATTTGCCTCTGGTAGGCGCCCTTTTGTTCACCCTATTGGTAGCAATCCCATGAAGTGGGAGCAGTGGGCACTGTCCTTGGAGATACTAAGTAACTCAGTGCCCACATGCCACATGCCCATCTGCCTATTTGCCTGCTTCGAGTGCTCACTCAACAGAGCCAAATGAACTGGGTGCTGGAAGGTGCTTGGGTAAGTTTTCTTAACGCTGTAAGGAACCCAGGCTGAGCCGATGTTGCAAAGAAAAAAATTGTTTATAATGGAGAAACAAAGATACCACTTTAACCCCGGGAGTTTGCTGGGAGATACTTTGAGGCTATTGATAGTAATACTGTACAGTTCTTCTCTGGCTTCTTTTTTTTTGATAGACCAAAAAAGCACAGAAGATATTGGAAAAAAATTCTCCCATTGCTCCTGTTAAGAACCTGCAGGCTTGATGGGCTGACCTGTTGGTCCATCCACAAGTGTGGTGCTTAGCAAACAAAAAATGACACTGTCTCCAATAGGGGCAGCTTGTGCCCACCAGTGACTACAGCTAACTACCTTTGGGTGGGCTTTTGTTAGTCTCCTCTAACTCTCCTCAGGGCTTCTGGATTTCAGTGTTCTGAATTGAGGATCCCTCCTGGTCCCCTTCTGGGGGCGAAAAAAGGCAGGCAGCTTAGAGCTGGGGGAACACAGCGCAAGGAGAAAGCCACCCTACTTACTGCTTCTCAGTCCCATTGCCAACCCACATGACCTCTTTGTGGAGGCTGGTTTTTACCCCTGGGAACTGCCCTGTTGTTCTGCTCCACAGAGGGAGAAGAAAAGCCCTCTTCCTCATCTTTAAAAAATGATATCCTTAAAATGTTCCTATCAACCAGCCCCACTTCTTCCAGGGCAGAGCCTGGGTATCTTCATCACCTAGAGTGAGCCCCAGATGCTAGTCCATGCCTTTGGAGTAAATGAACTCAGTCCTGGGCTCTCTGTGCCAATAGCTTCGACTGCTGTAAACTCTAGGCAAACAAACTCTGACAGTGATGCTAGTGGCATCCTGGGGCCTCTGGTCTGGTGGCCATGCATCCTTGGCTTGCAGCTTCCATACCCAACTTTGGCCCAGCCCACACACACCTCTGTGTGTGTGTGGCACCTTATTTGGAAAAGACCAACTAGCCATGTTCTTTTAAGCTTAGTCTGGCTGAAGTCCTGCATAGCTAAGGGCTCTTCTATGGGTGCTGAATGCAGAGCCCATGGCATCACAACCAAAGAGAGGTACAGATCTTCCCCATTGGCATCTGCCACTCAATTATAAAACCAGAGAGAAGTTAAGTGCACATCTATGTCTGGGTAAGTATGAATATCTCTGGAAGGATTTCTGTAATGAGACCAACAGCAAGGGCAGGGGACATCTCATGCTGCTGCTGCTCAGTGTTCTCAAGTCCTAGCCAATGCACTATGGCAAGGAGAAAGAAAGGCAGGGGTCTGTCTAAAACACTGTGTAACTGGCACATGGCATAATCAGCTGGAAAGTTAGAAAATCTTATGAAAGACCATAAAGGGTTAAAAGAAAATTTAATAAGGTATCCAGTTGAAATATAATAGACACACACACACACAAACACACACATCACACATATAAATATAGAAATCATTTTCCTATATAACAGCAGAAATGAATTTGAAACTACAATGCAAAAAAACCCTATTAATTTCTTAAAAATAGGCACCAGCTTCCAAACCCTTATTGAATTAATAGAGCTAAACAATGATACTAATGTCTGCTACCATCACAAAAAAAGACACCCACACATTATCATTCTCCTGTTCTTTTACGAACACAACACTCTACCCACAAAGTATTCCCACCATCAAAATTCAAACCTGTACCGGATTGAGCCTTTAGATCTAAATGTTAATTCAGAGGAAACAGAAGGGCACAGAAAAATGTTAAGTGACACGACAGGGACAAGATCAGAGACATCCAGACTGTGGAAACTCTATAAGACAAATAAACCAGTTTCCTAATTGAATAAATTACAAAGAAAAAAAAAAAAGAATCCTACAGGTTAAAAGAGACTTAGGATGTTCACAAATACTGCAGCATTATTCATATTAGCCCCAAAGTAGAAACAACCCAAGTTTCATAAAGTGATAAATAAATAAAATATGGTATAATGGTATATCTATACAATGGACTATTACTCACCAGTAAAAAGAAATGAAGTATAATGCATGCTACAACAGGGATAAACTTTGAAAATGCACTAAGTAAAAGGCAGTCAAAAAACACCACATATTGTATGATTCCATTTGTATGAAATGTCCAGAATAGACAAGTCTATGGAACAAGAGTAGATTAGTGGTTGCAAGGGCCTGAGGGTAGAGGGATGGTTGGCGGAGAATGATGAGTGACAGCTAATGGGTATGGAGTTCTTTTTAGGAGGTACAAAGATATTCTAAAATTAGATTGTAGTGATGGTTGTGCAATCCTGTGAAAATGATAAAAAAGTTTAATTGTATATATATATTTTAATTGTATACCTTACTTAAGGTATAGCGTGAACTGTGTGATATGTGAATTGTATTTCAATAAAGCTATTTAAAAAGAGTGACAAGTTACTTTTCAATCATTTGCAATGAAAGGACCTCATTTGGATCCTAGTTCAAACTAACACACTAATCAGGGAAAACTCAAACTTAACTGGATATTTGAAATAATGTTTGGATTATACAATCTATAAAATATATATTTGGAATAATTGGTTCTTTAGACATGACAATGGTATTGTTATTCTTGTTGAGTCCTTATCTTTTGGAGATATATACAGAAATATTAATGTATGAAATGAGGTCAAGGATTTACTTCAAAATAAACAAGTGAGTGGATATATAGAGTAGGTGGGGCTACGAAGGAAACCAGATGGTCAACATTGAGGTAGGCTCATGGACTCACTGTATGGTCCTTTCTGCTCTTGTATGTTGGAAATTTTGCACAATTAAAATATTTAAATCAATCAGGATAGAGGTGAACAATCATTTCTATAGAAGAGAGCAAACAGGTCAGAGAACCACATAAATACAAATGGCCAATAGTATTTAAAAAGATGCACAACCTCCATCATAATTAAAGAAATACAAAATCAGCTGGGGAACACCATTTTGCACCTAGAGCTTGGCCAGATGAAGTCTGATTGTACCCAGTGTTAGCAAGGACACAGAAACAGGTACTCAGATCTATTGACAGTGGCCAGCAGAGCCTCTTGGAGGACAATAATTCAGCAGTATCTATGATCATTTTAAGATTTTATTTATTTGAGACAAAGAGTGAGAGAGAGAGCACAAGTGGGGACAGAGGGAGAGGGAGAAGCAGACTCCCTGTTGAGCAGGGAGCCCACTGCAGGGCTTGATTCCAGGCCCCCTGGGATCATAACCTGAGCTGAAGGCAGATGCTTAAACCAACTGAGCCGCCCAGGTGCCCCATCTATGATCATTTTTTTTCTATGATCATTTTTAAGACAAAATTCCACTCATCAGATATACTCTTTTAAGTGTACACGTTCAATGATGTTCTTGAAGCAAGGTTTCTGGTAGTAAAAACAGAAAACAACTAGAATATGCAGCCATTAAATAGGAAGTGGAGTCACTCATACTGGATACCCTTGATAACCTAGAGGTAGCTGAAAGAGATCATTAAAGGGAAAGACAGGAAGTTTCAGAATGGTGTATACAGCATAATTTTTGGGTTAAAAAAAATACCATGAAGAGAAAACGTCATATATTTTTTTAAGTCAACAGTCCATAGCTTCTGGAGAGTAGGGTGGGATTGTTGGGGGCACAGGAAGGAGGAAGGTGGCTACTTTTTCACTGTGCATTTGTTTTGTTTTGTTTTTTTTTAAACATGAGGGTGTGTTACTTTTGTAATTTAAAGAAGTTACCGGTATTGGAGAAGTACTTACATCCTCAAACTCTTGAAGCCAATCAGACAAAATCAAAGTACATTCCCTGCACTCCAAAGAAAACTGGGCAGAGAACCCAGAAAAGAGCTCACAAAAATGGCCAATAAGTAAATGAAATGTCTACCCACAGTAGCACTAAATTCTCCCTCCTCCCTGGATCTCTAGTGCACCGTTCTCTCTAGCAAGGCACCAGCTCAATGTTTATCCTCCTAGAGATAATGCAGTTCATATGTCAGCACAAGGCCCTTCCCCTTCTTTCTGCACACTGGTAGCATATCCCCTATGGGATGTCATGATGCTTTTTATTCAACACTTTATCTTGAGGTGCTCAGTGGCTGCAGTGCACCACTCTGTGGATGCACCCTAATTTATGTAACTTCAGTGCTATGATGGACATTGAGGCTGTTTCCCTGCTTTTGCTGCTACAAACAATGGTATAGATCCTTGCATGTGAGCACTGTGTACCTGGTGTACAGGCTGGGCACATCCTTAGTTCTGACTACTGGACCAAAGTAGAAATTATAAAATCTCCCCACAAAGTTTTACATCTGTTAAACAAAACTCAACTCCCCACACCTTAATGAACCATACTGAACCTTCTTCATCTTTGCCAATTTGGTAAAAGTGGTCTCCTGCTATAAAATTTCTGGTAGTAAATACCAAATGGCTTAGACTTGCACATCTCCTTGGATCAGAAATTCCCCTTCTAGGAGTCTACACTAGGAAAGAATAAGGGATAGTGGGCAAGATGTTCACTGCGGCCAGTTTGGTGGAACAATGCCAAAATGTACCTCATATTGTGCTTGGCTTTTGACTTCTTTTCTGCACATGAAAACATACCACCACCCCTTGGCCCTAACTCTCAATGGCTTTCACCACCACTAATGGTTGGCCTGTCTCTCCTTATTAACTTTAAAAATAAAACCAGCAGTTGGTTTACCAGCAACAAATATGTTTATTTGGGAGTAGTAGAGAACTACAGTCCAAGACATGCATGGTAAGGCAAAACCATAGCCAAGTACAGAGAACAAAAGAGAGGAATGCTCTTTTATGGAGGAAAGTGAGAAGCTGGGAGGGCTGTTATAAACAAAAAGTCCATTAGAGTAAACTGGGAGTTCAAGGGATAGTTGCATTTCTTTTCTTTTCTTTTTTTTTTTTTTAAGATTTTATTTAATTTGACAGAGAGAAATCACAAGTAGTCAGAGAGGCAGGCATAGAGAGAGAGAGAGGGAAGCAGGCTCCCTGCTGAGCAGAGAGCCCGATGCGGGACTCGATCCCAGGACCCTGAGATCATGACCTGAGCCGAAGGCAGCGGCTTAACCCACTGAGCCACCCAGGCGCCCGGATAGTTGCTTTTCATTGGCTGAGTTGTAACTGTCTCTCATTGACTGGGCTGTTGCCAGAGAAGTAGAAAACCTTTCTTTTGCTGGAATACCAAACAGCTAACCCACAGCAGGGACTTACAAGGTTTCTCTTCTGTTTGGGTCTGCAATTAAGGAGTTTAAGGAGTGGTAGGGCATGAGATAGCTCCCTGCTGGCTTTCCAACTTTATTGTAAAGGAGACCCCCTTTTATTTTCACACCTCAACATTTTTACTGAGATTTTTAACTTAAAAATATGAAAAATGCTTAAACAATACACTTTTGTAATTATTTTCCTTTTAATCCTCTGTGAAAAACTTAAAACATACATCAATGTAGAAAGAATATTGTAACAAACTCTCTGCATCATCTAAATGTGACAATTAGTATTTTGCTTCAGCTTTTTCTCCCTATTGAAGCATTTTCAAGCAAGTATCAGGCTGATATTCCACCCCTAAATACTTCACTATGTCTAAAAACTTAGAACACTTTCTAAAGGAACTCCAACATTCCTTTAGAAAATGTTCTAAGTTTTTAGATTTTTAAAGATTTATTTATTTACTTATTTGAGAGGGAGATTGATAGAGAGTGAGCTCATGAGAAGCGATAGGTCAGAGTGAGAAGCAGATAGATCCCTGCTAAGCAGGGAAGGCTGATGTGGAACTCCGTCCAGGGACTCCAGGATCATGACCTGAGCGGAAGGCAGTTGCTTAACCAACTGAGCCACCCAGGTGTCCTATAATTTTTATTTTGAAATGTCATATTTATATAAAAGTTGCAAAAACAGGGCAATCTGTGCCCTCATGCCCTTAACTTAGATTCCCCACATTAATATTTCTGAATATTGAGAAGAATACTAGAACATGAAAATCAGTTGCAGACATGACAAAGGAAAACCTGGTCACAAAGGCCCTCTACTCTCTCTGGGCCACTGTTCTCTGGCCAGAGGAGATACTCAAATGGTAAGCACCAAAGCCCACGCTGACTTGTCTTCTCCTTTGTCCTTCACATTTCAAAACCATATAAGAACTGATTTCTTCCTTAAAAAGTCAAATAAAAGATGCATAAATATCCCTTTATGCCCTATACCATGCCTCAAATCCAAGGCTCCCTGTGAATCCTCAGGATATTATCTGTGCAATACACAAGGCACTACAGTGGACATTTCCCACAACTTACTTATTTCTTGTTTTAATTACTGTTATTTTATTGGCTCACTTTCCAAACTCCCCTGCTCAAATACCCAAAGCTGTACCTAAGCTGTCTGTAGCATCACCAGTGACTCAAGAAGTAGAACTTTCAAATGCTTACCAGACTGCCATCTGAAAAGCCTTTACCCACTGGTTCTTCCACCAGCACAGTGTGAAGGGTCGTTTCCCCCAGTATCACTTGACAGTAGATATCACTCACATCCAGTGGCTAAATACAGCTGATGAGCAAAACGTGGACCCAATTGTCTTTCATAAATCCCTCCACTACTGGTGAGCCCAAGTGTGCTGGCTTCTCAAAGGCCTCTTTAGCAGTGGAAGCCACAATAAAGTGAATAATAAATAGTTTGCCTCTTATTTTCCACCTATCCCTAAGAGCTGGCCCCTAGCACAAAGGCCTGCTGAGACTTCTGTGCTGTTAAAAAAATAAAATGCCAGTGACTAAGGGCCTGCTCTAGGCTTGGTCAAACAGTGAATGCAGCCCCAGGCCTCATGGCGCTTACCTAGGAGGATGTTCAGAGTTAGCAGAGGAGCATCAGCCTCATGCCTACGATGTCTGCAAGAGGTACAGGGGGATACAGTAAACAGGAAGGGCAAGAGGCCCACAGCTCCTGAAGGTGAGAAATGAGGACATGTAGTTGGATGAATGGTGGCTCCAAAAGGTATGTCCACAGCTTAATTCCTGGAACCCATGATCTTATTTGGGGGAAAAAAAGTCTTTGTAGACGTGATTAAGTTCAGAATCTTTAAATGAAGAGGTCATCCTTGATTTTCTTTTTTAAAGATTTTATTTATTTACTTGACAGACAGAGATCACAAGTAGGCAGAGAGGCAGGCAGAGAGAGAGAGGAGGAAGCAGGCTCCCTGCTCAGCAGAAAGCCTGATGCGGGGCTTGATCCCAGGATCCTGAGATCATGACCTGAGCCGAAGGCAGAAGCTTTAACCCATTGAGCCACCCAGGTGCCCCCCCCATCCTTGATTTTCTGATGTGCTATAAATCTAATGACAAGTGTCCTTATCAGACACACAGTGGAAACTTGACAGTAGAGAAAGACCATGTGAAGACAAAGACTGAAACCACAATGCAACTACATGCCAAAGAACACTAAGGATTGTCAATTGCTACCAGAAGCTGGAAGAGGCAAATAATGGAGGAGGGGTTGGGAGTGACCTGATTTCTGGCCTCCGGAATTATGAGAGAATAATTCTGCTATTTTAAGACACCCAGTCGATGGCAGTTTTGGTAGTCCAGAAAACTAAAAAACATCATACTACTTCTACTTTGTATGTATTTTGGAATTTCTGTAACTTGCATGAAAATTTTAGTGGCATATCCTTCATTTGTGAGCTGAGGTTATGGCAAGGCGAGAGGGGTTCTGGAAGGTCCTGGATTTACATGAGTGGGGCTAGAAGTCACAGACATCCCATGAAACCTATTGCCTGTTCTCCCTCAAGACTCCTCTCACTAGGCCACTGTTGCTCCTGGAACGCTTATGAGTACATCCACCTCAGGGTCTTTGCATGGATCATCCAGGTGATCCCTGCTGCTTCATGCCATCCTGTAGCTCTTGGGGCATCTGCAGAGGTCTCCCCCACTCTCCATCCCCCTGCCTGACTTGTTTTCTTACAGACCTGCCCCAAGTGGTGTGATGGCTTTCTTTCTTAATGTCATACTCCCCTCCACATCAACTTGGGGGCATGCTGTAGGCTCCTGACACGTGTTCTGTGTAAAACCAGGGTCCTTAAGTACACATCAGTCCCAGTCTGAGATGGGCTCTCACAGGGCCTCTGACTCCCAAGTGACACCACCACCAAATTTCCCAAATCTTTCCTATGGTTAAGGAGCAAGCCAGCAGGTTGAGCCTGCCTTGTCCTAGATACAACGTCAAGAGCAGACCTGAGAATGTCCCTGAGCTGTCAGCTCCCCAAGTAAGAAGACCCAGTAGAAACTGTCCCTCACATGCAGCCCAACGGTGGGTTTGTCCTGACCACACAGAAGCAAATGGGGTGGTGTGGCACACAGACTTTATTCTGACCCCTCCCCAAGTCCTGGGTCCAGGTCCACGTCCTGACCAGCAAGTGGGTTCACTCAGCACTCAGAAAGACCCTCTTGCGTGCGGTGTTGGTGTATGGGTGCCAGCGCCACTCCACATCTGCTGTGGCCTCCTGTTCCAGCGTGCCCAGGCGGATCATGTACACTGGGAGGTGTAGATGGGTACATTGTCACCTACACCGCCAGCACGCCACCACCATAAGAAGTGGAATTAAGCCCCAAACTCACACTTCAGTTCAAAGCGAGGTCCAACCTCTGTCAGCTCCACACTGTGGTGGCTGGTCTTCCTATATACGTGGTGCCTGGAGGCAAGGGGAGATAGGGTAGGGGTGAGAGAAGACAGTGAGCAGATGTGAGCCAATAACAAACAGCAGTGGAACACAAAGGTCAGGATGCCATTCTGAGGCCAGCCCATGGACCTACCGGAAGGAGATATAGTCATCTTGGTTTGCGAAGGTGATGACACGGTGGCTGTCATCCTTGGGCACGGGGAACAGGTAACGGAGTATGTCAGAGACCTGGGTCAGAGGGAAAGCAAGTGGCAAATGCCCAGCCTGAAACTCCCTGCCCCCAGCCCTCACCCCATGGACTCAGACTCACCCGCTTGCCTAGTCGGGAGGAGAAGCCATGCATGATGAGGTGAGGCTTGGCCTCAGACACGGTGCCCAGGTCAGGAATGTCATGGCGCATGACCACATTGCACAGTGTGAAGTAAGCAGTGGGGCCGAAGGGCAGGTGGCTGACAATGAGCCCCACTGGTGGGGCCAGGCGGGCTGTCAGAAACCTTATCTGCTTTCAGACAACCACCCCAGCAGACACCCTGTTCCCACCACAGTCTCACCAGGTGTGCCTCGATGCTCATGGACAACCAGCAGGTCAGTGACACCATTGGCTTTGCAGGCTCGCACCAGTGCCCCTACCTCATGCCGGCCACGGTTCATGCGCTGGGCACCTGGGAACACCAACTTCAGCTCCTTGTATGTGAACGCATTTCAATTAGGACTAGGGCCACTAGTGCTTTAGGACCTCCCATTCGTTTCCCACTACTGGTACCTTTGCAAACATCTTGAGGCGGGAACTGGGGTCTCGGGAGGTAGTGATCATGACCTTAGGATCTTCAACCCCTGCCCATCGATATTCATCATCCACATGGTTGGTCACACCTGGTCACAGCATGAGGGGAATGTGACTGTCTTGGGAAATAAAATGCTAACTTGAGGGTGGCTCAATCTGTCTAGAGCAGCACTGTCTGACAACACTTTTGATGATGAAAATAAGATGTTCCACACCCACACTGAGCAGGAGGGTAGCCCTCCAGCCACACTGGTTATAAAAACAACCATGACTGAGGAACTAAATGTTCAAATTTGATTTAATTTTACTTCATTTTAACTACATTTATCACATGGGGTTAATGACTACCAAGTGCAAACCCAGATTCTGTTAAGGCCAAAGGTAACAGACTCCTTTTCCTCATAAAAAAAATTCATAATGTCTGTTTAGGTGTTAATGAAGTGCTGGGAGCTGGGGACATGGCAGTAAACAAAATGGATGTGCCTCAGCAAGAGTTCATATTCTGATAAGGGGGATAATTAACAGACAAAACAGAGTAAGTGGGATAACCCTTATGTGCTAAATAAACGAAATTGGGAGTACTAAGACAGAGCTCTCCTAAAGTGCCATCTGTGAACAGTCAGGAGGGCATCTGGGAGAAAGTTTCGCAAAGAGGGGCTACACAGCCTTTCTTCAAGCTGTCCGCAGAATGACATGGAAACCAGCAGGCTCAAGTGCAGAGGAAGAAGCTGGCCCAGTGTCAGGAAAGTTTACCTTCACCACCGGCGTCATCAAACTCCAAGGAACCCTGTAAGGTCAGAGCCTCCCTGCGTAATTCGGTGGGAATCAGGCGGTTCTCTGCAGGGGGAACACAGAGTAGCTGAGTAAGACACATGCATGGGGCCCTCAGTTTATACAACACTGTGGCTTACAAAAACTGTACAGACTTGATTAAAAAGTACCCCTTTCACTCCTTTCTGTGCAGAAATGTGTACATGACTTCTTTGGCAGGGGGAAGAGAGAGACAAAACTATTTTTGTCTACATGCCAAGCTGTTAACAATGGTTACAGGAGATTTCATTTTCTATGGCTTCTAGTTTCACTGTTTGATGGCTTTCTAAAATATTTAGTTGCAAGTATATATTGTTTTTGTACTTAGAAAAAAATTAACACCGATTTTTAAAAGAACAAATACAGAGTGTTCTTTCTATATGAATGTGGCCCAGAAACCCTGAAAACCCTGAAACCCTCTGACAACGAAAGTGCTAAACTTTATGCTTTGGGTCAGATTTCCTCTGTGAACTAAAGCTAGACTTGGTTTAAAAAAAAAAAAAAAGGGCTGGGCTGTGGGCATGCCCACTTTGGAGTACAGAGCTCAATATGAACATGCCCTTGGAACCAGCATGTCTTTCCAATATGCCCTGGAGAAATTCTTGCACATGGAAGAGAAGGTTCATAGCAGCAATGCTGTTCCTAACTGTGCCAGACTAAAAAAATAAGGTCAACACCAAGCACAGGGAAATGGGAGCCCCCACTACACTCAATAGATCTTACAAAACATAAAGCCGGGGAAGAATACATACAACCTAATAACTACGTTTAAAACTAAAAATCAACCCATGTGATTTAAGGATACAAACAAGTATGACATAAGCACAGAGAAGAGTAAGGAAATGGCTTATTTTTAAAAAGTATCCTGTATTGTGGCTATCTGAGTTGGGGGAAAATATTCCTGAATTTCTATATATTGAGCACTTTTTATTTCTAATGTGGGCAGACAGATCACAGATATTTAACATAACGTTTAATGTAAACATATAGACTCATGCACTTTATATGTCTAAAACACAGAAAATCAAAGTGAATTTAAAATAATCAGAGAGGGGGCCTGGGCGGCTCAGTTGGTTAAGCGACTGCCTTTGGCTCAGGTCATGATCCTAGAGTTCCCAGATTGCGACCAGAATTGAGATCCACATCAAGACCCACACTGGGCTCCCTGCTCAGCAGGGGGTCTGCTTCTCCCCCAGACCTCTCTTCTCTCATGCTCTCCCTCATTCTCTCCCTCTCAAATAAATAAAATCTTAAAAAAATAATAATCATAGATAGTAAGCTGATGTACCATCCAGACAGGAAAGTTCTATTTACACAAGAACCAAGAAAACAGGGATAAATATAACATTTTCAAACAAGTTAACACTCTTCATTCGTATGACAAACAAAAAGCGGAGAAAATACTGCAAAGTTAGATCCCAATTCACAACTCGAATAAAAATAAATTCTCTACGGTTTATCACTTTTTAAATGCAACGTAATCATAGTAACAACTAAAAGATACTCTTGTCATCTTGAACTGAAGGTAGCAAAACGAAAAACAACGGGGGTAGGCGCGGGAGGACAATGTAAAAATTTAAAATTTGCGAAGAACTAAGCACACTGTAAACAAAATTAATAGGCAAACTGGAAATCTGGATACTGCAGGATATATGACAAGATATGAAATTTATAGCATCACGGAAAGAATTTAAAAACCCAAAAGCCAAGGAAAACGGCCAGTAAATACTTGAAAGGATGCTCAGCCATACAAATACGCGTTTTATACCATTTGGTCTTTTATTCCGTTGGATTTTAAAATGCAAACCAATGGTCTCTATAACGACAGGTTTAGAGCACTCCCCGTCCCCGAGGCGGGGCGGAGACGTGCCTACCTTCCAGGGCGCGCCGAACCTTCTCCTTCCGGTCCTGGGCAGCTCGCTGCGACTCCTCTCGGGCCTTGCGGTACAGGTACTCCCGGCGAAGACGGGCCTCACGACGCAGCTACGGAAAAAGCGGGTTAGCTCAGCCTCCTCGCCACGCACAGCCGGACCGGGGGGCCACCAGCCCCACCAGCCCCAAGCCCATAAATCATCCTCAGCCCTGCGCGAGCCCCAACTATAAAAAACAGGAGCTCAAACACCCCTACCATTCTGAGCACCGATTCCACGTGGGTCTAGGAGAACGCCGGGGGCAGCGTCAGCAACGTCACCAACAATTCTGCCCTCAATCAAGAAGGTCGCTAGAGGCTTTGTTGCACTCTAGTACTGTGGGAAGTGCCAAATGTTAAGATGGCGGAGGGTTAGGAGTTGCAAGACGATTGGTCAATCTGGACACGCAAGCTTACTGGAACACCAATAGGCGGGCGTCGAAACGTTGTCACGTTGGTAAGGCTCGCCCTTACTAAAGATGTTAGTGCATGGCTTCATTACTTACCACTGCGCAGGATGCCCAATTTTAAGATGATAAACCGCTAGAGTAATCATAATTGGCGGTTCAAAATGATCCAGCAACTGTAAAAGCAGCACAGCGGCTGACTGGAGGCTCGCCTACCGGCTGCTGGAATTAAAGCCTCTTCTCCCTTAAAATAGCTGCCATACAGCTATGCCTCTTCCATCACCACAGCTATCACCCTACTGTTAAAAAGCGGCCTCTTATCGCTTCTCCGCCTTTTGACTAAGATCAAGTGTAAAATACGGCCTCTTCCCAAAGCGACTCGGAACCACCCACAGCTCTAGCCGACTGTTTCGTAGGCTCACACGCCTCGGAAAACCCAGCTAGTCAATACTGCAGCGCGGCTCTAAGCGTTTGCCTTTAGAAAGGCTGGGCAACTCGGCCCACGGCTGGGAACGCCCGTGGAAGGTGAGCCTATTGGTTGTCATGCCGGCCATGGTGAGCGACGATTGGGCAACCTGTGAGGAGTCTGGTTCCAGACCTCAGTACCGTGGGCCCATGGCTGCGCCTGGCTTACGCGCGCAGATGGACTCGCTCCTTCTGCAGCTGCTCTGGGACCTGGAAGAACTGGAGGCGAAGAGGGCAGCACTGAACGCCCGGGTGGAGGAGGTGGGATGTGGAATCTTGCGGAGGGAGGGATGGGCGGGCATGCGGAGGTAAACTGAGTTTAACCTCTCTCCTCTTATCCCAGGGTTGGTTCTCACTCTCCAAAGCTCGCTATGCCATGGGTGCCAAGTCTGTAGGTCCTCTGCAGTATGCCTCCCGCATGGAGCCTCAGGTCTGCGTCTACACCAGGTGAGGAGGCGTGTATGTTGGAACGGGTGGGCGGACAGGGTCCAGGCTGGGGCCTCCAAATGTCGATCCTGCCTTCTCGTTCTTCAGCGAGGCCCAGGACGGACTCCAGAAGGTCTGGGTGGTGAGAGCCAGCGCCCAGACTCCAGAAGAGGTGGGGCCCTGTGAGGCAGGTGAGTTCCCCTTTCTTCGCGTCACGGCTCCCTCCCGATGTCAAAAACAAAATGTACAGGATAATTGAAGAGATTATTTTATTAAGGGTGTTGCGATGGAGAGTGGCCCAGATCAGAGGATCACAGTGTCTCAGCAGGCTGGTTTGTTTTGTTTGTTTGTTTTGTTTTGTTTGTTTTTGCTTTAGACTTCTATAGGGAGAAATAGATAAGTTATAGGTGAAGTCCTTTACGGTTGGAATAGTTTTGCAATCGGGGGAAGTTTCAGTCAGTTGAACAAAAAATGTTTATATGTCTAACTGGTTTCAGAGGGACGAACTTCTAATCTCAGTCATTTATGAGACAAACGGGGAGTAGGAGGGTCTGTCTGGCCTTTCAGCATGTTCAGACAAAATGGGAAAACTCAGTGTGTGGATCTGTCACAGGTAAACAAGGGGGTCATTTGCTGATCTGATGAGAGTCATGAGAGAGTGGTCAGGGCATCTCATCTGAATCACAAACGGAAAGGTTGTTCTTTGTGATATGTTTTCTGGAACATAAATGGTTGGAGGGATTTTACAGCCTTCAATGTTTGTCAGGATTATGAGCTTAGATCAAGTTCAACATTGTCACAGAGAAGAAAAAGGACAGGTAATGAGACCCCCAACCTCCAGTCTGCCTTTCTCCAGCTTTACGCAGGCGCAAGGGTCTCTCCAGAACCCCAGAGCCAGAGTCTTCCCCAGCCCCCCGGGACCCTCTGAACTGGTTTGGAATCCTGGTTCCGCACAGTCTACGTCATGCCCAAGCCAGCTTCCGGGAAGGTGAGTAGACCCTCTATCTATAGGAAGAAGTAGTAGTAATGCCATGCCTGGCTGGGGTTAATCTGAAAAGGGTTTTCCAGGGTTTTTTCCATAGGAGGCTTTTGTTGCACACATGCTGTTTTTTCAAAAAAGGATTTACTGGCTGTTGGCAGTGTTCCAGGCTCATGTTAGGGGCTGGAGATACAGCAGGAAACAAAAGATATAAATACCCCTCACGGAATGTATATTCCATTGAGGGGAGAGTGAAAACATGCAAATAAATAAGTAGGCCCTATATATAATACGGGGTAGTGAGAATTGTTATGGAAAAATAAGATAGGGTATGGTGGATGGAGTGGGACAGGAGTGGGTGAGGGTAGCTATTTTATGAAGGGTGATCTGAAAAGTCCTCTCTGAAAAGATGGAAAGAACTTTGTAGTTGATCTGTGCTATAGGCAGAGGGGCCAGCCAGGGCAAAAGCTTTGAGGTGAAATCATGTTTAGGCTGGCAGAGAGGAGGCCAAATGGGTTAGAGTGGAGTTTATGAAGCAGGGAGTACCAGGAACTGAGGTCAGAGGGGACTGGGCCCAGGTTATTTGAGGTATAGGCCCTGATGAGGACTTTGGGAGTCACGGGTGGCTCTGAAGAGAGTGAGGCAGAGTTGGATCCACAGAGTGATAGGAAGACTCTGGGTGCTGGGTGGGAACAGACAAGAGCAGAGGGAGGAAGCAGATGTCGGGGAGCAGCCAGGATTGAGATGTAGGTGGAAGCAATGAAGGAAAGTACAAGTGACAGGAATCTTCATGTTTTGAGAGTAGAAGCCACGAGATTTACTGACAGATCAATTTGAGAGTAAGGGAAGGAGAGGAATGAAGGATGAACCCACAGATTCCAGCAGGAACACCTGGGTGTTCTCACCTGGTGCGGGAGAGCTGCAGCCAAGGGTAAGTCAAGAGTTGAGTGAGAGTGTGTTCCTACTACTGTGTGGTGGAGACTCTTCTCAGGTGTCTGGGCACATGCATCTGAGTTTGGAAGAGACCTGGGCTGGAAAGAGATTTGGGAGCCCCCTGCATAGACACAGGGGGCTGACACAGATGCAGCATTTAAGCTGAGATCAGCAGAGGGCCTCAGAGTGTGGACAGAAAGGTGGGAAGAGGAAGGAGAGAAACCACTTTCGAAGAGACTGAGAAGTAGCAGTGAGGCAGGAACAACAGCCAGAGGGTGAGAGATCCCAGAAACCAAGAGGAGAAAGTGCTTCCTGGAGGGAACTGAGCAGATGTGTGGCCAGCTCTGCTCTCAGGCAGGTAGGCTGAAGACTGTACTGACGAGTGGCCTGGGCATGGAGGGCCCAGAAGACTGTTAAGCAAAGCATCAGGCAAAAGCCACCTAGATGTGAATCCAGAATGTGGAACACTTTTGGGGGCAGGGTAAACAGAGGGCAAGAATAGTGAAGGACTATTATAATGAAGGAAAGAAGGAAGGAAATGAGGGCATGCAACAGTGTTATGATCTGTGAATTTTTAGTCACAGGGTAATGTAAAGGAGTAAAGGAAATCTGTTGAAGAGGTGACATTTTAGTAAAGATGTGAAGGAGGTGAGGGTGTGGGTCTAGTGAGATTCTGAAGCAGCCAGTGCAAGGCTCTTCTGGGAATGTTTTAGAAATAGTGTGGAAGCTAGAAAATTCTGGAGCCTTTCCAGTCCCTGGGGATGTTCAGAGGCCCCTGAGTCATATCACACAGCGGATACCATGGTGACAATCTTGTCTCTTCCTCTAGGCCTGCAGCTGGCTGCAGACATGGCCAGCCTTCAGATCCGCATTGACTGGGGTCGAAGCCAACTCGGGGGCCTCCAGGAAAAACTCAAGCAGCTGGAGCCCCAGTCTGCCTGACTTGTGACCAGAGGCTGGACAGTGAGCACAGCTGTTCTTTGGTGTGGCTACCTTATCTCAGGCCTTCTTCCTTCACAGATTGCCCCTGCCCCTATTCCCACCCCAACTAATCCCTGTTCCTTAAAATTTCTCTGGTTTGCATGTTTCTAGCTTTGTTAGGTGTGAAAGTTTGAAGAGCCTCATGGATATATCAGCTGTGGTTTCTTTACAGGATAAAATACTGCACAGTTAGTGGCAGGGAAGGACAACAAATAGGTTCTTCAGTTGCACTAGATTCTGAAAACTGATTTTGGTGTAGGAAAAAAAGACAAACATGGCTAACAATTTAAGACAGTATGATTCCATGTCAATAAAAAAGGTGAACGCCTAAGTAGGTAGGTAGTCCTCGGCAGGTTTTAAGCCAGAAAGTCTAAAAGATCTGACTTAGATTTTCAAGGGAACTCAAGGAACTCTTCATTTATCTTTATAGGAGCGAGACCATGCTACTTTTAATTTTTGAAGGGCCAAATGTATTTCCTGTGATGGGATCTGTGTCTTTGCTTCATTATCCTACTGGGTTGTTTTTTTAAAAGTTTGCTTGGGGAAAATTAATCCTTTGTTCATAATATGAAATGTAAATATTTTTCCCAATTTCTCTTGTAACTTTGCTTATGTTTTTTTTTTAAAACTTCATTTTAAAATAAAATGCGTTAACCTGCACAAAATATTGAATAGCTTAATGAATAACTAAGGTGAAAGCTATAGTAACCATCACCCAGCTCTTGTATTTTCTTTTACTTAGTTTTCTTAATTGATTTAAGAGTTGACTTTATCAGGGGCACCTTGTTGGCTCAGTGGGTTAAAGCCTCTGCCTTCGGCTCAGGTCATGATCCCAGTGTCTCGGGATCGAGCCCCGGGATCGAGCCCCGCATTGGGCTCTCTGCTCTGCTGGGATCCTGCTTCCTCCTCTCTCTCTGCCTGCCTCTCTGCCTACTTGTGAAAAAGTTGACTTTATCAGTCAGCTGTTTTATCATTTCTGGATTTGGGGTTGTAAATGATATAAAAGAATTCTCCAGTATTTTCCTAAAGAACTTCTGTGGTTTCAGTTGAGGTATGGGGTGAATCCTACATCCAGCTTGTTTTTTTCTACCATAGGTCTACATTACTGTATGTGGAACCACTGAGTTTAGATGCTCCCCCTTTTTTTTTTCTTTCACATAATCCCAATGTATACCCATACCGTATTTTGGAGCTTCCATTGTTTCATTGATTTTACTGTCAGTTAATATACAGGTACCACACTGTTCTTTAACATATACTTTAATGGCAATAGGTCATACCTGTGGTTGGATGGGGTGAGGGGGAAGGAATTGGTTTTGTTTTGTTTTGTTTTTGCCATATTAAGGTTGAGTTGTCAGTGAAAAGCCTAATGGAAAACCTCAAAAGTAAACTAGAGAAAAAAAGTACATCCCTTCCCACATAGGTTGAATTTCAGAACAAAATCCCGCTACAAAGTGTCAACCAGTGAGATTTTGAAGCAAAAGTTAAAAACACAATATAGGGGCACCTGGGTGGCTCAGTGAGTTAAAGCCTCTCCCTTCAGCTCAGGTCATGATCCCAGAGTCCCAGGTTCTAGCTCCGCATCCGGCTCTCTGCTCAGCGGGAAGCATGCTTCCCTTCCTCTCTCTCTGCCTAGTTGTGATCTCTGTCAAATAGATAAATAAAAATTAAAAAAATATATATACATATTTGTTTTTCACATAAAAGATATTCACGTGGAATTCCGTCCCAAATGGGGTCCTTTGTTTTAGATGTCAGTTGATGTCAAAGGTCAAGCAATAGCCTTCATTTTACAGTTTGAAGTTGGGCTTTGGGTATGTCCGCGTGCCCAGCGCCCACAGCAATACAGACAGAAAACCACCAGCGATTGGCAGTCTGTCCCGGCAGGCTCTAGACCTTTGGGAGATTTCCGGGAATAGGAGTTCCCGCCCCCTCGAGAGGCCCGGATGTAGCCGGTGCCAGTTTGAGGGAAGGGGATCCTTCAAGCCGGGACTCGCGCAGCCGCAGTCAGAATTTCTGGAGGCAGGGCGAGCCCGGCGGATATGAAACTGTTAAATGGGGAGGCAGACGGCAGGCTGAAGTAAGTGATGTATACAGAAAGGAGAAAGCGCTTGTCGGTGTTTCCCATATGGTCTATCGGTAAGGATTCTTGGTTTTCACCCAGGCGGCCCCGGTTCGACTCCCACGATGGGAAGGTAACTGGCTTAATTTTGTGGCGGCCAGAATTTTGTATTTTCCTCCTAGGTCACATTGGGCGTTTCTTTCCATTTAAGCCTGAGAAATTGGGGGCCCGGGGAGCTCTGGGACCTATCATTCTGTGTTTTGAACGAAGTGTTAATTGTCACCACATCATGAACTATTTTTTCTATGGGTAATTTATTAACTATATAAGATACCATATACATTATAGGTGCAAATACCATTATATTTATATATTTATATATTGAGTATATATTTATATAATGGTGCAAAAACAAACCATTATATTTATATACCATTATATTTATATATATTTATGTATTTATATATTAACAATTTATTGTTAATCTTCATGGAGGGCGACCACTGCCTAGTCTTTCCACACACCTCTGGGTAGTGAAACCCTCCAGGAGAAAGGAAGAAATGAGTGGAGTCAAGACACTTGCAACTTTTGCTCCAGAGCCAGTCCAGAGGCTGGGCTGCAACAAGCGGAGCAGTCTCTGGAGGGGCATAGGATGAAGTGCCTGAATGGACAGGAGAGGGCCAGTTGGAAGAAGTCTCCAGCAATTTAATTTTCTCTGGTCTTGCGGCTGCTTTGTTTGCCTTCTAGTCCAGTGGTTAGGGTTCTTAAGCAAACCGGTTTGCCTTCTACCCGTTATGGAAATTACTTAAATTTTTTAAAGACTCTCTCTCCCCCCAAAACTTGCACACTTCCAGTCAAAAGGAGAGCCAAACGTACACACATGAGTCACTAAGTGCCTTTGTCAGTTTCCCACCCCCTTCCTCTGGTCTGGTTCACTTACTCAACCAAGGGAGGTTATGGGCAGGGCTGAGGTCCTGCCTTCAGAAGTGGACCTCTACACTTATTTACTCACTCATACATTTTGGGTGGGGGGGATTATTTCTGTGATCCTATTAATTTAAAATAGGTTAAAATAGGATACAGTGGAGCTTGGAAGTCATCACTAGTTCTCACAAGAAAACTGTCTAAAATTTAACAACTCTTCTTAGGTCCATCAGAAAATTGAAGTCATAGACAAACGATAAGTGACTCTTAATCTCACAAAACAAACTGAGGGTTGCTGGGGGAAGGAGGGTTGGGAGAAGGGGGGTGGGGTTATAGACATTGGGGAGGGTATGTGCTTTGGTGAGTGCTGTGAAGTGTGTAAACCTGGGGATTCACAGACCTGTACCCCTGTACCCCTGGGGATAAAAATATATTATATGTTTATAAAAAATTAAAAATTTAAAATAAAAAAAAAAGAAAATTGAAGTCGTGGGGCAAATTGCTGCCTTGAAAATTGGGGAGAAGAATGAATACAGAGAATCATAGTATACCAGGCTCAGAAGCTGCTGCTGGAGCCAGTAACTGTTAAGAAAACTTAAAGGCTAATTGATCCTGATGAGAGAAAAAACTCTCTAAAGGCCTGATATATAAGGGAAGCTTATTTTCTTTTATTTTGACATGTTTAATATTTATTGTTCTTTTGCAGAAAAAGAATCATGGTAGTTGCTACCATGATGGCTTAATTCAGACAAAAATAACTAAGAGACATCAATTGATTACCATAGCAGTTTTAACAGAACCATTTTCTAGAAAGTACTGATCTAGTCACATGAACCCAAAATAGGTGATATACGAGAACAGTATAAACGTTTTGTATAATGCACTTTTAGTTCTTCATGGTTTGGAATAAAGCAAATATAACTTGGCTCTGATGTAGACAATTATTGATATAATTTTCAAGTTTTTCGATGTGGGGAAGTCACTGTCAACATGGAGCCCATAACACTCCCTGGGCAGGTTCAGACTCAACTCACACCTTACAAACAGATTAGAAATAGCCAGTCAGAGAAACGCCAGTTTTCCTCAAATAAAAACTGAAAAACAAAAAACAAAAAACACCAAAGCTTTTGGCAGTTAGAACAGTTTCCAACTCCATTTGGGATCCAGGCATGGATCCAATGGCCATCAGCCTCAGAGTCAGAGCCTTCAGGAAAACTGGAAGTAATTCTTCAGAGATGGGAAAGTCAAAAGGTTTTCTACCTGAGCTGCACCATGGTCATCACAACCTCACCTCTGCTCTTGACTCCTCACCCAGGACAGAGAGAAATAGGCAGATTCACCAGAGGACTGGGACATTCTCATTTATAAACTAAGGAAATGAGACTCCAAGCAGAGCATATACAGATTTTGTGAAAGAATAAAGCCCTTGAGTATGACATTGGTTAAAGGCAAAAGAAGAGAAGATTTCTATCTGCAGTAACATCTTTAATTTTTCTCAAGGGGAAGCCATTTTAGATGTCTAAGTTAGCATGACTGTATAAACTTTTTTTCTAAACCAAAAGCCTGATTAATGGCCTACCAAGCCATAAAGGAAAACCATCTTATCCTTGAGGTGTCAGTGAATACTCCTACTTCTTGCATTTCTTAACATGAAAACTTGTGATTCCTGCCTATATGTTAATCTGTAATCTTTTGACCTTTTACAAGATGTAAAAAAAAAATCTTTGACCTGTTATTTCCTGTGAAGAGTGTTTTTCCCAGACAGGTGTCCTAACCTGGGATGGAATAAAACTTTTTCTTTTAGAGTGTCTAAAAGTTTTATTCATTTTGTATTGACAACCCTCACATTTTTGTGGGTTCTACCTCCAGAGGAACCCTACTAGGTTCTTAGGGTCAAGACTGGAGAACAATCTCCTTTGCTTCTGGCAAGAGGAGGGAAAAGTACCACTTTGAAATATGCCAGAGCACCCATTTCTCCTTAACAAAGGCTTATTCTCAGAGAAACTATTTTACTAGACCCCACTCAACCTGAGGGAAGAGAAATACCCAGCCCTCTCTACCCTTCCTGAGTCACATAAAGGGAGAAAAAAAGCAGGGAAGAGCTTTTGAAGATTATAGCCTCAGGGCAGAAGTTCAGTAAAAGACTACAGGATTATACAGTACTTCCCCTGCTCCCAAATATTATCACCAACTCTGGTTTCTCTTCAGATCGCATAAATCTTTCGCCTTTTACCAAATATTATCACCACATCCGTAAGGTTCTTGTTACGATATATATAATATATAAAACAACTGAAAGAACTGCAGGGCTCAGAATCTATGTAAGAAATCTGATGGGAAACCCAAACACAGCAGAGAAGACAAATAAGAACACTGGAGGAAATTTTAGTCTTTGATACCTATAGCCATAGCAGACAATAAACAGAGAGTGATTCTTAGGAGGATAAATATAAAATCTCACACTAAAACCCTGCATAGCTTAGTTCCTTTTTCCTGATACATCATGTCTATCTTTTTTTTTTTTAAGATTTTATTCAACAAAAAAGGGAGAGAGCAAGCATAAGCAGGGGGAGCAGCAGAGGGAGTTGGAGAAGCAGTCTTCCCACTGAGCAGGGAGCCTGATACAGGGCTCAATCCCAGGACCCTGGAATCATGACCTGAGTCAAAGGCAGATGGTTTCCTAGGATCATGACCTGAGCCAAAGGCAAATGCTTAACCAACTGAGCCACCCAGGTACTCATCGTGTCTACCTTTCAATAAAAACTTAAAAGTTGGAGGGTAAAGCATGTCTATAGTTGAGAATATCTATCAGCCCATGTCCTATTTGCAGGGTTTTGGAAGTCCCACAGCCTCCCTTCATTTTCTTCTATCTCTGTTCCTTGGAGTTCAGGTTGCCAATAGTTTTCCTGGTATAACATTCTCAGTAACCTTGTCAACCTTCTGTGCAGTCGTGGGGTTTCAGTTCTCAGACAAGAGCATCTTCTATTGATCTATCCTGAATAACCCCATATCCATTCTTGTTTCTGCTGGGATGGCCAGTTGGATCCATGAGTTGGGACCAACCTCTTTAGTGAAAGATTGTCCAGCCACACCCTTGGGTCCTTTTTTCAGAGCACACTTCCCAACAGTGAATTTCTTAATATTTGAATCCTTTGTAATCTGGATAACTTGAGAACCACCCAAATCATCAAGAGCTGGCTCCTTTTTGCTTAATTGCCCTTTTCTTAATTTACTTCTTCCTTTTGCTTTTTACTGTAAGCATCAAGGATAATCAGTGCCTACAACACTTTACTTAGAAATCCCTTCAGCTAAATATCTAAGCTCGTTGCTTCTAAGTTCTGAGGCCAGAAGTCTAAAATCAAGCTGTTGCTAGAGCCATACATCCTCTGAAGTCTCTGGGAAAAAATCCCTTGCTTCCTCCTAGCTTCTGGTGGCTCCTGGAAATCCTTGGCATTCCTTATGTTGTAGATGCATTGTTCAATTTCTGCCTCCCGTCTTCATATGGCCTTCTTCCGTGTGTCCTCTTCTCTTCCTATAAAGACGATCAGATATAGGCCTTAGGCAACAGTATTTGAATATGGGCCTATTCTAATTTAGTATGACATCATCTTAACTTAATTGCATCTTCAAAGATCCTATTTACAAATAAGATCATACACTGAGGGTGTCTGGGTGGCTCAGTTGGTTAAAGCGACTGCCTTTGGCTCAAGTCATGATCCCAGAGTCCCAGAATCGAGTCCTGCATCAGGCTCCCTGCTCAGCAAGGAATCTGTTTTTCCCTCTGATCTTCTCCCCTCTCGTGCTCTCTCTCACTGTCTCTCTCTCAAATAAATAAATAAATAAATAAACTCTTAAAAAAAAAGATCATACACTGAGGTTGCAGGTGGACATGAATTTGGGGGAAGACACTATTTACCCCATTACTGAGCAAATATTAGAACAAATTATAAGACCGGTGGATTCTTTTAATATAGTTGTTATAAATGCTATCTTGACTCAGTTTTGAGGCTCTGGCTAGAGGCTAGTCAATTCCCTTTTTTGAGTAGCTAATTAAATCCACACCCAACCACTTTCTTTATCAGGCTATCACACTATGTGTTGCTATATATATCTGTCCTAATCACCCCAGGGCTAGATACCAAATGACCGGGAGGAAGCCCCTGTGCTCCTGAGCCTGCTGAAGTGATTCAAACTAGCCAATCCTAACCCTGGTTACCCTGGCTAATCCATCATTCCCAAGGAAATCATGAAATCTTTGGTGTACAGGTTCCTCTTCACTCTCTGCCCCTTGACCTCACGTTTGGTCATTCTTTGTCCCCCAGTGCCACCTTCTTGTCCCCACGTGATGTGTACTCCTCTTGAGAACTTTGAATTATCTATTCAGAGGCAGTTGTCTCCTGGCCTTACCACACCTAAATAATAATAGTAGTAGTAGTAATAATGATAATAATAATAATAAAAACCTGATAAGGCCAAAACAATTGAACCAGCAAAGCCAGATGATTTGGCTCCAGACCAAATGACATTTCACTAGATTTTTCTGACTTACAGCTTCTTCCAGACAGTAGTGGCTACTTGCACAGGCATGCCACTGGCTGGCATGTTGGTGCTGTGGGCCATAGCTGCTTTTTGTTGCCTCTACCAGATGTTGCTGTGAATCTACTCCACAAACTGTGAAATTTGTGAACAGTACTCCCTTATGTCCTCTCTGAGTCAAGTGTCCAGGGCAGAGCACCTGGGGGCAACTCAAATTAATTGGTTACTTCTGACTGTTAAAAGTTTCCTCTGAAAGAAGTGAGGTATGATCCCATCCAAGTGGCAAGGGGATGGGTCTGAGTAGCCTACTGGTCAGCAAGTGGTAGGGCCAATGAAGTCATTATATCCTATTACAGAGTAATTTTATTTGGCCTATTCTACACTACAGTAGGAGACTTCTCTCTCTCAAGCCATTCATAGGGTCATTGTGAGGGTATCTTAGTGACCGTGGCACCCACAGGTCTTGTGATAAAGGAAATGATTGTTATGGTATTGTTTGTCTAACTGCCTAACTCAGAAGGGTAGGAGGGCCATATGGATGGAAACTAGTAGCACAAAGCTTAATGAAAAGAGAAAATTTGGGGGACACTATTCTTAGCCTAAGACCCCTGAGGAAGTCATGACATTGTTTCAGGAGTGTAAAACTCTGGGCAACACCCATGGGCCTTTCTGAATACTGCTGCTCACCAGCACACCAAGGGCCTTATGCTCAAAACCTGGATCCTCAAAGTACTGATAAGGCCACTGTTCTCATGGAAGTGGATGTGGACACCTCAGAGGTCAATTGAGACATCAAGGAGAGGGAGGCCACGGCCTACAGATGGGACCATTTGGGACCACTAAGTCCTTTGGTAAATACTCAAAGGTCAAAATAGTTTGAGACAGATAGGAGACTAAAACAAAAACTAAAATTTTTACCTGCCTAGACATATAAGTCATTTTCAAAGAGTTTACCAAAAAGACAATGAAAAAGAATTGGTACTTCAAACCAAGAGCTAACTGTACTATCCCAAGAAGAGGCTGTTATATAGCTCTCTAAGTACAAGCCATAATCTTTGGGAGGTGTATTTGGATGGCTTGGATGGCTTGGAAGGAGAAAGTGCCACCTAATGGGGGCTCCTCCCTTTCCCCTGCTTTTGCTGTAACCACTTAGAAGGTACACACATAGTATTATTAGCCAGAGACAGAAACTAGAAATTGTGGATTCTGGCAGCTCAAGACTAAGACAAATAAATATGCAGGGTGGAAAATAAAAAATAAATAAAGTGTATAAATTTAATTTGACTCTACTGTAAGTGGAAAATTTCCTAAAAGAATTCATATAACAAAAATCAAAAGGGGCGCTGATTGGCTTTTGTCCCTCAACAATATAGGTTCTAAATTAACTTTAACATCTGCTTAAAATGCAGCAACTGACAAAGCTTCATGATCTTAATCAACGCTTGGGCTCAAATTACAGTGATACCTGGGGATTGTACCCCCTATAGTCTATTTTATAGTTAGTTACTTTTCTAAGAAAAGTTAGTGACTTTTCGAAGAAAATAGAGAAAAATAAGTATGCCTTATTTTAACTATAGCCTTCCAATAAATTTCCCATAATCATAGTACTTATTGCTCTAAAATATCCTAGATTGGACACAGATCCTCTAACACAATGAGGAGTCAATTAAAATTAAATTAAGTTTTTGGCATTTACAAATTGACAGGATAATAGACCTCCATAGACCTCCAGTTAATATGGCCCAATGTATGTTAGAACAGGGCCTTTACAGAGTGAAACTATTATAAAAGACCTAATTAATAAAGGAGTGATTATCTCCACTGATTCTTTAACAGCTCAGTTTTGTCTGATTTTAAACTTAAAAAAAAGCATGGGTGACTTGGGATTGATTACTGCAACCCTAATTTTGTGGTCTCATCCAGTAATTGTTTTATCCCTAGTGCACAGTATTATTAAAGTTGCTGACTCCATCCAATCAACTTGGTAAATATTTCACTATTACAGATTTATCTAATATGTTCTGCTCAGTGCCAATTTCAACAGCTTCTCAGCTGCAGTTTGCCTCACCTCCAAAGGAATACAATATACTCTCTCCAGGCTGCCCATGGAGTTCCTCACAGCTTTACTATCACACATAATCCATAACCTTTACAGACAGGATCTTAACTATATTGCCTTTCTCCACAAATACCCATATGACATTATGTTGATGACCATCCTCCAAGGATACTCATTGGACACATTCATTAAGGGTAATTAAAGATATATAAGTCTCTTTTGAGTTATGGTGGCAAGATATTCCTCATTTATCATTTTAATCTCACTGAAGCTGCAACTTACAAATCAGCCTATTTTAAATGGGATTCCTCCAACAAATATTCTAGAATCTGTCCAAGTTAAAATCAACGGCACTTCCATTAGTGCCCTCGGAGACTCCTTCATTGGAGAGGTTTGACTCCTTTTCTCATGGCCCCTGGGGTCTCTGGACCACATATAATAAGTTGCCCCAAATCCTCTGGTGCAAAAGGATGGTCCCCTTGGCCCTGGGATAAACTCTATTAAGATGAAAACTGCTGGCTACATACTGGGATTTCCTAGAAATAAGGGCTTTAACAGACCTTGAGCCTGTGGCCATCCATACTCAGCTGCCCATTTATGCCTTGGATCATAGAAACAGTATACCAGGCTCAACATGGCTATACAGGTGTCCTAAAGACAGGATGGAGGCAATCCTGGGCATATTCCACCACAGAAAGGGGTGGCCTTCCCTGTCCTTAGTCCTTTGCCAGATGCCACAGTGCAGAGGAGATCACCCTTCCTCAAGATCACTTGGCTACCCAGTGAATCCCTTTAAATAAACTGAGTGAGCAGAAATGGAAATACACAGACTCTATGGACAGCATTGCCACCATTGAGCTCAATGGAATGTTACTGCCTTTCATCCTGTAGCCAAGAGGTCTCTGATAGTAGATGCATCAGGGATCAATGCAAATTGATCAAATTTAAGGCAGTCATCTTAACACTAGATTGGATCCTCTGGCCATCAAATGGTCCCATCTGCACATTCTTTACAAACTTTTGGATCATTGCTGAAAGCTGTCCCCTTCCGGGTAAGAACTTTGGAATCTCTTGTCTCACATACACCAAAATATAAATAAAAATCTACATATGTTGAGACCACAATTCAAAGCCTTGCCAGGATGTTCTTTATTCTCTTCAGAGTTACAGACATTTCCCAAGGTACAAATTTCCCTTCTCAAAATACACAGTGCTGGGCTCTTAATAAAGGTATTTAGTGCAAGTTTTATGTCCTTGATAGTTCCCAGATAGTTTAATTGAGAGACATATGGTCTCCTCAACTCCTTTTTCAAATTCCAGTCTGACTAATGAATCTCTTCTTGCCCCAGGCTTTAATACCAATTTCACAACCGTACTTATTAATATTATGTGTCAACTTGGCTGGACCAGAGAATGCCCAGATATTTGGTCAAACATTATTCTAGATGCTTCTGTAAGGGCATTTTTGGATGGGGTTAACGAATTAGTAGACTTTGAGTAAAGCAGATTGACCTCTCTGATATAGGTGCATGGGCCTCATCCAATCAGTTGAAGGTCTTAGTAGAACAAAGAGACTAGCCTCCTTTGAGCAAGAGAAAATTCTCTAGCAGACTGCTTTCCAATTTCATCTGTAATATCAGTCCTTTCTGGTTATACAACACACTGCCTTTAGACTGTAACAGCAGCAATGTTTCTCCTGGTTTGCAGCCTACTAGCTCATCAGGCAGATGTTGGATTTGCTAGACTGCATCTCTGAAAAATCCTGACTGATAAACCAACTTTAAAAAACTTACCCATTACAGCCATCGAAACCCGAACCAAACAAAAACAAACAAAAAAACAAACACCTCAAAAAACCCCTGAAATCTTACTATTTGCAATGACATGGATGGAACTAGATGGTATTACGCTAAGTGAAATAAGTCAATCAGAGAAAGATAATTATATGATTTCACTGCTATGTAGAATTTAAGAAATAAGGCAGAGGATCATAGGGGAAGAGAGGAAAAAATGAAACAAGATGAAACCAGAGAAGGAGAGAAAACATGAAAGACTCAATCTTAGGAAACAAACTGAGGTTTGCTGGAGGGGTTGGGGGGGATGAGGTGGCTGGGTAATGGACATAAGGGAGAGTATGTGCTATGGTGAGTGCTGTGTGTTCTGTAAGACTGATGAATCACAGACTGGTGGCCCTGAAACAAATAATACATTTTATGTTAATAAAAAATTAATTAAAAAGCAACAACCCCCACAAAAAACTTTACAATTATTCTTTCATATACTTTAAGAGGGTTATGTTTTTCCTCCGTGTATATAAAAAGCCCATAATATGGCTCTCCCTATTTCTCTAAACTTTTAATTTCATCTTCATCCCCTAAGATCTGGAGTCCTGACTGAAGGTGCACACTCCTGAGACTCATTAACCATTGATTGTCCTGCGGGCCACGAAGTAGCCATCTGATATAGGACTCATTTGAGCCTAAACTTATACCACTCAAGTAACCCTAAATCCCCTACACAACAAAAATAAAGTCTTCCTGAATATTACAACTAAATAGTTGTAAGAAGTACATAATTAAACTGGACTCTCCGTCTGATCCCCTTTAGGAAATTGAAATTATTTCTCGAGGGCCAGTCCTATAGACAATGTGAACTACCAAAAAAGGTCGGTCGAAAATTCCTCTAATAATAAATAAATATAAATAAATAAATAAATATCACAGTTAGAGATAAAAATAAAATCAACACCATACCCCATAGTGATATATTCCATAGGAAAACCAATATCAGACAACAAAAGCTCATTCACTGCAGCTGCACAAAATTCTGTTAACTATTGTCTTATTACTATCAAAAGAAATGAAATCTTGCCATTTGCGATGACATGGATGGAACTAGAGGGTATTATGCTTAGCAAAATAAGTCAACCAGAGAAAGACACTATCATATGATCTCCCTGATATGAGGAAATGGAGGTGCAATGTGGGGGGTTTTGGGGACAGGAAAAGAGTAAATGAAACAAGATGGGATCGGGAGGGAGAAAAACCATAACAGACTCTTAATCTCACAAAACAAACAGAGTTGCGGGGGGGGGGAGGGTAGGGAGAGGGTGGTGGGGTTATGAACATTGGGGAGGGTATGTGCTGTGGTGAGTGCTGTGAAGTGTGTAAACCTGGCGATTCACAGACCTGTACCCCTGGGGCTAATAATACATTATATGTTAATTAAAAAAAGAAGAAGAAGAAGAAGACTACTATAAATCAAATGCTATGGTTTTCAGCAAAGTGTGTGTAATCAGGCATATTTTATTAAAGTAACCATGTAAAATGATGGTTGAAAATTGGAATAACAGAAAACATAAAAATCAGAGATTTTAAAAAGAGATATGGGACAGTGTAGAGAATATAGTCAATGATATTATAATAGTGTTATATGGTGACAGATGGTGGCTATATTTGTAGTGATCATAGAATAATGTATGGAGATACTGAAAACCTGAAACCAATGTAACACTGAATATCAACTATACTCAAATAAAAAAAGAGTAAAAATAAAACATTTTAATTTAAAAAGATAAAAAGAGGGACAAGAATTTGAAAAGTGAATTTCAAAAAGAGTAAAGATGAGGCTAAGACATACTCTGAACCTTGAGGAAAACACCATTTTGAAAATTCTTCCCATTTTGAGAAAACTCAAATGAATCAATACCATAAAAGAACCCATTTTAACTGAGAGATGTAATGAATGCTCAAGAAATAATTTTATGACAGGATAATTCTTCCCTATGAAACAGCATACAGAAACCAGGGGAAACACCTGGAAGCAAAATAAACTATACTGAAAATAAGAATTAGGAAAAAGATAAATGATGAAAGATAAGAAAATTAGACCTGCGACAGAGACCTAGTGAAGAGAATTTTTAGCTTGTGGTTTAATGTTTTTGAGGATAATCTAGAGTTCATAACTGCCTTGAGGCAGGCTGGTTGTAGGCAGTTTAGGCAGACCCCTAAGACAGGCCTACTTTGGGCAGGTGGTGTTGGAGGAGGCCGTTGGGCTGGACAAAGACAAATCCAACCATTTGACTAAAGTGTCTGTGAAGATGTTGAAGTCAGATGCAACAGAGAAAGACCTGTCAAACCTAATCTCAGAAATGGAGATGATGAAGATGATTGGACAGCACAAGGACACCATCAACCTGCTGGGTCCTGCACACAGGACGGTCCTTCGTACACTCTCATGGAATATGCCTCCAAAGACAACATACAGGAGTACCTGCAGGCCCAGAGGCCTCCTGACCTGGAGTACTGTTACAATATCAGCCACAATGCAGCAGAGCAACTCTCCAAGGACCTGGTATCCTGTGCCTATCAGGTAGCCTGAGGCATGGAGTACCTTGCCTCCAAGAAGTGCATACACCAAGACCTGGCCACCAGGGAAGTGCTGGTGACAAAGGACAACATGATGAAGATCTCAGACTTCAGCCTTGCCAGAGATATCACCACATCAGTTACTATAAAAAGACAACCAACAGTGGACTGCCTGTGAAGTGGATGGTCCCTAAGGCCATGTTTCAGCAGATCTACATCCACCAGAGTGACTTCTGGTCTTTTGGGGTGATCCTGTGCAAAATCTTCACTCTGGAAGCCTCCCATATCCTGGAGTGCCTGTGGAGGTGGTTTTCAAGCTGCTGAAGGAGTCATTTGATGGATAAGCCAATAAGTGCACCAGAGAGTTATACACAATAATGAGGGGTGGCTGGCATGTGGTACCTTCAAGCTGCTGGTAGAAGACCTGGATCATACTGTGGCCTTGACCTCCAACCAGGAGTACCCGGACCTGTCCTTGGCCCTGGAACAATACTGTCTATGCATTCCCAACACCCAAAGCTCCACCTGCTCCTCAGAGAAGAATTCCACCTTCTCTCATGTGCCGTTGCCCAGGGAGGCCTATCTGCCCTGACACCCAGCCCAGCTTGCCAATGGTGGACTCAAATGACTAGTATCCCTATTACTCCTGTCCAGATTCCGTCATAAGCTGTAACCCTTACCCCCCACCCTCCCTGCAAGACTCACTGCCTTCTCCTTTGTCCCTTTCCTACTGGCAGGAGCCAGCTGCCTACCTGAGGCCTTCACCCCTTGAATTTCACCTCTCTTCCCCTTCCTCTTCCTCCTCCTTACAACCTGCTCATGAAAGAAAGGCACAGAGAGGCAGGTACTTGCTCGTGGCTACTTCCTTCCCTCCCATATGTTGGACCAAGACCCCTCCCTGTCATCTGGTACTGCCTGGACGTCGAGGGAGTGGGAGATGAGGCATGCCAGTGAAAGCTGTCGGAGCTTTCCTGTTTTGGTTTTGTCTGCTTAGCATAACATGTAAGACTGAGTTCTGGTGGCAGGGACCTAGTCCTTGGGGCTATAGCACTAGTGAGGGGAGGTCAACTGCTCTGGGCCTTGGCTAAGAGCAACCCCTGCTCCAGAGATATGGTGCCAAGGGCTTATTAATTTTGATACTAATTTGCTTTGCTGACCAAATACCTGGTATCAAAAGATGGGAAGGCAAAGACTGGAAGCAGTGTTGTGACCATGGGGTCCAGCCCCAAACTATGAAGAAAACACAAACTGTATAAATCTGAGTAAGTATATATTTACACACCTTTTTAAATAGGTTGTTATCAAAGATTTAATCAATGGGCAATATGCTCCTCGTGGCTGGGAAGCATCAGTTGCCATATATTAAAAACAAAGAAAAGAGGTGTCTGGGTGGCTTCCTCCATAAGTGTCCCTTCTTTTCAGGTCATGATCCCAGGGTCCTGGGATGGAGCCCCACATCAGGCTCTCTGCTCAGTGGGAAACCTGCTTCTCCTTTTCCCTCTGCCCTGCTTATAGTTCCTCTTCCTGTCTTTCTGTCTGTCAAATAAATAAAATATTAAAAAAAACAAGAAAGAAACAAAATGTTTTTGAAAGGTCTATTTTTTTTTTAATTTTCTAGGGGTGCCTGGATGACTCAGTTGTTTAAGCAGATGTTTGCCTTTGGCTGAGGTCATGATTCCAGTGTACAGGGATCCAGCCCTGCATGGGACTACTTGCACCCCAAGGAGCTTGCTTCTTCCTCTCCCTTTGCACGTGATTCCCCCCGCTTGTGTCCTTCCTCTCTCTCTTTCTCTCTCTCTCTCTCTCTTGCTGTCAATAAATAAAATCTTTTACTAAATAAATAAATAAATAAATAAATTTCTAAACCTACTTTCAGTTTAGGTCCCTTAACAAAAATTGCTACTGCTTCATTTAAAAAAAAAAGATAATTTAGAAAGATGCTTCCAGAGCTAAAAAGCTGTTTTGTTTTTTTGTCAGGATTAAATATAGAAGTGCTTTAAAAAGTAAAAGAAAAAATATGCTATATTAACACTAATCACACTATAACTTTGGTGGTTATATCAAGATAATGAAAAGTGATTTTAAAGCAAATTTCATTATCAAACATAAAGATCACGTCAAAATTACAGAAGAGTAAAAGGATGAATTCATCTGGGAGTATAATAATTCTTGACTTTTAATACTTAATAACAGATTTGGGGATATATAGGGAAAAACTAAGAACAAAAGTCATAACTTCTACCTTAGAAGAGAAATGGAAAAAAATTTCAACACCTTTATTTTAAGATTATATAGACAAATGGTCATCAAATTGGTAAGATATGTAAGACTTGAACAAAATTATCAACTAACTAGATATGCTTGATATTACAGAACACTCCCAACAACCGCAGACTACATATATCTTAAGCCATGATTTTCTTTTCAAAGGTCAACATTGATAATCTTCTAGTCATACCTCCGTGTACCAGGAAAGAAGTAGCATATTTCTTGAAAGACACAGCTATCAAAGCTCCATTGAGAAACCGTAAAGATGGAGAAGGGATTTGCAAATTATATATCTGATAATGGACATCTACTCTGATTATTAAAAAATTAATAAAAATAAAAAACCTTACTAATAACCAAACAGAGTATCCAATTTTACATGTGAAGAAAATTATTGAAGAGACATGTCACCAAAAGGATATGGATGGCTTATAAGCACATGACAAATTTCTCAACATTTAGACATTAAAGAAATACAAATTAAAATCATAATGAGACATGCTTACATATCTATTAGAATGGCTAAAATTATAAAGGCTAATTGTAAGAATCCTTGAAATTTTATGGACATGTGAACTCTCAGTTACTAGCAGAAATTCTATCACACAGTAAGTTTCCAAATATAAAAGCCAGAGTTTTACAATGACTTCTAAGTTTTTACATGATCTAGCCACTCATTTAACCTCTGTGACCTCTTTCCCTGCTACTCTTCAGTCACTCACAGTGGCCTTGCTATTCCTCAGATATGCCAGGCACGATCCAACCTTATGGCCTTCAAGATAGCCAATTCCTTTGTCTGGAGTGACCTTATTGCTGATAGTTCTGGGCAAATTCATCACCTTTCCATACCTTTGTTCAATTGTCAGCTTCATTGTAACTACCCTGATATTTCTATTAAAAATTTTAACTCCCCATCCCCTGCCTAGCAACCTTGATTTTTCTCACCCTGATCTAATTTTTCTTTTTCCCCATTGTACTCATCATTTTTGAATGCACTATGCAATTTTTATTAAGGTTTATAGCTTTTAATTGTCTCACCCATTAAAATAAAAGTTCTACAAAGCCAAGTATTTCATTTACCAGTGTAGTCTGAAGTAATATCTGCCATATAATAGGTTCAATAGACAATTGGTAAATTTCAGAAAAAATTAATGTTGAGAGTATACTGAATTTCATAAGTCATTTCAATATTTTTTTCCAAAAAATAAACTATGTAAAACATACCTTAAATTTACTTTCAAAATATTTTATAGCATATAATGGACAATATACATAAGCCTTAAAGAAACAATCATATAAATAACCATTTCATACCTACTTAAAAATTGCATAATACCACACTCCTAGATCCTCTCTGAATGCTCTAAAATAACCCTTCAAAGGAAATACATTTTTAAAAATAACAGATTTTTTGTCAAATAATTTAATAAAAGTTTCATTCATCTATGTAGTTCATAATAAATGTTTTTAATAAGCATGAAATTATAACTCTGAAGTGTGCTAAAATGAAACCACCTGCTAAGGGTGAGAGAACAAAAATAAACATCATTTTTCCAAATAAGAGGAATTTATTACCTTTGAATCAAAGTATGTGGATTTGTTCAAACTGGCAATTAAGGAATATGGAAACACAAACCATAGAATGTCATATTTTAGATTTCTAAAAGACCTCAAAGTGAAGAGTATACATTTTTTAAATGCTACATAATGCTACATAATGACAAGATGACAGGTTGTGACAAATAGCATTTTAAAAGCTCTACTCATAATGGAACGGAAGGTGTCATTTCCCTATAATTTTATATATGTCATTAATTTACTATATGTGGATACAACATATTACCAAACAGATGTTCATCAAAGGCTAAATCATTTTTAATGGAACATAATATTTTGAACCTACATCTATTAATCATTTTTTCAATCTAACATAGTCTCGCTAAACAATTTATCAGTTGTCGACAAAATTAAAAAAAAATAGGATAAAAAGTCATGTTTGGAAAAGTAGATTTTCTTTGAAATTTGCATTTAAATGAAAATATTTGCTGATATTTTTAAAACTTTAAATGTAATTTTATATATATCTGACCTATCAGATGATATAAAATTTTTGGAGAAAATATGACATTTTTTTGATCTTGGTTGAAGGTATTAATAAAGAGCAACTGTTTGTATTATTTGTATTGTGAAATCTTAGTTAATAAACATGAATAACTGGTATAAAATGTGTTTTTTTTTAAATTTTATTTATTTACTTGACAGAGATCACAGGAAGGCAGAGAGGCAGGCAGAGAGAGAGGAATGGAAGCAGGCTCCCTGCTGAGAAGAGAGCCCACTGTGGGACTCAATCCCAGGAACCTGGAATCATGACCTGAGCCGAAGGCAGAGATTTTAACTCACTGAGCCACCCAGGCGCTCTAAAATATGTTTTTTTTTATATAGAATTGGAACTAGCTGGAACTGAATGCCTCCTTCAAAGTCAGCTCTGGAGAAATTATGCAAGTGTAATATAGAACTATTTCGGATATTAACCAAAAACAAAGAAATGATGATAAATTCCTTAAAAGACTCAAAATTGCTCTTGACTGGTATGTTTCAAGCTCTATTCCTGGTTTGAGGACAGTTTTTAACAGGCCTGGCACTGTAGAAATCAGCTGGATGTTTAGAGGCTATCAGAACAGTGCAAAAACCTTGAAGGGGTAAAGACTTGAAAATTCTTTTTTTTTTTTTTTTTAAAGATTTTATTTATTTATTTGACAGAGAGAAATCACAAGTAGATGGAGAGGCAGGCAGAGAGAGAGAGAGGGAAGCAGGCTCTCCGCTGAGCAGAGAGCCCGATGCGGGACTCAATCCCAGGACTCTGAGATCATGACCCGAGCCGAAGGCAGCGGCTTAACCCACCGAGCCACCCAGGCGCCCCAAGACTTGAAAATTCTTTAGAGAGATTAGCTCCCTAAGGCATTATTCCTCCACACATTTTCCTCCAAACAATTAAGGCTGATGGATGAGGGGCACCTGAGGGGCTCTCTCATCACGTGGGTGGTGGGTTAAGCCTCTGCCTTCATCTCAAGTCATGGTCTCTGGGTCCTGGGATCCAGCCCCACATCGGGCTCTGCTCAAAAGGAAGCCTGCTTCCCTCCCTGCTTGCCTGCCTCTCTGCTTACTTGTAATCTCTCTCTCTCTCTCTCTCTGTGCCCAATAAATAAATAAAATCTTTAAAAAAAGGCTGATGGATGATAAATTATGAAAACTGCTCCCTCCAAATGATGCTTCTTCATAAGGATTTCAGAATTTAAAATTGTAAGAATTTAAAATTGAAACTTGATCGTAGGATTTATCTTATAGAATAACATCAAGTGAAGGCAGTTATTATTAGTTCTGAAGTATTTGTGATTCTAAATTCTTGGCCTCATTAGTAAATTTATTTTTAAATTCTCCCATGGAGTGGTGATTGGCCTTCAGTTTTTCATTGATGTACATCATTGGGTCAAATGAGATGTGTGTGCCCAGAACTATATATAATCTTCTTTGTATTTCACTGGAGATGGCATTTCTGAGTTTTGTTCAATTGAATTTGGACAGATGTTTTAATAGTCACTTCTAGAGTTGGCCCTGGAGAATATCTTCCTTTTTTTTTTCTCTTCCCGATTCTCTGAAAAACCTTGACTAATTCACATTATCACAGTGATATCACAATTCAAGTTTTTCCAAACACTATAGCTGCAAAATAGAAGGAAGCTACTCAGAATGTAATGCTATTGTGAATGATTGAGAAAGAAAACATTATTATAATTAAGCTACCAGGTTTCAATGTATTTTATTGTTGCTTAGAAAATCCTAGCATACCCAGACTTTACAGAGATTTGATGATCCTAAGAGGAGCTGAACTCATGGACCAAAATAACTATGCACATAAAAAGTACAATTACTGACTGGAAGAGATTATGCTGAGTGAAATAAGTCAAGCAGAGAGAGTCAATTATCATATGGTTTCACTTATTTGTGGAGCATAACAAATAGCATGGAGGACATGGGGACTTAGAGTGGAGAAGGGAGTTGGGGGAAATTGGAAGGGGAGGTGAACCATGAGAGACTATGGACTCTGAAAAACAATCTGAGGGTTTTGAAGGGACGGGGGGTGGGAGGTTGGGGTACCAGGTGGTGGGTATTATAGAGGGCACGGATTGCATGGAGCACGGGGTGTGGTGCAAAAATAATGAATACTGTTATGCTGGAAATAAATTAAAAAAAAAAAAAGTACAATTACTTACCTAAAAAAGATGATGTGGTTAACTTTATATGGCAATCCAAGTGTTATTGGAACAGGAATTTAAAAAATAGCTTAGGGGCGCCTAGGTGGCTCAGTGGATTAAGCCACTGCCTTCAGCTCAGGTCATGATCTCAGGGTCCTGGGATCAAATACTGCATCAGGCTCTCTGCTCAGCAGGGAGTCTGCTTCTCTCTCTCTCTCTCTCTCTCCCTGCCCTCCGTCTACTTGTGATCTCTCTCTCTGTCAAATAAATAAATAAATAAAATCTTAAAAAAAAAAGAATGACTGTACTTTTAAAAAATAGCTTAAAAGGGGCACCTGGGTGGCTCAGTGGATTAAGCCACTGCCTTCAGCTCAGGTCATGATCTCAGGGTCCTGGGATCAAGCCCCACATCAGGCTTTCTGCTCAGCAGGTAGCCTGCTTCCCTTCCTCTCTCTCTGCCCGCCTCTCTGCCTACTTGTGATTTATCACTGTCAAATATATAAATAAAATATTTTTAAAAATAGCTTAAAAGTATATGATAAAATAATGATATACATATACAAAGAAAAGAAAGATACTATACTGTGAATATAAATTAAGTGAAAATTGTTGGAATAAAGAATACAATAAATGGAGACTAAGATGAATATAGCTGTAAAATGAATAAGTGAGTTGGGAAAAACAAACAAACAAATTAATGACTTCTGCCCAAATGCAGCAGAAGAGAAAAAAATAAAGAAAATATCTAAATAAGTACTGAGATAAATTTTGGAGAATTAAAGAAAGATAAAAGATACCAGACTTAAAATGATGCCAAACATGAGAAATCAGAAACAAAACAAAACAAAAACCACACACACAAAAAACCACTCATATAGGGTGCCTGGGTGGCTCAGTGGGTTAAGCCGCTGCCTTCGGCTCAGGTCATGATCTCAGGGTCCTGGGATGGAGTCCCGCATAGGGCTCTCTGCTCGGCGGGGAGACTGCTTCCTCCTCTCTCTCTCTCTGCCTGCCTCTCCAATTACTTGTGATTTCTCTCTGTCCAATAAATAAATAAAATCTTTAAAAAAAGAACCACTCATATATATTATGGTGAGTTTTAAGAATATCAAAAACAGAGAAGAGCATAAATGATGCCCAAGAGAAGAACAGATCACCTAAAATGTACAAGAATAATACTGACAGTAGAATTCTCAATAGTAATAGCATATAAAGGAGACATCTGGGTGTTTGTATAGATGGAAAAGATATTTGAAACTAGATATTATACATCAAGCCAAATTATTGATTAAATTTGAGAGCACAGTAAAAATACAATGAAGCATGTTAGGTCTTAGAACATTTATCACACAGAGACACACATTTTAGAAAACTTCTTTGGAGGACAGCTCAATTTAGATAGAGAAAACAGAATTATGTACTCAAAGGCACATTTTGAAGGAAGGATTGAATATAGTCTGCACTGCAAATATTCTTTAATCGTATGTTCTGAATTTCCTAAATTTAAGAAGTATTTGTTCAAATATTTATCTTTAAATAAACCCTAGGAGACTTTTTCTTGGATTCTGGAAAATCAGTCCATTTGGATACAAATCTTTTTGTCACTGATGGAAATTTTGATAGCCCTTAACTGTGGAATGTCTAATGTATGGTTACAGCAATTGTGATTTGCCAATACATGGGTGATGTGTGTGTGTTGTGTGTGTTTATTTTTATTTTTGATGGTTTTACTCTTCTATGAGATTTTTAAGTAGACATAATTTTAATAAATTATGATTTGTTGAAATTTATCTGAGGTTATATATAATAAAATGAATTTTGTGTGAACTGAAGAAGTGCATCTCCATTTTTTTTTTTAAGAGTAGACTGGTCTTTAAAAATTGTCAAAGAAGTACATTATATTCATTATTAAATTTGATAATATACAATAAAGTATTTATGGTCATATGGAACCATATCAAATTCTACTATTAATTCATATTAATAATTACCATAAGAGGAAAAAGGGATATTTTTCAAAATGAAAATTAGCGTATTTTTCAGAATATGATATAGTGTTATTCACTGAACAGAGGGAACAAATGTCAAAGTTTAACACAGTTTACAGAATGTTTTAACATAAATTGAAATTTAAATCTGACCAAATTTCACAGTTTTAAGTAAAATGATAGCACTTTAAATCCTTGAAAAGTGGTAAGTGACCCAAAACATTGCTTAGAAAAACAAATTTAACACTACACTAGTCTGAGATGGTTAAGTTATGGTACAACTTGCCATTGTGTATCATCAAATGGTATATTTTTTTCTTTTGGTCTTGTCATTATATTTTATTTTAGCCATTCTGATAAGTGTGTAGTGATATCTCAGTGTCATTTTAATTGCATTTCCTTGATGTCTAATTATGTCAAATTATATTATTTTGATGTTTAATGTTCTGAGATTTCTCAGTTCAAGACCATGAAGCCACTTAGGAAAAATACAGTTGCAGATGCACTCATAGACCAACTCGTATTTAGAAATAAGAAGAAACATTACTACCCATTCCAACAAAAAATAGATTTGTTATGCAGTAGGGATTTTATAAATTACCTGACACAACTTATATAGTAAGATGAAATGGGACAGGCGGCTTCTTGCAGCTATATACAACATCATTTTAATTTCAATTTTCAGTATAATTTTTCCAAGGTACAGAATATATTTTTTAATGTAAATTGTGTACATTTTAAACTCTGTATATGGAAATTAATCAATTTTAAGTTTATAACAATCAAAATTAACGGAAGTTTATTTTAAATTAGTTAGCTTTCTCTGCATTGCAAGACAGAATAATCAAGAATTGGTAAGAAAAAAATAATCTCTGTAAAATTACCGGGGGTGCATTATAAAGTGTTCGGTAACCGATCAAACTCACAATTTGGATTGAATGGCAAGTGATTTTTAAAATCTGGAACTCATTGTCAATTTTTTTTTCTTCACTGTGTCTTAATAAATTACTGTGTTCATTTGCATGGAAGTGAAGAAAAATGCATGACATTTCATCTCAACACTAACACTTTTAACTGGCAACTCTGAATGTACTTTACAGCAGTGTAACAAAGTAAAGATCAATGATGTTTCATGAAATATTTTTTTTTAAGATTTTATTTATTTATTTGACAGAGAACACAAGTAGGCAGAGAGGCAGGCAGAGAGAGAGGAGGAAGCAGGCTCCCTGCTGAGCAGAGAGCCCGATGCGGGACTCGATCCCAGGACCCTGAGATCATGACCTGAGCCGAAGGCAGCGGCCCAACCCACTGAGCCACCCAGGCGCCCTCATGAAATATTTGTTATAATTCTCAAGGAGATAGGGAGTTTGTGCAAAAATGCAAATCACTTTGCGACTAAACACATTGTTTATTTCAGCTAATTTTAAGAAAATATGCTAAGACTCTCTCAAAAAAGGAAGCAATGATTTAGTTTTTCCTTCAAACTCCTTATCTAATCCTGAACCAACAGCACATAGTTCAAAGAGCAACTAATTTGAGCAGCTCCAATTTACACGTTTCCTAACAATGCTTAATTTAGTGGAATTTCTGTCCAATTATGTTAATTTGATGTAGTGAAAGACAAACATTCAAAAAGATCATCCTTAATTTATATAGACTGCCAAACTCCGCATTTTATGAATGACGCCCAGGAAAGTATTTTCAAAAACAAACAAACAAACAATGCCAGAACCACTATTAGGTCATCTCTAGGCAGAAAGTGACTCAGAGCCTACATTACTCTCTCCCTGAACGTATACTGTAGGCACTGAAACTACTACCCTGAGTCTGTGCTATCAAATTCCTTAAGTTAGAAAGTTTTAAAACCCGTCTGTGTGGGAGTATTTCATTTACAGATAGAGACTTGGTTGTTTATACATTTTCATACTTGATTTTTAGGGTGTAATAACTATGTTTTAAAATTCATGGTGGTTTTGAATACTGTTGGATAATTGTGCTAAAATGATATATCAATTCCTCCTAGGAAACAGAAATTATAGAAAGGTAGTGTTTTTCAGATCTGACGTCTTTGAGTCATTGCAGTTTCAGTATAAATGCAATAGGAAAAGTGACATTCATCTTTATGATATTTTCTATAAATAAATTAGAATGTACTGGAGGCCTGATATAAAGTGGGATGACTAAACTTCAGAAAGACCTTGTTTTCAATTCAAAATAAATTTTAAATTGAATTATGCACCTCTAAATTCAGAGACAATAAACATTAACCAACACAATTAATAAGTTCTATTTCTTCAAATTTTGGGAACATTGATAGTCTCACCTACTGGATGAACAACAGCTAAAATTTTTGGTCATGGATTCTTGCTAAAATATCACTTTCCCAAAGAAAATTAATGTTATGAATTTTCACTGATTGTTATTGATCATGAAGAATATAACAACCACGATAAAAAGAGTAGGAAAAACATGATATCTCATCTGTAAGGGCATGTGGAAAGTAGGAAATGCTAATAAAAATAACTACCATTATTTCCCAAGTTAACATAATATAACAGAACAAAAATATTTCATAACAATATTTTCTAGGCTCATTCTGATAACTCTTTTCTACATTCAAATTTAAAGGTTGAGGCATGTAATATATATTACACAAAAACCATCCCAAGGAATTCGTTTAAAAAAAAAACTCTTAATAAAGGACAAATCCAAAGGAATTTCTTTTCTAATTTAATTAACAAATTATAAATCAACTTACCTATTTCATCAGAGTGTATCAGGCACCAATAATATTTTTTAACCGTCATACCTGATGCAATAGTTACCATCTTTCAGACATACTGATCACGAACAAGCAAATAAACAAGAGCACTGTAGCTTAAGATCTACCTGCATAAATATAGGACTACTTCAGACAATCTCTTCACCACAACATAGCAATGAATAGAAATCATACATGCTCCGTAATGGACATACAGATGAGATAGAAGGGGATGGGTGTTAATATATGCAGAATCTTTAATAATTACATCGTAAAACATAATATGGAAAAACAGAATACAATTTTAGAAATACCCAGGTCACCATCATTGTTTTATTTTTATATGTGTAGATAAGGAGTTTAGTAAATAATCCATGACTATTCAACTTCTTATATTTTGAAAATTTTAGCAAAAGTAACAAACCTAGCAACTAGAAAATTGTATCTATCTGCAAAATACAGCTTTGCCAGCATGGTAGAGGAAAAGCAAAACAAAATAAGTAAGAAAAGTTTAACATTTCACAAGAGTTTTACTTTTATTTTTTTATTTATTATTTTTTATTTTTCACTTATTATTTACTTCTATTTTCTACTTTATTTTAATGAAAATGTCATGACCATAACATAAGAGCAGAATTAAACCAACATGAGAAATTATTTTTTCATAAGTTATAATAAACTAGCTTGGTGATTAATTCAAAAATTATATTACAAACTTCAGTGTTCTTGCAGTAAGTATCACTGCATAAACAAATGAGTCAGGAGTCATAAACTAATGATGATTCTAAATGTTATTTAGAGAGACATTCTGTTCTTAATATATTTCAAATATTCTACACAAGGCAAAGTGGATCCAAGTAATCTGTAGGCAAAATAAGATTTTAGAGAAGTATATATTTCCAACAGTATTTATAAAATATTACCTTTATGTAAGGCATCATCCTGGACTTTGTGGAAAACATACAAAGGAGTAAGAAGTGGCCCTTCAAGAAACATATACAATATCAAGGTTTAACATGAAGCAGCATGTCTTCTCTAAGTAAAAAAAACATTGTACCAACTGACTTTACTGAAACTTTATATTTATTGCTCTCGTTTTAGGTCATATTGTCCTTCTGCATGCAGGCTGCTATAACGGACATGATATAGACTGAATAGCTTATAAAGAACAGGAATTTATTTCTCACAGTTCTAGAACTGAGAAGTTCAAGATTAAGGAATGGGCAGATCCAGGGTGAGCCCACTTCCTCATAGATGGCTATCTTCTCACTGTAAACGTACATGATGAATGAAGCAAGGGAACTCTCTGGGGTCTCCTTTAAAAGGACTGTAATCCCACTTATGACCCAATCACCTCCCAAAGGCCTCTATGTTTTAATACTATCACTTCCAGAGTTAGATTTCATAATATGATTTTGGGAGACATAAACATTCACACCATAGTATATATAAACAAAAAAAAGACACAGAAACAACAAACAACAAAAATTATTTTAACTACCTATTATTTTCAACTACATAAAATTTTAATTTGTTTCTATATAATATTAAATAACTCATTTGAGTGATTCACTTATATCCAATGCATCTGAGTGCAATTAAATTTGCTTACCCAACATATCCAGCAGCATATTCCTTCAGACTATCCCATTCCCCACCTTACAGGATTTACCACAATCAGAAGACAGGGGATAGAGGATAGATAGATAGATGTATACATAAACACACTTGTACATACACATATGCATATTTTTTCCTGTTAATGATACTCATGCAAATAAAATTTAA